>NC_141694.1:330313021-331622396 GCF_964263255.1 Lissotriton vulgaris | reverse complement strand
AGTTTAAATCGGCAACACGTTTCAACCTCAAGGGAGTGCAAGTTACTTTGGGTCTTCATCCTTGATACTTTGTTCCTTGGGAATAGATATAACTACCTTGTGTTGTAAAGGCATGCATGGTAAGAGTATATGCATGGTAAAGGTTTGCATGGTGAAAGCAATACGTGTTAAAGGCATTGCAATGCAATTGATGCGTGGTAAAGGCATGCGTTGTAATGCAAGAATGCGAATGTCATAAAAACCCTCCATATTCACCACTCTTACCTGTTATCACATAATCTACTTACCTTTGTCCACTCATTATGTAAATCTATACACACTGATATGCCCTCCGATTTTTGGGGGGTAAATCAGGGATGTGGAATTTCTATAGCCCGACTCCAGGGACATATTGTTTGCGGTCAAGGGCAACAAGTTTTCAAGTGTATTTTGTCCTTGGGACAAGTAGGCCCAACCCCATACAGCACAAACCCTTTGGCAGCCAGTTTACAGTATCACTTTATGGATCAGGAAAGGGCAATGTCTGCAGTTAAGGTAATATTTGTGTCCATGTGTTCAATGCTGTTCAAGCTTGTATTTATGGTTCATTAATGCAAAGCCTTTATTATTAGGGTGAGCACTAAAAGTAAACGCTGTAAGCTCGGCCTGCACTACTGACGGTGGTTTCAGTATAAATGTGTATACACGTTTTAAAAGTTTAGTAATATGATGTATAATGCTCCAAGAATGCTCTCTGATTATATGCAAATATTTGGTGAAGCTTCAAAGCAAGAGTGATGATTCTTTGCTTTCAAAATAAAATGTTTAAACAAAAATGCAAGTAGGAAAAAAAAAACATTTTGCTACTGTAAGATTTTAGGTAACATATCTTTGCAGCATCATTTAGCAACATGTTGATGTATGCTTGTATTTCCCCCAAAATATTCATAATTGAAAATTAGTGTAACCAGTTTAAATAAGAGTACCGGAAACAAAAATAAACAAGCATTAGCAAAGCCAGTAGGTCTGAAATTGGTGGTCAGCCTTTTGGTTTTGTCAATGCATGACTTTTTCAGGCATGGTTTTTGTAAAACCCTATCAGTGTCGGAGCTTCTGGGCCCTCACCATTCTAACCAGCATTGGCAAAAGCAAAAATTGTTTTTGGTCTCAAAAAGCACACATTGCCACAGCAGTTCCGGGCACTGAACAAAACTACTTTGTGTGCAAATATGCTCCTTGTCAAAGAGCAGAATACTGTCACTGACAGTGAAGCCATCTGAGAGACGGAGAGAAAAAGAGAGCGAGAGAGAGACCGAATGCTATTAAACACAATAGGTCATGGTTACCGCCAGGCCTAATTAGAAGCCCAATTATTAACAAAAGTCTCAAAAGTGCATCTATGGTATATATCCTTGCATTAAGTGCATATATACAGTTTGCCTACTTCTGTAAATTCTTGTGAATTCATGGAAAGAAATAGTACTCCTAGGAATTATTTGTGAACTGCATTTTAGCATGAGCACATGTGCATGTGTAGATTGGCTCATGTGAAAATCTTAATGTTTCAAGTTCACTTTTTCTCTAACCACTTTTTTCCCAACCCTGGAAGAAGTTTTACATCTGCGACTGTCAGGAGTAAATTTCCAACCTTTTTCTATACGGGAAAAGATTCGAAACGAGTTGGTGCAAACCCAACACGCACATTAGTAGGTTTGCACTGACTCAAAAGGGCATTCCAACCCTTGAACTATTTCTTTCCAATACCTTCAGCCCAGTATGTAGACCTGCAGAAACGTGGCAGCATAAGGGAATTGCTAGTATGCAACCCTACAATGGTACGAGCCCTGGTATAATTAGAGAGGTTATATCAGAAATATTATATCATGAGATTGCTGCCGTAATATTTCGCCGCATTACATGGCACAAAAGGGACAAGTGGATTTTGTTACAGGGCAAGTAGATTTATGAAGTAACCTGCCCCATGGACAAGTAGATATTTTATTAAATTCCACACCCCTGGGTAAATGCTTTTTATTGGTGTTTTGCATCTTTATATACATCTTACATTCACATATTTGCATTACATTTGCTTCACACATTTTTAAAATTTCTTCTCAAACTGTTTCTGTTTTCTGGTATAAATGAGGCAGTGTGTCCAATGTGCTTCCGATTACTTCATCGTATGCTCTATTTGCATTTGTGAGATGTACATCCTTACTGGAATTTTCGGCCTGGTAACTACTAGTATGGTTTCTTAGCTGATAACTTTTGGATCTAACTAGGGTTATACGGGGGGGTTGGGGTTCTGTTGAGGTGGGAACGTTTTACCTGCGGGTCGTTAGGCCATTGGTGGTGTGCGATTAAGTATGTGGGGAGGATGTGACAGTTTCTGTAGACCTCTCCGGGTTACTGGTATTTGTAGGAGTTGTTATGGGGTGATGCGGATGTGTAGTTGGTTGGTTGGTTAGGACCTTGGGTGTGATCCTGCAGGTGATTTCCTGGTCGCCTGAGTCGTTGGGGTGCAGTGGGTGGCTCGCTGTATACTGTTTGTTGTTTAAATTGGTGTTTAAATTGGTGTAGGAGAAGGGACCATTTGTAAGAAAGTGGCTATATATATACTGGCCCAAAGTAAGGTACAATGTATATAGAGTCCCCAATCTCCAGAGGTATAACAGATGTTAAAGTCAGATCTGACCTTACTCTCTAAAGTGGTAGCTTGGTCGAGCAGTAAGGCAGAATCAGAGGACAGTGAAAAGCATTTGTTGTACACACTCAGTCAGCAAACGGTTTCACACACTCCAGAACTGAACTCTAATTCAAGTTACAGTTAAAGTAGGTTCTCGTTACTTTTGTAATCCAGTACTGGACTCCTAGGTCCAGCACTGGGACCTCTACCTAAGACAGGTAAGTATTTACGTTTCAGTAGTTGGTACGATTTTTAAGGAATATTTGTAATTTGAAAAAAATCGACACTTCGAAGAAATTTCTGAGAAAAACAGTCAATGGTTTCTTATGGGAGAAAATGCAGGCAACTGGTAAGTACAGTTAAGATTCATTTTGCGGTTCAATACTGAACTAGAAAGTACAACACTGGCTTCTCTCCTGATCCCAGGTGAGTATTTCAGAAATCGTTATTCGGCTGATTTTAGAGGAATATTTTAAAGTTTCAAAACTCCACACTTAGAAAAAATTTCAGTGAAAACCAGTCAATGTTAGCCTATGTAAGCCTATGTAAGTTAAGTGAGTTATTCGCTTTCAGGTGAGTACTCGACTGGTGAGGTTAAGGTTCTGGGCATAGTCTCGAGGGGTCTCCCAGGGTCGGAAAGGTACAGTTGTTGCACCCTCAGCGGCACAGGGGCAGCCGGGTGCAGAGAGAGTAGGCCCAATGCAATCCAAAGAAGGGTAGGGGGCCTTTTGGTTGGTGGCTGCAAGCAGGAAGGCCACGCGGCTGTGGGAGAGGAGCTCCTGGTCACTTACTCAGGGCAATTGGGGAATCAATGTAGGGTAGAAGGTGCACTTCCAGCGGCGCTCGGGCGGCTGGTTGCAGGGTAGTTTAGAGCCATCAGGCGCTCAATGTTATCCAATGGGAAAGTTACAAAGTGAACAAAGGTTGCAGGCTCGAGGATGGCGATTCTTCAGGTGAGACCACCACTTCGAGAGGTAAGTTGGGTTCTTGAAGAAGAGGTAAGTACCCCCAAGGAGGGCACAGGGGGCCGTGGGGCACCGGGTGCAGGGGTGTCTTTGGGCGTTGGGAAATCTTACCCTCAGCTGGTCGCAGTTGGAGGGGTCCCTGGTTCTGAGGCTGCATGCTTCGTCTGGGTCATCGAGGAGGGTCTTTGGGCACTGGACTTTGGGTCCCAGTCACCAGGGGGACGTCCTTGTGGTCTTGGGGAACTCTGGCACGGGTGGGCTTGGCGGGTGCAGAGTGGGCTGGATTTGAAGTTCCTGGCTGGCACCAGAGGTATGGTTGTTGGAGCAGGGCCTCTGCTCAAGTGAGTCCCAGTCTTTGAGAGGTTCAAGGCAGGCAGGTCCTCTGGGTTTCTAAGGTTGCTGTCCGCAGGAGTCACTGGGATTTAGCAGAGGCAGGTTCCAGGGTCCACAGGCCGGTAGGGCTGGGGCCAAGTCAGTTGGTGTCATCCTGTTGTTAGCAGCTGCACGGTGGGTCTTCTTCTTGATCTTCTTTGTTTTTTATCGGGATCTGAGGAAGGAAGGTTCAGGGTGCCCCTAAATACTGAATTTAGGGGTGTTACAGGTAGGGCAAGGGCAGGGACCAACAGGTTCCTGTTCTGGAGTGGGTACACCCCCTAGTCTGAACCTCTCCTCTGGGAGGGGGGCAGGAGCCTAGTTATTATTGGGCAGGGCTCCCCATCTTCAAGATGGCTGGAGCCCGGGGTCGAGCTTCACCTCGTCTCTCCCACCTGAGGGGTGGGGTTGGCAGAGGCTGGAACACCCCCCTTCCTGACGCAGGGTTTACCACCAGTCTTCCCGCCAGAGTGGGGGTCAGAACTGGTAGGACCAGTTGCTGAGTACAGCAAGTGGTCTGGAGAAGCTCACAAAGGCGGCAGGCCTTTGAAGCTTCCCCCTGCCCATCCTGGGGGAGGAGACCTATCACCTCGCCCGGTATGTGCATTGTTGCAGGCCCAGGAGAGCGGGGGCTCTCCACCCAGGGGTCCAGCAACATGTCTGCTGTGTGGCAGCCTCTGCAGCCTCGCAGTCCAGATGTGGATTGTAGGTTAGGTTCTCAGGGGGCATCTCTAAGATACCCTCTGGTGCATTTTACATTTCTAATCACTTCCACTTCTGCTGTTCCCCACTTACTCACTGCTACCACCCAACCCGCCACATGGGGCCCCGCCGGGGCTCGCCAGTGCATGGCTATTCCTCTCTTAGCTAGTAACATTGCCAGTCATGCAAATCGTATCTGCACTTTGTGTTGTTTTCGTCATCGAAACAGTCCCAGCGCGCTAGCCTCCCATGTGTTAGCGTTGTGTAGGCCTGTGACTTCCTGTAATATCTGGTGTATGGAGCTCCAGTAGGGTTGCAGTGTGGGACAGCTCCAGAACATATGCTGAAAAGCCCTCTGATTTTCCTTACAAGTTTGATTACATATTAAAAATTATTTAAAACGGGCAGGGAATGGGGAAGAGACTTATCGACACTTCTATGAGTGCAGCTTGACAGAGTGGTAAGCAAAGTCCCTATATAGATACCATAATATATTAACTTTAGTCCACAGTTTGAAGACCAGAGGATTACAGAACCTGGAGGGTGACCATCTCCGAAGCAAATGAGTTAGTTACAATGCTAGTTAAGTGCCTTCTCAAAGGCTGCAGTGCCACTCAGAAACCAGTTTGAAGGCCTTCCCAAAAGCACATAGGGTCAAAAAGACACCAAGCAAAAGAACTGCCCAAAGGGCACAGGAGCAACTGGATAGCAGATAAAAAAGTCGGGTATAAATCAGGTGAAGGCAACATGGTCTGTTGGAAATTGCTAGTCAGATATTGGGGGGAAAAGCGGAGGTCCTGCGCCACTATAGGTTTCTTTCCATGACGCATATAAACACAAGTTCTAAAGCGGACTGAATTGTCAGAGGAAGCATTGAAGAGATGGAGAATGCATGTTTGGGACGCACAAAATTAGCTAACACTGGCGTCCCTCTTTAATAAAAAGCTATTTGTCAGTTACAAATCTGAGACCGCATTCACAAGCAAAACAAGGGGAGGTGAGAAAAAACCCTGGACAGCATTCAAAGATTATGGAACATCCTTGCTGCTAACACAAAGCACTGGAAAATGAATGGAGGAATGGGTATTTGATTAATAAAATGAAATATTGCATAAATACGATGACCAAGGCGGCAAATGTGGCTCCAATTACCACACAGATCTGACCCTTAATTTCAAAGTGGATGCACACTCACGGAGGTCCGACTGCCCCCAGAGCCCTACAACACAAGAATATTCGATTAAATAGAATGGCTTCCCGTATGACCAATAGATTCATCTATTAGTGCAAGTACATTCAATTGTTGAAAATCCTTCAGTGATGACCAGGTATATTTCCACACATCCCCGAAGGGTCTGCCCACTCTGCCCTTCCACCCAATTCCACCAGTGACCTTAATCCAGGGCATCCACTCACAAGACCTGCATCTACTCTCACTCTGATATATACTCTCTCCAATCACCGCTATTTGAAAAATGAAGCTACTTTGTGGATTTTGTGACTGTTTTTTTGTCTCACTCCAGTTCAAAGTTCTCAATAAGCAGTTATAACCCGACTGCTGTTCTTCCCGAAGGAAATGTCACGGACAACGATGCCATTTATACAGTAGGGAGCATCACAGGTGCTGGAACAGTCTCTTGTTTGAGTGACTGGATGAAATCTAGCATGTTGGAGATGGTGGTACTGCAAACACAAGTAAAACCCTTGGAACTGCTGTGGGTGATGGAGCGGCGGCTCCTCGGGGCACCAGGAGCGGCCTCCTCACGGTTCTGTGTTTGAGGTTGGACGAGGCAGAGGTTCATGCTCTGTGTCCCCAAAGATGTGGATGCCCTGCTTTTGTCTCAACTAGCTGTAAGCTTCCTTTTTTGGGGCATTATAGTGTCTTTCTTGAAAGGAAGAGATCAATTACCTAAGTTCTGGATCTTTCAGTTCTCTGCACCAGTAGTGTAATACTGGGCGGAGTCATCACCAAATATAAGAGGAATGAATTGATTGCAGTTTTTCAGTTACTCCCAATCCAAGCCAGTACTTCCTTCCTTCCTTTAGCAGATGTCACTTCCTGACTAGATTATATATATACGGAGATCTGATCTTGAGAATGATGCATCAAAATACGTTTGTAAAGTATATTTTTGTTGCTAATTTCTATTTTTTTGTATACTTACTCTTCTCATTCTTCATCTCCGGAAGCAGGCTCTGGCTAGCTTTTCTGCTCTCCAGCTATTGGTTGGGCTGTTTCTGTGCACCACCCAGGACATTTTGTCTACTGCATGTTTTTTTCTTCCTATTGGTTCTGTTTAGAGGAAAGTCTTTACGTGTTTTTTTTTTTTTTTTTTTTTTTTGAAAACCTTTATTGTGCTCAAAGACAGTACAAATACGGGCCACAACCATCCGGTCGGCCACGGTCAAACATTTAGCACTGGTGCATGCAATACGGTGCCAGGGTAATGCGGTACGACAATAATTACAATACAGGAACAGACTGGAAAGCGCCGTCATACCTAGGCAAAGGAGCAATGCAGGTTATTTTCAATGTCTTTTTTCTGTGCAACTATTAGGATCAGGTCACACTACTCCGCACGTAATACAACGAAAAGGAAAAACAAGGACCATGTAGGCGGGACTCGCCAAAGAAAAGGACATCAAGTACCGGCAAAGCAATTCGCAACATGCAAGTCCCAACCAGAGGATGGCCACAGAATAGTCAGATCACAGGAAGCTGCCTCAACAACCCACCTTCAATGACACCACCACCCATCCCCCAGCATACCTAACACGGGCCTAAGAAAAAGGGAAAATCATAAAGAGCAGAAAGGAAAAAAGAACCATAGAAATAAAAACTAAACTAGCAGTTAACCCCCCACCCTACACACATGCAGAGGCTATGGCCTATCCCCCCCTAGCAGAGTGTCTGTCGCCCCGTAAACCCGAAATATAGAAAGATAAGAGAAGAGAGGTAGAAGAGAAAGCGAAAGTAAAGTAAAAATAAAAAACAAATTCCAAAGACATAGGGAGTGGAAACAGGACCCCCGTCCCGAAACGCCCCTAAGAAAGGTTCTGGGAGGAGGAGCAATGAAACATGCGCGCAAGCTCCGCCGGTCCAACAAGCAATCCCCACCCCAATAATAACATCAGTAGAACTGCAGCAAGCAATACAGTGGGGAGTGAGTCAATGCGCAAACAACCATAAGACCATCCAAGTTCAGAGTCCACCCTACCTCCTCACACCCGCCCGGGTATCAAGCAAAGAAAAGGGTCCCCTATCCCTGGCCAGTCCTGGGGCTCAGTCTCACACCCCTACTGCCCACTCGTCCATTGTAGTGCAGGAGAACAAAGAAAGATGGCCGCTCGAGCGAGGGGGGAGGTGCAAAATCGAGGGAAGAAAGGTGTCCGGTCCCGGGAGAAGAATCCACCTCGGGCACTGTCCGCTCTGGCATGGTCCAGCCACGCAGTTCACAAAGCAAAGCAATCCAAATCCAAGGCAAGTATGCCGGCGGTGAGGCAGGAGAGCAACACACTGGTATCCTGGGCCATGATCCCTCGCACATCAGCACACAGTCCAGCATGGAGCAAGGGGGATACACTGTTTCGTCGGTGATAATAGTATGAGGCAACAGACCCTTACCGGCTCCTGCAATGGCTACAGTATCCTCCACTGCGGTCTCCCGAGACAGTGTTGCGGCGTCAGGCTGTAGCAACTCCCGTCCTGAGTCTCGTCGAAGATAATGCCCCTGTTTCAGGCTGGGCTCCCGGGTACAGGCGTCAAGTTGTGCCCCCAGTGCATTGCAGCTGCCCCTTAACTCCAATCGCAACTCGCCCAGGGCTGTAACAACGTCAGCAAGGGTGAGTGTAGGCTGGAAAGACCCCATGGTTGCGGTCCCGTGGGGGGGAGTTGTTCCAATCCCGTCAACGCTGGGGAGCTCGCTACTGTGATAAGGGGTCCGTGTAGACTGTGATTCAGCGGCGGGCCGTCCGCTGCGCCATCTTGTTCCCTGTCCGACACAGTGCGGGGAGAGGCAGGGGGGATCAACGGGACGCGGTCAGGCGGACTCCGGACACCCACCGGCCAGCAAGGATCCGCCCGTCTCGGTGGACCATCCGGGGGTCAGCCAGTACGTGGGGAGGCTCGCAGATTAGGGTCAGGTCAGCCGTCACTAGCTGGAGGGACCCGGAGCACAAAGCAGAAACATGGCGTCCAAAGACAAAGGTCCCGCTAGCGAGTCGCCCAAGCCGTCCGGCACCCCGCAGCCCAGGAGGTGTGCAGCGGTTCCCGCCGGCCAACAGCACGCCGGTCGCGAGTGCAGAGGGGAGCGCCGTCCAGCCGTGTCACCCCGGTCACGGAGCAGCTGCGGGAGGGGGCGCGAGGGCAGCAGGGCGCTGCAGAAGAAGCTGGATCCCGGGCCGGGGCGCGTCCGTCTACAGCGTCGGACTCCGGGCGGGTGGAGAGGTCGGCGGAGCACCAGCAGCAGCAGCTCCGTCTCCCGCACCTTCTGGAACCAAACTGGGGTAGCGGGACAAGCAGGATCGTGGTGCGGGAATCCGGGGCCGGCGGAGCCGAGGGCTGCGCGTCCGTTCAGGTCGCCATCTTGGCTCCTCCCCCCTTTTTACGTGTTTTTGACATCTACGAAGGACGCGGTTCCACTGACAGGTATAGCCCGACCGTTCCTGTGACAGGTATAGTTCTTTTTTGTGGCTGCTTTACTTGATGCCATTTGAAGTGCTTATGCTGCCCAGCTGGCCACTTCTGAGGACTTTGAGAAGTTTGTGATAGAATTTTTGAAATCCAAATACTTATAGAATGTGGTAGAATTACTAGGATAGACAGGCCTCTAGGGAATCCAAACATTTCACACAGACTGGTTTATCGGAAAGGAGAAGTGTCTTCAGGTGGTTGCATTTGAGGTAACGCTAGATTTTGCTACACAACCCCCGAAAAGCACAGCTTTTTGGAGATATGTTTCTCCACTTTATAGTCCTCAGTGAAGTAATGATGCATGCCCGGATGTATCCTCCTTCCCCATTCCCATCCACCACACCCACCCCTCCATAGCACAGACACAAGATATTATTTAAGGGTAACTAGGAGTTGTAACTGTGACCTCTTTGCAAATTCACGTACTCTGATGTTACTTTCAGCTCCGGGGAATATTGGGCGCTCATAATATGGCAATGCACTGTAATGCCAAACAGGGCCTTGATTTATCAAAAAAATCCAAAACGTTAAGGCAGCACATCTGGTCTTACTGGCAACGCAATTTCTCAAATCGAGCAAAGCACCCGTATTACTAGCAGCAACCTGGCAGTCTTGAGCAGATTTAAGCTATTAAATGACAGAACACTGGCACAGGGCGCCAGCAATTTTGGCGTTTTTTTTTTCTGGCACAAGGAAAAGGAATGCATGATCAGTGCCACAGGAACAGTGAGCGTCACATCTTTTGACACCGTGTTTGCAACTGGTGTTGTTTCCATTGGACAAGGTTTATGGAGCATTACGTGTCAGAGGTCACTAGTTCTCCTGTGCCACTCATGATATTTCGTATGTGAGGCCAGTTAATCTACATGGCATGTAAACACTGCTGGCTTTAAAATGCACTGGCAGCAGAGGAACATTACTTCTGAGTACTGAGGCAGATGTGGAAGAACTGGATTATTTCACGATGTTCCCTTCAAAATATTTCTAGAATCAACTGGCAGAAGCATACCTGGGGTGGAGGCACCCCCACCCCTAAAGTGCTTCTTGGAAAAGCATTCCTAGGCCGTGCTTTCCGATTGAGCTGATGGTTTTTAGCATCTACATACTCCACCGCTCCCTTCACAGCACAGCCACAAAAGCTAACAATAATGACATCCATGTCTGTTTTCTCTCTCTACCCCTCAGGGATGTTCCAAGAATAACTGACAGCTTACGTGCGCCAGCTGAGGCCTAGCGCGTTTCACACCATCACACTCCACCGCCAGGGACCCAAAACGCAAGCTTTGTGACAGATGTTTTCAAAAAGAAAACCACCAATTTACGAGCAATTAAAAGTCCGAAGGGAGGTAAAAATCTATCATCACCTTCCACCACTGCTCACCCTGAAGTGCACGCAGCACTGGTGGGGCCTGGAAAACAACGACAATCCTTCGGGCAGGGTGTAAGGCAGCCTCCATTCTTATGGGGGCCCCACCCAGCCCAAGGACTGTGCATGTCTGTAAGGGGTCCTTCACCATATACTGCAGATGGGGCCAGATCTGTAATTCCCTGCAGCAAAAGTGATCTGATTAAACATTTTAGGGTTCAAATATTCGTTATTGCTTTCTTAAAGAGGTATGCACATCCACTTGCTTACAACAGGAAGCCGCAGTGCACACACCCTCATACCCCCACCTACTGAATCTCCTTAGTGGCTCATGACAGACATATTGCCTTCTTAATGCCGACATTCGCCTATATAAGGATTGTGACAAGACAATGCAGTGTGCACTTAGTACAACAGCCCCCAGGACTGCTGCCCTGTTTCACCTCCGTGCAGTGGCTGCCGCGTCACTAGAGGGACGCCCTCAGAGCTTCGTGAGGCATCCCTAAAGGATTTCAATTATATGCGTATTACTGCTGTGTAGGAGCCGTCACTCAAGACGTAAAAAAATGATGAATTAATATCTTATTGCATAATTTTTATTTTTCAATGTAAATGGGCCCATTATCACCCCATTACTCCCTGGGCTATGTGGTTAGGTGTCGCCGTCCATCTATTCCCGTCTTGGGCTACAAGATTTTTTTCCCTCTCGAGCTCTGGGTGTGCTAGGCTTCTGTAGACTGTGACAGACGCCCGCCTCATCATCATTCTGTTGTATAGGTAGATGAAGGCTGTGTGGTGGCCAGCTATGCATGGTATTGGCTTATCGCCCCAGTACAGTGGTTCTTAGCCTACTCAGGGCCAGCTGTATCAAAGCGTTTTGCCCATTCTGTGTCTATTGGGAAATGTGTTGATACATATGACCTTAGTTCTTAGCCAACTCAGTGGGTCCACGGCTGCTTATAAAATTAAATATTATCAACAGATTTATAAAGTGCATACAAATAATGAAGAAAAGTTGAAAATCCAATAACATACTATAAATGAAGGAATCTGATACTGGGGGATAAAAATTAAGGTAGTATTTTCAGATTATTTGAGTTAAGAATGCAAGTGCATATAGCAATATAGTATGTATGATGAGTGGCATCAATCGTAGTTAAAAAAGCTCCAACCTACATGTTAAAAATTACAATGTAGATTTTTTTATGTGTTTGATAATTAAATAAAATATTTTATCATTTGTGTATTTGTTTGCCGACTGCTTGTTTTTTATTTTATATATAATTATTATTATTATAATACTTAGGCCAGAATCCCTGGGTTCCAGTAATGACTCAGTAGGGGTCCTCAGGTTCCAATAATGATTCAGTGGGGTTTCCCAGGTTCTATTAATGATTTTTAGGGGTCCACAGAAGTCCAAAGATTAAGAACCACTGCCCTTGTACAAGTGCGAGGTTGGATCAGGAATGATGGTGTACGGGGTCCTTCTGGTTGATACCTCAAATTACCACCTTTGTAACAGGCTTTTCCTCGGTTTCCCAGAAGATCTCTGGTTTTTCCCTCCACTTTAAGGGAAGACTGCATAACATAACGAGTGATATCACCGACTGTCTCCGTTCTAAGGCTGTTTAGACGACACAGGCACCCTTTTCGTGTGGGTGAGGCTGACATTGGGAAAGCCTACATCCAGCTTCTCTGCCTCAGAGACCCTTGCAACTCTAGAATTGCTTTAAGAAGGCAAGGTTGGCTTCCCAAGTTAGTACCCAGGAGCATGTCCTTCGTTGGAGCTATGGAGCATCCCCTCCCACTTAAATTACCCCAAAAAATAAAATAATGAAATGGTAATTCATTACCATTTTATTTTTCATCCTCCCGTCCTGAACCAAGCGTCAGGACAGGGGCTGGGCCTCTGCTTAATGACAGCAGCAGGGAGAAAGGTAGGCTGTATGTGCACTTTTTAAAGTGCGCATGCCCCTGATATGCGCAATCTGAAATCTCTAACCCAGCTGTCTTAATACAGCTGGTTTAGAGTAAGTGGCGGCATTCAGGGCGCTGAGGAGCGCAGAGTGAGGCCGCTCCCTCCAATCAGGATGCTGCTCTCAAAGCATGAGCAGCGCCAGGATTGGTGCCCGTACAGCAGTATACAGTTCCTTCGAAGCGGTCCGGAGAGGAGAACGTCTACACTCGGTTCAGGTAAGTTTTGCTTTTATTAATATTTGCGCGCACACACCCCGCTCTTTCCCATAGATTCCAGCAGCCACTGTTAGTACCTATATTAATGATGACCGCTTGGGGTATAAGACACCCTCTAAAGCTTAGGGGCACTGAAATCTCATTCGGGAGCTAACAGTGGCATAACGCAAAATAATGGTGGCACCTCTGCAGAACGTGATAAGCCCCTTCGTCTCTAAATCACACAACTATTCATAGTGTTTGGATTGAATAGGGGGGCCAACTGAAGAGGTGGGATCTCCTGCGTACCAGGGGCTGCAACGGGCCATGTTACGCCCCTGGAAGCTAAGTGCTAGGCAAAGCAAGGATCCCTCCTGAAATGCCCTGATCAACACTGTTGGACTTGGCCCTTTTTGCAGGGTCATCCCTGAACTTTTTGCCTTCCTCCTATATTTTCTCTGACCTGTTTTTGACTCCGGGCACTTTACCACTGCTGATCATTGCTAAAGTGCATATGCTCTCCCTAATGTAAATTAATGTATTTATTGGTGACTCCATGATTGACTATTTGGTTTACTTGTCAGACCCTAGTATAGTGCACTATTTTCCCATTACTTTATTTTAACTACAGCATTAGGGATTATGCAGAACGAACAACTTAGTAAAAACAGCGATGCAAGCGTTAGCGCATGAGAACATAGAGCAGCCATCTTTAGTTCTAGTGCGCGGAAGCAAAGATTTCCCACAAAGCTTAAGAATACGTCATGTCACATGAGCATGACAGACGCAAATGCTGCTGGAGGGTTTGCAGCACTGGTTGTGCCACCCACAGAAGCGGCCTTGTAAAATGTGTCTACGGTCTGCCATTGCAGAGCCTGCGTGCAGTCTGGTCCTGACATGCTGACTGGGCAAGTGCACACACTTGCCAGTCCCTGAACCTTCCCTTTTCTTCATATTAGTCACCCCTATGGTAGGCCAAAGGGCAGGGTGCATTGTAAGTATAAGGTAGGACAAGCCCTGATGTGCGTAGCATGTCCTAATAGTGAATTACAGCCATTTTCGTTTTTCACTATTGCAAGGCTACCTGTTCTACATAGGCCAGAATGGGCTGTAAGAATTATTACATTTTATAATCCTAACTGACTCAGAGAACATGGTAGAAATTCGAGTTTAGTATGCCTGGACTCAGAATGTTAAAACCCACTTTACTAAAAGATGCATTTTATCAGTCTGTGTTTGCAAATACCACTTTTAGAAAGTAGGTATTTGCTTGCCTAACCTTGCAAGCCTGCCTCTGCGAGGTTGTGTATTCCTTTGTCTGGAGTTTGAGTGACAGGGCTGGGGCATTCCAGGAGACAGAATGAGTCAGTCAGTGGTGAATAGAGAGATCTGCACCTAGATGAAAGGGAGGAGTTGCACCTGGGACCTGAATAGGGCTGGGCCATCCCTCTACAATGCCGGCTCCACCCCCTGTGGTGAGTCTGATGTCTCGGCCCAGCACACTGAAAGAAGAGAAGAGAAGGAAGACTGTCAACAAAGTGCTCCAGGGCTGTACTTGCCTTCCATAATGCTGGCTACACCCCCTGTGGGGCGTCTGATGTGCCTGCCTTGCTCAGTAAAAGGAAAGGAGGAGTCTGGTAAACAGAGTGCTTCAGAACTGGTTTTGACTGGGCACAGGCCCCTCTCCCCTTCGAGAACAAAGGATTTGGAGTATAACTATTGGGACCCTGATCCCATGAAATTAGATCACTTCTGGACTTACAAGACAAAACCTCTGCTGAGGGGAAGGAACCTGAAGAAACTGAGGAGAGACTATTCCCAAGCTGAAGTGCTGCTTGGGAGATTGACCTGCAGTGGTTGCCCGACTGCCAAAGAGAGGAGAATGAACTTTGTGGACTTTCTTTCAACTTGTGCAAAGATCTCCAATGGCTTGGAAGAGAGCTTGCCCCCTGACCGAAGTCCCAGGACCAGTGGTCTTCACCAACCTTTGTGAATTGCTGCTGGAAACAAGTGGCTACAGAGGTAGGGAGCTGTGACCGACTCTCACGAGTAGCCCGGTGTCCTGTAGGCACCTCATCAAGCAAAGTCTGCCTCGAAAAATGCAAGCTCTGCCCTCACCGACGCCGTCCTGAAGCAGTCACCGAGCCGTAGCCTGCACCGCGACTGGAAGGACACCGCGACGTGTAATGCCTCGTTACACCGAATCGAACTGGTCTAACCGACACGGTCACTGCTGCTGACTTTGAGTCCTGTGACCGCACCGGAGTTGGGCCCCGCCTCGCACGCTTTGCGATGCACCGCCCGACTCGCACCGCTGTCCGGACTGACCGACACCAGCTCCCAAACTCCTGCTCGTTCGCCTCACCGCAAGCTGCAATCACCGCATCGAAGCCCCGTCTCGCCCTGCAAAGCAAGCCTTGGTTCCACCGACTGTCAACTGGCTGCTGCCTGCACCGCTTCGAGGGACAACTCATCCTGCAACGCTTCCTTTCTGCACCGCGACGATAACCGGAACCAGCTCGCACATCCGTGCCGGCCGCCCCAAGTAAAAGGTCTGCTGGATTTGCTACTCTGTTATTTTTAACAACGCTGTAGCCAGTCTGGGCTACCTAGTCGCACAGAACTTTGATTTAAGCCTTTTTAACCAGAACTCATGAAAGCTAATAGTACTGTAGATTCTTTTTGTCGTTTATTGGTCTTGTGGTAACTCTATATAAAGTATACTTATTTTTGTATATAAAACCTGTGTGGTGTCCATTTGTAGTGTTGTCACTGAGTTACTGTATGTGGTCACAAATGCCTAACTTACAACGCCCTCTGAAATAAGCCTTGACTGCTCGCGCCACGCCTCCTAGAAGGAGAGTAGGGGTCATTTTAGGAGTGTAATCCCCCTTACTCCGACTAGAGGAGAGGGTCCTTATTTGTCACAAGTACCTACCTGTGCCAACTAGAGACCCCCAATTCTAACAAACACAGTATACGAAAGGCCATCAGAGAAGAAATTACATTATCTCACGGTTTGTGTGACCGATGTGGACTAAAAATAATTACATTTTGTGTGCTGCATTTGGAGAGGTTGACTATTTTTTGGTGCCAATGAACCGAACCACCAGTCTGCTGCATGTTTTAACAAAATGTGTTTTACTTTGATCATGGTAGCCCCCATAAAAACTGTTTACACACTTCCTGAGGGTTGCCACCCTTCACACAGAAAAACCTGCTTATGTTCTCGCTTTAAGATTCTGCAAAGGTCTGGACATGGTTCTTAAGTATAACTTTGTATTCATTTTTAACATGACCTTTCTGTATTTAATTATCAGTCAGAGGTAATTTGGACAGGGTGTAGAACACATTTTGAAATGTTTTCTTCTAGCATTTAATGTTTAAAGTACCTACTGATAAGCTGAAAAAAATGCAGGGTTTAAGTGATTATTCTAACTTTTGTACTGACAAGGACACTAAAGCCAATCAAGAAGGTATAAAGCCAGTCAGGAGGAAAAAGCAAGGCTGGGACTGCATCAGAGTCGGGCTAGCCTTTAGGGCACCCTGGCAGTTCCCCAAGTGCTGGCCTGATAGTGAGGGCGATTTTCTGACTGTTGTGGACCTGTCTTAGCCTAGGGTATGGTGCGCTGGGTTTTACTGTGGATTTCCCTACTATTACCGCAAACATTACCGGTTATAAGCAAGCACAAATGCACACAGTCTCCCATACCTTGCAAAACACCTATACAGAGAGTGTCTTAAAACGTTTAAAACAGCACTGATTTGTAGAAGTATCCACTTTTTTAGCTGATTTGCTAACAACGTCCATTTTTAGGTCAAGCCTGGGCGCACATGCGCTGCTCTGCAAGCCATGCTGTATTCAAGTATGGACTTGAAGCCCCGCCCACTCTCCGCCTATATTTGTCATCGGCTTGTGTCATTGTCCTTTGTAAATGCTGGCTCCTGATTCGATAACAGGCTTGTTAGTCCCTCCTTAGTACTGCCTTATCTTCATTTGTAACCTCCCATTAGGACTGGCCCCCTTTTTTTTAAAATCTTTTTTTTTTTAACAATTTTTATTAGATATACTGCAGAGCATTCCAATGACAGCATGACATTCTTCATTTGTAAAATCATAATTATCAAAACCACATCTTCTGCTGCAGTCGTGTGAACTAGCACTCCCATTCCCAACCCTCTCATGCCAACACCCCCCATTTACAGGTATGTTCAGGGAGCCACATATCATAATACAATCACATACTTCCATCTGAGTCAGAGTCTTCAGACTGCGGGGTTCACAGATACCACCTCTGTACGTGTTCCACTTTCCCCATATCTTCTCCCATTTTCTTGGGCAGCCCCTATATATATATATATATATATATATATATATATATATATATATATATATATATATATATATATATATATATATATATATATATATATATATATATATATATATATATATACACTGATCTTTCTGCAACCATTGCCAGATCCATATCCCTACACCTCTGAGTGAGAGTGGGACTAGCTCTAGAGCCCCAGCATTGTGCGATATTTCTTTTTCTACAGTCATTCCTAACGTCGCCCAGTCCTGGGTCGTCTTGTTTAAGTCCGTTGGGTCCTAAATGAAAGAGGCAGCATCTTGGGCTTGGCAGTACAGTGATTTGTGTAACTTGAGTGTCCTCATGATTGCCATCCAATATCTCACTATCACGGGGCAGCTCCAGACAGTATGGTAGAAGGATCCCGTTTCTCCACATTCCCTAAGACAGAGCGGCGAATCAGCCTTGCCTATTTTGTGTAGGAGTGCCCTTGTATAGTATGTACGGTGCAATATTTTTAGCTGCACTAGCCTGAGCCTTGATGGAATAGCCGCCTCCTTAGGGAAAGCTAGCGCCTCTCTCCATTCTGCCTCGTCAATCTCCCCCACCTCAGGCTCCCATTTAGCCTTCAGGGTCCCTGTGGGTTCTGCTCTATTGTTCACCATTTTCTTGTATGTCAGTGATATCGCTTTTTTCTGGAGGTAACCTGTTAGGAGTCTATCCTCCAGCAGGGAGGAGTCCTCCGGATTCGTGTCTGGCGGTATCAGGGACTGCAGTGCGTGTGTAATCTGCATGCATCTAAACCTCTCTGTCTCCGTCAGACCGTATGTGGCCTGTAGGTGAGCAAAATTGACCATCCCGCCCCTCTGCCATAGATCGCCGACCTTTGAAATTCCTATAGAGCCCCAATTACGGAACCCGTTTGTATTGCACAGCATCCCCAGTTTTATAGTGTCCCACAGCGGCATAGCCTTCGTGACCACTCCTTCCCAACCAAGTGCTCGCTGAGCATCAAACCATATACGTACTGTGTGTAATGTCGGACCCGTGATTGTGTGTTTCTTCTTTTTATTGTATAGGGCACTCATTATCCCCGCCGGTTCTAATAAATGCCTATCAAGTCTAAACGCCGGGTCGTCCTGTGGAGGACTGGCCCTTTTACTTCGGTTGTTACACGGTACGTCTTATTTAGTCTGTAAGCACTGATGGAGCAAGATTTCACTCGTAAAGAGACTAGCTTGTAATCAGCCCACTCGAAATAAACTGTAATACACTAATAAACATGTTTCGTCTTATTACCAATGCAAAAACCCGACATTTCTAGTAAGCTGGGGAAGCTTGCATATGTGCTCTTTACTAACCGTAACTTGATTAACCCAAAATGGCCGCTGCAACGCGGGAACTTTTCTGCGCATGCGTCTGTCATGCTCATGTGACATGACGTATTCTTAAGCTTTGTGGGAAATCTTTGCTTCCGCGCACTAGAACTAAAGATGGCTGCTCTATGTTCTTATGCGCTAATGCTTGCATCACTGTTTTTACTAAGTTGTTCGTTCTGCATAATCCCTAATGCTGTAGTTAAAATAAAGTAATGGGAATAGAGAAGAGATAAGTGGTATGCAGTGCATTCATTCATTCTTTGATCTAAAACGGTTTTTCTTTGACTTTGGTCCGAACAAGAGCTAATAGCAATCAAGTACAATGTTGCTCCATCTTGGGTCCTGAAACTGAGCATGCGCCAAATTCACCAGAGTCTACAAGCCATGGCATTGAATTCATGGCAACTCCTGACTTGCTAGAAGATGTTCATGAGGACCCGACCTCCTGAACCTCCAAGAGGATGTTAAATTACACATTGTATTTACTATTGGAAGATTCATTGCCGGGTGGAATAAAAGTGCATGGGAAAATAAAAATATTGGGCGGGAACATTGAAGAGCATGACCTCATAACTGGTACGGTGTGATGACCTCTCCTCGTCTTTTGACGAATCAAATTGAGGGAATACACACATTTGCAACATTGGGGGGTGGTGCACTGCCCTAGAAAATGGAATTACTAAGGTAGGCTTAACTAGTTAGATTGTCCGACTTGTCCGAATAGCTGACCTGTCACTGACCCAACGCACTCAATAGGCGATCGAGAGCAGAGGTGCTGGCGGAGCACTCTGTCAGAAGAATCGATAACCCAATCGGGGTTCTGGGGAGGAGTTCGATAACCCAATCGGGGTTCATGAGGAAAAAGATTCGCTAACCCAATTGGGGTCCGACTGTTAGCTGCAGAAAGGGGTGTAACGCTAGCGTTGCGCTTTTTGCTGTGGGTGCCGGTCCTGACCTGCGGTGGTCTTGTCCTGATCCAATTTGGTCTGTACGTATCATAATTCTGGTCTGCACTTGTTCTATCCTGTTGGTACCTGCAATATCGGGAGTCCTGTCCTTTATCCCAGCCAGTGGACAGGGTTGGTCTTCACACCATTCTAGGTAGATATAACGTTGTTTGGGTATGTCATTGTGCTGTTACCCTCTTCTTACCCATCCTATGTTTCAATGCTTAAATAAAGGCTCATAATATTTTTGCAATATCTTACTTTGATTATATTCTTTCTAATTGATCAAGCTCTGATTAATTTAGTATAGACACTGATATTTAAAGAAATTATCTAGATAAAGCGTTTAAATCTTTCCAGAGTCTGTGGTTATTTTAGGAGTGCAAATGTTTATTTACTACCTATTTTCTTGCTAACTCCCTTGATCCCTTAGGACTCTAGGTACCTGTGACAAGAATTGGTAAGTCAAGGTATAGGTCCTAAAAGGTTAATTAAATCACTGGTTAAGCGTAGGTTTACCTGTTCAAACGGTGTATGTTTTTGTGGGCTCAGGTGAGTATGGTAAAATCCTGAGCAGGTTAACCCGCGCTCTATCAGCACTATTTTCTTTAATGAGTTTCTTCTACTGCAGGCACAATATGTTTTCCTCCAACAATCAGCGCGCCATTCGTGCTTTCACTTTTCAAGCAGCCCAGGACAATGGCGGCTGCTTCTTTGAAAATGAAATAGGTCTTGCATTTAGCTTTTGGCATTATAAAGGATAATGCCTTTTATTTATGTGTTAATTATCAAAACGGATAAATAAGAGGCATTGTCATTTACCATGCCAATAGCTTAACTATCACAAATGTGAGACATATCACATTGCAAATGCTTGCATATTGGTGTCTAGACCTATTTTCTGTTCGCTCTGAGCCTGGACTGTCTCTATGTGGGACTATTCTTTAAATCACTGGCGTAGCCTAAAAAGAGCCCACATATGAGCAAATTAAGACCTTTTGGTAAGAATTAAGGCATTTCCATCACAGATGGGGATTGCCTAATTAAGAATTCACCATCAGTGCCATGTCCAGGTCGTGGATCGATGCTAGTCAGTAGGGTTACTGTTATATCCTACTTACTATTAGAACATTGGAATGTTGGGAGCTCCATTGCAGACAATGGAGTGCTTCCTGCTTCTACGGGCCGGTAAAGGCCCGCAGAGCAACATTCCAATGTTCTACAAAGCCTTCTTGAAGCTCGAGGGGATTTATAGCCCCTCGAGCTTCGAGAACCCTTTGTTTAATTTGTTAGAACATTCTGCCACTAGAGGGCAGAATGTTCTAATAGCCTTATAGCCCTTCGTAGCAGGGCTATACCGGCAATTAAAGTCCCGCTATCTCGTTAAAGTCACTCGCCTTCGGCTCGGGCCTTTAACGATTCAGCGGGCCTTTAATAGCCGATATAGCCCGCTGCGACGGGCTATAAGGCTATAGTATAACATGTACTCTATCCCTGCTGCCTCTAGCTGCTCAGCCAGAGTGTGTCTTGGTCTTAGAATGTTTGTGTGCCTGTGATGCGTGGAATGCCTGGGTGACTAAGTGGGATGAATGTGGCAGTTAGAGATGGGCTGAGCAGCTAGGCAGGCTGCTCCTGGTGGGGCTGGTACCACACTAGGCTGGCTGGAGTCAAGACAGATGTAACATGTACAGAAGATTAATAAATAAGACCTAAATATACATCCTGGCTCCTGGTGTCTTTCTACACAGTTACCTTTACTAGATTTCAAAAGTGTACAACATCTATCCTGCCCAAAGGTCGAGGGCAAGGTATTAATGACACCTTTATTCGAACCAAGTCAGGTGGTCAACTAGTGACCCTCTATAAACTGTTGCTATGAGCATTCATTGTATGCTGGTTTCCACAAATAATTTCAAGGGCTGTCCAAAGAAGTTGCCTTACTTACACAATAGATACGTCTTCAGATCCATACCTGAAAGCTTTACACTGCACTTAAAGTGTATAATAAACACGGCTACCTTTAAAACGGAGGACATAGGTTGCACCGTTGCGCGGGTTTCAGAAAACGTGTCTTTTTCATTTAGCCTTGACCTATTACTGCTTCTGGAACAGAAACATACAGCGAGCATATAATAGCATGATTGGTCTTGTGACCCACTTCCTCTTCAGCAAATAAACTGAACAGTAATGCTTACTGATAAAACGGTGATCTACTGAAAGAAGGCAATATTTCAGTTTTAAAAATAAGAATCACAATATTTCCATACTGGTGTCCACAGAAACCTTGCACTTCTCGGACTGGTCAACATGGCTTTAAGTCAAACATAATTCTTTAATAGTGTATTATTGAATGTTCTAGAGGGCATTATTCAAAATAAGTGCCACACCCAAGCTAGCCTCGCAAGTACAATACGCAGGCAGTTAATGAGAGTGAGGGTGATTATCTCCAGGACAATGCCCTTTTGAACGTTCATTAATGAATACTACTAAAACATGCTCACTTGGAGCAGAAGTGATTTAGGAAACTCCTTCATTTTGTTCACACCATGGAGGTTGGTGTACTTACCACCTCCCAAATACTACGAAGAGCTGTCACTGACCATTCCCTAATAGAGCCCACCAACAGCAATAACAGAGAAGAGTAGAGGGCAAAAGCTGCTGCCTATTACAGGAGGGTGAAGTGCATAGAAGTGTGCACAAATGTTTTTTCCCAACTTTATATATGTATTTTTACTGCAGAACTCAAAATTGTGTAATAAAGTCCAATAATAATGCTCAAGTGTTTTACTTCTGGAGTTTGCATTCAACTTTTAAATGAACCCTTTTTTCCCATGTCGATGAGAGGTAGCCAGGTGCACCATAGCTTGTCCATTAGTGCTTTTGTCAATGGCCCAGCCACTCACCATTGGTGTCAGGGGAAATAAAGGCAGCAGCTGCAAGAGAAAGCGAACAGTGCAGTGAGAGCCTTATTTATGTTCTGCACTTTTCATAGCATCTCCTTCTCTCACATGCTAGGAAGCAACTAGGATTCAGCTCATAGTTTAGTGGTGAGAAAAAAAAAAGTCCTAGGACGTCATCAGGGTCAAAGGAATTGTATTATCACTTCCACTAACCCTGCCATGTTGGTGAATCAACGTCCCAGACTCAGTTCATGAGAAAGAGCCAGTGTATGTGTGATTGAGAACAAACACTACATAATATGTATTACACTCTCAATCTTACCATTGTGCTTTACCATTGTGCTAATTTCTTTAAGTCAATCAAGCTTTAAACAAGCATTGGCAGAGCCAACAAGTGTCGCCTGCGCAAGAACATGGTCTTTTACCCATGTTGTGCACCATCGCGGCTACCGTGCAGCATGGCGGAAAGTTACAAGAAGAAAAAAAAAAGCGATATGGCACGTCCTGAGTTTACCACAAGGGGCAGTGATCCGTTCGCTACGTTCCTTAAAAAAAAAAATTTTTAAACGTTTCAGGAACAAAGGACATTAACACCTTATCAGCAAACAGAAACCAACAAGAAATAAAATATGCATTTACACACCCATCTTTTTTAATGGGGGCAGGAAATGAGAGTCAAAGAGTGAGGGTGCCGTGCAAAACACAAAGTAAGCAATAATAACAAAAATAAATGATAACCACCATTTATAAACAGGTGCAACAGCTGCAATCTACTTGCAGTCTGAAGTTGTCATAAGCGAGAAGGATCATAGCATGGCTCCGATGTCTCAAACTCACAAATACATTCAAGGCATTCAAGGAAGAAAACTCACTTGCCTAATTATGTTACTTCTGAGACGAAGTTAGCCGTGTTGGCGTTGCATGAAGACAACGCCAAAAAGACCAAACAAAGCAGGATACACAGCGCCGTCTGCATTTATGTAGCATCTTGGAACTTGTTTAAGTGACTTTCGGATGCTTTCTTCCCAAGCAGGACGGGGGTAAGCAACAACAGGGAAGGAGGCAGAGCAGACAAGCAGCAATGCAGGAAGGAGGTTTGGGGGCGGCAGGCAACAATGCAAGCGGAGGAGAAAGGGGGTGCAAATAAAAGGAAAGAAGTATGTCTTAAAGTGGCGAACAATGGAAGGACACTGGGCAGGGGAAGCAGTACTCTGGCCATGCTCCAGTGTAGGGACAAAAACACAATAAGGAAGTTAAGCCAGCACTCGCTGACCAAAGAGATAAAAGAAATGAGTGACAAAAGAAACCAATGGTAATAGGCAGCCTTTAGCCCCCTTTAAAAAGAAAAAGAAATGTCTTACAAGCGACAGGGCAGGCACTGTCTCAGGCAAGTCCTAAAGTATAGAGTTGACGGAAGGCTGCTGGTAAACTGAGAAAGAGGTGAAGGTGTCCACCAAACATACCAAACGGCATAAAACAACTAACAGTAAGGGGTGCTTGGGTGAAGGCAAGTGAGTGTTTAATGAGGGGGGTGGGAATGTGTCGTGCCGGAGGGTTAACAGCTTTTACTACGCAAGACCTTTACCATAAACGACCTTTACCAAGCAGGAGCCTAACAGTGCCTCAGACGTACCTTAGGCAATGCAGCAGGAACCTTAGCCCACAGCATTGGGGCCACGCCACGCCGCCACCGCCAGGAGTCATTGGGTGTTGAAGCAGCATCGCCGCCCCGGGACCACAACTCCCGGCTGCCTTAGCGGCAGCGTGCTTGATTGACGCCGCGACAGCGCCAGGAGGCGCTTAAAATCACCTCAGAGACCAGCCTCGCGGGACGAGCCGGGCGAAGCCCAAGCCAAGGGCGGGCCCGTTTAAGCCTGTTCAAGAACGGAAATGTATGGGACGGGCCACCCCCCTAACGGCTGCTGTATCATCATAAGGTTAGTGCCCTACATTAGATCCCAGACGTGATATATACTGCATATTAACATAATAGAATAATACCCCGTCCTTAGCAAACATGGCGGCCTTGCCGGAAGAAGGAACAGCAGGAAGGAAATCTACTGGGGGCTCACTTATGGGCACATTAGATAATTTCCTCATTAGGGTATCATCAGCTCTGGCCAAGGATATAGAACTCACTGAGAAAAGACTTTCCTTGGACACAGCTTTTGACAAAAGATCTTCCCTGGGCCCCCTAGCAAGGGCTAGATCGCCAACAAGCCTACAAGCTGACTCTCAGGGAACGCTTCCTCCGTCGGGAGTGGAGGCGAGAACCCTATCATCTCACCCTGTGATTATTTTGGATACATGTGAGATTTCACCCAGGAGCAGGGGTCATGACAGTGATGCAGATGGAACCCCATCCCCTAATATAAAAACTCGGTCTGCATGCCAAGCAAAACTAGGTCTGACACAGCAGAATGGGGGGGGGCCACAGCAAAAAGGAAGCGCCCTGGGGCCCAAAATCATGTTGGGGGGAGAAAAGCTAAAAGTGCAAAAAACACCGTCTCCGAAGATGATTTGGTGATAATCCCACCTACTAGTTCTACCCAACCTGAACTGCTGGGCAAAGATGGTTATGGTAGCCACTTGGAAATGGCGGGGAAGGAAGCCGACGTGGACTTGGGCCCTCTGCTCTGGAAAAGACTCGAGGGGACTTTTAAGAGGATATGACACCCAATACACGACCGGCTGGACTCTATAGAAAATAGATTGGTGTGTCTTTAACTTTCACTTGCACAAATTAAAAAATAAACAGGACAAAGGGACAGTGCCACAATTCGTCGGACGAAAACACCCGCAGCTCATAGAATAACTGATTCTAGCATTGGTTTTGTGAGAGCTGGGGGGGGGGCAATGTTATCCAGACTGGCAAAGGGGTGCCCCCTGCTATCCCTCGGCCTCCTGTTTTGGCAGGGGGTGGGAGTGTAGCACAGACTAATAGAACTCCCCAGGACAATACAGTAACCCATGTCTTACCCCCGGACATAAACGAGACAGGGGCTGGCACATTAACAGGGAGTAATAGGCTAACCCAGGGAGATGGAGGCAGTAGGGAAGCTAGACAGCAAAATATGCCTCCTTTACCTATGGTACACAATGATACCCCTTACCTTTCATTGATCTTCCTCCCCAATCAGCCCCATTTGTGGTAGTTCTGATTGGGGTTCCACCAGTAGTCCAGGGGAAGCGGGAATCTTATTTAGACCTTAAGCATAAGTGTATCTTTTGGCTTAATAGGTTTCACCCATTGCCAACTAGTATGCGAGCAGAGATTCTGGGTGTTAGGAGAGTTAACTGGATAGGAAGAGGATGTAAGACTGTGGCTGGGGACTGTATTATTATTAATTTTAGAGACCAGAGATGTGTTAACCACATTTGTAACTGGCCACAAAAAGATCTCTCCTCTGGGATCCAAGCACTCCACCTGGCTTATTTTTATGGCCCCCCAGTGTCCTTTGAGAAGGATATTTTCCCACAGGGAACTATACCAAACCCCTGTCCTTTGGGGAACTTAAGGCTGTTTAACAGATTCCAGGCTCTCGCGGGATTGGGTGAATGTGACTGACATCATGCACACCTAAGGCCCGCTCCTTGCAGTAGAGTAGGGGGGATTGGGGAGGCGGTTGATCTGAAGCCAGGGCTAGTGCTCGCACAGGGCAACAGGCATGTGGGGGGGGGGGGACGATGGTGGACAAAATGTTATGTGTGCTGTAAATGTAGAGGTGGATAACTAGGTTCGCCCATTGGAAAGTCTGGTTTCTGCATACCAAGGCCCTAGTGACTCTTGTAGGGGGAGCCACGAGCCCAATTTTTAATGGGCCAGTATGTCAGACATCCCTAATCTCATGGAATGTGGCGGGCGAGGGGACAAAACTCAATTCACCTGTCTGGCTGGAATTTATTGATCGATTTGATGTTTGCCTGTTCCAGGAGGTCGGGTGGTTGATCCCGTATTTAAGGTGGGTTATTTTAATTTTTTTGTTCCGGCTGTAAAACCCGCTGGGGCGTCCTATGGGGGGCCTGGCCTGGTGATATGGGTTAGGCAGAGTCTTAAATGTCAAATTCAGTTGCTCCCTGTGACAAGTAGCGATATTATTGCCGTTAGACTCAGCTTCCAAGAAAACTTATTAATTGATATCTATAATGTCTACACAAGGGGGTTTCCAGGTGGCAAGAAATCTGATGTTACAGAATTGGATATATTGCTGCAGGCGACTCCCCCCAATATATTGCCACTGATCGCGGGGGATTTCAACACCAGGTTTGAACCCCTTGGTCTGGATGATACGCAGCTAACAGAGGACGAGGATGCTAGGTTGGGAGTTCCTCAACTGGGTATCAAACCTATAAAAAAAAATGGACAGACCGCGATACAGATGAAGGGCCTCTGTATGGGGAATCAGTTGAGGGCTGCCAATGGGCGCACATTGTCAGACAAGATGGGAAAGGAAACTTTTGATAATGGTGTAAGGGCAAGTAATATTGATTACTTGCTTGTCCCACTCAAGCTGTGGTCTACACTTCTTGACATGGAGGTAGTAGTTCGTGTTGAGTGACCACAATCCCCTGGCCGCGGTGTTTAATCTGGGACTACACAAAATGGATGTGGCCACAGGAGGAACAATCCTCCCTGATTTGGTATTGTCAAACGAAGAGCGTCATCTTAAGTGGTGCCAGGTTGCGGGACACCAGGAAATCATTGCTGACATTAAGGTAGATCTGGAAGGGGCATTAGCATCTATGGAAGAGGCCACCTTGTGTGGACCTTCCCATAAACTTCTGATAGAAGCTCACGACAGTTTATTTGCCAAACTGAAATTATATTTTTGTAAACCTAGCTTAGGTAATAGAACCCAAACTAGAAAAGCGGAGAGATGGTATGATGGCTCTTGTTGCCAACCTAGGGGAGAGCTAGGCCAGGCATTAAAGACTAAAGATCTAAGCAAAATAAAGGCGGCCCGTACAAACTATAGACATAAGCAACATATAGCAAAAAAGGATTGGGTGGAGAGTAGGTGGCAAGACCTTAAAATGGTGTGTAAAGCTAAAAACCCCAAACTTTTTGGGGATATTTTTAAATGGGATAGGGGAGGGCACAGAGAGAGCCCTCACAATAATGTTGATCGAAACTCATGGGTCGATTACTTTAGGCCCCAATATGCTAGTAGTCTAGCTGGTAATAGTGAGGGGGCGTTTGCGCATACTTTTTACAATGAGGCCGCCTTCACTGTAGGAGAAGTGGATAGGGCACTAGACCTAGTCAATGAGGGACGTGCTACAGGCATGGACTGTGTCCCAGCCGACCTGTTTTAGAATAATAGAGGCCGCTGGCGGATTTATATTCTGTATGTGGCAAATGTCATAGCCCAAGGGATGGAAGTACCTAAATCATGGAAAGGTGCAGAAATAGTGCCAGTGTATAAAAAAGGGGACAAGTCGATAGCAGGTAACTATAGGCCAATAAGCCTGATCGAATCTATCCAAAAAATTGTGGGGAGGCTTGTATTGAGAAAAATCCAGTCCTGGATGGATGATGATAACATTCTGAGTCACCTCCAGGCTGGCTTTCGCCCGAATACAAGCACCATAGATCAGGTCTTTCGGTTTATTATGTTATACTGGCAAACTGTAGTTCTGGAGAAAGGCACCCTGTATGAAGTCTTTGTCGATCTAAGGGCGGCCTTTGATCTTGTTCCACGTAATATCTTGTGGCAAGTTCTTGCAGGGCTAGGGATGGCACCTGATCTGTTGAGCCTAATTGTCCGCTTACATGAGGATACGTTCGCTCGGGTTCGGTTGGGTCGTCAGGGAGAGGTTACGGAAACCTTCCCTGTTCAGCGCGGAGTGAGGCAAGGTTGCATCATGGCGCCTACCTGGTTCTCGCTCTTCGTGAACGGGGTGGCGGAGTTACTCTCCCTGATCCCGACTGATGCCCCTGCGATGTGTGGCAAGCGGGTCCCGATCCTCATGTTCGCGGACGACACCTTGATAGTGTCTAAAACGCCATGTGGGCTCCAGCGCGCCTTAAAGCGCTTTGAAGATTTTTGTCTGGAGAAAGACCTTGAAATAAATACAGCAAAGACAAAGTTTATGGTTCTCAGTGGACGTACATCCTTTGGCTCTGCTACACCTTTCAGAGGGATGATATATATGAATGGCTCCCAGTTGGAGCGGGTTGATGCCTTTACCTATCTGGGGGTTACCCTCCAGAGAGATCTGGGGTGGACCAGCCAATTAGACATTGCAGTGTTACAACACCGCCAGCAGGCTGGCATTCTTCTGAAAAGGTTTAACTCCTCAACAACAAAACCCATTAGCCCATTATTGGAAGTTTATGCGATGAAGGTATTAAGTTCGGCCCTTTATGGTGCCGAACTTTGGGGGTTTCAGAACTTGACAAATCTGACGCTAGCAGAAAGTGAATTTCTACGAAAAGCAGCTAGCGTCCCTACAAGTACCCCCTCAACTCCCCTTATCTGGGATCTTGGGAAAAAAGCGGTACAAGATCTTGCCTTCCTGCGGCCTTTGATCTACTGGCGCAGTCTATGGACCACAGATGAGCTACAGCACTATGCACAGGGCCTGAGGGAGATAATGGCTAAGTATGTCAGTCAAAAAATACATTGGCTGAAGACCATTCGGACCCTACTAACTAGATTGGGAATGAGGGAGCTATGGGATGACCCGGTAAATGCTGTATTCCCCTCCAAGAAAATTCTGAAAGAAAAGTATTGGGAGATGGTGAGTGCAGAAGTTTGCACAAAGGGTCTCTCCTCACACTTAACAGGTCGTTTCCTGGAGTTTAAGGCCCAACCGAAGCTGGAAATATATTGGGATGCCATAGAGAAACAGCTGGACCGCAAACTCTATTTTCAGCTTAGAATAGGCTCCCTTCCAGTTAGATCTTTTACAGCTAAATGGGCAGGTGAAAATGGCAAGGATAAATGCCCTAAGTGTGGGGAGGAACGAGAGACAATAAGCCATCTCCTTTTTTTCTGTCCCTTGTATTCTGCCCCGGAGCTATGTGGGTTAAGCCAATTTGTAAGCTGCTTGGCATACGCAGACAAGCAGAGGCTTTAAGAATCCTATGTACAGACCCTAGTCCACCAATTGCTATTGCTCTAGCCAAATTTTTGAAATGGGCATGGGTAATCCTCATGCGAGTAATTGCGGCTGAAACCTGAATATTAAGTATCTATCACCGTTAAGTTGAAAACTACGGGGATGCCCTATTTGTATGAATTTAGTGCACTATTACCCTGGACTGTATGAAAAATGATGGGCTTTTTAGGATTTTATGGAATTGTAAAAATGAAATTCGGCATTAGTTTATAGTAGTTTAATCCTGTCTTAATATTTATTGTATTGTTTTTTTATGGATTTTATATTGAAAAAAGGTGGGTTTATGTATGCTTTTATGACTTAATTGTCGAATAAAGTTTTTTGGATTGTTTTATCAGGGGGGGTGGGAATGTGTCGTGCCAGAGGGTAAACAGCTTTTACCACGCAATACCTTTACCATAAAGGACCTTTACCAAGCAGGACTTACCTCACAGGACCTTTACACAGATGGTAAGTATTTGTACCTTACAACGCAGTATTTCACCTAACAGATTAAGTTTTTTTTTTTTTAAATAACATACTTTTAATGTAATTTAAAAAACGATTTTAGGGCTTAGGGATAGGCAGAGATAAAGGTAATTGTAGGGTTTAGGGTTGAGTAGAAGTAAAAAGGGGGTAAGGGAGAAATTTTGAATTCCGGGTTGGTAGAGGTAAAGGGAGGGGAGAGTTCTTTTAGAGTTCAGGGATGAGTAGAAATAAAGGGAGGTAAAGGTTATGTTAGGGTTCAGGCATGGGTAGAGGTAATGGGAGCTTATGGTGATTTTAGGGTTCAGGGTGGGTAGCGGTAAAGGGAGGTAAGGGTGATTTTAGGGGTCAGGGTGGGTATAGGTAAACAGAGATAAGTGTGGCTTTACGGTTCAGGGGTTGGAACAGGTAAAAAGGAGATGAGGATGATTTTAGGGTTTAGGAATGGGTAGAAAGGAGGCAAGGGTGAAACATACATTTTTTTGAAAACAGCGTGAATGATGTTGAATAAAACATTATAATTATACAAGAGGTAACCAACAAATAAGTACAGGAGACACAGCAGCAAACGTTAATTCAGAAAAACACATACTGTATAGCAACAGTCTTAAACGAAGGGGGTATGTGTACAGCTTCGTCATCAATAAAAGAGGCTAAAGGACCAAAAGGTATGTTTCGGAAATTGGTCATATGCAACCAAGTTTCGTTATTGCTAGTTGTTTGTATTCATGTAACTACTCAGTACTTTGATGGAAAAAAAAAAAAACGGAGACAAAGTGAAGCCAACTTGCGCTGACATGTGCTCAGCACTTTAAAGGAAGAAAATAAGAGAGTGATAAGGAAGCCAACTAAAGGTAAGTAAGGGGGCAAACTTCAAGCAACCCTTTTTTAGGTCTCGGACCGTAGGCTGCGCTTGCGCAGTCTCGCTCCGAGATTTAATGATTTTTAGTATGGGGGCTTGAACCCGCCCCTCTTCCTCATTGGCTGGCTTCCTAAACGGAGGCTAGCCATTGAAGGAGAGGGGCATCACTCTGTTCAAGCCCCGTCTTTTTCCGATTCGGGGCGTCTTTTTTCGCTTTCTTGTTTTCTTTCTCTCCTCTTCCCATTGGCTGGAATTGTACCTTCCAGCCAATGGGAAGAGGAGAGAAAGAAAATAACGCCCCCGAATCAGAAAATGACCATGCTTTCTCCGAGGCATTTTTGCTTCGCCTCAGAGAAAGATGGTGGTGTCATGGTGTTGTCTGGCCGCGCAACAGACAGACTCCCCCCGCCCTCCCCCCGTGCAGGTAAGTTTTTTGGTGTCTGTTCCCTCGTTGTGCGTCTGTTCCCTCGTGCTTTCCGCCCCCCCCCCCCATTGTGCGTCTGTTCCCTCGTGCTGTGATCCGGTTTTCGTGCCTCTGTTCCCAGCTTGTGAGCCGGTTTTCGTGCCTCTGTGCCCTGCTTGTGATCTGGTTTTCGTGCCTCTGTGCCCCCCCTGCCACCTCGTTGCTTGTGCTTGCTGCCCCCCCCTTGTACCTCTGTGCCCTGCTTGCGATACGGTTTTCGTGCCTCTGTGCCCTGCTTGTGATCTGGTTTTCGTGCCTCTGTGCCCCCCCTGCCACCTCGTTGCTTGTGCTTGCTGCCCCCCCCTTGTACCTCTGTGCCCTGCTTGCGATACGGTTTTCGTGCCTCTGTGCTCTGCTTGTGATCCGGTTTTTGTGCCTCTGTGCCCCCTGCCCCCTCGTTGTTTGTGCTTGCTCTCCTGCCCCTGCACCCTCGTTGCTTGTTGTGCCTCTGTGCCCTGCTTGTGGTCCGGTTTTTGAGCCTCTGTGCCCCCCTCGTTGCTTGTGCTTGCTGCCCCCTCGTTGCTTGTGCTTGCTCTCCTGCCCCTGCCCCCGCGTTGCTTGTTGTGCCTCTGTGCCCTGCTTGTGATCCGGTTTTGTGCCTCTGTGCCCCCTTGTTGCTTGCTCTCCTGCCCCTGCCCCCTCGTTGCTTGTTGTGCCTCTGTGCCTTGCTTGTGATCCGGTTTTCGTGCCCCTGTGCCCTGCCCTGCTTGTGATCCGGTGTTTGTGCCTCTGTGCCCCCCTGACCCATCGTTGCTTGTGCTTGCTGCCCCCTCGTTGTTGTGCTTTCTCTCCTGCCCCTGCCCCCTCGTTGCTTGTTGTACCTCTGTACCCTGCTTGTAATCTAGTTTTTGTGCCTCTGTGCACCCCTGCCCTCTCGTTGCTAGTGTTTGCTGCCTCCTCGTTGCTGGTGCTTGCTCTCCTGCCCCTGCCCCTCTTTGCTTGTTGTGCCTCTGTGCCCTGCTTGTGATCCGTTTTTTGTGCCCCGCTTGTTAACCGGTTTTAGTGCCTCTGTGCCCCACTGCCCCCTCGTTGCTTGTGCTTGCTCTCCTGCCCTTGCCCCCTCCTGCCCTTGCTTGTTGTGCCTATGTCCCCTGCCCTGCTTGTGAACCGGTTTTTGTGCCTCTGTGCCCACCTGCCCCCTTGTTGCTTGTGCTTGCTGCCCCCTTGCTGCTGGTGCTTGCTCTCCTGCCCCTGCGTTGCTTGTTGAGCCTCTGTCCCCTGCCCTGCTTGTCAGCCGGTTTTTGTGCCTCTGTGCCCACCTGCCCCCTTGTTGCTTGTGCTTGCTGCCCCCTTGCTGCTTGTGCTTGCTCTCCTGCCCCTGCCCCCTCTTTGCTTGTTGTGCCCTGCTTGTGATCACGTGTTTGTGCCTCTGTGCCCCACTGCCCCCTCGTTGCTTGTGCTTGCTCTCCTGCCCCTGCGTTGCTTGGTGTGCCCCTGTGCCCTGCTTGTGATCCGGTTTTTGTGCCTATGTGCCCTCCTGCCCCCTCGTTGATTGTGCTTGCTGCCCCCTCGTTGCTTGTGCTTGCTCTCCTGCCCCTGCCCCCTTGTTGCTTGTTGTGCCTCTGTGCCCTGCCCTGCTTGTGATCTGGTTTTTGTGCCTATGTGCCCTCCTGCCCCCTCGTTGATTGTGCTTGCTGCCCCCTCGTTACTTGTGCTTGCTCACCTGCCCCTTCGCTGCTTGTTGTGCCTCTGTGCCCTGCTTGTGAGCCGGTTTTTGTGCCTCTGTGCCCTGCTGGTGATCCGTTTTTTGTGCTTCTGTGCCCCCCTGCCCCCTCGTTGCTTGTGCTTGCTGCCCCCCCCCCTTGTACCTCTGTGCCCTGATTGTGCCTCTGTGCCCTGCTTGTGATCTTGTTTTTCGTGCCTCTGTTCCCTAGGGCGTTACTGGGCAGAGAGCTCTGTGTGTGTGTGTGGTTCTGTGTGTGTGTGTGAGGCTTTGTATGTGTGTGTGTGGGGGGGGGCTTTGTCTGTGTGTGTGTGTGTGTGTGGGGGGGGGGGGCTTTGCCTGTGTGTGTGTGGGGCTTTGTCTGTGTGTGTGTGTGTGTGTGTGGGTGTGTCCGCTAATACTCTCGAATGCTCACCTATTGTCATTGTAAATGAAAATACCATTTATTTATGTTGTATTTTTTTTTTTTAAATACCATTTGCAATGCCAATAGCTCAAACTTTAATAAAGCAGAGACCATTGCATTGTAAATGCTTTTTTAAAGCAGTTTGTCGGCAACGCACGCGCAGTCTCAGGCAAGATCTAAAAAGGCTTTTTGCAATGAAGTGGTTTACAGAAATTCTAGATTGCTTCCTGAATCACATGACGACACATTCAGCCAAAAAAATGTGGCCCACAGCAGGTAGCAACTAAGGTGAAGTGAGGGCACTACTCTTCCAATGACAGAAGCATTTCTCGTTTCCATAGTGATGGAGTAAGATGAGCCCTAGTTATTAGACGCTAGCGATCCTACCACACGGACGGATGAGTATGAAACACCAGATTTGCAGGAAAAACCAGATCTTCCACATACAGCACGGTTTAATAATAGTTAACACTGATTTGCTGGGTAGGTGAGGGTTTAAAAACAGACTGTGTGTTGTTTATTTGAAGTGTGGCAATTATTTCTGAAATGCACAGTATGATGTATACAAAACGTCAGCCAGGAATCACGACAGACTTTAAATTCAATGAGCACTGCCAGTGAATTTGTGTTTTTTTTCTTTAGTGCACACGCACAACATCGATGTATACAATGGAATAAACATACATCTGTTTTAATATTGTGCTGCAATCCAACATTGTGCCGTTTAAAATCACTGCATATAGCAGGAGTTACTGTTAACTAGTTTAAATGTACGCATTTCACTGACCTCAGAAGACTAAGACAGCCTTCCACCGGTTAGAACCTGGAACCACCACATCACTGCAAATGTCACTGGAGAACGTTTTAAATGCTGAACCACCCCACTGGCATGACATACAAGCAAATATGCAGAGTAACACACTTACAGCTATCCATTCACACAAAGGGACTAACATACTGCAGATATACACACACAGACCAGAAACCAATTAGGCCCCAATGCATATAGAATAGTGGGCACCCATACACAGAGGAAGAGACGTGTTAGGTTATGCTGGTTGTCTTTACACCACCTTAAGCTTACTACGGCTATCGCACTGTGCTAATTAGAGAAGAGAGAAGAAAGAGGGAACAAGAATGAAGCAATGAGGAAAAGTAGAGCAGCAGTTTATTGCAAACCACAGACCTCTAAGTGGCAAGGAGGAAGTGGCAGAGTAAATAGCCCGCAGGAGTGTAAAGTTGGGAGTATGGTGAAAATACCATAGGTTTGGGGAAAGCAGTTTTAAGAATCGGGGCCTGGTGTAAACCTAGGAATCAGGGTAGTCTGTTAAAGCGATGACCTTTTATGGAGGGTAGATATCCCTGATGACAAATCAACACCCAGGTGGCCAACATATAGGCACACCTACAGTTCCACACATCACAGGCACAGTCTGCGAACAAGTACACAGCTGGGTAAACACAGAGGAACAGTGTATGAACGTACAGAACGAGGGATGGAAGGATGTATGGATGCAGACTTCACGTCCATTTAATCCCCTGACTATTTCTGACCAAGTCAATTACAGACAGATGAAAGGTTTGCGTCAATACTTACTTAATCCTGGACCTCTCCCTGAAGATATCACTTCTACCTGGTGATGCCCACATAGAGTGGACAGCACTCTGCAAAAAGCTCACTCCATCATTTGCATTTTTGCTGACATCATACACATGTAGTATTGGAACTCAGCACTTTTATTGCTTTAATATTGTATATAAACAACGACAGAATCCCTCAATTACAGGAAGCCCTGTGTAGTCTATGGTGGATTTACCATTGACAAATCATTGTCATAGGTGCATTGAGTAACTGAAGCAAAAGAAGATTACGGCCCCCAGAGAGCAGCACCACCACTAAAACCTCCAAACAAAAAATATGGCGCCCCTTATATATGGAGCAAGGTAGCAAAGTGTTCATTTACTACCATAGTCTTGCTTTCAAAGAAATGAAATGCACCCCGGGATTTCACAGGAAGATGAAAAAATAAATGAAAATGGCACATAGCTCTTTTCAGTTCTCTTAGTGTGCTAAACATACATTTGGCGTTTATGGCACCTTGTGCCGGGGACATCCTTTACAACGCAACTTTTACAACGAAGTACCTTTACGACGCAACCATTACAACGCAACTTTTACAACGTCTTGCGCTGGGGGGGCACTCTAGGATAGAGAATAGTTTCCAACACCTTGCCTACTATCCACGGGGACTGGAGTTGGAATAGTAAATTAAACTATTCACTATCCAGCGCCCCCGAACGCAAGTCGTTGTAACGACTTGCGTTGTAAAACTTGCTTCGTAAAGGCATGCGTTGTAATAGCATGCATTGTAACGTCATACATCCCCTTGTGCCTGCTTTAAAACGAATTAAATGTTTTTTGCCATTAAACATCAGTAATATTACAAATGGAAAAAGCACAACAAACATAAATATGTTCTGTGCCAGGATATGCTTTTAATTTGGCTGACAACTGTCTCCATGGAGTAAATCAACGTAATGTGAGGAGGGATGTGTGTTTAAAATAAGGCTCTAGAACAGCCCCCAACACAATGACGCATGTGTGCGCATGAGTTACCAAGCATTCACACACATACGTCATGGCACATGGCCCAATTCTGTTTTCATTTACTATTCAAAGATTGTGGATGCCCATCCTGGAGTGGTAAATATAAAAAGTGCGCTCTAAACACATTTTATTGTCGTAAGGAGTGGCCCAGGATCTAACTGCAGCTGCTAGGTACTCTAACAGATTTATTTGTAGGTCGAACCTGGGCTGTGCATGCGCTGCTCTGCGGCATGCTGTATAGGAGTAAGGAATTGAAGCAGAACCCACTCACCGCCTACATTTGTCATTGGCTTGTGTCATTGCCCTTCGGAAATGCTGGCTTGTGATTTGTTAATAGGCTTGTTAGTTCCTCCTTAGTACTGCCTTCTCTTAATTTGTAACCTCCCATTAAGGCATGACTTTTACTTCAGTTGTTACACGGAACGTCTTTTTTTAGTCTGTAAGCACTATTTTCTTTAACGAGTCTCTCCTACTGCAGACACAACATGCTTTCCTGCAATATTCTGCGTGCCATGCACCCTTTAACTTTCCGAGCAGCCCTGTACAATGGCGGATGATTTTTTGACTAGGCTTCGCATTTACAAGAGTTTGAGCTATTGGCATTGTAAATCATAATGCCTTTTATATATGTATTAATTAGCAAATCAGATAAAAAAAGGCATTGTCATTTACAATGCCAATAGCTTAAACTCTTGAATATGCTAGATCGATTGCACTGCAAATGCTTGTTTTCTAATGTGACATGGGTGGCGGGATGCAATGGTGGAGCATACAGAAGGTGGGGGAGTAAAGTAAATGCAGTAGGAGGAGCAAATGAAGAGCTAGGGGGTTGAAGAAAATAATGTAAAAAAATGTAAAAAGTTAAGAAAGACTTACAGGGATAGGGAAACACTGGACGAGCTTGGAGGAGCAACTTGCACATCACCGGGAGGTAGGGGTGTGGGAGCTTATCGACAGGACACAAAGGTGCGAGCAATTAAAATCATACACTCCCTTTGGGGGATCACAGTTCCCTGATGTGGAGCTGAGAAAGAATAAAAATCATCCAATCAATACAATTAATCTAATCAAAATAATGAACCATCCAAACCAGGGACCATTTTCAGATGACCCCTGTTTTGATTCATTCCCGACACAGGAGCCAGGCTGAGCTAAACAAGTGGGGGACCTTTTTTATCAGGAAAAGTATGGAAATGCTGGCTGGTAGGAATGTTGTGGCTCCCCAGAGCTTCCAAAACCTTCTCTAATGCAAATGTGGGTAAAATGGGGATTTGTAACGAAGGTTTGGGGTTTGTGGGCAAGAAAAGGTAGTGGGGTCCACTCAAGTTATACAATCCATGACTCCCATGAGTGTCTAGTTGTCAGAAATGTAATGGCTGAATAGGTTTCTCTGAGTGGAAGCAGAACCTGGGCCAAAATTCCACAGCTATCCACTTCACCAAGCCGGGCCTTTTTTTCTTCAAGGAAATGTTTATGTCTCTCGGTTGCTTGTTGGTTACTCTTCGGTTGTTAATTCCGGGTTACATTGTTTGATCAACGACTGTATGATATATGGCATATTCCATTGCTTAACATAGAAGCTCGTGGTTCCATGACCCACAAGTGAGCTGGAGGATATTAGTGTGTGTCATGCGGCAATATCATAGCGAGTATAAGGGTTCACTTTATACCCAGGGCTTCTCTACGTAGAATACTTATTAATACTATGCATTGCATACACTCTTCAGAATATGTATCAAGAGAACGAATAGCTGAAGAGAGAATGCTAACATTAACGAATGCTCAACCTGTACAAACTTTACGAACATCCCTGTAATGCACAAATGCTAAATTATTGGATGTTAATGTTACATAAAAGAACTGATAATAAACATAACAAAAAAAAAATCAGGAGACGTGAGGGAACACAGAATAGTAGTACATTTGTTATTACTTCATGTAGACATATGGCACAACGGAAGTGAAAATGATAAATGTGTTCTTTATTTCATGCTTGGAAGCACCAGAGATGTGAACACATCTCTGCTGCTTCCAAGCATGAAATAAAGAACACATTTATCAATTCCACTGGTGTTGTGGAATCTATATGAAGTTGTAACTCTCAAGCAGAACTTATGGGGAAACACTGATTGTTCTTTGTATGAATGCATGCTTTGACTGCCATGTAGAGTGCGTCTCCCTTTTCTCTGGTCTCGTTTGTAATTTTGGGGCATTCTGTTGAATGGTTGGCCATGGGAGTGGTGCACTTTTAGAAATGTACGGTGTGCAGCAATCTGTTACTAAAACCATTTTATGTCCTGTTATTGAAGTACATTAAAAATTACCAAATATATTTTTCTCTACTCAGTGCTGCAAGAGAGAACTAATTTTGCAAAGTGCCCGGTGATAGTATGGCTAATCCGAAATTCAGTGGTGAACAAATAACCATGGTACCTAAATTCAGTATCCTGTGAAAATTTCAGAAATACATAGGTTTCATTTTTACCCAATTTTTATTTATTAGATTTTACCACATGAATTGCTGCACTGTTGGTACACAATGAAAAATTATAAGCTGCATTTCAGTTGTTGGCTCTCAGTATCGTGTGATTTTGGAAAACCTACAAACCCTATATCTTTAATGCGAGAAGGATCTGACAGACAATGTACATTGCTTTTGTAAATCAGCCATCGTGACAAAATGTAACAGATGAAAAAGTTGTCACCAACTGTTTTTTTCAAACTTATTTTCAGTATTTTTTTAATTTAATGATTAGTTTCTTTGTAAAGATGTTGAGGATGTATACAAATGACACCTTGTTGATTTCACAATGTTTTCTACTTTTCATAAATGCCTAGCTTTCTGGGATTGCCTTTATTCTGATGGACAGGTTGGAAATACTTTTCAAAAGCTTCCTGCTGTCTGACAAAATCTTGCTGTCTAATATGTTGCCAACTGTTCAGTGAGGTATACTGTGTTAATGCTGTCGTAGTAGATTACATTTCTATCCAATTAGGACTCCTGCAAGAGTCCTAAAGAGGGTCTTATAAAAATTAAAAAATATACTTTTCCTACCTAGGAAATTCCTATTCTTTCATCTACCAAAGGATTTTACTGCTATTCATATCACAGTCACTAAATTACAAGCGGACCAATATACTTTTTTTTTATTTAACAACTTTATCAAGGTTTTCAGCAAAGGAAAAGAGAAGAATAAACATTACAGAAATAACCAATATGTGTTCTCACCAGGAAGAGCAGTGAAAGCATAAAAAAGGCTAAAAGAAACAGTAGTACAACAATGCGTGTGGGAGGCGATCCCTGGATATGTCGCTTCCCAGGAGAGAGGAAACAGGGAACCCTAGCAAATACTTCCTTAACAACTGACTGTGAGAAGTTGGCCCGATATGCAGCGTTCGCTATTCTAGCGACCACTATGCATCGGTCCAAACGAACCTTATGGTGATTGGTTGTAAGTCAACCTTAGACCAGCTATCCTAGTAGCGTGGATACGAGCAGTCTTCGGGCTAAACTCTAGAGGGCGTGTTAAGCCAGCTGTTATACCATCACATACCCCTTGAACACCAAGTGAAAGGACACCACACAAGTGTTATGAAAATAAACAGTATATTTATTAGAATCACAACAGCCCTGTACTCTTTATGAGGACAGGGTACTAAGCACAGAACAAAACTCTTAGGAAAATACTTCAAGTGTACATTCAATACAAGTGCCCGAGGGCACGGAAAGTTTAGAGGTCTCGGGCGGACCCAATAAGGCAAGTCGGAAGCGAGTGACTCGGGAACCTTAAGTAAGGAGGCTATGCGGGCACCGAAATGCCGAAGTTACCTAGCCACAAGGGCTGCGGCTGCACAAGTCTTACAGGCGTCGGGGGTCTTCGCTGACGAGCCGGAAGGAAGGAGTTGCTGGCCGGCGACCAGTGAAGAATAGTTCGTAGAGATCCAAGCCTGGATCAGTGATAGATGATACCTGAAAGCAGAGGGGACCAAGTTCGTACTACTAGCCAGTAGTCAGAGGGTACCAGGAGGGCACCGGATGGCCGTCACCTCGACTAGGTGAGTGGGCGACGCTAGGCTCGGCAGTCTCACGGACCAGGAGGCGTTGTCGGCGACCAGGATGGAGGTGCGAGCTGTCCCACGAAGGTTGATGCTGTCGGCGTCGCTGGGCCCAGGATTGGGGCAACAAGCCTTGGCAGATTTCAGGGCCACGTGGTGGGCCTAAAATGGCGTCTTGAGTGGACCAGGAGGGTCCGGGGGTGCTCCTCTCGTAAAAGGGAGCAAATCCCGGCCTGGAGCAACCAGACCAACAGCGTTGGTTGTCGGATGTCGTCAAGGAGGTCACAAGCCAGCGGCGAGTAACCAGACAACGTGCTGAGCGGCAAAGCAGAAGGGCCCCACGCAGATCGTGGAGATGCTGGGAGACTGCACTTCGATGCTGGAGCTGCTCAGGGTCGGGGCTTCTCGGACCCCAGAGCACTCACCAGAGGATTCCTTCGGTGATCGTGCTGGTTTAAGAAAGCGTGCAGGTTTTGATGATGGCCGGTCCCTCGAGGTCTCGTCGCACCCACAGATCTCAGCTGAGCTGACGATGTGGGTAGAGGTCAGAGGTGCCAGGGAAGCCGGTTCTCGTCGAGCTGGGTCGTCGGATTCCTGAGGAAGGACTTGCAGCAAACCGCAGAGTTCTTAGATGGTGCCTGCGGATGCAGGCTGACTACTCCTTAGCCACAAGGGAGAAATCTTGAGAAGAGTCTCGAATGTCCTTTCGTAGAAAGTAGTTCTTGATTCAAAGATGATCTAATTTGGAAGGGTCCCCGCTCCTGCCTTTATCCTAAAGAAAGGGGTGGGTACATGACTAGGTCCTGCCCTAGGGGTGGGACCAGGAAGGGGGGCAGTTACACCCCTCTCCCCTGCCGGGCTTTCCCCAGGTCAGGGGCTGCGCGCCCCTGGAACTGGTTCTAGCCGGCAGATGCGTAGTGAGCACCGGGGTGCCACTCCGCAGTCACCTTCTCGCAAAGCCCTACCTACCCAGAATACACAAAACCCTGTCTGGGATGGTGCGAACACCGCCCCTGACAGGAAACCCTTTGTCCAAGCTCTCCTCGCTGGAAGGACTCCCAGCAGCAGGAGGTCAGACTCGTGTCTGTGGTGGCAGCGTCCATTTTGTGGAGCTGAGGCTTCAGTTAACTTTAACCGGGGTTCACAGTTACGTACATGTTGTGTCCCTCTAGAAGGGCGGAATGCTAACCTCGTCGCCAGCATTGGGGAGGGGGCAGCATCCCGATTTGTATGACACCTTACTCGACATGTCTTGATAACGCGATACCGAAGTTACCAATATGGTACGCGTTATCATGGAACAGCCATTGGGTCTTGGTTCCGCAAGCTGCAACCGGGCTCGGCTCGTGCCCGAGCCCAATTCACACGGTTCCACGCACTCTGCCTTCAGGATTGTCAAGGCCTGCCATAGGAGTGACTGATAGGAACTCGGGTGTCCATTTTAAGGTTAGATATAGGGATACTATACCTATAGCAACGAGCGAGTACGCCACGTTGCCCCAGCTGTCGCGTAGCCAGTTGTGTCAGATTTAGATGGCCATCCAGGGGTGGCATAATACATGATTTAGCCCCTGGTAGGCCTTGGGTACACCGATGCCCTGAGTTACAAGGTCTGACAAGGTGGCCCAGTCCCAATTGGAAATGTACCTAAGGTACATGGAATCCATTTTAGAGAGAGAGCAGTAGGCCTGGGGTCCTGATTGGCAGGACCCCAGGTCAACTAAGTCGGAAAAACAGCAAAACACCAGGCAAAAAGTCGGGGGTAACCATAGTCAGGTATCTACCTTTCTACACTGACCACATGCAGCCCAGACATCCACATTCTGTCCACCTCCGCAAAGTACAATCCAGTTCCATCCGGTCTCGGCCTGCAAGATCCACAATGGTTACCAAACCTTGGCAGCGCATGCATCTGGCCTGCTTGTCAGAAAGACGGTCCATATTTTGTCAAAGCGCAATCTAGTATCCCTCACAATGGCAGTAAGGCGCTCCCTGGCGTAGATATCCCAGGTCTATACCCACCACAATTGCATAGTAGGGATTTCCGAGTCCTTCCAACGAAAGGCAATCCCCATGCATGCCGCCACCAAACAATTAGTGATGTATTTACCCGAAGGGGGGGTTCAATGGATAAAGACCCTCTTTGTCCAAGGCACCTAAGGGTGCCTGAAGAGGACGGGGGCTGAGCGTGATCTAAAAGATTATGGAAATATGGCCGAACACATGCTTCCTGAATTCAGCAAATATCAGACACTTCCACTACATGTGAAAATATGTGCCTCTATTCTCTCACCACCGCCAACAGCTATCATTCGTTCCCATCATGTTGGACAGCCGATCTGAGGTGAGATACCAGCGCAGGAGCAATTTGTAAGCCTTCTCCCTGTATTGAATATAGATGGATTACTTAGGTGCTCTATGGCAAATTGCACACCAGTCCACCTCAACCTCAAAATTCAGATCTGTCGCCTACTGTACAATATGGCCTGTGCTGGTCAATCCTTGAAAGCATTCTGTTAAAACATGAAATTACTTTCTTTTTGTCCCGCCAGTCAGACTATTATCCAATAAGTGCATCTCCCATGTGTTTCCCTGAAATGTGACAGTCTGGCGAGCCCAATGGATCTACAGTGTAACTATATAAATTGGTATGGTGTAGTGAAAAGTTGGTCGCACACTGATCTCTAGTCTTGGGTATTCCATCAACATATAAATCCTGGAGAGTAAGATCGACCCTTCTATCCCACTTATGAAACTTCCCATCCAACATGCCAAGGCAAATGTCTGGGTTCCCAAGACCAGGGGTATGTGCAGACGTGTACAGTTTGTACTGACACATACGAGCCACTTGTCTCTAGTGGTGGAGGGTGGAGGACAATAGAGTGCCAACAGAGGAAAGGCTACTGAGTGGCAACCACAGCAGATATTTAAGGGGGATTTGAGACACCAACTGCTCCAGTCGGACCAGAGTTTAACAACAGGAGCAGAGATCCGATCTGATGCCGGTACAAGTTGGGCAACCATAATATAACAGGCGATATGTGGAACTCCAAACTCGCCCTCCAAATGTATTTTTGGTTTTGGATCACCTGGTTTTGGGACATTTAGGGTGGGAGAGTCTCACTCCCAGTAATTGCATGGTAATTGGACTGCACTCGATTACTGCCAGTATCCGCCTTTTCAGGTGCACTGGGCTGGTTGCACGTGTGCACACACATACATGCACAGGTGCAGGGTGCATGTGAGAGGACTACAGTTGTGCGCAGCCAGGTAACTTCTGGCAGTTTCAAACTGCAAATTTGACCTGTCCAGATATCTCTGTTAACATGCCTAAATCTTCCTTATAAATATTAATTAATAGGTCACCCCTATTTTGGCCTTATTGCCCATAAAGACAGGATGCAGATATTTAAAAGCAGGACATGTAGAAAATAACGTTCAACCCATCCTTACGGTAAAATAACCACAAATGATTTTCAATGCAGCAAGGCTGGCTGCTGCCATAAGGAATCATTGAGCTACAGTGTTATATTTGCAAAATTCGGACTGGTAGAATATAAAGAAATAGTTATTCCACTCATTTTAATTGGAATTTAAGATCTTCTTTAATGGCAACGTTGTTGCTAACATAATTATTTTAGAAATGGCACTTTCAGCAACCTAAGGGGAGGTAACATCCCCTGGGGTCTTCAAGTAAAGAATGTCCCGGTAATATTTACGGATGACGCTGAATATAAGAAAGGATTCAGTTGCATCAACACGAAGTGTAGTCGGGACCTCATGGTCCATACCATTGAGACCGCACAACGCTTATGTCAGAAGGAACTGGAAGAAATTCAAGAACTCACCAAAAGCATTCTGGACAGTACTGTAGTCCCTGATGCAAAATCCCTAATTGAAAAAATTGAAAAGGAAATTCTGGCTTTTCGGGATATCACAATTAACAATAAAACCTCACAGTACGAGAAAGACGCCAAATCCTTCAGTTTGGAAAAAGCATACCCCTTCCTGAAGGACGACTATTACACTCAGGCTGACTCGCGCGGCGCACTCTATAAATTTCAGGGCCGGTCACGGAATCGTTTTAAGACCTTTTCAGAAACATCCTCCTCATCTGACTCCTCTGGGTCTGATCCGAAGGGCAATTCCAATAAAAAACAGGTGTCTTTTTTAGACAAAAACCAACAGGGCAAGACAAGATACAAAGTACCGTGGGAAATGCGTACGCGCAGGAACCACTATCAATCATAGTGGCTCCAAATAATATTGTCAATTTATCTACCAAACAACTTACTCAGGACGAGGCATCTGTGCTTAATTTGGGGCTCAAATTTGTTCCTAGCCAACAGACTGATTACACTAAACTGAAGATGGAGATGATTGCTTTTTGCCGCAAAATACGCCTTCGGGCATTTTTTGCCAACCAACCACCCACTGCAAACACTGAAACGACTGGGTTGAGGAACAAGTCAAACTTCATCCCAAACCAAAACATTCCTAAGCAAGTTCTTGCATATGAGCAAGTATTATTGTCCTCCATCAACAAATTTGAGAAACAAAAAAAGCATGTCCCCTCCAATGTGAGTAAAGAACAAAGACAAGCACTTAGGAATTTACAAGAAGATCATTCCGTCCTGATAAAGCCTGCTGACAAAGGCGGGGCCGTGGTACTGTGGCCCAAAGACAAATACCTAATGGAAGGCCAACTGCAGGTTGATAATACAACATGGTATAGGAAACTGCAGGGAGACCCTGTTAAAGAAATTCAAGGATTGATCATGCAACTCATCCAGGATGGCAAAGACAGTGGGTTCGTAGGAGTTAAGGAAAGTGAATTTCTTGTGAAGAAGTTCCCCAGAACCCCTGTCTTGTACCTCCTCCCGAAGATCCATAAAAACTTGACTGACCCCCCGGGACGACCGATCGTCTCGGGCTGTGACTCGTGTTTGGAGCCTATTTCCAAATACATTGATTTTTTCCTAAAACCCTTTGTCAGTGGGGTAAGGTCCTATCTCAAGGACACTACGGATTTTTTAGCTAAAGTCGAGGGCATGGAATTTGATTCCGAATCTGAAATTATGGTCACAATGGACGTGACGTCCTTATATACACAGATCCCTCAAGACGAGGCGCTTGAGGTGATAGAGATGTATTTGGACACCAGAGAACGACCCCATAGAGTACCAACTCAATTCATTGTAAAACTGGCTGAATTGACATTGAAAAAGAATTACTTCCGATTCAATGACCAATTCTACATGCAAATCAAAGGGACAGCCATGGGCTGTCCTTATGCGCCGGAGGTAGCCATTCTGTACATGGCGCAATATGAACAAATGTTCATTGAAAACAACAATCCCTTCCAGAAACACATTAAGCAGTGGCTACGGTACATCGACGACGTGTGGCTCCTGTGGCAGGGGAGCCACGCCGAGTTGATGTCCTTCCACCATTGGCTTAATAATAAACACCAGGATATTAAATTTTCCCTTGAACAGAGCAAAACTGTGATGACGTTCTTGGACGTCCAAATCACCTGTCCAGAGGGGCGCCTTAAATCCTCACTCTATCGCAAAAAAACGGACAAAAACACCATCCTCCATCACCGGAGTGCCCACCCGCGCAATTTGAAAAGTAACCTACCATACGGACAACTACTCCGCATACGGAGAAATTGTTCAAGTCTGGAGGACTTTGACCATCACGCTGAAAAGTTCTGTGATGAAATGATTACTCGTGGGTACCCCAAAAAGATGCTCAAACATTCATATAAAAGGGCTCGATATACACCAAGAGAAAGCTTACTGCAGAATAAAACAAAAAATGAACTAGAACAGATGGTCTGTGTCACAACTTTTGGTCCTGACACACATCGCGTCAGACAAATGGTCCTAAAGAATTGGCACCTATTGGAAGAACTGGAGTGTCCCTTCCCCAGGCCGATTTTTGCCTACAGAAAAAACAGAAGTATCGGCCAACACTTGGTACGTGCCGACATTGCCACATCCAAACCCAAGCAAGACCTCTTATCCAAATGGGGCCTCAAACCAGTTGAGGGGCACCACAAATGTGGTAATTGCGTGTCCTGTGGGTCCTGCCTAGAAGGTTCTGAATTTCAACACAAGCAGGTAAAATGGACCAATAAAGGGTTCTCCAACTGCAGGACCAAAAATGTTGTGTACGCCATCACCTGCGGTTGCCCTAAATTGTACATAGGGAAGACCAACCAGCAGGTGAACACCAGGATAACACAGCATCGATCTCGTATCAAAAATAAAGTGCTCAGTGCCCCAATGGTTCAACACTTTCTTGACAAATCACATACAGAAACTGATTTCTCCTGGACTGTGTTGTATACAATGCCCACTAAAAAAGGTCTTGTTGATATCGAGGAAACCCTCCTGCGCAAGGAGGCGTATTTAATTATGCGATTTAACAGTGCCCAAACTGGATTAAACACCATGTCTGAAGTATCGAGGCTTTAATCCTGTTTACCTCTTTCAAACTACATGTCCCAGAATTCTATGCGCTAAATAAAGGTTTATAACTCCGCCCCAAACATGGCAGTACTGATTCGGAATCGAACCTGAATAGACTGACAACGGAGCGCCTACTGAGCCGGTGAGTGCTCCACACAACACTCAATGTTACGCTTTGTATGCGCAAACGGAGACGTTTACTGACGAGTCTTCCGCCTTTGTTTGACAGGCTACAGACATATATATGGGATTAAGTGCCACTCTGCCACTACCTGCTTCACCTTAACGCACGAAGGATTATTGATTTGGTTGAGATCCACAGAAACTGAAGCTAAGGTAAACTTGCACTTAACGTCTGAAATTTAAAAACTCACCCCGTCCGAAATACAAACAGTATGACCACTGGCAGGCTTTTAACACAATGCTACGCTCTCTTGCCTCCACCAGAACGAACAGCACGCCCATTTACCTGAGACCACTGACAAAACGCTGAGTCTCCAGGTAGGCGGCTTCAAAATCTTTGTTTTTGTAAATATCGTTTGCGCAACCTTAATTTGTGAGTTGGTACAATAGCCTAATGCGGCTACTTTGGTTCGCACTCCACAGGTCCAAAGAAGGAATGACGGGACATTTGAAATAAGAAAGGGGCAGGGAGTAATCCCGGTACTGTCCTAGGTATGAATACGATGATTTCTTTCTTGATGTTTCGCGGGTCTCCCCGCGTGTGTATTTAATGAATATGCAATGCCTGACGGCATTTTAAGTTCTATGTTATCTTACAGATAACAAGGTCCCACTACAAGTTTTGGTGTACACAGATCCCCGAGATCAGGCCTCCGGAGCCACTTTCAGGTATTAAAAGGGCCTAGAGGGGCAGTGGGGGCAGTCACCCGGGTACTGAACACAATGGTGACATGTCGCTCTCTTTTTTGTTTTTAACACACACTTTTAGATCCAGATTGAATGAGCCCTGATGAGAGTCCGTTAACTTGTCTCACGGTCTCGAAACGCGTCGGCATCATTGGAGGAATGCACAGAGAATACATAATTGTTTTCTTGGTTCCAATGGCTATTTGATTAATTTGTCTGCATTCTTCCATTGTTTTCCTAGAACGTGTCTCCTTCATTGAGTACATATTGTTTTTGGATGAGCAAATGTTCCGATCAATCTAATGAATGTTAAATGATCATTCACTATGAAATGAGTGTTGCTAAATGACCATTCACTATGAAATATGTATTACACTAATTGTGTGTTCTCCCTTGTTTGAAATTGTTTTCGTGAATTTTGTGATATATATTCTTTTTTTGTCTAGTATTGGTTATATGTTGAGTGTCTTCCTCGGACAACTCGTTTAAGCTTATACGTTGAACTTCTTAAACAACAGGTAAAAATAAATATACCAAACAAATCGGTGATTCATTTCTTGATTTGTTTGCTCGCAGTAAAGAGCACTGAAAATTGGTGGGGGTGGCACTTGTTTTTCTAAAAATTATACACGGTCCAGCCTACCCCACGTCCCGGGACCTATCTCCTTAACTTTCAATACTTTCAGCAAGTTGGCATTTTCCTGCCTAAAGTTTCTGGAGCCTTTCTGTAAGTGGCCGGCTGCCTGGCCTGGTGATTGCTCTCCTACTGGGCAATGTGTATTGGAGGCATACAGTTAACAAAAGGGTCTGAGTGTAGAGGGAATGGTTCTTCCTGACAGGCTGAGGGGGGTTGACCCACTACCCTGATTACACTTCAAAGGAGCACACACAAAGGAACCTGACACCAGTCCTGCACTAGCCCTTGTTTCACTAATCAGACCAGAGCCAAATCTACGGTAAAGGGAGGTACTGACCACAGTCAATGTTAGGTGCAAACATAGGGGTATTCCCCAACACCAGGCTGATACTAGGCATCAAAATGGCATCCCCAGAACATAAGGGAGATCAAGACCCTGGACATGGACTACGGTGGCAGAAACATCATAGACCGCTTTAAGGACAGGTCTTCGGATACCCTGATGGTCTGTGGACTTTATGTGCAGCTGACCCCAGGGCTAGTAGGTCTCTCCAGGGCCAGTGATGCTGGTCCCCTTACTCCCCTGGAGAACAGATGGGGAAGACTTGGACTGGTGTGCCCCAGTAGGAGGGCAGCACCAGGAGCTAGGTACAGTAAAAAGCTGGAGCAAGCAGCCAGTGAAACCAGCTTACTGAAAAGTGCACCATATGGGAGACCTCCTGAAACCACTCCAGGTGGTTAAGGCTCACCAATAGGAGCAAAATGAACCAAAGATCTTGAAATCCGCCCATCGGGCACAGGTTATGCCCATTTAAAGAATTTGACCTTTGACACCTCTCATGGAAAAACAAAAACACATGGGGCTCCGCTGCTGATTTCAAAACTAGCCCGGGGTGGACTAGGAATAAAAACAAGTAATGATTTGGAGATTTCTTGAAGAGAAGGGCATGCGTGGTACCCCCCACCCCTTGCTGCTGAATACCCCCTGCTGCCCTCCTCTTTCCAGGGGGCGGCGCAATGAAGATTGAGCCCGATGAGGCAAGCTTAATTGAGTCTTGGGGGCTGGGGAGAGCAGAAAAGACTGCCCCACTTGAGCTGCACAGGTACTGCATGCGGGGAGCTGTCTGGGGCTTTGGAGACCTTAGCACTCTTCCTCAGTGGTGCTCAATGTTGAAGCTGGCTTCTGGTTGTCCAATGTGGGACAAGGACATCTCCAAGAGGTAAAAAAGTATCACGAGAAAAAGGATGTGCGGCTCTCGAACACAGTGGGAGACGCAGGTCTATTATTCACAGCTTTCCCTGCTAGGGCGTCCCATAATGCCCCTCCAGAGGCTGCTTTGCATATTTTGCTACGTTTGGTGTAGCCCCATGAAGTCAGAGGCACTAAACACAACTCCGAGTGTTATGGGGCTACAAGAAGTGCAACAGTGCCCCCCACCCTCACCAAGACATATCATTAACAGTGAACCTATGTTTTTAGGGTCATGACTACAGACCCAGGAGAGTTTCATCCTTTTTTGAGCATTTAAGCATTTCCTCAGCTAGACGTGTATTTGCTCTTCAGCTTGGTAGTGCAGAGTCCGCTAATGGTTGCTTCAATGGCTGCCTTTTATGTGGCCTAAATATGTTGAAGACTCATACAGGTTATGATGATTTTCAATGCTTTACGTAAAGTATATTGCCCACAGTGGTTTTTGATAAACATTGCAATGCTTTATTGACAATAACAAAAATGAATGAATTGCATTTAAACATGGATCCAGAGTTATGATGGTGATTTTTAACATGTGTTTTGTATTTTAAAGTGGTGCCCCTTGACAAAGCCAATAGGTTTGCCTTATATTTTCATTTGGTAAACCTGTGAGACAGTCAATAGCGTTGCCTTATATTTTGATGTGGTGATCCCTGACAAAGCCAATAGGCCTCTTTCATTTAAAACAACACTCCCCTGTATTGTGAAGTTCTAAATGGTGTAGATTGGGAAGGAGGATGGACTCTGGGGGTAATGACCAATTAGTAATCAAATATGATTTCAGAAAATCAAAAAGGTATTTAAATCTGCCAAATGTATATATTTATAAATGAATGCATAATATTTAGTAATAGTGTGTGTGATAAATGCACATTTCCTTTTTTAAAGAAAAAGCCCTGACTGGACAACCATTTATTGAGTGTTTTTATTGCATGCAAGCTTATAGCGAAGATTGGCTTACACCACCTCCCCCGAGTAGGCCTAGGACTGCTCTGCTTCGCTACCCTTCCCTCCAGCAAAGAGACAAATTTGGACTTACGACTTGTGCAGGTCTCACATCCTGCACCGCAAATTACTCAACTTCTTACAATATACAATTTTACTAAAATTAAAAAGTAAAAAGTGCCTCATCTTTTAGTACTGAACGAGTGGTGGTACGGGGACATGTGGGATCTAGCATATGCCCTGGAACGACATCTTATGGATCCTAACTCCTTACATGTGATTCTGTATGCAGGGCAATTACGAAAGACTGCCGCGGGCTACCCAGCTTGTTTTCCGGGTTTGGAGGCAGGCACAGCGCCTCATGGGATGGTGGGGCAGGCTGACTGAGGAGACTCCATTATGGAACAACGGGCGTCTACCGGCCTTGGCGTCTTTGCAAGGTTTTAGAGGATGGGATAGTATCGGTATTTCGACGCTAGAGAATGTACTGTCGGGAACGACACTTAAATCCTTCCAGGAGTTACGTGCCGAATACGACATGCCCCGATCCCAATTCTTTCAGTATTTGCAAGTCGCCATGCCATCACACCGAGTTTGGAAGGTATAGATCCACTCCCAGAGTTTAGTCCAATAGAGGCCAAGGTCTTCACAGGGGATTTAGGAGATGGAGTAGTTTCTGTCCTGTAACTCCAGTTCTGTAGTAGGGGTATCTCTGTTATAGTCATAATCTAGTGAATAGTCCCGCCCATGTGCGTGGACCCCGGAGCAATCAAAAATAATCTCTTAAACTGTCAAAACATGCAGACCTGCATAGACACTTAAGAGAGAATTTAAAGACAGATAATGCAGCCTATATCCACAGGCTACACTGTCCAATACTTCAACTGGAAATTCCACCAAAAACCACAACAGCACAGCCTGTCCAGGGTTTTCCACAGAGAAAAACCTTGCTTCGAACAGCAAAACCCTCTGGAATGATAGAGAGGAAGGAGTGGACAGACAAGCCCCATAGGCTGCCATTATGTGGCTCAAAACAGGATACTGTGCCTTTAAGAGAACTTCCCAGAAGCCTCACAGTATCCCAGAATGCAGTGCAGGTCCCTTTCACCTTCAGTTCTTTTTGAAGGCGTAACACGCCAGACCTGTAGCATTCCTTACATGAATATCTCTCTCCACCGGGGAGGAGGACGGGCGCTTATGACTATAACAGAGATACCCCTACTACAGAACTGGAGTTACAGGACAGAAACTACTCCTTCTGTAGTAGGGGATCTCTGTGTATAGTCATAATCTAGTGAATAGAATGGCAAGCCCATCCCCACACCAAAGCGGTGGTGGAGAAACGAGAAATAACACCACTATTGTGCGAACAAATTTCGCAGCGAAGCCTGCCCAACCTGAGCATCTGCCCTGGTATCAATGTCCAGACAGTAATGCTAAGCCAAGGTATGGACCGTCTTCCAAGTGGCGGCCATGCAGATTTCTGCAATCGGAACATTAAGCAGCAAAGCAGTCGCGGCAGCTTTGCCCCTGGTGGAATGAGCCTTAGGTTTACCTCCTAAGGTCATATTAGTCTGTTGGTAACACAATAGTGTACAGGACACAACCCACCTAGAGATGGACTGTTTTGAGGTAGCAAAACCGGTCCAGACAGATTCATAAATGTCAAACAATTGATCTGAACCACGAATATCTGTGGTTTTAGCCAGATAAAATTCCAAACCCTCCTAACATCCAGGGAATGTAGGGACCTTCCCGCTGGAGATGCCGGAGTCTGAACAAACGTAGGCAAAGTTATTGTCTGATTGACATGAAAACTAGAAAGAACCTTAGGAAGACATTTAGGGTGAGTATGCGTAACAACCTCAGCAGCATGAAACACAGTATAAGGTCCTTGGCAACACAACGCCTGAATACCACTCACCCTGCGGGCCGGTGTGATGGCCACGAGGAACGCCGCCTTCCAGGACAGATGCTGCAACCAAGCCCTATGAATAGGTTCAAAAGGCTCCTACATCAATCTGGACAGCACCACATTCAATTCCCATGAAGGCGAAGGAAGCCAGACAGGAGGGAATGCTTTCTTCCAGCCTTCCAAAAAATCTTTGATCACAGGGATCTGGAAGAAGGAAGTCTGAAGGGCATTTCCTGTAGGCAGTCAGCGCAGCAATATGAACCGTAATGGAGTAGACATTAAGGCCCGACTGCGCCAGGTGTAGAAGATACAGAAGGAAGACATCTTCCTTACACGTCGACAGGGCATGGTCCTTGGACTTGCACCAGATGCAAAAACTTCTTTCACTATTAAGCAGAAGAAGTCCTAGTGGAAGGATGCTTAGCCTCCTTCAGTATGTCCATACAAACTTCTGGCAGATTCAAATGGCCATATCACACTATCTCAGGAGCCATGCAGCCAAACTCAAAGACGAGAGGTTGGGGTGCAACGTCTGCCCCCTGAACTTTGCGAGAAGGTCCGGCCTGCAAGGCCTCCGTATGAGAGGACGGAGAGACCGGTGAAGCAGGTCCGTGAACCACCACTGTCTGGGCCATTCCGGGGCAATCAGGATCATTCGCGACCTGGACTGGGACAGCTAGATGAACACCGCCGGAATCAAGAGAAAGGGCGGAAAAGCGTACAGAAAGCTGTTCGACCAGTGAATCCAGAACGCATTCCCCAGCTTCCCCACAGGCAGTACCTGGAGGCGAAGTCTCGGCATTCACCGAAGACTTCTCCTAGTACTTCGTCGTTTATGACCCACTCATGGCTTTCCTGAATCAGTCTGCTCAGCACGTCTGCCCGAGCATTCTGCACACCTGGCAGATGGGTAGCCGTTAGAGTCAGTCGCCAGATCGCCCGCGCCTCCTGCGACAGAGTGCGCGATCTCGAACCCCCCTGCTTGTTGAGGTAATACATTGTGGTCAAATTGTCCGTTTGTACAAGCAGAGAGTTGGTCTGGAAGGACGGAAGAAACGCCTTCAATGCCAAGGGAACAGCTCTGAGTTCCCAGAAAATGATGTGATACGTGGACTCAATCGGGGACCACGTTCCTTGTATCTGCAAGTCTCCGGAAAGCGCCCCCCAGCCGTGGGGAGACGCATCCGTCACGACAGTCTGTGTGGAAATGTCCTAGTGAAAGGGAACCCCTCTTAGGAGATTCTCCGCTGAACACTACCACTTCAGAGACTGAAGAGCACGCAGAGACAGTCGTATCTTGTCGCCCAAGGATCCTTTCCTCTAATCCCACTGATCCTCCAAGCACTCCTGCAAAGGTCTCATGAGCAGCCGTGCGTGTGGCGTGAGGAACATACAAGAGGCCACCGACCCCAGTAGAGAAGACACCGTCTCCACTACCGTAGATGGGGCGGTCACAAGAGCCTGAGCCTTCCCAAGGGGAGATAATCGACTCCCCACCGAAGGAGACACGCTTGCTGACAGCGTATTGACGGAGGCTCCAAAGTACTGTATGCACTGGACCGGAATGGGGACAGACTCGGACATGTTGATGTGCAACCCCAGCTCGTTCCAGAGAACGCACGTCCTCCTGAAGTACGCCTGAGCTTCCGAGAAGGAGGAGGCCCTGATCAACCAATCGTCCAGGCACGGTTAGAGAAGCCCCCTCGTTTTTCCACAGGCGTGCAGCTACCACTGCCATGCACTTCGAGAATAGTCTGGGCGCAGACTTCAGCCCGACTGGCAGTACTGTGTACTGATAATGAAGGGCGCAGACCTGGAATCGCAGGAACTTCCTGTGTGCAATGAGCACATGGGAGTATGCATCCCGTAGATCTATGGCACCAAGCCAATCTCCCTGTTGCAGCAGAGCATAAACCTGATGCAACGACAGCATGCGAAACTCCTCTACTGCGAGTCCACTTGTTTGCTTGTCGCAAATCCAGAATGGGCCGGAACTCGTTCCTGTCCTTCTCATGAACCAGAAGAACCGGGAGTACAGACCTCTCCTCTTTTGAGACAGAGGTACGTCCTCTATCGCCCTTGTCCTAGACAGGATAACGGCCGCTGCTCAGAGCTCGCACCGCTGAAACCGCGAGCCGACCGGAGGAAGTGCTGGAGGAGGGCCGATGAACCGAAGACTCACTTAGACCCAGCCGGCCTTTGTTCGCCGAGGAGCCACAAGCTCTCCCGCGTATGCGCACAATATACTTGTAAAGCATTAAATGGCGGCCCGGGACCACCGGCATATCCTGGGAGGAAAAACGCCGCTAGAAAGGGCAGAAGGCCTCAGGCCGTTCTCCATGCCCCAAACCTACAGCCGTCCAAAAGTCTCCGATTCAGACTTCATGTGGGCCACTCACTACTCTCATGGCAACCCAAGGGTTGCCCAAAGAACGGGAGAGTAGAAGCACACTGCTGAGCCGCAGGCTGCAGAGACGTCAGGCAAATAAAAGTATGGCAATGTAGGACAAAACCACAATACCTGGGGGTCGGCAGGAGAGAAAACCTTCGCTCCGACACAAATGCCTAGATCCGAAACTATCAGGCCCATTAGACCACCTCTTGTAAGGCTTCCCTCCTGTCTCTCGGCAGAGGAACCACAAATCGGTGAAGAAACCCCCCCCACAGAGGGATCTCACAACAACGGTCCAACAACCGCGGGTCACAGCGCGAGGCCTACATGCCGCCACCCCTGCGACCAAGTCAGGAGCACGGTCGGAGCCAGAACCTCCTGCCAGGCGGTAGTGGACGAAAGGTAAGTCCCGCCAACCAGTAAAGAGACGGAGAGGGACTCCCCGTACTCATGGCAGACGCATCCCTGGCATCAAGGTACGGAGGTTCGCAGACTGAGGGGCAAAAGGCCCCTGGGGTGGTGGACGGAAGAGGGAACCGAGGGGATTCTGAAACATCCCCGGTGGTCTCACCAGTAGTGGTTGAGCAGGAGGCGACCTAGCAGACGTGCAGGCATGCAAGCACTCAAAACTAAGCAAAAGGACAAACGTCCCTCGTGTACACGTGGTGAGTAACCACAAACTCCCCATCAGAAGGGTTCCTCGACGCTGACCAACTGCTCTGCGTCGAGAGTGGAAGGTGCCGGGAACACAAAGTCCCCTCTACGACGGGAGGCTCACCAAGGAGCAAGGCCTGGAACCAGACCCAGGCGTCAAGAGCCGGCAGTACTCTGCGGCTGTAACCCATGACGCCGACCTCACTACGACGTCACCATCACTAAGACAGTGACTGTCTCTATGACAACCAACACTCAGACGTCAAAATGTCACTAGGTGTCAACCAAGGAGACGCCGAGCCATCCCTAACGGTGACGTCCTGACCCAACGGAAGAGGGCAGAGCCCAAGTGACCAAAGCATCACCGCTCCATGACGTCTAGCCTCACTGTCCCATGACGTCGAGCATTCCTGCCCCATGACGTCGAGCATCACCGCTCCATGACGTCGAGCATTCCTGCCCCATGACGTCGAGCATCACCGCTCCATGACGTCGAGCATCACCGCTCCATGACGTCGAGCAACACCGCTCCATGACGTCGAGGCACCCCATGACGTCGGGGAACCCCATGATGTCGAGACACTCCATGACGTCGATGTCGAGACACTCCATGACGTCGATGTCGAGACACTCCATGACGTCGACGTCGAGACACTCCATGACGTCGATGTCGAGACACTCCATGACGTCGACGTCGAGACACTCCATGACGTCGACGTCGAGGCACTCCACGACGTCGAGGCACTCCACGACGTCGAGGCACTCCACGACGTCGAGGCACTCCACGACGTCGAGGCACTCCACGACGTCGAGGCACTCCACGACGTCGAGGCACTCCACGACGTCGAGGCACTCCACGACGTCGAGGCACTCCACGACGTCGAGGCACTCCACGACGTCGAGGCACTCCACGACGTCGAGGCACTCCACGACGTCGAGGCACTCCACGACGTCGAGGCACTCCACGACGTCGAGGCACTCCACGACGTCGAGGCACTCCACGACGTCGAGGCACTCCACGACGTCGAGGCACTCCACGACGTCGAGGCACTCCACGACGTCGAGGCACTCCACGACGTCGAGGCACTCCACGACGTCGAGGCACTCCACGACGTCGAGGCACTCCACGACGCCGAGGTACTCCACGACGTCGACGCCGGGGCACTCCATGACGTCGGGGCACTCCATGACGTCGGGGCACTCCATGACGTCGGGGCACTCCATGACGTCGGGGCACTCCATGACGTCGGGGCACTCCATGACGTCGGGGCACTCCATGACGTCGGGGCACTCCATGACGTCGGGGCACTCCACGTGCCGACTGGAACCGCGTCATAGCTCAGACGTGCCCTTACTGGGGATAACCCCAGAGATTACAGCATGGGATTCGGTAGAGGACCTACCCTCACCTCACCCAGAGGCTGAAGATGCCTTCAAACTCCTCTGTTTGAAACCTGGAAGCCGAAGCCCCCTAGAAAAGAAGGTACAGAGAAGACAGGTGTCCAAAGACACAGGCAAGCACAGAGTACAAACCCTGCGAGCTTCAGCTTTGGCCTTCAGTGCAGCTGCAGACAAAGCACATGTCAGACTAGAAATAGTCCAAAGACAAAAAAGACTGCAGAAATTCTTCCAAAAAACCACAGCAGAATGCAGATAAAGGCCAAAGACGTCGAGTGAAGCTACAAAAATCCAAAAATATCACAAAAATAGTATAGAAAAAGCTCAGAAAAGAAGAGCTAATGCTCCAGGGTCCTGCTAGCAGGAGCCGGAAAAAAGAACTGAAGGTGAAAGGGACCTACACTGCATTCTGGGATACTGTGAGGCTTTTGGGAAGTTCTTAAAGGCACAGTATCCTGTTTTGAGCCACATAATGGCAGCCTATGGGGCTTGTCTGTCCACTCCTTCCTCTCTATCATTCCAGAGGGTTTTGCTGTTCGAAGCAAGGTTTTTCTATGTGGAAAACCCTGGACAGGCTGTGCTGTTGTGGTTTTTGGTGGAATTTCCAGTTGAAGTATTGGACAGTGTAGCCTGTGGACATAGACTGCATTATCTGTCTTTAATTCTCTCTTAAGTGTCTATGCAGGTCTGCATGTTTTGACAGTTTAAGAGATTATTTTTGATTGCTCCGGGGTCCACGCACATGGGCGGGACTATTCACTAGATTATGACTATACACAGAGATCCCCTACTACAGAAAATAAAATATCTCACATCTACCAAACACTAGTCCCGCATTGCTCCACTACACTGTTGAAGCTTAGGAAATCATGGGAGAGGGATATGGGGGCACTAGAGGAGGACTGATGAGAGGCATTAGAGGCCCCCAGAAGCGCAGCCATAGCGATACGTCTGCGGCTCATCCAATTCAAATACTTGCACAGGGTTTACTATACCAGAGAGAAATTGTGGCGGGCAGGCCTATTCCATCTCCAAATTGTCTAAGGTGCGGGAGGGAGGTGGGGATGCTGATCCACACGGTATGGAGCTGCAGCTCACTGGCTGGATTCTGGAAGGGAGTATGGGATTGTTTGTCCGAGGTATTGGGATGGGACCTCCCTCACTCACCAAGATTAGGGTTATTACACATGATGGACAGGGTTACGGGGTTGGGGGGGGGGGGGGGGGGAACAGGTACAAGAGGCATTTACTATTGCTGGGCCGGACCTTGGCCAAAAGAGACGTGGCCAAGGCCTGGAAAGACCTCCAAGCCCAGTCAGTTCCGGTGTGGAGGAGGGGGATGGACTTTTGTATGGGGCTGGAGCAGCCGTATTTGTGGCCCGAGGCTGCCCACGTAAGCACTACAGGATATGGAAAAGATGGGCTGACAGGATATGGAAAAGATGGGCCGACTATCGGAGCCTGTGGCTGGAGCCTCCGGTGGAGTGAGAGGATACTCTGGAGACAGTGTGAAAGGGCTGTACTGGAAGGTGTTTGTGCGTTTCTGACACGAAGACTAATATGCAGGGACAGGGAAAGGATATCGGGCGACTGGGGGGATGGGATCCGGGAGGGGGGAGGAGCGGTGGGGGGTGGGTAGCTTTGTTCACTTTGAAGTGTTTATTGGATATAAAATGATGCAGAGATTGCTAATACCTTGATGATATGTATTTGATCGGCAGCTAACTCCGGAGCTCAGGGGGCTGCAATATATGTGCAATCTATCAAATAAAATAGTTTAAAAAAAAAAAAAGTAAAAAGTGTTGGCTAATGCAAGGCTTAAACTTTAAATTCCTTAACATAGCAGCAAATTATAAATCTATATTTCACAAATTAGAAGAAAGCAGAAAATGCATTTAAATGCGTAACATGTTGCGGTCCAAAGTAATGGTGAGGGTCACGGACACTGCGGGCAAAGGACAACGCACACTGCTTCCCTGAGCGACAGTTTGAGCAAGAGGTAGCGTGGGAAGCAAATGGCCCAGAACAAGTCCATGGGGAGCTGCTAGGCACTTGCCAAAAAATAAGAAAAAAATCACTGGCAAAGTAAACAAAAAAACATTGTCAAATCCCAAATAACGATTTCGAAAAGTAAGTGAAAGCAGCAGTAGTACTGAAGTTAACTATTTTTGGTAGGGTATGCACCGGTGCAGAAGCCGAATGGCATCGCTCAAAGTAAGGGGGGCCAGTGGCTGAAGTGGGGCAAACCAGTGACCCATGCTGTATGTTGCAGTGATGCGTAGGCAGAGTGAGTGACAACTGAACAGAACAGAACAGACCAATAGATGTATTTTTTTTTGCTGGGTCGGGAGGCGGAGGGGGAAGAGGGTAGTTTGGGAAGGTAAAAAAAAAAAAAATAGATTAAGTAGGGCGACAAAAAAAAGGTATATGCTTCTTACCAGTATGCATCTGTTCTTGGCATGTAGGGCTGCTGACATTCATATCGCCCGCCCTCCTTAATTAATGTTAATGTTAGTTAATGTTGCAGCATTATCTTTTGCATGGCCATCTCTTACTTTACTATCTCATCTCTGCCACAATCGCGAAAAACGAAGATGAAGATAAAGCAAGTCTTTGATCGGCTTGTCACAGTGCTCATACCAACCCATATTCTTTGAAAAACTAAGATGGCCATGCAAAAGATCATGCTGCAGCTGCAACAGGCTCCGGGGAGGAGGGCGGGCAATATGAAGGTCAGCAGCCCTACATGCCAAGAACAGATGCATACTGGTAAGTAGCATATTCCGTTTGAGGAATGTGGGCTGCTAAATTCATATCTGTGCACAGACTGTATAGCAGTATCTCCTCTAGCTGTGGTTACCTGTGCCAGCTGCAGCAGTTTGAAAGAGAGTTTTGAGGACAGCCAGGCCTACAGCAGCTTGTTGCTTTGCTTGCACGTCTACACAGTGTGTTGTGAAAGTGTATGGTAGTCCATGTGGCTGCTCTACATATGTCTTCAAGAGGAATATTCCCTAGGAAAGCCATGGATGCCCCCATTTTGCGCGTAGACTGTGCTCTTGGGGGGACAGTTAAAGTGTGTTTAGCCTTTTTATATCCTATTTGAATGCATTTAACTATCCATCTGGCTATTCCTGACTTTGATATGGGATTCCCTTTATGTTGTGGTGAAAAAGCCACAATTAATTGCTTTTCGAAATGATTTAGTTCTGTCCACATAATAAAGCAGAGCTCTCTTTACATCCAGTGTGTGTAGGGCTCTTTCAGCTACTGACTGTGGATTTTGGAAGAACACTGGCAGTTTTATTGATTGATTAATATGGAAAGTGGATATGACGTTTGGCATAAACTTAGGGTTTGTTCTAAGTACTACCCTGTTAGCATGTATCTACATGAGGGGTTCTTGAATTGTTAGTGCTTGTAGCTCGCTAACTCGCCTGAGTGAGGTAATGGCAATCAAGAATGCCACCTTCCATGTTCGAAATTGCAATTCGCATGAGTGTAGAGGCTCGAAAGGAGGTCCCATAAGTCTGGTAAGTACTATATTTAGGTTCCAGACTGGTGAAGGTGGGTGCTTTGGGGGAAATCACCCTTTTAAGCCCCTCCATAAAAGCCTTGATTACTGGTACTCTAAACAGTGAAAGGTGTTGTCTGTTTTGGAAATATGCTGCTATAGCAGCGAGGTGTAGTCTTATAGAAGAGTATGCTAGGTTGCATCTTTGAAGATGCACTAGGTAACATATAATGTTTTGTATGGAAGCATCTAATGAGTTGATTTAGTTATTGTTGCAGTAAATAACAAATCTTTTCCATTTAGCTGCATAGCATGCTCTAATAGTTGGTCGTCTTGCCTTCTTAATGATGTTCATGCAGTCTGGAGGTAAGTTAAGGTATCCATATTCTAAGACTTCAGGAGCCAGATCGCTAGTTTCATCTGATTGGGATCTGGGTGTCTGATTTCTCCATGGTTCAGAGTTAGAAGATGGGGTGCGAGGCGCAGCCTTTGATGAGGAACTACTGAAAGCTCCAGGAACGTTGTGTACCATGGCTGTCTCGCCCATGTGGGAGCAACTAGGATCATTGTGAGTGACTGTTGCCGTAGTTTGCGTGCCACCAGCGGAATTAGTTGTGCTCGGGAAAAAGCGTACGTAAATCTGCCTGACCAGTTCATCCATATCGCATTGCCCTGTGACAGCGGATATGGGAACCTGGCGGCAAAGTACTGGCATTTTGAGTTTTCTTTTGTGGCAAACAGGTCTATCTCTGGGTGCCCCCATTTTTGGAAGAATGGCTGGAGAACTTTGGGGTGAATCTCCCATTCGTGTAGTTGTTGGCTGTGTCTGCTGAGCAGATCAGCTACTTGATTGTCCTTCCCTGGGAGGTGTTCTGCCAGGAAAAAGAGGTTTTTGGGAATTGCCCACTTCCATATGCTCTGTGCTAAGTGGGACAGCTGTGGAGAGTGTTCCTCCCTGTTTCTGGATATAGTACATTGCTGTCATGTTGTACGTCCGGATCAACACAGTCTTATTGTATTTCTGGAATGCTTTTAGGGTTAGAAATATTGCTAGCAACTCTAGTTGGTTGATATTCAGTTTCTTTTGTTTGATTGTCCAGAGCCCTTGGACTGTGTATTGAAGTAGGTGGGCTCCCCAACCTGTCAGTGATGCGTCCGCTGTTAGTACTAGTTGTGGAACTTGCTCTTGGAACAGTCGCCCCTTGGAAAGGTTTTGTGGGTTCCACCACTGCAGAGAGTTGTAAGCGCGACTGTCTACCAACACTAGGTCTTTTAGTAGTCCCTGAGCTTGGTTCCACTGCCTTGCAAGGCACTCTTGCAGTGGACGCATTTGAAGTCGGGCATGGGGGACAATGAATATGCAGGAGGCCATCATGCCTATGAGCTGCATGAATACTCGAGCTGGCAAAGAGTGTTGTGGCTGAAATTTGCGAACGAGCATCTGCATGTTGGCTATCCTCGTTGAGTTTGGATATGCCTTTGCTACTGAGGTATTTATAGTACCTCCCAGATATTGCTCTGTGTGGGATGGTTGTAGATGTGATTTTGGGTAGTTTATTGAAAAACCCAGGCTGTGTAGCAGCTGGAGTGTTTTAGACGGGTCTCTTACACACTGTTCGTATGATTTTGCTTGTATTAGCCAATCGTCTAGGTATGGAAACAAGTGGAGGTGTTGCCTCCCGAGATGTGCAGCTCCTGTCGCTAATCATTTTGTAATCACTCTTGGAGCTGTGGTTACCCCGAAGGGGAGAACCTTTAATTGGTAGTGTTGACCTTCTATTGTGAACCTGAGATATTTCCTGTGAGCTGGATGTAAAGGTGTGCGAAAATACGCATCCTTGAAGTCCAATGTTGCTAGGAAGTCTCCTTGCTGAAGCAATGGGAGCACTTGCTGTAGAGTGATCATATGGAAGTGCTCCGACAGTATGTATTGATTTAGGGGTCTGAGGTCCAATATTGGTCTGAGAGACCGGTCCTTTTTGGGAATAAGGAAGTATAGTGAGTATATTCCTGTCCCTTGGTGTTGGAAAGGGACTGGCTCTATGGCTCCCTTTTCCAGCATGCATTTCACCTCTTGTTGTAACAGGGTGATGTGTTCTTCGGACATAGGACGGTGTCTGGGTGGTATGTTGGGTGGAGTAGAAGTGAGTTCTAGGCAATAACCCTACTGGATAATTTGTCTCACCCACCTGTCTGTGGTAATTGCGTTCCAGGCTGGTAGGAATTGTTGGATTCTGCCTCCGACCGTTGTTAGGTGGTCTGGAGGTAGTGTGATGAAGTCACTGTTTTGCGGCAGTAGAGGCTCTGGTGTTGTTGCCTGCACGTCCTCTTCCCTTGGTATTGTTGCCCCTATAACCTCCTCTGTTGGAGCCTTTGTTAAAGGAACTTTGGGTGTTGCTTTTGTATGTAGACGAGGTTTGTGAAGTATTGCCTCGTGTAGCTCCTCTGTAAGAGGAGCGTCGAAAGGAACCTCTTGTTGAAACTGCAATGCGCCCATTGATTTAGCAGTTTCTGTATCTTTTTTCATTTTGTCTAAAATGGTATCGACTGCAGGGCCAAAAAGGAAGTCTTGATTGACTGGTTGGTTAATAATGGTGGATTGCACCTCGTTCTGAAAGCCAGAGGTGCGTAGCCATGCATGTCTTCATAGTAAGACGCTAGTAATAATGGACCTGGCTGCAGTGTCAACTGAGTCAAGCGCACATTTAATGGAAGTGTTTGTAATAAATGTTCCCTCTTGTATGAGGTCATTAGCTTGGGCTTTGTGAGGTTCTGGCAGGTGTTGCATTAAACTTTCAAGCTGGTCATAGTGTGCTTTATCGTAACCTTGTGTGTTTGCAATTCTCTATGAATTGGAAGCTTGTGATGCTACCCTTTTACCCGAGCCCTCTATATTTTAGACTCCTGATCAGGAGGCTGAGCTTCTCCTGTTGTCTGTGAGTTGGCTCTTTTGCGTGCATTAGCCACTACCATTGAGTCTAAAGGTAACTGGCCTCTAATATAAGTAGGGTCTGTAGGGGCGCTCTATATTTCTTTTCAATCCTGGGATTGATCACACATGCTCTGGCTGTATCTTTAAATATATCTGGTGCGTGTTTTAGTACCCCTTTCAACATAGGACGTGTCCTGACATTTTTCTCTGAAGTAGGGAATGTGTCAAATAGGAAGTCTTCGTCTATTGGGTCATTGTGCATTTCTACATTGTGGTACTGCGCTGCCCTATCTATTAGTTGGTTGAAGACAATGGTGTCGTCAGTAGGCGACGGCTTTGTTGGGTATGAGGAGGTGTCAGGGATGGGATGTGTGTCATATGGGTCATTCTGATCTTCCCATGTGTCATCTTGTGGATTAGGATCCTCTGGATAGTTATAATCATCTTGAGGATCTTCCCCTGTGTTATCCTCATTGTAATCTGAGTGTGTAGGAGAGTAAGGAGCAAAAGGCGTAGTAGGCATAGTGGGATAGAAAGGAGTGAAAGGTCTATAAGAAGAAGTCCCGAAGTCCTTTTTCTTTAGAGGAATGGGGGAATGAGAGTCCGTGTCAAATAGTCTCATCTTCCTGTGTAGAATTGTGACTTTATCAGTCTCGGGGTTTATATACAATTTTGCCTGTTCCTCTGATGTTGGATCTGGATGGAAGAGTTCTTCCACTGTCCGTGGCTGTGTCGTTGACTTCTTAGGATTGACTATTGCCTTTGGGTTGACAACCTTTGGTGCCTTATTGACCTTTTTCGGCTCGGCCTTTTTATTCAGGTCGACGACTGATTGCGGATCGACCGGATCTTTAGGTTCGACACGCTTTTTATGCTCGGCAGCTTTTTTAGGTTGACTGTCCTTTGTCGAGTCGATGACTTTTTTTGGATCAACTGTTTTTTTTTTTAGGAGCACTTGTCTTTGGTTCGATGCCTTTTTTTCGGCTCGATAGCCTTTGGTGTGACCTTCTTTGGCTGGACCACCGACTTCGACTCAAAGACTCTCGGTTCGACGGCCTTCTTTGGTACAATGCCCTTTGGGTCGACGACCTTCTTCGGTTCTGCGACCTTCGGCTCAACGGCCTTCTTTGGTTCGGCACCCCTCGGTACGACGCCCTTCGGGTCGACAACCTTTTTGGGTTCTAGAACCTTCTTGGGGATAACGTTACTCGGACCTGGGGTCTCTGAAGGCTTAATTTTCGTCTTCAGAGCCGAGCCAGAAGGCGGGGCTTCTGAATGAGTTTTTGGATCTTGGCCAAGGCCTTTAGGCGATGCCTCGACCGGAGCCTTCGGTAACGGGGTAATCGGTTTTGGGGGCAGTGTACTCACGGTTTGCCCCGGTGTGATCTCCGAGTGGTCCTCGACGGGGACGATCTCTAGATCCAAATCTTCCGCTTCTGGGAGTTCTTGTTCGTCATCGAAGATATTGTCTGGTTCTGGTGCATGTCGCTGCATCTCTTGCCTAGCGGCCCGTCGAATCCAGATGGTTTTCTTCGAACGGAATTGGGAAACGGCTGAGCAATTTTCTTCTTTGTGGTCTGGTGATAGGCACTTGTTGCATACTGTATGTTTGTCATTATGCGGGAATTTAGAGTGGCATTGTGGGCACCTTTTGAACGGGCTCCTTTCCATCGACAGCAGGCCCACGTGGCGTCAAAAAGGCCCAACTGCCCGCGTCGACGGCCGGGTCGAGATGGAAACTTTGATCAAGTCAAGAAGTACCGAGCGAGAACAATACAGTCGAAGGCCTTTTGGCCTTTAAAAAAGTTTAGTTTCGATTCCGAAGTTGGATTATAGGAATAACATCTGAACCCAATGGCGGAAAAAAACAATCTAAGGATGGAGAAGATGCCCCCATAGCTGCTTATCTTAGCCCTCCTCCACTTCTCTAGGAGTTCCGCAACGATCCATGCTCTCTCCCTCTCTCTTTAACTCTTCATGGAACCCCTCACCCTCATTCTCAAACAAGCCGGGATCAACTACCATCTTTACGCTGACGATACTCAACTCTACCATAAGATGAAAACCCATGCTGACATTTCTCCCCAAAAAACAACCAGCTCCCCATTCAAAATTGGATCACAGACCTTAATGCCCTCAACTGCCCATTGTCCCTAGCCACCTCAGTCAAATCCTTGGGCATCTCCCTTGACAACCGCCTATCTCTCAACGTACACATCAAAAACTCTGCCAAAGGAGCCCTCCTTACCCTCCGTAACCTTGAGAGAAATAAGCCCTTCATCCCAATTGATGATTTGAAACTAGCAGTTCAATCTCTTGTTCTATCGCGCATTGATTACGGCAATGCCATCCTCACCGGAATTCCCAAAACACACCTGGCACCTCTAAAATCAGTGCTCAACCTCGCGGCCAGGCTTATCACAGACTGCAAACGATTTGACAACATCTCTCCCGCCCTCAAAACCCTCAAATGGCTCCCCATTGAAGGCAGATCCATTATAAAACCGCCTGCATTACGCACAAAATCCTCCACCAAAACACTCCGACATACCTTGCTATCAAATTGACCAAAGCAGGATGCACGCGATCCCTGAGAAGCTCTAACACCCTCCTACTTATCCCCCCCTTCAGAAAAAGAATTCCACTCAGTCATGCTCCTTTCCAGGCAATGCCCCTCTTATTTGGAATGCCCTCCCACCAGACCTCCGTTGCAACCCGTACTACCCCAGCTTCAAAAAAAGAACTTCTCCTCCTTAATAAATACGGGGCTTCTAACTACCTCCCGAGTGGCCTCGTCTTCGTCAGCATCCCCCCACCCAGCTGCTCCACCTACGGCTAGTGAACCCCCTCCCGCCCCCCTCTCCTTTCCTTCCCCTTCAATCTTATCACCTTCCCTCCCCTCCTTGCCTCTCCTTTACCTCCCGTTTCTTACTACACCTTATGACCTTCAGTTTTTCTTTCACATTTTTGGTCCTTCTTGCTGCTAGGTCTATTTTATTGAACCTTCCCATCAAACTGCGACCTCTATATTGTATATCTTATGGTGTTTAGCAATTGTTTTTACTTTTCATCTAGTGTAACCTTTATCCTATGTGGACTGCTTATTTTTGAAGCAACTTTCTGTACTTATACACACTGTACCTGTATTTATACACCTTTGTTACAATTGTAACGCGCTCGGATACCTCTGGGTCCAGCCAGCGCTATATAAAACCTCTAAAATAAAAAAAATAACAGTCTAGGACATGATACACGGGGTTTGGTGGACATTGAGCAATCTAGCAAACCATAGTCATGCGCCAGTATTAAATAAATGTAAGTTGTGAACTACAGTGGTATGCATGCATGGTTACAGAACAGAGGCCAAGGATGAAAGGGGCATGCAAGAGAAGTTTACAGTTATCTGCAGCTGTGCACTGAAAAGAGCTAGATGGGCATGGAGACTGAAGGAGTTCATCACCAGGTAGAAGTGACTGCTCACAGGAGAAGGCAGTGGCTGTATAGGTAATGCAAACAACGGGCAAGACAGCACACAGCTTGTCTGCACCAGTTCTCCCAATACATTCGGGTAGAAACAGTACCTAATACTCGCCTGTAATCCAGTGCTTCCCACTCAGGGTTGGCAGAGCAAGTGGTAGATATCTTAGGACACGTTTGGTGTCAACTGGCCCTCATCAACAAGGAGCATACAACTTCTGGGGGTGGTTGACAAGAGGCTTTCACCATTTCAAGTCGGCCCTGATCCAATCCAAGGACACAGGTGCCTCATCACGATTCTCAATCCAACATAGTTTGTGAAATTGAACAATGGGAGAGGAGAGCACGAAGGCTGACTGCAACAGTTATCCCAGGGCTTCAAGTGAATATGGTCCTAGATAGTGTTCATACTCCTAATTAATCAAGTTTTTGTCACTCAGTGCTGTTGGCCCAGCAGTGTGCCCCCTCCCCATAAATGCTGGGCTCCTCCTTAAGTCTTTTGACTTTGGGGTGTTAGCTTTGAAGTGGTACCTAACTTGAGCCATCAGCAGTGGTTCACACACTCACAAACCTATTTGCTACTCTCTGTTAAAAATGGTCAAGAATCCAGAAACACATGTCCAGGGATGCAGGCATTGGATGTGCCAACACTGTTGACAAACACTCTTTTAGTTGTAGGTAAATCGAAAGTGACTGGAAACACTGTGAACTGGATCGATTATAATGCATCTGGGAGAACGGGTGATATTATGCAAGCAGTGTGCTCCCTCATCCTTGAAAGATCGTAGAAGTGTTGCCCTACTCCTTCCCCTACATCAAATTTGAATTCTGCAGCAAAAGAGCTAAAGGTTACGTGGACATGGGACTTGCATTCATTCGTCTACCCTCTATCTGTTTGTTCTAGACCTTCTACTAGTCTCTGTTTGTCTGCATGTGTCTGTATGTGTGAAGATAGTTACTAATGTAGTGTTATTCAGACCGACCGCATGGGAAACACCCAACCCTTGGACTGATACACTCATCACACCCCTGATAAGGCTCGGAGTGCTAGTGCCAAGTCCTGCTAGCCACACACAGGATTACAAGAATGAGTTGCGTTGTGCAGAAAAAGCCCCAGCGACTTCTGCCCCGCAGTCGTGGTGGGTGGGATCGGAGGGGGCACGACTTGCCCATAATTTTTGATTTATGAAAAATCGTTCCCTTGCTTTTGGTAAAGACAGACGTTCCAGGATGGTTAATTCCGATAGTTTCAATGCTTCAGCTAAAACATCATTAAGTAAGTCTGCTGTGCTGTGAAATCGACTCCAGGCAGACAGCTAAACAAGCATTCCTGCTAGGGTGCCTGCCTGCAAATAATTCAAATATGTGCAGTGAGTTAGTCTGTAAAGGATGCTCGGGGGTCCGTACTGGCTTTAACTGATCGAATCACTTTAAGCTTTGTGATGACAAAGATCTATTCTTTTTGAGTGGTAGAGTAAAGATTTAACAACTGAGCTGTGAAGTGCATGCTTTTAATTGAAGTGTATTTATATAGCGCTTACTACCCCTGATGAGGTGTTTAACCCCTTCACTGCGGCGGCTATTCCAGTGCTAAGGGGGCGGGGCGGAAATGCGACGGGCGCATGCTGGTGACGGAACCGCTCCGTCACCAGCGTCGGTTGCGCTGTGCTTATGACGGAGCGGTTCCGTCATGGCCCCGCCCACTCAATAGAACGCTCAGCGCAGGCGCGGAATTTGCGCCGCGCAGGAGCGTCGGGTGTGCCATGACGGAACCGCTCCGTCATCAGCACAGCGCCACCGCAGCTGATGACTGAGCGGTTCCGTCATCAGCAGGGGAGGGGTTAAGGAACAGTTATGTAAACAAATTGCATTACATGCAGTCTGGGCATTACTAAAATCTATATTTTGGAAGCACTTTTTTAAATCTTATTTTCTTGCGCATTTTGTAACAGAGAGTAGCTTATACTGCGTGTACAGTAAGTTTAAAATAATGAAATGCATACTCTTCTGCAGTGCATTAACTAATAGAGGTTTCTTAATTTACTAATAGTACATTTCCCACTGAGTAACAACTTTTTAAATGTATTTTTTATTTAAGCTGCACGTAATATTATATGTAGCAACCTGACGGTAAAAGACTAAAAAAAGTCCAGTGGTTGCTCCGGGATGGGCCCGCTCTTCTTGGTTTCCTCCTCTGGTGAAGATTGGGAGGAGCAGGGAGTGGTTGCTGCCTACAAATCGATCTCCTCTGAGCTTCATGGTCCTTCAGGAGGAATCCCTGGTTCATCTGAAATTGACGGTTTGGAGACTAAGAGGTTTGGTTTGATGGCTCAGGGTTGTTCTGTTTCTGTTTCCTCTTCTATTCAGGCTGCGCAGAACCCTTGCAGTACGCCTACCTAAGCTAGTCACTGGGTTTCCTTTGGGAAGTGGTATGGGAAACAGCAGGTTAGGCCTCGATCTGTTTCTCTTCCCCAGATCCTCCGTTTCTGCAGGATGGGTTCTCTTTAGGGCTGTCTCCTTCCACACTGAAGCTGCCATGGGCCGCAATCAGGGGTTTTCAGGCTCCTTGGGGCGCTTTGGTGGATTCCCAGGGCTTGCTTCAGAAGTGGTTTTAAGGGTTTTCCAACAGGTGTCCTAGATGTTCACCTCTGTGCCCTTCCTGGGATTTGCCCAAAGTTCTGTAACTCTTCGTTACCCATCTTTTGAGCCCCTTGCCTCTGTTGATCTCAGACCCCTTACCCTGAAGGTGTTTTTTTTCTGGTGGCCAGTACTTGTATACCAATAAAAGCACAACATCGAAAAAATGAAAGTGACCAGCTTTACTTAAATATTTCCAAGTATTTTGTGTATTGGCGCTGGGCGTTTTCCAGGCACAGGCGATCTTCCCTTAGGTGGGACTGCGGTGCGCCAGCGCCCTCTATAACTAGTTCTGGGAGGGGCTGTCAAGGAGGAGGGAGGGCAGGGAGCAGGAACAGCGCCGAGGGATGGAGGGAAATACTGAGGGAAGAGGGGGAAACATAAATGCTATGAATTAACCCCAATAAAATGAAATATGGGACTGATAAGTAATACTGAATCCCAATAAATAGCAGGAGAAAATGAGACCCAGCAGAAAGAAATGCCTAACTCAGCAGACCTCCGGACAGCTGTCTTGAACTGGAGGCAGCAGGGACTGGGAGCGCAACCCAGGGTTTGAGGAGCTGGCAGCAGCCGGAGAGGAGTGCAAGACCAGAAGGGAAAATAAATTAAAACACACCTTTTTATACTGCACACTCAGGACCGGGAACACCATATCCAGGCTCTTCACTAAGCCTCTCATATGGCCAACCCCTGCTGGACAGGGACTTTTGCCATGCACAGCAGGAATTGGAGGGAGGGATTACATGCACCCAACCCATCATACACCTAACTCCCCGCACAGACCCTCTGGTCATGGAGAGCATGGGTTAACCATGGGGCTTGGAATGTACCCTAGTACGGTGCTAAACTCACATGTGCCCTACCTATGTTGCAAAGGTCGTAATGCTGTGTGCAGTGAACAATGGCATTGAGCCATCACCCTTACTACCAACACCAGCTGCTCACAGTCTTTGACTGTGCAGGGGGACTGGTTGTAGGCCACGAGCGTTGGGATTCTGGCTACCTGACCTGTGCCCCAAGTTTTTAAACAAGTTGAAGTAGCCCACTATCTAGTATAGCTCATTCCTTTTTGATTGTACAGAGCGCTGCTGCTTTGTTGCTAGGTGCGTGCTCTATAAATGCCCGTACATACATGACTATGGAGCTGATTTAGGAGTTTTGCAAATTTTCCATTTGCTTTAGTACACTGATCTCTTGATTTAACTTAATTACAGATATTGTGGGTTTGAAGATGACAGGCTGACAGCCAATGCCAAGGTAACATTTATTACTTCAAAGGTTGCTGTCTTTATCTGCAAAGAAGAGGTTAAATGAATTGCACTTTTTAAAGAGTTGTTAATAAAATGTATTGAATAAGATCTTCTGGAGTCCCTGTGTCAATTAAAGACTGACATTTTATTTTCAGGGCAGTTCCATTTGATTTTGATACGGCCTGGTTACAATCACAGAACCATTATTTGTGAATTTATACATCAGAGACAATCAGGTTGAATTGAAGGCTAATGGAAACAGGGACATAGCTAAATATATTTTCTTAAGCATGAGGACTGTAGATTGTGCCCAATTTGAAAATCAGGGCTAATCCTCAGCCCTTTATTAAGGTCGATCACAACATGGTATAGAGAATTCTTGGTAGGGTAAGCTCAACAATGTAAGATGAAGGGTTTAGCCATGATTCTTTTAGAGCTACTAAGCTCAGAAGTTCGATTAAATCTTTGATGAAGTAAGCCACTACCGAGAGAGCATTAAGTAGGCAACAGTTGAATGAAGGTGGAGAGTGGGGAGAGACAATAGTATGTATGGAATGTGGCATATAATTTAAGTGTTGTAGGACTTACTTTGCCATTGTTTTAGTGCAACTTTGTCTTTTCTTTGGGAAGATTAACAGAAGTAGAAATGGTGATAGTGAGACAAACAGCGAGGGAAGGTTCAGCCAATGTATTTAAAAGTGAAGTATTGATTGTTAATGATCAGACACTACATTAACATAACTTTTTTCTTAGTCCTTATGGGGTGCTTAGTACTGCTAATGTATTTTGTAGGGTTTTGTGACTCAACTGTGAAGCGGCCAGCATGAAGATGTTTCTTTTGAAAACCATTTATTCAAAAAATAAGGAGATACATGCGCAGGCCCACAACCATCATGGCCGGCCGCAAAGACAGTCAATAATAATAGGAGAAACTTAGGCCAATCAGCAAGCAGGACATGTTAAGGTACACCAGAAGTGGTTGTGAGTCTCGCAACACAGGATAGGAGGTTTTCATTTTTAAATTTTAGAAGAAGAGTAGGGGCTGCAACAACAAGGACATCACACCTTACAAGAGAGATACACAAAAGAGACGAGGGGGACTTACCCCCATTACAGTCGGAAATAGGCTATAACTACAGCAACTATATAGTCTAGGCAGCCGCGGTGTAATGCTGGAGAATAGGCAATCTTACAATGAACAACATTGCTAAATATCATCCCAGAGAGCCCACCCCCCAAGAACGGAGAAACAGAGGCTTGTTGAGATGCCGGAAAAAGAAAAAAAGGTGTAAGTCCAAGAGACAGCCAACCCTACGAAAGAGGAGAGAACCCTCCCAAAGCCGGAAAAGAGCGATAGGGACCATAGAACAAAACAAACTAAAATAACAAACCCCCCCCGCACCCGGCACCCTGCACCCCTGTAATGGCAACGGCCTAACCCACTAACAGCGTGCCTGTCGCCCCGGAACTGCCCCACAGAAGGGAAAAAGTACAAGAAGTGGAGGAGGAGAGAAACAGACACACCCCCGGACACCCGGTACCCCCCGCCGGCAGTGACCGTGACCCCCCCCCCCCAAGGCACATTCATCATTAATCAAGGCAAACATTCGGCATTCTCACGGGGAGGACCGTCGCCAATAAAAATCCCCCCACCCCACCCCTGGCCCGGTGAAATACTTGATGCAGTCCCGGCAAAATAGAACTGAGCAATCTTAGGAAAGTAGAAGTCAACCCTGCAAGCTACACGGATAGACCCATCGCCAAAGACATAACAAATGCAATCAAAGGGAGCGTATCAGGTGGTCCGAAGCAGTGGCAGGGAGCAAAAACAACTCAAAGTCAAAATCAGCCCTGACCAGTGCGAATCCGTTCCGGAGCCGATTCCGACCAGGCCACATCCGACCAGAGGCAGACAAAGCGTCCATGGCAGTCCGAGGCATTGAAGATGGAGCAAAGTCCGGACACAAAATGGCGACCTCCGTTACACAGACGGGCCGGGACGAAGAAAAATGAAAACCCCCTTCGACAAGACCCCAAGACTCGGCGTCGACGAACAGGACCTCCAGCAACGGTACACCATCGGATAGGAAACTTGAAGGGAAGACCAGGCACTGTAGCAGATGAAGGAGAAGTGAGGCCGACTCCCAAAGGAGCGAAATCGGGCTGCCGCTCGGGCACCTTAAGATGGCGGGTCAAATCGCTCGACTGGAACACAAACTGCTGTTCAGGTGTTGCAGCGTCAGTTGCCGGTCGCGAGCAGACATCGTCCAGCTTTGCCGCCAGGGAGACACATGCGACGGTGAATTGCGAGCGGAGCGCCCCAATCGCTGCCATTACGGAACTCAATGAATGTGCGCTATCCATCCCCTCCATCCCGGGACCCAAAGGACGGAGGGGAACACAATCTCCAGCCCACATCGCCGGGCTCCGGGCACACATTTAGCGATCTGAACAACAGGGGCGCCCCGAACTGGCACACTCAACACAGTCACCGGCCGTGGGTGAAGCCCGTCAGCCCCCGGACCGGGAAACGAGAGTCGGGCACACAGCCCCCAGCCACGGTGCAGGAGGATCGCAGCACGTCACAATGTCTCTTCTCCGGCACCTCCCATCAACGAGGTCACAAGTCGAAAACGGAAAGAATTATTCTAATCTGGAAGACGGGCCACAGTCGCGGTCCCGCAGTCGATGTTGATCAGTTCCCGCTCGGACAGTTCAGAAATCGAGGTCCCGGCAGCAGCCCGGGAGTAGGCCGAAAATGGGACACGACATAGCTCCGTCGCTGAGTAAGTTAGGAAGTCCGGGACAGCACCGTTGGCATCAGGTAACCTTCATACATCCACACACAGGGCGTTGGTAGAGGATAAACAACAGGATAGACGAGCCGTCGGCGGAGCCGGGAGCTTATGCGGCCATCTTGGTTCGCGGCGTAGCTCCTCCATGAAGATGTTTCTTGACAATTAGAGAGACTGTTGCCAAGGTAAAAGAGCTAAGCAAAGAAGAGGGGTAAGGGAATATACCAAACCCTTTAGTGGACGGTAAACGAAAGAACCAGTTTCATAACAGTGTTGAGGTAGGGTAGAAGAATAGCACAGGAAAGAGAAACAACTACTCAGAACAGGTACTTCCACTAGAATGGCTAAGAGGTTATGAGGATTGGGCTATAACACCGGCCCAAAGACAAGTGGAGGATTCAGTGAAAAAAAGTGTGTTGGAGTCAGTTCACACTAACAAATTATTTTTTAGTTACCAAGACCCTCCTATGTCTCCAGCTGACAACAACAGTTCAAGCGACTTCCTGCCTCACTTTAAACACGTCACAATATGACCACGATCACCTGCAGGTAAAGTAGTTCACACGCTTTTGATTTCTACGTTAAATGCTAGTTACCATAATATGATGGTCAACAAGTGTTGCAATATAACTCAGATTTGGTTCAGTTAAGGATCCTTCAAATCAGATTTACTCTTTCTAAACCAAGTGTTCTCCATCGTGACCGCTGTTTACGCGGTCTTTTCGGCTTCTATTTCATTTATGACCATAAAGAACTGGAGACCATGCTGCGTCTATGTATTAAACATGCTTGTGTTGGCATAGCCTTCAAAGGTTCACTACCGTTTTTTGTAAACACATTGGTTCACTACCGGTTTTTGTAAACACATTTTATTACCGTTCAGCACACCAGCATAATACCACTAGTAATACATATATAATGAGCAGAATAATGTGTACAACTGTGGGCATGCTACCGCCCCCCCCCTTCAGCCAGTAATAAACAACAAACAACAACAAATACCCAGGTGTGTGTTTCACGTAACCGTGAGCAGCAAACTTCACAGTTGTAATACGTTTCTATGAGTACCATCCAGTCAATGAGGGTATGCGTTCATTCTCATCTATCAAAAGCGCCCTAACCAAAATCCCCTGCCCACCTGCCAACTCCCTCTGTGTCTGTTCCCCACTCCCTTGTCAAGCCGGATGATTGATCCAAAACAGGTGAAGCAATTATCAGTGCCCTTCCTGTGCCATTCTGTACTTCACATGCATTGGTGAGCTTCAATGAACCAATGGGGGAGAAAGCTAGCCCACAGCCGTGCAGCACTTCAATGTGCAGAGGGAATCTTGCCTCAGACAACCAAGTCAGCACAACATTCAACCCCTAAATCAGAGCTAGTATCATCACTCTCAGCTGCATATCCGCGCAGGTCAGTTAGTAGCATTTCCAAAGCTTGCACAGATTCGATGTGCTTCTCGTAGCTGTGCAATTCTCTCCCATTCTGCCCATCGCAGTAGGTCCACCATCTAAATTTGGCAAGCACTAGGGCCAAATCAATTAACTGGATTGTGACTTTGTTTAGCTTGCCGGGGATAAAGGCCCAGCAGGGAGAACCTGGATCAGGGAGCAGTCCGTAACCTCAGCCAAGAGGTGAAGCACCTCCGTCCAGTAAGAGGTTAAATAAGCACAACTCCATAACAGATCAAGGAGATCCCCATTATCAGCGAGGACACTCAAGGGTAGTTGATGGAAAATTCAAATGTCTAATATCATACTTATTATAAAGTTAATTGCTTTACTTGCTGGCTAAACTTTGGTTAATATCCAGACCATCTATTACTACAACCGCATTAATCATCTTCAGTCTTTAGGCCCTAAGCCTATATGGCTTTACCAGTAAAATATCTCTTTATGAGATTTGAATTCCTGATCTCTTTTAGAAATCATTTGTCGCCTGGATTTTGTTCTAGTGTGCATCGATCATCATCTTCGTTAGATTGTCTCCGAGAGGTTTCTTGAGAGAGCAAGCACACTTACTTACATTGCCACAATTAGTATACCACCCTCTTCTTCCTCCTCCGTGCATCAGTTATTATTGACAGGCCTTTTTATTGATGCCTGGAATGCAATATATACTATAGAGGTTGATTTGTGCAAACCATGAATTTCACATGGTTTGCACTGGATGAGGCCCACTATATGGTGATGGTCTCCATCCAGTGGGCGTTTTTCATCTCATGTTTGACTTTACCATACATAAAAGTGTATACATTTAATATTAGGTGTCACGTCTGAGAAATTTGTGTCCTCTGAAACCATGATTTTTTAAATATCTTTTGCTAGCAATAAGTTACCACATTAACAAGTATTTTATGCAACTTAGTCTCCGAGATTGTTTGAGGTAATCATTTGAAGAGATGATTTTTAACAAGCTTGGTATTCATGAATTGACTCCCAAGAATTATTTTAGATCCTTTCAATCCGATTAGAAGTAGACTGTACAGGAATTTAATCTTTTGTGAATCCCCCTTCAAAAATCAAAGAATTTCTGCATAATTATTGTCGCTATTGGGAAAATGTCTTGCAAGCAAATGTTCTTCAATTATCAAGAGTGAGTGGATCATTAGCCTACTTTATACTGCTAGTCATAACTTTGTAAGCATACTCCCCAGGATCTGTGATGAGGGATTGATGATTAGAGCGGATGTTTTGAGTGGGGTGAAATCAGAAGTTTAGATCATTTTCATTTCTTCTCCTCTCTTCCTATTGTATGTTTATTTTTCTTAAGCTCTTGAGAGAACCTGGAAATTGAGGGCTTTGGTTTGCAGATTGACTTTTCGGGTGAAGCATTATGTTCGATGGGAGTTCTCATAGTGACACTGCAGATGATAGTATTGACATCTACAGTAGTAGAAGTGTTCTGGAAGGTTGTTTGGTTCTTCTTGGATTTTTTTCCCACGATTAATATCTTGGATGGAGTGTAAGGTAATCATTCCTCTTTTTAGCTGTCCTTGATGCGGAGGTGTAATATATATGATGATGTAGGTAATGGTGAGTGGTTGGTAAAGTCTAGGGCAATAGGTGCCTAGCAGTAGATATGAGAGGACACTGACAAAATGATGTCAAGTGTGATAACACAGTTTAATTTCAATTCATTTTGATCAGTCTCCTTACTTTAATGATATTATATTGGCAAACACACCCTCCTTTGTTAGCACAGTCGAACATTGTGACCATCCCCGCCCACATTCTTTTTTTTTAAAAATCACTCTGTCTGTACCTTCAAAACCTGTTGGATTTGGTATTTCCCTGCTGATTCGCATGTTTTCCCTCAATGGTTTCACATGGAGAATGCGAATTTGCCTAGCCTTGGTGCTGGTAAGTTCCAATTCTATTAAGGACTCGGAGGCGAGGATTATGCCATTCTTTCATCGCTTTATTCTCTACAGCAGCAAGAAAAAATAACAACTACTTTTCCCATGAACATTTGGGGAACAAATAAAGTCAAACATGAGTCCTATCACAGTGTCCATGCACCGGTGTCTCCCATCATGCTCCACTGTACTTGTCTCCTCCTCTTTCTTCGCGCGAAGCCAGAACATCAGACCACTCACGCATCCTGTTTAGAATTGTCCGCTCCTGAAAAAGAACGCACCATCAGATCCAATCTATTTCAATAGAACGTCAGTAGTAAAACAGGAAGAGCAGTACACCGCAGAGCCATAAGCGCACATTCGAAAAGGAACATAAACGCTTTACTTACATTGCATACGGGGAGGGTCCACTTCCATGAAGTCACTGGGAGGGATAATCCTCGCCTCCGAGTCCTTAATAGAATTGGAACTTACCAGCACCAAGGCTAGGCAAATTCGCATTCTATGTCAGGACCGGAGGCTTCGGATTATGCCAGTTCAAAGCTTATCGACCACCAATCTGGCCACATCAATAACTGGCTTGAAATAGAACCTCTTGAACGTGGAGTCCGAGGACCAATCGGCCGCTCTCATTAGGTCCTCCAACCGAGCCCCAAGGGCAAAAGCTTTAGACGCCATGGCACCTCACGTAGAGTGAGCCCCAAATTGTTTAGTATCAATCCCCGCCTCCTGCATTATCCAACGCACCCAACGGGCGATCGTCGGTGAAGTAACTGCCTTATACGGTTTACGCAGGGCAATAAGCAGCTGCCGCTCACCCGGAGGGCGAGTATCTTCAGTCATGTCCTCATAAGCACGAAGGCACTGTACTTCGCACAGCTTAGGGGAGTCCTGAAAAGCCGGGTACGAAATGACCCTAGTATGTGTTTTGGTCCGCCTGCTGACGGTAAAAGAAACCCCTTCAGGAGAAAACACCCTGGCCGTTATATCCAACGCTCGCACGTCCGAGACACGCCTGCAGGACACCAGGCACAGCAACATGGCCAACTTAGCCGTCAACTCTTTACACGACAAAAACCTGTTCGGTTGCAAGGAAAGGAACAAATTCAGCACCCTGTTCACATCCCACAGGGCGGAATACCGAGGTTCCGGCGGCAAGGCAAGCCGTATACCCCTTAAGAGCCTACAGACTAAGGGGTGTTCCCCAACTGGGGAGCCCTGAACCAGGTCGTGCCCCGCTGACACCGCCGACCGGAAAGTATTGATCGACCGATAGGCCAGGCCCTGATCAGACAGTTCCGCCAGGAAATTCAAGACACGCACTACAGGTGCCCCCACAGGATCCAAACCCCGTCGCACACACCAACGGCTCTACCGGAGCCAAGCCGATCGGTAGCGTTTGGTCGTGCTGTCGGCCCAAGCCTTGGAGAGCAAGTCCTCTGCTGTTCTCGAAAGGCCAGGCAACGTCCAGCGTCGCCGGAGGGCCTCCACGCCATCAGGCGCAACAAGCCTTCCAGGATCAACCTGTGGGGCGCTCCCTCTGGATTCAGTAGGATGTGGGGAGACTGGGGGAGTAGGATCGGAGAATCCCAAGAAAGTTCCAGAAGAACCGGAAACCAAACTTGCGACCTCCACCACGGAGTGATCATCACCACCTGTGCTGACTGGCGGCGCAGTAACGCCGACACACGCGTTATCATTGAGAACGGTGGAAACGCATATCCCTGTACCCCCGACCAGTCTTGGAGGAACGCATCCGTCGCTTCTGCCAGAGGGTCGGGGCGCCAGCTGAAATACCGCAGGAGCTGGTGGTCCAAACGGGACGCGAAGAGGTCCACTGAAAATGGACCCCAACGGTCCGAGAGCTTGGCAAACAGGGTAGGGTCCAGCTTCCAAACGCTGGCGTCCAGGATATTCCTAGAGTGCCAATCGGCCACCTCGTTCTGGCGACCCGGCAAATATTCCGCCGTGACCGACACCTGGTGGTCCAGGCAAAAGTGCCAGAAGTCCCTGGCCAGGTCCGCCAACATCTTGGACCTGGTATCGCCCAGGTGGTTGATGTAACGGACCGCCGACACGTTGTCCATCCTGAGAAGGACGCAGGATTGAACTCTGTCCTTGGTCCAACATTGCACTGCGAAGGAGCCCGCTAGCAACTCCAAGCAGTTGATATGCAAGGTCTGTTCGAGAGCAGACCAGGCGCCGCCCGTGGAGAAATCTCCGCACCTCGCCCCCCAGCCTGAACGGCTGGCGTCCGACTATCACGACATCTGGGGCGGAACCGAAAATCGCACGGCCATTCCAGGCCTCCATGTGCGTAAGCCACCACTGCATTTCGTCCCTCACGTCCTCCGACCGGGGAATCAGCTGAGAGTACGTCAAACCCCTCCGCAGGTGGTACGCCTTCAATCGCTGCATGGCGCGGTAATGAAGGGGACCCGGGAAGATAGCCTGGATCGAAGAGGACAACAGGCCCACTAGCCTCGCCAGGTGGCGCAAGGAAATCATCTGCTTCGCTAGTGTTTGACGCAGCTCGTGCCTGATCCGCACCATCTTCCTGGCCGGCAGACTCAAGGTGGCTGCCACCGAGTCTATGGTGAAGCCGAGGGACGTAGCGCACTGCATGGGAACCAAAAGAGACTTTTTCTCGTTGATCACGAACCCTAGGCCTTGTAAAAGGTTGACCGCAGACTGCAACTGTGACCGCAGCCTCTCGGGGCACTGGCCCATGAGCAGCATGTCGTCCAGGTACACTATCATCCTGACCCCTTGAGCCCGTAAGGCCTCCACCACTGGCCGCAACACCTTTGTGAAGCACCACGGCGCAGAGGAGAGCCCGAAAGGAAGAGTGGTTAACTCGTAAACCTGACCGTCCCACCTGAACTGGTGGAAACGCCGATGAGGGGGAAAAATGGGAATCGTTAAGTAAGCGTCTTTCAAGTCTAGCCTGACCATCCAATCGGACTGGCGCAAGAGATGTATCCCTTCCATTTTGAAATGTCGATACACCAACCACTCGCTGAACTCCCTCAAATTTATCACTGGGCGACTGCCCCCATCGACCTTGTCTACCAAGAAAAGATTGCTTCTGAAACCTGAGGGGTGCTCGCAAGCGCAACAAATCGCCCCTATTTGGAGGAGGGCCGCAACATCTTCGCTCACCAAAGTCGCATCGCGCTGGGAAAAGGTAATGGGGCAAGGACGCTGTAGCTGACACGGACGGCCATGGAACTCCATTTGGAAGCCCTGAACCGTCTGCAGCACCCAAGCATCGCTGGTAAGGGAGGCCCATGCAGGAAAAAACTGCGCCAGTAGCCCCCCCCCCACTCTCAAAGTCGCGGAAGGCAGTACACTCAACCTCGACCACCGCCTTGTTGTTGGCCACGCTGACTTCCAAGACCTCCGAATTTCTGCCCTCTAGTGGGGTAGAAATTGTTGAACCTGGCCTTGTCCTGATACTGGCCACGTCCGGAGCCTTGACCTCTATCCGAGTTGGCGCCCCGGCCGAACAAGCAGCCCCTGCCTCGTCCGGCCTTGTCGAAAACACGAGGCGCGAAGACTTTCTTAATATTGGACTGGGCACGATCCAAGGACGTGAAGGTGGCCACAAATTTCCCTAATTCCTTGATGAACGGGTCACCAAACAAACCCCCCTGGGCCAAAGCACCTGCCTCCGACGAGGCAAGGTCGCCCAGCTTGGGATCCACCTTAATAAGCAAGGAACGCCTCCGCTCCGTAGAGAGGGCGCAGTTGGCGTTGCCAAGGAAAATTATGGCCCTCTGGGCCCAGTTGGACAGAAACTCCGGGGAGATCGCATCGCCCGACACCTTGGCCTCCTCCGCCATATCCAAGATCTTGGTAAGGGGCCCGACGGCATCCAAAAGCTTGTCCTGGCAAGTGCGCCAGGACCCGTCGATTCCCTTCCGAGGGTCCTTGACGAACTTCTGAAGAAAGGTCGCCATTTTTGGGTCGATGTCCGGGGTCATGGCCACCTTGCACTCCAAGAGGGCCGGGGACACTCCGCACGTAGGCGGCTCCTAGCATCCTTGTCCACCGGCTTCCTCAGCCTATTAGCGACGTACTGGGCCACCTTGTCACACGGGACCCACTCTGACGAACGGGGGTGGACGATGTCATCTGGGTCCAGCATGTCCGACGGACCTGCGGTGGAAGAGGGCTGAGAGGGCAGCCACGACCGGGAAGAACAGCCCTCCTCCTCCGAGTCCGGAGAGTCGTCGTCGCGCTGCGGTTCCGGAGAAATCGCAGGGGGAGAAAGCGGGGGGAACCTCCGACGGAAGAGGAGCGGGAGGCTGCGCGTCATCCAGGGCCTTGAAGGCACTCTTCACCTTAGCGAAAGCCGCCGAATCAACTCCCTCAGTGCAAGGCTTCTTGGGGGAGGCGCGGTAGGGGACGAATTCGGCCCAGAGGCCGGAGCCGGCGCCGGAAGCAAGGCGGCAAACTTGGCATAGGCCTCGTCCAGGCGCGCCGAAAGGCGTTGCTCCAGGGGAACCATGGCCTGGTCCACCGCGCGATAGATGGAGTCGTCGACCGCCTGGTAGAAGTCATCGTCCAACGGGACATAGTTCAGGGGGTCTTCCTCCGGATAGTTGTCCGCGTTCCCTTGCATAGCGAGGTAAATTAGGCTCTAGCAACGGAAACGGAAGACAAAACGAAACGACCCTCCTCAGGGCACTCTACGGTCTGGGGAGTCCCAGCGATATGGGTGGCCCAAGGCACACAATTAACGGGCAAAGCCCTGGAAACGCTGCAGCCCACAGAGTCTCGGGGCGCCTCCCGGCAAAGCGTTCCCACAGCACAATTACGACCCCGTAGGGTGTTCGTCAAATAATACAACCCAAAGGGTGTCCAGAAAAAAAAAAAAAAGGGGGAAACCTAATTACGACCCCGCAGGGTGTCAGAGCCGGGAGGCTAGGCACGGGTCCGCTGGTGATAGGAGCGCGCCAGAACACTCTAGAAGCTTCTGGGAGCGGCCCTTCAGCAAACGAGACACCGGCCCCTGGTGGTAGCGCCACCACACCGCACACTACTGGGTAAAGATCGCGTAAGGAGCGCACTAGGCGTCCCGCGACCAAGCAAGGGAATCTGTGGGGAAAGAACAGAAACCCGACACCTGGCCCAAAGGCCCAAGGCACCACACAGAACCCAAAAACCCAGGAGAGAAGGAAAAAACCAACTTAACTTGCTGCGAGCAGCGAAGAAAGAGGAGGAGACAAGTACAGTGGAGCATGATGGGAGACACCGGTGCATGGACACTGTGATAGGACTCATGTTTGACTTAATTTTTTCCCCAAATGTTCATGGGAAAAGTAGTTGTGTTATTTTTTCTTGCTGCTGTAGAGAATAAAGCGATGAAAGAATGGCATAATCCGAAGCCTCCGGTCCTGACATAGAATTTGGCTGCTTTCAGCAGCCAAAATTTCCATGGTCTGAACCTTTAATTCTAGTGGGCCCCATAAAAACTCTTTTAAATTATTATTTTTATTGAGAGTTCATACCAGTAAATTACAAATTCGAAAAATACATACATACATAGAGATATACCATCGATAAAAAAAAAAATAACATACAAATTAAACAGCTCCAATATCAATAAGTCATTCATTTTACAATCTTGCTGCCCTCCAGGCAGCTACTGGGGCCCATAGTCGCACAACCATTTCCCTTATCTTTGCTCCCTTTAATTCATATAATGCTTCCTCGATATTGTGGATTCCCAACATTCTACATAACCACATTTGAAACGTAGGTGCTTCTATATCCTTCCATGCTGCACTGATTAAAATCCTAAGGATTGCTACAGCGATAAAAACTAATGCTTCGGCCTCAGAGCTCATATTTAATTTCACATCACATCCTGTTATTATCAGGATTGGGGATAGATTAATTTTAATATCAAGCAGCCCCTCTAAAAACCGCTCTATTTCAATTTTAATGTTTTTTAGTTTTTCGCAGCCATAGAACATGTGTATGATATCAGCTGAGCCATTTCCACATCTAGGGCAATTGCTATCTACCGCTTTCCCCCCAAGAAAATAATTTATCCGGTGTATAGTATAAATTGAATAGGGTTTTGTAGTGTTGGGCCCTGAGATTTGAGGAGCGCAAAAATCTTTTATCCATGGCTAGAGCTTTATCGAGATCTACTTCCGGATCCCCAAATTTTTTGGACCATGCAGCTTCCATTTTGCCCATATCATCAATTGATGCTTCACCAAATATTTTATATATATCCCTAATTCTGTGACCCCCAGACTTCAGATACTCTAATAATTCATATCTCCTTGTCAAATTAATACTTGGCCTTATTGATTTAATTCTATTGAGAAGCTGCAAATATTTAAACTCTTGATAACCTTGCAATAATACTGTTGCGTAAGTTCTTCAAGTGTTCTACATTGATCTCCAATCATTATTTGCCCCAGCTCTACAATACCCTGACTCTCCCAATGACGCCACAATCCATCTCTGCTAAGGTTTGGGAAAAGTGTTGAATTCCAAAGTGGTGTACCTTTATGAAAAGTAGGTATATCAAAGTTTTTTTTAACAATTTTCCACATATACCATACATCTTCAATCTATCTATACCCAAATTTCTTGTAATAGCTCCTCTGGGTTCTCCGCAATAAAACCCCAGCTGCTTCACTTCCCAATAGTAACTAAAAGATTGATGGTATCACTGCCTGCCTAAGGGTTGGGCCCCCTGGATGGAATAGGTTTGCCATATCTGTGAGGAGACAAGCATAATGATAGCTCCTTATATTTGGCAATCCTAGCCCTCCTCTTTCTTGTGGTGATGACATATCTATTAGATCGTCTTATTTTGCCGTATTGCCACAGGAATTTCATAAATATAGCCTCGATCTTCTTAATAATCTTCTCTTCCAATGTAAATGGAATGGACCTTAATTTGTATAAAACCTTTGGAAACATTGTCATTTTTATAACATTAGCCCTCCCAATTAACGACAGCTGTAGTGAATCCATTCTTTTTAAATCTGTTTCCATTGAATGCAAGAGCGGTGTGTAATTATCATTAATTATTTTACCCGGTTCAGCATTTATTATTATACCCAGGTAAACCACTGAGTCCACATATCTAGCATCCAGCTTGACTATTTTTTTAGAACATAGTACTTGTGTTTTGTCTAGATTTAATCGGTAACCCGACACATCTCCAAACCGATTGGTTATATTAAGTACTTCCCTCATAGCGGACTCTGGGTCTCTGGTGGTTACTGCTAAATCATCAGCATATGCGAGAATTTTAGTCTGATATCCATTATTAAGTACTGGTTTAACGATCACATTGTTCATTATTTGTGTAATTAAGGGGTCTATATAGAGCGCAAAAAGAATTGGTGAACATGGACAACCCTGTCTCGTACCCCTTGTTATGTTAATCTTACCCGATCTTTCACCCATTAGTTGGATTCTTGCCATAGGTGATGAATACATAGCCTGAATGGCTTGACAGAATCTTGGACCAAATCCCCTTGCCTCCAGGACCTTCCAGAGAAAGCCCCATCTGACGCAATCAAATGCCTTCTCCGCATCGAGGAGGATCCTTGCGACCTCCTCCCCCCTAGCAGCGCCGATATCAAATAGGGTGATAGCTCTCCTTATGTGGTCCGTAGTGCCCCTTCCTGGAATGAACCCATGCTGCCAGGGGGAAACCAAGTCAGCAATGATCCTCCCCATGCGTACGGCCATAATTTTTGCATATAACTTGTTATCGCTGTTAATCAAAGAAATTGGTCTGTAAGAACCAGGGTTGGTCTTTGGTTTACCTTTTTTGTGAAAGATCGCTATATTGGTTTCTTGCCAAGACTCGGGTATTATACCGGTATTCATAACACCTTTGAATAAATCTAAAAGCAGCGGTGTTGTTTCCTCCCTTAAACTCTTGTACAACTCTAGCGTTATAGCATACGGGCCCGCAGCCTTTCCATTTGACAGATCCTGCATGGATTCCAATAACTCCGACATAGATATGTCTTGTTCCAAAGATTCAATGTGGGCCTGTTTTAGCTTGCTGCCCATGTCTAACCAACTTATATTCGGAATCTCTCCACCCGCCTCCTCCTGATATAATTCTTGAAAAAATTTCCTAAAAGCCTCCAAAATTTCGCCTGATTTGTCATATGTTTGGCCCTGATATTCAATTTGTGTCACTATGTTCTTAGTAGCAACCTGCCTTATTCGAAGAGCGAGTGCTTTGCCTGCTTGCTCCCCAGTTTCGTAAAGGCGTGATCTATGTGACTGATAATTGGCTGCCGCCTTTATTGCTAATTGTTTCTGGATCTCTGCTTTTAGGGAGTTTACTCTATGTAAACTCTCGACAGATTGGGCTCCTAAAATTATATCCTTTCTGTGTTGTGTCTCTGCCTCACTCAACTTTCCCATCAATATTTCCCTTTCACTTTTAATCTTTTTCCAGACCTGAGTATTATAGCTTATGGTCTCTCCTCTTAGTCCTGCCTTGAAGCTGTCCCAAACCACTCCCCTTGATGCACTGTACCTATTATTAATTCACATCTGATAGTAATTTTTTATCAAATGTCCAAGGCCTAGGAACCTTATATGGTTTGTTGATGTCCATGATCAAAACCAGGGGATTGTGATCTGACAACATTTTGGGAAGCTTGTTTATTTGGACACTCTTTGTGAGAAGTTGGCCCGATATGCAACGTTCGCTATTCTAGCGACCGCTATGTATCGTTCCAACGACCCTTATGGTGTTTGGTTGTAAGTCAACCTATAGACTAGCTATCCTAGTAGCGTGGATACGAGCAGTCTAAGGCTAAAGACTCGAGAGGGCGCGTTAAGCCAGCTGTTTACCACACATGTACCCCTTGAACACCCAGTGAAAGGACACCACACAAGTGTTATGAAAATAAACAGTATATTTATTAAGAATCACAACGGCCCTGTACTCTTTATGAGGACAGGGTACTAAGCACAAACCCAAATCTCTTTAGTAAATACTTCAAGTGCACAGTTCAAAACAAGTGTCCGGGGACACGGAAAGGTTTAAGGCAAGTCGGAAGCGAGGGACTCGGGACCCTAGAGTAAGGAGGCTATGCAGGCACCGAAATGCCGAGTTACCTAGCCACGAGGGCTGCGGCTGCAAGTCTTACAGGCGTCGGGGTCTTCGCTGACGAGCCAGGAGCCGGAAGAAGAAGAGTTGCTGGCCGGCGACCAGTAATGAATAGTTCGTAGAGATCCAAGCCTGGATCGGAGATTGATGAAACCTGAAAGCAGAGGGGACCAAGTTCGTACTACTAGCCAGTAGTCAGAGGGTACCAGGAAGGCACCGGTTGGCCGTCACCTCGACCAGGTGAGTGGGCGACGCTAGGCTCTGCAGTCTCACGGACCAGGAGGCGTTGTCGGCGACCACGGTGGAGGTGCGAGCTGTCCCACGACGGATGTCGCTGTCGGCGTCTTGAGTGGACCAGGAGGGTCCGGGGTGCTTCTCGAAAAGATGGAAGCAAGGGCCAGTCTGGAGCAACCAGACCGGCAGTGTTGATTCTCGGATGTCGTCACAGAAGGGCACAAGCCAGCGGCTAGTGACCAGACAACGTGCTGAGCAGCGAGCAGAAGGGCCCCACGCAGATCGTGGAGATGCTGGGAGACTGCACTTCGGTGCTGGAGCGGCTCAGGGTCGGGGCTTCTCGGACCCCAGAGCACTCACCAGAGAGTTACCTCGATGGTCGTGCTGGTTTTTAAGAGCGTGCAGGTTCTGATGATGGCCGGTCCCTCGAGGTCTCGTCGCACCCACAGATCACAGCTGAGCTGATGACGTGGGTAGAGGTCAGAGGTGCCAGGGAAGCCGGTTCTCGTCGAGCTGGGTCGTCGGATTCCTTGAGGAAGGACTTACAGCAAACCGCAGAGTTCTTAGATGGTGCCCGCTGATGCAGGGTGACTACTCCTTAGCCACAAGGGAGAAATCTTGAGAAGAGTCTTGAAGTCCTTTCGTAGAAAGTATTCTTGATTCAAAGATGATCTAATTTGGAAGGGTCCCCGCTCCGGCCTTTATCCTAAAGAAAGGGGTGGGTACATGACTAGGTCCTGCCCTAAGGGTGGGACCAGGAAGGGGGGTAGTTACACCCCTCTCCCCTGCCGGACTTTCCCCAGGCCAGGGCTGTCGCCCCTGGAACTGGTTCTAACCGGCAGATGCGTAGTGAGCACCGGGGTGCCACTCCGCAGTCACCTTCTCGCAAAAGCCCTACCTACCCAGAATACACAAACCCTGTCTGGGACGGTGCGAACACCGCCCTCGACAGGAAACCCTTTGTCCAAGTGCTCCTCGCTGGAAGGACTCCCAGCAGCAGGAGGTCAGACTCGTGTCTGTGGTGGCAGCATCCATTTTGTGGAGCTGAGGCTTTCGTTAACTTTAACCGGGGTTCACAGTTACGTACATGTCGTGTCCCTCTAGTAGGGCGGGATGCTAACCTCGTCGCCAGGGTTGGTGAGAGGGCAGCACCCCGATTCGTATGACACCTTACTCGACATGTCTTGATAACGCGGCACCGAAGTTACCGATGTGGTACGCGTTATCAAGGAACAGCCATTGGGTCTTTTCTCCGCAAGCTGCAACCGGCTCGGCTCGGGCCAGAACACAGTTCACGCGAGCCCATGCACTCTGCCTTCAGGATTGTCAAGGCCTGCCATAGGAGTGACTGATAGGAACTCGGGTGTCCATTGGAGGGTTAGATATAGGGCTACTATATCTAAAGCAAAGGGTGATTACACGACTTCGCCCCAGCTGTCATGCAGCCAGTTGTGTCAAATTTAGGAGGCCAGCCAGGGGTGGCACAATACATGCTGCAGCCCCTGGTGGCCCTGGGTACACCTATGCCCTGAGTTACAGGGTCTGATAAGGTGGCCCAGTACCAATTGGTAAATGCACCTAGGGTACATCTCGTAATTTAGAAAGAGAACAGCCAGGCTGCGGGTCTGATTGGCAGGCCCGCAGCCAGAGAAAGTCGTAAACCAGTGAAACAAAAGCAAAAAATCTGGGTGATCATAGGATTGCAGACCCTACTCTCCTACACTCTTCAACTGAGTGGTCGAGATCATAAAATAATCCAGTTTCGAGTATTTATTAAAAGCATGAGAAAAGTAAGTAAACCCTGGGTCGCCCGTCACTAGATTTCCCCAAACATCCACTAAGCCGTGTGAATGCATCATTGATGTTATCGCCCTAAACACCCTAGGCTTCCTACCTTTGTATGGGCTACCATCCGAAAAATTAACTGAGATGTTAAAATCTCCACATAATACTATGGGGGTATGCCAATCAGTTAGTTCATTTTCGATGTGGCTAAAAACCTCAGACTCATCTGTGTTAGACCCATATACCGAACAAATAGTGATCACGAAATTCATTTCACATATGGCCAATCTTCCTAGTGAATCTGCCTTACACCTTTTGGCCCCCCCTAGCCCAACTTTGCCGATTATAGCCACCCCTCTTATCGTGGAGGTCTGGGATGTGCATGACAACAATTTGTAACCTTTAAAGTTTAATAGATGTTTTTTCCTCCAGGGTAAGTGAGTCTCTTGTAAACATATTATGTCTAAATTCATCATATTTAAATAGTGTTCAAACTTCCCTCTTTTTTTCCAATCATTTAATCCTCCTATATTAAGAGATCCAATCTTTAACTTAGGCATACTTAGTTTTCAAATATTGCCATTTCATCATCCTATCCAAATAATAAGTACATACATGATGGGAGCATATCATTAGTTTCCAATTTATTCTTGCATTTATGATCATATTACTAGTACGAACTCTCTTCAGGTTTTTATTTTTCCCCCCTCCCTCCAGATGATAGTATTGACATCTACAGTAGTAGAAGTGTTCTGGAAGGTTGTTTGGTTCTTCTTGGATTTTTTTCCCACGATTAATATCTTGGATGGAGTGTAAGGCAATCATTCCTCTTTTTAGCTGTCCTTGATGCGGAGGTGTAATATATATGATGATGTAGGAAATGGTGAGTGGTTGGTAAAGTCTAGGGCAATAGGTGCCTAGCAGTAGATGAGAGGACACTGACAAAATGATGTCAAGTGTGATAACACAGTTTAATTTCAATTCATTTTGATCAGTCTCCTTACTTTAATGATATTATAGTGGCAAACACACCCTCCTTTGTTAGCACAGTCGAACATTGTGACCATCCCCTCCCACATTCTATTTTTTTAAAAATCACTCTGTCTGTACCTTCAAAACCTGTTGGATTTGGTATTTCCCTGCTGATTCGCATGTTTTCCCGCCAATAGTTTCACAGGGAGAATTTGGCTGCTTTCAGCAGCCAAAATATCCATGGCAATCAGGCTGAACCTTTAATTCTAGTGGGCCCCATAACAACTCTAAGGCTCTCAATGTGAATGGCTCAGAATTTAGGGACCACTTATTTCTAAGGCAGTAGAGGTGACTGCATGACAGGATTCCTCCAACTAGGTACTTCTCGCCCTAGTTTACTTCACTGTGTCCCAGTCTCTTCCGCTCTAGGAATTACTGCTTAGCTAGTCTTCCAGCTTCTCAGTTAGGTATGCCTCGTTATTTCAAAAATCTCCCTCAAATTAATGATTAGGTTCGGTGGGGGCATGAATATTAGATCACCAAGTTTTATGAAGTCCTGTTTTGGGTCCATTTTATTTCCTGCTATCAAGCTCATGGTAATGGGACCGAATGGAGACCTCAACACTTTTCTGCACCTAGATCAACAGTGATACCTTCGTTATGTCTTGATGCAACCGTGCCTTCAGTGACACGGAAAAAAGCTAAAGCTAGGTTGTCGGTTTACAGATTTGCCGCTGTTCCATTCAAGCAATTTTACATGCTTGCATGTATATGCAAAGCACATGGGTCTCTCCTCACCTTTACCCGCGAGTCCCTTCAGGAAGAGATGGCAGAGGTATACCTCACACCAGCCAGGCCACGTGCGCAGACGCAATAGCATACTGCTGAAGGAATTTATAAACAACACACAGGGAAACTTTAAGCTATTAAGTGTTAAAGACTTTAGCTAATGGGCTCCTTAATGTTTTGGAAAAAAGTTTCATAAAGAGTACAAATAATAATACCATGTTTTATAAGATATATTGTAAGGTAATCATAGAGCGCACTTTACGTCAAGGAATCTCTAGGCACTTCATACCGCAGGTCTGCAGTTTCTAAGTCCTGGCATTCTGTCCTGGCACATGAAAATATAGTTCTAAAACGTGACAGAACACAAATTCTTGTTAATGAAAGAGTTTGGATGGTTTTAATTACAGCCATCACAATGGCCCGGATTGATAAAAAGTGACCGTTGAAAAATGTAGTGGCCAGCAGTTCACAAATTTTAATTCTAGCAAGGCAGTCTCACCTGTCATCTTTCGGATACTTCCTTCGTGTGTTAACAGAATGCCACTAGGTAGAAATAGTAACATCTGTTATATTAAGGCGTTTAGAAATGGCAGAAGCTGAGAGTTAAGCACCATATACAAAAAGTTACATTATTATTAAATGAGGAAATGGCAAGTTTGTAATGACTTACCAATATTTATTAATTTCCAAGGTGTTAACTCTTGTTTAAACATGTATTAAAATAAGGCAGCCTTAACAGCATTGTAAGTTCAAGCTTAGCAATCTTCAGAACTAAAGTGCATGGCTGAATTTTACCCTAAAGTCCTTGAAGCATGGCATAACCATATAAAGTAATAACATATGCACTGTTTATCTTATCACTTAAAAGCCACTTACTACAGTACGTGTTCCCTGGTCTGAAGCATCACCCTGCTGCTGGTATAAACAAGAACAACGGGGAGGGGGGCAGGTGTTCTCTACACAGAAAGTGAGTTTCCTTTACTGGAGTGTAATCTACAGCCAGGTAAGCATAGCAATGGGAACTGTGAACACTTCCCCCCCCCCCCCTCAAGTTCTCAGGATAAGGGTTCAACTAAGAATGAAATGAAACACTGCCATGGAATGTAAAGAAGCATTCCATACAAGGATTAGTACACACCTCTCTCTTTTTAGGTCTCGCATGCGAACGCAGCGCATGCGCTGTTTGCTAGCAAGACTATTGTTGCTGCTTTCTGTGCCGAAGGGAGACAGGCCGTGGCACGCGCGGACAGGAGATGTGCACGCGTATGGACAGCGTGCACGTCTCCTGTCCACGCGTGCCACCTAGTTTCCCTTCAGCAGAGAAGCCGAAAACCACTAGATGGTGCCAGAGGATGGAGTGGCTGTATTGTCAAAACACATGCTTGCACAGTTTGACCTCTACCAATTCTTTTTTTCTCAGTGTTCTATGTCAGTGTAGCCACGGCCCGTGAAGGGAGTTTCAGTGGGGCGGCGGGGAGGGGCAGGGTGGGGTGTGCTAAAAACTGGAGTATGGATAATTGAAGGTAAGTAAACAATTTAATTAATAAAACGAATTTCGTAGCATGCCCTGCATCGCAAAACGCGATGCAGGGAGCGCTACGAAATTTGTTAAATTTATTTTTATTTCAGAGTAAAGGCACCTCGACAGAGCCTCGCCCATTACTACCAGCGCCTCATCAGCTGGTGGATTTCAGGATCCCAATGAGAAATGCCGAGGTCTGACAGCTAGTGATGGGAGGACAGGTCTGCACCCACACGGCGAGGCACTGAGTGTAGCCCCCTTAGGGCTTGGAAAGATGTCTCACAGGTTAGAGACCATGGAAAGTGAGAGTGCCTTCCTCAGAAGCTGGGAGGATCATCGCCAGTGAGGCCGAACGAGTTTTCAGTCTCGAGGGGCCTTCCCCAGAAGCAGAGGGCCGTAAAACACGTGCAGGCATTTAGGAACTACAAGTAGGTTTGCACACGAGTGGATTGGAGTGAGTGCATGCATTGGAGTCTTTATTCATATTGCACTGGATTCTGTATTGCCGTTTCTAAGCGCTGTAACTGGTACTAATATTAGCAACCTTAATAGTCCTCAGTATTAGAGCCTCGGAACAATAACAGGCGGAGCGGAGCACCCCTGCTGAGATTTCATCTAGTGAACTGAAAATTTCAATGAGAAGCGTTCATCTCGCTGAGCCATCCAGCCAGCCTCTGTGTTTGAATTGCCTATGTGTGTACCAGGGGACAAGTCCTAAAACAAGCATTTGCAATGCAATAGGTCTCGCATTTACACGAGTTTGACCTATTGGCATTGTAAATGACAATGTTTTAAAAACCAAAACATAAATAAAAGACAATGTCATTTACAATACCAATACCTCAAATCCACATCTGTACTTACATCGGGTTACAATCAGGATGTATGCACATACAGTCAGGCGGCATACAGTTTCTACAGGGACATCAACACTTAGGTGACCGCGATAATGTTATAGGTCATCATCGGAGTCATGATCCAACACTGGAGGTGTACAGATGTTCCCCCTATAGACGTTCCATTTGCCCCACACCCTTCCCCATTTCTTTGTGCACTTTCCGCTACCATGGCTATGTCCATATCTCTACACCAGTCCAGTAAAATCGGTATACTTTCTGCTCCCCATTTCACACCTCCCTCTTTTAATGTACGGAAACTTAACCTAATAATTAATATCATCTACAATGAAATATACGGAAAAATGAACAAAGCAAAGAAATACAAAGCATATTTCCCGACATACAATGATTTGGAAAACTAGAACACACAAATCTGCAATGGTTATTTGCACACAAAGTCCCCCACCTTCAGAGTCATCCTCTTCCTCACAAACAATACTTCACTTTCCTCTTTTATCCGATTTATCCATGTTGATAGCTCTAGATTGGCTCCAGACTTCTCCTATATGTTCTTTCTCTGGAACCTGTACCTCAACACTTCACGCTTCATAGGAACCCCGGTACTTGACAATTTTTTTAATCCATTCCCCACAGCATCATCTCCACTTGACGAACCTTCCTGCTCTCCTCCTCCCGCACTACCACGAGAAGGCTCAATGTGATTTAAAGGCCATAATTTGCAACACTTTAGCCTGGCATAGTTGTAGAACACCCCTCTTCCTTTCCTGGTTAAAAAGCCCCACCCCCGAGATACCTTTGTACCCCTTTCACACATACCTCTTGTTTGTTCTATATGTGGTAATAAAACGGAATACTTCTTCTGACTCGCCACAGACTTCCCCCACACTACACTCTAGCCTCCTGCATTGTGCCATCTAAAATAATATCACCTAAGTATTTTGCACTCTTCTGCTCCCGTCAAAGGTGAGTATCATATACAAATCACATATGGTAATTCTATAAACCTCTAACGCTTTTGTGAATTCTCTTTACAAACTTTATAATATCTCTCTACTGACTCTTTGGTAACCCTTAAATGATTCAACCAATCCACAGCCCCTGGGAAAATACAACTACGTACTCTTACACTAAACACCAATTTCAACAAGAATTATTCCATCTGATACCCAGAATAGCGACTCTTTGTCGCGCACCAGCATCCTAAGAGCCTCTTTTGCAAAGAATACCCCTACACAGAATTTCATCAAGCTGTTAAGTTGTCATATGTCAAACTCTAAACAGCAGCCATTAGCTAGAATAGTAAGTCATGTGCATGGCAATATTCTTATTTCAAAGCTGCTAGCTGGAACTAAACGAAGAACCATCCCCTACGGTGTCTTATTTACCCTATCACAAGTCATATCATTGACAATTTGCTGCACCTGAATGTCCATACTAAGCCACTAAAACACATCACAAACAAATCATTTGGTTCTAGCAGTTCCCATGATTCGCTCTTACAGAACTTTTTGAAGAACAAACGACTAGGCATGCAAAAAAAACAAATCCTCCAACATTAGTTGTATGCTCATATCACAGAACACTAGTTCTTGTTCCGCAAGCCCAGACTTGGGGATCCATCTCTTGGTGGTGGTCTCCAGTAACAATTAATCCGCCTTCCCCCAGTCTTGTCTACTGTACACTACACTCCACTTACCTTCCTTTCATCCTGTTCATTCAACAGTATAAGCATAAGAAGTAAGCACTCATATGCCTAACTCCTAGTGCATAATGCACACACTCTAACCTCAAACAAGATAGTAATAAGTGCCTTAAGGGCTTATGGTTACATCTTTAAATGAACTCCACTCTTCACATAAACTAGTGGTAGAGACTTGCAGGTGAGCAACACAGGCAAGAGACTACAAACGGGAGCCCATTAACTGCACTAATCACTTTCGCTGGGGCACTACAGCCCCCAACAGACAACGCGGCTGGTGGGTGCCGCCAATAAGACTTTGACGTGCCAGGAGGTGCTTAAAGACTGCTTCGGGCTACGGCGGTGCAGGTGGCACGCAGGCATGCCCAGGCCGCGCCCGGGTCAAGGGCAGGCCCGTCAGAGCCCAGAGGAGGCTGGGCTGGGCCTACTCTCTTGGTTCTTTTGTCTCTGTATTGAGTTTTCTGGTGTTGTGATCCAGCCCTAAGAAGACCAACAAAGTTCCTTTTTGCCCAGTAAGTCTCTTTTTATTCTATTTGGCCATGACTCTTGAGAAAATGGAGTCCTCTGCAAGATGGCAAAAGTAAAGCAACTGGGAGATAGGAAGGGGACACCCAAGAGTCTCCAAAATGCTACACTGGACTGTTTTTTGACAAGGGTCGCAGGATCTTGTAAATCATTACAGTAGGGTGGGAAATCACTGTAACAAAACCGCACAACCCTCTCATGTGGTTATCTCGCAAAACAGAGTATGTTCCGGAGAAAGACCAGTCTAAAGACGTAGTATTGAAGGAAATAATGTATGTAACTGGGAGTGAGTATTCTGTGATGGATTAAGGTCTAACACTCAGAACTTTATGCATAATGTTAATGGTATTGAACCCTCTAGGCAGCCTCTTTCTCCATCAAATGATGCTACCAACACACACAATTTACTAAAGGAGTTTAACCTGGATCTCCCACCAGAATGCTGTCCATATGTTGTGATTTTAACTAACGATCTCCTGTTCCAGGGAAGTTTAAAAGAAACCACAAGCCAACTGAAAATCAAGGTAGGCCATTGGTTATCCCAAAACACAGATTATGAAAACTCCAGCTACCATGATATTCTGTTTGTTAGAAAAGTGAGCTGGGTTGGCCTCTACGTCAGACTTCTCATGGAGACTGTATAGTGGTAAATTGTTAAAACCCAGACCTTGCAGGGACGCTACTCAGGAGTGGGAGAAAATCAACGAGGTCGGGTTCTGAGCTTGGGATAGGCATAATGCCACTGGGATTCTTTTATAGACATCTTAAACCCTGTGGCACAGTCACCTCACCAAATGCCAGATGCCAGATTAGTACAGAATTCGTAGAAGAGAAAGGAGCAATTTTCACTTGTAACTAGCAATAGATACCAAGTACTCACAGAGCTGGATAAGATAGGCTGACTAAAGTCTAGTAATGCTATTTTAACGGCAGCCCAGGGCATGGCTCAGGCTAGCCATCTTGTGGGGGACATTACAAACAACACTCCTAATGGAATAGTGAAATGTACCCGAGATGGCCCACTTGACTACCATGCTCCCAACCAAGGCTCAATAAGAGAAAGCCCCCCAATGGGACACCCACCGCAGGGAAGCCCTATCGATTCACAGTTGAATATTATATCTTGGAACATTGCAGGGATATGGTCTAAACTCAATGACCCGGAGTGGGGTAAACTAGTGGACAGCTGCCATACAGGTCTATTCCCAGAAACACAGGTACCAGAACAGATTCATAGGGTGGGCTTTACCACGTTTAGTTTAGAAGCCAGTCAGTCAACATCTGGCAGACCTCTGGGTGGGTTGCCGATTTGGGTTAAGACCACACTGGCTTGCAAAATCAAGTGCCTAGATATAGGCTCACAGGAGATACTTGGTATGGATTTGTAATCGTTTAAAGGGGATACCCATGTCAGATTGATTAACATATACAACCGTCCAATAGCCCATAAAAGTCCTCTGACACCATAACAACGCTTACAAACTTACTTGAAATTTCTAAAAACATTTTTAAAAAGTGTATTATCTCACTGTAGCCGGCGATTTTAATACAACCTATGAGCCAGTATATTATGGACAGGAAATAGTCCAGGAAGAAGAACAAGTCAGAGGTGTTAAAAGGCTTCAGATACCAGCCCTTAACCTCTTCCACATGGGGCTAATTTCCCTGCGGTGTGGGGGCGAGGAGGGGGGGTGCACTGTGCCAAGGTGCTCGTGACAAGCTCAGCTTGTCATGCTGCACAGTGGAGCTGTGCTCATGACTAGCTGAGCTCGTCACGACTCCGCCCACTCAATGGAACGCCCCGCACGGAAGGGGAATTAGCACCGCGTGGACGTTCCACAGCTGTTACGACAAGCTCAGCTCGTCATGAGCGTCGAAGGGGTTAAAAGATGCACTAGTGTTGGGCAGCAAGTTCTGTTGTTTACTCTTGCTTATGGGGTGCATGCATGTAACGGGCGAACACCATCAGATGTCAATGCTAATTTTACTTTTAAAAGGGGGAATGTTAGAAGCAGGATTGATTTTATTATGGTAGATCTTGATCTATGGCCACAAGTTAATGATATTATCATTCTTAACCGTGAGGATAGTGACCACAATGCACTGCTCTTAAGACTTTCTGGCCTTCCTATTCCACAGCCCCAGTTAAATCTGGTGATGGTGCCTGTGGTCACAACTAATAACAGGAAAATTAAGTGGACACAGGTAGCCACTGATGGCAAGCTCCTCCCTAACATTTATAAAGAGGTGATCCAGACATTAGCGATCCTGAGTAATACTAACATAAATGATGACATTATTAGGTCTAGTTATCAAGAACTGTCGAATAATATAATGTCCCACTTTTGTAGGCAGGGAAGTTCAATCTCGATTAAACGCAACATTGCTCCATGGTATAATGAGGAATGCAGGCAAGCGATGAATGGAGCTAACAGTGGCAGTAAAAGAAGGGATAAAGCCCGACATAATTAACAAAAGAAGGCTATATAAGAGAACACAGGAGGAGGCAAAACGGAGTTGGGAGGCAGAAAACTGGCGTTTACTAGTCGAGGCTCCTTATTCTGCCATTTTCTTTCTAAAGGGGTAATCCACCCGGTCAGTGAAGACAACTTCCACATCTCTGGGAAGAGTATTTCTAGGCATTGTATTCTGGAAAGTATTGTGAGCCCGAGGGTGGGGCAGTGGAGCCAGCCAGGGATTGCAATCGAGAGCTTGATGCGAAAGAGGCAGTCAGTTTTTCCTTAATGGAAATTATGAACGCAATTAGCTCACTTCAAACAAGGGAAGCACCAGAGCTAAATAAACTACCGGGAGATCTTTAACCCCTTGGACGTGGATGACGGAACCGCTACGTCACCAGCCTCTGTTGAGCTGTGCTCATGACGGAGCGGTTCCATCATGGCCCGCTCGGAACGCCTGCGCGGCGCGGATTTCGCGCCTGCGCTGAACATTCTATTGAGCGGGGCCGGCCATGACGGAACCGCTCCGTCATGATCACAGCTTAACAGAGGCTGGTGACGGAGCGGTTCCGTCACCAGTATGCGGCGGCCGTGCGGCAGCCCCGCCTCCTTAGCATTGCGGCGGAATAGCCGCCGCAGGGAAGGGGTTAAAAATATGAGCCCAAAATAAGGGGCCCCTTGCTCCATACAGTCTTTAATGCCAACACACGTGGGAGATACATTCCAACAGCCTGGAAAGGTACCAAAATAATCCCAATATTTAAACAAGCATTTGCAATGCAATAGGTCTCGCATTATTAAAGTTAGAGCTAGTGGCATTGTAAATGGCAATGCCTTTTATTTATGTTTTTGTTTTTAAAACAAATAATATGCATTGTCATTTACAATGCTAATAGCTTAAACTCTCGCAAAAGTGAGACCTATTGCATTGCAAATGCTTGTTTAAAGGACGCCCCAGACACTACTTCCCCAACCTACCAACCTTCAGCGATAGGACAAAACTGCAAGCTTATCTTAACAAGTCCATACCTGAATACAGCGTGCTTCGAAGATCAGCACATGCGCAGCTCAGGATCGACCTAAAAAGTCTCTGTTTTAATAGCATTATACAATATGGTCGGGTATACAGGGAAGAGCAGATTCTGCAGCTAGGATGGCTAGAATGTTCAGGCAGTGTTGGATAGTTATTAGGGGCTATTCATTCGTTGCCTTTTAGAGGATAAAGAACATTCTTTTCTGCTCCTAAAAAATGTAATAGGTGTCAGTTATAAAGGGCTTTTATGTTACGCGCTACACATGGAACATTGTTTAATGTAATTGATACCTAGTGTAAGTGGTCCTTTTTTTCAGTGACTTTGTGTGCGTGCGTGTGTATGTATGTGTGCGTGCGTGCTTATGTGTTTGGGTTTGTTTGTGTGTTTGTAGGTGTGCGTTTGTATGTGTGCATATGTGTTTGTATGTGTGCATGTGTGTTTGTATGTGTGCGTGTGTGTGTATGTGTGTGTGTATGTGTGTGTGTGTGTGTATTTATATATGTATGTGTGTGTGTGTGTGTGTGTGTGTGTGTGTGTGTGTGTGTGTGTGTGTGTGTGTGTGTGTGTGTGTGTGTGTGTGTGTGTGTGTGTGTGTGTGTGTGTGTGTGTGTCTTTCTCTGCAGATTATAGGTTCACATCTCTGCTGGGCAGCCTCTGCCTTTCTTCCTTTGGTGTCATTCTCCCTCTGACACGTCATTGGTTTTACACGAGGAGTGACTTAATACCACTCAAACTTCAAAATCGTTTCAACTGATGACTAATCGTCATGGTTACTTATTTGCTAGGGAATCACTTTAAAATATAATGGCCTAAATCTGCCAAATGATGAGAAATGGCACTGTACCATTAAAAGCACTGCGGTCTTGTTAAGAAATGTTAGTACTGTTAATCAAAAGTATACCAGGCTTCTTGAAACAAGCCGACTGCAAGATAGCTGTGCTATGATAGCTTCTTAAACATAACTGTACCTCTCATAATGTCAGTGAAGTGCACCTCCATTTTATTAGTACTGAGAGCGCAGGAAACATTCCTGGGCATACTTAAAGCACATAAATTACAAAAATATAGGAAGTAACTTGCCCCCCTCACCCTTAAAGCCAGAATTAGATCAAACCCCTGTGGAGTTTCTTGCTTTCCATTGTAGAGGGAATTTAGTCAGTGCATTTGGACTGAACTGTTGCTAATTGAGCAGAAGCTACGCTGATCTGCATAAGACTGGGCTCTTCATATAGTGAGATAGAGGCCAAAACTATGGATTGAAATACAGCCTAAATTAATTTTCAGTGCCGAGTTTAATTCAAGCATTCACCCATCAACTTTTCTATTTTCGTCAGCCGCCGCGTATAACACTAAAGGTATCAATCTGCTTTTCACTGACGAGGACGCAGATAAGCCAAAACCGGTCTAGAAGTATTAATACATATCTAAATACTTATAACACATATTTAATATATATTTAGAAAACAAAACATGAACATATTTTAAAGTATTCTCATAGTCTGTCCATATTCCATGTGGCATTCTGTAGTCCGCTTTTAATGTTGTTTTAAGTACTACGTTCAATCTGTGCAACAAAAAAAACCAAGCAATGTCTGCCAGTGATGTCAGACTGTTCGTGCAGTGACGCTTGGCCGTGCGCACTGCCGCTAGCTCCAGCTAATAGGGGCTGTGCACAGGCGGAGGCCCTGTCTCTGCAGCTGTGGAACCGGAGAGGCAGCCGGGATCGCTGCGCAGGTGAGGGGTGAAGGGGGGTGGGGGGGCATAGGTCTCGCATTATTAAAGTTTAAGCTATTGGTGTTGCATTATTATTAGCATTGCCAGTAGCTCAAACTTTAATAATGCGAGAGCTGTTGCATTGCAAATGCTTGTTGGTTGGAGTGGCCTAACCGTGTATATCTGCATTCATAAATAACTGGCGTTAAAGGTCACCTCATTTTATAAACCACTTTTTAAACCCTATCTTTTCACTACTGAAGCTCCCAGACATCTGTGCAATCTCGGTTATCAAGTGCACTAGTGAGGTGATTCTAGCTAAGGACAACCTACTTTATGTGTATTGGTTATAAAACAATGCATTATACAGATTGTGTACATTTTAGAATTTCGCCTATTTTGTAGATGATATTGCATTGCAAGGCAAATAGCTAATCGACAATTAGTGCTTCTATTGGAATCCTAATATATAAACGTATTTATGTGTAAACAGAAATATGATTTATGTTCATTGAAACACAACAATTAATCCAAGAGAAGCGTTTTATTTTCCCAGCTTTTGAACGTACTTTCAGATTAGACTGGTGTCTGCGGTCTGCGCATGGGGGTTGTCGTTCGGTTAAACGATAGCAATCGTAAACCTCCAAATTGAAAGCTTGCCTTTCACACTGACGCTTCATCACTCACTACTTCTATAAACGCTGGTTTCAAGGGTAGGCCATAGAGGACAGTGCTAATTTGAGCCCGTGGTAAATGGGAAAGCGTGTCTCTGTGCGCTTGTGTGTTTGCGCGGCGGCGTGGGGCTTGTGGTGGGTGTGTCTCTGTATGTGTGCGTGCGTGTACGTATGTGCGCTCGTGTGTGTGTCTGTGTGCGCATGCGTGTGCGAAAGCAGGGGGAGGTGTGGCTGTGTGTGTGGGGGCTTGACAGGAGATGTGCACACGCGCGCGCAGCCCGCTCCGATCCCATTCTTTAAGATGCGCGTGGCCATCTCTTGTCTCCTGGGAAGCTGAGCCAGTGACTGTAGGTCTCTGGCGAGACTGCGCTTTTGCGCGGTAATTGCCACGAGACCTAAAAAGGGGAATAAAGGGGACCCCGCAAACTACAGGCCCATTAGCCTTATAGATGTGTCCCAGAAAGTTTTTTGTAAAATGATTCTAACACATCTCCACAAATCGATAGGAGATAATAGTACACTATTGCACTTGCAGGCAGTGTTTAGAGCCTCCACAAGCACCCTAGACCAGGTCTTTCGTTTTCTTTTGTTTATTTTGAAGGAGGTAACGATCAAGATAGGCCATCTATATGTAGTGTTTGTGGATCTCAAAACGGCATTTGATTCCATAGATCGCACCATGCTCTGGGCTGTCCTTAGGGACTTCCCTCTGAGTTGCTCCAAATTTTAATCCGTCTACATCATGATAACTATGCTAAAGTCAAGTGGAGCTCTTATAGCAGTCTAACCGATAATATACCGATTCTGAAAGGAGTGCGCCAGGGCTATGTGCTGGCCCCACCAATTTTTACCCTGTACATGAATGGGCTTATAAGTGACCTTTCTGACTGTGGAGGTGACCCGCCTAAACTGGGAGGCAAGTTAATACCCTCTCTGTTATTCGCAGACGGAACGTTGCACATTTCTAAAACCCCCATGGGTATTCAGAATGTTTTTAACTAAATTTGCGACAGCATACAAAGTACCCATTACAGGTAAGGGGTGACCCGATACACGTTTGTGGACCTGGGTAAAGTTCAATATAGAAAAATAATGGTCCTCAAACCAATCAATCCTAATTGCAAAATCCATTTACAAATTCTAAATTATGAGCTAAAGCGAATTCATGCTCTTCATAGAAAATAATTTTTCAACATAGGAGTTTTTACAATGAAAAAAGTGGATGTGCAGAAACTGAACATCATATGAAACAAAATGAATTTATTTTCATTGATAGAGCTTTATCACTGGACGTTTGTAAAGGTTGCTCCAAACGGAACGTGCAAAGAAGGAGTGCTCGAAAGTAGGTGAGTCGGGAAATATTACTAGAGTGTAGAAAAATACAAAAGTTCAATGTGGGATTGATCAAACGTATTAAACTCATTGTCCTGACCCAACAGTATTTTACATGGTCTATTTACATCAATTTTTACAATCACAGATTGTAATCATCTGTGGCACGTAATAGGAAAGGGCTGGATGGGTCCAGGTGCATGGGTATATGATAGTCTACGTTTCGACTCGACTTGTGGCATACAGGACGGTTGAACCTTTGCCTGCAAGTCTGCCTCAGGACGGGATTGGTGGGGATAGGAGGCAACCAACATGTTGTTTTAACACCTCATCCGCATGTGAACCATTGCAGGAGAGTATAGCCGTATCACTGGCACGAAATCAAGTCCATCAGATGCCCCTCCAGGGTCAGTCCGGTTTGCAAACCAATTGCACAGGTTCTGATGATCGCCGGTGCATCCACGCTGTAATAGAGGATATGAAGAGCATACAAAGTACGGCGCCTCGAAATCTATTGTTCAAAAACAAAGTTCATGGTTTTTAATCCTTATAAATTCCCCAAGGGGAAAGTGAGGTTGGGTGCTCAATTACTAGAACAGGTTAAGACCTTTGATTACTTGGGTGTCAGAATTAGTGATAACCTAGCATGGACTCCCCAAATTCAGAAGAGTGTGTTGACTCTCAAGCATGTGGATTGTGCAACTGTAAAGAGTTGAACGCTCAGCTTTTCGCCCAATTTCTCCTTGTTTAGAAATACATTGGGCTAAATGGTTGGGTGCAGCTCTTTATGGGGCCGACTTGTGGGGGCTAAAGCATACAAACCAGCTATAAGTCACCGAAAACAAATTACTAAAAGCACTCCTAAATCTCCCAAAGAACACGCCTATATTTCCTTTATGCCTTGATCTTGGTCTAAGGTTTAGATCCCACTTAGCTGTTCCTAAGATGCTTTGGGTCAGGATAAGACTCTGGACTAGTAACACCCAGTCAGGGATGTGGAATTCATATAGCCCAACGCCCAGGACATATTGTTTGGGGTCAAGGGCAACAAGTTTTCATGTCTATTTTGTCCTTGGGACATGTAGACCCATATCATGGATCAGGAAAGGCCATTGTCTGCAGTTAAGGTAATATTTTTGCCTATATTTTAATGCTGTATAAACATGTATATATGGTTCATTAATTGAAAGCCTTTACTATTAGAGTGAGCACTCAAAGTAAATGTTGTAAGCTCGGACTTCACTACTGACAGTAGTTCCAGTATAAAAATGTGTACACACGCTTTCAAAGCTTAGCAATGTATAATGCTCCCAGAATGCTTTCTGATTAGATTCAAATTTTGTAGAAGCTTGAAAGCAAGATTGATTATTTGCTTTCAAAATAAAATGTTCACAAAAAAATGAAGGTAGTAAATAACATTTCGCTATACTACTGTATACATTTAGTAAAATGTGTTGATGTATGCTAGTAGTTCCCAAAAATATTCATAATTGAAAATCAGTGTAACCAGTTTCAATACGATTATGGGAAACAAAATAAACAAGCATTGGCAAAGCCAGTAGGTCTGAAATTGGTGGTCAGCCTTTAATTTTTGTCGATGCATAAATTGTTTTGGCATGGTTTTTGTAAAACCTTATTGGTGTGGCAGCTGCCAAGCCCTCACCATTATAACAAACAATGGCAAACGCAGAAAAAATGAGAGTCTCAAAAAGCACTTATTACCGCAGTAGTTCCTGGCACTGAACAAGACTACCTTGTGTGCCGATAGGCTCCTTGTGAAAGAGCAGAATGCTGCCACTCGCAGTGATGCCAGCCGATAAAGAGAAAGACCGAATTTTAATAAATAATTAGTAGCCCAATTATTACAGAAAGTCTCAAAAGTGCACCCGTGGTATGTGTCCTCGCATTAAACGCAGATATATGGCATTCGTGAATTTACACAAGTAGGGCAAGAAGTAGTACTCCTAGAAAATATTTGTTATCTGCATTTTAGGAAGAGAAAATATGCATATGTAGATTTGCTCCTACAAAAGTTGAGTGTTTGCAAGTTCGATTTCCCTCCAACCATTTTCTTCAGAACTCTGGAAGAAGTTTTACGTCTGCCATTGTCAGGAGTAAATTTCCAACCTTTCTCAGTGTGGGGATAGATTAGAGAAGAGTTGGTGAAAACCCTTAAAAACATGCAAGTTAGTAGGTTTGCACAAACTCAAAAGGGCATTCCAACCCTGGGACTATTGCTCACCATTACCTTCAGCCCTAGTATGTAGATTTGCTGAAACGTGGCAACATTAAGGAATTGCTAGTATTCAAATCCTACTATGATGCGAGCCCTGGTATAATCAGAGAGGCTATTATCAGAGCACATTTCTCATGAGACTGCTGTCTTAATTTGTCGCTGCATTACGTGGCGCAAAAAGGACAAGTGGATTTTGTTACAGGACAAGTAGATTTATGTAGCCTCATCAATGACTTTTAATGTGATATACCTCCTTACTCAGCTTTCATTAAATTATCGTATTCTGTTTATTCTTGACCCTCTAAGCCCTCTAGTTTTTACCTCACCTCAAGTTCTGCAGCCCACTCCTTGCTATGCCAAGTGACCCTTAAATGCTTTGGCACACTTTTGTTATTTCATAGAAGAACTAGAAAATGCTACAGACATTTCAGGAAGCACTAATCCACGATTTGCCATGTCATTCAGAGGTGGGAGCAGTGGCGTAATATAGGCCCCCGCGCTTGAGACCGCTACAACAGTGGTCTCTGAGCAAAGACATAGAAACATATTTGCTGCCCTGGAGCTGCTGACCTGGACTGCATGGGATGAAAACATTTCTGCATCTCCTAAGGGACATGAACCTGTACCCTTGCATACTGTTGATCGTGGAGCCACCATACACACAAGCATAAGCATCACAGACAAAAACAACATTTTGAACAGAAACTTGGCACATGTCCATAACACCAACTCAGAAAATAAAGAAAACAGAATGGAACCATAAAATATGCTTTCTAATTCTCTACAATGTTATAATAATTCGGTTTACTATATTCTAAAGTCTAAAGAAGCATTGCACACATAAATCACACGAATTATGAGTGGGCTTTTCAATATCAGAACCCAGCACAATGCTGAGAAATATATGTCACTTAACCGATTTTATATGCATTTGTTAAAAATAAAAAAAACAGGTTTAAGTTATTCAAATCCTGCCTGGTATCAATTGTAAGCGGCAATCCAGAAGCAATGTCAAACACCTCGTGTGATAAAATGTTGTAACACACGACGTCTTTCTGGGAAAGTGGCCTAGACAAACTAAAAAGCTGGATCAGAAATTACCTCCGACAAGAAAGCTACTCTCTGCCACTTGTAACCAAATGAAATTCAAATGGCACCAGTCGCCGACCAGCTGACTCGCCGCTAAACTAAGTATTGTTACACACAGGTACACTGCTACCATAACAACCAAAAGTTAGACAAGCAGCACAAGACCTCTTTTAAGAAGGAAGCAGAGTTCAGAAACACGCATAGTCAGCTGCAATGCCTCCTTAATGGTCTTTCCAGCTGTGTGTCTCAAAGCAGCCTACCGCTGCCTAGGGCACATTATACAACAAACACTGCGCACAACTTGAAAGCTGAAATAACTGACTCTTCAATGCCCCCTCTGAAGCACGTATCATGTGAACAACCATTTAGAGAACCAAAAAACATGGGTAAGACAAAAGTACGTAAAGAAATCTAATAAATTAAAAACATTAAGGTATTTAGTGTTCAGTATTGTGACAGGAAAAGCATTGCCAAGAATGTGATATGTCTTTGTTTGTGTTTTGGTGACACAAACCCGTATGTCTCGGGTTTGCAGTGCTTCAAGAGGGCTCCCAGGGGGGGCATGTTCAGCGCTCTCTCCAGGCACTGTCACTTAAAATTAAAAATTAATAATGGCCAAATCAGCACGTGGCTGTAAGGGATGGATTGACTGCTCGATTTGAAGGTTTCGAGGCCACGCTGCCGGTCCGCACAACTCGCCCTTTCACTTACTACTCGGAAACGAACAAAGGGGTTAGTGAGGAAGTCGCAACTGCCACATAGCATGCCAGAAAATGACAAGAGAATGTGAAAGCCATTTTCTGGGTTGTGGGAGATATATGCGTTTCCGTGGTAACTCCAGTTTGTTTACAATAACACCACTCGAAGCCCCTTCGCATACAAGCAATGGTGGATTTGCTCCCACCTCCTTAAGATGGTTAAATGTCTTTATTAGAACACCAGAAAACAGGATTACAAAAAGAAACAAGCCATTTACTGAATACAACAGTGCCTCGCAAGAGAGACGCATGGTCTCGCTGACTCGAACCTAAAAATAAGTGACCTATACTGAAAAAACAGTGACTCGACTATCGAAAAAAATAGTGACTCGAAATCAGTATTTCAACTCAAGGAAACTCCTTTCACAAGAAGCATTAGTTCGGAAAGTTATTCAATCCTTGCACTGTGAACACAAATGCTACAGGTAGTCAAACTATTTACTTGACTGGTAAAAGAGACTATGGAATGGCCGAACAATGCATACGCTTAGAAGCAACTCGGATGCCCTTATAGGCAGCAGTGACACACTCAGACTACAAAGCGCATGCAGCTGAATAATGCAAAAGGGTGTGTGCTCAGGTTCCCGTTTGTTTTCGAATGCACCCGTTATTGTTATGTTCGTATGTGATTTGTAACACACTCACCCCTCAGCACGAATGAGAGTATAGATTATTAGTGACTGACAACAGATCTGCAGAGATTTGAATGGCTCGACCCACATATGCCCCTGCATACTAATAATGTTCAGGAAGAGATGCTTCGAGGTATGCATACCGCCTGATGTATGTACAACCATGTCCCAGTCACATTCCCTGATGACATTCCACAGAGCCAACTCCCTCCTTCGCTTAGGTCGGTCGCCCTTCGCTGTCTGCCCCTAGCCCGCCCCCTATCCGAGAGACCTGCAGAACAATCGACTTCGGCTGAGCCTCGTAGCCCCACAATGAGGGGGTCTTTACCTGGTCTATGGGCAGCTGCACGGCGTTGCTGATGGGCTGCAGGAGCGTGGACCCGGTGGTGGTCGTCACCATGGTGATAATCCCTCCGGTGCAGGAGGCGGCTGAAGGATGCAGGGAAAGACGACGAGGATGCTTCGGTCGGCGGCCGGTCCTCCCCCGGCCTCCGTTTTAGCAAAGAAAGCGGATCTGGAATCAGGCTCAGCAGACTCCCTTCAAAAACTACCCAGAAAATCCAAAACAATAGCAACAAAAATTTAAAAAAATATATCCACCCGGCAAGGAGATTTCAAAGAATGGGAAAAGAGAACGAACATTGTTTTTTTTAAAAAAAAGCTGCGCTGGAGGTGACATTAGAGGGCGACGTGCTCACTTCATGCTGGTCCCCGAATGGAACGGTCGGCTCGCCCGTGCAGAGCGCTCCCGGGAGCTGGCGAGTCCCTGCTCTGCCGAACTCTTGTGAATCAAAAGGCAGGCAGCCAGGGAAGGCAGAGCAGGGGGCGGGCGTGAGCCGCGGCTACAGGAGCTCGCGAGGCACATTTCCAGGAAAGACGATTCGCAAAATCCCTCTGCTATCTTTTTAGCATATATCTGAGATATTCAGCGTTTGCTTTGTTGTTATCCAAGACTCGCAAAAACAGCCATAAGAACTATAACATCGTTAACCTTTAATATGGTCGTGGAATTGTCGTTCTTTATTTTTCTCTGCTCTAATACAAATCTTGCTCAGTTCCATCCCCCTGTCTACCCTCAGCCCGCCTGCTTCCTTCATTCGGCAACCAAATATATTCACGTGTATTTTAATTTTCCATCAGTGTTTTTTGGTTTGTTTTCCGCCCGCTTGCCAACATGTGCAACAAATAAGGGACAAAAGTAAAAAAATAAGGGGATCTAAATTCTCTTTAACTTATTCTGCAGTTGTAGTTCAGTGGGAGAAAGATAACAAAAAGGCTCGCCTCTTTTTAATAAAAATCGGGTGGCCCCTTTCTAAATCGGATGTTTTGGCTTTTATGCACATAATACATAAAATGACAGACCGTGCATTTAATCAATATACATACGCATGACAATATACAATGACAAGTGACTATAAATAACAAAAAAAAGAGGTTTAGGATTGTTGGGATAGGAAGTCTTCTGGGCAAGAGCGCTTTCCCTGCCTTATGCTGATCTCCAGGCAAGTCACTTAAAAGTTACTGTTTGGTTTCTAGATCCCTACCTCAGTGAGCATGACATTCATACATGTCCACGGAGGGTCTCACTGTTTATATGGACTGAGGCCCTAGAGCTTGCTCTGAAGTCTAGGGGAGGCTTGCATAGTGCACCCTTATTTCACAGAGAGTGGCTGCTGTCCTCTATACATGACTGTGATAGACTGACAGTGGTGGCAGCAAAAAAATCTATAGTCCAGGATATCTGCATCCATGTATTTTAACAAGGGTGAACAACTGGTCATCCTTCTGAGCAAGTCTGTGCAGTCTCTCAGGCCTGTGGTCCTGTTGCCTTTGTCTACCTGACATGTGTTTGAGAGCCCGTGGATGTTCTGGGGAAGGATGGTGGGTTGAGCCATTGTGTGTAATGTGAGCTGTTCTGCTGGACATTCCAGCTCCCCATGCCGCTCCCAATTTCTTGGGAAGGTCTGGTGGGCTGGGGGGTACACACTCACTCTTATCTGTATTTAGCTGCCCTAACCTTGCTAGAAGGGGCCCTTTCTGTTGGGAGATGGTTAGGCTCCCCTGGTCTAGATTTATTTAAAATTTCTCTCTGGGGACTAGCCCGAGCTGGTACAAGGGAAGCCAGTAGATCCTCCTTTGCATGCTTTGGACACGCAGCGGGCATGCGATAAATGTGCCTTGTGATTGGAGGAGCACCCAGGATTCAAAATCAGGGGAGAGGATGTGACCTCCATCAACATCCAGAGCCGCAGGTTAATATTATGTGTAACGTATGTGTCATCTGCAGGTTAGCTAGATAGAAAGGCCTTGTCAATTTAAGCCCTTCCGTCAACCCGGCGTAGAGCAACCAGTGTCCTTGCCCCAGTGCAAAGTACCCACATGCCTGCCCGTATGCAATGAAAGTTTCACCAGGGTATAAATCAGCCATCACTTTGCAGCCACCGCCACCCCTGCCTGAAATGACATGTGGGCCATCATTTGTTGCACTGGCACTAATATCCATATGGGTAGTTCCCAATGAAACGGGGCGCATCTCAGAATTGACTCCATGTACAATTGCCAAATATGTGCAGTGTGGCGTACTATGCAGGGAATGTTGTCTGTGACCCAGTGCCCTCCATCAGTGCGACTTGCAGTCTGTCATTGGGTACGCACCCCGACAAATATCTATTTTCCCTGTTCTGTCTCTCGCCAAACCACCAGGTTGTGTACTGTAGATGTGCCGCATAATAAATCTAATCTCAGCGTCTCCACTCCACCCCTCCTCGTACTGTCGAGACAGGGTGCTCAAAGCCACCCTACTACGGCAACCTGCCCAGGGCTGAGATATAAGCACCGAGTTCAGTTGTTTCAAACAGTCTTGGGAATAGGACATAAAGAATTCTATAAAGCATAAAGACAGCGGGAGAGTACAACACCGCCAGTCAACCCATCAGCGAGAGAGGCAACAAGTTCTAAAAGGTCACCGATTTCCACAATGCAGTTACTACCCTATCCTCATTTAGGTGGAACAGTTGGGCATCTGTAAGTGCCACCTGTACACCCAAATAGTAGAAATGTGCCTGTTACCAATGTATTCCAAAACAGGGGAGTCCCTCTAAGGGTAATTTTGCCATACTCGCCGGGGCAAAAATAAAGGATTAAGGCATAGACCAGAAAAGTCTCCAAAATCATTGAGGATCTGCAACAAGTTTAGCATCTCCACACAGGGTAAAGCTATGTAGAATAGAGCATCATCTGCATACAAGATATCACATGTGTGGCTCCTCTCAGACTAATACCCCAATTACTTACTTCTTGATGCACCCAAACGGCCAATGGCTCAATTGCCATGACATATAGCAGTGGTGAGAGTGGGCATCCCTGACGCGTTCCCTGCTCCAGCAGCCACTCTCCAGAGCAACTCTGACCCACACGAATCCTAGCGTAAATGGCCGTATAGAGCAATTTGATACAGCTCCGAAACTGTGGCCCCATGTCCACCATTCTCAGCACCTTTTGGAAATAACACCAATATACTGTATCAAAGTCCTTTTCCAGGTCTATTGATAACAAGGCCAGTCCTCATCTCTATGTTTCACTTTGTGTAACACATAAGATAGCTGTCACAGATTCATGCCAGTGCTAGGACCTGGAATAAATCCACGTCAGTCTTCATGGACGAGGTGGGTGCATATGTGGGGTTAAAAGAGTGGTTAACAGTTTACATAGCACTTTGACATCTGGATTTATCATGGAGAGCAGGCAGTAAGCTGCCGGATCCAGAGAATCGCCTCGGGTTTCAAGAACATGCATATATCCCCCTCTCCCATTGAAAATGGCACTGATCAAGAGCCTCCGTGAACACCTGTAGTAGGGATAGTGCCACCATAGAATGCCTGATAGAACTCTGGCGGGAATCTGCCCCCCCCCCGCCTTCCTGGGGCTTTTGCCCTAGGGAGTGCCTGTAGTGCCACGCGCACTTCCTCCAATGATAACTGGGATTCCAGTGTCTCCACACTCAATGGAGAAATGTGTGTCAGGGGCAACCCTTCTAGAATAGGTATGTAGCGGCCTGCTTGGACCGCAGGATCCGCCATGTACACATGCTGTAGGTGTCGCTGAAAAACCTTCATTATGGCTGCTCTGGTGCACACCGTTGTGCCCTGCGGCGTGAGCATTCTGGTCATCAGTGGCTGGGTTTGTTCCCTCCGCAAGTTCCAGGCCAGGAGATTACCGGACTCCTCTGCGTCCATGTGTAAGTGCTATCAGTACTGACGGTGTGTATATTTATGTAGCCTATCCCATATGCCGCTGATGCATCTGCGCACACACAGTTCTCTGTCGTCAGGGGTCCGATGTATTTGTTCTTCTGCCTGAACCGTCGCCAGGGCTTCCTCTGCTCTTTTAGCTCCAGCTTGAGCTGTCAATGGATTCCACATATCAGTCCCATACATACACCATTTAGCACCACCTTCAGCGATTCCCACTCCATAGCCCTTATGGACGTCACTTACCAGTTAAATGTAATATATTCCGTCAGTGCTTGAGACAGTGTCTCCCTGCCTACCGGGTGCTCTAGGATATCAGGGGGCATTCTCCATGTCCTTGGTTCTTGGGAGGGCCTCCCCCCTTCATCATGCAGCTGACTGGAGAATGGTCGGAGAGAAAATGGGCTAAGTGTGTCACTACGTTGTCCTCAACTCCGGACAATCTTGCTAATAAGATCCTATCCAGTCTGATGTGAGTATTGTATGTAAACCACAGTCTGTAACAGAGCAAAAATAACTGCGGTTAGCTCGGTTGCGGTCAAGTCTAATGAAAACTATATCTGACCACAACCCTGTTGAGGCAACTATATGATGGGGTAGGCTCCTCCCATTCCTGCATTGCACATGCAAACTACAATGGTTCACAATCCCCTTTTAGACACGATGTGGAGACATACATTGAGCAGTTCTTCACGGGGATTGCCGATTGCGCCCAGCGCTGCCCCACCATTGATTGAGTGGGAGGCCTTTAAGGTCTCAGTTCGAGTACTTAGTATTCAGACTATTGTAGGAGCTCGCTGTTCCTTATTGGACATGTTACCCAAAATAGAGGCTGAGCTGGACACCTCAGAGACACACATCACTGAAGGGCACAAACCCTTAGAACGCCATTTGGAATTACTACAACAACACACAGTAATCATGGAAAAACTATGGTGCCTTGAACGTGCTGAATAATTGGCTAAAACACAGAAAGACCGCGATAAGGTATGCATATTGTTGGTGTGACTGCCCGCTCTCTTCCCAGAGCACTTAGTGATCACCTCCATTGGTGGTCACAATGGGCGGCTGCACAACACACAATTGGACATGAACACAGCGTTTTCCAGTACTATCGTAACCTTTATCAGCGCACAGCCCTGTTCCCCACAGCTAATACTGAAGATTTCTTAAAGCCTGTCAAACTCCCACATTTGACGCTAGACGATAAGCTGGCCATAGAAGCTCTATCACTGAACAAGAAATTAAGGGAGTTCTTCTTGAACAGATGGGATTCTCTCTGAGTTCTAGTCAATGTTTTCGTCTCAGTTAGATCTGCACCTATTAAAGCTTTATAACAGAGTACTAGCGTAGGTTAGTGTTCCTCCTTCTGCAAGTGAAGCCTTGGTTGCCTCTATATTAAAACCTGGACGAGACGCCAGGGACATGGCTCCTGATCACCCCCTTTCTATAATCTTTGTGGATTATAAGATCATAAAAAAGCTGCTGACAACCAGGATATTGCTGGAGCTACCATCCTTGATCCATGCATATAAGTGTAGATTTGTTCTGGATCTCGACATCTCCTTGAATATTCAGAGATTCTGATTGATCTTAGCCTATGCTCCAGACTGATACCCTCTCCCAGCTTGCTTCGCCTTCGACTTAGAAAATGCACTTGATTCACTTAATTGGACACGCATGCACTCGGTTCTCCACAAATATGGGTTTGGGTATCACATAGCTGCTTGGGTATGGATTTTGTATGATTTAGTCACAGCCAGAGTGAAGATGGGACGTAGTATTTCTGACTCCGTCAGGATACATAGAGGTACATGGCAGGGATGCCCACTCTCCCCCTTACTATTTGAGCTTGCTGTTGAACCACTAGCGGAGACTCTCTGCCGGGATGCGGTGGAGCTGGGTATTTCTATATCTGGGCCTACATATGTGGTTTTACTTTATGTTCCACTCGGCAAATAGTGGGGTTTTTCGCTTTTGAAGGACACTTCTTCTAGATCACTGTCAGGGGACTTGGGGTCCTTCGCTGGGCGCCGATCTGCTTCAACTATCTTGGAGTATTGATATACCACTCTGATGCGAATAACATCAATGGTAATTTGGGAGTAGCAGTGCATTTCCTGAAGCCACAGATCAAATTTTTGATTACTTTGCCCCTATTAATGAGGGACAGAGAGGCAATAGTAAAAATGATTGTTCTGCCCCGACTTTTGTATTATTTCATTAACATTTCTACAATTTTTCATGAACTAGATGTGCTCCTTAGGAAGCTGCTATGGGGTACAGGGCGAGACGAGTCACTCTCTTGATGCTCTAGCTACCTGTGGAAAGTGAAGGGCATGGAGATCCCAACTTTGAGAAATATTATATGGCGTCGCTACAATGGCTTACCAGGTAGTTTGCTCGCCACTCTCTTGGAGATACAGCTTTGTCCCAATCAGAGATAGAAGTGGCGGTTCTGGAATGACTGATGTTCTCAACTACACAGCAGGAGTGCCCTAGCGGATGGAGGTTGCTGCTGGTGTATTTAGGCACCTATTGCTCACCCAGCCTAACCGTTCCTTACACTCTGGCATTACCTCTCTGCGGATTCCCCTTACTCATTGGCAGAGTGACACCTAAGGCTTAGCGCCATGGTCAGCCATCCTGTCACTCAATTAGGAGAATTCTACAATGCAGACTCTCTAATGAGCTTCCAAGAACTCTGAGAACAGTATGGCATACACGTAGGGCAGTTCATACAATACGAATGCATCAAAGCAGCACTACGCTCCCAGTGGCAAGCAGTTCCTACTGAACCACCAACACATGAGCCTTTGCAGACTTGGCACACCATTGGCTTCGGTCAAAGGAAGGCTTGTCCACTGGCGGTACGGTGCCCAACAAGAACTGGTAGATGCGGAGTTGCTTCTGCTTTGGGACCGTTGGGAAATGAACATAGGCAGAGCCTTTAATTATTGGGAATGGTGGAAGGTGCTCCAATACCCCCACAGAGTATCACGTAACTCCTAATTTCAAATGATACAGTTGTATATTCTCCACAGAGCATACCCTACACCAGCCAGGCTAGGGAAACTCTTCTCAAATGTTGCCACACATTGCCCCGATGTGCTGCATTGGACACTGACTTTTTTTACATGGTGTGGGCATGCTTGCAGCTTGCCCAAAGTTGGACCCGCGTGACCGTTCTATTGACCACTTACTAGGGGCACCTGACCTCCTCACCCCTGAGATTTTCACATTGGGACTATTTAAGAGATCCAAGACAAACAGTCCACACTGACTGGCTCTCCTATTAGCTCGACGCATGTTCACCGTGGCTGGAAGATTGCTATGCCCCCTTCCCTAACCAAATGGCAGAAATGCACTGCTACGATGGCTGATTGCGGAACAGCAGACGTTGCACATTGAGAAGTTGAGAGGGCTGCACAAATTCCCCATTGTGCACAAGTGGAATGAGCTCTTTGAACAATTGCAGCTTTACATAAAAAACAACAAAAAACCTCCATGAGAGACTACCACACAGTAAATGCCAAGATGCCATACTCACAGCTTCCCCCCAGCAGGAGTATAGAGTATATGTTAATATGATGTCTGTTTACATCGGTGTCATGAGTGTGATCACAATCGTTGTTTATCTTTATATGTATATATGTTTGAACTAAGCTCACGCCCGCATTCCTTCTCCATGTTATCCACAACCGAGCTTTCAGATACGGTTTGGATTTCCTGTAGATCGGACCTGCGGGAAGTGGGCTCCTGCTATTTCTTCAATAAACTTCTTTCGTTGAACATATCTTACCAGCTCATAGTGGTACATACCTTTGCAACATGGAGGCTCAGGTGTGTGCACCCAGTGGTTGCGGCTGCCCTCTGTCGTTGGAGCAGATGATAATGATAGCATGGAAGAGCTTTTATCTGGATATGGAGGGAATAAACAGCCTGTATTTTGTTATCCTGGCCCATGGGACTGCATTGAAAGTGACTCCTGGATGTGACTTTCTATTCTCCCCTGTTGGTGTTTCTCACCCCCTCCCCCCCACCCCCCCCCCCCGCCCCAGTGTGTCTCTCCCCTCACACCCCTCTTGCCCTAGGCATGAACCCCCATGACAACGCATATTTAACATTATTGTATAGAAGTGACGTCAGACAAAGTTTTCTCTAACTGTTACCTTATATATAGCGTGGACGTCCGGTTGGTGGCCCTGGTTTGGTCATTTGCTATTGTTCGTTGCTATTGGTATTGTGTGAATACGTTGTATTACTTAATGATTGCATTATTATAAAAAATGGGATATACTTATAAGGAGACTGTAGTAATGCACTGCTTGTCTGTTGATCATCAAGCGTACTGTCTGTACATCGCTTGACTAACTGTATAACCTGGTGGCAATAAAAATATCTTATAAAAGAACTCTGTCAATCATGTTGGGAGATCTGTGGCAGATGAGTAGATAAGGCGGCTAAACTAGAATATTTGGCAAAGGGTGCATACACTTTAGTGAACCCAATGGCAGAGATGTGGTGTCTTTGCTGGCAAGACATTTATCTTGTGTGACAATTGCACCGCTGGAGGTGCATACAGTGAACTTGCATTTGTTTTGGTAGGGTCCAATAGTGCTCCACTCTAGAAGATCCAGAAGCAGGACATTCACGAGTAAAGCTTAAATGTTGATCATTTTTAGAAACTGGCCTTCCTTGAAGCTATGGGGATCTTACAATTGAAGTGGGCAGAACCGCCTGAAGGTCACATATTGCAACCAGAGGATCGAGGACCAGCAGAGAGGATTCTAGGACTACAAGTGTAGACAACCTACACCATGCATGCCCCACTCATACTATCAAGGCCTTTAATGAATCTGTACTTTCCTGTGTTCAAAAGATATGGACACAGAGGTTTGTTTCTTTACTGTATGCTTTACGCTCTCATTGGGTATAATCAGAGTCCTTGAACATAGACCCATATAAGGCATTCTTGTAGACCATATGGTTCTGGAGATATTGCTGGACCCTGGCTCAAGTTCAAAGACCCCAGTTCCCCCAACTGGGGAGTTGGTGCTTCCAGGCTCTTGTCACCAAATAAAAAGCCTAACTGCAACTACCCAGTTTCAGGAAGTGTGCCCCTAAAATGAGGGGACCCGAAATGTACATTGTGCATTAGGCCAACTGCAGAGTTATTCTGCTTGTGTATTTGCTTTGTGGTCACTGTGACCCCCCCAAATGCGGCTCTACTTGACCAGTGTAATTTGATAACAAGCTGAAAATATCACATTTAGCTTTGGTGGACCCCTTTTCGATTTAGTAAGGTGTGGGTGATTTTGTGGGACGTTTGCTGTTTGGGGCTATTTTTGCACATTTCATACAATTTGGTCCCAATTCCACTGGAAACTTCGACCCTGTGCCCATGAGAAGCTGAGCAAAGGGCAGGCTTGGCAAAGGGCAGGCATGTTATAGCAAGCTTGAGTCAATCAACATTGTGTTTCATACATTAGTTATTTTCACTCAACATTCATCATCATCTGCTCTCCTATCTTATGTACTGCTAAACTAATGCACACAAGGAAATACATTTTTCAGTTTTCCAATTCCCAATAATACTTCCGTGATGAAGCACAGCCTGTCTCATGATCTGACCTTCTTGACTGGAAGAATGCACCCCTAAAGCAGATTTTCTTTGGTCTGTTTTCTGTTTCTTTGGTCTGTTTGTCCTCGGTAGCTTGTTTCTGGTCCAGGGAAGACATGGCTTGGCAGTTCGGGCTGGACTGTTCCCAAGAGGCACAGGGTCAGACTGATTTGCATATGGCCATGTCTGAACTGGGGTGGCAGAGTGGGCTAAAGAACGGTGATGGATTCAACCCAGATCAGTTGACTGGGGGTGAGTGCTTGTATTGTCAACACTCCGTCCATCATTTCCTTTGGTTTTTCTCTGTTTTCAGGATAGCCTACTACAGACCATTGAAGCTCTCATGCGCAATTCAATCTTGCGTGCACCGGAAGCCAATATATTCTGCATCAGCCAGATGTTATGTTATGTTATGTTATATTGATTTATTATGCGCACAGATACCCCAGCCAAGGGGCGTCCCGGCGCAGAGACAAGGTAGAACATAACACAACAGGAAACTAAAAACATGAAAGCAGCTAAAACAGGAAAGTTTTTAAAGCCCTCCGGAAAGTCAAGAGGTCCTCCATCAGACGAATTTCAACAGGAAGGGAGTTCCATGCTGACGCGGCCTTTACACTAAACGAGCGGCCACCCATGCGACTAAGCCTAAATCTGGGGACCACCGCAAGGGCCAAACCCTGGGAACGGAGGGTGCGGGTGGGAACATAAAAGGAAAGACAGCTGGATAGGATTTCCGGGCCAATACCTCTCAGAATCTTAAAAGCGAGACACAAGACCTTAAAAAGGATGCGCTTCCTGACAGGGAGCCAATGTAGGGTACGAAGGACAGTTGCCACCGAGCTGAATCTGGGCAGGCCGACAATCGCCCTCGCCGCAGCATTCTGAACCCGCTGCAGACGGGTTAACTCGGCCTGGTTGAAGATAGTACTTTAGCCATAGCCTTTCGAATCGTCTGAAGTTTCCTGATATATTTTGGCCTGCTCATTAAATAATCAATCTTCAAATCAATACTAGCTTTTACAGTAGAAGTTCAATGGGATTCTCAAAGAAAGCTTTGTTTCTTTCTGGAAAACTTACGGTAGTAATTAAAAAAAGAACATGAAGGCAATGATTTCCTTATTCAGAGACATATAGCATAGCCAACCAGTTTCATGAGAGCTCAGTTCTGAAGCCTTTAACTGAGATACAAAAACCTGTCTCTGATGCCCTTATTACAGGCAACCTGTGCTGTCTCTAGTCGCCTATAATAACTGAATTACTTTTTCATCAGTAATAAGTTATTATAGTTGAGTTCTGATGTCATAGCGCCAGCTGCCAGAGCCAATAGCCAAGGTGAAAATAACCATTCTAAATCACAAACATAAAATCTGGATTTTCCCTCTTCTGCTCCGTTTTTTCAGATAAACAGTGATCAGCAAAAAGGAGATATTTATGGCAACAGTTTAGGTATGTATAGGAAAGATGAAATCCCTCTGCATGTGTCTGCACATTCTGAGCTACCTCATTTCTTAAGTCTAACTCATATTAAACTGACTCTAGTGTCTCTTTGCAACAAATGTCTATGTGCATTTTGATGTAGTTAATTTTGCACTACAGATTCTGCTTCTTTTACTCGTGTCTGCAAACATCCATATGAGGCCCCTTGCGCCATCGGAACTTCACTTTTTGTGACGTTTCGTGGCGCGGAAGCCTGCGTGATATTTATCAGGCAGCACTAAGCCACTTTTTTTGGCTTAATGCTGCCTGATAAATATCAGTCCCTTTAACGCAGTGTACTGCGTTAAAGGGGCGTACAATGGGTGTTGCTGGGGTCGTTCCCAGCAACATCCATGTCCTTTTGACACTGCCACATATTTACGAGAAATAGTAAATCTGAGGCAGTGCCAAAAGCTTACGCCTCCCCAGGGCAGGCGTAAGGGATGCGCAACGAGGAGAAATATCTTATTTCTCCTCGTTTTTCCTTTTTCTATGTGTGCTGCATTCTGCAGCACACGTAGAAAGAGGAAAACCCTCTTGTTATAATTTTTGCACAGAAAGGTTTCCCTTCCTGTACAATAATAATCTTCCCCACAACGCAGGCACCCTTGCACCTTTGTGCACAGGTGCCTGCGTTGGCGCAGGCAGCCCATAGTGCACCGGCGCAGGGGAAAAGGACAGGAATGCGCCGCATCTTATAGATACGGCGCATTCCTGCCCTTTTCTTTTGCCGTAGGGAAGCTCAAAACCTCATAAATTAGGCCCCCTATCTCTTTCATATGAAATAGCAACACACCAAGGCTGTAAGCAGTTTGTGGGACTGGCCATGGTGTGACCATGTACTATAGGAAATATAGTATACCCATCCCATACATTATTCTGATATTGGAAGTCACCTCTGAGTTACATGACCTAATAAAGGAACTCAGACTTCAGCCTTGTTCCACCATATGGTCATGGATCTCCTCGGTGGCTTGCAATATTAGTTCAATGAACATCAGAGGGTACTTTATCTAAAACATAATCCTTGCAACAAAGCTAATTAAATATAACTGCAGCAGGTAGTGAAGCTGAAATGAACAATATCATTGTTTTGCAATTGACAAAAGACTCTAGAAGAAGCCAATGGAAGGGAAGCCTGGACTTGACCAGGGAAGAGAATTACTGGTTGTGGCTCTTCAAATAGACTCCCCAGGATATTGCGGCATGCTTTTGGACATTTTGCAGCACAAAAAATGAAAGTTTTGCTGCACAGTATTGCGTTTTTTGCAGCTATTTTGCGGCATTTTATTTTTTGGCAACCATGATTTATTCATATTTAGAAGTCTTTTTCAGTGAATCTTGCATGACGGCAACCACACAGCAGAAATAAATCAATATCTGTTCAACTGACCTTTGATGCCAGTGAATTAAAAAAAATGTCAGTATGGTCCCCCCTCTAATATATACATTATGTTCTATCCAACAACCCTGACAATTTCAACTTGAGCTGTCTTTCGGCCATCTACTGACTTGTTCTCAGTCATTACTGTGAGAAACACCCTAAATGCCACCTTGCCACTGATTTCCGAGGTGAACAACACTTTCAAAAAAGCTTTCTACCACTTCTCAGTCCAACATGAGATCCGTTTATGTTGCTACTGCATCAGCAGATCACTGGGGTTCTATCAATGACCATCTCCATGCGGATAACAACTGAAAGAATTAGGGTCCGGGCATGTGGTGGGTCCCGCAGCAATCCCTCCATCCAATTTCAGCCTGTGGATGGTGGGAGTGCTGAGGGTAGGGGAAGAGTAGCAGAGGAACTGCCTTTTTTGCCAGGCCGGGACAAAAGGTACCTATTTGTTGTCCCGGTCCAAGCAGCAGCAGTGTTCTCCAGGCACCTCCAGGTAGGGGGACAAGACGCAACAGGTGAGAAAACAAACACCTCACCTGTTCGCTGTCCCCTTCCTTTTATTTGGCTCAGTGGTCAACGCATGGCCAATACTGGAATTTCAACTGGAATTTCACGGGCACTTTTTGTAAAAAGCGTAGGATTTTTACAAAACTGTCCATCTCGTGATTTTTTTGCACATCGCACAATCCTGGAGGGTCTGCTCAAAGAGACATTGAGTACAAGAGGAGCTCCTTGACCTCCATAGTTGCCATCCAGTGGTGGAATACTAGCATAACACATAGCACCATACACAGCACCTGCTCTGTTGTATGCCTTCTAGATCGTCCAGTAGCGAGTTCTTAAATTGCTGTACTAAAGTGCAGACAGCAAGCAATGTGAAGGTTTTATGTCCTGTTTAAACTTACTGGTTAAGGTAGAGGTGCAGGCCAGTAGATAAAGTGGAACAGAAGAACAACAAACTGGTCTGTCTGGAATGAAGAAAAGGTGTGCAGACTCACTGGGGAGAAAGGTTGTTAAATGAAAGAGCAGGAAATAGCCATAAGCATAATGAAAGCTAACCAGACCCACACAAATGGTCAGTGTGTTCTAATATGATCTAAACTGCTTTTAAACTAAATAGATTACAGTTTTCAGTAGGCGCACTAAAACAGGCTGGTGAAGACCTTAATCCTAAAGTTTTGCACGTTTTTCTTGTAGCAAACAATACAATGTAGAGATACAAAAAAAGTGCTCGGGCTGAACATCAATCACTGTGAAGGTAAAATGGGAAGGCGCAAAGTGTTCAAGCAATCCAAATCAACAAGATGCTCTGATAAACCTTACCACCATATGAAGCTCAGCAGAAACTGGATTAGGGGTTACAGGTGATCATTTTCGCAGTCATACAAGCATCAAAAATGGCTCTTGAAGCAAAAGCAAGCACGATCTCAATGGATGTTAATTAGCTTAGACCAGATCTCAGGAATATTGCTGCAAGATAAAAAGAAACTACATCTCCAGTGGAGCACATCGAGAGGAACATCTAGAAGAGCGGCAACATATGGTGAAAGTACATGACCTGACTCTTACACTGGCAGGTGGAGGGTGCAGAAGTCAAGTAATGAAGAAATAACCTTTGTGAGATTTTCAAGGTACGTGGAGGGCACATCAGTGGAGTTATTCCCAGAAGTGAGTAAGTAGTAAGTAAGTAAGTAAAGAGCTCGTAAAGCGCACAAATGCCGAGGCGTCTTGGCACTGGAAATTGCAGAAAGAAACGTAATAAAACTAGGCATTACCCGGTAAATCCTGAGAGAGAAAGAGCCAAGTTTTAACCAGACTCCGAAACTAGGCTCTAGAGGATTGAAGCCTTATGTTGAATTGTACTCCTTCCAGCGCTTGGACGTTAGATATGAGAGACATCTGCCTCCCCATCTTGCCTTGTTAACTTTAGGAACCCAGACCAGAGCTTTATCAGCCGATATTCTGAATCGATATTATAACCTGGCAGGGGGAGTGCCATTGGAAAAGCTTGTAAAAATCCGTTGGCCCTCCCCCAGGGTTTTATGAACCCGACACAGTGCCTTAAACTCTGTACGCTGCTTAACTGGAAGCCAGTGGAGATTCCAAATAGCACATGAAATATCGTTATATTTAGAGATATTCTGCAGAATTCGAGCTGCAGTATTCTGCAAAGATTTCAATTTTGACAATTGACGTTTGTCAACTCCCAAGTACAGAGCATTGCAATAATCGATTCGGGAAAAAATAAGGTCTACCACAACCGTTTTCCTCAGCTCCAGAGAAAGAAATGGTAGGATTTTATGCAACATTTTAAAAAGGAAGTAGTAGGCTGAGGTCACCTGGTTAATCTGCCGTGAAAAGTTAAGCTGCACATCACTGAGAAAACCTAGATTTCTCATTTTGTCCACAGGGACTGGACAGACTCGTGCCACTGCCAGCCACCATGCTTGATTCCAGATAGGCGGACCATTTCCAAATTCTATAACCTCTGTCTTATCAGTATTCAGTTTTAGATTTTTGTGCATCCCTTCCATGATGTTTCCAAGACAGCTGTGGAATCTACCCGCCACTGTATCAGCCGTTGAGGAGATGGAAATGATAATTTGAGTATCGTCGCCATACGATACTAACTAGAAGCCTTGGTCACAGATTCATTTAGCCAGCGACATCACATAAATATTGAATAATGTTGGTGAGAGTGCTGACCCCTGCAGAACTCCACTGGGCAGATAAAATCTGTCAGATTCAAGGTTATCCCAGCACACCCTCGGTTATCTGGCTGTCAGGAAAGAGATGAGAAGGGTTAGCGCAGTTTCCCTTATTCCTATTGCCTTCAGCCGTCGCGTGAGTACTGTATGATTAACCGTATCAAACACTGCTGATAGGTCAAGTAGGATATGGACGGCTTTGTCACCCCCGTCAATGCGCTAACCGATTTCCTCAGTGGCCATGATTAGTGCTAACTCCGTAGAGTGGCCTGATCAAAATCCAAGTTGAGTGGAATCTAGAAGATTGTTGGTCTCCAGGTAATCAGTTAGATCTGAAATAATATGTATTTCCAAAACTATGGCTGCTAAGGGCAAACAGGAAATCGTCCGGTAGTTTATTACTTCAAATCGATCGAGGGAAGGTTTCTTTAGGATGGGTCTGATAGAGGCTTTCTTTCAGGAAATGGGGAAATCACCTGTTCTGATAACAGTGTTCAGGAAGGGAGCTAGTAAGACACTTATTTTATCCGAGACACAATGAAGGATATCCGACGGGCATGGATCGGTCGGGTATCCTGACTTAGTATTCAGTAACAAGTCATTAACTGTGTCCACTGTTAGAGGCGAGAAGCAACTCAAGTGGCTCGTAGTAGAAAAGTCGTCTTCCATTAATTGAGCCTGTGAAATGGCAGGGCCGGAGATCTGACCCTCTAGTCCCTCATATATTGTTTGAACCTTTGACCGAAAGAAAGTAGCCATTTTATCACAGAGAACTTGATCAGGGGTAAATAAATTTCCCTTTTGGCGTTTAGATAAGGTGGTGACAGTTCTTTGCCCCTCTATTTTACTAGTATAATAGATCTGTTTGGAACTAATGATGGCCGCTTTATATTCTGTTAGTGCACGGCAATAGTTATTTTTACCCACCACACTATAGTCTACCCTCCATTTACGTTCTAAGCATCTACATCTGAATTTTAAGGTTTTCAACTCAGAGTTGTACCACGGGGCAGAGGGTGTATTCCTTCATTTTGTAACTATTCTTTCTGGTGCCAATTGATTCATGGCTGACCTTATCCAATTGTCATAACTTTCGACCGCCATATTTGAGTCTGTTGCTAAGGTCAGTATGCTGTTGTCAAGCATGTCTGTTTGTGGTTCTGAAATTCTGGGCCCTGCTGTAATACCGGTCCCGAGGTCCAACACTCGTGTCACAAAATATCATCGTACCATGACGAATTTGGTATCGGCAGACCGGTAATGATTAGGACATTATCCCTATGCATTTGCGTCGTGATTGAGCGATGCTAACACCCTTAAATCATGGTTTCCGTTCTGAACCCTCGGACTCCATTTTGTGAACGGCATCCATCTTATGGCTTGCCCTCATATAGTCAATTGATTGAGGCCGAGCTTGATCTGAAAGGACACGTCCACCTTAGCTGACTTCCCCATGACCTGGCCAAACTGACTCCACTGCCTCCAGCCAAACCTGTTTGGGCAGCTCCTCGCCCAGTGGCCGAATAAGATAGCATCAATGCATAACATGCCATAAACCATTCACTACATACAGACCATGTTTTCTACACACATACACCTGTCCATGTTCCTTGTTTATGGCCAGTTTTACAACAAGGAGGTGCCCTGTTTTATTGGGGTTTCATCGATATCTGATGGGAGTTCTGGGCCTGGCTGGGTAATCTATCACAAACTGGACATCTAAAATATGGGTTGGCCGACATGACTGTGCTTTTTGCTCTATTGTGAAAATATGTCTATGACCGTATTGTAAACTGAGGAATTCTTGCCTGCAGCTGTTATTTCTGTATATAAGGAGAAGGCTGGTTCTGTAAAAACGAACAGTCTCCTGAGAACTTACGACCCGTGCTGTTGTAATTCTAGGACACATGTTACTTGGTTGCAGCCAATAAAACTCGATCTCTGACTTTACCTAGAAGACTCTTGGTTTCTGTGGTCCGGAACAGGGAGAACTCAGAGGTCTTCGGGTGTTATCCCCTGGCACCACCGGGTTCCTAAAAACCCGGCACCTCAGTTTGCGCCCAACTCGGGGTGGTATCAAGCGGTGACGGTCCAAGCCAGATGTTTGTGAGGAGCTTCGTGTGAAAATTCCAGAGGACGGCCAGCCACTTCAGCGACCCCTGTATGTCGACGTGGTTCCGAAGGTCTTTGCTGCGAGGTTCCCCGCATCCCGACGGCTACGAAGGACTGCTGCCCTGACTATCGCCCTGTTTTAGACCCAGTGATCCTTGGTAGAGCGAAACGATAGAAGAGTCTTCTAGTGATGTCATCGATCTTCAATACTTCAGTTAAGTATAAGTGGAGCGTCTCCCAGTCCTTAGTGTCGTTCTTAGTTTTGGTATCTCTGAGATACACTTTGTTTGGAACTTGCAAGCGCCAAAACCGAGGGATTTGTGTATTCACGAGAAAATCACAATTAGATAATCCCTTGAAGTTTGAAGCTAGACTAGTGAGCAAAGATACCTGGTCTTAGCAGACTTGGAAACTTGTTTTGTCTTGGTTGTAGTAAGGACTCCCGACTAGAGGATTCGTGTCCGGTTCCTCCAATTGGAACTCCAACATATGAACTGTATATAACGCACGGAGTAGGTCCTATCACATATAATGAAGTGTGGATAAAATACACCCGCAAAGAGGGTGTTTTAAAATGGCCCCAATATGGTAGCTTCGACTCAGAAATTTTAGATAACCTCGAGGTCAAATTGTTCAAGAAGAAAGCCCGGTCGGTGATGTTTGACTCTTTTCGCTTATGGCGCCAAGAAGCCAAACAGAAAGAAATAAAATTAGCAAAGAAAAGCAAAAGAGGTATGTCGATGGTGCAAGCTGCCGTTGCATACAGGGATAATGAGGAAGAGCAAGAAAGTGAACAAATGCTCAGAAGCAAGAAGTTAGCAGTAGACAAATGCTAACCGATGTTGCCCCATGAAGGACAAGATTCAAAGGGAACACCCGAGAAAGATCCATTAATGTCTCATTTGTTGAATTCACCACCCTCGTATACATCGAGTATTACTGGACCCCCGAAGCGTTTTGTTATACCGCGCTCCGGCGCACGAAATGCAGCTCTTGCACAAGCACCAGCTCCTCTTCAGCTGGTTCCTACTTCTCCGGCACAGCCTTCTCAAGGGCCGCCACCTTTGCTACATACTCCATCTACTTCTTCTACAACTTTGCCTACTGCTCCAACTGTTTATCCTGATACTACTCCTGCTACTGCTTCGACTTCCTCTGCTATTGCCTCGACTTCCTCTTTACATCAGCCTGTCTTTTCCGGCGCATCTGCCTCTCGGCAAGCTTCTCCTTCTGTTCGACAGAGAGTGGCAAGTACTGTCACTGGTCTGTTCTCACCTTTCTTTGGGTCGCCTAAAACGACCCCTAAAACAGGACGTAGACAGTTGCGTAGTCAACTGCCTGATTACGAGGAAAGAGAAGTGCTGAATGAGTTAGCACGCAAATGGGTCACTGACACTGTTAGATACGACGTTCAGTCTGTTATGGAAGTCTTCCGACAATGGGATGCACCCACTCAGAGATATGTATTCGAAGAGATGTGTGTATATCTTTGTGAAGATTTCGAGAAAACGATCCAAAACGCAAAATGAAGGAATTATTCCGTATGCGATTCAAGTTCTATGAAGGCATGATTGTAGGTGCCGATGTTGAAAAAGCAATAGATTTATTGTTGTCCTATAGGAGTAAAGGAAATGTCTCTAGATCACTATATGAGGATGACATGTCAGGTAGGAAAAAGGTGCAACAGTACCCCATGAGAGAGGTTCCTCCAGTTTGGAGGGAAGGTGATGCGAATGCAAATCCACCCGTTCTGCCACATTTCCAGCGTGTATGGGTACATGTCACCTGGAAAAGATCTGAAGTTTTAGCACTCAAGCAGACATTACCTGATCCACGTAAAAATCCTGCAGGGTATTATAAGGAGTTATCACAGACTGCCAGCTCATGTATAATGAATTTAGCAGATGTAGACATGTTGTTTGGGAATGTTGTTCCGCAGCCTTTATGGAGTAAAATTCGTCATACAGATCATGATCAAGAACTAGGTGACACATGGGCTAATATTACTGCTGCAGATGCTAGACAAGTTGGTGGTTCTAAACCTGAGCCTCTAGTAGCTGAACTTCCTGGTAGGATTATCGCGTACATGAAGACCTTAATGCCTGAATTGCGCGTAAATTGGGACAAGTTGTCTGCGTGTAAGCAGAAGAAAGATGAGAATGTGTCTGACTTTTTCACAAGGTTTGAAGAGACTTTCGTCGATCATAGTGGTCAGGATATGGCTACCGAGGGTGGCCAAAGATTGTTTGTAGACAAATTTGTACATAATTTGCTTCCCGAACTATGTAATAAATTGAAAGATTCAGAGAGTGCTTGGGCTGTTTCCACGTCAGCGCAGATTTTAGCCACAGCCCAGTACTACGAAAATAGGCGCAAAGACGAGCTAGATAAGGCAGACAAAAAGACTAAAGATCTAAAAACTAAAGTTCTTCTCCAGCAAGCCTATCCGCCTCGCACTCCTAGTCAGCCCAATTATCAACAACCACAGCAGTATTCAAGAAACCCGCAAGGGAACGAGTTTTCCCATCAGCGTTTGCCGTACGGCCCGAATCAGTGTGCCTATTACAAAGAAGAGGGTAATTTCAAAAATAATTGTCCAGCTCTGGCGCGACGTCTAAATGGTGTTTCCGGTGCAAGAGGTAGAGGTGTTCAACAGGCTCCTAGGGGTAGGGGCCGTGGAAATTTCCCCCAGAATACCACTTCTTTTCCGCCTCAGAATTCTATGAATAGCTTTGATCAACAGAATAATGCGTCTTCTAGGTCAGCTCAGTACTATGCTGATGACTATTACGCCGAAAACGAGAACGAGGGTAATAATTGCTAGGACAGCCATGGACAAAGAGAGGGAGTTGTTTCAGTTCCAGTAGATCAGAATGGACCTTATGTCGAGGTGATTACATCAGGAGTGTCAGAGCCATTTCTGCTGGATACTGGTGCTACAAAAAGTTCTATTATGCACTCAAAACTTCCTGGCGCACCTTTGTCTGGCGAAATGAATGTTTCAGTGGGTTTTTCTGGCGCCCCCGTTAGAAACCCGATCTCTAGTCCCATGCCCCTTTCTGTTGGCCCATGCGAATTAGAAGCACCCCTCATTCTTACAACAGGTTGCGGCGAAAATTTGTTAGGTTTGGATTTGTTAAAGAGATTATATGCGACTTTGTACTGTTCTCCTTCGGGAGTACAACTTACCCTCGGTAAGAAAGTGGTTTCCCCAATGTATTTGTCAAAGGAAAATATTCCAATTGAATTGTCATCTCTCCCAGATATACTTTGGGCTACTGGTTCTAATGATGTAGGTCGTTTGGAGATAGCACCGTATGTCATAGCATTGAAAGCCAATGTTAGGTTGCCACGTATTCCCCAATACAAGATCTCTAGCGAATGCGAAAAGGCTTTGTTAGCGATCGTTTACGAGAAAGATGTCATTGAAGAGACAACAGGCAACATTTGTAACAGTCCTATTTTGCCTGTCTTAAAGCGTACTGATCCTTCACAGCCCCCTGTGTACAGATTTGTGATTGATCTCAGAGAAGTGAATAAGATTGTTGTACCACAGTTTCCAGTTGTCCCCGACATTACTGCCTTATTGACAATGGTTCCAGCTTCAGCCGCTTGGTTTTCGGTGATTGACCTGAAGAACGCTTTCTTCAGCATCCCGATTGCTGAGGAGAGCAGAGACATTTTTGGCTTCAATTTAGGGGGACGAAGCTTCCGCTTCAAACGCGCTCCTCAGGGCTACTGCGAAAGTCCATCAATATTCAGCCAGGCTCTGAAAACACAACTAGACACGATTGTCCTACCTGATGGTGCAACTCTGATACAGTATGTAGACGATCTGCTGATCGCTGCGGACACTGAAGACATTTGCAAGCGAGCCACATTGTCGTTGTTGCGTCATTTATGTGACATGAAGCACAAGGTCTCTTTCAAAACTGCAATTTTGTCGACAAGAAGTGACCTACTTAGGTCACATCTTATCGAAGGAGGGAAGGAGACTGACCCCAGAAAGAATACGGGCAATTGCGAGATTGAGTGCCCCCAGGACACAGAGAGAAGTTCGGGCCTTCTTGGGCATTACATCGTACTGTAGACAATGGATACCGAATTTCTCACTACTGGCTAAACCTTTGCTGGCACTACTCTGTAAAGACACACCCGATCCTATGCCCTGGTCTGAAGATTGTCAGACAAGTTTCCACGAGTTGCGTGATGCATTGTGTTCGGCTCCTGTGTTGGGCTACCCCGACTACAGTAAGCCCTTTACGTTATATGTCCATGAGAAGAAAGGTTGCGCATTATCAGTCCTGACACAATACTTTGGGGACAAACAGCGCCCATGCGCGTATTTCTCAGCGACTCTAGATCTTGTGGCTAAGGCATTACCAAGTTGTCTGAGGGCCACTGCTGCAGCAGCTGTCTGTATTCGACAGTCTGCTGGGTTAGTCATGAATAATACTCTGATCGTTATGGTCCCACATGCTGTAGACATTTTACTAAACAGAACGAAAACACAGCATTTAACTAGTGCTCGACTGTCCAGTTATGAGCTGACACTATTAGCTAGTCACATACACATAAAAAGGTGTGATACACTCAACCCCGCTACGTTATTGCCCATTCCAACAGAGACAGATGAGGTCGAAATGCATGATTGCTGCTTTAGGACAGAAGAAGAGACAAAAGGGAGAGTAGACTTGCAGGACACTCCCCTTCCTGAATGTAATGATACTTTATGGGTTGATGGTTCATGTTTCAAGTTGCCAAATGGTGATACGACTGCAGCATATGCTGTAACAACATTGCACACGATTGTAGAGGCAGCGCGCATCCCCCACAATTCTGCGCAAGCAGCAGAGTTGGTTGCACTTACAAGAGCGTGTGTGTTGGCAACAGGAAAGCGAGTGAATGTATATACTGATAGCCAATACGCCTTCGGCGTGGCCCACAGTTTTGGAAGATTGTGGCGTGAACGTGGGTTCCTGACGTCACATGGTGCAAAAATCCAACATGGTCAGCTAGTGAACGACCTTCTCGAGTCACTGACCTTGCCCCTACAAGTTGCAATTGTGAAATGCAGTGCACACAGAAAGATTCAAGATGATGTTGGTCGTGGGAATGCATTTGCAGATGAAGTTGCGAAAGACTGCAAGGAACACAATGAGTCGGATGTATGTTGTAGGTCCTGCTAGATGGATTGCTGATGTGGGTATGTGTGAGGACACTATTGAAAGTGTGAAGTCCATACAAGCTGATGCCACTGAAAAAGAAGTGAATGAATGGAGAGAAAGCAAGGGTAGATTGGATGCGAATGGTTGTTGGGTCGAATTGTCAGAACATCAGTGATGGCTATTACCTGACGCATATGTACTTGCAGTGGTGACAATGGCCCATGGAATGGCGCACGTCAGTGTGAAAGGAATCTGTAAACTGTTGGCCCCAGTATGGCAGAATAGTGGTATCCCAAAATGCGCGGAGAATTTGGTCAGGAACTGTATGGTGTGTTTGAAGTACAATCCCGGTAGGGGAACCCCAACTCCAGCTGGTCATTTTGCGCCTCCAACGTACCCGTTCGAGGTTTTGCAGCTCAATTTCATCCACATGGAGAGGTGCAACAATCTGAAATACGTGCTTGTTGTTGTTTGCGCCTTCTCCAGGTGGGTGGAAGCATATCCCCTTAAGGACAACACTGCCTTGTCAACTGCCAAAGCCCTTGTCAAAGAATTCTTCCCTAGGTTTGGCATGCCTAGAATGGTCTGGAGTGATAACGGAAGTGAATTTGTGGGACGAGTGATGAAGAAAGTGTGCGAATGTCTAGGCATACACCAGAAGTTCCACACTGCAAACCACCCCCAATCAGCAGGATTAGTAGAGTGCTACAACGGCACCCTAAAACTAAAACTAGCCAAAATCCAAGCCAGCACAGGTCTTAAATTGCCTGACGCCCTGCCTTTAGCACTCCTGCCTACCAGAATGACTGTCCATTCTAGATTAGGACTTAGCTCTCACAAAATCGTGTTTGGCCGCCCAGCCAACATCTGGGGAGTGCCAAGGCCGAAGAAACTAAGTGAAATAGAGCACCCTGTACTGCTTGACTATTTACACGAATTGACAACTAAATTGCGTGTTTTACACCAACAGGTTCACAGTTCCTCTCCGCCAGCCTCTGATGATTCAGGTCACTCCATTGAACCCGGCACCTGGGTGCTGGTGCGGAATTTTCAGCGCACGAACAACGAACAGCCCAGGTGGACCAGGCCATACCTCGTCCTTCTTTCCACAAGATCAGCCGTTCGGGTGGAAGGAAAGAAGAACTGGATCCACGGGACCCATTGTAAACGGGTCCTTCTGCCTCTTCCATATGACCGGTGGGTCCAGGAGGGAATTGCTGACTCTGAGACCGAGTCCGTACCGCGCTTTGCACCCTTCAGCGATGCACGATTGAAAGGAACTGGTACAGAAAAGGAGAGTGATCGTATTTTGCAAGGATTTGTGCCACCGTCAATGCAGTTGGACACTACAGAACCTGAAACATTGTTTGAAGACCACACCGTACCTGGGAAACAACGATATAATCTGAGGTCGAGAAAAAGGGACTAATAAAAGCAAATTAATGCGATTTTCCTTTCCCCCAAGAACTATTTTTGATTTTACAGCTCTATCGCCCAGGGAACTTGCTCATTTTTGATTTTCGAACCGCCATCCGGTTCTGCTGCTAGGGTCGCGGTTGACAGTCTGGGGAGTGCAGCTGGGGACGTTTAGGTCAACGGTTCTGGTTGGTCTGAGGGAATTACCCCGGACTGAACAGAGAGCACTCCTTGGCAGAATCAAACTCCCACCGCGGGCAGCAACTAGAGGATGGAGTTTCCGAGGGTAGAGAGACCTGCTAAATCCACGAACTTTAAAAAGCAAATATGCACAGTGATGGCCAGAAAAAGATTTCTGATAATATGTATTTTAATGTTGTGTAGCATAACGATGTTCTTGATTGGCTATACTCTATCCACGTTTCAAGTTACCTTCGTAAATAACACTCAGCCCACACCTCCTCCTACTATTCCTCCTCACTCCTTTCACCCTCTACCTGAACACGAGTCTGCCAGAAGACTAGAATTTGTAAATAACTCATTCATCCAACTCCTACACCAGCATCAGTCTATAATGAACACCTCGAATTGTTGGATATGTGGACTTATGCAGCACACAACAGATAAGGGCATCCCTTACTTCGTCCTGCCATTCAGTTACTATGGTTCTCTGTGGGCTTTCCAGACAATGTTCCTGTTTGCCATAGAACCATATCCCCCGCGTCCCACAGGGAGCAATTCCAGCAACAAGGCACTAGTGGCAGGAATAAGGAATATGAGCAGGGATATCGACACGTATCGGACAATTCCCAAAGATGAGTTTACCCCGTATAGTAGATGGAACATCACTCAGTATGGGATTTCTTTGAGTAAGAGTCAGAAAATAAAGAAATCCTCCCCGGTTTGGATAGTACCCCACCGAGGTCACCTAAGCCTGCAAGGTATTGGCAGGGATCCCAAAGCACAGTTGGGGAAGAGCGTATGCACAGAAACGTATGTGTTTGCCTCCCGAACTTCCCCTCCATTCTTAGCGGCTAAGGGTACATACTTCATCTGCCATGACAAAGCATACACATGGTTGCCCCCTGACTTCTCGGGCACATGTTTTATCTCGTTTCTGCTGCCACCCACCTACACGGCCGGGGCAGATTACCATCGGACAAGGACAGTTAGGGGTGTTGTGAGTCAAGACGACACTGCGGGTCAAGAGTTTGGGGACTTCGCAAAGGGTTTTTTGCCGTTTTGGGGGCCTATGGTGAACAGCAGGAACATTCGCCAGTTAACGAGGATAGTCGAATCCGCCGTGACCGAAACGGCCGGTGCCCTTAATAACTTGACAGCTGAGCTTCAGTCGGACCGACTTATGACTCTTCAGAACCGGGTCGCCCTGGATGTCATACTTGGTGGTGTATGTAGGGTGATCCAATCCAGTTGCTGCATTTTCATCCCTGATAATGCTCCGACAGTGTACCAGGCCATCTCCAAACTACACAAAATCTCTGATTCCCTTCACGTGGAAAAAGGGGATTGGTCCCTGCTAGGGTTGCTCTGGGAACTGATCTCTGCCTGGGGATGGAAAACTCTGATCTTCATTGGGATGATCTTAGCCATTCTGTTTATGTTCTGCCTGTTTGTGCAGTGCGCTCCTGCAATATGTGGCCTCTGTGCTACTTCATGTGTAAGGAAGCCTGTGTCAAGGGACGAATTGAGCAACAGAATGATGCTACAGCAGCATCTCCATGAATTCATTAATACAGATTTGGACTCAGATTAGCATGAGTTATTGCCTAATATGAGGGCAAAAGGAGGGTCTGTGGTTCTGAAATTCTGGGCCCTGCTGTAATACCGGTCCCGAGGTCCAACACTCGTGTCACAAAATATCATTGTACCATGACGAATTTGGTATCGGCAGACCGGTAATGATTAGGACATTATCCCTATGCATTTGCATCGTGATTGAGCGATGTTTAAAACACCCTTAAATCATGGTTTCCGTTCTGAACCCTCGGACTCCATTTTGTGAACGGAATCCATCTTATGGCTTGCCCTCATATAGTCAATTGATTGAGGCCGAGCTTGATCTGAAAGGACACGTCCACCTTAGCTGACTTCCCCATGACCTGGCCAAACTGACTCCACTGCCTCCAGCCAAACCTGTTTGGGCAGCTCCTCGCCCAGTGGCCGAATAAGATAGCATCAATGCATAACATGCCATAAACCATTCACTACATACAGACCATGTTTTCTACACACATACACATGTCCATGTTCCTTGTTTATGGCCAGTTTAACGACAAGGAGGTGCCCTGTTTTATTGGGGTTTCATCGATATCTGATGGGAGTTCTGGGCCTGGCTGGGTAATCTATCACAAACTGGACATCTAAAATATGGGTTGGCCGACATGACTGTGCTTTTTGCTCTATTGTGAAAATATGTCTATGACCGTATTGTAAACTGAGGAATTCTTGCCTGCAGCTGTTATTTCTGTATATAAGGAGAAGGCTGGTTCTGTAAAAACGAACAGTCTCCTGAGAACTTACGACCCATGCTGTTGTAATTCTAGGACACATGTTACTTGGTTGCAGCCAATAAAACTCGATCTCTGACTTCACCTAGAAGACTCTTGGTTTCTGTGGTCCGGAACAGGGAGAACTCAGAGGTCTTCGGGTGTTATCCCCTGGCACCACCGGGTTCCTAAAAACCCGGCACCTCATGTTAAGGCATCAGACCTGATTTTGTGCCAGGACAGTTCTTTGGTTGGAGGCAGGTGTGATACCAGGGGGGCTTTATTGTTTCCACCTGGTAGATTAAAGAAAATAGCCATTTGATCAGTCCATATAAGCAGCAATATTCTAGTTACCCCAATAAAGAGGTTGTTAATAAAAATCCCATCCAACGTGTGATGTGCCGTATGTGTGGGTTCCGAGACTATCTTTGTCAGCCCGAAGCCCTCAAGATTATCTAACAACATGGAAGTACATTAATTTTTAACGAGTTCTAAATTAAAATTAAAATTCCCTAATATCGGGAACGTAGACCGCATGATGCAGATACTTTAGATAACAGCCTTTTGGCATACTTCTCTGTGGAGTACATAAAGAGAGCACTGGCACCTGTGGGGATGTCTGTACAAGAAGGAATCAGACCCTAAACTGAAAAGCAAATGAATGGTAACAAAGTAACAGTGGTCTGAATGAGAGAGCTTGCTCAACCACTGGAAGATGATAGAGTTTTAGACGTTTTCTAGGGGCGTTGTTAATCTTACTATGTTTGCAATTCAATATATTACAAGGGGACCACAAAACGGAATCTCAGATTAATACTAGTTATCACCAATTAACAGGAAAAACAAGGCGAGAAAAGCAGAACAGGAAGTCTGTCTTTTACGGTTAACCTGAGCCATCCTTTCACCACAACAACATCCTCCTCCGTCCTGCTGTTGCTTCATGCATCCAAACCCCTAACATGACTGAGGGACATGATTAGAGGCCCCCTTCACTGATGAAGAACAAGAGATAACCAGTGAGGGGGCTCTCCAAAGGTACTCTCAGCTTTGTGGGGGGGTCCTGATGTCCAGCTGAGCAATGCAGCACAGGCCCAAATTTGGAGGGACATCAGCATGTGCTGCAATGTAGTGGGTGTCCACACTCGATGGGCAAAAATGCAGTCAACATTGGTAGGACCTTTGTCCCTGGTCCCAGGCCAGTCTGTGTGTGTTTTATGAGCACCAACAATCTCAAGAGAGTTACCCTAAGTAAAGAAAAGGGACAAGGTATGGAAACCAAGAACAGAAAAGAGCTCCATTTTCAAGAGAATTTGTCATCAATATGCCCACTAAGACGAGAATGGATTACAATAAATTCTATCCTTCGTCACAGCAAGTTAGTGAGGGCTTAATGTGTAATAACGCTGTGTCCGTTCAAGCCTAAACAAGAATAACATTAATGGGTGAACAAAAAGCAACAGGTAAACAACGGTATATGTCAAATATAAAACAAAAACAATTCATAAACAGCCATTCTATTTCTTAAAAAAGACTGTGTCTTTGATATATTTTAATATTTAAACAACTAGTACATAAGACAAGTCAAATTGCAAAACTCACAATTCACAATAAAATATTAATTATTCCTCCAGAGACAACAAAATATTAACATTTATATCATTAAAAAGAAAGAAAAAGCTGTACTTCATGAGATGCTGTTATTGCGTAGTTATAGTGCTCAACATATCAAATTCATGATTTCATAGGTACAAATGATGATTCACAAAATACAAACAATAATACAAGAATAAATAATTCCTCTAAAACAGCGAGCTCCAAATGAGCTGGCTGACTCAAAACATGAGTCGAGGCGGCGTTTGAGGAAATTGACAGTACTCATCACCTTCTTCAGGACAAAATGTTTGTCAAAAACTTTTCTAAAGAACTATTCAGTTAGAGATTCAAATTGTTCCAAATGGTCTTAGATGGACGCTTCGGGCAATGAACCTTGGATAAATGGAGTTCTTTGTGGTGCGTCCTATTTTTTAAATGAGACAATCCTCGAAATGAACAATTGGTTAAACTGTGTCTTAAAACAATCCACTGTTGAGGCATAACAATTGCTCTTCTAAGAGACACAAGTCAAATTGTGTCGCCAACAGTTATCAAAAACACGATCCGGTGCGGAATAAATCTCAGGATAACCGTTCCACACTATTCCTCACATGTGGGCCGGGAACAAGTGTATCACCAGATATATAAAAGATTAGTTGACGGCTCGGTAGACCGTTCAATTCTGATCCCACACGGAGGATGAGCTAAAAAAAAAAAGCTACATTCTCAGTATCCCCGCATGTCACCACTGTATAGGAAGGTCCTGAGAGCAGCTTAGCTGACCTTTCATGCTCAGCTGCAAGAGTGTGAACAGCATACACTTGGTAAGAGGCAGTAGTTATATACTTTTTATATTAAGTTAAGAAAGCATGATTTCTGATAGTGGGGTCCAGTCATGTATCTAGTCCAAGGTTTGTTTTAACATTTTCTGTTGTATTTAACCTGGGTTATTTTTTAAATGAAAGTTTACAAATACTGGCAAGAAAGTAATTATGTATTTTTCTATTGATTTACTATACATATAAACATGACATAATGGAAATGCTTTTCAAATTTTACGTTTTGTGACAGTATAACATTTTAAACAGAACTGTACCATTTGGAATATGTAACATTTCTATTCTGTCCAAATGTGTTTATGTTAGGCTGGGACTGTGTAACTTTAGAATAGTTTCAAACAACCATATTATTTGTTCAAAAGATTAAAAAAATATATATATTAAAATGTTTTAATTGTTTTTTGAAAAAACAGCATAATCCTGTTAACATCTTGTTCTCCTTTTATAAATACACTACTTTCTAAGATAGGCAACATGATAAAGATGATGAAAATATAAACAAAATTAAAACAGGATTATGCAAATAAAGCAGCCATCTTTGCACAAACCATTGTACTATTCCTTTGAATGAATGAGACCCAAAAAGATTTCATACAATTGAGGAGTTGATTTTTATCAGACATTGAGGCAGCTTTTTATGGTACCTCTGTTAAATGAAAAGCAATAGTTTCAAGCAAAACCAGCACTGATATATTTGTAATGTTTTCGTCCCCCCTGGTTTGCTCTGGAGTCGCAAGCTTTCTGGTGGGTGCACTTAAGTCAGGAAAAAGTTATTTAGGGCTAGATGTAGGTAATTCCCATTTACAGACTCTTAAATACCTAATTTTACTGAATCGGTATTTAAGAGTCTGTAAATGGGAAGGGGGCAGATTTAGGTAATTTTAAAATCTGAATTACCGAATCTGTAAAATTCGGTATTTACCGATTCTGTAAATACAGAATCGGTATTTCCCATTGATTCCTATGGGCTTTGAAGCCCATAGGAATCAATGGGAAATACCGATTCTGTATTTACAGAATCGGTAAATACCGAATCCTGCAAGGGTGCAGGGGGTGTCACTTTGACACCCTCTAGCACCCAAGTACAGGCTTGTGTGCAATCTGGCACACATACATGCCCTAAGGGCATGTCTGTGTGTCACATTTCACAGGTGTGCATGCACAGATGTGCATGCACACCTGAATTCGGTATTTTACCACACAATAGGATTGTGTGATAAAATACCGACTCTTAAGGGCCTGTGGCACTGTAAACTGTGCCACCTACATTTGTAATTACAGAATCGGTATATTTACCGATACGGTAATTTACCGAATCGGTAATTTTACTGAATCGGTAAATATACCAATTCTGTATTTTTCAGCCCCCTACATCTGAAAACCCTAATACCAGTCGGAAACGGCCAAAATTGTCCGTTTCCGACAGGTATTAGGGCTCCTACATCTGGCCCTTAGTCACTTGGGTGTTACTACATATAGGGGCTGATTACGAGTACGGCAGTTGGACTGCCACCTCCTAGGCGGTCCGACTGCCCGTTTACGAGTTGGGCGGTCGGAACTCCACAAGACTGCTGCAACCACCAGGATCTTGGCTCCCACGTGCCAACATCTTCCCAGCAACCATAGAATACAGCTTTCCTGACCGCCACCATGCAAATTACAACCTGCCTTACTACCGACCTTTTCATGGCGTGGACCCTGCCATGAAAAGGTCAGCTGAAAGGCAGAGAAGGGGCCACAAACAAGGCCCAAGGGCGAGTTTGCCCATTGGGGACTGGGCATGAGGTCACATGTTGTGCCCCCCTCTGCTTGCACTGTCGTGGGCGCACTATGTGCCATGCACAAAATGGTGCATGGTAAACAGTGCATCCGACGTGCAAATGGTTATGCACTGCGGCGGCATGTACTTCAGGCTCTCCTTATGAGCCGAAGCATGCCACCGCCATTCCACTGCCGACAAACCAACGCCAGCCTGTATGGTGGTCGAGATGCTGCCGGCTTGGCACTGTTCCCCCAACCAGTGCAGCAGCAGCAGTCCAGTGGTCAGGCCGCCGATATTGTAATCAGCCCCTAAGTGTTACTAATCCTTTTACGGATGTGAATGAAGGTAAATTTGGTTTATCTGTGTTTTCTTTTAGATCCCTTGTATTTTTTATATATTTTTTTTATACATTTCAACAGTATATGTACATACATATGTCATTCGGTATTTCCAACAATCCCATACTGCATTGTTACAATATCAATTATGAGAAAAGCAACATTTACAATATGACGATATCTCGCTCTCCACTACACCGCATTTCAAGTTCCACCGATGGGGATATACATAGGTTTCCATGATAGACATTCCACTTGCCCCATTTCCTGACCCATTTTTCCGAACACCCTTGTGTTTTAAATACTTCCGTTTCCGCAATCATGCACTTGTCTAACTCTTTCACACACATTTGCAGAGACGGTGAGTCCGCCGCCCCCCATCCCCTCACTATTTCCCGCTTAACTAGGATATAACCCAATGTGGCCAGTTGTTGTTCTACTTCTGTTAGGTCAGTGGGTGTCCAGATGTTGAGTAGGCCTAGTCTCGGTGTAAGGGTTAGTTCTTTCCCCTAAGCAGTCTGGATATGAGTCGTGGCCCTTCCCATAGTGCTGTAGCTCAGGGCATTCCAAAACCGTATGATAGAAAGTAGCTGTGTGTTGGCATCCCCTAAGGCAAAGTGCATCTGATATAGCGCCAATCTTCACCAAGGTAACCCCTGTTAAGTATGATCTATGTAAAATCCTAAGTTGTATCAGTCCAAAGCGGAGGGTAATAGCAGCTTCCCTGGGTGACATTAGTGCAGTTTGCCAGTCTTCGTTGTCGATGGGTCCTATGTCTCCCTGCCACTGCTCTCTAAGTTTGTGGAATGTGTCAGGTAGGTTGTTGCATAGTTTCTTGTAGGTCAGTGATATGGCTTTTGAGCCCATTGAGCCATCGGTCCTCTAGCTGGGACGACTCTGGTATGTCTGTGAGATCGGGGAAAGCCGTGGTAAGGGCGTGACTAATTTGCAGGTACCTGAACCTTTCCCCTTGGGCCATTTTGTATTGTCCATGAAGCTCTTCAAACCTAAGGATCGAACCTTTTTTAATCAAATCCCGACCACGGAAATCCCAAAAGCATCCCATTTGTCGAAACCAGGCTGGTGACAGAGATGACCCAGTCTCTCAGCATACCACAACGGCGCTGCCTTTATGAGAACATTCGACCAACGCAGACGGGAGGTCGCTTGATGCCAGATCGTTATAGTGTGAGAGGTAGGCCCAAAATATTGCCCTTTTCTAACTTTTGAGTACAATGCCCCTAGGTATCCTGCTCGCCCAGTTTGATATTGATCCCTTGTATTTTTAACTCTTCTTATATGTATCTTTGGCTCATTTTACATTTGTGATTTATCCTAAGGGTTCTTATCTTTCTTTTTCTTTTACCATCGTATACATTTTTAAGGTATTTTTGACTTTGTATGGTTTTAAATTACCGAACAAAGTATATATGACTGCCTTAATGCCTGATAAGAAAAAATCCATTTTAAATTAACATTTTTACAAACTGAAGGTTCTTAGAAATATGTAATACACATTGGCATGCTAAAGGTTTGTTAGAGAATGCACAGTGTCTTTTCTTGTATTGAGGGATGTAATACTCCTTTGAAAAAGTTAGAATTGAAATGCAGTAATGAAAATAGGAACTCAAATTTTCTTTATTTATTAGTTCTACATTTTCAGTGGATCAGGCTGGTTGACAATCTCCAGAGCAGGATACAGGTACAGAAGAAGATCGTCGACTGCAAGCTGGGCATGAGAATCATCAACCACCACCAAAGAGGAGGAAGCTGACCCTAAAAAGGAGAGTGAGCCCGTCCGGAGGCAAACATGAACTGTTACTAAAAGGCCCTGAGCACAGCTTGTGGAGCCAACAGTGGGAGTAGAAGATGTAGACACCACTAGCAAGGAGGATGCTGGTTTTGTGGCACAACCTGGCATTGAGGAAGATCAGCCTTGTGCATCTGAAGAACAGGCTACAATGTCTGGGCTTGCACCCATCCCTTCCTTACCTGCAGAGGCTCCCATCCCATCAGAGCTCCAGCTGCACCTCTTGCAGAGCTTTCATCTCCTCCTCTAAGTGCCTGCCCACAATAACGGTTGAGTGACACTTTTGCCCCCAGCGCCATAGACTCTCATGTGTTGACCACTCCATGCATGTCACTTTGTCGTCTTTTTGAGGAGATTTTGAGGGCAATCAAGAAAGTCCTGATGCCAATCAAAGAGGTTTCTGGATCGATCACTCCTAATATATTGGTGTTAATGGGAGAGGTTTGGACACGCCAAGGGTCATTCACTGAACAGCTCTGTACATTATGGGGCCTCATGACCTCATTCTTAGAAGGCCTAGTGGTTCCTCTTCTGTTACAAAGCACCTCACCTCTAGTTGTCCTGTTTTCTGCTACCTCTGTGGCTCTTTCTTGCTCTGGGGGTGTGTGGTCCTTCCACTGCCAGCCATTTAATGTCTGCATCGAAGATGATTTTAACATTGTTGTGGTGAAACGTGATGGGCAGGGCATTTGCCCGAAGTCATGACCTTCACTCTAACAGCCCCACTGGCTTGGGGGTAAGACTTTACCATTGTTTTTTACAATGCACATAGTTGTGAAAGTCTTACTTAAAACAATTACTTGTTATGACATTTTCATTGCAATTCACATTGAAGGTCAACAAGGAACATAGCATAACTATCACTTTCTTATAAAATAATGTAAAAATCAGAAATTTAGGACAGGTGAAAGATAGGTTTAAAAAAAATGTATACAGTATTTTAATTTTCAAAATTGTTTTCAGTGAGCGTGTTAGGGACAGAGTAGTGAAATGTAACTGTTGGACCCGGCCCTTTAGGCAGGTTCACCCCAATACTTTTTGCTTTTTCCTAGCCTGTTTCTGTGACCTGGTGTTGGTGATTTTAGGCCTCTGCGCACTTTTTCACTGTGGTACAGTGTAAAGTGCTTGAGCTCTCTGTGTATGTGTGGTGAGTGACCTTCCCTCCCATAGGAATGAATGGGGAATATGTATGCCCATGGGAGTTCCTGATGTGTGGGGAGTGCAGGGGCGAGTTTGGTATGAGAGAACTCGTGAGATTGAATGCTGCTTAATGGTATATGCGGCATGATTGTGTCTAGTCTAGAAGTGCCACTTTTAGAAGTTGGCATATTTGTGTAATTTGTGTCTGGCGTGTGATTGGCTGGTGAGCCTGGTTCAGGAGTGCCTGGGCCTGCTTGTGGATTGACTGTCTGGTTTGAGGGTGACAGGGGCTGGAGAGCCCAGGAGGTTGTCTGAGTCAGCCCATGGATGAAAGGCAGCATCTGCTGCCAGGGAAGTGGGAGGAGATGGCACCTGATAGTGAAGGGCTGTGCCTGCCTGACCACAATGCTGGCTCCACCCCCCGCTGGGCGCCGGCCACCTCTGTCCCTGATACTGAAGGGACTTCCCTTCCACAGCCAGCCATTTAATGTCTGCATCGAAGATGATTTTAACATTGTTGTGGTGAAACGTGATGGGCAGGGCATTTGCCCGAAGTCATGACCTTCACTCTAACAGCCCCACTGGCTTGGGGGTAAGACTTTACCATTGTTTTTTACAATGCACATAGTTGTGAAAGTCTTACTTAAAACAATTACTTGTTATGACATTTTCATTGCAATTCACATTGAAGGTCAACAAGGAACATAGCATAACTATCACTTTCTTATAAAATAATGTAAAAATCAGAAATTTAGGACAGGTGAAAGATAGGTTTAAAAAAAAATGTATACAGTATTTTAATTTTCAAAATTGTTTTCAGTGAGCGTGTTAGGGACAGAGTAGTGAAATGTAACAAAACAAAAATGACTTTCAGGGGTTTATCCTACTATTCCACCTACGCAATACTGGTAGTGAATTTGGTTGAGTGAGCTTCTCTGTGGATGCTTAAGTTGGTTTTGTTGGAAGTTGAGGTGATAAAAATAGAGGTAATTGAGATGATGTTGGAGCAGGTGGTTATGATGGAGTTGATAGACTGGCAAGTAGTGTATCTCTCCTAGGTTTAGATTTATCTCTGTAGAGCCTTGTGCATACTTTGCTGAGAAGAATGGCACAGGCATGTTTTGTTTTTTACCTCTATCATCTTCATTGCCAAGGCATGTTTTTTTTTTGTTTTTGTTTTTTTTCCCGTCCTCATAACCACCATCTAGACAAGGCACCAAAAGGAATTTACGAAGACAGCTGTCTCAGTTTATTTCGTAAACTGGAAGGGACACGAGTCTTGTGGGGGCCATTTATCCCTCAGCTGTCAACTGCATTCCAGGTAGGTACAAAGTCAATGATTTACCTATCTGCGGCAAACCTGGGGGTGATTTAGCAGCCAAATGGGGCCGGGCATGAACCGGTTAACGGCTATTCCTTAGGTACAAAATATTTAAGTACCGTTGAAGATCAATCATAGGACCCGGGGGAAAAAAACCCTGTATGAATTAATGAAGCCAAGAAAGTAAATACCAAAACGCCCTTTTACTGTGATTGCCAGATTTAGCCAAATCAAGCGGGAGATCTGCAAGAATGAAGATTGCCAATCCATAAATGTAGGGGGTGAAGAGTCTTTCCATTTTCTGCATATCTCCCTTCTTGCAAGCAGGATAGCATAGAATACTAGAAACTTAGCTGGATTTTGTAGACCTTCGGATACCCCAAATATCACTAAGGGCATATCTATGATAACAGGACTACCCAGTGATTCTGTGAGGTAATTTCTGGTATCCTCCCAAAATGTGGTTATTAGTGGGCATTCAAAAAACATATGTGTGTCTGATGCAGCAGTCAACCCACATCTAGCACAAGACACTAACTCTCCTCCTACGAATTTAGATAACCTAAGAGAGGAATAATATGCTCTATGGAGGGTAAAGATATGATTTCTGCGAAGCCAGGATGGTTTAACAATCTTCCACAAAAGTTCAAAAGAAGTTATCCAAAGATTTTGTAAGTTTTGATCCATCAAAACTGACCCCCATGTTGACTCCGGTAGAATAAAGTCTCCATCCGCCGTCTCCAGCATAAAGTTATACCATTTAGATACTTCTTTTTTTACTGGCCCACAGACTACTAAATCAGAAACAAATTGACTGTGCCCTCCAAGTTTAAGTTTATTCCTATTAGCGGTAGAGGTTTTATAGGCCACAGTCCAACTATGAATCTGTAGGTATTTTAAATTGTGAAAGGTTGGGGCCAACCTTAGCTTGCAGATGTTCCCATGAAAGTAAATCCCCCTCGAAGAAGAGGTCTCCCCAGACTTCAAGTCCTGCCTCTCTCAGAGGGATAGCTAGAGTATCATCAAGTTAGGCAGGATTTTCAGGCAGCCCCCACAACAGAGTTTTTCCACAAAAGTAATTTAGTTTTATGGATTTCATGACTTCAGCCCAAGTTTTAGCCAGACCTTGTAAAATCTTCAGTTTAATTTTTTTAAAGAATTTCGGATTACCAAACTTAAAAAGAAAACCAGAATGATTAATTTTTCCCCATCCAGCATAGCTGCGTACATAAGGCCTAGCCCAGAACCTAAAGGTCCCATTAGCAACATTCGAGAATGGGATAATTGAAAGGCCCATGCATAAATTGTTAGATCTGGTGCCGCTAAACCACCCTTGTCCCGTCGCCGTCTTAGGCAAGTAGTGTATCTCTCCTAGGTTTAGATTTATCTCTGTAGAGTCTTGTGCATACTTTGCTGAGAAGAATGGCACAGGCATGTTTTGTATTTTACCTCTATCATCTTCATTGCCAAGGCATATTGTCTTGCGCTCTCATCCTTCAAATTTCGAAGATGTTCAAATGCGTCTTTGCAATGTCTTGATAACAGTGCAAAACAGGCAAAGGTATGTCGGTCAAAGATCTGAGGGAGATAAGTAGCTATCTCATGGAGCGTAGCCCCCATTGCTGAATATCTTCCTGCACAGTTGTTGAAAAAAAATGATCCTCCTAGAGAGCAGAATTAGACCATGCCAACCAACCCCCTGTCCGGCCACAAGCTTGGCCATGTCATATGAGCAGCTGGTTGACCATGATGAAGAGGGCTGCCATATAGGTGTTGAGGGAGGGTGGAGAATGATGAATAGAAGATCCCTGTTCCTCCCCAGGGATGTTCTCTTTCTGAGAAGAATGAGAGAAGACCAGAGATACATCTTCATGAGAGGAGAGTGTAGCAGAATGTACACAGGTACTTGTTGGCTGAGGGCTATGTTGAAGTGAGACTTGCGCAGGTGGATAAAGCATCTCTAGCTGCTTAGCAAATAACTTGGGTATGGCATCCCTCAGAAGTGATCTTGGAGGAAGACTGCTGCTCAGCCGTGAAGTGGTCTTCTTGGAGATGTTCTATGTGGGGGCAATAATGTTCTAATCATCGTCCAAGTGTTGGTCCTCCACCTTGGCCAGCTGCTGCTCCGCCTCCTCTTTTCCTTAAACAGTGTTGGCCACTGAGAAAGTTGCTTGGATGAGGATTGGTTTATCTCCTTGGATTCCCACTCTCCTTTGTTTGTAGATAGCTTGCCATCATCGTTCGGTTTGATATCCCAAGTGCCTACAAAAAGAAGATGTACATACAATTTTGTGTCTAAAATACAAAACATTACTATAATTGACATTATTCTGAAAAAAACTATAATACATTTAGTATCATGTGAACATAAAAAAAACATATGAAGTAAAGGGTTGATCCATACATGGTATTATATCTTGAAAATGTCAATTCACCAGCTCAAGCTACAGATATTTCAATACTGGATGATCTCTGTGATGTTATCTGAGAAGAATTATGTTCAATGATTATTGAGACACTATAAAAGTTTTCGTGACAACAAAAGCTGTCACGATAACTGAAAGGAAAACAATCATCACCAATAAAAATACTTTTAACCTTTTATAAAAAAATATATAAATATATATTAATAAATTAAGTCAGTGAAAGGAATAATGAGGCGATCTAGGAATAAAGCACAGAGGTCCCCATACTTATCTGACCAATATCTGGCAAAGGGCATAATTGCTGCTGTTTATAAGAGAAATTATAACTTAATCAACAGTTGGATTACATATTGATCAGGTTGCAAATAGAGATGTGTGCCAATAGATATATAGCTACTCTGTTGCCTACACATAAAGATATAAATTAGAACCAAGCCCAAAAAAGCAGTCATTTATTTTACCAATCTCTAACATACGCCTGTTCTGTGTTGCCAGGTCAGGGTTTAATGAAGTCTTAGTAGCTGAAGTAGATGTTTTAGCAGATAGTTAATGGGACAACTACAAAGGACCTTAAAAGTGAAAATAAAGAAAGTGCGTAAGTATATCATGGGTTAACAATATAATTGTCAACGTCAGATTTGTCTACAATTGTAAGCCATTGTGGGAGTGCAGGGTGGATATACAGACGTGGAGGCTGAATGTATTGTCGAACAGATTTTATTTTATTATCAGTAGGCACAGTTTTCTGTTTAGCAAGATTATCACAAGTCTCTTTCTCTGGATTGGTGTTCACACTCTAAGGGTGGCTGGTCGTAGTGGTTCCGGCAGTTCCTCCCTCTTCAGGTTGGAGATAGGTGGGATGGACTTTGTATTCGTCCGTGGTGCCACTTCACCCGGAGGCTCGCCCAAGAGAAAAGAAAAGGGAGCCTCTCAGTTCACTGTGCTAGGTTATACCCGTCACCTACATCCGGTAGTCCTCAAAGACTATGGACTGTGAGGGAAGGGATGGGTTAAGTACGGTAGGTATTCAAGACTTTGCTTGGGTTGTCAGGGAGTCTTATGTCGGTGGTTATAGGGGTCGGGTACACGTTAAGTAAATGGGGAAAGGATTCTCGGTCAGAATAATCGTTCAGTAATACACCAACAGACCGTATTCCCTCTGTTCCGTTCACCCGTGTCCTCCTCTCCTCCCTCCTCCCGCCTCCCTCAACAATACAACCCCCTCTTCCCCAGTATAGGGTCACTTAGATGGCTCCGCCGAAACTCTCCTGAGTTACGGCCGCTCTCCAGCGTCCTCCAGTGGACACCACCACTCCTCTGTCCGGTGGTCGTCGGGTTCCTCCGCCTCCTGGTCTCGCTGGTCAGTTTCTCTCTTCTCTTCACTCGGTTCCTCATCCTGTTCTTCTTTCTCGACGACCGGCTCCACGCTTCGCGTCTTCAGCCCCTCCATCCAGCCACCGGTCAAAGACGCCTCTTCCTGCCCTGGTCTCCGTTTAACTGGTGCAGCTTGAGCGTTTCCGGGGTCAGCTCCTCCTCCTCGCGATACCGAGCGGCTCTGCAAGTAGAGAGGAAAGGTACGTGTTTTCTTCCCTACTCGCGTCTCGCCCGCACCCACATAGGTCCGTCCCTCCGCGCGGAGGATTCTGGTCGCTGTAGTCCCATGCCTTGCAGTCTCCCGTGGCTCACCTTCTCACATCCCCTTTCCCTTGCTGTCTTACTACTAGGGTTGTTCCCTTGTGGATATCTTGATAGGAAGTCCACGTTCCCTTGGTCTGCTCCCTTTCGATGTTGTGTTCGGAATCTGTAAGATTGTAGGGCCAGAAACCATCTTAACACCCTGTCATTGTTCCCTTTGTTACGGGCCAACCATTCTAGAGGACCGTGATCGGTGTATAGGGTAAATTATTTTCCTTCTAGGTAGTACCTGAGGGTTTCTATAGCCCATTTGATCGCCAAAGCCTCTTTCTCTATCACAGGATAATTTTGTTCCCTTGGGAATAGCTTTCGGCTAATGTACAAGATAGGTCTTTCTTCTCCCTGTCTTGTCACTTGAGACAATACTGCTCCTATTCCTTGGTCGGAAGCGTCTGTCTGTAGGACAAAGGGAGGGAGTTATCAGGACTGGCTAATACTGTGTCTGACGTGAGGGATCTTTTAAGGGATTCAAAGGCCTGCGTGATTTCTTGGGTGGGATGTTTTAATTGAGCCTCTGTATTCGTTGCTTTCTGCAGTAAATTAGTGAGGGGGGCTGCTGTTTGAGAAAAGTTAGGAATAAATCTATGGTAGTATCCAAGTAACCCTAAAAAGGCTCTGAGGTCTTTTTTTGTTTTTGGCAAGGGGATTTGTGGGATGGCTGTTTGCTTGGAGTCCTGTGGTCTTATTACACCCTTTCCTAATAAGTACCCTAAGTACTTGACAGGTTACCTGTTTGTTTCTTTCTCGGAGGTCCTATCGGCAAATGCAGAGGCACAGCAGCATTCCCTCTTGCAATCCCGCCCACACCTCGCCGCACCCGCTCCGCGGGTGCCGCATCGTTCTGTGGATCTCTGGGCACTACCACCGACGGAGGAAAGACCAAGGCGGCATCGGGTGAGAGGCACCAGCGCGAGCGTGCGGGGACTCCAACACCCAGGAGTCCCTGCAAGACCGACGGACAGCTTCCGGTCCGCTCTCCCTGCTGGCCCGCCCCCCGCCCAACGAAGGACTTTTAAACCGTTCCTTCCCTTCTGCTAGTGGGTTACCTGTTTGTTTCTTTCTCGGAGGTCCTATCGGCAAACGCAGAGGCACAGCAGCATTCCCTCTTGCAATCCCGCCCACACCTCGCCGCACCCTCTCCGCGGGTGCCGCATCGTTCTGTGGATCTCTGGGCACTACCACCGACGGAGGAAAGACCAAGGCGGCATCGGGTGAGAGGCACCAGCGGGGCTGCGAGCGTGCGGGGACTCCAACATCCAGGAGTCCCTGCAAGACCGACGGACAGCTTCCGGTCCGCTCTCCCTGCTGGCCCGCCCCCGCCCAACGAAGGACTTTTAAACCGTTCCTCCCCTTCTGCTAGTGGGTTACCTGTTTGTTTCTTTCTTGGAGGTCCTATCGGCAAACGCAGAGGCACAGCAGCATTCCCGCTTGCAATCCCGCCCACACCTCGCCGCACCCGCTACGCGGGTGCCGCATCGTTCTGTGGATCTCTGGGCACTACCACCGACGGAGGAAAGACCAAGGCGGCATCGGGTGAGAGGCACCGGCGGGGCTGCGAGCGTGCGGGGACTCCAACATCCAGGAGTCCCTGCAAGACCGACGGACAGCTTCCGGTCCGCTCTCCCTGCTGGCCTGCCCCCCGCCCAACGAAGGACTTTTAAACCGTTCCTCCCCTTCTGCTAGTGGGTTACCTGTTTGTTTCTTTCTCGGAGGTCCTATCGGCAAACGCAGAGGCACAGCAGCATTCCCTCTTGCAATCCCGCCCACACCTCGCCGCACCCGCTCCGCGGGTGCCGCATCGTTCTGTGGATCTCTGGGCACTACCACCGACGGAGGAAAGACCAAGGCGGCATCGGGTGAGAGGCACCAGTGGGGCTGCGAGCGTGCGGGGACTCCAACATCCAGGAGTCCCTGCAAGACCGACGGACAGCTTCCGGTCCGCTCTCCCTGCTGGCCCGCCCCCCGCCCACCACACCCCCTATATCATAGCCACAACTTCCCGCAGCGCGGGACGCAGCTCGGGGCGAAGACCGGGCAAAGACCTGGCCGTTTGAGGCCGTTAGAGGCTGGTAGAGACTGGACTGGGCCACATCGTTTGGTCCTACCGCTCTCTAATATCGGCCCCCTTTTTTCTACTCATTCTGACTAAGCATCATGTCAACCCGTGAGTACAGAGACAGAGCGGCTAAGACCAAATTGAAAAACGGCACTTTAGACGATTTTATCACCAGGACCCACACAGCCATTGACACGGAGATCGCCAAAATGCAGCATAGAGTGTCTATTGAACTAGACGCAGCAAGGAGACTGTCTCAGGAGCTAGCTGCAGCCAAAAAATCCTCCCTTGGACCCATTGCTTGGGCAAAAACACCTGATCGCCCACCAGGACCTACCCTGATTGTTACGCATGTAGATGTTCATCAGTCACAAACAGCCATCACACCTACATCCCAGGGGGGGTCTATTTCAATACCCTTCAACTCCCCAAAATCCTCGCTGAGTGATCCCTCTGTGCAGGAGAAGGAGGCTGAGGAGGGTCCGTTGGTAATGGCGCAAACTCGCAAATCTACGCCATCTAGGGGAGGGAATTCTGTTACCCCACAAAAAGGACCACATAACAAAAGGAAGCGTAAAAACACCTCGCATATACAAGGAAAAAAGCCAAGATAGCGAAGGCCCAGCTATACACGAAGGCACCATTCCAGGCAACCCTAAATCCCCTCTCAGCGACCACTACACACTCCCCTGAATCAAGACCAGAACCTATCTCTTTACAACCGGTAGTCACACACGAAAATGATAGTCTTATAATAGAAAGTGAAACTACTGGGGTTCCACTATGCACTATAAAAGGGAAGGATGTTGAGTTTTTAACAATTGTCTGGGAAACACTCAAAAAACTGCTTACCCCCCTTGAAGTGAGACTTTCACACATTGAAACCCAGCTCCTGGAAACAGAAAAAAGCATCCTGAATTTAGCAACCATCAGTATGCAGAACAAAAAAACAACTTGTCCACAAGGAACAGCTACCACTACAGTACTACACAATGCTATAACTCCAGCTGCTGCTATCCCGCTGGCTGCTCCAAAGGTCAAGCCCACGGGAACTAGTAATGCTATATCACTTCCTACTGTCATAACACCCGCAGCGGCCACCACCACTGCTATCCCAAAGGCCAAACCGATCCCAAAACCTCGGCACAAGGCCAACACACACATTTCTACTTACAGGGCGATGATGGTCACCAATCAATCGGTGGTTGATAACCCACCACCAACTCCATCAGTTCCGGTAGGCCAACTTGCACCACCTGTGATAGATCAGTCTAACCCGAGGCACACTGGTCATAAGAATAACTATCCTTCAACCCAGAGAGTTAATACCAACAATACTCGCCACAGGGGCTATGTTGACCTCCCACCAGAGGTAAGACCCTATGTAGTAGTATTGACAGGGGTCACAGAGTTGACTTTCAACCAACAGGAAGACTTTGTCTCATTAAAGAACAAAGTAATCCACTGGCTCAATGTCAATAGGCCAATACCCAACCATCTAATGAGTAAAATCCTCATGGTGCGCAGGGTTCCATGGGTAGGCACCACACACAAGCCCATTAGCGGCGACTGTGTGATTGTCTCTTTTGAGGATCCCAACACTGCACAGGTCATACACTCTGGGAACTACAACAGTACATATTCACCAATAGCATCCAGACCCCTCACCTATTTTTACCCACCCCCCTCTTATTCGAACTTGGGAGGGAACTGGAGACGGATCCCGGAGAGGAAGGATGGCTGGGGAGGGCTACACAACCACTGGTCTGACACGCATGGCGGTTGGAACGGGGCACCGACTTTTAATAGATACGGGTGCCTTGAGGATGTGGACTGACGCCCACATACGCCTACCATCCCAGCCTCAGCACCCGTCTTAATAAGTCGCTCGATCCATCCTATGGGACGACCAGCTCCCATCACACTAAAATTACATACGGGCCGACAAGTCTCTCCCCCACCTCAAAATCAGTTGGAGGATTATAACCACATTGAAGGGGTAGGCAGGCACTCCATCGCAGCACCTAAGTCCTTTAAAATTGAAACCTACAAATCAGAGTGTAGTGACCGGGACAGCCCTTCTACTGAGGCTTGTCCAAAATTAAATCTAGTCCAATCAGACATAGCCCTCCCTACCCAACAAGACGAAGTTACCCCACATGAGTGTTCTCTGCCATCAGCTTCCACTGACACATCGGAGGCTCCAGGAGTAATTTCCATACTCTCCTGGAACGTCGCCGGGTTAGCTAATAAAGTAGATTCACTCGAATGGGGGGAACTCATTGAAGGGTACGATATATGCCTATTTCAAGAGACATGGACCAGGGAAAAACATCCCCGTCCGGGTTACGCCACCTTTGAGATTCAGGCAAAATGGGGCGGAAAGGGCCGACCATCAGGGGGCCTTCTAATCTGGGTTGGTGCCCACCTGGGCTGCAGGGCTACACACTTGGAAACCAATTCTTTGGACTTCCAGTGTGTATCTCTGGAATGGCCATGTGGAGGTAAAGTAACACTGATTAATATATACTCAAGACCTGTGGGGGTAGCAGCCACCTCAGGAACAGTCGAGGATCTAGCTATGTTCCTTGACTCAATCACCCTCTGTTCCCCAATAATCATAGGTGGTGATTTCAACCACCAATTCGAACCTCTCCCGGACCACCTGGCAGGCATAACTAGTGAAGAGGATGAACTCTGGAACATCCCCACCCTGACCGGCCCATTGGTAAAGGCCTGGACTCCACTCGCCACTCAAATAACGTCCCTCACGCTCAGTCACTCGCTGAGGGCTTGCAACGGTCGAACAAAAGGGGACATCCCGCCAAAACATACTTTTAATAGACCCGGTCATGAGTCACGCATTGACTATATCATGGTCTCAGTCAGGCACAGTGACCATAATCTACTCTCACTAAGATTTGAGGTTCAGGGGTCACATACAGCCGCGGTAGATGAAAATCCTGCACATCAGGTGGACCTAGCACTATCCAGCAATACACGCAGAATCAAATGGGTGAAATTGATGGAAAATCCGACTAACATTGAAAGACTGTACGCGCTAGTTGTTCCCGCCCTAGAAAAGGTTGTGCGCTGTATGCACCAACCAGCCAATGATTTAAAATCCTCTTCCTCAGGAAACCTCGAGGCAATTAATCCCTCCCCCAGTAAGAATGCACAACTGAATGAGCTAGGTATAATTCACTTGGAGCTATGTACCAACCTTGCAGAAGTATTGAACCCGGTGGCCAGGCTTAAGAAGCCCAAGCAGAAAAGAGTCACCTGGTTCAACGCCTCCTGCAGGAGAGCGAAAGCCGCATTATTGGATTCACTCAAAGCACGAGATACCCCAAGTGAAATCAAGGTAAAACGATTAGCTTACAAATCAGTCCTCCGTGCTGCCAAAGTAGATTGGGATGAGGGAAACTGGACCGAAATGTCAGCTGCACTTGCATCTCGAGATGCCCGGACTTTCTGGCAAATCGTTAAGCATGGCTCAGCTGAACCAGTTGCAGCAGTAGAGGCAAACATAGCACCCTTTGTCTGGGAGGAACATTTTAAAAATGTATACAAAACACAAATTAGTGACCCTTCAATGATCCACCCCGAAGATGCGTTGCACTTACCCACTGAAAGCGCAGCCCCCATGGACGATTTCAGTGTGGAGGAGGTCACCATGGCTATCACGGCCCTGGCTGCTGGAAAGGCGCCGGGCCTTGATAGGTTGCCAGGCGACCTCTATAAACATGAACCCAAGATCTGGGCTCCGTACCTCAGGGTGCTGTTCAACTCAATCCTGAATGGCATGCCAATCCCCTCGACATGGCCGGGGGCAGAGATAGTCCCTATTTTCAAAAAGGGATCACCTCTGCTACCGGCTAACTACAGGCCAATAAGCCTGATTGACGTGTCACAAAAACTCTTTGCCAAGTTGCTGCTGAACCGCCTGCTGGAGTGGACAAGGGATTGTAATATCCGGAGTCCCTTTCAAGCAGGGTTCAGGGAGAAGGTTTCAACCATAGACCAGGTCTTCCGACTTGTCCTCATCTATTGGAAAACGGTGCAGCTGGAGGGTGGCAGCCTCTATACTGTATTCGTGGACCTGAGGGCGGCGTTTGACCTGGTCCCCCGGAACAAGCTGTGGGAGGTGCTAGCAAAATTGTGCGTCCCTGGGGGTCTGTTAAAATGATAGTGTACCTTCACGAAGGAGTCCCAGTAATCAAGAAACGATTTACAAGGCAAAAAATAAAACAATCACAAAAGAAATCTGTTCACATTGTTTTAATCACAATGTGAATGTTTGTTACAAATATATAACGTATATTGACACATAAATATAGTTCACGTAGTGCCCCAAATGTAGTAGGAAAACAGGGGAGGGGGGGAGGTGATCCTGTGAGGAGATAGTGGAGGGAGGAAGAAGGAAATTTGTTGTGACAATTAAATCAGTCAATTAGCGTCATTCGTCCATACTACACAATGTGTGAATGGTTTGGTTTCCAACAGTTTTAGCACCATTAAATTGCTTTGGGGTCGTCCCGATATTGATTCGTGGTAAGCCCCAATCTTATTTTAATCTACCTCAAATTAATGTATATTTGCAATTGTCTAATGGCCCGCCCCCTCTTTGTTTATTAACAGCTTTTTATAATACCGACGATTCAATCGGACCACGCCGTCTCACGGCACCACGGTCAAATTGTATACAACATCATGGTGAGTTTAACTTACTTATACCGAATAATTGCTAGGTATATCTTGAGTCCATAGATACTTAGTTGTCCGGTTGCTGCATTTTCGGACTGGCGTTTCTCCTTCCTTCCTTCCATAGAAATTCAATTCAGTGCATTTTCCATTTATTTAAGGTGCACCTAATACCCATTGGGTCTAGTAATTACACGGATTACATGGTAACTGTGTGGCGTATGAATTCATTCGCCCCTATCTTGTATCACAGGAATGATTCTAATCCCCACGACCTTATGCTAATACTGATGTGCTTCCTTCTTGGAACCAGTTAGGGATTCATTTCCCATTTTTAATTTATATATTTTACATTGAATAGGTGTGTCCCCTACCCTCGTCCTGATGAAGACCCCACAGCAAGGATAGCAATTCTACCTGCGCAGTAGAGGGTCGAAACGTCGACAACCACTCTTATTATCAACTCCACGCCCTGACTTTTCCATTATTTGAACTTTGTGGAGTATGCTGTTTTTGAAATGATAATTTGAACTTTGCGGTCCCCATTCCTGCACACATTGTGTAGTATGGACGAATGACGCTAATTGACTGATTTAATTGTCACAACAAATTTCCTTCTTCCTCCCTCCACTATCTCCTCACAGGATCACCTCCCCCCCTCCCCTGTTTTCCTACTACATTTGGGGCACTACATGAACTATATTTATGTGTCAATATACGTTATATATTTGTAACAAACATTCACATTGTGATTAAAACAATGTGAACAGATTTCTTTTGTGATTGTTTTATTTTTTGCCTTGTAAATCGTTTCTTGATTACTGGGACTCCTTCTTCTCACTACATTGATCACCCAGGTCCCAGTGACACTAGTTGGGTACAACCCCCTACATATATCCCAGTGTACCTTCACAGCGCTAATTTTGCTCAGGTGAGATGTGGCAGGATGGGGGTACTGTCTAAGAGGTTCCCCGTTGGCCGGGGGTAAGACAGGGTTGTGTGCTTGCACCAACCCTGTTTTGCCTCTATGTCAACGGGGTAATCTCTCATCTGGATGGGGTCACCAACTCTGACGCTCCTAAATTGGCTGCTGAAAGGGTGCCGGCCATTATGTTCGCAGATGACACCCTGCTGCTATCAAAGTCCGCAACGGGAATTCAACGTGTCCTTGATGGCTTTGCGGACTTCTGTGAGGGCCATGGTTTAGAAATTAACACTCTAAAAACCAAGTTCAGGGTCTTCAATCCCCCACCGAAATTCCACTCCTGCCCCAGAATAGGACAAAACATGCTTGAGAGGGTGAAAACCTTTGAATACCTGGGTGTCATGCTGAACGACAAACTATCCTGGAAGACGCACCAGGAGAAAGCTCTCCTCAAACTGACCCAATACTCGGGGGGGTATCATGAACCTTCTGGCGAACAATAAATCTTCAGTTAGGCCCATTGGTCCACCGATGCAGATTTACAAAACACAGGCAAGGGGGGCTGCCATGTATGGATCTGAACTCTGGGGTCATGTAGGCACATCAGACCTCCTGAAAGAGGAGAATAAATTCATCCGAAGGCTAGTAGGACTCCCCCCTAGTACACCCTTAGTCCCCCTCAGGTTGGACCTGGGGCTGCGTCCGCTAGACGAAGAATTGGCTTTCCGCCCGCTGGCTTTCTGGCGTAGATTGTGGGCAACCCCAGAACTGGCTAGCTACAGACAGGGACTACAGGAGGTGCTTGCCATGCCGGATGCTGGAAAAATCAAATGGCTCAAACACATTAAACTAGAACTGGAGGGTTTGGGACTTTCTAAGATGTGGTCTGATCCTTTGGCTACCTGCCAACTTATCCCTAAAAAGGAACTAGCCAAGGCATACCACGACAGGAAATTACTGGCACTTTTCAACCAATCAAAACCTGGTTCACTGACAGATTCCTTTACATCCTTCAAGGACACTTATTACTTTGAACCAACCCTAGACAAAGTGCATCCTCCCTTGCTCAGGAAATTATACCTGCAGTGGAGACATGGGTCTCTCCCTATTCGATCGCTTACAAGTAAATGGAGCAAAGATGCAACCAGTACCTGTCCAGCATGTAGAACCTCCGACGAATCTGAACTTCACATCTTCTTTTTCTGTCCCACTTACCGAGAGATTCGCAAACAATGGATAGTCCCTCTATGCAAAAATTTGGGATTTGTGAAGTGCCTGATTGCTCTGAGAGTCCTGAAAACCAATGTGACTGATTATATTGTGTTTGCGGTGGCAAAATACCTGGGCGCCATCTGGAGTGTTAGAAGGAAATGTCTTAGGGACGGCAACTGACCCTATTGTATCAAAGACACGGCAGTGTAATATGGGACTATGCTAGCGTCTGATTTTATATTGTATATTTTTTAATATTACAACCGTTTTTAAAATGTATGTTTTAAACGTCTTTTATGGTAAAAATTTTACCAAAATAAAGATTCTTTGAATTGAATTGACTTGACAGTTTGGGCTGCTAGATGGCTTTTGGCCGGGTTGATCTTCAGTCCATGCTGTCCTAGGGTCTGGACTACCTGTGATAAATGGTCTATGTGTTGATCCCAGTTGTCGCTATAGATGATTATGTCCTCTATATATGCGTCAGCATACTGCTCGTGGGGTCGTAGAATAGAATTCATGGCCTTCTGGAAAGTAGCCGGAGCTCTATGTAATCTAAAGGGTAGCACTTTGAATTGGCATAACTCGTCTGGGGTGGAAAAAGCCGTCTTTTCTTTATCTTGGGGACGCAGAGGGATTTGCCAATTCCCTTTGCACAGGTCTAGGGTGCTAATATATTTGGCTCTCCTAATTTTCTCCACCATTTCGCCCACCCTGGGTAGAGGATAAGTGTCAAACTCTGATATTTTGTTTACTTCTCTGAAGTCAATGTAAAACCTCATCGAGCCATCCGGCTTCGGTACGAGGACTATTGGTGAATTCCAGTCACTGATGGATAGTTCTATTATATCCATCTGTAACATCTTTTGTACCTCCTCACGTATAGTCAGGCGGCGTGCCTCTGGTATTCGGTAAGGCCTGAGACGTACTCGTTTACCTATAGGGGTTTTTATGGCATGTTCCACCAAGGTGGTTCTCCCGGGGGTCAAGGAAAATACCTTACTATGAGGCAGCAGAACGTCCATTAGCATGTTTCTAAGAGGGGTTGACAGAGCAGAGTCTAGGCACTCTTCAAACAGAAGTTCTTCTGTTTATATCTTTGCTACAACAGTTGGAAGGGGACCCTCCCATTTTTTTAACACATTGACATGATAGATCTGTGAGGTACCCTGATTGGGATCCAATTCAATACGGTACGGGACCAGGGTTACTTTCTCTGTAACAAAGTAGGGTCCCTGCCACTGTCCCAGTAGCTTGTGATCTGATGAGGCCATCATGAGTAATACAGGGTCATCTACATCAAAGGTCCTCTCTTTAGCTTTTTTATCGTATTCTGATTTTTGGGCTGATTGTGCTTCCTCTAAGTTAGTGCGGACAATCGTCCTAATTTGACCTAAATAGGTCATAAGGTTAGAGACATAATCCACCAAGGGTTTAGTGTTATCTGGTTCGGTTTCCCATTTTTCTTGAGCCATGTCCAGCAATGTTCTAGACTGATGGCCATACAACAACTCAAAGGGCGAATATCCTGTGCTTTTCTGTACCTTACATCGTATTGTGAACAGGGCCAGGGTTAACATATCCTCCCACTTTCTGGTTTCTAGATTTAGAAGCTTTTTCAGGGTTATCTTAAGGGTGGCATTATACCTTTCCACTAACCCATCGGTTTGTGGATGATATGCTGCTGTTCTAATCTGTCGAATCCCCAATTGTGTGCATTCTTGTCTCATGACTTTTGATATAAATGCGGTTCCTTCATCAGTTAGAATTTCCTTTGGGAAACCTACTCAAGAAAAAACGTTTACCATGGCTTTAGCAATATTAGTGGTATCTGGCCTACGCAGTGCTTTCGCTTCCGGGAGCCTAGTCGCGTAGCCAACAATTACCAAAACATATCTGCATCCACTCCGGGAGGGCAATAAAGGACCAATAATGTCCATGCCTACTCTGGTAAAGGGTTCTTCTATGACTGGTAGTGGGTATAAAGGGGCCCGGGGTGGTTTATATCATCTGTGTCGTTGACATATGGGACATTCTCTACAATATTTTTTTACTTGTTGGAAAATGCCTGGCCAATAGAAACTCTCGGTAATCTGTTTCTCAGTCTTCTCTACTCCAAAGTGTCCCACTAACAAATGGCTATGGGCCAGGAACAACACCTTCTCTCTAAAGGGTACAGGAATCAACAGTTGGGGTTTTTGGGTGGGCCCTCCTTTCCTATACAACAAGCCATTCTTCTTAAAAAAATAAGGACCTACGTGAAGGGGGTCTTCTTGTTCTAGTGCGTTTTTCCATGCTTCCTGCAAAGCTGGATCTTCTCTCTGCGAGGCCCGAAAGTTCCTGTCAGTTTCCCATGGGTTCTCTTCTGTTACAACGGGTAACACAGTAGGCGTTTTCCCTTTTTCTGCTCTTCTCTGTTTTCGGCTTTTCCGTGTTTTGAAAATAGGCCATTCTGGTTTTTCATCTCCTGAAAAGGGGGCTTCGGCCCACCAGTCCTCTTCCTGCTTCGGGTTCTGCTTTATCATTTGCGGAAGGTGTGGATAATCATTCCCAAGAATAACTCGTTCAGGTAAGTTAGGAATAAGCTCCGCTTTCAGGGATGTACCGGGATCGCTTTCGTGTTGGATTTGGACTTGGGTAGTCGGATATTGCTTGACATCACCATGTACACACCGTATGGCAACCGCTCCATCTATGGGTCCAATCCAGGGTTCCAAATCTTGAGGGCGTACAACACTTTGACGACACCCCATGTCTGCTAGAGCCATGGTTTGTTGGCCATTCACCCTCACAGAGCAATGATAAGGCAGAAGGAAATTTTCAGAAAAGGAACAGTAATAATTTCGGGCCAATCCGATTTCCATCGGTTCCTCCTTTTGTGGGCAAAACCTAGCAATGTGTCCCAGTCCACCACAATGGAAGTACTGGGGACCAGGATTCGGAGGCCGAGGTATCGGGGTTGGGGCAACCATTCCAGGGATAAAGGTCACTGGATCAGGCTTCTTGGGAAGAGTGGGACGGGGTGGTCGATGTGTTCCCTGAGTACCGGTCTTCCATGAAGGTTCATCTTTTCCTTTTTGGATTTCCTGAGCGCGGTTATATGCACTGGCAATTTCCACTGCGGTTTCAAGGGTAAGATGGGCCTGTTGTCGGACCCATCTTTGGATGCGTGGGTGAAGGGAAGCCAAATACTGTTCTAAATATATTTTAGACATAATACCGTCTTTATCGGTGGTGGCTGGTTTCAACTACCGATCCGTCATGTCCTTCACCCTAAAATACAAGGCACAAGGTGTTTCTTGAGGCCCTTCCTTTATCTGTCGTAATTTTATCCTGTAGGATTCGTCATCCACTCCCAGTCTCTCCATGATACACTGCTTAATGTCAGCATAGGGAACTGTTCCTTGCACTGTTGCTGCTTGATAAGCGGCTTGTAAATCGGCAGATAGTAGAGGTCCCAGATATTGTCCCCATTTATCTGCAGGCCAGGAAGCCGCGGCGGCTATTCGCTCAAAATTGGTAAAAAAGAAATCTGGATCCTCCCCGCTAACATATTTCTGTAGGACCATGGAAGGTAGGGATGTGGGCTCTCTCTGGTGTCCCAGAACCTCAGCAATCTTGTCCATGGCCGCTCCGTGGGTTTGGCTTTGTCCGGTTATTGCCTTTTGTACTTTGTCTCGGTCTTCTTCTACCACAAGTAGAAACCTCTCCATCACCTTGCTTAGGTGTTCCTGGTTCTCTGCCATCTTTGCAATAGCAGCCTCCATGTCTCCGCTGGATCCCACATCTGACACCACTTGTGGGAGTGCAGGGCGAATATACAGACGTGGAGGCTGAATGTATTGTCAAACAGATGGTATTTTATTATCAGTAGGCACAGTTTTCTGTTTAGCAAGATTATCACAAGTCTCTTTCTCTGGATTGGTGTTCTCACTCTCAGGGTGGCTGGTCGTAGTGGTTCCGGCAGTTCCTCCCTCTTCAGGTTGGAGATAGGTGGGATGGACTTCGTATTCGTCCGTGGTGCCACTTCACCCGAAAAGCTCGCCCAAGAGAAAAGAAAAGGTAGCCTGTCAGTTCACTGTGCTAGGTTATACCCTTCACCTACACCCGGTAGTGCTCAAGGACTATGGACTGTGAGGTAAGGGATGGGTTCAGTACGGTAGGTATTCAAGACCTTGTTTGGGTTGTCAGGGAGTCTTATCTTGGTGGTTATAGGGGTCAGGTACACGTTAGGTAATTGGGGTAAGGATTCTCGTTCAGAATTATCGTTCAGTAATACACCAACAGACCGTGTTCCCTCTGTTCCGTTCACCCGTGTCCTCCTCTCCTCCCTCCTCCCTCCTCCCTCAACAATACCACCCCCTCTTCCCCAGTATAGAGTCACTTACATGGCTCTGCCCTAACTCTCCTGAGTTACGGCCGCTCTCCAGCGTGCTCCGGTGGACACCACCACTCCTCTGTCTAGTGGTCGTCGAGTTCCTCTGCCTCCTGGTTGCGCTGGTCGGTTTCTCTCTTCTCTTCACTCGGTTCCTCGTCCTGTTCTACTTTCTTGGCGTCCGGCTCCATGCTTTACGTCTTCGGCCCCTCCTTCTACCCACCGGTCAAAGACGCCTCGTCCTGTCCTGGTCTCCGTTTAATGGTGCAGCGTGAGCGTTTCCGGGGTCAGCTCCTCCTCCTCGCGGTACGGAGCCGCTCTGCAAGGAGAGAGGAAAGGTACGTGTTTTCTTCCCTACTCGCGTCTCACCCGCATCCACATAAGTCCGTCCCATCCGCGCGGAAGATTCTGGTCGCTGTAGTCCCATGCCTTGCAGTCTCCCGTGGCTCACCTTCTCACAGCCATTAAAGCACATTTTAAAATATAGTGTTACGGTTCAAAGAAACAATTAATAGAAATCCCCTATAGTGTGGTAGTGACACTAGTAAAATAATAACGTAACTTTGTGTGTAGTTGGCATGCTTTGAGAGGCTGGGCCTGTGTGTTGCCCTGCTGCACTTGAAATCACTTCTGCCCCAGGGTAAGCAACTAATCTACTCAAAAGAGTGGCTGTATGAAAAGAGTACAAATAAGAGAAATGTAATAAAAACATCTTGGGGCATTATTTACAAGCCCCTTGCGACAGCTGTGCGTCACATTTTGTGACGCACCACTGGGGCAACCTACAGCCCGATATTTAAAAAGACACATAAAGCCACCCTGTGTGGTTTTTCCTGTCCTTCTAAATATGGCCCCTTCTCACGCAACACTATGCGTGAAAGGGTCATGACATTGGTGTTGCTGTGGGTGTTCCCACGCATCACCCATGTATTCTGCTGCCTTTCCAGATTCATGAGAATTCATAAACCTGGAAATGCGTTAGAATGCTATGCCACCCAAAGGATGGCGTAGCGAGGCGTAACGAGAAAAAATTTTACACCTCTCCTCATTTTTTCCTCTTTCTAGGGGTGCTGCATTCTGCAGCACACATAGTAAGAGGAAATCACCTCTTTTTATTTTTTTGTTGTTTTTGTGCAGGAGGGTACCCCTTCCTGCACAGAAACAATCTCCCCGCAGCGCAGGCGCCCTTGCACCATGGCACAAGGGTGCCTGTATGGCGCATGGCAGCAGATTGTATGCCAGGGCAGGAGAACGCACAGGGATGCATCATATTGTTGTAAATATGACGTATCCCTGTGTTTTGAAATTACTGCAGCGTGGCACAGCCAAAGGGCTTGCGGTGCCGCTTTGTGGCACTTTTTTGTAAATAAGGCCCTAGATATTTATAGGGTATGTGTTAGAGGGTACTATTGAGGAGTATTGATTTAATTTGTGCCTAGCAGTGCAGGCATGGTGAAGGACAGATATGTTTTAGTGATTATACGTGTTCTTTTAGAGAGAGGGGTTTACAATAATACCTGGCACCACATTAGTGTTGTCCGAAAGAGGCAGTTTATGTAGCAGGTAGGTGGATTGTGAAAGGGCAGCCTTCTCAAGGGGGACGAGACAGAGTGGGGATCCAGGCGCCCCGCCAGGAGGAGCATGTGCCAGCTGAATAGTGGAGAAGCTTCCCTTCACTCACCTAAACTCATCTTACCACTTCTTTATTATTATCTCTCACAGTGCATGCTCCTACACAGTGCATTGAGTCTGTCACCTCCTGTCATAAGGCTGCTTTCTGTTTTCCACTGAGGGCAAATGTGGGAAGTCTATATAATTGTTTGTAATGTTTTACCTCAAACAGAAGGGTAGGGACTCCAGGACCTGAAAGATTAAAAGTAAAAAAGAAGATCCTCTGGTGTGGTCAGTGTTTAAGGTTAGAAGGGAATGGGTGTCAGGTGTGTGATTTCTTCCAATCCAGGTGTATATAATCATCCCTCTACCTTCAATGCAGAGGCTCTCTCACATGCAAAGGTCTGCTTCATACACACAGAGATCTTCTGCCCAGTTGCAGAGGTCTCCACCAAATTGGTGGAACATAAATTATGACTTAGCAATAGACAGAAAGATACCAACATTCTGAAGAAAAAACGCTTCATTATTTACAAAGTAAGGGCCTGATTACGATTTATTTATTTATTTATTTTATTTATTTATTTGCATGTTTTTATGGCGCTGCGAATCGACTCCCGAAGGAGTATCTCCGCGCCTTTGGCAGCAACTAAAGAGCAGCAACTCGTCATGATCTAATTCAGATTCAGAGCCCTAAACCAGCTAATGATTGAAAAAGGAAAGTTTTGAGACCGCCACCTACAGGCTGTCAGTGGCAGTCTCCCCACCATCTGACCTGTGATCTCCATCCACAATATTATAATGGCTTCTGTAGGGGTGGCGGTCCCGATACGTGGTCTGTACGTGACCACCCATCGGACCTCCCTGTAGTCCCAGAATGGCGGCGGTGCCTGTCAGGCAGCACTGTAGGGATTACCATTCGTATCCTTTATTTTCGGTCTGTGAACCATAACAGTGCATGTGTAATATACATACCATACATAAAACAGTTAGAAAAAGATAAAAACCATCTAAAAAGAGTATAAAATTGTGTAGAACGAAACACAGATAAAAGAGTCGATCAATATTAAATCCATTAGTTAGTTCCTGAAACGACTTGCGTGCCCACCACAGAGGTTAAATAACGTAAGACAGCAAATACAATTGGGATTTGGGTATTATATTTCAGTAATCTATCAGTCTCTAGGTTGTAGTTATCCTTTATTTTTAGGAAGTTAACTGTCAGTGTGCCGGTGGCTGGGCTCTCATGTAATTCGGCAAGTCCACCCTCCCTGTAGCTCCTAACTAGTTGATTACGGGATTTTGACGGGCAGGCTACCTCTGGGTTGCTCCATAGGCTCTCACTACCTATGCTATGAAAGGCTTCCTTAATGTATGCAAACCATGACACCTTTCCTATACACAGAAGTCCCAGTACCACTTTTAACTCTGTCCTGAATTCAGCCAGTTATTAAGGGTCTACAGCCAATTTACTCCGCAATCGTTCTAACCCCTAGGTCCAAGCGCAGTGGGGTGAGTGGGGAGCTCAATGGGAGGTTAAAAATCTGCCTGATAAAGTTGTTCTCTGCCTGTATGATATTTCTTGGACGGCAGTGGCCCCACAGTTCAGCCCCATACATAAAAGCCCTTAGTTGGGTTTTGTAGACCACCATGACTGGTCCTACAGACTTATGAAATTAATTCCTGTGTAGCTTGGCCAGCCTCCTGCTGTCTGCGCAAGCTTGAGGCTTGTTTTATCTATTTGAGACCCCCTGTAAATTTTTTCAGATCGGGTAAGACCTAGGTAATCAAAGACAGGTACCCTCTCCAGTTGAATGCCATTCATATACGGATTGAGACGGGACGAAGTAGCCGGATTGAAGACCACATATTTTTTCTTCTGGATATTAATCTCCAGCCCCCTCTTTCTACAAAAAATTCCAAATCCTACAACGATCCACTGGCTACCCATCGAAGACTTGGAAAGCAGAAGAGTGTCATTGGCAAACATCATTGCCGGCACTTTTCTGTGCGCTAGCTTTGGAGCGTCTATGTCTTTCATCCCAGTCAATACATCAACCAATGCATTGATGTACAAGCAGAACAAAGTAGGGCTAGTACACAACCCAGCCTGATGCCTCTGTTGACTGGTATTGGTGCAGTGAGATCCCCACGCTTCTCATATCTAATTTGGAATAGTTATCATCATGTAGCCTCTTTAACAGAAGATAGTGGGAGACTCCAAGATCACTTAGAACCACCCAAAGTACATCCCTTTGCACCAGGTCGAAAGTGTTTTTTAAGTCCACAAAGACCAAATAAAGACTACCACCTTCCAAATAGACCGTTTTCCAGTAGAGGAGTTGGAGCCTGAATATTTGGTCAATAGTGGATGTTTTTTTCCTGATCCAGCTTGGAGTGGGCTCATAATTTTTTATTCTTCCATCCATATCTGCAGGAGATCCAACAATACCCGGGAACATTTTTTTTGGGTTACATCAATTAGACTGATAGGTCTATAATTAATGGGCAAGAGTGGGGACCTTTTTTATACACTGGAAAAATCTCGGCTCCAGCCCATGTTGCAGTGATTGCCATCTCTTGCAGTTTGGTGTTAAATAGCACCCATAGATACGGCCCCCAGATTACAATATCCCTTTCTGCTGATCGTTCTGCAGTGGTCTACCCGCCACAAAACAGCAGGCGGAAACAGATTTGGGGTCCTGTAGCAGGCCCCCCTAGCCCCCTGGGCTAGGGACATAGGCCCGCTACATATTCCTACACCATGTGGTATGCAACACATGGTGCCTGCCACGTAGTGCAAGAATATATGTGGGGTGTCTGTTTTGTCTTGCAGCGAGTGTTGCAGAGCGCAGCACCATCCGTTATACAAAACATGGGCAATGCGTGGCAGTCACATCGTAATTTGCCCTGTGTGACTGCCGCCTTGTAGGCGGGTGGTCCCAAATACGATATGATAGCGGACGGACTGAAGTCCATCCGTCATCGTAATGACCCCCTAAGTATTGAAAAAAACATAAATCTAGCTCAAAGAAATGTCTACATTTAATAAACAGAAAAGCTATTAATAAATATTTATTCAATTAAACCTGCAAACTACAGATACCAAAACCCGAAAAGCCCAATACCCAACAACAAAAACAGAAAACAAAGCCAAAAATAAAAAACTAATTTAAAATACAACACAGACATAAACCAAATGCAAGTATAATTAATACAACCAAAACATATGCAAAATAACCTCTAAAACAAATAATCCTAAGGATTTTTCTAAATTAAATATTGAACCATAGATATAGTAATAAAACAAATAAATAACTAAAACAAGTATCCTACTTGACAGTAAAATCGAAACAAGAATGAATAAATTAACTGAAAAAATAAGTCTTTAACAAACAGAAGAGCCAGAAATATCAAAAAAAGAGATCACAAAAATGTAAGTACATAATGTAAAACATGCCCTAAAAATGTAAAAATCTAAATATTATTTATTAGTAATACTGATACAATATATGTTATTTAAATCCACACACATAGGGGGCGATTCCGATCCGGGTCGGAAAGCTCTCTGACCGAGCCGGATCCGGAGTGTTTTTTCCGACCGAGCCGGAGTCCTGCAGTACGACCGAGCGAGTACGATGCGACCGTATGCTGCCGACTCGGTTCGGTCGGACTCCCATAGAAGTCAATAGGAGCCGGTCGTACGACGCGTACATGGGCTCCCATTGACTGAATGGGTATGTCTCGCACAAGGGCCCCCCCTACAGTGGGTACACGTTGATGCCAACCGCACCGTACATGCCTGTGTTGGGGAGACCCTTGTTGAGAGGGGGTCCGACGCGGACCCACAAAGCCAACTTCCCAGACGTTTTGGGAGCCGGACATTCCGGCTCACACCGGCTGTCCGATGTGTGCATCGTACTGGCTTGGTCGTAAATTGCATCCATTGCACGCCACGGTTAGCTTACGGCCGAGACGTACAGAGCGGTTCAGACCCGGAAACGACTCGGTCGGTGAATTTCACATAGCTCGCATCGTAATTGCTCGCTCGTACAGCTGTACGAGTCGGGCGGAAAACACGCGTACCGCTCAAAGTTTATCTGGCCGCATTCTCCCCATGATGTGGCCTTCACAGTGAGCCCCAGCTCTGTGGCTGCCTGTGTGTGAGCGCCTCTTTCCAACTATGTCTTTTTGAAGCCTTAATGGTCTAGTTCCTGAGTCGTCAGGTGGCTCAGTGAGGTGCCCAGCCCCCAATCAAAGGCCCATCAGTATGCAAGCAGCTTACATTGCAGGGCTCAGGCTCCTTTCTGTGGTTTCCAGAATCCAGAAGCCTCAGGTGAAAGCTCCAGCACTGTCCACCGTGGGTTCCAATGGGTCCGGTTAACCCATCTGTGCAGATTCTACCAGGTCTCCTCATCTCAGGAGCCCATCTGAAGGTGCCTGCCCGCCACTGAACAACTCCATGCGTTAGCTACAGTTCCCGTGGGCAAAGGTGTGGTCTGCCAGCCACTGGATTGTCACCCAGTCTAACTGAATGTCCTCTTAGTCTTCAGTGAAAGGACTGTCTTCAGGCTCGCCTCCCAAGACCCCAATGTTCAAGGGTCATGCGCGTGCTTCTCTGTTCCCTATCAGAGACTGAAACCACTGCTGATGTCCATGAGCCAGCACCAGAGTCAGAGGACCTCACTGTCTTAGAAGTGCCAGGGAGATCCGACCAACACCAGCACGTCATTCCTTCCCATGCTTAGGGTGGTACCTTGCAGGTAGAGAAGACGCACGTCGGAGTGCCGGTCGGCTACCCCGGTCTGCTACAGTTCAACATTTGGCTCCTTGCCTCTGCTTGTGCTGCAAAGGGAGCAGCTCACATGCCACACCAGCCATATATAGGGGTCCCACACCCTCACTTGCCCCGGGGGGCTTAGTTTCGACCCCTCTGGTGTCCTCTATTTTGCAAGATCCTCAGCAGTGCAAGAGGGCTTAGCGGGAGCAAAGAACTAATGTGACATCTGTATCGGCAGTTGTCCATACCATACTTTACAGCATATTTAATGCCATTATATCACTGATTATGGAATTTCTTCCATACTCATGCATACCTAACTCACTCATGCATATCTTATACACTCAGAAGTCATAAAGTATGCATGAGTGAGTAAGATACGCGAAGTAAATTACTTGCAAATGCATAAGTTATGCCAAAAACTTTCCAACAACTTCAAGTTGTTGCAAAATCAAGCATAGCAAGGGTTTGCCAATGCGTGCACCCAAAATTCATCAGTAATACTGGGTAGGATAACACAAATGATAAGGGGGTGCATATTTTTATAGTCAGGTTTTTAGGTAACACCCTCACTGTCTTAAAGTTGATTAAAATGTGCTAAATCTCTAAAATCATTTCTTTCTTCTTTTTGTCAGCCATAGGTTATGTATACAAAATGGATTAACTAAGGTAGACCATTTGTGATAGAATTCCATTCACTACAAATTCTACAGAATGAATGATGGAGTAAAAATAGAAGTGTGGGTGAAATATTTCAGCTTAATACAAATGAGCATTTTAGATTAAAACAATTTAAACAACTATTACTTCACTGGTGTTAAGTTACACAAGTGGCATAAATTAATTCACTTCACGTTGAGGCCCACTAACTAAAGTTACTATTTTTGTGAATTGCATGAGGATAAAAAACACTTTTTGTGACTTGCAATATCAGTCTTAAGATGAGAAGATTTTTAAACTTTTCTTAAAATTTAAGAATTTGGTAAATCCGCCCCAATATTATTAATATTTTTTTGTAAAACTTATACAATTTTAAATTCATTAACAATGAAACATAAAAAATCCATCAAATCTCAATAAAAATAAATATAAACAGTTTAAAATACTATCAAAAGTTACATTTTTTAAACAATAAATAAAATTAAAATTTTTCAATAAAAGAAATTAAATATTTTATAAATTTAACAATTAACCAACACACTGTTTAAAATTAAAAAATAATAATAAAACATCATGGCCAGAAAAGCCAAACGAAAACGTAAACTATTTTAAAAATACCATTAAAAAAAATCAAGAAAAATTAAAAATATGACCTTAAACCGATACAATTAAACTTACAATAAAGTAAATTAAATAATATCTTAAAAACAAGTTTTTAAAACAAATAACAAATACACTTTATAATCAAAAAAATGAAAAAAATAAAACACTTCCCACACTACTCCCCTAAAAACCCTACCCCAGTTTCTAATATAAAAAAATAATTTATATAGTAAAATATAGAAAAAAGGGAATGTACTTAAAAATCACACAAACAATACAATATAAAAATATGTAGTTTTACAACTGGATATTACTGATTTTCAGATAAAAAAAAGTTAAGAAACAATATTCCTACTTGCAATATAATATCCCTTCATATTCTTTTTTAATTTTTTTTTATTGAAAATATAAACAAGCAAGGCATGAAACATATTATACCAAGTGCCAGTTCAATCGAGGAAGGAAAATAAAATAAAATGAGCAGCGATCAACATAAGGAAAGGGAGGGGGGCAGGGGCCAAACTCAATAAAGATACAATGAAATGGTCAGAATGCGGGGTCAGGGGAAAGGTGGGACATCAATGTTATCTACTGCAGGCGGTGTACATATGTCTCCACGATAACTTTTCCAAGGTCCCCACTCTCTACACCACTTCCGGGGGCGGCCCCGGGCCAGATACACCGCCTTTTCCCTGAACATACACCAGTCCATGTTTTCCTTCCATACTTCCACTGTAGGCGGCCTCTGGGACCCCCACAACTGAGCAATATCTTGCTTGGCAATCATGGCCCCCAGGTACGCCCACTGAGTCTGGGCTACATTATAATACGTGGGATCCCAAACATTCAACAAGCAGCGTCTGGCCTCCGTCAAGAGAGCAATACCCGTCACTTCCTTCATTACCTCATGGACCCCGCTCCAAAAAGCAGCAACCTCACTACATTCCCAAATAATATGGAGAAAAGTCGCTACCTGCCCACACCCTCGCTTGCATAATCCCTTCTCAGAAAAGCCCATTCGGACCAAACGAGGGCCCGTAACGTAAATCCTGTCGAGGATCTTAAGTTGTAACAGTCGGAGTCGAGCTGGAATCGCGACCTCCTTGGGAGAGGAGATCGCAGACTGCCAGTCCTCGTCATCCAATTCTAAGCCGTCACGGGTCCACAAGCCCCGAAGATGTAACAGGAGGTCTGACCTATTATTAATCAATTTCTTGTAAACAAGGGAGATAGTGCTGTCGGGCACATGGCATTCCAATAGTCTATCCTCAAGGAAGGACGACTCTGGAACTACCTCTCGCGAAGGGAAAACCGACATTAGGGCATGGCGAACCTGAACATAGCGGAAATACTCTGTGTCACCCAATTCAAACTCCGTCTTTAACATCTCAAACTATTTCACCTGGCCCTTAACCCAGAGGTCTCCCACCTTACTGATACTGATGAGGTCCCACTTATCGAACCCCTTGGTCTTCCACAGCTTAACAAGCTTGTCCGAGTCGAAAAGCGGGGTCACTAGAGTCAAGCGATCTTTCCACCCCATGGAACTAGTAGCGTCCTGCCACGTACGCACTGCCTTCCTCATAGGCCCCAACAGAGTCTTGACCACCGATTTTGAGTACAGCACCCTATAATAATTACCCAAGGGCAACAGCCATCTATCCATAGCAAAAGCAGGGTTCAATTCAGGACCATACATACCATGGTTAATGGCCCCCAATTGAGAAGCCCGATAATAACGTTTGATGTCAGGGAGAGTAATACCCTCGTCATACCATGGGAGCGTCAATTTGGCAAGAGCAATACGAGGCCTACGTCCCATATCAACTTCCTCTGAAGGTCTTCAACCGCACGAAAATAGCTAGCGGGAACTATATCAAGAGTGTTCTGGAGAGCATACAGAAAACAAGGCAGAGGCATCATTTTAAATAGGGCCGCACGACCGAGCGGCGAAAGCGGAGGTTTACGCCAACCCGCAACGTCCTGTTTCAATCTAGCCAAGGGTGGGAGAAGATTCTGTTCATACCGGGCCACAGGATCCACTGAAATATAGATACCGAGGTATTTAAACCCCGTCAGAGTCACCTGAATAGGGCAGGTACGTGGAAGAAGAGGGACGTCCCCAGAAAGAACGTAAAGATAAGATTTCGCCCAATTAATAATCAAGCCCGAGTTCCTACCGAAGGAGGCCAAAACATAGCACAAAACCATCAATGACTTCCGGGTTGAGGTCAAATACAGTAAGATATCATCTGCGTAGAGCGAGATGCGACCTTCGAAACCAGGAGACCATTGAATGCCCTTCATCGAGGGTTCCCATCGGATCCATGCAGCAAGGGGCTCTAGGGCTAAGGCAAACAGTAGCGGCGACAAGGGACAACCCTCACGAGTACCTCTCCCAAGACTAAACGGAATAGAAACACGACCATTCACAACAATGTGCGCAAGGGGGTCCTCATAGAGAAGCCGCACCCAGCCAATAAAACCGGGTCCAAACCCAAATTTAGCCAACGCAGCCCATAAGTATGGCCATTCCACGGTATCAAAAGCCATCGTGGCATCCACGACTCCAAGATGGCCAGCTCACGCAACGTCGCAGCTCTCGCGAGAACGCCATGCAGACGCCTAAGATTCAGGGCAGTGTTTCTACGCGGGATGAAACCGGATTGATCCGGATGTATCAACTCACTTATAACGGTGATCAAACGGTTAGCCAGCAACTTTGCGAGGATCTTAGGTTCGGCGTTCAAAAGAGAAATCGGCCTGTATGATGTACACCTATCCCTCGATTTCCCCTCCTTATGGATCACCAAAATGGTTGCAAGACGTTGATCACTAGGGAGAGAACCACACTCACGAGCCTCCAAAAACATATCCCTTAAATAGGGTGCTATCTTCTCAGGCCGCAACTTGTAAAGTTCAATAGGCAGACCACGACTAGCCCTATCCTTCTTATCCAGCCATGCTATCAGTTTGCCTGCTTTATCTCCCACATCATATAGCCGTCCCTGTTGTTCTCTACTCATGGCCTTAGCCGCATCAGTAACCAATGCCCTATATTCCAACTGTTTAAGTCGCAAAACATGCGTCTTAACACGGGTAACCTCCCGCTCCAGGCCGAGCTCAAGGTCCGCTATCTCCGCCTCGATCTTAACCACCTCCTCATCCCTCCGTTTCTTAATGCCTGCAATTAACGACAGGGCCTGGCCCCTAAGGACCGCCTTGAAAGCCTCCCAGAGTGACACCGCAGACGTAACCGAATCCTCGTTCTCAAGAAAATATTGGTCGAGAGATTTTACCAGGTCCGCACGAGTTTTAGGGTTCCGGAGATACCAGGGGTTAATCGGGGCTACCCGACTCTCTGTCCCAGAATTGAACTCTATTCGAAGCCAAAGTGGAGAGTGATCAGAGATCCCCCGAGCTAGATGCTTAACCTCAGAAACAGAAAGCGCCTGTGCAACCGGCACCAAAACATAATCAATCCTCGAGAGACTACTGTGAGCGCCCGAATGAAATGTGTACTGCCGCTGAGCGGGGTGCAACAGTCTCCAGCAATCCACCAAGCCCAGAGTATCAATGAAATCATGAAGCCAGTTCTGCGCCCCCTTAAGATCCCTAGGTGGATGTCGATCAGCCATACCAGAAACCACAGCGTTAAAATCACCACCCAATAGTAATGATACCTCGGGGAGAGCAAGGACGACCCACCCCAAGTCCGCAAAAGTAGTTGATTGTAGGCCAGGGGGGACATAGACAGAAACCATGGAAAGAGTCCGGCCCTCCCACCTACCCGTTAGAGCGACATAGCGCCCCCTATCATCAAGGACCCTAGCGTTGATCTCCAGTGGGAGAGAAGTCTTAATTAGGATACCAACCCCCCTGGAGCCGGAGGAAAACCCGGCATGGGCGACCAAACGATACCCCTTCCTGTTCATGGCGTGACAAGTATTACCTATGAAGTGCGTCTCCTGAAGAAGGACCACATCAGGGGAGAGACGTTTCAATAATTGCAGCACTACCCCACGTTTAATCCTATCCCCCAACCCATTCACATTCCAGCTCATCAGTTTCAGCCCCCTACCCCCATCCAAAAGTGAAAGAAGATTCAACCTCAGTAAGAATCCAGCACTTTGATCAGAAGGTCTAACAATACATTGCCTTGCAGAAGAACAAACACACACATCAACAGGAACCCCCCAATCCCCCCACCAACATCCTGTTACAAACCCCCCCACCCTGCACCCTTGCATAAGACTAAAAAGCCACCCCAACTTGCAGTGTGCCTGTTGCCCCCACATCTAACTAAGCTACAAAAAGTTAATCAGAGGAGGAGAGAGACCCACCAATAGCCCCGTAACCCCCCCGGATGTCACAACAATTCACATTACAGGATTAGCGAACCACAGTTCAAGGCCCACTGGGGACCCCAGAAACCAGGCAAAAGGTGTCTATTCCTGTTCCATCGGTCTGCCTTCCGCCCCTCCAAATTGTTCCTCTTGTGCATGATGGTTCAGCAGAGTGTCAAGCCAGTCAGCCACCGGCCGATCGAAAAAATAAGTGCACTCCGCGTGTTCGATCCTCAACTGGGCCGGAAAAAGCATAGCGTACTTAAGGCCCATATCACACAGTCTCCTCTTTACCCCCAGGAAGCCAAGTCTCTGCTTTTGGACAGATTGGGTAAAGTCCGGGTAGAAGCTGATGGTAGTGTTCTCGAACTTCATAGGACCACTCATCCGCGAGGCCTGCAGGATAGCGTCTCTATCACGGAAATTAAAAATCCTTGCGATCATAGGCCGCGGTGGGGCACCCACCTTTGGCTTACCACCTGGAACTCTATGGGCCCTCTCAACCGTGAAAAACGTACTCAGTCCCTTGGGTGCAAGATGGTTAACAACAAGATTTTCGACGAAGAGGTCAGCTGCAGAATCTTCCGCCTTCTCCGGGACTCCGATGATACGGACATTGTTCCACTGAGCCCTCCCTTCAAAATCCTCCAGACAACGCACAAAGAGATCATTGGAGGCCTTCAAGTTGCGGACCTCCGTCTGCAAGTCAGCAACGTCATCCGTCAAACTGGAAGTCTTAATGTCCAACGACTTGACTTTCTCGTTCGTTTTAGTCAAGTCCATGCGGGTCAGATTGACATAGATCGCCACAGTATCAAGTTTATGGGCAAGGGTCTCTATTTGTTGCCCAAGGGAGGATTTGATCCCATCTATAGCGGCCATAACGTCTTGCAGGGTCGGCTCAGTTGCTGATATCAGAGCATCTCTTGTGTCCGCCAGCGACCTGCCCGATCCGCTGGGAGATCCCTTATTCTGGGCATAACGATCCATGTTGTTAGTCTGGGTATAGCCACCCCGCCGAGTTTTCTTGAGCTTCTGCTTTTCCCCCTCCAGTTTCCCCGCCATTGCGGAATGTGGACTGATGTGAGGCAGGCAGACTAAGTAGGAAGATGGCGGCTCCAGGGAGCCCTGGGCGGAGGTCCAACCTCAACCAGAGGGCACAGGCCAGGTATCCTCCCAAAACTCGCAAAGCAGTGAGGAGGTACACTCGGGTGCAACGTAGGATAGTTGCCCTCGGCACTGGGGGCCGCTCCAGAAAAACAAATCGAAAGTGAAAGGCAACCAGACCGGTCGACCCTGCCACCTCAGGCCGATGTTGTTCAACTCCAGCTCGGGCACCGTGCCAACTCCACAGCCGGGCATCACGGAGACTTAGGCCGCAATCTTCTGGGCACCACAACACCGGTTCCCGGGGCCCGATTCGGAATCGGAATGCAGGTCTCGCCTCACCCTTGGTTCGTCTTCACGAAGACATCAATGAAGGGCAGGATAGACGACAGGATAGACGTGGGAGGTTACGAGGGTCTCGGGAGCCCTGTGCTCACCCAGCCATCTTGGTTTCGCGCGAAGCTCCTCCCAGCATCCCTTCATATTCTTGACATCAGAACGTTAATGCTGCAATATAAAATTCCTATGATAATTTTGCAACAATTTTAAGGTCAAACACCCTTCTTATAGTTATACAATTTTTTTCATTCCACTGTCATCTATTGTGTCTCCCACCTTAGATATTTCTATGAGATTCCATTACCGGAAACCTGTCTGTTTGTGAACCTCATTTAGTAAAACTATTTTTCATAATGGAGTCGCTCTGGTGACTCTTTCTTTCCAGCACAGGCTGATTGTAGCTGTATCCCTGGGCCTTAGCACCATCTGCATTGCTAATTGGATGGTCTGTCTACACCATAGAAATAGTGTAAAGTGGTACTGCCTAATGCCAATTCATCTTATTGCATTGCTGGGTCATGTAATGGGGTATGTACCCAGTAGTTCAGTATAATTGCGCTCTAAGAATAAGGTTTTATTCAGGGTTGTGTTTATCCCTAAGTATTTAAAACTGTCTGATATTATTTTGACCCTTTGCAGGTACTTCCCTTCTGTGCATCATTAATTAATTTTGAAACTGCTGAAATTTTGCCAAGTTTATTTTATATTGAAAGTAATACCCCAAGGCCTGAAACAGGGAAAGCACTGCTGGCCCTGTTTCAACTAGATTTGACATATAGAAGAGGACATAATTAGCATAAAGTGAGATTTTTTCCTTTAAACTCTCTCAAGGTGAGAACCTGGAAATATGAGCTGAGGACCTGACCCAGCATGACAATAGATTTACACATAAAGTAAAGAGGAATATGAAGAGTAGGCATCCATCTACCCAGTGACAGTGCCATGACCATAGCTTTTGAGGCCTAATATAGTAGGTGAACCTGTTTATGGAAGCTACTGCTGAATCCAAAGCCTTTAAGTAACAAGGGCGTGTTAGATCAGTCAATTGCATTGACTGTCTTTTCAATCTCAAGTGAAAATATCACCAGTCGCTGTATCATGGTGCCTTCTCTGCTCAACCAATTATACAATCACCAAAGTCTAGTGGATTGACAAGATTATGAAAAACAGGGTTAAACCCAATAAAGTCTAAGGGACCTGGGTGATTATCGTTACAAAGGGAAGGGGTCCCAGACAAAAGACAGAATAATACACACTTATAACATTTGATAAATTCAAAGTACAACGCTAGTAAATGCAAAAAAGTATTTATTCAGATTTGCATGATTACCTTCTACTGGTTAGAGTTCATATCATATTCAATTAAACACATTACAAATTGGTATTAGATATACGTGCCCACATTCACAACGGGGAGGGGGGAAAGTGAAGGAGGTGTCAAGGACAGGGTAGGGTCAAAGGATAATCCGATTCATTCTGTGACAAGTTTTAATCACTATTCGGAAAATAAATACATGTAGTCCCTTTAGCCAAAGGGCCACAGCATAAGGCTCTGAAAGAGTCCAAACTTTAACTGATGCACCGAACCAAACTCCGCTTCAGCCGATAGGGTCTTGTTGGGGTAGGAGATTGGTCGTAGTTATATAGTCAACGTTTCGACCTGAACTATGTGTAGGAAGGTAGTCCTTACGAGGCGGGTCTTCTTCAGGACAGATGGGTTGTGGGTGGGCAACCTCCTAGGGTGCAGTTAAAAAGAAAACTATTAGTACACACCCATCCTGTTAATTATTACAAGGAGGGCGGAAATTGGGGGGGCAAAGTTGCAATTAAAAACGTGCTGTCAAGGGTCTGATCACAAACAACATTTTTTACAAAAAGGAAGAAGAAATACAGAAGACTAAGATTCTCGATATTCTAAATCAGAATATAATTTATGCACTTCACAGGTTCCAGAGTGAAGTTCAAAGATTTAAATCAGTTCAGATTACCCTACTGTGGGGATTAAATCTGTACTGAATAACCATTCATGACCTGCTCACAAACAAAACTCAAAGGGAATCACCCATAAATTCATGAAAGTCGTACCTATGGGTTATGAGGTTCCTCAAAGCTTCTGATAAATTGACCAAGATCTTTAATGGTTGTTCATCCCGACACCTTAAAAGTCATAAAGAGGAATTATTCATAGACCCACCATGAAAAAACAGCGGTCTGGATTTCAGATTAAAAGTGACGTGTCTAAGCTTACCACTATACTGTAATTCCCATAGTAGATAGATCGGATCTATTGTTCAATAACTGATGCCATTCCGTGGAATTTTATAAAGGACAAATTGGATATGTAACGGCGCTAGGAACAGAGACAAAAGTTTTATTAAAAGGTGAGAGTCCAATTGTTCAAGGTTAGATGGCGCACCAATTTAAAGAAAAGGGGGCTTACCACTAGCATACAATTCTTACGCAGACTGAAAGAGATCTGTTTCATACAAAGATTTTTGTAGATATTCTGTTATCAATTACTGGGCAAATTCATAATATGCCTGTGTAGAGGAAACATAAATCGAGAAGGATCTCAGTACAATAATCTCATTTATAAGAACATCGCTAGGTTTGCTGATGATTTATATTGAATTTACTAAAGAAATTGGAGACTTAAATTAGAGATGTCCATACTTAAACAAAACGCCAGTCACAATACGTTAAACGAGGCTTACCGCCATTCTTTCCAGATTTATCAGGGGAGCGCGTCAATCATGTTACTTTGACTCGAGCGCCTAAAGGAACAATAGAGAGATCGCTAAGTTTGAATCGCTGGTTCTTAATAAACTACACAAAATCACTATTCCGGGTTGCGTCGGACAATTTACCTGTGCTGAGTTCCAAGGAAAGCCGGAAGAAATCCGCAGGTAAACGCCCTATGCCACAAACAGTGTAGCCGCGCTTACTTCCTGGTTAGTTATAAGGAGGTGGGGCTACAGTCTAAAATGCAATGGAAGTCGAAAAAAGACTTGCTCATTTTAGTCAGGACAGAACCTCATATAGATTGTCACGAACTGAAATCTTATGTGGATTGACGCGTGCAATGCGAAGTACGCCCATAGTAATTGTAATCGAGGAGACTTCATTAGTATGAAATTTCAAAATCTACATACATACAGTCTAAGGTGCAATGAAAGTCGAAAAAAGACTTGCTCATTTTGGTCAGGACAGAACCTCATATAGATTGTCACAAACTGAATTCTTATATGGATTGACGCGTGCAATGCGAAGTACGCCCATAATAATTGTAATTGAGGAGACATAGGACTTCATTAGTATGAAATTTCAAAATATATATACAGGAGGAATACATTTTAAAACATGGGAAACCAGATTTAGAAACATTCGACTTATTTGATGTAAAACATTTGATCATGTTAAACTTAGTAAAATACATTTCATGTCTAAGCGATAGAGTGCACTTATCTCGTAGGATAGTGTAACTCACCGGTTTGTATTTCAAATTAAACATAACAAAGGTACGTAGTATCAAGGGACTGGAGTGCACCTGTCTCATAGGAAGGTATAGACTCCATCCCGAATCATAGTTAATTATTGACAACATCACATGTCGTGTACTGGCATATCAATTTTGAAAAATTGAGGATGAACTTGGATTGTCACATGGGTTATAGTGTCAAAAATAGTGGTTTATCTGCTTATCAACTCTACCCTAGAAAAGGGGATAACCTTGATTGGTGCATGGGTTGTGATTGAGACACAGGATCAGAGATTGGCTAGTTGTGTGAAACTGCTCTCAGATTCATTCAAACCCTCCGCTACTGAGTTGAATATATGAATCCACTTCATCTCTCTCAAATTTAGGATACTGGATAAGTCACCTCCCCTTGGACCTAGTTGTACATGCTCCAGAACCACCCATTTAAGTGTTTCAGGTAAATGGTTGTGTTTTTCGCAATGTTCCACAAGGGGTGCCCCTGGTACCCTACATCTAATTCTGCTGCAGTGTGATAGAAATCTTGCTTTGACACGCTGTTGTGTCTGTCCCACATAAATGAGATCACATGGGCAGATTATGCCATAAATCACATTCTTGGTGTTACAATTCGTGTGGCTTTTGTGAATGTGATGATGGTTTTTGAAAACAAAGTCCTTAGATTGGATAGTTGATGGACAAGCTTTACACTTTCCGCATCTAAAATGTCCAACAACAGGTGGTTGTTTCCAACATGAGGCCAAGGTTGGTTCGGGGGGGCACTCTAAGAAGGATGAGACTACATAGTCTTTCACATTCCTTGCTTTTTTAAAAGCATGCATAGGTACGTTTTTGATTTCCAATTCATCAGCAACAAGACCCCAATGTTTGTTTATTGTCTTTTTTATGGCATGGCTCTTGGTAGAAAACGTTGTCACGCAAATCATGCGTTCTTCTGATTGGCACGTACGTACTGTAGGTTCCAAAAGGGTTTCCCGGTGGCAAAACCATGCCCTCTTTCTGGAGCGTTTGATCAGCCGTTTGGGGTAGCCTCTTTCTATTAAACGTTCCATCATTGTTTGTGATTGTTGCATATAGTCTTCCTTCTTACTGCAGTTCCTTCGGACTCGAAGGAACTGACCATAGGGTAAGTTGTCTCGAAGGCTGCAGGGGTGATGGCTTGAGTATTGCAATATTGAATTACGTTCAGATGGTTTTCTAAACAGGGTGGTAAATAATGCGCCATTCTCTACCGCAATGGTGATATCTAGGAAGTCAATCTTGTTGTTGCTGGCTTGTATCGTGAATTGGATATCTGGAGATTGTCGGTTCAACCAAGAATGGAAGCTTGCAAGTTCGATGTTATTGCCTTTCCAAATCATCAGCACATCATCAATGTAACGTACCCAGAGTTGTATGTGGGGCCGGAAAGGGTTGTTGTCACACGTTACAAAAGTATTCTCATAGAATGACATAAATAGAATCGCCAGGTCCGTGGCAAAAGCTGCCCCCATTGCCACGCCCTTCGTCTGTAGGTAGAATACATTTTGGAACATAAAAAAGTTCATCATCATAGCGATCTTTAGTAATAGGATTATGAATGAGGTAGGCACCCGTACAGGAGCTTCGTGACTGTCTAGGGCTGTAGTGGCCACCATCAAGGCCTCTTCCTGGGGGATACTTGTATATAGCGAAACAATGTCGCAAGTTACCAATTGAATGGTTTTTCCGCTACCAACGATATAGTATGTGTAGTGTCTCTCAAGTACGTGGGAGTCGCCTCAGCTAGAGGTTTAAGAAAGAAGTCCACATAACGGCATAAAGGCTCCAGAATCGATCCACACCCAGAGACGATGGGTCGTCCAGGTGGGTTGTGCAGGTCTTTATGCACCTTTGGTAGGGTATAAATGGTAGGTATCCGGGGGTGGCTTTGGTTCAAGTATTGATATTCATGATCCGTTAAGAAACCTTGTTGTACACCTTCCTGCGTTATCCTCTGGATTTCAGCTGCCAGGTCTTTAGTAGGATCGGATGTCAGCCTCTTGTAACTAACGCCATCCGTTAGTTGACGCCAGATCTCCTCCTTGTATTTTGATACATCCTGAATTACGATTGCTCCACCTTTGTCGGCAGGCTTCCCCACGACATTATGATTGGACTTCAAAGTTTCCAGGGCTCTTCTTTCAGTCTTACGAATGTTGTATTTCACATAGGTCTTCTCACTCAAGATCTTCTTGACTTCCCCAGTGATGATGTTTTCATATGCCAGTATACGGTGGCTCATTGTATTAGTTGGAGGTACAAAAGTGGATGGTACCCTGAATCCAGTTACTGATATATTCTTGGGTGGTGGTCTGTTCTTGAAAAAGAATCGCAGTCTTATTTTTCGGAAAAATTTAGAGAGTTCCATTATGGTGTTGAAGCAATTTGGAGGAGTCGTTGGTACGAATGACAAGCCTTTACTCAGAACCTCCAGCTCATCTTCATTGAATTGTTGAGATGACAGGTTGATAACAGGTGAACCGGATGTCTTTACCACCTGTAATTCTTGCGCCTGGTTGAGCGTTCCCCGTGTTCCTCTGGCTGGAAGCGGACCTGTTTCATCCCGCGACTTCTGCCGCCATCGTTGTCCCACTGCATCGGAGGGCCTTGCTGACCCCGTCCTGTCCCCCGGTTCCAGTTGTTGCCTCGTCCACGGGGCGGTCTCCATGTGCCCTGCTCTAAAAAAGAATTAGAGTTAGTTTGGTATTGGGGACGGTATGTGTCTTGGTAGCCGTAGGCGTCGCTGGTGCCAGCCTGTTCAGAGTCTTCTCCAGAACTATAGGAAGAATCCGAGAATGTGGTGTATCTCCCTCTCGGTCTACCACCTCTGAATCCACGATTTGTGAAACGTCCCTGTGAATCCTGTCGGAAGTATTCGTCGGATAAGTATGGATACGTTTTCTTCTTATCGTAGAATTTGAGATCTCTCGCTAGTTTGTCAAGTTTCTTCTTGATGGTAGTGGTTTCGAAATCTTGGAGGGTAGCGACAAGCTTAGCAAGCGCCTCTTTGGAATTGGTGAGAGTGCTGTCACCTGAGATGCTTGCCTTCAACTCTGATATTTGTTTGTTCAGGGCCACAACCTGTTCAGCCACGGTCTCTATCCCCAACACCATCCAGTGTCTGGAACAATTATTCGCAACAAAGCTGAAACCTTCACGGAATTTGGGGATGTCTATAAAGATGGCAGGTTCAACTTTGACTTGCAGACCTGTAGGTATAATATTGTTTTGGAGGCACTGTGCCAGGAAATGACCGTGTAGTTTTGTACGGATCAATTTATTTTTTAATCTCTCTAACAGGGAGATCTTATCATTAAGGGTAATATCAATAATGGGCATACCTACCGATAAGAACTTGTTGGTAGGATCATGTAATAGTTTGTCTATATAGTCTTCTGTATAGGTGAGTATTTCTTTATCTACCATATTGATAAATCATAGGCAGATTTGTAAAGAAAGTTGTACAAGAGATCTGACAACACGTGAGAACCTCCAAAATGAAGGTGGTATAACCTCACAGGCATGCGCCTGTACAGAATAGATTATGAAAAACAGGTTTAAACCCAATAAAGTCTAAGGGACCTGGGTGATTATCGTTACAAAGGGAAGGGGTCCCAGACAAAAGACAGAATAATACACACTTATAACATTTGATAAATTCAAAGTACAACGCTAGTAAATGCAAAAAAGTATTTATTCAGATTTGCATGATTACCTTCTACTGGTTAGAGTTCATATCATATTCAATTAAACACATTACAAATTGGTATTAGATATACGTGCCCTCATTCACAATGGGAGACAGGTGCACTCTAGTCTCTTGATACTACGTACCTTTGTTATGTTTAATTTGAAATACAAACCGGTGAGTTACACTATCCTACGAGATAAGTGCACTCTATCGCTTAGACATGAAATGTATTTTACTAAGTTTAACATGATCAAATGTTTTACATCAAATAAGTCGAATGTTTCTGTTACGCTTTGGGCGGGATGCGGCGCAGAAGATAGGGGCAAGAGTCGTGCTCGTGGTAATTGAGGTTTTATAGAGTTGGTCTGTGCAGCTCTTCCGGTTAGGGTATCTCCGTGGGGACCTGCTTCTGCTCCGTCTGCGATGGTGGACTTTCTCCTTCTTCCGGGTCCCTTCCGGTCCTCTGGATGGAGCTTCTTCCTCCTCGGAGTCCGTCCCGGCGTGCGGAGTAGCTCTCCAGCAATCCCCCAAAGAGAAGAGAGGAAAAGTATCAGGTGTTTGTTCAGTAAACTATTCGTGCAGGGTAGGGAGTGAGGGAATCACCTGTGCTCTGTTTATCGTGTGAGTGGTGGGGGTTGGTACGTGCACAGGAAGGGTACCGGGGGTGCTAGACGTCCCGGGGAGTTGTACCTAGTGTACGCTGACCTCCGATCCAGCCCCGCAACCGGTCACGTACCTGGATGAGCCACGCACCTCCCCTGGGTGAGTGGCTGGGCGGCTCGTGGGAACGGTGGCCTCCTGGCTTCCCTCCGTCTGTTGCAGGCGCCGAGTCTGCTCTCGTGTCCTCTCCTGACGTCCGACCTCCTTCTCCCTCACTCGTAGTCCGGCTCTCGACTTCTCCAATGGCGTCTCCCGCTCTCTCCTCCTGCCGTCCGATTCTCCCGTCCTCAGCTTCCTCCTCTCTATGATCCGTTCTCCGCGCACTCTCTCCTTCCGTCCTCCAGGTGAACAAGCACACCTGTGATCCCGCGGGTTCTCCTTTTGATGGGCAGGTCGGATAGGTCGGCTCCTCCCACTCGGCGTCCCCTCCTGAATTAAAGGGCCAGTCCATGGCGTTCGCCTCCTTCCAGCTTGCACCCGGGTCCTGTGGTTTAGAGAGAGAGAGGGGGGGGGGGAGGGAACAAGTGTTAGGTCGAACCTCCCCTCGGACGCTTCCTTGGCGCGAGGGAGACCGGCACCTGGAGGCTGTGAATCCTGCGTGCCATCCGAAGCCCTTCTGTACACCCCGTTACAGTTTCTAAATCTGGTTTCCCATGTTTTGAAATGTATTCCTCCTGTATATATATTTTGAAATTTCATACTAATGAAGTCCTATGTCTCCTCAATTACAATTATTATGGGCGTACTTCGCATTGCACGCGTCAATCCATATAAGAATTCAGTTCGTGACAATCTATATGAGGTTCTGTCCTGACCAAAATGAGCAAGTCTTTTTTCGACTTTCATTGCACCTTAGACTGTATGTATGTAGATTTTGAAATTTCATACTAATGAAGTCTCCTCGATTACAATTACTATGGGCGTACTTCGCGTTGCACGCGTCAATCCACGTAAGATTTCAGTTTGTGACAATCTATATGAGGTTCTGTCCTGACTAAAATGAGCAAGTCTTTTTTCGACTTCCATTGCATTTTAGACTGTAGCCCCACCTCCTTATAACTAACCAGGAAGTAAGCGCGGCTACACTGTTTGTGGCACAGCGCGTTTACCTGCGGATTTCTTCCGGCTTTCCTTGGAACTCAGCACAGGTAAATTGTCCGACGCAACCCGGAATAGTGATTTTGTGTAGTTTATTAAGAACCTGCGATTCGAACTTAGCGATCTCTCTATTGTTCCTTTAGGCGCTCGAGTCAAAGTAACATGATTGACGCGCTCCCCTGATAAATCTGGAAAGAATGGCGGTAAGCCTCGTTTAACGTATTGTGACTGGCGTTTTGTTTAAGTATGGACATCTCTAATTTAAGTCTCCAATTTCTATAGTAAATTCAATATAAATCATCAGCAAACCTAGCGATGTTCTTATAAATGAGATTATTGTACTGAGATCCTTCTCGATTTATGTTTCCTCTACACAGGCATATTATGAATTTGCCCAGTAATTGATAACAGAATATCTACAAAAATCTTTGTATGAAACAGATCTCTTTCAGTCTGCGTAAGAATTGTATGCTAGTGGTAAGCCCCCTTTTCTTTAAATTGGTGCGCCATATAAACTTGAACAATTGGACTCTCACCTTTTAATAAAACTTTTGTCTCTGTTCCTAGCGCCGTTACATATCCAATTTGTCCTTTATAAAATTCCACGGAATGGCATCAGTTATTGAACAATAGATCCGATCTATCTACTATGGGAATTACAGTATAGTGGTAAGCTTAGACACGTCACTTTTAATCTGAAATCCAGACCGCTGTTTTTTAATGGTGGGTCTATGAATAATGCCTCTTTATGACTTTTAAGGTGTCGGGATGAACAACCATTAAAGATCTTGGTCAATATATCAGAAGCTTTGAGGAACCTCATAACCCATAGGTATGACTTTCATTAATTTATGGGTGATTCCCTTTGAGTTTTGTTTGTGAGCAGGTCATGAATGGCTATTCAGTACAGATTTAATCCCCACAGTAGGGTAATCTGAACTGATTTAAATCTTTGAACTTCACTCTGGAAACTGTGAAGTGCATAAATTATATTCTGATTTAGAATATCGAGAATCTTAGTCTTCTGTATTTCTTCTTCCTTTTTGTAAAAAATGTTGTTTGTGATCAGACCCTTGACAGCACGTTTTTAATTGCAACTTTGCCCCCCCCAATTTCCGCCCTCCTTGTAATAATTAACAGGATGGGTGTGTACTAATAGTTTTCTTTTTAACTACCCCCTAGGAGGTTGCCCACCCACAACCCCTCTGTCCTGAAGAAGACCCGCCTCGTAAGGACTACCTTCCTACACATAGTTCGGGTCGAAACGTTGACTATATAACTACGACCAATCTCCTACCCCAACAAGACCCTATCGGCTGTAGCGGAGTTTGGTTCGGTGCATCAGTTAAAGTTTGGACTCTTTCAGAGCCTTATGCTGTGGCCCTTTGGCTAAAGGGACTACATGTATTTATTTTCCGAATAGTGATTAAAACTTGTCACAGAATGAATCGGATTATCCTTTGACCCTACCCTGTCCTTGACATTTCCTTCACTTTCCCCCCCTCCCCGTTGTGAATGTGGGCACGTATATCTAATACCAATTTGTAATGTGTTTAGTTGAATATGATATGAACTCTAACCAGTAGAAGGTAATCATGCAAATCTGAATAAATACTTTTTTGCATTTACTAGCGTTGTACTTTGAATTTATCAAATGCTATAAGTGTGTATTATTCTGTCTTTTGTCTGGGACCCCTTCCCTTTGTAACGATAATCACCCAGGTCCCTTAGACTTTATTGGGTTTAACCCTGTTTTTCATAATCTATTCTGTACAGGCGCATGCCTGTGAGGTTATACACCTTCATTTTGGAGGTTCTCACGTGTTGTCAGATCTCTTGTACAACTTTCTTTACAAACCTGCCTATGATTTATCAATATGGTAGATAAAGAAATACTCACCTATACAGAAGACTATATAGACAAACTATTACATGATCCTACCAACAATTTCTTATCGGTAGGTACGCCCATTATTGATATTACCCTTAATGATAAGATTTCCCAGTTAGAGAGATTAGAAAAGAAATTGATCCGTACAAAACTACACGGTCATTTCCTGGCACAGTGCCTCCAAAACAATATTATACCTACAGGTCTGCAAGTCAAAGTTGAACCTGCCATCTTTATAGACATCCCCAAATTCCGTGAAGGTTTCAGCTTTGTTGCGAATAATTGTTCCAGACACTGGATGGAGTTGGGGATAGAGACCGCGGCTGAACAGGTTGTGGCCCTGAACAAACAAATATCAGAGTTGAAGGCAAGCATCTCAGGTGACAGCACTCTCACCAATTCCAAAGAGGCGCTAGCTAAGCTTGTCGCTACCCTTCAAGATTTCAAAACCACTACCATCAAGAAGAAACTTGACAAACTAGCGAGAGATCTCAAATTCTACGATAAGAAGAAAACGTATCCATACTTATCCGACGAATACTTCCGACAGGATTCACAGGGACGTTTCACAAATCGTGGATTCAGAGGTGGTAGACCGAGAGGGAGATACACCACATTCTCGGATTCTTCCTATAGTTCTGGAGAAGACTCTGAACAGGCTGGCACCAGCGACGCCTACGGCTACCAAGACACATACCGTCCCCAATACCAAACTAACTCTAATTCTTTTTTAGAGCAGGGCACATGGAGACCGCCCCGTGGACAAGGCAACAACTGGAACCGGGGGACAGGACGGGGTCAGCCAGGCCCTCCGATGCAGTGGGACAACGATGGCGGCAGAGGTCGCGGGATGAAACAGGTCCGCTTCCAGCCAGAGGAACACGGGGAACGCTCAACCAGGCGCAAGAATTACAGGTGGTAAAGACATCCGGTTCACCTGTTATCAACCTGTCATCTCAACAATTCAATGAAGATGAGCTGGAAGTTCTGAGTAAAGGCTTGTCATTCGTACCAACGACTCCTCCAAATTGCTTCAACACCATAATGGAACTCTCTAAATGTTTCCGAAAAATAAGACTGCAATTCTTTTTCAAGAACAGACCACCACCCAAGAATATATCAGTAACTGGATTCAGGGTACCATCCACTTTTGTACCTCCAACTAATACAATGAGCCACCGTATACTGGCATATGAAAACATCATCACTGGGGAAGTCAAGAAGATCTTGAGTGAGGAGACCTATGTGAAATACAACATTCGTAAGACTGAAAGAAGAGCCCTGGAAACTTTGAAGTACAATCATAATATCGTGGTGAAGCCTGCCGACAAGGGTGGAGCAATCGTAATTCAGGATGTATCAAAATACAAGGAGGAGATCTGGCGTCAACTAACGGATGGCGTTAGTTACAAGAGGCTGACATCCGATCCTACTAAAGACCTGGCAGCTGAAATCCAGAGGATAACGCAGGAAGGTGTACAACAAGGTTTCTTAACGGATCATGAATATCAATACTTGAACCAAAGCCACCCCCGGATACCTACCATTTATACCCTACCAAAGGTGCATAAAGACCTGCACAACCCACCTGGACGACCCATCGTCTCTGGGTGTGGATCGATTCTGGAGCCTTTATGCCGTTATGTGGACTTCTTTCTTAAACCTCTAGCTGAGGCGACTCCCACGTACTTGAGAGACACTACACATACTATATCGTTGGTAGATGAAAAACCATTCAATCTGGATGAAGATCTATTGGTAACTTGCGACATTGTTTCGCTATATACAAGTATCCCCCAGGAAGAGGCCTTGATGGTGGCCACTACAGCCCTAGACAGTCGCGAAGCTCCTGTACGGGTGCCTACCTCATTCATAATCCTATTACTAAAGATCGCTATGATGAGGAACTTTTTTATGTTCCAAAATGTATTCTACCTACAGACGAAGGGCGTGGCAATGGGGGCAGCTTTTGCCCCGGACCTGGCGATTCTATTTATGTCATTCTATGAGAATACTTTTGTAACGTGTGACAACAACCCTTTCCGGCCCCACATACAACTCTGGGTACGTTACATTGATGATGTGCTGATGATTTGGAAGGGCAATAACATCGAACTTGCAAGCTTCCATTCTTGGTTGAACCGACAATCTCCAGATATCCAATTCACGATACAAGCCAGCAACAACAAGATTGACTTCCTAGATATCACCATTGCGGTAGAGAATGGCGCATTATTTACCACCCTGTTTAGAAAACCATCTGAACGTAATTCATTATTGCAATACTCAAGCCATCACCCCCGCAGCCTTCGAGACAACTTACCCTATGGTCAGTTCCTTCGAGTCCGAAGGAACTGCAGTAAGAAGGAAGACTATATGCAACAATCACAAACAATGATGGAACGTTTAATAGAAAGAGGCTACCCCAAACGGCTGATCAAACGCTCCAGAAAGAGGGCATGGTTTTGCCACCGGGAAACCCTTTTGGAACCTACAGTACGTACGTGCCAATCAGAAGAACGCATGATTTGCGTGACAACGTTTTCTACCAAGAGCCATGCCATAAAAAAGACAATAAACAAACATTGGGGTCTTGTTGCTGATGAATTGGAAATCAAAAACGTACCTATGCATGCTTTTAAAAAAGCAAGGAATGTGAAAGACTATGTAGTCTCATCCTTCTTAGAGTGCACCCCCAAACCAACCTTGGCCTCATGTTGGAAACAACCACCTGCTGTTGGACATTTTAGATGCAGAAAGTGTAAAGCTTGTCCATCAACTATCCAATCTAAGGACTTTGTTTTCAAAAACCATCATCACATTCACAAAAGCCACACGAATTGTAACACCAAGAATGTGATTTATGGCATAATCTGCCCATGTGATCTCATTTATGTGGGACAGACACAACAGCGTGTCAAAGCAAGATTTCTATCACACTGCAGCAGAATTAGATTTAGGGTACCAGGGGCACCCCTTGTGGAACATTGCGAAAAACACAACCATTTACCTGAAACACTTAAATGGGTGGTTCTGGAGCATGTACAACTAGGTCCAAGGGGAGGTGACTTATCCAGTATCCTAAATTTGAGAGAGATGAAGTGGATTCATATATTCAACTCAGTAGCGGAGGGTTTGATTGAATCTGAGAGCAGTTTCACACAACTAGCCAATCTCTGATCCTGTGTCTCAATCACAACCCATGCACCAATCATGGTTATCCCCTTTTCTAGGGTAGAGTTGATAAGCAGATAAACCACTATTTTTGACACTATAACCCACGTGACAATCCAAGTTCATCCTCAATTTTTCAAAATTGATATGCCAGTACACGACATGTGATGTTGTCAATAATTAACTATGATTCCGGATGGAGTCTATACCTTCCTATGAGACAGGTGCACTCCAGTCCCTTGATACTACGTACCTTTGTTATGTTTAATTTGAAATACAAACCGGTGAGTTACACTATCCTACGAGATAAGTGCACTCTATCGCTTAGACATGAAATGTATTTTACTAAGTTTAACTTGATCAAATGTTTTACATCAAATAAGTCGAATGTTTCTAAATCTGGTTTCCCATGTTTTGAAATGTATTCCTCCTGTATATATATTTTGAAATTTCATACTAATGAAGTCCTCAATTACAATAATTATGGGCGTACTTCGCATTGCACGCGTCAATCCATATAAGAATTCAGTTCATGACAATCTATATGAGGTTCTGTCCTGACCAAAATGAGCAAGTCTTTTTTCGACTTTCATTGCACCTTAGACTGTATGTATGTAGATTTTGAAATTTCATACTAAGGAAGTCTCCTCGATTACAATTACTATGGGCGTACTTCGCATTGCACGCGTCAATCCACATAAGATTTCAGTTCGTGACAATCTATATGAGGTTCTGTCCTGACTAAAATGAGCAAGTCTTTTTTCTACTTCCATTGCATTTTAGACGGTAGCCCCACCTCCTTATAACTAACCAGGAAGTAAGCGCGGCTACACTGTTTGTGGCACAGCGCGTTTACCTGCGGATTTCTTCCGGCTTTCCTTGGAACTCAGCACAGGTAAATTGTCCGACGCAACCCGGAATAGTGATTTTGTGTAGTTTATTAAGAACCAGCGATTCGAACTTAGCGATCTCTCTATTGTTCCTTTAGGTGCTCGAGTCAAAGTAACATGATTGACGCGCTCCCCTGATAAATCTGGAAAGAATGGCGGTAAGCCGCGTTTAACGTATTGTGACTGGCGTTTTGTTTAAGTATGGACATCTCTAATTTAAGTCTCCAATTTATTTAGTAAATTCAATATAAATCATCAGCAAACCTAGCGATGTTCTTATAAATGAGATTATTGTACTGAGATCCTTCTCGATTTATGTTTCCTCTACACAGGCATATTATGAATTTGCCCAGTAATTGATAACAGAATATCTACAAAAGTCTTTGTATGAAACAGATCTCTTTCAGTCTGCGTAAGAATTGTATGCTAGTGGTAAGCCCCCTTTTCTTTAAATTGGTGCGCCATCTAAACTTGAACAATTGGACTCTCACCTTTTAATAAAACTTTTGTCTCTGTTCCTAGCGCCGTTACATATCCAATTTGTCCTTTATAAAATTCCACGGAATGGCATCAGTTATTGAACAATAGATCCGATCTATCTACTATGGGAATTACAGTATAGTGGTAAGCTTAGACACGTCACTTTTAATCTGAAATCCAGACCGCTGTTTTTTTCATGGTGGGTCTATGAATAATGCCTCTTTATGACTTTTAAGGTGTCGGGATGAACAACCATTAAAGATCTTGGTCAATTTATCAGAAGCTTTGAGGAACCTCGTAACCCATAGGTACGACTTTCATGAATTTATGGGTGATTCCCTTTGAGTTTTGTTTGTGAGCAGGTCATGAATGGTTATTCAGTACAGATTTAATCCCCACAGTAGGGTAATCTGAACTGATTTAAATCTTTGAACTTCACTCTGGAACCTGTGAAGTGCATAAATTATATTCTGATTTAGAATATCGAGAATCTTAGTCTTCTGTATTTCTTCTTCCTTTTTGTAAAAAATGTTGTTTGTGATCAGACCCTTGACAGCACGTTTTTAATTGCAACTTTGCCCCCCCAATTTCCGCCCTCCTTGTAATAATTAACAGGATGGGTGTGTACTAATAGTTTTCTTTTTAACTACCCCCTAGGAGGTTGCCCACCCACAACCCCTCTGTCCTGAAGAAGACCCGCCTCGTAAAGACTACCTTCCTACACATAGTTCGGGTCAAAACGTTGACTATGTAACTACGACCAATCTCCTACCCCAACAAGACCCTATCGGCTGAAGCGGAGTTTGGTTCGGTGCATCAGTTAAAGTTTGGACTCTTTCAGAGCCTTATGCTGTGGCCCTTTGGCTAAAGGGACTACATGTATTTATTTTCCGAATAGTGATTAAAACTTGTCACAGAATGAATCGGATTATCCTTTGACCCTACCCTGTCCTTGACACTTCCTTCACTTTCCCCCCTCCCCGTTGTGAATGTGGGCACGTATATCTAATACCAATTTGTAATGTGTTTAATTAAATATGATATGAACTCTAACCAGTAGAAGGTAATCATGCAAATCTGAATAAACACTTTTTTGCATTTACTAGTGGATTGACAAAGCATGAATTCCAACTGGAGTTTGTGGGCCAGGAGTGTGTTGAAAGTAACTTTGTGAGGAATTTGATCTTTATATTTCTTCATAATAAGGTGTGATATTGGCACTATAAAGAGCATGGCTTTTTAGGTTTTCCTTCTTTGTGAATAAGTGATACCAGCATGTCTAAGGTCAAGATCCTTTACAGTTTCCCTCAATCCAGGCTTCTTTGAACATGCTAAACAGGTGGGTAATTAATTGTGGGTAGAGCCTCTTAGTCAGTTCCATTTGGAGTACATTCAATCTGGGCACTTTCCCACTTTGTAGTTGGTGAATAGCCTCCTTTAGTGTTATTTCCTCTTCCAGCACTGCCCTGTCTTTCCTATTTAGCACTGAGATTTCTACATCCTCAAGAAATGACTGTGGTTTCTTCCTCTCCTTGTCTCTATCTTGCTTCCTATAGATCTCTATAGAAGTCAGCAAATACTTGCAAGATTTCCACTTTTTATAATTTTGTATTTAGACAGTGTAATTTTGCTGCTTTGTCCATTACTTTTTTATACTTCTTACAAAGTATATCAAACGGTCAGAGTTCTAAGTCTATTGTGGGGGTTGGAGGAGTTCAACATCATTTTTTCTAGGTGGAGCATTTGTTCCACCAGGGAATCTAATTTCCTTTCTCTAGCCTTCTTTTTTTGCTGATCCACATGTAACCTCTCTTTCTAAGCATTGTTTTGTGTGCCTCGAACTATATCCCAGGGGATCGCACTGACCCTTCACTTTCTTTAAAGGAATTTCTTCCTGGATGCTAGCCATAATTTCAGGGTTCTTAAGTGCCCATACACCCAGTTTCCAGGTGGTCATTTTCTATCCGTTCCTTGTTCCAACAGTCAACATAACAGTGGATTGGTCTGAAAGGCCTCTTGCCATGTGTTGTATTTCCACAATGGGGGGAATTTGAATGCTGGGATAAAGAGACAGTTGAGTCTCTAGAGTGATTCATGTGCTCCTGACAGACATCAGTATTGCCCGTTTGAAGTGTCTTTCATCCTCCACATTTCAGATATGCCTAGGGCCCTGGTGAATTGTAGCAGGGAGGTAGCTGCCTGAGTTGTTACTGTAGTAGATGTAGGCCTGTTTGCCCTAGGTCACAATGTCTTCCTGCTGGAGAGAATTTTCAAGGAAAAAAGCGTTGGGGTGTCCTTTACCATTCCGACCGAGCTGAATTAAGACAGCTCCCATGGCTTGGTCTGAGACATTAGTCTAGAAAATGAAGAGTTTTGAGGCATCACAGGAGTTTGAATGAACTCTTCTTTCAGTCTTTTGAAAGAAGTAGTGGCACTATGATTCCTTTAAAAGGTCTTATTCTTTTAAATAGATCTGTAATGTAAGAAACTAGTTTAGAGAAAATCCTGATAAACGTCTGGTAAAAATTTGCTAAACCAAGGAAACTTTGTGTTTCCTTTATAGAAGAAAATATGGACCAGCTTAGGATGGCTGGAACGTTCTGGGAGTCCATAGCTATGCCCCCTGAGGAAAGCACATACCCTAACTATTCTACTGAATCATTCCTAAAAAGTCAACAACTTATTCTCCTTCAAAAGCTAAAGTACTTGCTTGACATGAGCTGAGCACTCTGAGGTGTCTTCAGAAAAAATAAGAATGTCATCCAAATAAATGGCCTTAGTCTGGAGGATAAGGAAAGAAAAGATGGCGTTCATAAAGCGCTAGAAGACAGCTCTGGCAATACATAGGCCGCTGGGCATTACCTGATATTCGTAATGCCCCAAAGGTATTCTAAAGCTGTCTTCCACTCATCACAAGACTGCATTTGGATCAGATGGTAGGCTCCTCTCAGATCTAAGTGAATATTTTGGCCCTTTGAACCCTCTCCAAAATAACAGAAATAGGTAGTAGAGGATAGTGATCTTTAATAGAGACTGAATTTAACCCTCTATAATCTATATAAGGCCAGAATTCAGAAGAGCCTTTCTTAAACACAAAGAATAAATATGGTCCAGCAGGGGACTTAGATGGCACAACCAACACATTCTCTAAATCAGCTGTAAGATACTCTCTTACTGCATTGTTATGAAGCTAGCTGTTTAGTATTATGATTTACTATAGGTCATGGAAATTCTCTGCGAAGAAGTTCACTACCCATTTGGAAGGGATGCTCAAATGTTGTAGTGGGGCCTGGGGCAATTTGCTTCTAAATATAGAACAAATTAATCCTCCAGAGAAAAGAGTAAACAAAGCTATGTTGCAGCGTTTAGCTGCTTCTTTATTTGTAAATAGGTAAGCTCGACTTATAGTGTATGATTTAAATTTTGCAGCTGGTATTTGAGGACTTCAGGAAGAAATAGGTCTGAGGCATTATATCCTATGCTCCCTTGTGATGGCCCTGCTATTTGGTGAGGTTGACACTTGTAGAGTCCGCCCCAGCCTGGGTGCCCACCAATGGCTACGCCACACACACAGCATAACAAGTCTTTATTTGTCTGTGTGTAACTGTGAACTGAACCTTACTAAACTAGCCTTCAATGCATTCTGCTCCAACACTTATGTCACAGTTCTACGGAGTCCATAAGAAGCCAAAAGGGTTCCATCATTTTTAACTCACAAGACACTTTCTAAATACATTAGTAAATAAACTGGTAGACTTCATATCCACCTACATGAAAACCATGTGGAATAAGTGTGAGGGAAATTATCATTTCTCTCCCTCAAGCCATCCTGGTATTGTGGAGTGTTTTAACAAAATGCTGAAAGGCATGGTAATTGCCTTAAAGAGGCCTTGAGGAGGAGGTGGAATCTCATCCCATTAAGCTTACTGTTTTCCTAATAAGAGGTACTGTGGAAATGAATGAGTTTCTGCCCGTTTGAGCTGTGGACCAGTGACCAACTCCTTTCGAAGAAGAAGTGTGTGGATGGAAACCCTGACATCCCACACATATACTGTGATGGACTATGTGCTAAGCTGCAGGATAATGATGACCGAGTGGATGTGTAAGGCCATCTTTGGCTAGTCAAGAACCACAGAAAGAATGGTATGACAGGAAGACAAGCCTTAGCAGTTACCAAAAGAGTCAAGTGGCTCTGATCTTCAAGGCAAATCATTAAGTGAAGGATTTGGTTGACATCACTGCTACAAGGGAACACAGGAGTATATTCCTGATGACGATCGTTCGGTAGAGGAGTTAATCTTACCTATAATCTAACTCCTTTGTCCATTTGTTTTTGCAAATCCCTGAGTGGCCTCTGGTATGCACCCATTGGTTAGGGGGCAGTAAAGAGCAAGATGTACAGATGCTGCAAAGGCTTCAGTGCTTGCCAAAAGGCTAGCCCCCGCACAGAGTTCATTGGTCACCAGAGTCATGTTATTGAGTAAGGGTCGACAGACCAATTCTATTGCCTGCGTTTTAGGCCTCAGCACTGTGGCCAAAGTGAAAGTCAATACCATTACTCGACTTGATTTGCTTGCTAATCTACGCAGCAAAATAATTTTTTTGATCACCTTCATCTCACCAAGGCCTACGGCAGATCTCTGTGAAAGAGAGTAAGAGACAATATGGACTATTTAGGGCCTCATTACGATGAGGGTGGGATTGCCACCATCAGGCCGCCCGTCCCACCGCTAACGGACCCTGCATGACTAGGGTGACCAACCGTCCGTAAATTTCACGGACTGCCCGTAATTTGGGCCTCTTGTCCGTTGTCCGTGAAGGATTCTTTCACGGACGCCTTTTGTCCGTAATTTCAGCCGCCCCCTGCAAGCAGACTGAGAGTCCTGTATCTGTCACAACAGGGGCCAGCTCGCGCTCCTGCTGTGATTAGTGGCCAGAGGCAGCCCCTCCCCGACCTGGCACAGATTGCTATCAGGCCCATTATCATTCTGTATGTTGGCTAATTATCACATATAGAATGATAATGGGCCGGTGACAGCATTTACTGGGCCTCCTCTTTCATTCACTGCTCTTCTCATGGATCGTTCTTGTGTGCAGCAGCATTGCTCAGTGAGTGTTACCAGCTGCCACTGCAATGCCACGTTCATCTAAGGTAAAGGGGTTCCATTAGTGGCTTCAGTTAGTCAGGGGCCAGTGAAGCTTTATATACGCCTGTTTATGCTGTGCCTTCTACTCGCCCAGGATTGTTAAGGTGTAGTGGAACTACTACTCAGTGGACGACTGGAAGAGCAGAGGTATGAATAACAAGCATTTGCAATGCAATAGTTCTCACATTTACACAAGTTTAAGCTAATGGCATTGTAAATGACAATGCCTTATATTTATGTTTTAAAACAAAAACAAAAAGAAAAGGTATTGTTATTTACAATGTGAATAGTTCAAATTCGCGTATATGCAAAACCTATTGCATTGCACATGCTTTTTGTCTGTGGTATGCCCTGTTGGGATAATTTCCAGAATGCACTGGAATTCCTTTGTACTTGGGAGAGGGCAACCTTGTGAAGAGCTCTGTCTTGATAATGATGACTTGGGGCATGTTGGATTTTGCTTACAATGACTTCAGGGAGATTTCCTCAGATGTAAGGTTGGCACTCTGCCAGAACAGGAGACATCTTAAACCAGTGTGTGTGCTACTTGGAATAATTCCCGTACCAACAGCAGGGAGCAATATCCAACTCTTCTCCAGGCGCGGTGCGTCCATTGGGGCGTAGGGGCGTAGTCCCACTAAGCCCCATGGACCTACAGCGTCGTCACTAAAAGCCAAATACAAATATTTAAAAAAATCGCGCTATCTGCCGGCCGGGAAACCGGGAGACACCCGATTTTCCCGGAGTGCAGGGGGGGGGAGGGGGAGGATGGGCCTGCTGCAGCTGCGCAAGTGTATTTTTGGGCACAAACATGCCAGCGCATGCGCAGATCGTTTTCCTGTGAATTCCCCCTTAGAGAGAGGACCAGGGGGCGTGCCGCAGCCCCCGGGGTTACACAGGGCAACTGGGCGAGGAGTCATGGTGCCCCCCAGCCAATCCTGGCATACAGCGCCAGGATTGGCTGGTCAGTCAACTCCTGTCACTTCGACCACTCTGCTGCCAATGGCGCAGGGCACACGTGCCGTGTTTCATGTGGAAATGTGTTTGTGGCAAATATACTGAAAAGGTGGTTCAAAAAAGGCATTGAGTTATTACCACGGCGAGGTGGGGTGAGAGGGGAACACAAGTCCGGGAGCTCCGGCCGCGCTCCTTAGCACTGTCTCTATCAGACACATTGCGCTGATCCTGACTGTTAGTGTCTCAGCGCCAGGAGGCCCACTACATAGAAACCGAGAAATAAGCACAGCACCAGCAGTGTCTCAGCTCAGACCTACTGCGGCGTTGAGCACAACAGCGCATACCTCGCCTGAGTTCACGCAGGATGGGGAACCCACTGCTAAGTGTGTTGAAGTCAACCTGTAATCGGGTGATTATCAGTTTTTGCAAATTTTGAAAGGAAGCTGTGATTGTAATACAAGCTTCCATTGTCTGTGGGTAGCCTGTGCGCTTGTATACACTATACAAATACATCTAAGCAGAGGCTGAAAGGCTAGGTGGAAGTGAGCAGCCTCTGTGAGGCGAATCCACAAGTTATGCCAGGAGGAGGCCCCATATAACAATTGTGGCCTTATATTACTGTGTAGAAAACCCGCCCGCACTTCCCAGAACACAGAGATAAGAAGCCCCAGGCAGATGACAAAAAGATTTCACTTAGAACAGAGGAAGACAGTCTGTAAAAGTATGAAAACCGAAATAAACATACATTTTCCTGTGCAGAAAACGTTTTTCACTAAACTCTTAAACACACTGAATGAAGTAACAATGCAGTCATTTGACAGGTGTAATGATAACATAAGATCCCCTCTACTAATTCTAATTCCAATATTGTCGTTTATTAAGCAATTTAATACCCACAACATATCGGTATGCCCTCATGCATGAATGAATGATGGATGCAGGATGGATGCAGGATGGATGGGTGGATGGATGGATGGATGGATGGATGGATGGATGGATAGATGGGTGGATGGATGGATGGATGGGTGGATGCATGAATGAATGATGGATGGATGCAGGATGGGTGGATGGGTGGATGGGTGCATGAATGAATGATGGATGCAGGATGGATGGATGGGTGGGTGGATGCATGAATGAATGATGGATGCAGGATGGATGCAGGATGGATGGGTGGATGGATGGGTGGATGCATGAATGAATGATGGATGCAGGATGGATGCAGAATTGGTGGGTGGATGCATGAATGAATGATGGATGCAGGATCGATGCAGGATGGATGGGTGGGTGGATGCATGAATGAATGATGGATGCAGGATGGATGGGTGGATGCATGAATGAATGATGGATGCAGGATGGATGGGTGGGTGGATGGATGGGTGGATGCATGAATGAATGAATGATGGATGCAGGATGGATGGATGGATGGGTGGATGCATGAATAGATGCAGGATGGATGATGGATGGGTGGATGGATGGGTGGATGCATGAATGAATGATGGATGCAGGATGGATGGATGGGTGGATGCATGAATGGATGCAGGATGGATGATGGATGGGTGGATGGATGGATGGGTGGATGCATGAATGAATGATGTATGGATGCAGGATGGGTGGGTGGGTGGGTGGATGGATGGGTGGATGCATGAATGATGTATGGATGGATGGATGCAAGGTGGTTCGGGCTCGCTCGCTGCACTAGCTCGCTGCGGTGCAATATGCAAATTAGTTTACACCCCACCACTTTAAAATGTCACCAGCCGCCCCTGCTCTTCTCATGAATCTACTGGAAAACATAGTGGTAACCTGCAAAATGTTTGCTTGGTGTGTAGGTAGGTATATTTTAGCATTATCCCTGTGATTTTTGTCACTTACCATTCCTTCCCCATTTTAATAAAATGAATGTATTCCTTTCATTCTTTTTATTTTTAACAGCATTGTTGTTTGGTTGCTTTGTTACAAACACCATCACAAGAGGGGCGGGAGGGTTACTGCTTATGCCACACTACCAATAAACACTGGCAAAGCCAATAGGTAAGGGCTTGTTTAGGTTTATGTGTTGAATGTGCTTCAGTAACATGGTTGTATAGTGCATGAACAGAAACAACACATCTAAGCTCCCCATATGCACTAGACAAAACCAAGATGCACATATACACTCAGAAACACACAGAGAAATTTATTTAGATATGCATTAAGTCAAACAACACATATAAGTGCCCATACAGTCATATTTATATGACAGCTGGATGAATGTGTGGATTGATGGCTGTGTAAAGAAGGGTGAGTAGGCAGTTCAAAGCTGTGGGTGTCTACAGTGTTGTGGGGAGTTTGTAGCAGTTGTATTGTTGAACTGATACATGCAGACTTGGTGTGGGCGGACAGATGAATGCATGGATGCTGGTGGTGGATATGACCTGGAGAGACGGTGAATGGTGGGCCCTTGGCCGGGATAGGTCGATGCATGCCTGTGTGCAGGCACAGGAGGCTGATGGCCCAGAAAGAGCATCAGGCGGAAAGGGAGCATACGAGCAATGTAAAGGTGTCAAACGATAGCACAGGAGACTTCTAGCACACAAAAGATGTGCTGCAACCAAGGGAACACAGGCAGCCCAAGGGGTTGACTGTCTAGCAATTAGGTGGAGATAAGGGAGAGCACAAAATACAGTAGGGCCTGGAAGGAGGGAAGATAGAGGTTGGGGCTGGAGAGGGGCCAGGGCAGAGAGAGATAGGCAGCCATGTCAGACAAGCTAACAGCTATGTGGTTATACTGAATAAGCGATTCCCTACGTCAAATCTCCTTATTGATGTAATACCTACACTTTCACAATTGCTTTATTAACCTTCTTGCTTTCTCAAATATTCTTGGAAAGGCACCATTTGCCCATTCTTTTTGCAAACTTTTCTTAGGGAAAAATACCCACCCCACCCCCACCACCACCTCCCCTAATGACGTTCCGGCTCACTCGCTGCGCTCGCCACCGGGCACTCATCACAAACGTTTGCGCCCACCACTTTCAAATGTAACCAGCGGCAACTGCTCCTGCAGAGCCCAGGGCAAGGCAAATTGTTTTTGTTTAGGGGCTCCTGTCACCTCACCAGGGGCCAAGCTCTAGGGGGTGGAGTTTAATTTTGGCGCGTGTTACCAGGTGCATCCAATATGCAAACGCAGGTATTTAAGTTTAACTCCGGCACACAACAGATGCAGTGCAAGGTTCTCTCAACCTAATATAAACTTATGTTGACTTGTACTTGTGTTGGTTGTCTGTTTACTTATGTAATATTGCGAGACCTCCTCTGATGTGTCGGTAAAATGTACCTTTTGTCCCAAATTTTTGTCCTGAATTCTGACCTTCTGTCCTGAATTTTTGTCCTGAATTTTGACCCTTTGTCCTGAATTTTTAGACTCGCTGTCCTGAATTTGCACCCATGCCAGTTGGTCACCCTATGCATGACCTCTCACCGCATTGTGATGGTGGGCGGATGGAGGGTGGGCAGAGAGACCAACCATCAGGCATATGATTGGCTCATGGAGCTTGTCGGTGAGTCGCAGTGCCTGCTCAGGTATCGCCGTAGGGATTACAATGTCCCTTTCCGACAGCAGTTTCATGGCTGTCAACCCGCCATGAAAAGGCAGGCGAAAGTGACTTGGAGGCCCGTAGCGGCCCCTCTTCCCCCCTGACTCTCTGATATCGTGCCCCCTACATATCCCAGCACCATGTGGCAGGTGCCGCATAGTGCCTGCCACATAATGCGGGGATATGTGCACTGTGTTTATTTTGGACTGTGGCATGTGTTGCAGCCCGCAGCACACGCCACAATACAAAATATACAGATTGCGACTGGCTCGAAGGCAGGTGCATCCTTATCCCATTGGCGGGACTGCCGACAGTTAGTCGGGCGGTTCCGTTCCCGACAGGATGGTGGTCGGAACTCGTCTGACCACCATCATAACCAGGCCCTTAGTTCTCTGAATAATAAGTATAAATAAATGTCTTATCACAGACAGAGTATAGAGCAATAGAAGTATTTCTCAACTCTAATGACTTTAGTGTACAAATAAATGAAGTATTCAAACGCACAGCGCTTTGCAGAAGATATTTTGCAAGTAGGGCAATGCATTAAGTGTGTTTCTATAAAAGAATTCTGCTACGTTTCCACAAAACAAGGTTGAAAATACCATTTACCAACAGAAACTAGCATATTCTTCTCCCAACAGAACAATAATAAGACTTAACATACAACATATTCTCTAAAACTCAGATATTTGGAAACTGTACACCCATCTACATTATGCCAGGGGTACATGTTATTTATACGACGAAAATGTACAATTTTAAAAGTAAAGCTTGTTTCTGTTGCTTTTAGAACAAAGATGAAACATCACTTAGCCATGGCAAGTTATTTTAAAATGAGGTGGACACAGAGAAAGAAGTCAGAGTTATGTTGTCACAACAACCAATATGATTAAGGACTCTCAGCTGCAAAACCCCAGCTTCCCCGTACCCAAATCGCCATGAACATTAATAAGGGCACAATTCTACAGTGGAATCGTCTGAGGAAAACGGGGGAAAACAAGGATAAGTAGGGAAAATAGGGATACACCCACAGCTGAACTCCCAAATCCTGTAAAATGTGGGAGAATACTCTGTGATTTTATAAGTAAGACTTGCCATCTACGAATAGAAGCTAAGCTATTTATGCTAACCCTGCATCACATTTGCCCCACGTAAAGTGGTACCTGCGTAACGCAAAGCTCTCATAAATATTTATGAAGCCACGCAAAGCCACCCTGCATTGCTTTGAGGCGCCTCAAAAATCATGCTTAAGGTGGGGCAACGCAAATGGTTGCCTCACCTTACTCAGTGGCCAAGAGATGTTCCATGGGCATTGCGGTGAGTTTTTCCTCACAATACCCATGAATTTGACGCTGCCTCAGATTTACAAAAATATGTACACTTGGGGAAGCACCAAATCTGTACGCCTCCTGAGGTGAGGCGTCACGAGGAGAAACAATTTAACTTCCCCTCCTTTTTTCCTCTTTCCTTGTGCGCTGCATTCTGCAGCATGCATAGCAAGAGGAAAACACCTCTTAGGATTGTTTTTGTGCAGAAAAACAATCCTGTCTGCAATGGAGGCACCCTTGCTCCATGGTGCAAGTGTGCCTACTTTAGCGCCAGGCTGTCGAAACGGCACCAGCACATGCAGAAAGTAAAGGAATGCACCGTATTGCTTTAAATATGGCGCATTCCTGCCCCGACACTTTGGAGTAGGGCAGTGGAGCAGGGTGCCTGCCCTACGCTAAAATGCCATAAATGAGGCCTTAAGTCTCCGAGCTCCTGGTTGCAATAGACTCAAATTCACCTGGTATTTTACACTTACTGGACCACACTGACAACTATGACGGTTATATTGTGATGTGTGCCGAGCCCTAACCTGTCGGTAAGTCTTGACACATGGAAGCACACACCATGCTGATCTGCTGCAGTCATTAGGCTAGAGTGAATATCTTTCCCGCTTAAAATAAAACGTGTGCTGTTAAATCCACTCACATCTGCTTATAACATCAGTGTTAGAAATACCCCACTTAAGCATATCCTGACGGTGGCAGATCGTATGCTCTGCTCACACACTGCAGGAACTGTAAACGTCTTAAAATGTCAAAATTGAAAGCTAACGTTCATGAATAACAACTTAGCTTTTTTGTATGTTCTTAGTTTAATGGGTCGAAGCAAAAACCTATATACAGAACAATGTGCTTAGCTTCTCCTTTTTATTTTAATTAGAATGCTAGCTTGTGATGGAGCAGGTGGAAGCAAATTTATTTGTATACCCCTTATTAAGTCAATTCTCCATAACAGTAACATGTATTAAACGTGTGGTTTTGAAATGAACTAACATAAAATAGAATGCACCTACACAAATACACGTAGGATAGTAAACTGCATGTAATTGCCAAGCGTAATTTACTAATATGTTATGCATCTCATCATAAAAAGTACGCATTTGTCATATATTAATCAGAAACTGCATCAATGTGCTTTTTGTCTGTTTATTTGTAGCATATATCAGTCAATCACTGAACTTGTAAAGCGCACTACTTACCCGTGAGGGTCTCAAGGCGCTGAGGGGGGAAGGGGGCGGCTGCTGCTACTGCTCGAAGAGCCAGGTCTTGAGGAGCTTCCTGAAGGTGAGCAGGTCCTGGGTCTGCCGCAGGTGGGTGGGGAGGGTGTTCCAGGTCTTGGCAGCGTTGAAGGAGAAGGATCTGCCTCCGGAGGTGGTACGCTGGATTTGTGGGACGTCGGCGAGGGTGAGGCTGGCGGAGCGGAGCTGGCGGGCGGGGTGGTAGAAGGTGAGTCTGTTGTTCAGGTAGGCTGGTCCGGAGTTGTGGAGTGCTTTGTGAGCGTGGGTGAGGAGCTTGAAGGTGATCCTCTTGTTGATGGGGAGCCAGTGAAGGTCTCTGAGGTGGGGGGTGATGTGACTGCGTCGGGTGAGGTTGAGAATCAGGCGGGCCGAGGCGTTCTGGATGCGTTGTAGTCGCTGTAGGTGTTTGGTCGGGATTCCTGCATAGAGTGCGTTGCCGTAGTCCAGCCGGCTGCTGACGAGGGCTTGGGTCACCGTTCTTCTGGTTTCGATTGGGATCCACTTGTAGATCCTGCGATGCATGCAGAGGGTCTTGTAGCAGGAGGAGGAGACGGTGCTGACCTGCTTGGACATGAAGAGGGAGGAGTCGAGGATGACTCCCAAGTTGTGTGCGTGGTCCGCGGGCGTTGGTGCTGTTCCTAGTGTTGTCGGCCACCAAGAGTCATCCCAGGCAGACGGGGTAGGGCTGAGGATGAGGACTTCCGTCTTGTCTGAGTTCAGCTTCAGGCAGCTGCTCCTCATCCACTCGGCGACGGCCTTCATTCCATCGTGGAGGTTGGTTTTGGTGGTCTGCAGGTCCTTGGTAAGCGAGAGGATGAGCTGGGTATCGGTAGCGGGGTGGATGAACGGGTACGTAAGGGACACCCTCCTCTCAAATGGTGGACCGTTGATTCTGATGATACCCCCTCTCTCCCACCTAACCAGAGCAAATGGAGAGAAGATAAACGACATCTATGGACCACACAAGAGGAAGATGTAGGACTCGGCTCCTTTAATTGGGCGTACGATACCGAAAGGAAGGTCCGCCCCCGAATGACGCGCTGCTGGTCGGATTGGCCAAAAAGGAGGAAGGAGAAGGTTTGGCGTGTGACATCACCCGAGAGGAGTCAGTCGTGGAGAGCGTAGTAGGAAGAGAGTACATAGATTACCGGAGCTGTGAGGTGAGCTGAATCCAGGAAGAGAAAGGAGAAGTGTTGCCGAACCGAGAGACGAGCTGCTTGTCTCACTAAAGACTCCCACTCCATTATTATGGACCGACCACTTTCTGGTGAAATTCTCTATAAGTGGCCATAGAGCTAAAAATATAATAAACAAAAAGCAAAAAGCATGTAGAAACATGAAAAATGTTACTCAGGTCTCTTTTTCAGAAAATTTCAAAATAGATCTCATAAACCTCAAGGAAAATGTACCCCTTGGAGCTATACATCTGGAGTCTGCCATCCATAAAACACTAGACAAAATAGCCCCCTTACGAAAGGTGTACTGTAGGGAAAAAACCTCACCATGGTTTACTGACCAACTAAAATATTTCAAAACTCAAACAAGAAATGCCGAAAAAACCTGGCGTAAAACAAAAAACCCCAATGATCGCAAAATTTACCAAACCTTACATACCGAATACATGAGGAAAATCAAAGCGGCAAAAAAAACCATATAGCTGAACGCATAAGTAAAGCTAAAAACTCGTCCAAAGAGCTCCATCACATACTAAAAGAACTTACATCCGTTAAAAGCCCACCAGAGGCCCCAAAAACCAAAGAATGGACAGAAGACCTTTCAATGTTCCTAGACGATAAGATCACAAAAATATGTCAACCATTCAATGCAGAAAATACATCTCTCCAACACCTTGACATAGAGCTACATATAAACCAAGATGTCTCTTCCCCCAACTGGTCCACTTTTGAATTGTTAGACGATGAAAAAATCCTACGTCTAGGACATAAAATAAAATCCGGATCTCCCTGTGACCACCTAACATCCAAACTATTTGCTACCCTCACTCCAGTGTTGGCCCATCCCCTCTCTTGCCTCCTAAACACATCCCTGAGAGAAGCGGAATTCCCTCAAATCTGGAAAGCGGCTAGAGTAAAACCACTACTAAAAAAGCCCGGTGCGGATGCAAACACCTTTTCAAATTATCGCCCCATCTCCTTGCTACCCTTCTCAGGGAAAGTGCTGGAGGCATTTGTAAATGAGCAGCTGATAAGCTATCTCGAGAGGAACAATCTACTCGACACCTCACAGTCAGGTTTCCGTGCGGCACATAGCACGGAGACAGCCCTGATAGAGGTGATCGATAACATCAGAGGTGCCCTTGACAAACGCCAGTCATGCATTCTGATACTTTTAGACTTATCGGCTGCCTTTGACACCATCTCCCACCATATCTTAGTCAGACGACTGTGGGAGTATGGTGTCAAAGGGCAGATTTTAAAGTGTTTCATTAGCTATCTGTCAAACCGAACCACCACACTGCAAATAGATGAAACCTTAGCCAGCACACGGCCAGTTACAAGGGGTGTGCCACAAGGCTCTATTCTCAGCCCTTCACTTTTTAATGTTTATATGGCCCCCCTGGCCAATCTCATTAGGGCACATGGATTTGACGTGTTATCATATGCGGATGACACGCAAATACTTGTTACCCTTGGTCATGATATTAATGACACCAAAAAACGTTTTAAAAAGTGCCTGATAGAGGTTAAAAACTGGATGAGTCTGAACCACCTACAACTAAAAGGCGCAAAATCTGAAATAATGACTTTCGGTCAAGCCAGTGCACACTGGTCTCAGGACTGGTGGCCCCCGGAAATGGGGGAATGTCCGGTCCCAAAAGAATCCGTCCGCAACCTTGGAATCCACATGGACAATAAATTATCCATGAAGGACCATGTGAACCACACTGTTGGAACCTGCTTTGGAATCATGCGAAGCCTCCGCCGAGCTTTCAAATGAATACCAAAAGAAGCACGCAAAGTTCTAGTTCAGGGCCTCATTATAAATAGGCTAGATTACTGAAATTCCATCCTGCTTGCCATAAATGAGTGCCACATAAAGAGACTGCAAGTTGTTCAAAACACTGCTGCTCGTCTGATTTTGGGACTCCCAAAACGATCCCCTTCCCTTCCTAGCCTAAAAAATCTACACTGGCTCCCCATAAAAAAGAGAGTCATTTTTAAAACCATGTGTCTGGTTCACAAACATATGCATGGCACTGGACCCAAATACTGGAACCAAAAATTGACTTGGTACCAGCCCGGACGAGAACTGAGATCTAGCTATAAGTTCCAACTCACTCCATCTAGAGTACAAACAGTCAGGAATGGGGGACGTGCTTTCTCACATATGGCACCTCTCCTATGGAACAAACTTCCTCTGAATATCCGTGCAACGATCGAGCACATGAGTTTCCGAAGATTGTTGAAAACATGGCTTTTCAGCTAGGTCTTGCCTTTTCGCAGGATCTCTCTCCTCTTACTCTGGGACTGTCCGCATGCGCCATGAGACTCCCTCACGGGATGTGATATGTTTTGCGCAATACAAATTTCCAGACTAGACTAGACTAGACTTGGGCGAGAGTGTTGGATCGCCAGGAGGCCAACGTCACCACGAGCCGCCGGGCCACTCTCCTGGATGAGTGTGGCTTCAGCAGGTACGTCAGCGGGTTACAGGTTGGGTGGGGAGGCGGGGAAACTCGTCTCGCTAGTAAATACCCGACTGTTATAACCACTGACTACCTTGTAAATACCTTTTCTGTCCTACCCCTGTACCTTCCCCAAAACACTCTTTCCTCACTACTTCTTCTCTTGCACCGCCCTTGTAGATAAAAGTTGTACAAACACTTATTCAGCGGTGCTCTTCTCACCCCCTTGGTTCCCCACGGGCAGTAAAACACAGAGGATGGAATCCTGACCCCTTGAATTGTTTTGTTTCCGTATGCTCAATCGGGACAAAGTGGAAGAGAGACTTGACCGAGACCAGAGCAAGACCAAGGAAGACGCCCAGAAGGGGGAACCTCTCACCACGGATCCCGCTGCCTTTTCCTGGGAGAGACTCCCCTCAAGGAGCAAAAGAACCTTTACCAAAATAAAACCTGACTTAGCAAGATCTAGTCTTCGAGTCCTCACTTCAACCCCGCCACAGTGTCGTCGGCGTAGAAGATGATGTTCAGATCGTGTTCGCGGGCCACTTGTGCGAGGGGGGCCATGTAGATGTTGAACAGCGTTGGGCTGAGGGATGAGCCCTGGGGAACCCCGCAGATGAGGTTGGTAGCTTTGGAACGGTAGGGTGGGAGGCGGACACTCTGGGGTCTGTCGGAGAGGAAAGAAGTGGTCCAGTCCAGGGCTTTCTCCCGAATTCCGACTTCTTGGAGGCGTGTTCTTAGTGTGTGGTGGCAGACCGTGTCGAAGGCCGCTGACAGGTCCAGGAGGATGAGGGCTGAGGTTTTGCCCATGTCTAGTTGGCGTTGGATGTCATCTGTGGCAGCAATGAGGGCTGTCTCGGTGCTGTGGTTTCGTCTGAATCCGGATTGCGACGAGTCTAGGATGTTGTTGTCCTCGAGGTGGCGGGTCAGCTGTATGTTTGCGATTTTCTCAATGACCTCCGCCGGGAAGGGGAGCAGGGAGATGGGGCGGAAGTTCTATGGAGTAGTGTGGCTCACTGGTTAGAGGCGGCAGACCCAGAAGCAGAGGTCGGCCTGGGACTAGGGTTCAATTCCCGACGCGGCAAGGTGTTGGGCCAATGTCAGCGGGCTCGATAAATCTCGCCTTCGGTGCCACTCTAACCATGGGTTCCACTCAGCAACTCTGGGAAATAGCTTGCTTAATCTCCACAAACGGCCCCAACAGCGCCGGGGATGCCTGGCTTCACCTTGGGGGTGCCCAATAGGGACCATCTCACAGGGAAAGCCAGGACGGGTTCTCCAGCATTATACAGCGCCAGGAAACCTACAGGTAGCAGTGCGCTTTACAAGCTCAAACACATTTACATTTACATTCTTGAGGTCCTTGGGGTCCGCCTTGGGCTTCTTGAGGAGGGCGTTGATTTCGGCGTGCTTCCAGCTTTCTGGGAATGTCTCTGAGTCGAAGGAGATGTTGATGACCTTTCGTAGTTGGGGTGCGATAGTGGCGTCTGCTCTGTTGAATACGTGGTGTGGGCAGGAGTTTGCTGGCGATCCCGAGTGGATGGAGTTCATGATATTTTGTGTCTCGTCGTCGTTGATGTGAGCCCAGGATGTCAGCTGGTTGGTGCAAGTGGTGTTCGGGGTGAGGTCTGTCCTGGTCGGGGCTGGCGGTGCGTTGAAACTGTTGCGTATGTCGATGATCTTGCGGTGGAAGAAGGTGGCCAGTGAGTCGCACAGTCCTTGCAAAGGTGGGATGTCGTTGGTGTTGGCGCTGGGATTGGAGAGTTCCTTGACGATGCTGAAGAGCTCTTTTCAATTGTGTGCGTTGTTGTCCAGGCGGGCTTTGAAGGAGGATCTCTTGGTTGTTCTGATGAGTTGGTGGTGTCTGCGAATGGCGTCCTTGTGGGCAACATGGTTGTCTGAAGTCGGTCTTGGAGCCATTTTTTCTCTAGCATCCGGCATGTGTGTTTGGAGGTCTGGAGTTCTTTGGTGAACCAGGCAGCTTTCTTGCTGGAGTGGTTGATGGAGGGCTTCTTTAGCGGGGCTAGGGTGTTGACGCAATCTTCGATCCACTGTCTGAGGTTTCAGGCAGCGGTGTCTGGGTCGGTCGGGTCGGTTGGAGGGTCCAGGGCGAGGGCGGTGGTCAGTTGGTTCTCGGTGATTTGCCCCAGCAGCAGCGAGATAGCTGTTGAGTGTGGTGGTATGTGGTTGTCTTCTTGAAAGTGAAGTGGATGCAGTAGTGGTCGGTCCAGTGGAGTTCGGTGGTGTGGTTGAAGGCGACGTGGGTGCTTGTGGAGAAGATGGGGTCGAGCCTGTGGCCGGCGGCATTGGTGGGTTCGGTGAGTTGTCGGAGGCCGAGGTTGTCGATCAGGGTGTCAGAGTTGGTGTAGTTGTTTTCAAGGTGGTACTTCAGGTCCCCGAGGAGGATGTAGTCTGTGGAGGCGAGTGCGTGGGTGCTGGTGAGGTCAGCGATGGAGTAGCTGAACAGGGCCCGAGGTCCGGGAGGTCTGTAGATGAGTGTTCCTCTGAGAGTGGTGTTGGGGTCGGTGTGGATCCAGAAGTGAAGGTGTCCGGCGGAGTTGAGAGAGTCGTCTGCGAGGGTGTGGACCTGGAGTGTGGACTTGTGGACGATGGCTATTCCTCCTCCGATTCCGTTGGCGCGATCCCTGCGGGTGATCTTGTAGCCGTCTGGGATGGCTATGGTGAAGTCCGGTGCCGAGGATTCGTTCCACCAGGTCTCGGTCAGGAATGCTACGTCTGGGGCCGTTGTGTCGAGTAGGTCCCAAAGCTCGATGGCGTGTTTGCGTGCGGAGTGGGTGTTAAGGAGTATGCAGCGGAGGTGGTTGGGTCCGGTCCTTGGAGGCTTGATGGTTCTGTTACAGGAGAAGTTGCAGGTGTGGCAGGAGAAAGGTCCGTAGGTGCGTTTCGGGGCAGCCTGGAAGCAGCGGCGGTCCCGGCCGGTGTTGAGAGCGAGGAGGGCGTTGGCGTTGTATCGGAGTCTTGGGTTGCAGGGGGCACGGGGTCCAGGGGTTCTGGCGCGGGGCTCGGTCCAGGCGCGGACGGGTGCAGACGGGCTGAAGGCGCGCCATCGGCGCACCAACTGCAAGCTTCCGCGCCTCCTGAGGCGTCCTCAGGAAGATTGGTAAGTGGAATCACACATATGTGTTGCTTAAAGCTAGGTAAATACTAACTGGAATACTATAAGAAAGGGGGGAGGTAAACAGAAGGGCTTTACTTCTAAAATTTACGTTTATTTGTGTTTGTTTCTATAATAGTTCCTAAATGTTCCTATGAGGCCAAAAGAAAATGGAAGCTGACTGTGACTCATAATTGCGGCAGGATGGGGTATTGGAGAAAAGAATGTAAGTATCCACAGAAAGTTAGTTCAGAAAATACATCATTGAATACGCAGGTGCAGAATGAGGTAATTCAACAACCATCGCCAAAACACAGCAACCTCCACTTCCTCACAGTGTAAGCCTACAGAGATACAGTACAGAGACAGGATTCTGCGCAGGAGATCAGGTAACAAGAAATCCTGGAGTGAATGTGAGTCTGCAGTATTGGCTGAAGGAAGATGGGAGTGAGTTGGATGACAGTTTCTGACAGTGCCTGAGAGAGGAAGAAGAGTGCGTACTTGGCGCTACTCTAGAGGTAGATCAATCTGGTCCTTATATGGATGGAAAGGTGAATGATGTAGATGTGACTTTCCTAGTGGACATAGGTGCTACCCGGTCTACTGTTAAATCAGTGGAAATTCAAAATCTTCCTCTCTCGGGTGAACACTTTGAAGTTGTAGGCATAGCTAATAAGCAGATTAAAACGTCCTTAACAAAACCAGTTACAATAAAAATTGGAAACTTCAAAGACCTGCTTCAATTTGAGGTGTGTGACAGTTGTCCTGTTAATCTTCTTGTAAGGGACATACTGTGCAAAATGAACTGTGCCATTTACTGTTCACCATATGGCATTGAGCTTCAAACCCCAGACGAGGATTGCTTGTATAAAATGACAGTGTCACTAATAGAATCAGAAAAGAATAGTATGTTTCCTTTTTTTGATCGAGAGAAAATGCCTGATGAATTGAAGGAGGTAGTCAAAAAACAAGTGTGGGATTTCACAGGAGAAGATAGTGGCTTGATGAAAAACGTAGATCCTGTGAAGGTTTCTGTGAAAGAAGGAATAAGTTACCCAAATATTCCCCAATATAAAATGGCAGCTGTAATAATTGAAGGAATAACCCCAGTGATAAATAAAATGATCAAACAAGGGATCTTGAGAGAAATAGAAAGCAGTCCTTGTAATTCGCCTATAATGGGATTGGAAAAGCCTAACGGAACATTCAGAATAGTGCAGGATTTGAGAAAGGTAAATAAAATTGTTGTTCCATGTTGTCCAATTGTGCCAAACCCTGCAGTAATTCTATACCAAATTCCACATGATGCAGAATGGTATACAGTCATTGATCTACGTAATGCGTTCTTCACTGTTCCATTACACCCTGAAAGCCAACCAATATTTGCTTTCCGGTTTGGAGACCGTATCTTGGCATGGTGCCGAATTCCTCAGGGGTATATTGAAAGTCCATCCATCTTTAATCAATTGCTAAAGAATTCATTGAAAATGTAAGAATGCCTGGAGAATCAGTTTTAGTGCAGTACATAGATGATTTGTTAGTGGCATCAAAAACAAAAGATGAATGTGTTTCAGACACTGTTGCATTGTTAAATCATTTAGCAGAAGAAGGACATAAAGTGTAACCGTCAAAATTACAGTTTTGTCAGAAAGAAGTACAATATTTAGGCCACAAGATTGCTAAAGGAATTAGACAAGTCACCATAGAAAGGATCAAAATGATACAATGAATGAAACCTCCAAAAACACAGAGACAGGTGAGAATGTTTCTTGGAATGGTAGGATACTGTCGACAATGGATTAGTGGATTTTCACTAATAGCTAAACCACTACAGAGATTAACTAAAGCAAACGTAAAAGATCCATTAATATTGAATAAAGCAGAATTAGAAGCTTTCGAGCAGCTAAAAACAAGTCTATGTGAAGCACCAGCATTAGGAATGCTGATTATGAAAAATAATTTGAACTGTATTGCAGTGAGAGAGAAGGATGTGCATTGTCAGTTCTAATACAAAGACAAGGAAAACTGAGAAAACCAATTGCATACTTTTCTGCTGTTTTAGATCCCGTTGCAAGAGCATTGCCGGGATGTTTAAAAGCAGTAGCTGCTACAAGTATGAGTCTGGAACAAAGTGAAGGTATAGTGATGTACCTCATTCGGTGGAGATTCTCCTCACTAGAACTAAAACACAGTACCTTACCAATAACAGAATGACGAAATACGAGAAAACAATCTTAGGCGCAGATAACGTGACAATTTCAAGATGTGTAAATGTGAATCCATCTACACTGTTACCTGATGTTATGGATGTGGAAGTAAGAAATGAAGTTGATAACAATTTTTTGGATGTTCTTGAATACTGTACTAAACCAAGGCCTGACATCAAAGATGTACCATTGCCTGAATCTGATTATGTGATGTTTGTTGATGGCTCATGTTTAAGAACAGATGAAGGTGTACTGAGTGCTTATACAGTAGCAGATGTCCTAGGAGCATCATGTCTGAAAGGAATTTGTTCTGCACAGATTGCAGAATTGATTGCTTTAATTAGAGCATGTGAATTGGGAAAAGAGATAAGGGTCACCATAGTGACTGACAGTCAATATGGTTTTGGCGTTGTCCATGATTATGGTCAACTATGGTCCCAAAGAAGTTATATGACTTCGGCAGGATCCCCCATCAGAAATGCTGAATTTGTGAGAATGTTGATTGATGCAATACAATTTACCTGACAAGATAGCTGTTGTAAAATGTGCAGCTCACAAGAAAGGATATGATTACATTACTAGAGGCAACAAATACGTTGACTCAATTGCAAAATATTGTGCCACAAATCTTGCATCCATAAATCGGGATAGACAAACTGAACATGTTTCAAGTCCTTTGATGCTAACAACTGTAGTTGAGACATAGCAGGAGGTGAGACAAATGCAGGAGGAAGCCAGCGAAGAAGAAAAGGATAACTGGTTAAAAGCAGGATGTAGACAGAGAGAAGAGGATGAAATCTGGGTTTACAAAGTTGAAAGACCAGTCATCCCTGATAACATGATCTCAAATATGGCCCGAATGTATCATGGTCAAGTCCATATCGGGAGTGACGCTATGATTCGAATGTTTAGACAGACATGGTACAACCCTAAGTTTAGGATGATTGCAGAAAGTCTGTGCCACAGATGCCTTGTATGTCAACAATTGAACCCAAGAAGGAAAACAGTTGTGAGTTTGGGAACCATAGGACGGGAGGGAGGTCCATTTACAAGAATGCAGTTGGATTTTGTCGAGTTACCACAGTGTAATAGACTTAGGTATGTACTTGAGATGATTTGTCTGTTTTCACGGTGGATCGAAGCCTTTCCGACCAGAGGGAATGATGGAGTGACAGTCTAAAAAACTCCTGTTGCGTGAGATAATACCACGCTACGGTTTCCCAGTAACAATTGAAACAGATCATGGAACACATTTCCATAATGAATTAATGCAAATGATTTGTGAAGCCCTGGACATTCGTTAAAAGTCACACTGTGCTTACAGACTAGAAGCTTCTGGGGTGGTTGAACAAGTAAATGGAACAATAAAAAACCGAATTGCAAAAATGTGTTTGGCCATTGGACTAAAATGGCCCGATGCACTGCCACTTGTTCTAATGACCCTGACGAGCATTCCAGATAAAAGAAAAGGATTAAGTCGTCATGAGATTTTGATGGGAAGAGTAATGAGACAAGCATTTGTGCCAGTTGTAAACTTTTGAGTATAAATGATGATATCATACTGATTACTGCAAAAATCTGTCTGACGTGGTAACCTCTGTGTTCATTCAGGTGGGGAATGAGGTACAAACGAAAGAAAAACATTCAGCTTATGATCTAGTCCCTGGAGATTGGGTTCGGATAAAGGTTCACAGACGAAACTGTCTAGTACCCTGTTGGCAAATGCCAAAAGCCCAGACATATTATTCTGGTTAGTTCCACTGCATTTAAGTGTGCTGGAGTCAAGAGGTGGGTGCACGCAAGCCACACTATCCGTGTGCCTGAGCCTGAAAATCCACAGGAGGCAAGTGAAAGCACCACTGACTCAGACTCTGAGGGTGAACCAGAAAAAGATCCAGATACTGAAGTTCGACCTGTTCGTCGACATCTGGAGATATCAGATACTAGCTCTGCATCGGAAGGAGAAAATGAAATTGTTGAAATACCAAATTTTAAAGATCGACCTGTAAGTCAAGATTTGGTAGAGACTGATACCAGTAAGGACATTGAGCTAAGTGAAAATAAAACTGGTAATCAAGGAGATACTGAAGGACATTCTGAAAGCTCTGAAAACAGGAACCGAAATCTCAAAACTGGTGAAAGGGAAATAACTCACGATGAGGATGAGCTTCCAAGTACCAGCTATGGAGAAGTTCCTAACAGAGTGAAAGAACTGAACAAAGAGAAAATAAGCTCACAAAAAGATCCGGATCCTGTAAAAGTAATTATAAATGAAACTATAGAAAGATCTGAAACAGAGACGGATGACAGTGATGATGACACTCAATTAAGGAGAAGTTCAAGAAAAAGAGCTTGGAGAGTGGAGCGAAACACTGTTGAACCTGAAATAAAAAGAGTTCGAAAAGGAGATAATTGACCTAAAGGAACTGATGGACTGAAAATTAAACTGGTTAACAAAGTAAAAAGATCAAGTGAATGAAATAACCAGTCAAAAAGAGTTGTTGGGAAAGAAAATAGAGATTGTGCAAAGGCCAAAAAGAGTGAGAAGACTAAATCAAAAATATAAATCACCTGAGTGGACCTATATGTTGCTGCCTCCAATAAGTGAAGTAAATAGTAGCCAAGAGAATTTGCATTGTCCAGGTGATGAAAAAGAAAGTGGGTAAACTGTGACTCAAAGAAAGAAAAAGATATTTCAAAAAGGTTTGGAGAAACCGTGAAAAGAAGATATATATATATATAAAACAAAATCTGTAATATCGATTGAAAAAAAAACACTAAGTGAAAACAATGGTAAAGAGAGACAATTAAAAGAGCGAAAAGATTGTGAAATTTCCTGTGTAAAAAAAATGATGACTAAGTAACTCAATCTAAGTGTTCTATTTTTAGAAAATGGTGTAGAATGTGGTTACTATGCACTGGAATATTAATGTTAGTATGGGTATTTCTTGCTATTATCATTCCTTTTAGACCTGATTTTGAAAAATTGAAAGCAAATGAGAGTTAGAAAGTTAAGAGCAATGAGATGGAAAATGAAAAATTACATGTATATAGGCCTGAAATTCATCAAGATAAGTCAATTAGTGACTTTTCACAAAATACTTTTTCGAGACGATTATCTGAATATCTGAGGACAATGGATGCCAGTGACTGCTATGTCTGTGTAAAACTGCCAGCATATGTTTCCAAGGGTGTGACTTACCACCATTTACCGTTAACATATGGAGTAACATGTAGTGTAATAACAAGTTTATTTTATAGGACAGGAAAATTAGAATATTATTATTCTGATTCTGATGATGTATTTGCAAAACTGAAAATTGTTGCTGAACTAAATCAAATTAAGACTGCTAACGTTTTTGGAGAATATTTCTTAGAAACACAAGAATTGACACATGATTATGCCTTTAAACATAATTTGACTTGTAAAATGAGAAATGAAGAGAAAGTTTTTCTGAATATGGTTGATGAAAGGAGACAACAATATAAGCGACAGGAAAAAGTGAAACAAACTAAATCTGCAAAGTGGGCGTTTTCAGACGATAATATTGAGGGACATAAGGGAGGAGCTACGACAGCAAGCAAGATGGCCGCATAGTCTCCCGGCTCCGCTGACCTCCGTCTCTCGCTCGAAGATCCTGTCATCTATCCTGATATTCCGCCCCATATCCGTGTCTATGAACTAATCTGCAGTCCGATGGAGCAATCCCGAGACTTTTCCGACATTGTGGAGTGGAGTAATGTCGAGGTTTGACTTGAGAACTAACCCAGTCTGGAAGCCGGGGTCTCGAGTGCTGGTGCAGCCGGGTCCTAGTTGAACAACAGCGGACCGTTGAGGGCGGCAGGGTCCGGTCCATGGAACTTTCGACATCTTTTGGATTGCTTTGCTGCCGATCTGCTGCCTGGTCTCGTATCGAAGGTGAGGAGACGAGTGACGCCCGAGGCGGTGTGGCGGGGGTCCCTGACCCGGAGGCCTAGCGTTTGCATCGCCGGTGCCTTTGGGTTGGAGACTTGGCGTGCAAAACGCATGTTAACGATCTGTCCCTCCCGGTTCATTTCTGCTCCGACTAATCTTCCCCTGGGGAGGGCGACTCTCCGAGGGGATCACTATGTCTGATGTTATGCGAAACCCGGCGGAGCGAGCTAAGGGCGGCCCGTCATTGCGGTTAGTGCTGGCAGCCCTCGAGGCACTTCAGGTGACTAAGGAGGCCCAGGTCTGGAATCTGATGTCGGCAGTGGATGGAATTAGAAGATCGGGACCGGACCCTGACTCGTTGCCCGGGACCCGGCGGCCAGCTCAACTCTCGACAGACACCCCAGCGGTGCATTCAGACCCGGTGCATGGAGCTGTGCCTGCCCCTACAGAAGTGGAACTGATCGAAAAGGCTGAGATTTGCGTATCAACTATATGGTCGGAATCTTTGGTTTCGCAACCAGCGGAACATTTAACTGCTGTTCCCACTCTGGAAACTTTTGGTCGGAACTGTGAACTGTGTTGGATTGTGTCGCACCCCCTTCCCAGCTGGTCCATCAAGATGGCGGAATGGACAGTGTCTGGCCTCGGAGTCGGGGAGGGGCATCGTTGGAACCGGCCATCTACTTTGGGATTTGCCATCCTTTCTCCATCTAACAGACTATATTTCGGCAACTTCTGTGTATATTTTGACAATTTGACGATGGGGCTCTACTTATCGGAGGGAATCAGCAAATTTGATCGGTGGGGCCAAGGCTGAGACTGTTGTTTTGGGTTTCACACTATGGTTTCATCGGTAACGGGATTGCTTTACTAGGTTAACGGAGACCAGGCGGGGTTTATAGTTTCCTCTGGTGTAATTTTCTATTGTATTCTGCTCAATCGTGTCAGCTTTGTGGGGGATTCTTTGTTAAGGCGGTGGGGAGAGACCGGGAATGCGTACGACAAAGCCCTCCTCCATTTCTACTTTTAGTGTAGGGGTTTAGTTCTTCTTTATTTCTCTCTGTTCTTCCTATATTTCGGGTTTCAGTTATTTGGGGCGACAGGCACGCTGCTAGGGGGGTAGGCCGTAGTCAACTGCAGGGGTGCAGGGTGGGGGTTGGGGAGGGGAATTTTTGTTTTGCCTTTATTGTTTCTATGGCCTTTTTTCTCTTTCGTATCCTTCCTTTTGCCTTTTCTTTTGCTTCTTCCTTTTTTGGGTCAGCGTAGTGGGTCCACTCTTCTGTCAATTATCGATTTTTCTTATCTGTGCCTATACTTTTCACGGTATTTCAGTATCATTGGCGGGCGCTTAACTGGTGCGAACTGTGATTGTATGCTTGTTTATCCTGAATTGTATGCCTTAGTGCCATTGTCTTAAATGAGATCGATCTAACTGTGGAAACCCTACTATTTTGCCCGCCCTTTATGCGACTCTGTGATATTGTATGGCACCTGATCCTTCTATTTTTATATTGTAAAATGGAGCCTTTAGAATCCTGTCATTCGCATGGTATGCTTAATAGCCAGTTTTAATTGAATTTGTGGTACATTCGCTTCCCGGGCTGCTGAGTCGTGTCCTAACTGACTTACTGTGATGAAACTGATTAGCGGCCAGCCCTGGTGGTTGTAGGCCCATATTTGTAACTGGTTGAAGTAACAATAAAGGTTTTCCAAAAAAAAATATATATATATTGAGGGACATAATGTAAATGTGGCTATAAACATAGATATACCATTATTCTGTAAATTATGTATTCAATGAGATAACACTGTGTATGACAATTATTATGTGGGTGCAAGTCAATGTGAAGACACATATATCATAAAAGGGGTGATAGAGCGCGCAGGTCATCCAACTATAATTTTACCAATACTCACCTGGGCCCATATTTCCATTTACACATTTTACTTAGTCAGGTAACACACACTCTACTACCAGTTTATTTAGTTCTACTAATTCCTATACCATTGACTTACCAATCCTTGTCACTAATACCTAAACACGATGAATCAGGGAGTTAGATAAAAAAAAGGCAATCAAAAATACCATAACATTTGCACTCATATAATAACCACAGACTCAGGGTAGGTTGAAACTCTTTTATCTAATCATCATCAAAAGTCATAAGCCACAGGTTAAAAGCGATTAAGCTATCAATAACCAATATCAGAAACAGTGTATAGCTATGTAAAAGATAGATTATGCCAACCATTTAGCAATATCGAAATAAAGGGAAGGTAAGAACAAGGAACATGCTCATTTGAGAAAACAGACTTTCGCAACTTGATTAAAGGTGGGTAAAGCAAGGGATAATACTAAACCCAAGAACTTTCGCAATCTATTGGCAGTTTGGAAAAACAGAACACAATATGTAAATCTAGATTCAGTTCAGCACATAACTATAGGAAGGTAAGAATTGGAACACACTATTAAAGTCAGTTTAACTCATAAAAGCTCCTAAAAGGGAGGGTAAGAAAAGGAAACATATACTGTTATGAAAAACCATTTAACATTTACTAAAGGTAGATCGAAAAGTGGAACACGCTAACAACCAGGAAGGCATGAAATTCTTATTTATCAAAGGGAAGGGAGAAAAAAAACATATGCAATCAAGGCTCTGCAATTTCAGGGAAACTAAAGAAAAGGACGTAAAATAGGATGGCAATTTCACACAGATTTATATTTACCTAGGATAGTGTGAAGACCAACCCTGGCCACGGGTCAGTTGGAAAGACAGAAGAAAAACCCTAAAAGACTTCAGTGCCAGTAGGCGAGCAGGTGCATTTCAGGAAAATCAGGACAGGATAACCCCAGAATTTGGATCAGGACCGGACCACCAAAGGTTAAGACCAGCACCCGCAGCTTCGGCTGCAACGCCTGCGCTACTCCCTCTCTGCAAGGAATCTGCCAAAACCCTGATTGGGTTACAGCTTTCACCAGCAAAGTGCTTCGCCAGCACTTTAACTTCCCCAAAACCCCGATTGGGTTCTCGAACCTCCCGACAGAGTGCTCCGCAGCCCTCTGCTCTTAGTCACCTATTGAGTGCGTTGGGTCAGTGACAGGTCAGCTATTCAGACAAGTCGGACAAATTCTCTAGCTAAACCTACGCCAATTATACTGCTTTTCAGGTCAGTGTACCACCCCCCAATGTTGCAAGTGTAAGGATCCCCAATTTTGATTGGACAAAGGAGGAGGACAGGTCTTCACACAACCTAATATTTTGAATTTGACCGTCTCCCATTCAAATTTATGTTCACGCCCATTAAACTCAGGTTCTCAGGGTGTCTTCATTCCCTATTACAATGAATGTTCTACTGAGGAATACATTGTAGTCTTTTGACTTCTTCTAGTGGGGTTAAACACGAGGCCCCAGGCACATCTTGGCTGTGCCTGCCATCTGGCTGGGATTCAATAACGCAGAGTTCATCTTCTCGCTGCGGACTGTCATGTGCAAAAAGGACTTCCAAGATGGAGTAAATAGCACCTCCCAGGCCCAAAAATTGCAATACATAAAAAGTAAAGGAAACAGTTTTAGAACACAGAATAAAATTAATACACTGTATACCATGAATTTCTACACTATACCCATTACTTTATACTAAACTATAGCATTAGGATTAAGCAGAACAAACAGCTTCGCTAAAGCAGCAGTGCAAGCCTCTCACATGTGAGAACACAGAGCAGCCATATCAACACTAGTGCGCAGATGCTACAGACTGCCCTCCACAACTGCGAGTACGTCATATCACGTGGGTATGACAGACGCATGCGCAGTAGAAATTCCCACATAGCAGCAGCCATTTTAGAGGCAAGCGTATTAGTATTAGAAAACACATAAGCAAGCTTCACTCGGATACCCCATGTCAAAGGGAAAAGACGGAGAATTAATAAGACGAACATGTTGATTATGTAATTAGGGTTATTCGAGGTTCATGATACAAGCAAGTCGATTTCCGTGCGAATCCTTGCTCCATCAATCCCTTCTTTGATGATATTTTATATCATCACCAATAATGAAACAGATGCCAACTTTTCACATTTCACCCATTTTAATCTCTTCAAACTTTCTATTCTGCTTTTTCTCATTATTATTATTAGGATGAGAATTTTTCATCTTTTTATGGATCTGACTATTCAATTCTTCTATTTCAAGTTCTTCAATATTTCTCTTTACTCCTCGCTAATTTATGGAATATTTCTTCTTATGTTTTCGACATTTGCACCAAATTATGATCCCTAAAACTAATAAACCTTTTCCCGCCATTGGCATCAGTATTTTACTCACAAGACTTTTACCTAGATTAGAAAACCAACTACCTATAGAGGAGAGACCATAAGTCAGTCTCTTCCATGCACTATCAACTTCCAGTGGTTTAAGCTCTCTCTCCAAATTAGTGATGTTTTTCACATACCTCTTAATTTGAACACTTTTGTCTGGAATGTAAGTGCAACAATGTTGCGCTTTCAACATTCTACAGACTCTGCCCTCTTTTGCCAATAACGTGTCAAGAGCAAGTCGGTTTTGTAAAACCATAGATCTGATTGCAACCAATTCGGTACTGACCTTCAAGAAACCTCCAGCAGTATCAGTTGATAACCGATCTACTACCGTTGACAATTTGCAGATTCTGTGTGTATTCAGAGCCACTCCAACTGTAGGTATCAATGCACTAAATATATCACCTACTATTTCTCCAACACTTTCTCTTTTGCTACGTACTAATCTATTAGTTTCTTCATTCCCTCCAGTGATTTTACCCACATAGTATATCTTTGGGAAGACAATACCAAAATAACAGCTTCCATACCAATGATCTGGTAATTTGAAATAAGCCTTGTTCCCACATATATAATAAATTCCGCGAAACACAGGTTCTGTCCCATCTTTGAAACCCCAACCCCCAATTACCTTGTATTTGTGCTCACATTCACTGGAACCAATGAATACATAGTTATAATAACTAGTCTTTTCTCTATGAAGCCAAAGTTTCCCCTTCTTTTCAAAATCCAGCAACATAGCAGCGTTAGCTCCACCGTTTGAGGTGCTCCCTATACTTTCAGCCCATTTAGGGGTTTTCTGATTCATATCATTTGCTTTTCTTTGGAAACTCTCTCTTCTTTTCTCTACCATGTTCAGAAATATCTTTTCTTTTTCGTGTAATAGACATGTTAACTTATTTCTGTGCGCATCATCTATATCTATTTTCCCTACTGTTAGAAAATATTCACTCATATAACGTGCTACATCTCTAGTAGTATGAACAGGGTTTAGGTTTCTACGTACAGGAAGTTCAGAAAATATCACATCTGAGTTAGAATAATAATACTGTAAAGGTCCTTTCTTGTAAAATAAGCTAGTTAAAATACTGCAGGAAATTCCATATGTTAGCGGTAAGTGGTGGTACGTCTCACCCTCAGCTACCGAAGTAGGCAGCTTCATACAGACATAGCAGTCTTCTATTTCCATTGCTTCTACATAGTGTACTAACAGGTTTGCAAATACATTTAAATGAGTTCTGTTTTTGATTCTATTATAATTCAGTCCTTCTTCATCTGGTGCTTCTAAGTCTATTTTAGTTTGCCTAAGGCTAAGTGCTCTCTCTTGTGCATCTACTCTTTGTGGTGTATCTCTCGTTTGTAGCTCTTCTGTGTCCTTTGGCAATTGATTAGTAGGGTACAGGTTTGTGTCTTTACTCATCATGTAAGGAATAGCTATTGTTAGTCCTATCCAAAGTATAAGTACTATTGTTACACTACATAAACATACTTTGCAGCATGTTTTTAAACAATTTCTTTTCGGTCTTCCATTAACAGTCATTTCTGTCTAAAGGAGACTCAACCCCTCTTTGTAACTTTTACACAGTCTTTACCCTGTGTGACTTTCAGGTGGGTCTCACTTCTTCGTCAGTTTGATCAGCAATCAATTCTTCATCATTCTCGTCACTTATGTCTAGATTCTCAAAATCTTCCAAAACTATATAGGTCCACTCAGGACCTTTGTATTTGATATTCAGTCTCTTTAGTCTTGGACTTCTTCTTCTGGGTTGTATTACGGGTGAATCAGTTTGACTTGTTACTTCAGCCACTTGTTCAGGTTCTTCATTAATTCTCTTTATTCGCAATCTCAGTCCTTTGACATATCTAGGCCATTGGTCTCCTTTTCTAAGTCTTTTAACTGGCACTGTGCTTTGGCCCTCTTCGAATGCTCTTTTATTTTCGCTTAGTTGTGGCACATCGATTTTAGTGTTTTCTTCTTCTTCCCTCTCTATCTGACTAGTTCCAGGTCTTATTTCCATTTCTTCTGCCTGGTTACTAAGCTGGCCTTGTTCAGGAATCTGTTGGAGTTGAGTTTTATCTATTTCACTTTCTTCGTCCTGAACACAATTGTCTATTCCTACCTGGTCCTGCTCAAGCTCTTCGAACTCTTGATTTTCTTCTGCTTGAGCTTGCGTCCTAGTTTCTATCTGTCCCTTTTCAGACTCAGGAGTTCTGAGTGGAGTATCGATTACTTGATCTTTCCCTATCTCGCCCTCCTCAGAATCACTTTTGACATGGATTTCAATGATCTGAGTATCTTTTTCTACACATGTCTCATCCTCGCTATCACTCTGTCTGTCTAAATAGGTTTGGCTCCTTGTTCGCACATATTCTGCAGGTATGTCGATTACTGGAATCCAATCATCTTGACTGGTGCTCGGTTGTTTTTCGTCAGCTACTTCAGGATCGAGATCTTGGGACCCTTCAGCTGCCTAACCTTCAGCCTCAGTTTCATCAGTTTCCGTCACCTTCCTCGTGTGACTGACATGGATCCATTGTGGAACTCCTGCACACTTTAAAGCTGTGGTGGTAATCAGAATCACTTGACTGGCAAATGGAAGCATGTCCTGGAGCTCTCTAGGCCTAACTATGAAGCAGACCCTGCAACAGCGGATGCCGAGTTTTCTTCCTGGATTGAAAACTCCCTCAACACCGTCCTCCCCAAAAAAACGTATCTAAAACCCCGGAAAAAACCCACCTCGCCATGGTTTACACATGAGGTTCGCCTCCTGAAAAAACTCTGTAAGAGGTCTAAAAGAGTGTGGAGAGAAGACTTTGACCCTAACAGCAAGAGGGATGATAAATTGGCTATCCTCAATTTTAAAAAAGCTCTCAAAGCTGCGCAAATAACCTTCTTCAATGAAAAAATTAGAACTGCATCTTGCTCATCGAGAGAAACCTTTCAAATTGTAAAAAGACTTCTAAAAGCCCCGGAGCCTACAGGCACGAGTGATCTCTCAGACAATCATTGCAACGAGCTAGCGACATACTTTGACCAAAAGATTCAAAACATCCTCCACCAACTCCCCCCTCTCACCTCCGCGGACCCCCCACATCTGGGCCCGATTCAGGTCCAGAACCTTAATACAGGACTAGACATGTTCAACCCTATCAGTGAGGACACCCTGTCTCCCATTCTCCAATCACTCAAGAGTGGCTCCCCGCTTGACCCAGCCGCAGTTAAGACCTTAAAACAGGTAGCACCTACCATCCTTGCTCCGATGGTGAATTTGATCAATGCCTCGCTAACAGACGGAACGGTACCCACTAGCTGGAAGAAGGCGGTGGTCAAGGCTTTACTTAAAAAAACCTAACCTTGACCCCCTAAACCTGACTAATTTCAGGCCGATCTCTCTCCTTCCATGCATCAGTAAGATGGCTGAAAAATCTATTACCGGCCTGTTGTCCAATTACCTGGAATCCAATGAACTGCTTAAACCTTCCCAAACAGGTTTTAGCCCGGGCCAGGGCACTGAAACAGCGATGGTGGTGGTTGTCGAAGAGGCCAGGAAGCTCATCGATGCAGGAGGATCAGTGGCAGTGATCCTCCTGGATCTAAGTGCGGCCTTCGACACCGTCAACCACCATATATTGGCTCAGTGGCTGAAGGACCTTGGTATTTCAGGGCTCGCCCTGTCTTGGTTAAAATCCTTTCTTCACTGTCGTTCCTTCCAGGTGGCGGAGGGCAACTACTTCTCCATAGAGACCTCTTTACGCTGCGGAGTGCCGCAGGGCTCTTCGTTGAGCCCTACGCTCTTCAACGTGTACATGTCTCCTCTCGAAAAAATTGTCACCCATATGGGATTAAACTTCTGACATATGCGGATGACATTTTAATATCAAAGGAGAGAGTCAGGGAAATTTTAAAAGTACTATGTGAGGTAGGAACTCCCGGTCCCCAGAACAATTTACATAAACAAAGGAGGAGTATCCCCTCAAACGGCAGAGAACAGTTTCTCTAAGTCTAGGGTAAAGTGCTCAAGTTAGCACAATATGCCCCAACCCGTTGTCGGATAATGCATATCCTTATAGAAGACCCCTCACTCACCAACCTGGTTGGTGACATGCTTCATCATCGGGGTCCCACCCCATAGGCCGAATGCCCACAGGGTGTGCTGCGACACCTGACTACAGTGGAGCTGGTTACTTTTTTTCTTTTATGTGTGCATAACTATCAATAAGTGTGCCAAAACTACTCACTGCAAGTGTTTATTCTTGAGTGCTTGAACCTTCATAAAAACAGTGTGGCACCTGTGCCTAATTAGGTAGGCTTTGGTGTCTTAAAGAAGTATAGTGCGTTAAAAATAGCGAAGTGTGCTATGTGAGGTGTGAAATTTTACAAAAACTACTGGTTACTAGGTCTACATGTTTCAACCATTGGGATGATTATTTGGTTTTCGTCAGGACCGTGGAGGCCGGCGTTTTTCATATAACGCTTCTAAACTATGGAACTCACTCCCTCTTGACCTACGTGCCCAACCCAACCTCCTGCCATTCCGGAAACTTTTAAAGACGTGGCTGTTCCCGTAACTTCCCTCATCTGTTTTGGCCTGTTTATTCTGTCAGCGCTGGGATGCTTACGGGCAGCCATTCGCTTTATAAATCTTATAACATTAACATTAACATTAACGGGGTCTACTCCACCTGGGTGCTAGGCAAGATTTTCAAGTATGTTTCTTTATTACTACCCAATCCCATGGGTTCAGGTCATGAGCTGGAGTTTCTGGTCTGGCGACGGTGTCTTCCCCAACCTGGCGAGAGATAGAACGCACTTGGTCAGCCAGTTCTTTACAGTATTCCAGTACTAAATCATCAGATACGTTTAGCAGTCTGTGTCCTGGCACCCATGCTTGCCGCATTGCTCTTCCCATCAGTATTTCATGGGGACTTAAGCCTGAGTTCCGGTCTGGAATACTTCTAAGTCCCATCAGAACAAGTGGCAGAGCATCTGGCCACTCCAATCGAGTTGACTCATACATCTTTCCCAATCTTGACTTGATAGTGCCATTCAATTGTTCTACTACTCCAGAAGCCTGTGGGCGATATGCACAGTGCAGTTTCTGCTTAATTTTGAATGCTTCACAAATTAGACCCATTATTTCACTGTTAAAATGTTTTCCTCTGTCTGATTCAATTGTTACGGAAAACCGAACCTTGGGATAAGCTCCACCCATTTTGAAAACAGGCAGACAACGACGAGTACATATTTTAGTCCTCGACATGGGGGCAACTGAATGAAATCAATCTGTAATCGAATAAAAGGACCTTCTCCCTTTCCAATCTTTCCTGGCAATAACACTGTTTTCTTCCTTGGGTTCATGTGTTGACAAATCAAACACCTCTGGCAGAGTGCCTCTGCTATGTTTCTGAAGATTGTATTAAACCATGTTAGTCTGAACAGACGTATCATAGCATCTCTTCCCAAATGTTAATCTCCATGAATCAACCTAGCCATAGGAGAAAGCAGACAGTTTGGTAACACTACTGTGTCATCAAGGTAAATAATAACACCATCTTCAACCCTTTTCTTACACCCTAATCTCCTCCATTGTTCATTTTCTTTAGGTTATGCTGCATTCTGCAAATCTCTCACTTCTTCCCATGTATCCACACCATCCAGTAACATAAGTTGGCAGCTTTTTCCGCCCACCTCAACCTTTTTGTTAACAGCCTTTTTGTATTTTGCACAATGATGGGCTAACTGGTCTGCATATCGATTACCAGCTGTCACTTTGTCATTGCCAGATTTGTGAGCAGCACACTTGACCACAGCCATCTCTTTTGGCAACTGGAGTGCCTGAAGAAGTCAGGAACTCCCTTTGCATCCACAATTGGCCATAGTCATGCACAACCCTGTAACCATATTGGCTGCCAGTGAATATGGTCACTTTCCAATTTTTCTCAAATTTACAGGCCTTTGCCAGGGCAACCAATTCAGCAATTTGTGCAGACTTGACTCCAGGTAAATAGGATGCTTCCACTGGGCCTCCCAAGGTACACACTGAATAGGCAGTGCTTAGACCTCCTTCCTCATGTCTCATACATGAGCCATCCACAAACAGCTCATAATCTGACTCAGTTAAGGGCTCCTCTCTTATGTCTGGCCTCGGCTTTGTACTGTATACAGTCAGATCAATGCAGTCATGCTCAACTTCCTCCTTAAGTTCTGCACTGTATGAATTTGGCAGTAGGGGTGCTGGGTTCAAAATATTACACCTAGCAATGGTTACATTTCCTGCACCTACAAGAATTCTCTCGTACTTAGCCGACTAGGCGTGAGATACTGTGTCTTAGTCCTGGTTAGCAAGATTATAACTGCATGTGGAACATACACAGTTACAGGATGTCCCATAATAATGGATTCACTCTGCTTAAGACTCATGCAAGTTGCAGCTACTGCTTTCAGACATCCGGGTAATGCGGCGGCCACTGGGTCTAATGTGGACCAAAAATATGCCACCAGGCGTCGCACTAGTCCATGAATCGGAGTCAAAACTGAAAGTGCACAATTATCTTGTGTGTCACAAAAAAGTGCAAAATCTTTCGAATAGTCAGGCATTCCTAATGCTGGAGCTGTACACAGGCAGTCTCGCAAATTTACAAAGGCAGTCATGCTTTTGTCATCCCATTCACCTGGGTCTTTGGTTTTTTCTTTGTCATTTGTATCAGGAGCTTTGCAAGGACTGCGAATCCCACAATCCATTGCCTGCAATATCCTACAACTCCAAGAAACATTCTCTTTTTGTGTTTTTGGCAAATCCATGTTTTTAATTATCCTGATCCTTTCTGTGGTAACCTTCCTGACACCTCTCTCTATCTGATGTCCCAGATATTTCACAGAGGTAGCACAAAACTGCAATTTCTCTGGGGACACTTTATGTCCTCCTTCGCCTAGGTGATTCAGTAAAGCTATGGTATCGACAACACAGTCTTTTCGTGATTTTGAGGCCACCAAAAGGTCATCTATATATTGGACCAAGACTGACCGTCCAGGTAGCACTAATGACTCTAGGCATTTTTAGGTTTTGCCTAGGCAATGCGTACGAAGTACGCATGCGCTAGGAAAAATCTTATGTCTTACAGTGGGGAACAGGGACCCGCCCCATTGGCTCGCTCCATAAATGGAGGCTAGCCATTGGGAGAGGGCTCTGTCTGTCAATGCCGGACCAGATTCGGGGGCGTTCCCGAGAATTTTTCTCTTTTGGCGACGTCATGCTACGTCAGCCAAAAGCCGGGAACGCCCCCGAATCTGGTCCGGCATTGCCGGCACCCGCCTTCCTGCTTGGGGCCGGGGAGCGCATAAGAGTGTCTGTCTGGAAAAGGTACTCGGTTCTCAGACTGGAAGGGTGCGGTTTGCCTCGCTGCTGGTACAAGATCTGATGCCCATCCGCGCAGGCCATCCCAAATTGAGGGTGGGTATGCCGCTCTCCCTGAAGCAAGCAGCTCTGCAGTTTCTTGACTGGGGCAAAAAGTGGGCATTAAGGGGTTCCTCGTAAAGATGACGAATAGAAAACTGCGAACTGGGGGATGCTGTGCTCTGCAGGCGACAGCAGAAAAGGCTGCGTCTCATCTTACAGCGCCGGCTGCTGAACCGCCGCGCCCGCCCTTCCCTTCCATCCCTCCTTCCTGCTCCATAAGCACCACCAGCCTCCGTACTCACCCTGGCAGGCCAGTGGGGATAGCCCTTCATCTTGGCGAACACCAGCTCTCCAGACTTGTAGTCTCGGGGTCGCGGGCGCGCCATGTCTCCTTGTATCTACCGGAACCCTACCTCACTGAAGCACCAACCAATCACAGGAAGGCTTGCGACAGCGAAGCAGTCCGCTCGCTCCCGGTCTGACAGACAGTCTTCCTTTGAGCCAGAGAAGCTATGACGGAATAACGAGCCCCGGGCTGGCAAACAAACAGCGGCCGATGCTGCCAACCAGAGCAGTGTCTGTCACGCTGTGAAAAAATCCACCTGTGCGTCCTTCACACAGTCCGACGACCGGATGCTCCGTCGACAATGGTGCGTGAAATAATGAACCCGTCACCTGTACACGTATTTGCGCGTTAAAGATACGTGTCCTTGTGGGCCTCGGTGTACGTCTAATAAAGGCATCCTCGGAGCAGAGTTAACTCTAGGAATGCCACTTGCTATTCAAACTCTTCTTCAGTCAACGACAGAAAATAGATATTTTTTCGGCATGTTCATTTCATAGGTGCTCGTTAGCGCTATATACAACTTTTTTTTTAAAAGCTTTAATGTGAACTGCCTAGCAGTAGCATCGGGAGGGGGGGGTAGGGGGGCAGTGGGTGGCGGGGGGGGCAGTGGAGGCTGGGAAACCGGGTTCGAGTCTCGGCAGGATGCTTAATCTCCCCGTGCCTAACAACATGAATGTGTCCGTCTCTAACTCAACATGTGCTCATTTAAAGCGCTCTAACCCCTTCGGGTTTCGTTAGCGCTATATACAACTTAAAGCTTTAATGTGTACTGCCTAGCAGTGGCATCGGGAGCGGGGGCCCCTCCGGCGGATGGGTGGCAGCATACTCTTCACGCACGCCCCTATTAACTCCACCATGTGGGAGAAGCTCCGTAGCTCACCTGGGCAGTGCTCGGACTTCATCTAGAGTAGGAGAGACCGGAAGGAGAGGAAGAAAGGAGGAAGAGAAAAAATAGGGAAATTGTGATAAATGAGAAAGCATGGATGGAAAAGAAACTGCGAAGTGAGATGAAGAGACAGTCAGTGTGGCTTGCTGGAAGAAAGGTGTGAGGTGGAATCCAGTTTAGACAGCCTTGGTATTTTTCTAACATGGCATTTGTAAGTGCCAGTGGCGGGCTCTTAAAAAATCTTTAGGCCCCTGCACTTATTTATAAATTCAACCCTAAATGGAGTACTTTACTGTGTGCCACTTTTACTGTGTGTACATGTGTTGTGTTTGCATAGCGCAAACATTCCCAAAAGACAGCAGAGCAGTGTACAGGCTCAAAGGAAGAGAGCAGCAGTGAAAGGTGGGTGTGAATGCCCTCATTCTGTTTCGAACAGTAGTCACACAACTACCAAGAGGCCCTGTGTGTTGTGGCCCCACACGCTTTCTGTTGGCTAGGTGAGTGTCTTTGACAGGCGTACCTATTGTGTTTTTTTGTTGTTTTTTTTGGTCGAAGCCTACATCTTTTGGACCTTCGGAAAGCGTCCATGAGAATGCGTTTCACCCATTGCTTGCCAGTGGCTTTGTACCTCACATTTTCTTGCTTTTATTTGGACTGTTCAGCTTGAGTTTGTCCCTTCCATTGCCCAGTCAAGTCAAGTATTACACAGTCTCCTCCCTCGGGACTCGCTCCTCTCTCCGAACTTTGCCTCGCAATGCAGGAACATCGCTGCCAGCAGCAGCAGTGCCGACCGGTGGGGCCGCATCCCAGGCTGAGCTTTGTGGGGAACCCGAGGAGTGGCAGGGGGTCAGCGGTGCCACCGGCAGGTCCTGGCTCTGCAGTCATGCAGCTCCCAGGCATGCAGCTCCCAGGATGCAGGACTTCTGCTCATACTCTCATCCCGTCACTCACTCTTCCCTTTCACCACTCTCCTTCTCTCACTGCCTCTATCTTCTGCTCATACTCTCATCCCGTCACTCACTCTTCCCTTTCACCACACTCTCCTTCTCTCACCGACTCTCTCTCCTCTGCTCATACTCTCATCCCGTCACTCACTCTTCCCTTTCACCACACTCTCCTTCTCTCACCGCCTCTCTCTCTTATGCTCATACTCTCATCCCATCACTCACTCTTCCCTTTCACCACACTCTCCTTCTCTCACTGCCTCTATCTTCTGCTCATACTCTCATCCCGTCACTCACTCTTCCCTTTCACCACACTCTCCTTCTCTCATCGACTCTCTCTCCTCTGCTCATACTCTCATCCCGTCACTCACTCTTCCCTTTCACCACACTCTCCTTCTCTAACCGCCTCTCTCTCTTCTGCTCATACTGTCATCCCGTCACTCACTCTTCCCTTTCACCACACTCTCCTTCTCTCACTGCCTCTCTCTCTTCTGCTCTTACTCTCATCCCGTCACTCACTCTTCCCTTTCACCACACTCTCCTTCTCTCACCGCCTCTCTCTTCTGCTCTTACTCTCATCCCGTCACTCACTCTTCCCTTTCACTACACTCTCCTTCTCTCACTGCATCTCTCTCTTCTGCTCATACTCTAATCCCGTCACTCACTCTTCCCTTTCACCACACTCTCCTTCTCTCACTGCCTCTCTCTCTTCTGCTCATACTCTCATCCCGTCACTCACTCTCCTTCTCTCACTGCCTCTCTCTCTTCTGCTCTTACTCTCATCCCGTCACTCACTCTTCCCTTTCACCATACTCTCCTTCTCTCACTGCCTCTCTTTCTTCTGCTCATTCTCTCATCCCGTCACTCACTCTCCCTTCAACACACTGCTAACTCTCTCCAATGCACCACTCTCTCTCACCCTAAATTGTTTTTCCTTCTTGGCTCTATCTCTATTCATTATCCCTCCCCGACTCCTCCTGATTCTATAGAGCACTTTTCAAAATTTTTTGTAACCATGGTCCATTTGCGTGAGATTACGCTATTGGCATTGTAAATGACAATGGCATTAATGGCATTAATTTGTCTGTTTTCAAAACCAACACATAAATAAAAAAATTGTCATTGACAATGCCAATCGCTCTAACTTTGTCAAAGGCAAAACCATTGCATTGTAAATGCTTGTTTCAAAATCTGATTAAAAATTTAGGGGCTCTCTGTGTACCCCTGAGGGACACGATTCCAGAAATAGACCTGACTGTCGAATTCAAATGAAAGAAGAAATTTGCTGTCTGGGTGCAATGGGATCGAGAAAAATGCATGGCATAGGTCAATGACAGTAAACCATCCAGCTTCCCACGGTATCTGATACAGTAACACTGCAGGATTTGGCACAACTGGACAGCAAGGGACAACAATCTTATTAACCTTTCTCAGATCCTGTACTACTACAAATATGGGGGGAGTTACATGGACTGCTCATTACTTCCTGCAAAATGCCTGCTTCCACCAACCGTTTTATTTCTACTGCTACACCTGCCTTTATTTCTACATTCATTTTATACTGTCAAGTATTTGAGTAGACTGTGTCTTCTTTTATGGTCACTTTTATTGGGTCAACATTTGCCATTAATCCTACATCCTTTCCAGTAAAGTCCCATACCTCTGGTTTTACCGTCTGTTGCAGTTCTTCTGGTAAGTCTTTTATTGTCATTCTTGCAACTTCTGTCTCTGGTCTTGCTAACATTGGTTTGTAAATTCCGTCTTTGTCTGGGGTTTGAATTTCAACACCATTTGGAGTGCAAAAGATGGTGCAATTCATGTTGCACAACAAATCTCCTCCTAGCAAATTTACAGGACTTGAGTCGCAGACTACGAATCTATGCATTTCTTTAAAATTCCCTATTTTTACTTCCATTGGTTCTGTGACTGGGGTACTAATTTGTTTATTAGAAACGCCCACTACTTGGATCGCTTCTCCTGAGAGGGGTAGGTTTGGAACGTCTGCTGTTCTCACAGTAGAACGGATAGCACCAGTGTCCAACAGAAAGGTGACATCATTCCCTTCAACCTTTCCTTCAATGTATGGCCCTGACTAGTCTACCGGCAAGGAGGCGCCAAGCACGCACTCCTCGTCCTCCCCCCTCAGGCACCGACAGTAAGGTTCTTCACAAAAGAATGTGTCATTCAAAAGAAATTGTGAGGTTGATGCATCTCTTTTTTCCCTGCCTTCCCAATTTGAAGTTTCTATATTCTTGTCAGGTATTCCGGGACGATGTATGGCTCAAAGGTGTAGGACAGCGGAGACAGCCGCAGAAACCCGGCATCGGCGGGCGGACATGAAACTACAAAGACCAGCATGCCTGGCGCGACTAGTGCGCACACGGAAATGCGTATATAAGACGCACAGGACGACGGGACATCGTCGGATATTTTGGATTCTTGCCGGCCTCCTTGATACCAGCAGTTATAGCGTTTTCCGTAGAAGCCCGACCTGTGCAGCTTTACGGAAGGAAACGGACCCGCAGTTCTGGTTCTTAGGATCACGGAAGAAGGTAGGACGAGCGGCTGCTCGTCTCATCACAGCACTGAAGGAGTCTTGGTCGAGTGGGGCTTTTACACTCCCAGGACGGATTTTGGGGCAGAGACGCACACCAAGGGAGGTGTTTGCCGCATCTCTGCTTGGGCTTTAGCAAACGCTTACCGGAGGGAAACCAAGAGGGGCGTAGTGACTGGCACTACCCCAGGTGTATTTACTCCCAACCGGTATAGCGGTAACCTGAGTGTTGTAGACGAAGGTAGAGCGGCCGCTCCCTTCATTAACAACAGGACCCATCGGTAGAGTGCCTGGCCAGGCATTCCCGAGGGTTAGATGTCGCAGCGCAAGGTCACCAACCCACGCGCTGTCATGCAGAGAACTTAATCTGCCCCCATCAGTCGTATTCGAACGGCATTTTCGGCCGTTACTTTGCACGGTGTCCTCTGTTGGAATAATACCGGGACCGGTATTTATGCGGAGGACGGTTGGAACTCAGCCCTTCTAAGGACCAGGGCGACGACTGATGGGTATCGTATACTTTCTATTTACATTATTATTTAGCGAATGGTGAATGTAACCATTCTCATCATAGCGAGACAGTAAAGCAATCATTCTTTCTTCCCTTTGCATTTACATGCTGAGAACATTATACAGTTGCTGTGTAGGCAAACCTAATACCTTGCTATTGTTGTGTACCTATTATTGTCTCCCCGATCCCGAGATATTCGGAAGATTACAATTCTGTTGTGCTTTGCTCCTATAATTTGGCATAGGCGCCGGGGGTATCTGGTTCTGTTTTACCTGCTGCTGGGTCTACCGCGGCACCTCAGGCTGCGTCTGTGGATTTAAATAATTATTTTGCACATTACCATTCTGCACAGCCTTACACTCGTCTTTCCAGTGCCCCAACTTGCCACATCCGTGACAGGGGCTCTTATTCTGATTAGTGGACATTTGGTTCAACTGTTGTTCTTGTTGCTCTGCTAATTTTACTTGTGCCCACATAACCTTTTCTTTCAACTCTTTCTGTTTGTTCTCTAACTCACCTTCACAATATTTTGCATATTTCAGGACCTCATCTATGGGCTTAGCTTGCCAACAAATTTTATTGTCCTTAATCCATTGTGAAATTTCTGGTCTTAATCCTAGCACAAATCGATGAATAAAATGTGTCATGTCTTTCATGTCGATGTTATCTAATCCACTGTATTGTTTAAATGTCTGTAATAACCGTTCATAATATGAATGTACTGACTCGTCTTTATTCCGAGTGGTTCTATCTATTTTCATCCAGTCTGTCTCTTTTGCAGGCACCTTTCCTTTTAGGTAAAGTATTACCTGATTGTATTTTTTCATTACATCCTCTGAAGGTGCCCCTGTCTTCGGGTCTCTTGGGTACTCATCACTAGGCCAATCAACAGCTACTTTGCATTCTGTTCACAAATCTACGGGAACTACAATATCAAATAAGCAATCTAAGTCTTTGAAAAGACACTTCAACACTTTTACAAATCTCTCGACCTGTCTGTACCACTCTACAGGTTTTTCTCGAAGTTTTGGGAAATCATTCGTAAATGACAAAATATCCTGTCTAGACCATGGAACATGCACATAGCCTCCACCTGGTACCTCTGGAAAGGGACATAATTTTTTTACCTTTTCTGCTTCTTTTAAAACACATTCTGAAGTCATTTGTCTTGATCGAATTTCTTCATTTTTCTTTGCCCATCTTGCATTCCATTTTTCTAATTCTCCCCATTTTTGCATTAATGTCATCAGTTCTCTTATCTGCACCTTTTTCCCTGACACATTCATGTTTTCTAAGTCTTTGTCAGAGAATTCTACTCGGTAGGGTTTCTGCAATACTTTAGATTTACCAATGTCGATTCCGATGCTAGCTGCTGTGTCCATTAATTTTTTGTGAAACACCTTTGTATTTCTAGTGATGCTTTTACAAATAAACAGTAATTCATCTTCACTAAGGGTATTTAATCTCTCCAAACCTACATTCCCAGCCATCATTTCTTCTATTTCAATTCTCAATTTATATATATCTAATGGCTTAGGCTATGTCTTTGGTCTCTCTATTTCTCGTGTCCATCTGTCTATCTCTTCAGGAGTTACTACAGTGGCACTTCTTGTTCCTGATGATGTCTCTATCTGTACTTCTCTTGACGTTACAGGAGTGGTTTTCCTTATCGAACCACCTTCAGGTTCCCTTATTGGTAAATACATTAAGGATATCACTGATTCACATTCACTTGCCTGATCATCTATTATCAGTGGTTCTTTTCTTGGCTGTACTACTGATGCAGTTATAACTGGAGCTTTTGGACCAGCTTGCTTATCTCCGTACAAATGAACAACTGGGCCAATAGTTACTGGAATTGTCAAAGCCTCAGGACTTGTATTCAATTGGGAAATTTTCTGAATTACTTCACTTCTCTGTTTATTTAAAGCTTCTCCTTCTCTTTCTTGTAATACCCTTTCGATGGACGTCTCATGTATCACTTGCGGAATTAAAGGTGGCTTTAAAAACGGGGCAGTCGGATTTGATGTACTTGACTCCTAATTATAAGGTGGCCTAAAAACCGGGTTATTCGGATTTACTATTCTTGTTTCTTCATTATAGGGTGGTGGATTTTTCATTAATAAATCCTCCATGTTATCATCGTCTGAATCACCACTAGTCATCAAATGTTTAGCTTTCTCAGTCCTTTTACCTCCCACAGGCTCCTCTACAGTTAGTACTGGGTAAAGTCCTTCCACTATCATATTTTGTCTCCACTGTTTCATTTGTTTTTCTTTAGAATCTCGTGGAACCTTTGGGTTAAATTTACTCAGTCCTTTGTCTTTTTTTTTTTTTTAATCTGTTTATTAGCATAGTTTCAAGAGCAGTAGCAGCATACAGTTTTATACATACAAGCGCAATGTTAATCACGGTGTCACATGCATGCGTTTGCTCAGAGCATAGATAGGAGCATAGTACATTCGATTTTCTCTACTCAGTCCTTTGTCAACTCTAGGTCTGTCTCGCTCAAAAGCCTCAATTTCCCATTCTTCTAGTGCCTCATATTGAGTTAATCTAGGTATGGGATGTAAATCATTCATTCGGGTCCTTAAATTAAACAAAATCCTTCCGTTAAATGTGCCTTCTAAGGGAAATGCCAGAATCCTGTCATCTTTTGTGTATTCCACCCAGTTCTCTAACCACACACAGGAGTGGTAACCCCTGTCAAACATCATAAATGATGCAGGAGTATTCGGTGGTGGAATAATGACTCCTTCTTTAGTCTTAATAGGCTTGTCTTTTTAAAAATAATTTTTAACTTTGTCTACAAGTGACATTTTTCTCTTACTTCCGTACATATTGTAAGGTCTGCCTCTCAACATCTGATCCTTAGCAAACTCTAAGTATCTTGGATGAGGTAGAGTTTCTGGATGACTTGGATACCACATATACTTTGCAAAATCTAAATCGTGCAAAAATACGTATTTCTGTTTACTAAATGCTTCCAACACTAGTGCGTCTTTTATTTTTCGTCAACCAACCAATACTGTGTTTTCAAATAATTTTGACCAATCGGTGCGCGGCCTTTCTGGTGAGACGAGTTTCCCACGCTCCTGCGCTCACCCCTCCTTTACAATGCTATCTCAGCTACACGCCTGCTGTCTCGACCAATACCAGCATGGCTCTGAGTGACGTCAGTGCAGCTACGCAACTGACTCCCTCCTTCACAAGGTAATGCAAAAACTCAATTCTTTTGAATTTTAAAGTGCAAATTTTATTATTTAACAATGGAAACAGATTCGCCACTGTACTCGAGTGACTAGATAGGAAAGAAAATATTTCACTACAAGTAAATCCCTTCCGTTTACTTTTCATACACTACGAGTAGAACCCTTTCCGCCTACCCTTCACACAAGCATTAGAGAACCTGCTACTCCTTCAGACTTTTATCCACTCCGGGATATACACTAAAGCCAAAGTTTCACCAGCGAACCCCTTTGCTATCAATCAAGCTCAGATGAACCTGCTTCTCCTTCCGTGTGACCCTTACTAGGTTATATCACAACAAAAGTTTTGCTAGCGAACTCCTTGCTATCATTTATTCACACATTCATACGGAAAACCCTAAATAGTGCTTCCGGTTCTGCCCAACCATGCACTAACTTCCTACGGATAAGCGACCTCAGTGCGATGTGGCTTATATTTACCACTCGCTATTCTGCCCCCAGGGATTCCAGACAAAACATATAACAGATACGAACGATTTTGGTTAATACATAAAATTCAATATAGCAGCATCAAAATTTAAAAAAAAACACATTACAAATAATATCACATTTGATCGATCAATGAAATATGAATCTTAACCAATTTAACTAACTAACTACCTATCTTTAACTAATCCCTAACCATAACTCTGCTACCAATAAATTACTGATAGAGCGCGCTGGTCATCCGACTATAATTTTACCAATACTCACCTGGGCCCATATTTCCATTTACACATTTTACTTAGTCAGGTAACCCACACTCTACTATCAGTTTATTTAGTTCTACTAATTCCTATACCATTGACTTACCAATCCTTGTCACTAATACCTAAACACGATGAATCAGGGAGTTAGATAAGAAAAAAGGCAATCAAAAATACCATAACATTTGCACTCATATAATAACCACAGACTCAGGGTAGGTTCAAACTCTTTTATCTAATCATCATCAAAAGTCATAAGCCACAGGTTAAAAGCGATTAAGCTATCAATAACCAAGATCAGAAACAGTGTATAGCTATGTAAAAGATAGATTATGCCAACCATTTAGCAATCTCGAAATAAAGGGAAGTTAAGAACAAGGAACATGCTAATTTGAGAAAACAGACTTTCACAACTTGATTAAAGGAGGGTAAAGAAAGGGAACATACTAAACCCAAGAACTTTCCCAATCTATTGTCAGTTTGGAAAAACAGAACACAATATGTAAATCTAGATTCAGTTCAGCACATAACTATAGGGAAGGTAAGAATTGGAACACACTATTAAATTCAGTTTAACTCCTAAAAGGGAGGGTAAGAAAAGGAAACCTATACTATTATGAAAAACCATTTAACATTTACTAAAGGTAGGTCGAAAAGTGGAACACGCTAACAACCAGCAAGGCATGAAATTCTTATTTATCAAAGGGAAGGGAGAAAAAGAACATATGCAATCAAGGCTTTGCAATTTCAGGGAAACTAAAGTAAAGGACGTAAATTAGGATGACAATTTCACACACAGATGTATATTTACCTAGGATATTGTGAAGACCAACCCTGGCCACGGGTCAGTTGGAAAGACAGGAGAAAAACCCCAAAAGACTTCAGTGCCAGTAGGCAAGCAGGTGCAGTTCAGGAAAATCAGGACAGGATAACCCCAGAATTTGGATCAGAACCGGACCACCAAAGGTTAAGACCAGCACCCGCAGTTTTGGTTGCAACGCCTGTGCTACTCCCTCTCTGCAAGGAATCAGCCAAAACCCCGATTGGGTTACAGCTTTCACCAGAAAAGTGCTTCGCCAGGACTTCAACTTCCCCAAAACCCCGATTGGGTTCTCGAACCTCCCGATAGAGTGCTCCGCAGCCCTCTGCTCTGAGTCACCTATTGAGTGCGTTGGGTCAGTGACAGGTCAGCTATTCAGACAAGTCGGACAAATTCTCTAGCTAAACCTACGCTAATTATACTGTTTTTCAGGTCAGTGTACCACCCCCCAATGTTGCAAGTGTAAGGATCCCCAATTTTGATTGGACAAAGGAGGAGGACAGGTCATCACACCACCTAATATTTTGAATTTCGCCGTCTCCCATTAAAATTTATGTTCACGCCCATTAAACTCAGGTTCTCAGAGTGTCTTCATTCCTTATTACAATGAATATTCTATTGACAAATACATTGTAGTCTTTTGACTTCTTCTTGTGGGGTTAAACGCGAGTTCCCAGGCACATCTTGGCTGTGGCTGCCATCTGGCTTGGATTCCATAACGCAGAGTTCATCTTCTCGCTGCAGACTGTCATGCGCAGAAAGGACTTCCAAGATGGAGTAAATAGCACCTACCAGGCCCAAAAACTACAATAAATGAAAAGTAAAGGAAACAGTTTTAGAACACAGAATACAATTAATACACTGTATACCATGAATTTCTACACTATATCCATTACTTTATACTAAACTATAGCATAAGGATTAAGCAGAACAAACAGCTTCGCAAAAGCAGCAGTGCAAGCCTCTCGCATGAGAGAACACAGAGCTGCCATATTAACACTAGTGCGCAGATGCGACAGACTTCCCTCCACAACTGCGAGTACGTCATATCACATGGGTATGACAGACGCATGCGCAGTAGAAATTCCCGCATAGGAGCAGCCATTTTAGAGGCAAGCGTATTAGTATTAGAAAACACATAAGCAAGCTTCACTCGGATACCCCGTGTCAAAGGGAAAAGACGGAGAATTAATAAGATGAACATGTTGATTATGTAATTAGGGTTATTCGAGGTTCATGATACAAGCAAGTCGCTTTCCGTGCGAATCCTTGCTCCATCAGGGGGATGGGATTTAAAGGTGGTAATGACCCAGTTTTTCCAGGGATTTATTTCCTGTGTGGAAACAAAGCTCATTACAAATTACCCGATCACCGGTACGGATCATGTTACCTTGGCTTGGTCATTCCCAAAATCGTTTAATGTAGATAGAGTTACTAATGGATTTCACGAAATAGGTAAACCTCTAAGTCGTAGGAGAAGAGAACGTGTAATTAAATTATTAGGTGATGTCTTTGGAGCACTGATACCAGCAGTGGGTATATCCTTTAATGCGAACAGAATTAGAAAATTGTCAACCATAGTAGATCGATTGTCAACAGACACAGCTGAAGGATTTTTAATGGTAAACACTGAAATGTTTGCTATGAGAAGTATGGTGATGCAAAATCGACTTGCTTTAGATATAATTTTGACAAAAGAAGGTGGAGTTTGTGGAATCTTAAAGGTGCAACATTGTTGTACCTACATTCCAGATAAAAGTCAAAACATTGAGAAGTATATTAAAAATATTACAGAATTGCATAAAGAAATAGAACCACTGGAGGTTGATGGTCTTCTTGAGTAACGGTAGAAGTTTTTCAGCAGTTAAAAATTGGTTTTATGAAATAGGTAGATCTATTATAGGGAAAATACTAATACCAGTAACTGTTATAATAATAGTGATCTTAGTTTTGAGATTAAGTTATCAATGTAGCAAGAGAAGAAATGTTAAAAAGTCTTTGAAAAAGGTGATTGAAGAAAAACAAGACAGGGAAAGGAAAAAAGGTGATATCGAGATGGAAGAGTTTAAAGAGAAACTTTATCAAGATAGAAAGACAATAGAAGAAACAGAAATATAACTTGTACTAATTAAAAGAATTTGAAACATGTTGAGATAAAATGTTCTAAATTTTGGGAGATATTTGGTGATAAAATCACCAATGGGGGAAGTTGATGGAGCAAGGTGGAAACACAAATTATTATATACCCCTTGTTAAGTCAATTCTCCATAACAGTAACATGTATTAATCGTGTGGTTTTGAAATTAACTAACATAGAGTAGAATGCACCTACACAAATACACATGGGATACTAAACTACATGTAATTACCAAGCGTAATTTACTAATATGTTATGCATCTCGTCATAAAAAGTACGCATTTGTCATATATTAATCAGAAACTGCATGAATGTGCTTTTTGTCCGTTTATTTGTAGCATATATCAGGAAGATTGGTAAGTGGAATCACACATATGTGTTGCTTAAAGCTAGGTAAATACTAACTGGAATACTATTAGAAAGGGGGGAGGTAAACAGAAGGGCTTTACTTCTAAAATGTACGTTTATTTGTGTTTGTTTCTATAATAGTTCCTAAATTAGGGCATATGTGGCCAAAAAAAAATGGAAGTTGACTGTGACTCTGAGGTCTAAGAACGCATGCGACGAATGGAAGCGTGAGCTGCCTGTGCCTGTGCAGATTGGGTCAATGACAATGTGACCTGCCACATAGAACAGATGCCAACTTTTTCGAAAGTCAGTGTCCAAATCGTGGGAATGGGGCATCGAATAACAATTTAAAGGACACATCAAAGGAAGCATGACATGAACAATGGGCTCACTATTTTTTCAATTATAACGCTGACTCTGCATAAATTGAACAGTCAAGTCAAGTCAAGTCAAAGAATTTATATAGCGCACTACATACCCAGAGGGTCTCAAGGCGCTTAGGAAGGGGAGGAGGATTATTTGTCAAATATCCACGTTTTAAGTTGCTTTCTGAATGCTAGGTGGTTCTGGGTAAGGCGAAGGTAGGTAGGGAGTGAGTTCCATGTTTTAGCAGCCAGGTATGAGAAGGATCTGCCTCCCATGGTGGTCTTGTTGATGCGAGGTACGGTGGCGAGGGCATGGCTGGAAGAACGTAGTTGGCGGGAGGGGGTGTAGAAGGACAGTCGTGAGTTGAGGCATTCTGGTCCGATGTCGTAGAGTGATTTGTGTGCGTGGGTTAGCAGTCGGAAAGTGATTCTCTTATTGACGGGTAGCCAGTGGAGGTCTTTCAGGTGACCAGAGATGTGTTTGTTGCGCGGGATGTCTAATATGATTCTGGCTGAGGCGTTTTGGATTCGTTGGAGTTTCTTCTGGAGTTTAGCGGTAGTACCTGCGTAGAGGGTGTTTCCGTAGTCCAGTTGGCTCGTTACCAGAGCATGGGTGACTGTTTTCCTGGTTTCGGTGGGGATCCAGCGAAATGTTTTTTTGAGCATGCGAAGAATGTTGAAGCAGGATGAGGATACGGCGCTGACTTGTCTGTCCATTGAGAGTGAAGAATCCAGGATGACGCCTAGGTTCCGTGCGTGGTCTGTCGGGATGGGTGCTTTTCCAAGGGCTTCCGGCCACCAAGAGTCGTCCCATGCCGAGGGGGATGTACCTAATATGAGGACTTCTGTTTTGTCTGAGTTCAGTTTCAGACGGCTGTATTTCATCCATTCGGCAACTTCTTTCATTCCTTCGTGTAGGTTAGTTTTGGCGGTGCTGGGGTCATTGGTGAGAGAAAGGATTAGTTGAGTGTCATCCGCGTAAGAGATGATGTTGAGGTTGTGTTGGCGGGCGATGGTCGCGAGGGGGCTCATGTATACGTTGAAGAGGGTGGGGCTGAGTGAGGATCCTTGTGGTACGCCACAGATGACTTCAGTGGCCTCAGACTTGAATGGTGGAAGGCGGACTCTCTGGGTTCTTCCGGAGAGGAACGAGGTGATCCATTCAAGTGCTTTTCCTTGTATTCCGATGTTACTGAGGCGTTGTAAAAGGGTGCTGTGGCAGACTGTGTTGAAGGCTGCAGAGAGGTCGAGGAGGATGAGGGCGACTGTGTCTCCATTGTCCAGTAGAGTTCGAATGTCGTCTGTTGCTGCGATGAGGGCGGTCTCAGTGCTGTGTTTGGCTCGGAAGCCAGATTGTGAGGAGTCGAGGGATTTGTTGGCTTCGAGGAAGGCGGCGAGCTGGTTGTTGACAGCTTTCTCGATGACTTTGGCCGGGAATGGAAGGAGCGAGATGGGGCGGTAATTTTTGAGTTCGGTGGGGTCCGCTGTGGGTTTTTTCAGAAGGGCGGTGAGTTCAGCGTGTTTCCAGCTCTCAGGGAAGGTTGCGGAGTTGAAGGAGCAGTTGATGACGTCTCGGAGGTGCGGTGCTATGACGGAGTCTGCTTTGTTGAAGATGTGGTGAGGGCATGGGTCTGTGGGGGATCCTGAGTGGATGGAGTTCATCAGGCGGAGGGTGTCCTCAGTGGAGATTGGGTTCCAGTCGTTAAGGGTGTTCACGGGGGGAGAATGTTCAGCATATGGTTGGGTGGGTTGGTCTCCGGGTTGGTTGTCGAAGCTGTTGTGGATGTCTGCAATCTTGTTGTGGAAGAATGAGGCTAGGGAGTCGCAGAGGGCTTGAGAGGGGGTGATGTCGTTGGAGTTGGCCGAGGGATTGGAAAATTCCTTGACGATGTTGAAAAGTTCTTTGCTGTTGTGGGCGTTGTTGTCAAGTCGATCCTTGAATGCTGTTTTCTTGGCCTTTCGGATTAGTTGGTGGTGTGTGCGGGTGGCGTTTTTGAAGGCGTCCTTGGTGCTAGTGGTTGGGTCTTTTTTCCAGGCCTTTTCAAGGGAGCGGCAGAGTTTCTTGGACTTCTTAAGATCATTGTTGAACCATGAGGCCTTCTTGTTGCCAGGTTTGTTTTGACGTTATTTCAGTGGTGCTAAGGTGTCGGCGGTGTTGGATAACCATAGGGTGAAGTTAGCGGCGGCTTGGTCTGGGTTAGAAGAGTGGGCTGGGGTGTTTAGAAGGAGCGATGAGGAGATCTGGTCGATGGTGATTTTGTTCCAGTTTCTTTGCAGAGTTGGTTGGGGGTGGTTGATGGGTTTTGGCTTGTTGAAGGTGAAGTGAACGCAGCTGTGGTCAGTCCAGAGGAGATCCGTAGTGTGGCTGAAGGAGACATGATTGCTGGAGGTGAAGATGGGGTCGAGTGTGTGACCTGCGATGTGGGTGGGGGAAGTGACCAGTTGTTTAAGTCCGAGGTTGGCGAGGTTGTCCAAGAGGGTGGTGGTGTTGCGGTCGTTGGTCTTTTCAAGGTGAAAGTTGAGGTCTCCCAGAAGGATGTAGTCTTTGGAGGGGAGCGCGTGTGGAGTGATGAAGTCAGTGATGTCTTCACTGAATTTTGCGCGGGGTCCTGGTGGTCTGTAGAGGAGGGTGCCTCTGAGTGTGGTCTTGGGGTCGATGTGGATCTGGAAGTGAAGGTGTTCGGAGTTGGCGAGGTTGGCGTCAGAGCTGGTTGAGATGCGGATTGATTTCTTATGGACGATAGCGATTCCTCCTCCTGTGTGGCCGGTACGGTCCTTGCGAGTGATCTTATAGTCTTCAGGGATGGCAATGGTGATGTCAGGGGCAGAGGAGGCGTTCATCCAAGTTTCCGTTAGGAAGGCGACGTCTGGAGAGATGGTGTCTAGTAGATTCCATAGGTCAATGGCGTGTCTGTGGACCGAGCGGGTGTTGAGAAGGATGCATTGTAGGTGGTTGGGGTCGAGAGTCTGTGGTGTGGTCGTAGCGGAGATGTTGTCAGTGCCGCTGAATTTGCAGGAGTAGCAGGAGAAAGGTCCATGGGTGTGTCCCGGAGCGGCTTGGATGCAGTTGGGGGCGCGACCGGGGTTAAGGGCTAAGAGCGTGGTGGCATCGTAGGTAATGCGGGCGGGGTGGGAGGGAGGGGGGCCAGGGACATAAGAGTTACGAATTTAAATAGATAAGTTAGTGAAAAAGGGTATAAAAGAGGACATTTGGGACGATGAAAGAAGCTTGCTTTCTGATATAATCTTTGCACCCTGAGATGCTGTCGGACTGTGCAATTTTCCTATGGCGCAGGGACTTTGAAATTTTACTGAAATTTAACTTTTGAATGGGTGTGGAGTCCTATGTGAGGGGAACATCGAGAGAGATAGAGAGGTGTTCTTTGGGAACTATTCTGTTTTACGCTGATGTCTGCGTTTCTACATTTTGGTAATATTAAATTTTCTTATTTTACTGAACTGCCTTGCTAATAAATGAATGTTTTGAATCTAAATTTTCTTTCAGGTTATTAATGTATATTTTAATATTACTTTGAAAATAAAACAGAGGTCATGCTAGGAGATTTTATCTCTAAATAAAAATTAAATAAATGGAGAATTAAGCAGGTCTTATTATCCTTTAGTTAACTTTTACTAGCAGATCCATTGACAAATAATGGTGCAGTGTTTAATTGTTTTTCCTTTGAATCAAAACCATGGTATTAAAATTAAACCGCAGATGTAAATACAATTTTAGTTCTAGACACTCTGCTATAATCCAGCAGCTCTCCTTGAACTTCACAGAATCCTCGGAGCAGAGTAAATGTGTTTATGAGTGACTTGCAGTGTTATGGGCCCACTGATGAGTAAATTGTGAATAGCTCCCTGGGTTAAAGTGATGGTTTATAGAAAATTGTAGGAGTTGCGCTGCATCACTTGACACGTTTCTGTGGTATTATGCACACTCATATTTTACATTGTTAATTCTGAATGATGTGTGAATATCATACATTTTGTTGTTTTTGATGAAAATGCCAATAAAGCTTGTTATAAACAAAACAAACCTCTATTATACAACCCAGTGTTGAATATACAAGAGAGAAACTCACATCATCACAGTTTGATGTCAATTAGATAGACTTTTTCCAATTTTGAGCAAAAAAAAATGATTGGCTTATCAAAGCAACTTGAATATGATCGCATGATTTCCAGCCCGCAAAACTGATGGGCGATAAATGGACAATGAAAGGCTCCTGTACAGGATTTGTCCTTGGACTGAGGCAGAATAGAGCACTTAGGTTTTTGTGATGGCTTGTAGTTGCTCTTTGAACGACTGCATGGTTGGCCGGGGCTGTCAGGCTTGATCTTTACTGGGCTTTGGAAAGACTTCAATACTTTTTTCCTTACTGCGAAAAAGAGACTAGCATATCAGACCCAATCAAAACCTTCTACGAGCAGAGTTCATCTGTTAGAAGTCGGTAACTGAGAAAAACATTACATGTTCTCAGTAAATCCTTAATTAATTCCCATACTAGTAACAAAAAGAGGGAAGGAAGCTTGGCAGCTCTCATTTCCTCTGGTTTCTCAAAGCATACTGTTTCCTGAGCATGTTTCTTCCTTATGCGGTTCAAAACATCTGTATTTAAATAATTCCCAGAAGTCAGGAGCGCTATGCTGTGTTCACTTTGTATGCTTTGTGCATCTATCTGCAGACTAAGGTTTTTTTTTAAATCAGGCCAAATAATTATTTCCACCTGCACTGCATGAGCAGAGAAATGCCTACGAGGGACATAATATGTCCTCAATTTTAAGTGTACAGCACCTGCACTAGTGTCACTGCCTGATCTCTTTTGGATAGAGTTGATACTTTTCACAGAGGATAGGTATTTAAACACATTAGGAAAAAGGTTTTCTATTCACTTCATAAAGAATGTTTGTTTACATGTGGCAATCACTATGGTATGGCGCTCGTGTGGCTACCTGTTTACATTCCATTGCAAAAGTGTCTTAAAGTGTCTGCACTTATACTTGTTGTTTTCTTTCCTAATTGTAAGGTCACACACCTCCCGTTGTGTGTATATATAATCCAGTACCTTGCACACCCAATAAATTGACCCTGGCTTTCGTTTCCACTGACCTTGCTGCCCAGGGAATGAATCTGAATGAATGAATGAATTATGCAGCTGGGAGTACAACCATAAAAGTATGCATAAAGACAAATAAAAACAGTTAAAATATATTCAAATACGAGATAATTAAATACATCTTCAAATAACTGGCATTATTACAATGAAACACTTAAAACCCAAGTTTATCACAGTTCTCAGTTCTCACAGTTCAAGTAAAGTAACCGTACAGCAGCGCAAAGGAATAGGCTTACAGATGTGCATGTATCTTCATCTAAAAGTTGCTGAAGAAAATTATATCCTGCTATACAGTGCCTTAGAATCTTAACTCTCAGAAGGGGGACCTAAAAACTTTTAGTATACAATTTATAAAAGTTACAAAAAAAGAGAAAATGAACCATTGATTGTTTTGCAACATTGTTACAAGGACATGCTCTTATGGCTAAATTCAGCTGGTACCCTCTAAGCAAGCAAAGTAGGTACTTAACCTTATCGGCTCTAAACCGAAATAGAAAGTAGCGCACCCAATTCCCTCTTTTTTCCATAAATAACTATCTGAGTCAGCTCCCATATTTATAGACAGGTCGTTTATAATGGGTTTTTTCTGAGATTCATTCCTAACCCTCTTCTCTTGCAACTGGGCAAGAATTAATGCAGACACCTGATTTTTGTCAAATGGCGACGCAAGAAGCTGTGTCAGAAAAGACATGAGATAATCCAACCCCATCAAATGATTCTTTAACACACGCCAACCAAGGGATAGAGGAGCCCTTGTCGCATATCAAGCCAGGGCCGACTTGGCGTTGGTGGCGCCCGGTGCGACAAACCTTTTTGGTGCCCCTACCCCCATCACCTCCTCCTCGGATTCTCTCCCTACCACTGGGAAAAAGTACCCCTCATCTCTCCAATCATAAGTTATTGCTCAGCACATCAGGCCCCCTGAATTTAGCGCCCCCTTCCACATGTCAGCGCCCAGTGCGGCCGCACCAGTCGCACTGCCCTAATGCTGGCACTGTACCAAGCAATCGGTGATTATGGCCCTTGTCAATGATGAATTACTTCAGAGAATAAACTTACCTGTTTTGTATCCAATGTTTGTTCCTTCTTCAGCATGTTTAATAACTGACATATAACTAGTGATGAATAAAAGTGCAAATTAAATAACATGTCCTAACAGCAACTCCTTTGGAGGGTCTCACTACATGTAGGAGCAATAAAATATTGATTGCAAGTATGAGAACTGTCTGCAAATAGCTGAGCACACATCTAAAAAAATAGATCCACTTCCATGTGTTTAAATGGCAGATTGTGTCAAAAGTTTTTGTATACAAAAAAAAGTTTGCAAATGAAGGAAGCTTTAAGTGGTAAAGAGGGAGAATAGTCTCAAGAAACAGATGTAGAGATCTCTCGCATTAATTATGTTTACCTCTAAAAATATACAATGCAAGCTCTCAGCTGCAAATCGGAACCACTGGAAAGAGTAGAGGCTTCAGAATTAACGAAGGAAAATCTGATATAATGAATATAAGTGTTGAAGTCAGATGGCGTGGTCTCCATAAAAGATCATGGAGCCACTCAGGTAGAAGGTGATGGAGCGAGATATTTTAAAACATCTTACATGACACTTTTGCTGATTTAGAAACAAAAACCTGAATGTGCACATTGCACAAGATGAACTAAGTGATATAGCAAAAGAGACAAATGAAGTAGCAGCACCGTAAAAGAGTGCTTGAAAGAGTTACAAAAATAGATTTTCATTCTTAATCGTTATAACATTTATTAATAGTTTTCCATAACAAGATTGCTCATGAAATCACATTTTACGAATCACGTATTGAAGAAAACGAATGAATCTAATAAGAGGCCTAACAGTTCTATTGTGGTGCAATTAGGTGATCAACTTAGCTAGGAAGTTGAAACTTACAGAGCTCATAGTAGAGACCTTAATGATTATAAAAATGTGAACTCAATTTTAGTAAAATGGCTTTTGACAATAATTTACATGCATGGATGTTGAAAATTGTGCCAGTAGGTCATAGTTAACGCTAATTAATTTTGTGTAATAATACATTTGTAAAACATTTATTATTCTTCACTTATTATGAAAAGAATGATTCAATGTGTTATACTTTATTTCAATTAAGTTTAATTAATTCATTTAAAGTTGATGTATGCTTTTTAAGTTCTAAATTTGTTCTGGCTTGAGCTGCAATGGCCCCTAAGCAAACATAATAATTCATTGGCATTTCTGCTAATGTTGCATTATTTGTTCTGCATGTATTTCATTTTCAAGTGTAAATTGGAGCAATGGAGGAATTAATTTAGATATTCCACACCTACTCACAATAAAGGCCATATACTGGACCAGGTTTGGACGACAAACCCGATTATCTCCGCCTTAAAGGTAGCCCCGTGTATATGGTCTGATCATTTTCTAGTAACATTCCATCTCACTCTGGCTATCAGGGCTAAATCCCCCTGGTCGAGGGTGGGTCGGTTAGATGCTGGAAATCCATTGATCTATCTGAATTCAAGAACTTTCTGGACGGCTCAACACCTAATCCGGACCAGAACGTGGATTTATCTGATACTCAGATCTCTGGCTGGTTAAAAACAGCAAGTGACCATTTTGCCCCTCCCAAAAAAATCAAGATAAACCGGAAGGCAGATGCCCATAAATGGTTCTCCCCCGAATTAAAGGAGATGAAACTACTACTCCGTCAAAAGGAAAGGAGATGGAGAGCTCGCTATGACCCTGGAGATAAGATCCTCTACAAATCAGAGCAGGCAAAATATAATACAGCAATCAAAGCAGCCAAGATAGACTACTTTTCCTCCAAGATCTTAACGTCCACAAACAAATCAAGAGAGATTTTCTCAATTGTGGATGAACTATCCAACCCTGATAGAGTGACATCTAAACCTACTTCCACACAGGAATTATGTGATAAACTGAATACGTTCTTCATAGAAAAGATCACTACAATTAAAGCTAGCATTGTATGCTCTCCACTAGCCGCGATCCCACCTGATTCTTTCATGAATAATTGTACCCTGGATAGTTTTCCAACGATGGATCATGAATCACTTATCTCCTTGATGTCCAAAGTTAAATCTGGTTCTCCCCGAGACTGCTGCCCCCCATACATTTTGAGGGAAGTATTCTCCACCATCCCCCAAACTGCCCTATCCTTATTAAACTTATCACTCACCCAAGGCCGCATCCCTAAATCATTCAAGGACGCTACAGTGGTCCCTTTGATTAAAAAGGTTGGTGCCGATTTATCTGATCCATCTAATTATCGCCCCATCTCCTTGCTCCCATTTTTTTTTTTTTTTGTAAAGATTTTTATTTGGAAACCTCAGGATTACATTGCATGCAAATCAAATAGAGGCCAAAAGGCCATTAAACAATAACATCCAGACGTCAAATTATCCAGCAACAGAGGATAATTACACTGTGTTCTCCGGCGAGACCGGTCACATTAAATCAGGATAAACGAGCAAAATTGTCAACAGTGTTACAGGATGTGGGAGGATTCCAGTTTAAAATAAAGTTGAAGGATCAGACAAAATGCAATATTACGACATCATTCACCATGCTATTCACATGACAGGATAGTAGCCTTCAATTGAGCGCACCCTTGGGAAAACAACAAGAGGATATAAGTCCGAGAACAATCCACCGAGTCACAGTAACCCACCCACGAAGCGAGCAATATTAACAGGATCTTGCAACACAAGCAATAATCCTCCCGAGGAACCCAAACCCCCGACTCCAACTATAAGAGATATAAAAGGAAGATTTATTAAGAAGGAACAGGAAAAGAAAAGAAGAAAGAAAAAGCGGGCCATAGAGACAAAGAGAAACAAAAAAACACGCCCCACCCCCACCCCCCACCCGGCATGCAGCGGAAGGCCACGGCCCACCCCCCCATAGGCATGCCTGTCGCCCCAAAGAACCCCGAAAAAGGGAAAACAGGAGGAGGGCCCTAGCTCCGGCCCCAGACACGCCCCCCCACCCATCCTGAAAAACAAGTGAGCCCACCGTAATGGAGGGCAAACAGCAATGTATAGTCATCCCAGTCACTCCAAGACGCAACCATAAGCCATGTCACAATCCGGCACCAAGAGCATCCAGCAAGTATTTAAAAAGTCCAGGTTCAGCCTTGTCCGGTCCGGGTCGAGGTAGTAAGGCGCCGCACGTTGTGGGGAGGCAGGTTCGATGAGTCCACAGTCACTTTTGGAGCTAATGTAGCAGCAAGGAGAAGGAAAAGAGTCAATGCGATAGTGCAACTCCATAACACACTAGCCGTCGCGAAAACAGAGTAATGACAGTCAGGAGCAGTAACAGTCGGTTGGAGGGTGAGAAAATCAGCAGACACAGAAGCTCGGCTGCAGGACCCACCAAGTCCACACTCTAATTGCACGCATTTCAGGGGGTTCTCAGCATCAGCAAACCGGGAAAGGTCGGGCTCCGGATCAACAGTTTGGCCGTCCGCCATTGGACACATCGCCGCCATCTGCAAGTCATCTCCGGGCATCAAGCGACACCTCAATGCGGAGTGCAAATCTGTGAGGGCCAGTAGGATGTCTCGCGTTGTGGGTTCCATCGCCTCTTCACGGGTCAATGTAGTGCGCCTCTCTTGCAAGGGACCCCAGAGCAGGAAAAGAAGCAAGCCCCACCGGTAGCCAGGAAGTCAATCGCCGTCCACTACACACTAGCAGGTCGTAACAGGCACATACGAGACCAGAAACACCCACCGCGTTGCAAATCACTCACCGGGCGCAACCGAGTGCTCCCTCAGAACAGCAGTGCAGGGAGATCCATCGGACGCCGGCAGTCCATGGGGTAGGGCGAAGCCTAGCCGTATGTCGGTAGGTGTAGCTGAGTGTACGATCAATGGCAGGCAACGGCGTAATTCTTTGTTGGGCTGCTCCGGGGTGCCAGCGCCAATCCCCGATCAGCCGTCTCTGGCCACGTCCAATCGAAAGTCCCGGTCTGGATCACCGGGCGAAGATGGCCGCTCGGGGCCGATGTTGTTCAGCCGTGCGCCGGCTGCAGCGCCACTCGAGGTCCCGGCTCACTCAGTGCAAGGGCCGGAAAGTTTGGGGCGATGGATCTCGGCCATCAGGGGCAGATTTCGTGCCGGAGTAACATCGCCGGGCTCCACAGATATTCAGCCACACTTGGCCGCAATCGGGATGCAGGATCGGCGCCAGGATGGTGTGGGAGGTGAGGGCGAGCGGCGGAGCCGGGCGTCTATGCGGCCATTTTGGCCGCCGTCTTGGCTCCTCCCTCCCTTGCTCCCATTCTTAGCCAAGGTCCTGGAGGCACATGTTGCAAAATCCATGTCCACCTTCATAGAAGAGTCTGGACACTTGGATTCCCACCAAGCCGGATTCCGTCCAGGTCATTCAACTGAGATGGTCATCTTGGCAGTGCTGGACGAGCTTTGCAGGGAGGCTGACATTGGATCCCCTCAGGCCTTAGTTCTCTTAGATCTGTCAGCCGCGTTCGACACGGTGGACCACAAGATCTTGGTCGACCGTGTCGGACGGGCAGGCCTGTCGGGCAGAGCCTTGAGATGGGTTACCTCATTTCTGGAAGATCGTTCACAGGCGGTTCGCCTGGCTAACTTCACAGCTCCTGAGTTAAATTCCACATGTCGGGTTCCCCAGGGTTCTTCCTTGTCCCCACATCTGTTTAACATCTATCTACTCCCCCTGATCAAAGCCTTAAAACAGAGGAAAGTAAAAACATTCAACTACGCAGACGATCTGCAGCTTTCCTTTGCAATAGATAATTCCACTGAATCTATTACCAAGTTTCAGGACACCACGGTGTTCATCCGTCATTGGATGGATTATAACCATCTGAAGCTGAACCCTGGAAAGACGGAGGTACTGCTGATAGGAGACAGCCGCATCTCCTGGGGCCCTCATTATTGGCCGGCCGAACTGGGGCCTTTTCCTAAACCCTCCTCCTCCGTAAAAAGCTTAGGGGTGACGATCGACGGAGATCTGTCCCTTAACACCCAAGTGGGAACAGTTGTCTCTAAGTGTTTCTTCCAATTACGTAAGATCCAGAAGATACATCACCTGCTCACCCAGGCAGCACTGATACAAGCAATTGGCCTAGTCCTGTCGCACTTAGACTATGCTAACTCAATCTATCTAGGCCTTCCCTCCTATCAGATCAAGAGACTCCAGCTTGTGCAGAACCAGGCGGCACGACTGATCTATCAACAACCCAAGTGGCAATCAGCCAGACTCCTGATAAAAAAGCTACACTGGCTCCCACTGCTCCAACGGGCCACCTTCAAAACCGCCTGTCTCACATTCAAGTCCCTAAATTGTCACAGTCCAATGTTTATTAACAGCCTGATCGTGAGATACATTCCATCTCGTGATCTCCGCTCTAAACATCAAAACCTGCTGGTGAGCGCAAAGTTTAAACGTAAGCGGCACGGCGGAAGCCGTTTTGGATACCTGGCGCCACAACTTGGAACTCACTCCCATGGGAGATCCGTTCCTGTCCTCATCTGCTTCAATTCAGAAAGCAGCTTAAGACATGGCTGTTTATACAGGCACATGAGTAAAACACTCCCACTGCTATCAACTCAGAACAGTCTACTCAGTACAGTTTCAACAGCGCCATGAAACCTTGGTCAAAGTGCGCTTTACAAATAGGTTATAACATAACATAACATAACATAAATTTGTTCTGGCTTGAGCTGCAATGGCCCCTAAGCAAACATAATAATTCATTGGCATTTCTGCTAATGTTGCATTATTTGTTCTGCGTGTATTTCATTTTCAAGTGTAAATTGGAGCAATGGAGGAATTAATTTAGATATCCAAGAGAGCAATCAGGATTTACGCCCCAAGAATTTGAGAAATGGCTTAAAGGTTATCCAATTCCAATAATGTTGAAAATGCTTTAGTTTCAGCTTCAGTTTCGAGTCTAGATCCAGTTTCAGTGCAATCTCCATTTTCTTTTTCAGCTCCAGATTGGATTTCAATTCCAAGTTCAAGTTCGAATTAAAAATCAGTTCAAGAAAATAGAAAGCCAAATGATGTGTGTAGGTTATAAGTGAAATTGTAAGAAATGATTTTGGGAAAGATTAGTCCTTCATGATAAGCTACTTACCAGGAGAAGGAGCTATTGTTTCTCTGTAAAGACATTACTTGATGAGCTAGATTAGCACATGAGAAATTGACCCAATTTGGCCCCAAAATATGTTGTAGATATTTAAAAGTCAAATGTTTTACAGCGATCATACAGGTTAGACTTTAGTGACAAACACATAACGAATTTAAGGACTCCTGGAATGAAATGACAGATTAAAGAGCTGATGACATTGATTAGAAAATGGAGTGAGAGAGAAACACGGGAAGGCAGATGATCGAAAACGAAATAAATAAAAAGAGTTAGAGTGCAGTCACTACCTGATGCCCTAGATGGAAATGAAAGAGAGATACGGGTGCTCCCACTACGAGAAGACCTGATATTTTGTCATTTACAAATGATTTCTGTCACAGAGTGAATAAAAGTAGAATGATGCAGACCGGAGTTGAGATATGAACAGGTTTATTGTCATAAGCAATCAGAAATAAGCAACCCCAGACACAGCTGGCTCTCTCCTCGCTCAAGCCGTTTCTCTCCGTTTGGGTGCTCACCTTAGAACCTTCCCCGCTGTGACATTCTAAGTGATGTCACTAGCGGTGCGTTCCAACAAGGTGAGTGCAGGGGCGAAGGCACAAGGATGTGGCATGGCTTCCCCCCGGGGCGGAAGATACCACACATCCCCCTCCTCTACACAATACAAGAACATAACAGGTATAAGAAAAAGATAAACATAACTGTACACTACTTGGTAACATATTGCTCCAGGTATTTCGGGTGACTAACCACCCTGTGGCTAGCCCTGTGAAAAGAGTTGGAAGCACTAGAACACTTCTTCTTGGGCAGGTGGCCGCTCATCTGGGAATCGTCCTCTTCCCTAACCACAATTGTCTTTGTCTTCTGGAGCGTTATGATAACTTACAACTCTACCCAGATTCCAAATCTTTCCCTCCTGTGTTTTAACAGCATTCTTAAACATTTTAACAATTTTGGTGGGCCTAGGGAATTCAGACCAGTTTGCCCTGCCCGTCGGCGCTTTGATCTTAACCACATCTACCACCTTAAACCCTGCCTCTTTGACGGAGTGTAGCCTGTCAAACCTGTCTTTCCTGTCCAACATAGCTTTGCGTTCCCTGTCTTGCCATAGTGTCTCTCTAGAGTGTCCCGTCCACCCTTTGTGCCACTTCATCCACCCCAGTGCTAACATCGTGTTGGGTCTTCTTGCTCGGAGTACTTCAAAAGGTGTGACACCTGTAGTCTGATGGGGGGTCAGCTGGTAGGCCTCCAGGCATTTCCTTATCTCTTCCTTCCAATTCAACTCACTGGTCCTTGCTAACGGAATGCTCTCCTTGAGAATTTTGTTGAACCGCTCGACCATCCCATTGCTCTTAGGGTGGTACAGTACACAGCGCTTGTGTATGATTCCATTTTTTCCCAGGAAATCTTTCATTTCCTTTGAGAAGAGTTGTACTCCATTGTCGGTCAACAGGCTGCTAGGTAGACCTTCCCTGAGGAATAGTTCTTGCAGGAACTCAATGACCACCTTGGTAGTGACTTCGGACACCATATTCACCTCTGGCCACTTTGAATACAGATCCATGAGCACCAAAATGTAAGGGGTGCGAAGCTCACCCGGCAGAGGGCCTACAATGTCCAGTGCCAGCTCTACCCAAGGACCCACTTGGGGTGCCCTACACTGCATGGGAGGCGTGTGCTGCTTCAACACTTTGTCACTGGCCGAACACGGTATGCAGTCTCTTATTTTCCTTTTGATTTCATTATCCATGTTTGGCCACAAGTAGTCTGCACACATTCTCTGCTTGGTCTTGATGATCCCCAAGTGTCCTTCATGGGCCAAGTTGACTAGGCACTCCCTCAGCGTTATGGGCGGAATTAATCTTGTGCCCCGGAACAGACATTCATCAGTGATTGACAATTCGATCCTGACCATCCAGAACGGGCGTAGCATTTTACTATGTTTGTCTTTGCCTTCCCAAGTGTCTTTGACCCTTTCACACACCTCCTTCAAGAGTTCATCAGCTCCCAAGGCCTCTTTCCAGCTTTCTTCTCCAATGGCCCCCTGGGTGATTACGCACACCTTCTCCGCTTGCATCCCATCATAGTCGTCATCATCATCCTCGCCTACCTCCACCTCCTCCTTCATTTCTCCTACGAGGCGTGAGAGACAGTCAGCTGCAAGATTCCCTATTTTCCGGCACGTATTCGACATCGAAGGTGTTTTCCAGAAGGTTTACCGCCCAGCGCCTGATTCTACTCGAAATCGCGTCAAGTCCTTTCTTGTTGAACACTTCAACCAACGGCTTGTGGTCTGTTCTCAGACTGAACTTTGTTCCCCAGACAAAGTCTCGGAATTTGTTCATTGCCCAGTGTACTGGTAGGGCCTCCTTCTCTATCACCGAGTAATTGACCTGAGCCTTTCGAAGGGATCTTGACGCGAACGCTATAGTTTCTTCTCCTCTCTCTCCCACCTGCGTGAGAACTGCTCCCAGTCCCTTTGAACTCGTGTCTGTGGTCAATACCGTCTTCCTCCTCGGTATGAACGACCTGAGGCTTGGGGCTTCAGCAAGTGCTTTTTTCACGTCTTCAAATACTTTCTGGCACTCTTCGCTCCAAATGAACGTCACGCCTTTCTTGAGTAACAGGCATATGGCATAAGTTCTGCCAGCAAAATTCTGTACGAACTTGCTGTAGAACTCCAACTTTCCTATAAATGATTTTATCTCTTCTTTGTTCTTGGGTGGAACCAAACTGATTATGGTGTTTTGGAGTTCAGTTTTAGGGCGAATTCCCTCTTATTTTATTTATTTCAGTATTTTTTAAGCGCGGGCGAATAATCCTCAAGGGGATCTCTCGGCACTATGGGAGAAAGCACAGAGAGGCAGGGTCATCTAGAACAACCAGGTTTTCAACAGTTTCTTAAAAGTAGGTAGGTCGCTGCAGGCCCTGATATTTACTGGCAGCTTATTCCAGTGTCTCGGGGCTAAATGACAGAAAGCTCTGCCACCCCTTCTTACTCTGTGTATTCTCTGAGTACACAGAAGGTGGGCATTACTGGATCTTAGCTGTCGCGCTGGCTGATACCACCTGAGTTTGTTACTCAGATACACAGGTCCCTTACGCTGAAGAGATTTAAACACTATGCATAGCATCTTAAAGAAGGCTCGTTTCCTTACCGGAAGCCAGTGCAATTGATTCAACAAAGGGGCCGATGAAGTTTGAGGCAGCTTATTTAAGGCAAGGTGGGCCGGGGTGTTCTGTACCACCTGTAGACTTTTCAACAGGTCCTCACAGATGCCCACCAGAAGCGCGTTGCCATAGTCCAGTCGGCTCACCAAGAGTGACTGGACTAGGGTCTTCCTTGCTGCTAGGGGAATCCAGGGAAAGATTTTCCTGAGCATCCTCATTGTGCCAAAGCATGCACCAGACACTATCTTAACCTGTTCTTCCATGGATAGTTCATCATCAATCCTTACGCCCAAGTTCTTTGCCCACTTCCTGGGTGGCGGAGGTTCACCCAACTCGGGTGGCCACCACTAAGGAGACCAGATTGTGTCGGCCTTTCCGAAAAGCAGAATTACGGGTTTTGAGGAGTTAAGTTGTAAAAAAATTCTGCTCATCCAAACAGCGATACTAGACATACAGCTTCTGAATTTCCGTTGAGTTGATATAATATCATCCTCAATGGGGACGATTAGCTGTGTGTCGTCCGCATAGGAGATGGTCCCAAACCCGAGGCTTCTGATGATATCCGCCAGGGGGGTTACATAGACGTTGAACAGCGTAGGACTCAATACCCCTATCCAACCTGCTAGTCTGTGATACGAATTAGCCCAACTGGATACTCTGTGTACGTCGTGATAAGAAGCTCTGGATCCACTGCAGAGCTTTACCTCTCACTCCAATCCCCCTCAATCTGTCAAGTAGCACTCAGTGAGAGATGGTGTCAAATGCTGCTGACAGATCAAGGAGGACAAGGATCATCGGACTCCCTCTGTCTAGTGTCATCCTGATGGTATCTGTTACCTCGAGCAAATCAGCCTCAGTACTTTGGAATGCATAAAATCCCGATTGGGGGGGATCCAGGAGGTGGTTTTGTTCCAGGTATTGGGACAGTTGTGTGTTCACTAGAGACTCCAGGACCTTCGCACAACAGGGGAGAAGTGATATTGGCCTATAGTTCTGCAATTCGGATGGGTCCGCCAACGCCTTCTTTAGGAGTGGCTTGACCCGTGCTTCTTTCCATTCAGTTGGAAAAATAGCTGTTTCCAACGAGATGTTATATATTTTAGATAGTGCGTCTGCTAGAATTGGGCTACGAGGTGCCATTACTGATGGTGGCACCGGGTCAGATGGTGAACCTGACTTTACATGGCTTAATAGGCCTCCTACTTGCATAGGGGTCATGGCGGTAAAGAAGTCCAACCTGTGGGGGGGGCCTTCTTCCACCCAAGGTTCATTGGGGGCATCTCCTGCTCCGTGTTCTGCCATAGTTGTCTCAAAGGACTGATAAATCGGGTTGATCTTATTGATGAAATGCCTGGCTTAGTTCTCACATAGTTCTTGTGTGGGGGGAAGTGCCACATTATTCACTTTAGGATTTGTAAATTTCTTCAATATCCTATAAAGTTCTCTAGATTAATTTTTGGCCTCACTAATATGTACCCCCAGATGTGACCTTCTTGCTGCCTTACAGCTATTCAGGTAATCTCTGTGTGATTTCCAATAGGCCCATTCATCTTGCTCCCTTCTTGACTTCCTCCATCTTCACTCCAGAACTCTGCTCTCAGACTTTTTGTTTCTAAGAGTCTCTGAGTACCAGGGAGCCGGGGCTGTCCTGTTCTGGGTACTAACTCTTTTCAGAGGGGCTATGATATCTAAGGCTTCCTGAATTGCCACCTTCAGTTTTTCCCAGGCCACATTCGGGTCTACTTCCAGATTTAATGAGGGGGCCACATAAGCTTGTCCAAAAGCAGGGGCGGTTACCCTCGACCAAGGTCTCCGGTAGCTCGTCTGACCTTGTGACTTCTGTGCTGAGTGGGCAGACATTACTGAGAAACTCAGTGCCATATGGTCAGACCAAACAAGGTCAAGCAGGGGATCAACGGCCAAAGCTGATATGTTGGAAAATATGGCATCCAGTGTGTGTCCTGCACTGTGCATAGGACCGCTGGTTCTCAAGGATAACCCCAGAGATTCCAGCATGGCAGTCAGACTAGCTGAATCCGCGTTACCAGGCATGTCTAAATGATGATTAAAATCCTCTAACAGTAGGAAGCTTTTTGTATTGATAACACGTGGAACCAGACTCTCTAGTAATATGGCGCCAAACTCCTTATTACTGCTCCCTGGTGGGTGGTATACCAGTGCTCCTGTCCATTCTGTAGCCATATTAGAATCAACTCTGAAGATAAGGAGCTCCATGCTGGCCAAGGAAATTCTATCAATTGTCCTATTGTAATAGGGGAGCCGCGTGGCAATGGCTAATCCTCCTCCTCATTTTCCCGGTCTATCCAGTCTAGTGACTACATAGTCCTCATGGAAAGCCACTGCTAAGACGGGTGTAACATCACTGTTTAGCCATGTTTCTGTAAAAAAAAATATATTGGGCTTCCGGTCCTTTAATAGGTCCCAGGTCTCCATTGCATGTTTGGGAATAGACCTTGCATTTAAGTATAATCCCCGGATGCAAGATCTCTGGTTGTCCTGGCCGGTTCCACACCTCCCCGCCTGACCCTCCCCGTAGTTCTCCTGTCCCCCAGCCTGGGTATTGGAGGGGGGAGCAAGCTGTTTAACCGGTCGCCACTCACAAATCATACACCCATCAACCTCCGACCTCTTACCCTCCTCTATCCACCTCTCCGTGTCTCTAATACAGTGTGAAAGGGGATTATAGGCCAAAAGAGTCTTCCTTGTATAAATCATCTGCACTCCCCAATGTCCTGCTGGGGGGGTGACAGCATTTGCTGGCGGCTGGCGGTGGTCTGGCGTGGACGGGCGCAGACGGGCTTGCCTTTGGCACGCCAGCAGCGCGCCCACTGCACGCGTCCGCTGCGCGCGTACGCTGCGCGTCAACCAGGAGGCTGGAATTTATGTGAGTGGCGTGTTGGCATGTTGGCATGATAACAGCTAGAGCGCCAACTGCCAGCACAGTTTCCCCAAGAAATAAATAACAGACTACTCTATCACTCAAACAATCACCGAAGGGGTTGCGGTGGACCGGAGAGAGTCTGAAAATAGCCCCGCAAAATTAGCACAGAATCACAAAGCAAAACAAGTGAAAATGAGTTTAAAATCACATCAAGGTCACGTTAAAACACTTTGTGTATGGGAGTCGAGGAGCTGCCCTCCGTACCTTCCTCCAATAAGCGCGCCCGCCTGGGAAGCCGGAATTTATGTGAGTGGCGTGTTGGCGTGTTGGCGTGATAACAGCTGGAGCGCCAACCACCAGCACAGTTTCCCCAAGAAATAAATAATAGACTACTCTCTCCACTCAAACAATCACCAAAGTGGTTGCGGTGGACCGGAGAGTGTCTAAAAATAGCCCCGCAAAATTAGCACAGAATCACAAAGCAAAACAAGTGAAAATGAATTTAAAATCACATCAAGTTCACGTTAAAACACTTTGTGTATGGTAGCCTAGGAGCTGTCCTCCGTACCTTCCTCCAATAAGCGCGCCCGCCCGTGAAGTCGGAATTTTATGTGAGTGGCGTGTTGGCGTGTTGGCGTGGTAACAGCTAGAGCGCAAACCGCCCGCACAGTTTCCTCAAGAAATAAATAACAGACTACTCTCTCCACTCATACAATCACCGAAGTGGTTGCGGTGGACTGGAGAGTGTCCGAAAATAGACCCGCAAAATTAGCACAGAATCACTAATCAAAACAAGAGAAAATGAGTTTAAAATCACATCAAGGTCACGTTAAAACAATTTGTGTATGGGAGCCTAGGAGCTGCCCTCCGTACCTGACCCAAGAAGTCTATCTCTTTACAGCCAATCCTGCTCTTCTCTCTCTTCACCGTGAGACCCTGCTCTCTGAATCTCTCCAACACTTGCCTCAATCTGGCATAGTGTTGTTTGCTGTCTACGCCAAAAATCAGTCGTCCTGATAGCACAAGACACCTGGAATGCCTCTGAGAATACTGCTCATAATCCTCTGAAATACCGCTGCGGCCGAGACTAGTCCGAACGGCATTCGTTTAAACTTGTAGGCTCCCATTGGTGTAACGAACGCCGTTAGTTCTTGCGAGTCTTCATGAAGCTGTACCTGAAAGTAGGCCGACGTCAAGTCCAGTGCAGAGAATACTTTTGCTCCCTCAAACATGCTCATCATTTGCAAGATATTTTGGAGCGGGAACTTGTCGACTATGACCTCCTTGATCAAAGCCCTGAGATCGATGCATAGCTGGACTAATCCATCCTTTTTTCTTGCTGTTACGATTGGCGCAAGCCACTCTGTTGCCTCCACCGGTTCCTAGGTTGCACAGCTTCTCCAATTCCCCCCTCACGGCTTCCTGAATAGCTTTTGGAAGGTTTCTGACTCTTACTACCACTGGCACTGCATTCTCCCTCAATTTTATCCTGTGGGAATAATTTTTCAGGCATCCTATTTCCCCGCTGAACAATTCCTTAAAGTCTTCTTCTATCTTTTCCAACATCTCGCCTACTTCTTGCACTAGTATCTGTGGGCTTTTGTTAGGGTCGAGATATATGCCTAATTCTTTTTGAGCTTGCCACCCCAGTATGTTGTCCCCTTCTCTGGATACATAAATCTTTGCGACCGTCAATCTGTCTTTGTATCCTACGGTGCCCCAAAAGTATCCTTTTATGTTAATTGGTTGCCCTCCAAAACCTCCCGGCCTTACAGCCATTTTGTTTAATGTCAACTTCCCTTTTGCCAATTTCTCAAATTCTTTTGTATTTATTATCGTTATCTTGGAACATGAGTCAAACATTGCCTCTACTCCTGTTTCTTCCACCCTTATCGTGCCTTTGGGATTGCTGACTTGTTCGCCTTGTACTTGCAAGACAATTTCATCACACACCCGTGTGGTATTGTCTTTACCTTGTCTCCTGTAAATGTGACTACTCCTGCAGCACTGCCTGAAATGCCCTTTCTTACCGCACTTGCTACATGTGGATCTTAAAGCAGGACAATCTTTGTCGCTTGCCATGTGCCCTTGCTTACCACACCTGTAGCCGTTGCCTTTGAAACTCCAACTCCCTTTAGTCTCCCTCTGCTCTTTTTTCTCTTCCTTTGCTGCTTATACACAGTCACTTTCCGCTGTCACTTTGCTCACTTTAACCTCACTTTCGCTGTCTTGCTTAGTTTCACGTACACATTGCATCATGTGCTCTACTTGTTTAGCCACTATTAGCACCTCCCCTTGAGACGGGTCATCTTTTAACCACAACTCTTCTCGCACCCGCTCAATTCTGCATGTCAATACAAACTGGTCCCTGTTCCTCTCCTTACACGCTCCCCCAAACTTGCATGTTGCCGCCAGCTTGCGCAAATCTGAGACAAATACTTCTATGGTTTCCCCCTCTATTTGCCCTCTCTTGCCAAAATGGTATCGCTTCATGATGGTGCTCATTTTGGGAAGGTAATGTAAATCTAATTTCTTTAGACTTATTTCAAATTCATTTAACCCCCTCGCCTCATTCGCACTCAATTCTGGAAGGTGTTCTAACACTTCCTGTCCTTCCGCTCACATGTAGTGTATCAACAGGGCTACCTTCCTTTCTAGGCCTAAGTTTGGTCCACACACAACAGCATAGTTCTGGAAGACCTTCTTCCATTTGCTCACTCTCTTGTGACCAACTCCCGGACTACGCACCCCTGGCAGGCAGACTCCTGCAAGAAGAACTGACACACAAAGCGATTTCCTTCACAAACGAGACCATTAACAACAACATTCCTGACCGAATGGTGGGACTCTGGACATGTTGGGAGGGGGAAGTAGGGCCTATGGAAGACAAAGATTAGGAGGCGGCATTAATGCACCCTAGAGAAGTCGCCATAAAAGCAAGACTTTGCTTTATTCACTTAAAACACTGCACCGAATTTCTTACGACAGGGACAGGTTGCATAAGATGGGTAAGGCTGAATCCCCATTCTATCTGGCCTGTAACATGGCCAGAGATGACTTTCTCCACACAATATGGTCATTTCCCGAGAAACAGTTATACTGGAAGCAAGTAATTGAACTGTTGGGATCAGTCCTAGGGGTGGCACTGCCGATGGACCCATGGTTTGTAATACTTGGGATACCAAGTGAAGTGGACATCACCAGAATGCAACTTACACTTGTCTCCATGGGTCTGGTAGTGGCCAAACGGGATATAGCCAGAAAGTGGAGGGTAGTTGGCAGACCGGCTATCCATGAATGGACAAAGGGGATGGATACATATATGACGGCTGAGCACACCATATACCGCAGTAGAGGATGCCCATAAACATTTCACAAGATCTGGGGTCCATGTAGATGATACTTCGGACTTGATATAGGTGATGACACACAGCAACCCAATACACAGACCACACAAGAGACCTTGCCATGATGCCCAAGTGCACACCGTCCTGGCTCCCTTCACTGCGACTCACCCAATACTATTCCTGGGCTTGAAGTGACGCGACAGGATCAGAACAATAAGACACTGGTGGCAAATCTTACCTTGATTAGATTGAGAGGGAGGGGGACAGTGGCCCCAATGTCGATGATATTGCTTGTACTAGTTTGCGACTGATTCCTGCAATTGTCCCCGTCTTGCGCTACTTGGTTTTTTTTTTTAAATACAAATATATATTTTTTTTGAAGTGCAGACCAGCACTCAAACATTCCCCACGCCCAGTTACCTAACTGGCTTAACCAACATGACCAAGTACCAGGCTGAAGAAAGTACTTAATCTGCAGCATGTACCGCGCCCCTTGGTAACTGCACCAGAAAAAGTCAGGACTTCATCCAGACACAAGGATGACAGTCAGCAGTAGACACAATCTGAAAAAGTATTGACACAACAAAAGTATCATACACTAGAGCTGTCCAACAATACAACTATTGGCAGCAGACCATGTCAGTAGTTAAAGAAATACTCATCTACAACACGCTAGTCTACATCAAAAACTACCATTCAAACCTCATAATGACTGACTCTTTAATACACAAACTGAATAAACACACCACAAAACAACCACTGCCTCCTATACCACAAACTACCAAATCTTTCCACTTTTACAGGTTGATAACAGAAATGAAACAACTCACAGGTGAAACTTATGGCTAATGCCTGAAATACCACAGGGTACTACATTTCCCCGATGTGAGAAGGAATTGGGGCTATCAGTAAAGCGCTGGGTGGAGAAACCCGAACACAGGAGCAAACGTGGAACAGGCATACGGGACTTCCGCCATGCTCTGCTATTTTTACACAGGAACGCGACTGGCGGTGTGACCCGGAAGTGGATCTGACAGCAACAGGAAGCGACGGCCTAGAACCAATGAAAAGGGACAGCGGTCAAGGGGAGGATCTCTTCGATGGCCCGGAAGAGGAGAGGAGACGCCGAGAAGACGCGGGACCCGATACTTTGAACGCCCGAACACCTGAAGACCCGGGAGAGCAGAGAGAACACGCGGGACCCGATAGGCTGGACGCCGACATACCAGGGAACCAGGACGGAGATGAGAGCTGGTGTGAAGACTGGTGGTGTCCAGAGGAGGCTGTGGAGCGGCCGCAACTCAGAGGAGAGTTGCGGCGGAGCCTGTGAGTACCCCTGTTCTGCGGGTTATTGTTAGTAGGGAGGGAAGTGGGAGGTAGTGTTAGGTGGGACTAGAAGCGGGAGGCAAGGGCATTGATGTCATGCTTCTGTAGTGCATGTCCCCCTACCGTTGTTATCGACCGCCTGACTTTATGCTGAACTCCTTCACTACCTGGGAAGATAACCCTAATTGTGCTTGACACGATATTCTATCCCCAATACCCGTTTCTCCTTCTTTATCTTCTTGAACCTCCTAAACGCTACTATTCTTGGGTTCCCAGGACTCTTAGTTCCACCTTAAAACTTTCCCCTCCCCTCACAACTTAAGCCTCATAGTGAGCACAACGGTGTGGTGCCGGAAGACAGGAAACTTAGTTAATAGACAGAATACTTACGGTTCCTTTCTTTATTTCATTATCCTCCTATGAGCCTCCGAGAAGACCACCGTGGAGACAAGGAGAAGGAAAGCAAGACCACCCCTTTGCCAGTGTCATCTCCTTCCAGCTCAACAACAGAGTCATCCGAAGAGGAGGAAACCAAGGAACCAACTAGCCGTCCAACCCCAACCCCTTCTGTTCTCAATAAACCACTTACTTTAAAACCACTTCTAAAGCCTCCTCGCTTGTATATCAAACCTGCCCACCCACATTTTGCTCCATGTGGTACTCCCCTTTGCAACTTCTGGTAATAAGGTACTTTTCCCACACCACTCTCCACAAGGTACTCCCCCATGCAAATTCTCACAACATGGTACTATTGTTCTCCAACTCAGCACCCCACAGGGTAGTCTCCAATGCAATTTCTCATGACAGGGTACTACACGTTCTCACATTTTCTTTCCATGGGGTACTTGCAAATGCAACTTCTCAGGATAGGGTACTACTCTTCCCCAACTGTGCATACCATAGCGGACTCCCCGCATACTACCTCTAGCTCTACCTCTAGCTAAACAGTATTGCACTTTCCACAGTGCGCACAAATGCCCGCACAAATGTACTACAATCGTATCTCTTGCAACTAGGTATTACTGTCCTCCAAATACGAGAACATGCACAACCAGCACATAGGTACACAACAACACGCAGATGGGTGCTACATCCTCTTCCCCACACTGCTAACTAGATACCATCATGTGGGGGCCTACGAAAACAAACTGCATTTAGTACTCTTATTACTACTACAATAGTATTACTAACATATTGTAAAATGCTATTCACAAGCCTACATGTGGAGGTTCCACCTACCCCTATTTTCTTCTGTTCAGAGATTTCCACTCTGACTGCAGAGTCTCCACACCCGTTAGTATATGTTTTATCAGTAAATGTGGGAGGCACAGAGGGGAGCGGCTGGAAAATTGGTAATACTTACTAAAAAACAGGAGTGATTTGGTGAGGTGTTAGGAGGGGTTAAAAGGTTAGGGAAGGGTCATGAAGGGACATGCACTCACCCACAAAAGAGTAAGACCATTCCTATTCATAAGGTGAACTTCTAAAGTTACTTTAACCAAAAAGAACCCAAAGCAGTCCAGCACCACACACGGCCAACCACTGGTATTGCAGCATTCTGCCATAGGGTATAGTGGAAAAAGGAACTTAAAATAAAACCCCATAGGAAATAATTTTAAATTAAAATAATTTAAACTAGTTAAAAATGTGAATACATTTCATTTCATGTTAAAAAATTATCTAAAACAAGAATATCGGTGGTGGAGGACGACGTTGGGACCCTGAAGCAGAAAATGGCGGCAATGGAAAACATTCAAAAGGGCCTTGCGCTCCGTTTGGAGGATGCCGAAGGGTGGGCACGATGTGAGAAAGGCAATATGAAACACTTCTTGTCTCAGTGGTTGGAGAGCTGGCTTCCTCCAGATGTTCTGTCGCGCTGTTTTGTGATTGAGCGCACACATAGAGCCCTGACGCAGAAGCCACCCGTGGGGGAGCGGCCCAGACCAGTGATAGCTAAAATCCTGAATTTCCATGATAGAGACACTATATTACGGGAAGCGAGGGCCAAGGACTTTCTTCTATTTGAGAATCAGAAGATCATGATCTTTCCTGACTATACCAGAATCGTGCAACAGCAGCGGCACTCCTTTATTGCCGCCAAGGTGAAACTGCGAGGTCTGAAGATTCAATACTCCTTACTTTATCCGGCCCGGCTGAGGGTAGTCTTCCAGTCGCGAACCCACTTCTTTTATACCCCGGAGGATGTCTTTAAATGGACAGATGAAACGGTGAGTGTCAGGCCACATGCCCAACCGGATCTGGACCCGGGCCACTCGAGAGGCCCGTCGCAGGTTCTGGGGGACCAAAGTGCCCGGGACAAAAGGAACAGGAGTACAAGCGCCGGGATGCCTCCGGGTCACTGTTCGCGCTATACAAATACGCCACATTTACATTTACATTTACATCTAGATCGCGGAAACGTTCCTCTTCTCGCTGTGGAAAACAGGATGGCGCGCCTACTGACTCTGATCACTCCGGAAAGGACCATTGAGGGATCTCGGGGAGCTGAGTTTGTCTGCAGATGTCACAGGCTCCCGCTGAAAGGAGTTGCATAGCTGTGTCTTATCGAACTGACATTTGAAAACTGTGTATATTGCCACTGCTCGTTTATTTTCTTGAAACTGTGTAGGGGTGCGAGGTGGCGTTCGGGGTGCTCCTCTACAGGGGCTACTTGCCTCCTACATGAGTGGGAGTTAACAGGGGGGGGTTCTTTGTTTGAGTAGGTAGTTGGGATCCATTGGTATGGTTGGCCTTGGGCGCTCTGTTTTGGGCCCGAGGTTGCCCATGCCGCGACAGATACTTCAGAGTTCTATGAGGTATAGGGGTGGGTGGCAGGGGACAGGGGGCGGGGAGTTGAGGGGAATGTGTGGGGGGGTCTGGGGGGTTGGTGGGGGGTGCACGCGATTTCTAATGCCTTGTTACAGACTGTGCTGTGCGCCTGGGCCTGGTGCTGGGTGTTTTTGTGTTGGGTCCCATTGGATTATGGCTGATGCATCAATCCCGGGGCTCCCTAGGGAGTCCATGCGCATACTAAGTTGGAATGTTAGAGGGATGCTAGATAAAATCAAGAGGGGGGCGATTTTGCGGTGGGGGAAGAGGGAAGCGGCAGATGTCTTGTTGCTACAAGAGACGCACATGATAGGGACGAAAGTGCTTAGCCTGCAGAGATTTGGTTACCAACAGGTCTTCCATGCTGGGTTTTCCAGGGGCTCCAGGGGAACCGCCGTTTTGGTCCATCGTAGGTTGGCTTACATTCACGAGAGACAGGGGATAGACCCGCAGGGTCGGTACATTTTTGTTAAAGGGATGGTGGGCACGGAATCAGTTGTGTTTGGGAGTGTATATGCCCCCCCCCGTTGCAGTGGTCCCTGGCTGAACGGTTGTTTGCGGTATGGACGGAAATCCCGGAGTCCCTAGCAGTGCTGGGTGGGGATTGGAATGATGTGATGGATGTGCAAATGGACCATCGGAGACTGCGGGAGACGCTGACTGTTGCCGCCCCTACCCGGCTGAGTGCGATGGTGGAAGGATTAGGCTGGGTGGATGCTTGGCGACACATGCATGCTAGGGCCCAAGACTATACCTATGTCTCTGCTGTTCATGGTTCCTTCTCATGGCTGGACTACGTTTTTGTGCCTGGTGGGTTCCTGAGTAGAGTGCGGGAGGCTAGTATCCTACCTAGGGGGCTGTCTGACCATTCCCCTGTGGGCAAGCTGAATATGTACAACACATGCGGGGTGCGATCGCTCACTACTGGCGAGAAAATCTGGTAGAGGGAACAGATGTAACGGTAGTCTGGGATTCCATGAAGCCTACTTTGAGGGGAATCGACATTGGGTGGTGTGCGGCATCCCGTCGCCGGCTTCAGGAGGCCATAGTTGCCGCAGCGGCTCAGGTGGAGGCTCTGGAGCGGCGGTGTCAGAGGGAGGGGGATGATGTGGCGGTGCGGCTGCTCCTGTAGGCGCAGCAGTCCTATGCGTCTGTGTTACTTGATGAGGCTCGACAGGCGTGGCTGGCCACGCGGAGTAGGGTATATCAGTGGGGGGACAAGTCCTGTACTATGCTCCACAGGCTATGTCAGCGCACCCTGCAGCCACTTGCCCTGCCCGGCCTCACAGATGGGGATGGCGTTACCATAACAGACCCGGCTGAACTGGCAGCTAGCTTTGCTCGATACTACGCGGGGCAATATGCGCCGCAGGATTGCCTCCCGGCTGATGCGGTTGATAAATTTATTGCCGACCTGCCCCCGAGGGCAGTCTCCGTTGAGACGCGAGCAGCGTTAGATCTCCCCCTTACGGCGGAGGAGCTGGGGGATGCACTGGGGCAGCTCAACACAGGGAAGGCACCCGGGCCGAGCGGTTTCCCGTGTGAGTTTTATAAGAAATTCCATCTCCAATTGGGGTCCCATTACAAGACTGCGCTGGAGGCAGCACGAGAGCTGGGTCGGCTGCCAGCTGACTGGCGTCACGCTGAGGTGGTGGTTTTTCAGAAGCCGGGTAGGCCTCCTGATCGACATGACTCGTATCGCCCTATATCTTTGCTCAATATCGAGGCTAAACTGCTGGCTAAGGCGTTGGCGAACCGTCTCCTCCCCTACGTGGCCGATCTGGTCCACCCAGATCAGGTAGGCTTTATGCCTCGTAGGGCGACGCGGCACAATATTCGTCGGGCGCAGACGGCCGTGGACGCAATGGGGGCCACTGGAGAACGGGCCGCCCTGCTGTTGGCAGATATAGATAGGGCTTTTGATTCTGTGAGTTGAACCTATCTGTTCGCGCTCCTGCCTCATCTTAATCTAGGCCCGGTGTTTATCTCATATGTCAAACTGCTATATACCGACATCACCGCGTCCGTGCGTGTCTCCGGAGCGGTCTCAGAGAGGTTTCCCATTGGCTGGGGGACCCGTCAGGGTTGCCCGCTGTCCCCGTACTTATTTGCACTGGCCATGGAGCCCGTGGCCTCTAGGGTGCACATTGAGTGGGATGGGGGACTCACTGATAGGATCGCCCTCTATGCGGACGACGTCCTCTTCTTCCTCACGGATTTAAATAGATCGGGCCCCCAAGTATTGGAAATCATGCGCATATTTGGCAAGGTGTCGGGCCTCTATCTTAACCCGCGTAAGTCCACCCTGTGGGTGCTGGGAGACTGGGCAGGCGCGGGCTTGTGAGCGTCGGCCTTGCAGGTGGCGGCCGGGGGCATAATGTATCTTGGAGTATTCTTGTCCGAGTCTGCGATGATCTCGTGGGAGCGCAACGTGATACCGGTGTGGGAGAAGGTCCTAACGGACATTAAAACATGGTCCCGGATGCCTCTTACCATATATGGTAGGTCTGCGATCTTTAAAATGGTCGCCCTTCCGCGCCTCCTATATCAGTTGCAGAACCATCCGCACCTGATAGCACGTCAGTGGTTCCGACAGGTCAATTCTATCCTAGGCCGCTTCTTGTGGGCCGGGGGTGCCGCCAGGGTGGCACTGCGTACATGCTTCATATCCACATATTGTGGTGGCCTTGCTACATCAGACATACTGTCATATTACCAGGCTTCCCATTTTCTAGTACTAAATGAATGGTGGTATGGAGATGGAGGAGACCCGGCATATGCTCTGGAGCGCTCGCTGATGGGGGACAAGACGTTGCACACAATCTTATACTCGGCCAGGCTCTGGAGGCGGCTGCCGTGTGCCACGCAAGTGGTTTTTGCGGTTTGGCGACAAGCGCTGCGTCGCATGGGCTGGTGGGGTAGGTTGACGGCGGAGACCCCATTGTGGCATAACGGGCGGCTCCCCGCGCTGGCCTCGCTGGCGGGGTTTGGCGGATGGGATTCTATAGGGATCTCTTCTCTTGGAGACGTGTCCGGTGTAACTCTCAAGTCGTTCCAGGAGATACGGGACGAATTCCACATGCCCAAGACTCAATTTTTCAGGTATCTACAGTTTCGTCACGCGCTCGCGCCTAGTCTAGTTGGTTTGGAGTCGCTGCCGGAATTCAGCCCTGTGGAAGCGAATGTTTTCATGGGGGACCTCGGGGATAAAAAGGTGTCCCGTATCTACCAAACGCTAGTCACCCACTGTTCCTCCTCCCTACTTCCATTAAAAGACGCCTGGGAAAAGGATGTCGGACCCCTGGATGAGGATGATTGGAGGGAGGCATTGGAGTCCCCGCGTGGGATCGCTATCGCAGTACGACTCCGACTAATCCAATTCAAATATTTGCACAGGGCTTACTATACACGGGAGCGGCTGTGGAAGGCAGGCCTGATTGTCTCCCCAGAGTGCCTGCGATGTGGAGCTGAGATAGGTTCCCTGCTGCATACTGTATGGTCTAATGCTGGCTTGACTAGGTTCTGGAATGGTATATGGAGCTGTCTGTCGGAGGTACTGGGATGGGATCTCCCCCGCATCCATCGCTTGGGTCTTCTCCACGTGCTGGAGGGTGTGGGAGGGAATGTTTACAAACGTCACCTTTTACTATTGGGTCTAGTAGTGGCCAAGCGGGACTTGGCACGGGCGTGGAAGAATGAGCGAGCCCCCCCCCCTGAGTGCGTGGAAGGCTGGACTGGACTATTTTATGGGGCTAGAGCGCCCAGTGTTCGAGGCCAGAGAATTCCCCCGGAAATATTACAAAATCTGGAAACGATGGGCCGACTATAGGGGTTTGACTCTGGAGCCTCCAGCAGACCCTGACGATGGTCCGGATCTAGACGATGGGCCCCTGGCCTAGAGAGACGCATAGCGCCTGGCATATTAACAGCGCTTAAAGGAGGCTTACTGTGATCGCGTGCACTGGGTTAGGGAGGGATAAGGGGTGGGTAGAGGGGTTGTTGGGTGGCTGTGGGAGGTGGGGGGAGGTAAAAGGGGAAATGTTATTTTTTATTGATTGGGTTTCCAAGATATTGAGACATGTGTTGATATTTGGCAGTGATCTCCTGACTGTGGAGAACTGTGTATATACCTTACCTGATCAATCAATAAAAATTTGTTGTGAAAAAAAAAATTATCTAAAACAAAACGGTTTTTATTTAAAATTAATATAGTTCAATAATTCTTTTTACATTTCAAAATTAATATAACATTAATTTATATAAAAAATAGTATTACATTCATTTTAATAAATTCTATACACCACCTTTTTTTGCAAACAGATTTTATTAAAAATTGGACAATCTGCATTCTGTATGCAAAGAGGAGCACATTGTGGGGCATATGTATCAAGGCCAAATGGGTTCGCAAAACGCCGAAATTCGCAGAATTTCGGCGTTCGCGAACCCATTTTCGCAAAATGGTATGTATGAAAGAATTTGGGTGCAAAATAAGGAATCGCAAAATTTGCCATTCCTTATTTTGCGATTGCATTTAAGGAATTGCAAATTTTGCGATTCCTTAAATGCAATGTATGAAGAAAAAAATCCAAAATGCCCTTAAGGAATCGCAAATTACCACCAACTTGTAGTTGGTGGTAATTTGCAATTTCTTTTACAAATGCACTTTATGCAATTTGTTAAGGTGCCATGTGACGCTCATACATGCCCTTAGGGCATGTATGTGCGCCATTTGCGCACACATGTAATTTTCAGGGGTGCAGCAGGGTGTTCTTGAGACACCCCTGCACCCTTGTAATTATTCTCAATTTGCGATTAGCAAATTGCGAATCGCAAATTGAGAATCATTTCACATTCATTCCTATGGGCCTCCTGGCCCATAGAAATGAATGGGAAATTATTCCTTAATTGCGATTAGCAATTTGCTAATCGCAATTAAGGAATTTTAAGAAATCGCTAAAAAAAAGCGAAATTCTAAATACATACCATTTTGCGATTTCTAAATAGCGATTCCTTAAAAATCACTATTTAGGAATCGCAAAAGAGAATGTTGATACATATGGCTCTGTATCTCCTATTGAGAGCGCAAATGCCTCCCCACTGAGTGCTATTAGTAATACAATGCAAGTACCACAATAAAGATAACATCCCTTCATATAAGTTGTACACTCTTCACTAGCCAAATTAATAGGCAAGCTGGGAAAGCATAGATGCAATTGGAGGAAGGCCCCTGGATCATGCAGAACAACAAAACACCCACTATCCCTGAAATCTGCGATACCCACCCCGCCTCTCTCCTTTCTACTTGCACTTGCTGTGCTGGGATGAGGAGTTACCATATGGTTAAAAAAACATACACCCCAACTCCTCTACCCCAGGACAGCAAGGCAACATCCCTACCAAAACAGAAACACACAGCAAAACAAACCTGTAGGGCATGTAACCCACCTACTCCACATCGTATGCATTAACAGGAATAATATATGTCCCCAACAAGAGAGAGAACCCCAGCGGAGCAACACACCATCCAACCAAGTACTCAAAAGAGAAAGATTGGCCCCTTCAAATGCACCCCTCAGGCATCTGCCATGCAAAGATTTTGAGCAGGGAAGGTAGGCGCCCTCTCAAGTCCCCCACCCCCATCTGCAACACCAGGCCAAAGTTTCAGTGAAGATCATCAGCGGTCTGCGGAGTGACACGCAGCAAGTACCTACTATGGGCAGTATCCAAGGTGGGGTCTGAATCCAGCCCGAGTCTGTGCCCCCACAGCATCCCTCAAAAGTGAGGGCAGCCTCATGGGGTCCAGGGTCATATGCTTGGCAACCGCTTCAACTGCATCCTGGCAATCAAGATGCACCTGAGAGGTTGTGGGTCCACTGCCTCATGACATAAGTGTTTGGCACAGGGCGGGTCTGGAGACGCCGCGTGCTCCCTTCCGGTGGCTGGAACGCAAGCCAGTCCCAGACCTCTTGGGGGTCCAAGAAAAGTTGATCCCCCTTGTCATTGGTAATCCAAAGTCTGGCAGGGTCCAACATGGCATATCTGATGTCTATGTTACAGAGCTTATGCTTGGCGTCAATAAATGAGGCCTTCTTCTAGGAAAATCATAACTTTATTATTTTCACTGCTCAACTCATCAATCTTCCTGTTACATTTCAGAATGTGATTGTGATCCTGAAAAGGAAGGAGATGCGCAACCGTTGGTCCGGGCACCCCGTCTGATGGCGGCGAGCGTGCTGGCACCCTGTGCGCCTGCTCCAGGGCAAAGAAAGAGGACAGGCATTTCGGGGCTTCCTCTCACCTGAGCCAGTCCTCCAGGAAGGCTACCATGTCCGTCCTCTCTACTCGCTGAGTAAGTCACACCACTCGGATAATATTTCTGTGGGCGCATCCCTCAGAGTCTTCTGCTTGGGTCTCCAGGACCTAGAACTGGCCTGGCACACCCACCAGTTGGTCCTTTCAATCTCCAGTCACTGGAACGATCTCCTACAGTGTGAGCTCCGTGGTAGAGATCCGCTCAGCCAGTTTACGTTGGTTGGTACAGAGAAGGCCCAAATCCACCACATCAGAGTCCATCTTATGCTCTAGTGCGTCCTTTGTGTCCCTGGTGGCCAGGAGGATGGAGTCCATTTTGTTCTGTGGGACTGCCAGTGTATCCTGAGAAGGGCACACCTCACCCTCACCTACAGGGGTGGTCTCCGCCGTCAGCCCTGGAAGCACTTCATTCCAGGGGCTCTGGCGCCACCTGGTTGTAGAAGGGTGGCACACAGGGGGCACCCGAGTACCCTCCTTCAAGTTCATGGGGGCTAACACAGTAGAGGAAAACCCCACAGGGGATCTCCCCTAGGTACGATAACTGCACCTCGCCGGACACTAAGCCCTAGAATCCTTCACCAGTGCAGCACAGGAGAGGCGAAAGCTTCCAAGAACTAAACAATAGGTGGCAGTGGTTGGAGCAAAGTGAACATGACCCCAGTACCTGTTTCCCCTTTCGGTCCTCACAGAGAGCTGGCGGGGGCCCAGCCCTGACTGCAGAAGTAGGGCCCAGTCCACTTCAGAACTTACGATAATCGTTGGGAGGTCGCAGTAAGCTCCAGGCCTCAGCCTCTGGCACAATTCAGGTGGCACAACGCCCCTTCCAGCCGCAAAGGAAAATCCGTTCTACAACTCTTCAGGGCTGGCTCCTTTCTGGACTCACCTGTTCCAAAGTTGCCCCACAGGTCGCCAGTAGGGTATCGCAGGGCCCTCAATCAGCACAGGCTTCCCCCTCAAAACCATTATAATCAATGGGGTGACCCAGTATACGTCAAAGGACTTAGGTAACCATCGGTAAAGAAAACAGTGGTCCTAGACAATTCTTATTAAAACATATCACTTAGTATAGCCAAATGTGTATAGATGACATTCAGAAAAAGGGTCACATGAAAAGGTGAGGCAATGGGCCACTTCAAAATGATCAATTATGTTCCATTTATTTTCGTCATAATAATGAAAACTTGTTCAAATCAAAAAGGTTCAAGCGCACTGAAGGACCAGGTTTTAGAACCTAGCGGCGCCAGGGAAAACGCCCGATGCCTTCGAGTTCCCCTGCCTTGGCAAACAGAGACATGGGACGCTTCTTGATGACGTCAAAGACCAAAGTTTATTGGCTGCAACCAGGAACAGAGATCTACGAAGCACAACACGGGTGGTTCGCTAGAGACTGCACAAATTCAATGAGCGGAGCATGGTCTTTTATGCCAAAAATCACATTCCAAAGTAGCATCAGTTACATACAAACTAACCAATCAGATCGGGACATTTCAAAAGTAGCGCATGACGACAATCCCCCTTTCCGTTGTCAAGCCCACCAGAAATGACCAAGCACATTCCAATATCCTGTTCGATCAGGCCGGACAAACCCATCATAAAACCTCAACCCAAATCAGTGATTATGTCGTAAAGGAAGGAACAGAAACAGATTGGGAACAAGATAGAAAGGTGGGTGCAGTGTACTGTAAACTTCGGCACGTCCTACTCTTTGTTCTTTATCTGACCAGCTGATTAACAAGAAACTGGCTCAGCGAGGTCAGCCTCGGGCAAGGTAGTCAGTTCGGCCAGGTCATTCAGAAGTCAGCTAAGGTGTACGTGTCCCAAGGACTCGCTTGGCCGTAGTCATCGGCCTATGTGAGGGCAACCACACAAAATGGCTGCTGTACACAAAATGGAACCCGAAGGTTCAAACAAAATCCCTAAATACGTAGTGTTCTCATTGATCGATTCATGCGAAAACACTCGTACACACCGCACTTGTGATTTGCGGTCAGCTGACACCAAAATCGTCTATTTCCGATGACCTTTATTGAACGGGTTCGGAACCACCAAACCTCAGACCCTCAAACTACGGAACTACAGACCCTCCTTTGGCCCTTACATAGGCAATAAAACCCAAACCCATGTCAGTCTGAATCTGGATCTATATTCATCAGATCATCGATATGTTGCTGTAGCATCATCCTAGTACTTAGTACCTCCCTCTGGACAGGTCTCCTTGCACACGAAGTAGCACAAAGGCCACAAACAGCAGGAGCACACTGTACACAGAGACAGAACAGGAAAATGATAGCTAAGACCATCCCAATGACCATCAAAATTTTCCATCCCCAAGTGGATATCAATCCCCATAACCATCCCATCAATGACCAATCTCCTTTGTCTATATGGACAGAATCAGAGATCTTATGTAGCTTAGAAATGGCCTGGAAGACTAACGGAGCGTTGTCTGGAATGAAAACGCAGCAGCTCGATTGAATCAGTTTACATACTCCACCTCGGTCTGCTAGTATGACATCAAGAGCAACTCTATTCTGAAGTGCCATAAGTCTATCCGACTGGAGCTCAGCAGTCAAGTTACTAAGGGCACTGGCAGTTTCGACTATGGTGGACTCAACCACTCTCGTCAACTGGCGAATATTCCTGCTGGTTGTCATAGGTCCCCAGAACGGCAGAAAACCCTTAAAGAAATCTCCCAACTCTTGCCCTGCAGTGTCTTCCTGACTGAAGACACCTCTAGCAACTCTCGTCTTATGGTAATCTGCCGCAGCTGTAAAAGTGGGAGGCAACAGAAAGGAAACAAAACATGTGCCTGAAAAGTCAGGGGGCAACCATGTATACGCTTTGTCATAGCAGACAAAATAAGTACCCTTAGCGGCTAGAAATGCTGGGGAAGTCTGAGACGTAAATACATAGGTGTCAGTACAAACGCTCTTCCCTAGCTGAGCTCTAGGATTCTTGCCATTACCCTGCAGACAATAGCGACCCTGGTGGGGCACTATCCAAATCGGTGGAGAACATTTCGCTCGCTGGTTAACACTCAGACTAGCTCCATATCCAGTAACGTCCCAACCACTATATGGTTGCTTCTCATCTTTCGTAATAGTTTCAACTGCATTAGTCCCTTTAACCATGTCGACTATGCCTCTAGCTATAGCACTATTCTTTGGATTGTCCTTCGGTGAACGTAGAGGATAGACACTATGGGCATAGATGAACATCGTTCTGTAAGCCCAAATAGAACCATTGAGGCTGAAAGGCAAAACCAAATACAGAATACCTTTATCGGTCGTATGGGGCATTAGACCACAAATCCAACAATTCGTCGTGTTCATAACTAACTGGTGTTGGTGCAAAAGTTGAATGAAGGAATTATTGGCAAATTCCAGTCGTCTAACTACCTCATGTTCAAGCAAAGGGTGAAAAGAATGAGAAGAAATAGTAGGTGGAGGTGTAGGTTGCACAGTGGGAATAAACGTCACCTTAAAAGAGAATGTCACATAACCAAATAAAAATATCATTAAACTCAATAGCAAAAACAAGCACAGTATTAAAAATCTTTTCCGGGTGATTAGTTTGTGTATCTTATTTCTAAAACTCATCATTCCTACAGGTCTCTCCAACTCGAAGAAATCCATCCTAACTAAATATGCTGCTCGCGGTGGTAGGGTGTTCTATGCTAAGGAATGCCTCGGTCAACCCAGGGCAACTCCCTTAGACCAACCAGAACCTTTGACCTAGTATCTCAGGCTTGCACTCCAAAGACTTGTCTACCGCGACCCTACAGCTGAACCCGGATGGCGGTTCGAAAAACAAAAATAAGTAGATCCTCGGAGGAGAGTTAGCCTGTTAACAGAAAAAACATAAAAACTTTATTTATTTATTAGTCCCACGACTCTTGGTCGCAAATTATAATGATCTTTCCCAGGCAATGTCTGTTCGTTAAATAGGAGTTCAGGCTCAACAGTGTTCAATCGATTCAGAGGAGGCACAACTTCTTGCAAAAGATCGTCACTTTCTTTCTCGGAGTTCGTTCCAATCAAACGGGCATCGCTAAATGGCAAAAATCGTGGCACAGTTTCTGTTTCAGAGTCTGGGAGTCCTTCCTGGACCCACCGGTCATACGGTAAGGGCAACGGAGCCCGTTTGCAATGTACGCCGTGGATCCAGTGTTTCTTGCCTTGCACTCAAACTGCAGAACATGTAGACAGGAGAACTAGGTGTTGTCCTGTCCATCGGGGCTGATCGTTCTTGCTCCGCTGAAAATTCTTGATGAAAATCCAATCGCCGGGTTCAAAGGCGTGACCTGGATCTTCAGAAGCTTGTGGCAAACTGTAAACCTGTTGGTGTAAAACACGCAGTTTAGCCGTCAGTTCGTGCAAGTAATCAAGCAATACAGGGTATTCAAGGTCACTGAACTTTGTTGGTCTTGGTACGCCCCAAATGTTCGCCGGGCGACCAAACACAACCTCATACGGACTCAAACCCATTCGCAAATGCACAGTCATTCTTGTGGACAAAAGCGCTAAAGGCAAAGCATCTGGCCATTGCAAACCAGAGCTCGCTTGGATTTTGGCCAACTTTAATTTCAAAGTGCCACTATAGCACTCGACTAAACCAGCTGATTGGGGGTGATTTGCAGCATGGAACTTCTGCCGGATACCTAATCCCTCGCATACTTTCCTCATCACTTGACCCACAAATTCACTCCCATTGTCACTCCAGATAATTCTCGGCAAACCGAACCTCGGGAAAAATTCCTTGATAAGGGCTTTCGCTGTGGACAAGGCAGTATTGTCCTTCAAAGGATAAGCTTCCACCCATCTAGAGAAGGAGCAAACAACCACCAAGACATATTTCAGGTTGTTGCACCTCTCCATCTGGATGAAATCTAGCTGCAAAGCCTCGAACGGATACGTAGGAGGAGCAAAATGACCAGCTGGGGTTGGAGTTCCCTTACCAGGATTGTACATCAAACACACCATACAGTTCTTAACTAAATTCTCTGCACATTTGGGAATTCCTGCATTCTGCCAAACCGGAGCCAACAACTTGCAAATCCCTTTCACGCTGATCTGTGCCATACCATGAGCCATTGTAACAACTGGAAGCACATACACGTCAGGCAACAACCATCTTTGATGTTCAGACAAATCAGTCCAACAACCATTTGAGTCCAATCTACCCTTACTTTCTCTCCATTCATTTAACTCTTTCTCTGTAGCTTCAGCTTGGATGGATTTCACACTCTCAATCGTATCTTCACACATACTTTTCCCTGGAACCCATCTCGCCGGACCTGCTACGTACATTCGGCTCATCACATTTCTCGCAGTTTCTTTCGCAACTTCATCTGCAAGCGCATTTCCGCGGCCAACATCATCCGTAACTTTCTTATGGGCACTGCATTTCACAATCGCTACTTGCAACGGCAAAGTAAGTGATTCAAGAAGTTCATGCTGGATCTTCGTCCCATACGAAGTCAGGAACCCACGTTCACGCCACAAACGTCCAAAACTATGAGCCACACCAAACGCATACTGACTGTCAGTGTACACATTCACTCGTTTCCTTTCGCCAACACACATGCTCTCGTTAATGCAATCAATTCTGCTGCTTGCGCTGAATTATGTGGGATACGTGCAGCTTCAACAATCGTATGCAAAGTCGTAACAGCATATGCCGCAGTCGTATCTCCATTCGGAAGCTTAAAGCACGAACCATCAACCCACAAAGTACCATCACACTCTGGAAGAGGAGTATCCCTAAGGTCTATCCTCCCTTTCATTTCTTCCTCAGTCCTAAGGAAACAATCATGCTGTTCTTCAACATTATCTGTCTCAACTGAAATCGGCAACAACGTAGCTGGATTCAACATGTTGCATCGTTTAATGTGCACATGACTCGCTAACAAGGTCAACTCGTAACCCGACAACCGAACACTAGTTAAGTGCTGTGTCTTGGTACGATTCAACAAGGTATCCACTGCATGTGGAACCATTACAATTAACGTGTTGTCCATAACCAAACCAGCAGACTGTCGAATTGAAACAGCCGCTGCTGCTGTTGCTCTCAAACAACTCGGCAACGCTCTAGCTACCAGATCTAAAGTCGACGAAAAATAAGCACATGGACGTTGCTTATCGCCAAACTGCTGAGTCAACACGGACAATGCACATCCCTCTCTCTCATGGACATACAATGTGAAAGGCTTACTGTAGTCGGGGGTACCCAACACAGGAGCCGAACGCATTGCATAATTCTGAGAAGCTCTTCTGACATTCGTCAGTCCAAGGAATAGGATTTGGAGTATCCTTAATAGTAAGAGCTATCAAAGGTTTCGCTAACAAAGAAAAATTAGGGATCCACTGTCTACAGTACAACGTAATACCCAAAAACGCACGTACTTCTCTCTGTGTAGTAGGAACACTCATTTTCGCAATAGCTTGAATTCTTTCTGGGGTCAGTTTCCTTCCCTCCTTCGATAAGAGGTGACCTAAGTAGGTTACTTCTTGTCGACAATATTGCAACTTGGAGAGAGAAACTTTGTGATGAAAATCAGATAAGTGGCGTAACAACGACAAAGTGGCTTCTCTACAAATCTCCTCATTGTCAGCAGCAACTAGCAAGTCGTCAACATATTGCATAAGGGCAGCACCATCAGGTAAAACCAACAGATCAAGTTGTGTTTTCAAAGCTTGGCTATAGATCGATGGACTCTCACAATAGCCTTGAGGAGCTTTAGCATAAACCAGGCCACCAAAGTTAATCAGAACACCCTACCATCAGAACCATTTAGAGTTTGGAAGGACGTGGATACAAAGATGTTGAGAACATCGCTAGCCGATACTTGGCCATCCATTTCTGAGGATTCCAATGTAGCCGTGCAGCAATTCTCAGATTGGTTAACTTTGGCAGTAGAAACATCTGTGCCACTAAAAACTATATCTAAAAACCGGAGGACGCCTTCAGCGCCTTGGTTCTCGGAATCTTTGAGAAAACAGAAACAGATTTGTAGGAGTGTTGAGAGGAAATGGCGTGAAAACTATGATAGTGAATCTAGAACACTATATAAACAGACATTGGCATTATACAAAAAAATGATCTTGGAGGCCAAAAAAACCTTTTATGAGGAACAAATTAATGGCGCAAAAAATTCTAGCAGACAACTGTATGAGGTAGTGAAGTCATTAACTGGAAATCAACCTGACTTGACCCCCCCCCCCCTCGCAGACTTTCTGTGACGCCTTAGCAAATTTTTTCTATTCCAAAGTGAACAATATCTATGCCGAGTTTTCCACGATCAACTCACCAAGCAATTCGGTACCTACGATAATTGATAAACAAATTACATGTTCACTTACCCAATTTAAAGAGGCTACAGAGGATCAAATAATAGATTTTATTAAATCAATTAAATCAGGCTCCGCTCTTGACTCTTGTCCACCCAAGATTTTTCCTCCAGTGATGGACCTGATCGGTACGTTTGTAAAGCAAATTTGTAACACCATGTTCACCTCAGGTGTTTTTCCAGATAAACTGAAGACTACACTATTAAAACCACTATTGAAGAAACCAGGCCTAGATAAAGAGTTATTAAAAAACTATAGACCTATTGCAAGTTTACCCTTTGTAGCGAAAGTGGTGGAAAAGGTCATGAATGCCCAGCTTTCGGAATATATTGATCAAAACGACTTGTTGGATGAGTCACAGTTTGGCTTTCGGAAGCTGCATGGAACCGAAACTGCGCTCATCAAGGCAGCTGATGATATCAGGGCCATTAAAGATCAGGGTGGCACGGCGGTTCTGATCATGCTGGATCTATCGGCGGCCTTCGACACGGTCAATCACTCTATATTGATTGACCGTGTCGAAGAGCTGGGCGTCCAGGCCATGGCTAGAGCTCTGCTCGCTTCCTTTCTGTCAGGAAGAACCCAAGCAGTAACCTTGGGGCCTTTTCGATCAACGGACCTGGCTCTCCCATGTGGTGTGCCACAAGGCTCATCCCTAAGTCCGACCCTTTTTAATATTTATGTGGCGGACTTAGCTAAGGTCATCAATACCTACCGGATGAGCCTTACCACCTATGCGGATGATACACAGCTGGTCCTAGCCATCAATGACGACGGCGAAGAGGTGGCAGCCAGGTTTCAAGAAGGCATGCTGGCCATCAAGGAGTGGATGGCTTGTAACTGCCTAAGGTTGAACTCAGAGAAAACTGAGGTGATCATTTTTGGAAAACTTTTCCCTATCTGGTCCTCAATATGGTGGCCTCCGTTGCTAGGGGCGCTGCCATCCCCGGTGCAGAAAGTCAGAAATCTAGGTGTGGTTTTTGATGAGAGACTCAATTTTGTCGAACATGCTAATCAAGTAGCCTCCACAGCTTTTTTTAAACTCAAACTCCTTAGAAAAATCATCCCATTTCTTTCAGACAAAGGAGGAAAAACAGTGGTGAGCTCACTAGTACTGTCCGCCTTAGATTACTGCAATGGCCTGTTCTTGAATGCTCAGGCCCGGGTTGTGGCTAAAATGCAAATGGTCCAGAATGCGGCTGCTAGGCTGCTGTCTGGCACCCCTAAATTTCAACCAATTAAACAGGCTATCAGGAGCTATCACTGGCTGACGGTGACGAACAGAATCAAGTTTAAAACTTTGTGTATCACCTTCAAAGCCACTCGTCAGCTAGGGCCAAAGTTCCTGAAGGAGAAGCTTATACTCTACCGCCCCGCCAGACAACTAAGGTCATTAAATGCTCTCCGCCTCACTGTACCTAGAACAAAGACAGTCACTTGGGGAGACAGATCTTTTACCATCGCCGCAGCCAGACTTTGGAATACACTCCCACTGGAAATTAGATCCTCTCCCACACTGCTACAGTTTAGAAAACGGTTGAAGACGTGGCTGTTTAACCAATAAGCCCTTCTTTCCTGCACCATTAAAATGCATACTGAGCCCTAGGCCATAATGAGTCTCAGCGCCAAGACGCCCATGGGCATACGTCGCGCTTTATAAATTTTAAAAATAAATAAATAAATAAATTGAGGAGCGCGCTTAAAGCGGAAACTTCGCCCTCCTAAAGAGAATCCAAAGATATCTCTACTCTCCATGGCAATCGGGATGCTGAAGAAAGCATTCTTCAGATCAATCACCGAAAACCATGTGGCTGTAGCCCGGATCAAAGTCAACAAAGCGGTGATATCAGGTACAACAGGAAATTGCGGAACAACAATCTTGTTAATTTCGCGGAGATCAATGACAAACCTATATACAGGAGGCTGTGAAGAATCAGTTCTCTTCAAAACAGGCAAAACGGGACTATTGCACACATTACCTCTCGTTTCCTCAATCACACCCTTTTCGATCAGATCATAAATGATCGCCAAAAGTGCACGCTCACCATCACTCGAGATACGGTACTGAGGAATGCGCGGTAACTTAGCATTTGCCTTCAGTGTTACAACATAAGTTAGAATCTCCAAAAGGCCTACATCATTCGGACCAGTAGCCCATAATGAATTCGGTAAAGAAGACAATTCAAGCGGAAGTCCACCTTCGATATGTACATCGGAGAGATCACTCTCTCACCCAACTTAAGATTTACTCCTGACAGAGAACAATACAACGTCGTATACAATCTTTTCAACAAATCCAATCCCAACAAGTTCTCACTACAACCTGTAGTCAAAATGAGGGGTGCTTCGAATCTACGTGGTCCAAAAGAAAGAGGCAACAGAGTAGAAATCGGGTTCGTAACCGGGGCGCCAGAAAAACCTACAGAAACATTCTCAAAGCCAGACAATGGTGCGCCAGGGAGTTTAGAGTGCATAATAGAACTCTTCGTAGCACCAGTATCTAACAGAAAAGGCTCTGACACACCAGATGCAATCACTTCAACATAAGGTCCACTCTGATCTACTGGAACTGAAACAACTCCCTCTCTTTGTCCATGGCTGTCCTAACAATCATTACCATCCACTTCCTCACCTTCGACATAGTAATCATCCGTATAGTACTGAGCTGTCCTACCAGACCAACCATTCTGATAAAAAACTATTCATTGAATTCTGCGGAGGCAAAGAACGCCCATTCTGTCCTCGACCCCTACCTCTAGGTGCCTGTTGAGCACCTCGACCTCTCACACCAGAAGTACCATTCGTGCGCTGTAATAAAACCGGACAACTGCTCTTGAAATGGCCCTCTTCTTTGCAATACGCACACTGATTAGGCCCATATGGAAAACGCTGTTGAGAAAACTCGTTCCTTTGCGGGTTTCTCGAATATTGCTGATTCTGCTGATAATCACGTTGATTATTAGTATGGGGTGGATAAGCTTGTTGTAGAAGAACTTTAGTCTTCAATTCCTTAGTCTTCTTCTCCGCTTTCTCTATCTCATCTTTGTGCCTATTTTCATAGTACTGGGCCGTAGCTAAAATCTGCGCTGAAGTGGAAACAGCCCAAGCACTCTCAGAATCTTTCAGCTTAGTGCACAACTCAGGAAGCAAATTATGCACAAATTTATCAACGAACAATCTCTGGCCACCTTCAGTAGCCATATCCTGACCACTATGATCTTCAAAGGTCTCTTCAAACCGCGTGAAAAGTAAGACACCGTCTCATCTTTCTTCTGCTTGCATGCAGACAACTTGTCCCAATTGACATGCACTTCAGGCATCAAAGTCTTCATATAATTAATAATCCTACCTGGAAGGTCAGTAATGATATCTTCAGGCTTAGTACCGCCTACTTGTCAATCATTCGCAGCACGAAGGTTAACCCATGTATCACCCAATTCTCGTGCATGATCAGTGTGACGAATCGTACCCCAAATAGGCTGTGGAACAACATTTCCAAATAACATGTCTATGTCTGCCAAATTCATGATGCACGAACCCACAGTCTGAGTGAGCTCCTTATAATATCCCGCTGGGTTTTTGCGCGGATCAGGCAAAGACTGCTTAGTAGCTAAAACTTCAATACGCTTCCAAGGAACATGTACCCAGACACGCTGAAAATGTGCAACAACAGGTGGCTGAGCATTTGGGTCATTAGGTCTCCAAACTGGAGGAACCTCACGCATCGGATATTGGCGCGCTGCTCTCCTAACTGACGAATCAGGCTCAAACAGTCACTCAGAAGGAGTGTCGCTACGAAATGACAATATGGTCGCAACTGCTCTCCCGACATTCTGATGACTCACAACGGTCCCTTTCGCAAATTCGGAACGTATACGATACAACTCATTAGGAGCTTTACCTACTTCTGCAACCCATTGTTCATGGAGGAACACACACATCATGTCAAAGACGTACCGTTGCTTTGGTGCTTCCCATTGGAGGAAAACATCCATAACACCCTCAAGATCATACTGTGTGGCGTACGTAATCCATTTACGCGCCATGTGATCCAAAACTGTACGCTCATCAGTATCAGGCAACTGACTACGTGATTGTCTACGCTCATTAACAGGAGACATACCCAATTGTCCCAACAAAGGAGAAAAGAAACCAGAAACCGCAGTAGTCATTCTCTGCCTAGCAGAAGGAGAAGGTGAAAGAATAAGAGAAGACGGAACGATAGTAGAAGAATCCAAAGTCGAAACAGAAGGAGTATTATAGATAGGCGTAGGAGTAGCAGACGAAGAAGGAGGCAAAGTTGACGGCCCCTGAGGAGGCTGCGCCAAAGGAATAGTAGCCAACGGAAAAGGAGCCGGCTGTGCAGGAATCGTAGGCGGCACAACAACCGGGTGTTGTGGAACTACAACTGGTGGCGGTGGTACCGTAGCATTCTGTGCATAAGGGGGTGGCGAACTCAATAGATGCGACATTAAAGGATCTTTCGCAAGGTCTTTCTTTGCTTCCTGCTCTTTAAGCGACAAAACTGGCTAGCACTTATCTACCGCTAACTTCCTAACCCTAAGCATCTGTTCGCTCTCCTGCTCTTCCTCATTATCCCTATATGCTATAGCAGCTTGCACCATTGACAAACCTCGTTCCCGTTTATTCTTCTTCGCTAATTTAATTTCTTTCTGTTTGGCTTCTTTGCGCCATATGCGAAAAGAGTCAAACATTGCCAGTAGGGCTTTCTTTTTGAACAGTTTAACTTCGAGATTGTCTAAAATCTCAGTTTCAAAGCTACCATAATGGGGCCACTGTAGGACACCGTCTTTCTTAGTATATTTTACCCAGATGTCATTATAACTAATAGGGCCCACACCATGCTTCACGTAAAGATCATATGTAGGAGTTCCAATTGGAGGAACCGGACACGAATCCTCTAACCGGGAATCCTTAGAACAACCACAACCAAATATCTTTCCAAGCCTGCTAAGACCAGGCATCTTTGCTCACTAGTCTAGCTTCAAACTTCAAGGGAAATCTCAAAACGATAGTCTCGCAAATACACAAGTCCCTCGGCTTTGGGGCCTGCAGGTACCAAATCAAAGCGATCCACGAAGGGATACCAAAACAGACTAAGGACTGGGAGACGCTCCACTCATACTTAACTGAAATGTCGATGGCGTCACCAGAAGACCCGTCTATCGTCTCGCTCTACAAATCGTCTACGGCTCCAAGACAGGGCGACAGTCAGGGCAGCAGTCCTTCATAGCCGTCGGAAAGCGGGGAACCTCGCAGCAAAGACTTTCGGACCACGACGACATACAGGGGTCGATGAAGTGGCAGGCCTTCCTCCAGAATTTCCACACGAAGCTCTCCACGATCTTCGGGCTTGGACCGGTACCGCTGAAGTAGCCCCACGTCAACTGAAGGACCAGGTTTTAGAACCTAGCGGCGCCAGGGAAAACGCCTGATGCCTTCGAGTTCCCCTGCCTTGGCAAACAGAGACACAGGACGCTTCTTGATGACATCAAAGACCAAAGTTTATTGGCTGCAACCAGGAACAGAGATCTACGAAGCACAACACGGGTGGTTCGCTAGAGACTTCACAAATTCAATGAGCGGAGCATGGTCTTTTATGCCAAAAATCACATTCCAAAGAAGCATCAGTTACATACAAACTAACCAATCAGATCATGACATTTCAGAAGTAGCGCATGACGACAATCCCCCTGTTACATTTTATCCTCATTGTTTTCTCCTGTACCTTTAAATCCTGATTGTTTTCCTTTAAGTGTTCTTAGAACACTACTGTGTCCTTGCCTACAGGTCAGTTGCACTGTTCCTGTGGACCAAGAGACTGCTGTTCATGTTGCTGTGCTGCTCAATAAATCAACCTACTTTTCCACCTGTTCCAGTGATTATTTAACAAAATTGGCGACGAGGGTGACCTTCATTGGTTAAGAGCAGCACAGAGGTGGAGTTTATCGATTTTCTTAAAAAAAAAAAAAAAACCTACAATCAAGAACTTCTTCCTTCAAAGAAGCATCTAGGAAGATTGGCAAGAATCATATTCACAACAAGAAGAAAATCCGATTCCAAGAACTCCTACCAACGAAAATCTGATGAATTAGAAACATTTTAAGGTAATTCTGTGTGTTTACCTTTGAATTACATGACTCTGGCTGCTGGATCGGTTTTGATGCGTGTAATAGACGCGAGACTACATCAGCGCGAGTCTGCATCAGCTGTTGTCTGGAACGAGTCCATCTGCGCGTGAGAGCCTGCTCGAGATTTGATTGTCAGCTGTTGGCTAGAACGAGTCTATCTGCGCGCTACAGTCTGCTCGAGATTGGATTATCCTGTGGTGCGCGAAGTTCGTCATTTAAACCAGCTGTGCAGCGAAGGAGTCCTCGCGCTACTAAACATAAGACACTGGCGCCAAGGCGGATCAGCGCGTGATGACGTAATCACGCATTGGAAATAAGCGCGGCGGCCATTTTGGATTGGGTTGGTTTCAGGTTGCGTTTCCATAGCAACCAACCACCGTTTCACTCCGTTTTTGTTTTCTCTCCACTCGCAATTGAGACTTCATCAAGGAAACGAGAATATCTTCATGAAGAAACAACAGAGAGACAAAACATCTTCATTTGTCGGGTATTACATATTTTTGTGTTATTAATCAAAATTTCGTTTTGGTTTCTTACTCTGAAAAGAAACACATGAGACAAATTTCATTTCAGCAACTTAAAGAAGCCATTTATATTATAGTTTACTCTGGTGTTTTTGATTTATCTGCTATTGTGTTAGTTTAGAAGCTATTACACTGTGTTTATTTGTTTGACAAATTGGTTATTATTATTTTAGTTTCATTATTTTAAAAAGGGAAAGGTACTGAAATAGAGAGTATGCAGTTTGACCCACCTGAAAAATTTTTGCAGAATAAGGGTGATCCACCCATTCCATGGACTCGTTGGAAAGAAGAATTTTTTAACTACATGAAGGCAATTGATGGAGAACGTATGGGCTCTGAAAGGAAGAAAAGCATTCTCTTACACTGTTTGGGTTCTGAGGGGCAAATGGTATTTAGAGCTTTACCCCCTATTCCGCCTGAGTTAGGTGAAGGAGAAGGTACCAATGTATATAAAGAGGCTCTTCTTAGAATTGAAAAACGTTTTAAACCAGTTTCTAATATAGCGCTTAATAGGTATAAATTTTATACTCGGGCACAACAAGAATCTGAATCGTTTGATGAATTTATGACTGCTTTGAGATCTTTGTCCATTCATTGTAATTTTGGTGCCATTTGTGATGAGATGTTGAGAGACCAAATTATAGTTCATGTGAAAAACAAGAAAACGCAAGAACGTTTATGGGAGTTAGGTGACCCAAAGTTATCTGAAGCAATTGCTATTGCGAAGTCTTTAGAACAGTCTGAGAAATGGATGCTCACTGTTCAAAAACATGTTACCAATAAGTCTAATTCGCATGATGAGGTTTGTCTTGTTAAACATAAAGAAGGACAAATCAATGAAAGTCAACAAGTATTTGCCAATACCAATAGATTCAACAACACAACTAATTTTAAGAGATATGGCAAAGCTATGGTTTGTTATAAATGTGGCAGTAAAATGCATGTTGCTTCATATGCTGGATGCCCTGCTATCAACAAAGAGTGCAGAAAGTGTGGAAGGTTAGGACATTTCTCCACTGTTTGTAGAGATTCAAGGATGTCTGTGCAAGGTCCCAAAGATAAAGTTGCTGTTGTCACAGAAGATCTTCCAAAAACTTGCAGTTGTGCTTGTACTAGTTTAGAGCATTGTGATTCACCTAATAAAGGTTTTGTGGTTTATTTGGCTGGAGAGATTTCTTTAATAGATGACAATGATCAGCTTATTAAAAAACCCATTTGTGAGATGTTTGTTTTGGGTGTCAGTCTCAACCTGATGGCTGATTCTGGTTCACCTTGGACTATTATTACCAAGGATTACTTTGAAGAACGGTTAAAACAGGTTTTGAATTTAAAAGACATTCTTCCTTCTGAAATTAGGGCAATTAGTTTCAATGGTACTATGGTAACAATGTTAGGTCTTTTTCAGGTCAGAATTACTTTCAAATCCAGGACTGTCAATATTAAATTATATATTGCAGTCAAAGGTGTGAATGTCGTTGGATGGAAAGATTTATGGAAATTTGGCATTATTTTAAATCCTCGCGCAAAAGATCCTGTCATTTTAGGTGAAATTTTTGAAGATGATAACATTTCCGCCATTTCAAATGATGGAGGTTCTGATATAATTAAAGGTGAATTTAAGGATGTTTTCTCTGATAAACTAGGTATGCTCAAAAATTTTTCACACAAGATAAAACTGAAATCTGGTTCTGTTCCGGTTAGGCAAAAGCTGAGAGGGGTACCCATCAATGTGAGGGAAGATCTGAGGAAAATGTTAGATGATTTAGTGGCTGAGAATATTATTGAACCCATTGATTCTGCAGAATGGGTTTCCCCGATTGTTTTAGTCAGGAAACCGGACAAATCTTTGAGAATGTGTGTGGACCTCAGGGCACTTAATTTGGCCATTATTGTGGACTGTCATCCCCTTCCAAATATAAATGAGGTAGTTTCCATGCTGGAAGGCGCCAAGGTGTTCTCTACCCTGGATCTAAGGTCGGCTTATCACCAGATCACACTTACTGATGAATCCAAGTGTCTAACGTCTTTTATTACTCCTCATGGTCTTTTTCAGTATAACAGGATGCCGTTTGGTTTAGCCTCAGCTGCCTCAGTTTTCCAAAGGGTCATGTACAACATTTTTAGGGATCTGGATCATTGTGTGAAATGTTTTCAAGATGACATTTTAATTTTCTCTGGTACTGTGGAGGACCATTTTGGTCATTTACGATCTGTGTGTGAAAAACTAAGGAAAAGTGGTTTAACCTTGAAAGCTAGCAAGTGCAAGTTATTTCAATCTTCAGTTGAATATTTGGGACACACACTATCAGGTGATGGGGTAGTGCCGAAAAGATCAAATGTGGATGGTATCAGTAATGCCCCACCGCCTACTAACAAAGACCAATTATTATCATTTGCAGGAATGTGTGAATATTATAGTAAATTTGTAAATAATTTTGCCACCAAAATGGAGCCTTTGAGGAAGCTTTTGAGACATGGTAATTCTTTTGTTTGGGAAGAGGAACAACAGCTAGCTTTTGAACGCATCAAGTCTGATATTTTGCATGCTCCAACACTTAGACCTTTCTGCCTGAATAAGTTGTGTGTCATCACGGTGGATGCCAGTATGTATGGTCTTGGGTCTGTCTTGTCTCAAAAGGCTGGCAAAGATGAGTGGAATGTATGTTTTGCGTCCCGTACCCTCAATGATACGGAACGTAGGTATGCGGTCATTGAAAAAGAGCTTTTAGCTTGTGTGTGGGCCATTGAGCACTTCAGGAATTTCATTTGGGGAAATAAGTTTGTGCTGAGAACCGATCACAAACCACTAGTTAACATTTTATCCCCAGGTGGAGGTTGGAATGCCACGGCTCGCATTTCCAGACTTACTTCACGACTCCAAGAATATGCTTTCACTCCGGAGTATGTCCCAGGGAAAAGAAATGTGGTGGCAGACTTTTTGTCTCGTCATCCATCTCCGGTTTCTGTGTGCAAGAGTTTGAATGACACTGATGTGGTCACTTGTTTGCAGGATGTTCTATCTACTGCTTTCATTGAGATTTCTGAAGATGTATGGAAAACTGCTGATGAACAAGATCTTACTTTACAAAATATTAAAAAATTCATTCTAGAAGGTTGGCCTGATAAAAAATTGTTAAAGGAAAATTTTATGCCATTTTTCAATATCTCAACTGAGCTTGAATTGGAGAATGATTTGGTTTTTAAATCGGGTAAATGTGTTCCCCCTTTTGATATACAGAACCTGATTCTAGATCTTGCACATAAAACACATCCAGGTATGTCTGCCATGAAAAGACTGATTAGGAATTATTTCTGGTGGCCATCTTTGGATCGTTTGGTTGAACACAAGGTCAGAGAGTGTGCTGTGTGTGTAGGAAATGACAAAATGTTGAAAGTTAACGTTCCCCCATTGAAAACGACCCCTTGGCCCACATTACCTTGGAAAAAACTTGCCTTTGACATTTCTGGCCCCTTTATGTGTCTTCCCTCTGATTCCCGATATGCTCTTGTGTTAGTGGATTACCACTCAAAATGGCCAGAAGTCAAATTTGTTTCTTCCACTTCCACCAATGTTGTTATAGAATTTTTCAAGGAAATTTTTTCTAGAGAGGGTTGTCCGTCCATTCTGGTCACGGATAATGGCGTGCAACTTACCTCTGCAGAAATGGAGACTTCTCTCAAATTACATTCTATCAAGCACAATACTGTCTCTTTTTATGAACCACATGAAAATGGTTTAGTGGAGCGTTTTAATAGAGTTTTAAAAGGTTTTATATCTGAGGTCTGTAAGTCTAGGTCAGATTGGAAGACTTTGTTAAGAGAAAAGTTGTGGTGTTACAGGATTACTCCTCATTCAACCACTGAAGTCAGCCCTTTTCGTTTGCTTAAAGGACGTGATCCTGTTTCCACCATTTGTCCTTGGTGGTTCAGGGATAAATGTCTCAACAAGTCGTTTTCACAAGACTTGGTTGAACAAGCACCTCAGAAAGTTGAGAACAAACAACAAAAAAGCAAATTGTGGTATGACAAAAAGTGGAACGTTAAATCTCCTGACTTTTCTGTGGGAGATGTGGTGAGGATCAAGAGACCTGGCATTCTTTCAAAATGTTCGAATAAGTTTGGTAAGCCAATGAAACTGGTAAAGGTTTTTAGTAATAGTGTCATTACCCAGGATGGCAGATTATGGAACTTTAAGCGGGTTGCAAAGTGTCCCACTGTGCAACAAACTTCCGTTTCCGCTGTTCCCAAGCATACCAGCAGTTCCATCGCTTCAAGGGTAAGATTATCCAATCGTCCTAAATCATTGCCTGTGAGGTTTCATGACTATGCTTCTTAACAGTTAATCTTTCTTTTTATGGAAGGGAGATGTGTTACATTTTATCCTCATTGTTTTCTCCTGTACCTTTAAATCCTGATTGTTTTCCTTTAAGTGTTCTTAGAACACTACTGTGTCCTTGCCTACAGGTCAGTTGCACTGTTCCTGTGGACCAAGAGACTGCTGTTCATGTTGCTGTGCTGCTCAATAAATCAACCTACTTTTCCACCTGTTCCAGTGATTATTTAACACCCCCTTTCCGTTGTCCAGCCCACCAGAAATGACCAAACACATTCCAATATCCTGTTCGATCAGGCCGGACAAACCCATCATAAAACCTCAACCCAAATCAGTGATTATGTCGTAAAGGAAGGAACAGAAACAGATTGGGAACAAGATAGAAAGGTGGGTGCAGTGTACTGTAAACTTCGGCACGTCATACTCTTTGATCTTTATCTGACCAGCTGCTTAACAAGGAACTGGCTCAGCGAGGTCAGCCTCGGGCAAGGGAGTCAGTTCGGCCAGGTCATTCAGAAGTCAGCTAAGGTTGTACGTGTCCCAAGGACTCGCTTGGCCGTAGTCATCGGCCTATGTGAGGGCAACCACACAAAATGGCTGCCGTACCCAAAATGGAACCCGAAGGTTCAAACGAAATCCCTAAATACGTAGTGTTCTCATTGATCGATTAATGCGAATACACTCGTACACACCGCACTCGTGATTTGCGGTCCGCTGACACCAAAATCGTCTATTTCCGACGACCTTTATTGAACGGGTTCGGAACCACCAAACCTCAGACCCTCAAACTACGGAACTACAGCACGATATGCAATTATACATGCACTTGACGGTTGTCATCAGGAGAAAGAAAAAGGTGTGAGAAAATTGTGCTCTAGTGAAGAAAATGGAAGGAGAGGGAAAGTATTTCACAGGGAGATAATTCAATTAATTCAAATAGAAGGGACCCGGTGATATCTTTAACAGAAAATGGTCTCCCTTTCTGAGATTCCGGCCTACCTCTATATATTAAATACAGTATTCTCATTCGTTGTCACAGTGTAGCCACATCTGTGATTTCAGTATGGGGTATCACGGCGGGGTGTAGGCCGATTTAGGGGGGGGTTTGTCAACGTTTCGACCCTTGGGCAAACGGGGATTAGTGAGATCCTCTGCTATGGGTCTTCATCAGGACGGGGAATGGGGGGATCAAAATGTTAATGCAATAGAAATTCAGTAGAAAACTTCATTGTTGTATTAATCATATCAAGTCATCGCCGCCTAATGAGAGGGCTGTGCGTAGGCGTCTGGGCAAATTTCAAAAGGATAATGATTCTTAAGAGCGAACTCTCAGTCTGTGCGCCCAACGCGTCACGTCCATCGGCCTCCCTGTCAGAGTGCTCAAAACCAGCATTTATGCTGCAGGTTATCGCAGCACCACCAGGCGTCAGGCAATCGCCATGCTGATCTTTCAAATTGCCCCACATGTCTCACCACGACAGCCAGGTGTCCAAGGCAGACTCTAGGCAATGCTCCCCATCAGGTAGTGTGCACAATCCCCATAAGGCACATGAGGGGATCGTCGCACGACTTGTCCACTCCAACCTAGCCTGGACAAGCTCCTCCACCTATTGGTCTCCACATGCCCCTTCGAGCGCACTGCAGGCACCGCAACTCAGTCTAGGATCCAGGTCGCCCTCCTCACTGCCTCAAAAGCTCCGCAGCCCGGTTCCTCACTACAAGAGCTGGTGCTGCAGGCTGCACTTCATCTGCCTGTAATACGAACATGGCCTGGTCAGCAGCAAAGGCCAGGGGTTGCAAATGTCCTCTCTTTTGGCTCTAGGGGCTGCAGGCAGGGGCACCAGACGCTACCTCACACCGCACTCCATGAGTCAGGGGTACCAAATATCAGTAGGATGTAGCCGGATCAATTCTATACACCACTTTTAATAATTTTTGTTACATAATTCATTTTTTTAAAGTTTAGGAATGAATTTTTTGTTTTATAATGTAAACTTCAGAAAAATAATTGATTGTAATTCAATATATTCAAAATAATTACATTCTAAGTTATTATTAATTAATTATCTGTATTTCTTTTAATTATAAAATTAAAATAAATGTATTGAAATATTTGACATTGATCTTTTAATTAAAAATATTTTTTTAGTGGCATGGCCAAGTAGGCGGACGGGTGAGACGTGTTTTCATCTCTCAATGCTCCCTGCTGCAGGCCCTACCGGCAAACTGCATCAGGAGGTGATTTTTAGCACGGTTGCCAAGTGGGAATACCTGCCGCTCTTGTGAGGCTGGTCCTGAGGGCTACTCCGCTCTCTTGGGACTACCAGGGGGCCTCGCGGTCAGACGAGGCCTAGCGTTCGGAGGATGAGGCGCAGATTGTACATGGGGTTGAGACGGGCCCAGCTGCCTGAAGCCTTCCGGGGATGTTGCGGCCAACCGTTACGGTCCGCTAGTTCCAGCGGGCCGCAGCACATCGTGAGCGCCGGCAGCAATGAGCTGGCGACTGTAGCAGTCTAGTTGTTCCCCACTAACCACGTGGAGGCCCCTATCCAGATACACACTATGTAGCACCTTCTGGCCAGGCGTGGCCAGAAGGCTTAAATAAACGGACCGGGGTCACTTGGGACTTCCGGTCCAGCCAGGTGCTCAAGCTTCGTGTCTGTGTCAGTCTGTTACTGCGCGCGGTACAATAGTCTGGTCCCTTTATCACACTGGTGACGGGGTGTGGGATCCACGAGAATCCAAAGAAGAAAGTTGCCTAGACCAGACCATCAACCTGCTGATTTTTTTTTTTGTTAAGAGAAAAGTGAGGCGTGTCTGAAGTTCATGAGGCGCAAGAAGACCCGATTGAGACATCGCAGTGGGACGCGATCGGGAAGGATCCGGATTCTTTAAGGTATCGCATGCCCCCAGCAAACCCATTGTGAGACAATCACATATGTGAAGCAGCAGAACTTTAGTTTTTCTGAGGAGGCACCAGTGGAACCTACGGTAAAGTCTAGAGCGGGCGCATGCGCAATTAGCATCAGCTGCATCTGACAGGAAAACGCGCGAGCCCTGAGAAACCAGCGTTAGCGCGCGAAATTGACAGAACTACCAATGGCAGGAAATAAACTAACAGCCACACCCAAACAAGCACTGGCAAAACAAACAAACCTTGGAAAAACCAAACATTCAGTTAAACACCAAAACGAAGGGTAAAGAATTACAATACTGACATTGCTAGTCACGTCAACAAGAAAATCAAACAAGTTTTGGCGAATGTAATTTCTTTTTATATACAAAGTCAACATGACTGAACCAGCTATCTCTACCACACCAGTTACCTCTACAACTGCTCAACAAACCGCAAATCTGCTGGTTGCACCAGTGCATGCACATTCGCAAGTAAGTGCACTCCCACCATTTAGTGAATTAATCAATCCTGCCACTTCGTCACCGAGATGGAATGTGTGGCTTGGCCGTGTTGACAACTACTTTATTGCAACAAGAGAACCAGACGGTGCCGTAAAGAGATCACTTTTACTACATGTTGCAGGTGATGAAATATACAAACTATTTGCGCATCTACCAAACACCGGAGAATCAACTGACTACGAAGCAGCGGTTTGAGCACTTAATGCAGATTTTGTCCCTCAACTACATCCCGACTATGCACACTTTAGGCTACGACAAGCCCGACAAAGGGAAGGTGAATCCATGGACACTTTTCATGCCCTATCAAGATAAGGAGATCCGAGCCAAGGCCATCCAAGGATACCTCAACAAAACCCTGCGAACCCTTATCCTCTGGCAACCGCGTATCTCCCTCGAAGACATATTAATCTTAGCACGTTCCCATGAACGATCTGACGTCAGAGCAACAGCCATGGAAGCAGCGCTTAACAAGCCTAATGAGCCAACAGCAAACCTCAAGACTAAGCGAGTGGACGCAGCTCGCACTCCTGCTCGTTGAAGCCAGGGATGATGGCCCACCAGAAGACCACGACAGCCTCAATGTGGATACTGTGGTAGAGAGAAACATCCACACCATCAATGCCCAGCGAAAGGCAAGATATGCTCAAAATGTGGAATTCCCAATCACTTTTCGAGTGTGTGTCGAGGCGGCATGCACAGCAGAGGGATTTCTGATAGAAGACCCCGACTAGATCAGTGAAACATCTCTCGCTAGAGGATCCCAATGAAACAAGGATGCATAGAACAAATATAACACATAGACAATACATCGAAGACTCATCCACCGATGAAGAAGAAGAGAGTTGCCTCATCTCCTTTGCGAGTGACCTGAAGCGGCGACGGCGTCCCCAGCCGACATGTGCCATAGAAATTGCAGGATAACCAGTTACGGCCCTCATCGATACCGGAGCATCTGTGAATGTTATAGGAAGCCAGCACTATAAGAAACTCAACCCAAGGGTAACACTAGTACCATCCAAAGTAAGGATACTCACATATAGCGGCCAAAAAACACTTCCTTTGAAAGGAAAAATGACTGTACAAGTGAAGTCAGAAGACCGTGAAGTTACCACGATATTCTATGTGGTCAACAGAGAAGCAGACATATTGCTGGGAAGCCATACCGCCGAAGATTTGAGCCTGATAACTTTTGCAAATGCGGTAAAAAGTCCACAGACAGAGGATATTATGGAACTTTTCCTGCAATTATTCAAAGGGTTAGGGTGCATAAAGCGATCACCAGGGAAACTACATATGGACACGTCGATAAAACCAATCGCTCTGCAACACCAGCGTATCCTTTCCACTTGTGACCACTGGTAGAACAAGAGATACAAAAACTGGAACCACAAGGCGTAATAGAAAAAGTAACTGGACCAACTCCCTGGGTGTCACCTATGGTTATAGCCAAGAAACCCAAAACAACCTGGCCAGATCAGGCTCTGCATGGACATGAGGATGCCCAGCCAAGTAGTACGCAGGGAGAGACATTTGACACAAACAGTTGATAACATACTCGCTAACCTCAACGGGTCACAATGGTTTTCAAAGCTGGACCTCAACGCCGGATATCCCCAGTTAAGACTAGCTGAAGAGAGCAGATATTTAACCACATTTTCAGCACATCTTGGGCTCCAGCGTTACAAAAGGTTACATTTCGGAATATCGTCGGCCGCTGAGATTTTTCAAAATGCAGTTAGAGAAATCCTGTCTGGTCTACAAGGGGTGCTCAATGTCAGTGATGGCATTTTGATACATTCGGCAACACTTGAAGAACATCACCAGCAGCTCAGAGCTACCCTCAAATCCCTACAAGATCATGGTGTCACACTCCACAAAGTGAAATGCTAATTCTTTAAGAAAACCAACACATTTTTTGGATATGTTTTCAGCCTAGGAGAATCAAAGTTGACCCAAGGAAATTTCAAGCCATCCAACTCGCTCCAACACCTAAAATTGTATCAGAAGTTTGGAGTTTTTTAGGCATGGCAACATATTGTGGAAGATTCATACCTAACCTCGCTACTATTGCCGAACCGTTAGGAAGTTTAACAAAAAAGGAGGCTGGGTGGAAATGGGGCCAAGAAGAAGAAAGAGCGTTTCAAAAAGTGAAGTCAGCCCTACAGGAAAAAAAGACAATGGTCTATTTCAACACCACACGGCAAACAAAACTGATAGTGGATGCGAGCCCGGTAGGGTTAGGAGCCCTCTGACCCAAGAAACTGAACCAGGAACATGGGTCCCACTGGCATTCTCAAGCAAAGCATTAACGGAGACAGAAACCCGGTACTCGCAAATCGAACGAGAAGCACTTGCTATTAAATGGGCATGCAACCATTTTCATCTATATATCTTAGGACACCCATTCCGTGTAGTACCTGACCATCAGACTCTGATCCCACTGTTCAAGGGTACACCACCCAGAATAGAAAGATGGGCAATTCAACTTCAACATTATCATTTAGATCTGGTTTACCGTCCTGGCGCAAAGAACCCAGCTGACTTTTTGTCACGTCATCCAAGTGTGGTTCCCAGGTCTGGAGGAAGCAGTAGATAAACTAGTACGCAGATGTCATGCATGCCAAATCACCGGAAACTCTGAGTCACCGGAACTTGTGATAACTGAAGAACCAGCACCGTCACCCTGGTCATGCCTTAGTCTGGACTTTGGAAGCGTCCCAGATGGTCGGACCACCATGGTTATGATTGATGGCTACACAAAATACCCAATTGTAGAAGTGCTACCATCAACTGCATTTAACCACCTACTACCAATGTTGGAAAATACTTTTGCACTATTAGGATTACCACATATAATCAAGACAGATAACGGGCTCCCCTTTCAAGGCAGTGAATTCAAAGAATACCTAACGCGACTAGGAAAAAAACATCACTTCACAGTGGCCAAAAGCCAACAGGGAGGCTGAGCGATTCATGCAAACCCTCAATAAAGTTCTGCACATAGCAGTAGCCGAACAGTCAGATCCGGAAGTTGCCCTACAGAACTTTTTGCGAGAATACCGCAGCACTCCTCACTGCACAACTCAGAGATCACCGTGGTCGCTAATGTTTTCTGGACAACGACGAGACACCATTCCCGCAGCTGGGAACTGGGAGGCCGAGGCATACTATCGCGCAAACACTGAAGCCCGTAGATTGGCAACCAATCAAAAGTCTAGTCAACAGCGAAGAGCACAACCTAAGCTGTTGGTGCCTGGATGTACTGTCCTGGTAAAGAATAAGTGGAGTGGGTGAAAATTCTGCACGCTCTATGAACCAGGACTGTGGACTGTCAAGGCTGTAAAAGGACTCGAAACATATCGTGGTTCAAATAAGTACTCGCTCCAGAACACAGGAGAATTCGGACCGAGGTACCCTGCAGCAGTGAACCAGGATGGTTTAACCCCGCTGAAAACTGTGCGGCAAGTGCCACTGTCCCTGAACATACCGATTGACACTGGGTCAAGATTATCACCCAGTGAAGAGGAAACAACCACGCCACTGACAAACGTAACCTCTCGTCATCGCAAATACGATTTGAGACCAAACCCGAGGCCAAAGCAAATACTTGCTGATTTTGCGTGTTAATTTATTTATTTATTGCATTGTTTATTTATTTATTTATTCTGTTTTAAAACTGACTTGGGATGGGATGTAGCAGTCTAGTTGTTTTCCACTAACCACATGGAGGTCCCAACCCTGGAAGCAGATACACACTATGTAGCACCTTCTGCCATGCATGGCCAGAAGGCTTAAATAAATGGACCAGGGTCGCTCGGGACTTTCAGTCCAGCCAGGTGCTCAAGCTACATGTCTGTGTCAGTCTGTTGCTGCGCGCAGGCCCTCACCTTGGTGCTACACGCTGGACAATAGTCTGGCCCCTTTCTCACAGCAACGAGGAGTGCCGAGCTGGTGGCGGACTCAGTCCTGGATCCCAGACTTGGTGATCCCTTGCCCTGAGACCCTGGACGGAGCGGCTTCTGGACCCCGGAGACGAAGGTGGGCTGGCTGCCCCAACCGGCATTACACCACAGGAAACCCTGCCCGCCGAGAGCCCTGCTAAATCCATGAGACTGGCGCATCGACAGTGGCTGGGTAAACCCCTAGACACAGACTGCTTGGGCCGCCCGACCTTCGCCTTGCCGGCTGTTCCGGGCCTGTTGGTGGAGCGCAACTGCTAAGACACATAGAGATGCAGGGCTGGAATCAGCAGGTTAAACAGTTTGTTGGAGCCCTGCCGAGCACCGTGCTGGTGTGGACCCCCACAGAGAGTGCTTACAAAGTGGAGATGGCCAGAAGCCTCCACAAATCTGTTGCATCAGGGAGCACACCTGCGAGAGCTGCTATGGACGGATGTATGACGTTACAACGCATACTTTTACCACGCATACCATTACAACGCGGTATTTACAACGCATACCGTTACAACGCATAGCGCTTAGAGGTGCTGGATAGTGGTAAGTATAATTTTATATTCCAACTCCAGTCCCCGTGGACACTATGGAAGGTGTTGGATATAAAATTATACTTATTCCCTATCCTAGAGCGCCCCCCAGCGCAATGCGTTGTAATGGTATGCGTGGTAATGCCTGCGTTGTAGTGGTAGTGCGTGGTAAAAACTTTGTTGTAAACGTTGTATACCGCTATGGACACCGCAGTACTGGCCGCGGGCCGCCTGTGAACCCGGGACGGCACCTGGAGGTTCGGGGCCTGCTCCCTGTGGCAGAGGACCACCAGACTCATTTCCTGGCTAAAAGGTGAGGGGAGCAGGGGGTGCACACAGCGACACCTGTTCGCCCCACCCACTTCGGAGTATTAAATTTGACATTGTTGCATTTGGGGGGCCAGTGAAGGCTCCCCCAATTAACTTTGCTAGCGCCTGTGACTTTCGGCCTCATCCTTGGCGGGCCCTTGGACTCCACCGCACCTACCAGAGGCTGCACTGGTCTTGGACCCGCACTTGAGGGCAGCACGTCTTGATGGAGGCTGGTTTCCTCACTTGCCCTGTGGGGTGAGGAGAGGTTCAACTCACTCCAACACCGTCTGTGACCAACTTGCGGATTGCTCCTCATGCAGCGGGCGAGAGGGAGACTGATGCCTGACTGGTGCGTCTTGCCTCTCCTGGGCCCCGAAACCCGTCGCAACTGCACCGATGCCCATCCTTGCCGCCGTATCAGTATTGTTCATGCTTTTCCCCTGTTTTAAGGGCCGCAGAATCGTGCAAAATGGCTTTGGGGAAGACCAAGAGGGCAGTAAAAGATATGCTCCTTCGACATCGGATTCTGCCACTAGAGTTTAGAGCCCGCTTACAAATCAAGAAGATCAATCCGGCTCTGTTCAGGCAGAGGCACCGGTCACTCGCTCCTACTTAGAATCACTCTTCACTTCCCTAAGGGATTGTGGCAGACGGGATGAAAATGCAGGGACACTGGATGGGGTCAAACTGGGTTTTATTGGTCTTAGGATTCGTTTCTTGCGAATAGCAAGTCTATACTAAGGTAAGTGTGGCTCAGTGTCTTTCTCCGGTGAATCACGACCTCTGGGAGAACTCTTTCCGCGTCTTTTCCAATCCAGGATGACGTCGTCATAGGTAGGGGCTCCCAGTGGTCGGCGTGTAGGAAAGAAAAAGGAGAGACTGGATTCAGTCTGGTGCCCAATGTGAAATGTGTGAAGGAAGGGTAGTGAGGAGACACACGGTGCACGCTCCTAACAAACAGGTGACGGTGGTGCAGAGGGCATGGAATCGGGAGTTTCGGATCAAGGCAATTTAAGGCTTCGTAAACCCCTTCCTGCCCACCCAACCGAAAGATATGCAATCGTACCTGTGAGAGCCACGCTTCTCCAGAAGCGTGGCTGGGTGAATTGCCGTGTCGTTGGCCTCCTGGCTCCAGTAGACTACAGGTTGGTCCTCTGGTCGAGTTTCCGTCGGTACTCTCCATCTCGCTACGCTTCACCGCTCCCTCTACGCTCTCGAACTCTTCTCCTCCAGTGGTGGAACACACAGGACTCCATCCACTTCCGGGATTTGAGCGTCCTGCGTCCTCCGCGTCATCCGAGGGAGCGGGGCTTGGTGAAAACTCATCCCAGTTAAAGAAACACAGACCAGTGTTGTCTTCCCCTGAATATGGTTGCGGCTCTGCAACCTTCCAGGCTTCCGGCTGCTGAAGAGAGAGAGGGGAGATGGGATCGTTCATACACTTCCTTTGGTCCGACCCTCCACGTCACAGGGATGATCTCCAATCTTTTAAAAAAGAGCTGGTGGAGTAGATCCTGGAGGTCCGCAAAGATGTGGAAGATCAAGTTCAAGTTCAAGTTCAAGTTTATTATGATAACGGAACTCTTTGCGAGGTCCACATAAAAGACATAAAATATGCATACCAAAAAAAGCATTAAACATAAAATGTCGAACATACAATAGTATCAAATACACAACAAATTTTTAAAAAATGACCATCTTAATACAGATCCAAAAAACATTTGAAGAATTTGTACAGTTTAAAACAGAACATTTCATTTGGCGGGTTAATCATGGCTGCCCGAAAAGCAGAAGCTGACAGAATATTGAGTTGTAGGCAAATTGGTCTTAACCATCTTCGCCTAAAGGACATCAGGGCTGGACAAACGAAAATAACATGAACCAAATCTTGGTCATACAACTGACAAAAATCACAGACCGCTGAGTGGCCATACCATCTAGAATAAAGAGATTTCAACAGGAGTAGATCCTGTCTTACTAAAAACACTAGGCGTCTAACGCCGTGAGGAATGCTCCAATGAGTGTACGGTTGAGCTTTCCTCAATAGACAGGACTCAATAGCAGGGGTACAACCTTTTTTCAACACCCGAAAATCTCTATCCAGTCTGAACCCAAGTTCCCGCGTGGAGGACTTCAAAAGGGTTTTTAACTGATACGAGGATAAAGAAAATAAAGCATCTTTATCTAATTGCAATTGATCCACAGCAAATCTGAAGTTTTTTACAATCGAAGAGTGGTTATTAAAGTTTCCCAGCAATTCATTTTTTATGAGATGTCGTAAGGTATTAGGCTCACTCTTTGCAAGGCTTACAACCCATCGTATGATGCCAGCCAAACCTTGGACCCAGCTACTGCGTAAGCCGAGTTCCTGTCTTAGAGTAGCAGTAGAGTTTGCTGTACTAACGGTTAGTAAACTACGTAAAATCTTTCCTTCCGAGGAATTTAAAAAGCTCCAATTTTTTTGGTCAATTAACTCTATTCCGTATAAAAGGGAGGCGGTACTTTCGCTCTGAATACATCCAGTAAAATAGAAAAATGCCTTCTACCTGTGGCTTTATACAAGGATAACAAACTCTTTCCCTGCGAGATAGCCTTCCGGGAGTTATTGGCCATGTGAGCTTTCTCGCTTAAATTACTCATGATAATTTTACCCAGGAAGGTATAAGAACTCACGGTTTCCAATTTTTGACCCCCTACTACCCATGGAAAGTTAAGAAATTTAGGTTTCTTCCTTCCCGCCATGCACATCACTTTACTTTTTGCAATGTTTATCAACAGATAATGTTTTCCAGCGTATTCATGAAGAGCTTGCAAACGATTATTTAGGCCCTTTGGAGTAAGATCGAGGATCAAAATATCATCTGCATACAGGAGGCATACAATCGGAACGCCCCCCAACGTCGGGGCAATACCAGAGCATGCAGAGAGCGCTAGAGGTAAATCCACTGTGTAAAGTGAAAAAAGCAGGGGAGCCAGAAGGCAACCCTGCTTTAACCCGTTGGATGTGGGTATTATTTTAGATAAACCTCTTTCACCGCCCAGCAGCACCCTGCACCAGGTGTCTGAATAAAGGGCACGGATTAATTTAATAAGAAAAGGTGGCATCCCTAGATCAAATAGCTTTCTCCACAGCAATGTTCTGTCCACTTTATCAAATGCCGTGGAGAAGTCAATAAATGCACCATATACATGCCCACCACGTACTTTCACATATTTTTCAGAAATAACCTGAAGTGCAGTCAAATTGTCTAACGTTCCGTGATTTTGCCTAAAGCCAGTTTGTTCCAAAGGCAGAATTTTGAACTCAGTTACCCATTCATTAATTAAAGTAAGAATACATTTTGCGAAAACCTTACCGATGGCATCAAGTAAAGCAATTTGGCGATAATTTTGAGGAAGATCTCTTGCCCCTTTTTTATATAAAGGAACAAGGATACTCCCTTTCCAGGAAGGAGGGACTATTCCACTTGAAAAGCAAGATTTAAACAGGGGAAAAAGAATTTTGCTCCAAAGCGCACTCTGTTGTTTTAATACAGAGATGGGGACTTCATCTGGTCCCATCGCACCAGAGGAGCGCATGTTCTTAATAGCAAATTCAATTTCCTTTTCGGATGGGGAATCGTATACACGCGAGTCAACGTAAGATTCAGCATTGTTTAATTGTAAATCATTATTGCTGTACAAATTTTCAATATATTGAACCCAGATCTGTTCATCAATGGTAATAGGCGTGGGGTTGACTCTAGTACCACAGCCTTTGCCAATTACTGACCAGAATGTTTTCGCTTGGCCGTTATATGATGCTTCCCTAAGTTGAATCCATACTGAATCCTCCTTATCTCGTTTTAAACGAGCCTTAAGCCTGGATCTCCTTCTTTTTAAACGTGCTAACTTCTGGTTTGCTTCCTCACTAAAAGATAAATATTGCCCCCGTATTACTTTATTTATTTGTATGTTTAATGCCCGAAGTGATGGCGGGACTGCTGCAGGTTTTTTATTGGTGGAATTCTTTTTTGCTATTGAAGTAACTAATTCTAAAAAATCAGCAAATCCTATCAATTCTCTCCCCTCCCAAAGGGATAAATTCTCCACAGTAGAGATCAAGAGTGTCAACAAGCTCTCAAAAGAACTAAAGTTCCAAAAACATTTCCCCGAGTTGGAGTCAAAATTCACCATATCCGTATCGATGCTCCAAGAATCTGCCATTGGTGGACTAAGGGAAACTGTGAGCATCAACACATTATGGTCACTGAGCTTAGTATCAATAACCAAAAGGTCTTTTAACAAGGGAAAGAAAGCACAATCTGCAATCACATAATCGATAATAGAATTTCCCTTATTTGAATTATGCGTAAAAGCTGCCGGGGTATCAGAGGGAAGTCTCCCATTTACTATTATACAATCCACATTATATAGACCTTCCAGCACTAGTTTACCTCTTTTATTAGATTTGACTTTAGGGGGGAACTGGGCCTGAGGTATATTCAGAGACTCTTCCCGAAGTTTGTTTCTAAACAAGTGAAGCCCACAATTAGATATGTTACAATTTAGGTCCCCGACTACTAATATATATGGTGAGGGGGTAGAGTCCGTAATTTTAGTTAAAAAAGAGAAAAGTGTTTTTAAACCATCATTGAAACAGCAGTTTGGGGGAATATAAGAATTTATCAGTACTAGTGACCTATTGGGACAATCAGTGAATATATTTGTAAAAGTTATTGCCTGGAACAATTTCCCCGGATCAAATAGTGAGAATAGTCCCAATTAATTCGATTTGATAACAGGCATGCTATTCCACCCTTCGCATGACCTCTCCTAGAAGGGATTGCACTGTCTTCTAGGACAAAATACTCTTTTTCTAGTAATAATCTACCTTCCACCCACGTTTCCTGTAGACAAATTATATCTGCCTCCAGGGAACGTAAGAGACATAATTTTTCCTTATGATCTTTAAAACCAGCAGTATTCCAAGAAATGAACTTCAAGTCTCTGTTAAAAATTTGAGGGGGGTTTAGGGCAGGAAGAAGACTTACTGGACAGAACTCCTGGTAACCAACTCCATTTAGAATGATCGTCCTTCAAGGTTTGTTTGAGAGGAGGGGGATTTTTATATAGGACTTGCCTTTCATTTCTAGACACACATATTTTTAAGTCCTCAGATCTAACAGAGGACCAATCTGAAGGCATCAAATTAATATTAGCGGCAGATGTCAAATTGGAGAGAGCATTTTGACTTCGTTTTCCCCCAAAGAATGGAGTAACATCTATCCCTCTGATTTGAAGATCCTCAGCCCACTGTAAAATATGATTTAGCACCACTTTAGAATGAAATTTCACCCTTGTTGTTCTCCCTACTGGAGTGTTAAGAAGAAAGACCACATCCAGGTCAGATGTTTGAATTAAATTTAAGCCTTCAATCTCTTGAAAACAAATAAGTAAGGCAGATCTGTTTAAGATTAAATCAAAATCAAATAGAGGCGAAAAATCAAGAAAAAAAGTATCTACATTTATTTTTTCCCTAGACAGCACCAGGGGAATAACTGCACTTATGGACGAATCTTGAAAAGGTCTAGCTGAAGGATTAAGAGAGGAAGGGGGAGGGTTAACAGGGGGTAATAAAACATTAGGAACAAAAGGGTTAGTAGAGCTTATGGACCCGACCCTATGGATGTTGAAACTACCTTAGGAGAAACAATCATATCTTCCTGTGTAGTAAAGGACTGCTCAGTCTGGGCGGAATTTTCTAGTATTGGTTCCAGACTTTTTTCAAATAGGACTTTCCTCTGTCTTTTTTTAGAAAATCTTCGAATGGTTCTTCTCTTTTTTATTCTATTCTTTTTTTGTTTTGGGGGAACCGTTTTTTCAACATTTCCTGGAGAAGCTGTAATGGCCTCATCCTCTTTTTTTGTCGGTAATGAGAATATAGGAAAAAGAGAGGGAGTTACAGAATTTTGAATGACAGGGGAGTAGGATACCACGTCTATCTCGTCATTGAGTGTAACTATACAATTAGCTCCGGCCGAAGCCGCCTTGAAAACCTTAGGGTCAGCAGATATAGCTACTGGATTATTGATTTTCTGGCCTTCAGGCTTAGGTAGCGTTTCAACAGGGTCTAGTATAACTTGTCCACTCGGGGATCTCTTATTAGGGATCTCCAAGGGAATAGCGGGCATTGGAGAACATTCAAAAGCTGATCCGCTCTTATTCTGCAAAAGTACTCTTAAGATTTGAGTTACAGTATCAAAGATACACTCCGAGCCTCCAACAAATTTTTCAAGTAAACTTAATATAGAAGATATTAGAGATTCTAACGAAGATAATGAGTTGGAGATTAGCTTCCCGTTACTACTTAAAGGACTCTCAGGTAAACTGTTCAAATTGGGGCCAGAACAAGAAGTAAAATCTAACTGAGCTAGGGAAAAATCTAATTTATTTGAGGGAGTACTATTAAGAGGACAAGAACTCGAAATTGTTATAACTTCATTAGTGATGGGATTAGCCTTGGGATTGTCCTGAGAGGGTCTCAACAAATCTTTATGAGCCATTAAATCAATGTCTGGTAGTGTAAAATCACTCTCTGGAATGACAGAAACAGTTGGCAAAACTGAAGAAATAGTAATATTCTCTATGGATTTAGAAGCTACCATAAGGGAAGCTTGAGGAGGGATAGTAATGTCAGATTTCTGAACATTACATTCCGAGGTCTTATGAGGAAGCTTCAATTTCCGTTGAGAATCAGTGAATACCAAAGGTGAATCGCCCACTGTATCAGGACTCAAAGGTGCAAGCTGAGACTGGACAGGACCCAAGGCCAAACTAGAGATATCCTCATTAACAATGTTAGCTGGTTCAGGAATATTATTCTCTAAAGCTTCACTGGGGAGGTGGATCTCAACAGACTTGTCCTTCCCTTTATCCCATAGATTAAAAAGCTGACATTGGCCTTTCAGTTGCATTGCAGACGTAATTTTATTACGTAAAGGGTTCGATTTCGTTTTGGAACCAGGTCTCCCCACTAAAACGCGACCAGAACGAAGTTTTTTTGCCGTCATGTGTAGAGTAGGGAAGATACTATACTATAGGATTTATAAAGCAGAAAGACACAGTACAACCCAAACAGGAATAAAACACTGTCTGAAAGAAGATTGAGAGAAACAACACTACTAATTACAGGGAAGGATAAAGGGACGGGGCCCAGCCCAGCCTACTTCGGCCTCTGACGGCCTCAGACGGTCCCGCCCTTGTCCCGGGCTTCTCCCGGCGCACTCCCGCGCGCTCCCGCGCCGCAGGACCTTGGTGATGGATTTATAGTAGGAAAAAAATGGGGAGGAGCCAGCAGGGAGAGCGTCGCAGCTGATGGAAATGCAGAGGGTCAGGCGCCCCAAATTAGACAAGCAGCACAGTCCAGGAATTCTGCTGACGAAGCGGGACCCGCGTAGCGGGTTCCGCGAGGAGTAGAAGCGAAGGGAAGAGCAATGTGCTCGCAGTCTCCGACCTTCACAAGAGGCAAGCAAGTGGTGAGCAATCCCACCAGATTCTCAGGCGCAGAAGGTTTTAGCGGCGCTGAGGTGGGGGAGGAGCCAGCAGGGAGAGCGTCGCAGCTGATGGAAATGCAGAGGGTCAGGCGCTCCTGGGACTTGGAGTCCTGCGCCTGCCCTCGCTCGCAGCCCTGCAGCTACCACCGCCCCAAAGGTGAATTCTGCCTGTACAATAGAATGCCTCACAGAGTCTCAGTGTCCCAAATTAGACAAGCAGCACAGTCCAGGAATTCTGCTGACGAAGCGGGACCCGCGTAGCGGGTTCCGCGAGGAGTAGAAGCGAAGGGAAGAGCAATGTGCTCGCAGTCTCCGACCTTCACAAGAGGCAAGCAAGTGGTGAGCAATCCGACCAGATTCACAGGCGCAGAAGGTTTTAGCGGCGCTGAGGTGGGGGAGGAGCCAGCAGGGAGAGCGTCGCAGCTGATGGAAATGCAGAGGGTCAGGCGCTCCTGGGACTTGGAGTCCTGCGCCTGCCCTCGCTCGCAGCCCTGCAGCTACCACCGCCCCAAAGGTGAATTCTGCCTGTACAATAGAATGCCTCACAGAGTCTCAGTGTCCCAAATTAGACAAGCAGCACAGTCCAGGAATTCTGCTGACGAAGCGGGACCCGCGAAGCGGGTTCCGCGAGGAGTAGAAGCGAAGGGAAGAGCAATGTGCTCGCAGTCTCCGACCTTCACAAGAGGCAAGCAAGTGGTGAGCAATCCGACCAGATTCACAGGCGCAGAAGGTTTTAGCGGCGCTGAGGTGGGGGAGGAGCCAGCAGGGAGAGCGTCGCAGCTGATGGAAATGCAGAGGGTCAGGCGCTCCTGGGACTTGGAGTCCTGCGCCTGCCCTCGCTCGCAGCCCTGCAGCTACCACCGCCCCAAAGGTGAATTCTGCCTGTACAATAGAATGCCTCACAGAGTCTCAGTGTCCCAAATTAGACAAGCAGCACAGTCCAGGAATTCTGCTGACGAAGCGGGACCCGCGTAGCGGGTTCCGCGAGGAGTAGAAGCGAAGGGAAGAGCAATGTGCTCGCAGTCTCCGACCTTCACAAGAGGCAAGCAAGTGGTGAGCAATCCGACCAGATTCTCAGGCGCAGAAGGTTTTAGCGGCGCTGAGGTGGGGGAGGAGCCAGCAGGGAGAGCGTCGCAGCTGATGGAAATGCAGAGGGTCAGGCGCTCCTGGGACTTGGAGTCCTGCGCCTGCCCTCGCTCGCAGCCCTGCAGCTACCACCGCCCCAAAGGTGAATTCTGCCTGTACAATAGAATGCCTCACAGAGTCTCAGTGTCCCAAATTAGACAAGCAGCACAGTCCAGGAATTCTGCTGACGAAGCGGGACCCGCGTAGCGGGTTCCGCGAGGCGCGGGTCCCGCGAGGAGTAGAAGCGAAGGGAAGAGCAATGTGCTCGCAGTCTCCGACCTTCACAAGAGGCAAGCAAGTGGTGAGCAATCCGACCAGATTCACAGGCGCAGAAGGTTTTAGCGGCGCTGAGGTGGGGGAGGAGCCAGCAGGGAGAGCGTCGCAGCTGATGGAAATGCAGAGGGTCAGGCGCTCCTGGGACTTGGAGTCCTGCGCCTGCCCTCGCTCGCAGCCCTGCAGCTACCACCGCCCCAAAGGTGAATCCTGCCTGTACAATAGAATGCCTCACAGAGTCTCAGTGTCCCAAATTAGACAAGCAGCACAGTCCAGGAATTCTGCTGCCGAAGCGGGTCCCGCGTAGCGGGTTCCGCGAGGAGTAGAAGCGAAGGGAAGAGCAATGTGCTCGCAGTCTCCGACCTTCACAAGAGGCAAGCAAGTGGTGAGCAATCCGACCAGATTCACAGGCGCAGAAGGTTTTAGCGGCGCTGAGGTGGGGGAGGAGCCAGCAGGGAGAGCGTCGCAGCTGATGGAAATGCAGAGGGTCAGGCGCTCCTGGGACTTGGAGTCCTGCGCCTGCCCTCGCTCGCAGCCCTGCAGCTACCACCGCCCCAATTCTGCCTGTACAATAGAATGCCTCACAGAGTCTCAGTGTCCCAAATTAGACAAGCAGCACAGTCCAGGAATTCTGCTGACGAAGCGGGACCCGCGTAGCGGGTTCCGCGAGGAGTAGAAGCGATGGGAAGAGCAATGTGCTCGCAGTCTCCGACCTTCACAAGAGGCAAGCAAGTGGTGAGCGATGTGGAAGATCTGGGCAACAGGGTTTCCAGTCTGGAAGATCATGAACAAGGCCAAGAAGAAGTTATTGAACAGCTCCAGCAAGAGATCTTGTATCTTCTGAATCAACATCTGGACCTCCAAGCACACTCAGAGGACCTGTTTCAGGGGATCCTTCGGGTGGACCCCGAGGTGAAGATCAAAATAGACAGTGCGCACAGAGTGGGACCCCGCAGGGCTGCGGCCGGTCCCCCTGTCCAGATATCATCGCCTGCATCCACAACTTCACCATCAAAGAGCAAATTCTTAAGGTGGGGAGAGACAAACATCCCATACAATTCCAGAGCCATTCTCCTCTTCCTTACCAGGATCTGGTGGCATCCACCCTGCAGAAATGCGAGGCATTTTGACCAGTGACCGCCCATTTGTGTGAACTCGGGATGTCCTACTCCTGGGGATACCCCTTTAGACATGTTTTTCGACTAACTGGGAAGTCCACCAGCTAGGCTCAGTGGAGAAGGCATACAAACTGCTCGACATTAAGGATTTGCCTTCAGAGCCCTCCAGTCCCGGAGGATGGGTTGCGGGAGGAGGGAGCACCGAGCCCTGGATCGCTCTTGGCCCCACCTTGCCTGGCCTCCAACCGGACCCCGATACCATCGCCAGGGAGAGACAGGCTGTTCTAGTTACTCTTGAGGGAGAAACGGCTGGGCCGACGACTTCTTGAAGCGTTTAACCCATATTTGCTACATGGGAATCTCCACTTGCTTTTCTGTTTGGGCCTGGCATGGAGCGGGGTAGAGGCCATGAATAATCCCCCTTTCTATGATATTCCATGGAAACACCCATCGTGGACAATGTTCTTCTGCTTGCCAATATTTGGTTTGTGTTATTGTTGGCCACTAGGGAATTTTATTGGGGGGATTTACTGGACCTGGTGGCACAACACACACGCGCTCTCCATCATAATTTCGCTTTGAGGACATCTGCCTTAGGAACGGGAGGGGTCGTTTGGTTATATTTTAGCCTACCGGCGCAGCCAACATTAACACCTGACTCCAAGGTCTGATCACTTAGTGATACTCACAGTCAATGTTAAAGGGCTTAACAATGCACTGAAGCGAACCTCTAGCCTATCATATCTAGAAAACTCCAGGGGACACATTTGTTTGCTACAAGAAACACACCTACTCTCTAAAGATCAACATAGGCTGCTTTCTAAATCGTTCCCACATCAGTTTTTCTCATCTCGAAGTCAGCTGGTGTCGCGATCTTGATTTCTAGGACTTTCTGAGGGAAGGTGGGACTCAAACAGGTAGAGATCAAGGGCAGGCTCCTTGCATACCCACTGAATGTGGGGACGGGCAGTTGAACAGTGGGTACTATCTACTCACCAAATGAAGGTCAGGAACCTTTCCTCCGCAGAGCGGTGACAGAGATTATAGGCACACAGGACAGGCTGGTGCTTCTGGGAGGAGACCTCAATCTGGTACTTTACTCTGTAGTAGACAGGCAGGGACTCTCACTATGGTGGGATGGAATTGGCTGAGAGTTATGGGCTTAGCGTACATATGGAGATACTCGTGATTACACATTTTACTCTCATGCCCGAAAAAGTATGCCAGACTTGATTACCTATTTGGTACGCTGGAGGTACTTTTGGCAGTCCAGGCAATAGAGATTGAGCCTCGATCGCTTTTTGACCACGCTGCAATGTCAGTGACACTTACGATACCACCTTCTACATCTTCTCCCAGGAAATGGAGACTTAGGGCTCCCTGCTCCATTGTCCGGAGGTCATAACCCAGATAACCAAGACAAAACAGGACTACTTGATGAGTAATGATATCCCGAGCCCCCTATTTCCATGATATGAGACTTCTTGAAGGCCGTTGTCGGAGGGTAGTTCATAGCTATAGCTTCAGCTGACAATAGGATCTGGCGGGACAAAAGAGAGACCGTGACAGAACTAGAGCACATTCTCAAAAGCACAGGTGCCCCCAGTGTCTGGAGACAGCTCGAAGCGGCCCCAGCTTAACTAGTGGGATTAGATATTGACAGGACTGAGTACAATACGCTTAAGCTCCGGCATAGGTTCTGGATGGTGAATGCTGTGGCTGACTTTTGGCGAGTCGGCTACGGGGCCAGCGACAGGAGTCGAAGGTCTCCTAAATCCTGGATATGGGAGAAAACAAGCAGATGAAGAACACACACATTGCAGATTTTTTCCCGGGAATATTATCAGACCCTTTACACTGCACTAGATCTCTCACCGGACGTGATTTCGAAGGGGCCACTACCACTTCTCTGACTCCTACACAGGCCGCAGATCTGGTCCATCAGATTAAGATAGAGGAGGTTATTGCTAGTATTTCCCATTTAAACCTATCCTAATCCCTGGGCCCAGGTGGTTTCCCGGCCTCTTTCTATAAAAACCTTTTATCAAAGCCTGGCCCCGATCCTCACAAGGCTTTTTAATGCAATAGGGGACACAACATCACTTCCCCGGTGATGCTTCATGCAGACATAGTAGTAATGCACAAACCCGGGAAGGACAGGACTCAGTGCACCTCTTATCGCCCCATCTCCCATTTGAATACAGATCTAAAGATTTTCACCGGAATCCTGGCAGCTCAACTTGGCCCTCTCCTTCCTGGGTTTATAGACCCTGACCAAGCTGGATTGGTGCCCCAACAGCAGTGCAGCGAAAACACAAAAAGGATCTTGCATATAACCGATAAGGCCCAGAGACACGCTGATGAAAGAATGCATTTGGCAATATATGCTTATAAAGCATTCAATAGGGTCCACTGGCCCTTCCTGGTGGCCACCCTTACCCACTTTGGCATAGGGGACCGCTTTCAAAGATGTATCCTCAGCTTCTACTTCCACCCAACAGCTACCATCCAAGTCAATGGGCAATCTTCCGCTCCTTTTCCTGTCACCAGGGGGATCAGACACGGTTGCCCATTGTCCCCCCTACTGTTTGCCCTGTACATGGAACCCATGGCCCAGAGGGTGCGCACCAACCTGCAGCTTAAAGGAGTCTGATTCGGTGGAGAGCAGCATACTATAGGGCTCCATACGGACAATGTCATTGCCTCACTAGAGGAACCTTCCACTTCACTGCCCGCCTTGTTTGCTGAGCTGGAAGCTTTTGGCTTAGCATCAGGTTTCAAAGTAAACATACAAAATCACAAGCGCTTAACCTCACTCTCAAGGCACAGTCACTAGACACTTTACAATGTGCTTTGCCTCTACAATGAGCTTCTGCATCTATTCCATATCTAGGCCTTCAGTTAACACCCACTATTGCAGACATGGTTACCCTCAACTTCAAAAAAACTTCCTCAATGCATCAAAACTGACCTACGTCAGTGGCGATCCTACCCCCTATCCTGGCTTGGATGCATCTCAGCCATCAAAATGACCATCCTCTCCACGATCTTGTTTCTTTTTCAAGATCTCCCGGCCTCCCCTCCTCCAGGGACCCAAAATTTTCTACAGCAAGAAATCAATAACTTTGTATGGGTGGACAAACAGAGGACTTTGCTATTGACCTCCCAATGAGGGCAGCCTTGGGATTCCCGATCTCCTTCGTTAATATCAGGCAACCCAACAGAGGGTCTTTCTGGAATGGCTGAGGGCCGAATTCCGGAAGAATTGGCTTTTTATGGACTGGGCGCTGGTGGGCCAGGCATCATGGGGAATCCCATTTCTCCCTAAGGACGTACAGCTTAAATTGCTATATCTTTCTCCCATCACTAAGGCATCATTTACAGTGTGGGACAGTCTAGCGGAAAAAAGGAACCTCACCCCTTAATCCCATAGCTAACAATCCAGATTTCCATCCAGGCTCTCGTGATCCTTCATGTCAAGTTTGGGTGCAGGCGGGTTGCAGATCATTTGGCCACTTATTTGATCTAGAGGGACCACTTCCCTTCGAAGCACTCCGTACAGACTTTGCACTTCCTGAAACGGAGCGCTGGCACTACACCCAAGTATGACTTTAGGTGCTGCAACCCTCTATCCATCCTGGGACAGAGCGACAACTCACCCCCTTTGAACACTGGCTCCTGTTGACAAATTCTGACAAACGTCTGGTTTCGGACCTATATCATCTGATAAATTCCACAATAGAAATTCCTACGCCCAAGAGCCAACTCCGCTGGGAGGCAGAAATCGGCAGGGAACTCATGACCTAAGAATGGGGAGACATTTATTACTGGGCAAGACACACTGCACAGAACATGGCCTGCATTGAGACAGCCACAAAGATCTCAACTTATTGGTACTACACACCTTGCAGGATTCACAAATATAATCAGCCCAGGTCTCCTGACTGCTGGCGACAGTGTGGCTCCTTTGGTACACTACTACACATATAGCCAGCCAGCCTGGGCTCGATCTTCCGTCCTGCCCGCCCCGGTCCGACTCGGCAACCAGTGCAGTTGAGCGGAGGGTGGGTCAGGCAGAGCCAGATTACTTCCGCCTACATCGAGCGGTCAGCGCTCTAGTTGCTGCACGCTGAGGGGTATTTAGCCCCCTCGTCAAAGCAGGCGCGCAGCGGTCGCGCGCAGCGAAGCGCCTGAGACGCGCCAGAGAGAAGCCCGTCTGCGCCCGTCCGCGCCTGGACGGGGCTAGGGGCTATGGCAGTACCATCTGTGGACTCGAAGGTATCTAGGCTGATTTACTCCTCACAGGCCTTAATGTGCTTACGTTCTAACTTGTTACCATCTAATTGTAAGCTACCACCCCATTGTTTCCCTGAAGGGCCATTTTCGTGTAGGTCATGCCATATACAATTCCAGACGGAAACACTCTCCTCCCTCCAACAATGCACTAGTAATCTCCCTACTGTTTTAATTCAGGGAGGAAGGAATCTATTGTGTAATGTCAGATCTTTAGCTAAACACTATATTGAGGTCTGGGATCTCATTTCCACACATAAAGCCGATTTATGCTTTTTAACGGAGACCTGGCTTAAACCCCACTCCACCCCTGCTATTACCCTTGGAATACCGGAGGGTTATAAGATTATTAGATTGGACAGACCCAAAAAAGTTGGTGGGGGAATAGCAATTGTATTCAAAGACGATATCTCTGTCTCGGTTATCGATCAATGTTGTAATCCGGCCTTTGAAATGTTGATTTTCAGGATTGGTTCATCTACTAAATATAGTAGGAAAGGAGCTTTGGTCTACCGCCCTCCTGGCCCCATAAAAAACATTTCCAAACAGTTAGTGGAAGCACTAGCACCCCATGTGTGCCCAGATAAAGATTTTCTGCTGCTTGGGGATTTTAATATTCATAGCGAAGAAGGAAATAACAGCAAGGTACAATCCTTCTTGACTGATATATCCCTTATAGGACTAAAGCAATGTAATAGTGGACCTACACACCAAGCAGGGCACACTTTGGATATGATAATATCCAACTTCCCTGGTATTGAATGTTGTGTACCCAAACAATATCATTGGACAGACCACTTCGTGCTTGAGTTCTCTATGCCTATGAAAGGCCCACGGCCCATTCACCATGTTCACATTCCATCCAAACGTAGGCAGTGGCATAAAATCACTAACACTACTTTTGAACAGAAATATCTTCCCCCTCCCATTTTATGCACGGATGACATTAACATCACTCCTCAAATTGGGATCTAGCAGTCAATGCTGCAGTACAACAAATTGCCCCCAAAAAAACCTTTAAAATGAGCCTTGCCAGGAAACAAGAGGTCTGGTATTCGGAAGAACTGCGTAGTCTTAAACGCATGGCTAGAAAGACAGAAAAGACATGGAGAAAATCTTACTTGGAGGAAGATAAAACGAATTATAAAAAGGCTCTTAACATCTATCACAAAGCCATACGATCTGCGCGTAAGAATCACGTCACCGCACAGTTAGAGGCAGCTGGTAATGACTCGAAAGTACTATACCAGATTGTCAATACATTTCTGAAGCCTACAGCTTGCGAAAGTGCAGATATGGCTTCACAACATCTCTGTGATAGTATCTCCAGTTTTTTCACTGAAAAAATTGATGCCATTTATAATAAAATAGAGGCACTTACCCCTGCCATGAGTAGCCAGGACAATTATACTGTGGTGCAAACTGCGCCCATTAATTCTTACTCCTTTAATGATTTTCCTGAAATATCATTAATAGAGGTGGTCCAAAAACTGCTCACTGATATTAAAAGTGGGAGCCCAGCGGACTTGCTTCCAGCCAAACTTATGGGTCCTCTAGGGAGAACACTGGGCTCTGATGTCCAGAGACTGGTGAATCTCTCACTTACAACTGGAGTTGTCCCACAGTATTGGAAAAAAGCCCTAGTTAGACCTATTAGGAAGAATACATCTATTCCTTGGACCAACATGTCTAATCTTAGGCCGATTTCCCTGTTGCCATTTCTAGGAAAAATCATCGAAAAGCACGCCAATAAACATCTATCTACCTACCTGGAACAATCTGGTAGTCTTGATCCATCACAGTCAGGTTTCAGGCATAAATATAGCACCAAAACGGCCTTGCTGTCGATAACGGACGATCTACGGTTGTACCAGGACAAAGGTTATTCCGTTGTCCTGGTGCTGCTAGACTTATCGGCAGCGTTCGATACTATTTCCCATAACATCTTGATCGAACGACTGTCTGTGAGTGGAATCGTCGGTAGAGCACTGGACTGGATTAAAAGCTTCCTCTCCAACCGCACCCAATCTGTCACCATGGGTGAGTTTAGGTCGGAAGAGGTTAATATCACCAAGGGGGTCCCGCAGGGTTCTTGTTTGAGCCCGACCTTATTCAACACCTATGTGGCTCCCTTGGCAAACATAACCAGAGCTTTCGGTTTCTGCCCAGTATCCTACGCTGATGATACGCAGCTGCTTTTCCCCTTTAAACAACTTACCCCGGAGATTATACAATCTTTCTCCGATGGGATGAAGGCAGTTGCAAGGTGGATGTCTTCCAACTTTCTTCAATGTAACGTTGGAAAGACGGAGGTGATGCTTTTCGGCGAAGCCAGGGTCCAATGGTCCCCCGACTGGTGGCCTCCTGATCTAGGCCCAGTTCCTGAACCTAAAACAATAATCAAGAACCTAGGAGTTCGACTGGAACCGGAGCTGATCATGAAACAACATGTTATCACTACCGTAGGATCTTGTTTCCACATGATAGGTCTCCTCCGTAGGATATTTCCTTTCCTTCCTGACTCCTATAGGAGAACTTTAGTTCAGGCTCTAGTTATCAGCCGTCTTGATTATTGCAATGGTCTCTTGGCAGGTGCAAATGAAGAGGTTTTGGATCGTCTGCAGGTGGTGCAGAATACAGCAGCTAGGTTGGTGCTTAATGCACCACCCAGATCTCCTTCTAAACCGTTACTACACAAACTACACTGGTTGCCCATACGTCAATGAGTGAAGTTTAAGACCTGCTGTATCATTCATAAGGGCCTCAATGAGCTGGGACCAGAGTATTTGGCTAGCAAATTTGTTCCATACGTCCCTACCCGCACCCTTAGGTCTAGTGAACAGCTGTTATTGAGCGTTCCTAAGATAATTAAAACAAGGCTAGGCGGTAGGGCTCTGTCGGTGGTAGGGCCTAACCTCTGGAACACTCTCCCACTCTCGCGGAGACAATGCTCTAACCATCTTCATTTCAGAAAATACCTGAAAACTTTTCGGTTTAGTTCATTCTAGCTAGGGACCCGTGTTGGGATTTAAAGAGCTCTTCTGGTACAATTTTAACTTCATCACTTCTTTTCTCAGTTTCTCTACCGGTTGTCACAAGCGCGGAGATACTCCTACGGGAGTTTATTCACAGCGCTATACAAACATGCAAATAAAGAAATAAATAAATATTAGGGGACTGCCCGAAGATTAGGCCCTACTGGGAACAGGTGCTCATCAACATAGACAACATCTAGACACAGAACTCCTTAGATTCCCAGCCTACTTGGTCTTAGGCCTTCCAAATCCCCTCACCTTCCCTCTTAGGTCTCGACGAGGTAAACACTTTGGTGTGGCACTATGCGGGGCCCTGCAAAACATCCTCTCACACGGGGTACTGCACACATACCAACACACTTGGGATGGTTACACCGGCTGTGGTATATAGTAGGGATGGAACACATCAGCTTGTCATTAGCTAATCAGGGTTTGGCATTCTCCACACTATGGGCACCACTGTTATCGTTGTTAACATCAGAATTCCGGGAGCTCACGTGCCCCAAATATCTTTGCTTGATACGCCTACCTGAGACTGCACAATCCACTGACACTGAGTAACACTAACGATACACCCTGTAAGAGGCCCCACAGGTTTTTAGCTTCTCTTTCTCTCTTCCCTAGTCACCAGGTCTGAGGGTGGGGGTGGGGGGAAAGGCAGATTTTTCTTTTTCTTACTGGGGTATGCTGAGCAGGACCCCCATGTGTAGTTGGGTCCTGATACGCATTCTTGAATATGCGGTTTTCTCTTTTCTGATATGTTAATAACTTAATAAAAAAATGTACACCATAAAAAAATTCTATTTTTATTTAAAGTTTAATCAACTTTTTCACTTTTCCCGATCCTTCACCATATGAAGATTCTACCCGGGTGGCAGTGACCTCTACTACACGTGACCAGTAGTAACTTTAAACTATTAACTTATTTTTAAATAATCATTTAAATGAATTTAAATTAGCTAGACTGCCGACTTTGGAGCTGGGAAACCAAGGTTCGAGTCTCGGGTGGATTTCACATCCTGTGATTCTGGGCAAATCACTTAATTTCCCCTAGCCTACAAAAAAATGAATGTGTCCTTGTGTAACGTAACTGGTGCTCATGTAAAGAGCTCCAATAACTTCCGGTCAAGTTCGCGTGATGGAAATCTGCAAAAAATAACAATTTTTTTAAAAAGATTTATTTTAAAAATTCACCTGAAGTGAATGTTTGTATTTACTTATAATGTATAAATAATTACAAAAAATTATATACAGTATTAAGTAAAATTCTTATAATTTTTTCTCATTTATTTTTAAATTAAACAAGGTTAATAAATATTTTATAATTCAATTTTTTTTTCTCAATATATATAACGTTCTAATATTCATGTTAATGGATATATATTTTAACTAAGCCATAATAAATTATTTCAATTTCATAACATTTCCTACCGGCTTCTATTTTAAGTCCCAGCCACCATTATTTTCTATGGGAGAGTGCTGCACTATCAGTGGTTGGCCATGTATAGTGCCAGACTTACTACTGTTCCTTTTTGGCTGTTGTAACTTTACACTTGTAAAATAGGCTCCACCCACTCTTTCAGGTGGTGCAAAAATGTATGTCTATACTATTGAGTAACATTATACTTGGAAATGGTGTATAGCCCAAAGCAATAAAGTTAATTAAAAAATATAAGTGCAAACGTACACATGTGTTAGTTTACCTTTGAGAATCGGCCCCATGGAGTTAAAAAGAAGTGCTTACAATGTACAACCAAAACAACTGACAGGTGGTTAATTTAAACAATGAAACATACTAACATGACACATGCATTACCAATATGCAAAACTCACTAACCAAAATGTTCCCCAACCTAATACACCTTACAGTTAGTGGGAAACAAGACACATTTTTCCACAGAGACTCATTCACGTTCAGCCACTTCCATGATTGCAGAATACCCTAAATGATTCACTATATGTCATATTGTAACATCAGTGCTGGACAAGACCCAGGCAGCAATGTTTCAACTTCCCATAACTTCAGGACATTGTATATCCTTGAACAACACAGTTTCATTTCCTTCTCCATTGTCCTTGGAGATAGTCTTGCTTCTCTGTCTCTAAATTAGCCATGAGGCCTTGGGTAATATTTCTTCAAAGTCTCCAGGCATGTACTAATCAAACATCAGCTTACTACTTTCCTTCATGATGTCCAAGTCAGCATAACCAGTGCCTCCACTCAGATGACCAGGTTTGCAATCCCAGACATTGGCGAAGATCTCTCAAAGCTATAGCCACGAACACCACACCTTCTTCTACAAGCGCGGACTGGCTTAGAAAGGAGAGTCTCCATTTACCTGGTGCTGCACATTGTCACAGGACCTCTGTGCATTCCCTTTGACATGGGCCTATTAGGAGCCATCTTCTTTGGTCACTCTGTGCCATAAAATATGTAAAATGTCTTTTACCAGTACTCTTAGAGTGCATGAGCTGTCCTTCTCAAATTCAGTTAGGCCTCATGTGCTGAACAGGGTTCTTGCTGGTCATGTGACGCATGCTCCCTCTAACAATGCAGCTGAATCATGAGTGATGCATGAGTTCACTTGAATTCAAATGGAGTGATGTGCAATCATCGCAGTACACTAACACCAGCTGGCTACATAGAACCCTCCAAAGGCATGAACTAGCATGTACCAGAGTCACCCTAACTGGGAAATCGAACACCACACCCACCAATGCTTCTCCTTATTTGCCCGTCCCCACTGAATGTATAGCTGCTTGAGGCTCCACAGTCATTTCAGATATCATTTCAGATGTGTGCTTACCATGAAGGAGACTTTCCACAGTCTTAAGAGCCCTGTCCCATGGCATGGCACTATCCTGAAATCATTTTCTCCATTGCATTGCCCATAAGCTTATGACCATATACACCTCAGTTTATAACTCCCCTCAGTTGGCCCCTTCTCCATGACAGGACGTGCTCACCCTCCTCACTGGTCTCTCCCTGCCCAGCTGCTTGAATTTACACCATCTGCAGGTGGATTTGAGGCCTCGTCCTCTGCTAAAAATTGCTCCCAACTGCCACCAGATTCTTGCTGCATTTTCACACAGGTCCTTAACTACTCATCATCAGAATGTTGAAGTCAGAGGGCAAGGTCTTCATAGAAGAATCTGTATCCACTCAGGTCAGAGGTACATTATTTGGTTCATGCTAGGACCTTAGGTTACACCAATAGCTAGTAGGTCTTGTCTTCAAATGCACAGAGAAACACATATGTTATCCAGGACTGAACATGATTGCCTCACCAGACGAAATGGCTCATGTCGTGTTGTTATCGTGGTAGTCAGCACAGGAAACACAGGACGCCAGATGAGGTTGGTCACTCTATTTATTATTACTATTGTGGGAGCGTGTCGCAGCACGTCTGTCCTCTTCGTCGTCCTCAGTCCTCTCCCCACTTCCTGTCCCTACAGGACGTGGTGTCCAGTGACCTGGTCACTGACCTATGACCCGCAGGGTCCTAGTGCCCTACGTCGGTTGTCACCCTATAGTCATGGTTGCTACATCTCCCCCTTTGTCACAAACAAAAGTTCTTTGTCACATGCACGAAGTCTTGGTACATCATAGAGGTCGTGATGGAGCGAGAGAGAGAGAGAGAGAGAGAGAGAGATACTTTCTCTACATTTCTTCAATTAGTCTTTTTGACTTTCTGCACATTCTGCTTGGTCTTGTCTCTCTGTTTTCCACGTTTGGTGATGTTGCCACAGGTTCGTCCTCTTCCACTTTGAGCTCCTTGAAATGGGAACTGTTTCTCGTTATTTGTTGATGGTCGGATGCTGCTGTCACCATTGATCCTTTTACGTTGGTCACTACTAGCGGATCCTTTGAGAATGGACTGTCCGACTTTCGTTGTTGTCTCTGTCTCACCACCACCAGGTCTCCTTCATTTAGCTGATGTTCTGATGCGTTCCGCTTCTTGTCAGCATATTCCTTCATTTTCCTTTTGGCTTCACGATCTCTTTCCACTATGTCACCTCGCTCAGTGCTTGCCTTTGTATCTATTTGAGGCAGTCTTGTTTTGCTTGATCGTCCCAACACCAGTTCTGCTGGGCATCGACCTGTGGAACTGTGAGGGGTATTTCTGTAGTCTCTCAGCACTTGACATAGTGCTTGTCCAATCGATATTTGTGTCAATTTTGCGCGCTGGATGGCTTTCTTTATAGTTCCCATAAATCGTTCTGCCATTCCGTTGGCTTGTGGCCACAGCGGTGTTATCTTCCGATGCTTGATCCCTAAATATTCCATGAATCGACGGAATTCTTCTCCAGAAAACGGGAGGCCATTGTCCGTTTTTAATGTCTGTGGGGAACCCCATGCATCAAATATGTCATCTAACGCTGGTAATGTGGCATTTGCTGATGTTGACGATACTTCTCTCACAATTGGGAATCTTGAAAACTCATCAATGACCACTAACAGGTATTTTCCAGTCTCATGTGGTCCATAAAAGTCTGCTGCCAGCTCAGTCCATACTGCCGGTGGTAGTTCTGACATTTGCAACGGTGTTGGTTTGGAAGGTGGTCCCGTTACTTGACAGACATGACAGTGTGCTACTTCTTCTTCTACCATGTTGTCCAGTCCTGGGAACCACACTTTTTCTCTCAACATCTTCTTTGTCGCTACAATGCCTCGGTGTGATTCGTGAGCTAGTTCAATTGTTCTTTTTCTTAGTCGGTAAGATATCACAATTCTTGACCTTCTCATCAGAATTCCATTTTCAGTTTCAGACAGTTCTTCACTTATCTTTTTGAAAGCCAGCAGTTCTTCTTTTATGACCCCTTCTCCTGCGGGGTTGTTATTGTTAATGTGTCTCCATCTCTGTTGCCGCACTACGTTCCCGATTGTCTGCATTGTCTGGTCTCTTTTAGTTTCTCGCTCTAGTTCTGCCATCGTTATTGACGCCGGAGTGTTCTGTTTTAAGATGAAATTTAGGTATTCTTCTGCCATGGTGGTGCCATTTTCTCGATGGGGAAGTGGGTGTCGTGACATATAATCGGCTGGGTTGTGGTCTTTTCCGGGCTTGTGGACAATCTTGAAGTTGTATTCCATCAGTCTGATCCCCCATCGTTCAATTCTTGGTGGTATTTTGGCGTTCGGGTTTCCATAGATGGTGACTAATGCTTGGTGGTCCGTTACGATCGTGAATGGCTTCCCATAGATGAACATGTGGTAGTGCTCACATGCCCATACTACCGCCAGACTCTCCTTCTCTGGTTGAGAGTATGCTCTCTCAATGTCCGACAGACTCTTGCTTCCATAGGCTACGATCCGTCGTGGCGAGTCCTTTCCATGTTTTTGCTGTGCCAGTATTGCGCCAAGACCTATTGGAGACTTGACTATATGGAGCTCTCAGGAAATTAAATCCCTCCAAGATTGAATTCAAACTCACAAAAAAAGACGAAGAAACATATGCAAGTGAGGCATTGGGCTATGCATGAAATCAGGGGCGATAGGAGGGGATCCAGACTTCGAAATAAATGTGAATCTCAGTCAAGTACAAGCTCTTGAAAGCGGATGAAAGGAAGAAAATGGAGATTGCATAAAACATGCGAAATGATTCTCAAGAGGGAAACAGAAGACAAAGAATGGTGAAAGCTGTGGGAAGATATTGTAAGTGATCACAATAATGTTTTCCGTACACAGCAAAGATATAAACTAATGTATAATTGGTATCTCCGGCTGCAGTGATTAAAGGAAATATATCCTGGCATAATGAGCAAATACTGGAGATGTGGGGGGAGCAGATCGATCAACACTACATATATGGTGGTTATGCACCAAAATGAGGCACCTTTGGAATGAGATGCTCAGTAGAATAAAGCAACTAGTGGGTTTCCATGTACCGGGTCCACCCGATGTGATATTGCTTGGACTATAAGATAGAAAGTCGAAACAAAAGACTAAGGCGATATGAGCGAGGTAAGCCTCTTGTTGATAGCTGCTAAACAACTAATCGTAACTGTTTGGAAAAAAGCAGGACCTTCCACAATGCTTAAATGGTACTCCAATCTTTGCATGACCCTTGCCATGGAAAAGATAATGCACGACCTAAACAAACAACATAAAAAGTTCAAACTAATCTGTCAACCATTGATAGACCACCTTTGAAACTCAAAAATTGTATAACAAATGGCAATGATAGACCCTCCTAATCTGCAACGACCAAAACTGAAGTATGATGTAACCATGTGTTTATGCAGGGAATGGGTTTTTAATGGGGGTTGAGCTGCGATGAGATACTGCTATATAAAAAACTCTATGAGGTACAGAACTTATTGTAACCCATGTCTTGATTCAATAGAAATTGTTTTCATCCTAAACATATCCAATTACATACATTTCTAAAGACCACTACTTCTCCACCTTTTTCTCCCTCTCTATTTTGCTGCAATTGGTTTCATATCTGCATTAACAAGACTAATTTACTTCAGCCTGCTTCATAGGTTTTACATTTAACTGCTCCAACTGAAGTGCCTATGAATTATGACATGGTGACATTTTCTACTGTGTTTGTATTTCTTAGATTCAAGAAACTTGAATCTCCCTAAAGTCAACCCTAACAGCCAACCACTCAACCATCTCCCTTTCCCTATCTCCAATCTCTCTCTGCATCAACACTCCATTCCCCACCCCCAACAACCTACCTTAGCTGGATAGGTTATAGATGCATCCACTTTGCTGGGATGAGGCGTGTCATGGACCACCACCTCGCCAGATTGGGCAGTGACCCGTGAAGAGGCCCAATCATCCAACTGTCATTCATTACCGTCTCCAGATGGGAGAATCTTTACTAAAATCCATATAAATTTAGAGCTGATGGGGATGCTCCTTACACCCCCAGCATTCCTCCCACCCCAAACAAACATTATTTGTCCAAACATGGGTCAAGGCACATCACCAGCTCCCTTACTTTACAAAGGCATAGGTCACATTGCCCAGTTTGCTTTCTCCTTAAATCATTTTCCAAGTCTGTAGTTCGATAGACTATGATTCACTTTCTTTACTTGCGGTTCAGTCTCCTCAAGGATCTTGGGTTTTCGAATTTCTCGTGAGGATTTCCCATCAGCAACCTTCCTCTCTGATTTCCCTTCAGGACTATCCTTTGCCGGATCCCAGGACATCCTGAGAATCCTCTATCATGTGGATCATATGGGTTTCCAAGGTTCGAGCGTCGGGGTCAACTCTACATCCTGTGCTTCTGGGCAAATCACTTAATCTCCCCATGCCTACCAAAAGAATATAAAATGAATGTACCCTTGTGTGACGTAACTGGTGCTCATGTAAATCGCTCCAATACCTTCGGGTCAAGTTCTCGCTATATAAATCTGCTTAAAAATTGTAAAAAGTAGGGAATTCACATAGGAATGCTGATGGAACTTCACAAAGGTTTTCTTAATTAGTTTTGAAGCAATCTCCTGGACAGAAGCAAGTCCAGTGTGGCATATCTGGGAGGACTGAACTGTACGGATGAAAATCTTCAAATTTTTTGGTACCCTGTCCTTCAATGGCTTTTTCTGGCTCACTCTGTGATGTTTCCCTCAGTCTGTGTGTCCACTGGAGGAGCACCATGTTTTGAAGACATACATGGCAGAGCACGAAGTTCTGCAGGTCATTAGGTGCACCTTATGTGTGCTCCAAGCACTCACTTAAATGGCTACTCTTTCCTAATATTAAGATATGGAAAGAATGGTAACATAAATGAAATTAATTCCAGATCCAAAGAACAGGCTTTTTGTCCTGTACCTCTAAGGTAAGGAGTTTTAGCAACCCTTCAAGAGAAAATGCCTCCATTACATATACCAGGAGCCTGTACTTTTCCCCATGGTATGTAGCAATTGCAACAACGCGGTCTGCTATCTGACAGAATATTTACCCAATTCCTTTTTCCATCGAGTGTTGGGCTAGGCACTGACTAGCAACGCAGAGAACACGGGGCGTGGTTTTGCAGAGCAGCTGATGGCCCTTCCTTAGCGGGCTCTGCCAGCTGGACTTCAAATAGGTTCAGTATCTAGATATTCCAGGGGCAGCTGATGCTGAAAAATACCTGCACAACTTTGGGCTGCACCCAGAACTCGATTGTTGCTGTCTGGCTTTGGAAGGTTGGTCCCAGGGCCCATGGTGAAAACCATCGATTCTAAACTTGATCTCCTTACAAGTCAACTAGATCACATCAAACAACATGTTGACAAACACGAAACAAGATTCAGCCAGCTGACAGCCAAGTCTCAAGTGTGGGTGACCTTCAGGCAGACTCTAAAGAACATTTGTTTGGAAAGGACAAGGTTCTTGACCTCATAAAAGCCAAAAACAAGGATCTGGAAGCACAGTCCAGATGTAACAATCTCCGACTCACTGGTATTCCAGAATCCACAGCTATCTCTAAGATGAGGACTATGTTGAGACTTTGTTGCGTGACCTTTTCGGAGAAGGCCTCTCAGAGGTCTTCATTGTGGAGTGTGCCCACAGCTCTCTCGGTCCTAGCTGCCTGCAAGTTCATTGGCTTGCCCCATAATTGCAGCTGTGTGGATTATTGGGACCCCAACGCGGATCTGCGGCTGACGCATGAACTTGGGTAAGTACCAGGCCAATAACATTTCATTTTATCCAGATTTTACCCTATCTGTGCAAGCAGCCAACCGCAAGAAACTCTTAAATGCTAAGAAACCCTTTCAAAAAGCTAATATACCATACACACTCTTATACCCGGCCAAACTGCTGATTTCCATTAAAGGTAAAATGCACTTTTTTACAGATACTAAATTGGCTCTAGAATGTGCCAAACATATTATCAAAATTACAAAAAACAATTTGATGGACAGAATGTAGATCAATGTCTTACATTCACCCCAGTACAAGGATCTGGGCCTAAATCCATCGTTTTTTGCACTCCACACCACCCTGGGTTAGATAATGGCTTTATGCAAATCAGCTCTGACCCTGTGCCCCATGGGAACAGTCCAGTCCGAACTACACAGCCATATCTTTCCCAGACCGGAATCAAGCATCCGAGGACCGGACAGGTTTCGAGGTAACACCTCTCATCAGCCCGGCTAGCTTGACCCAAGTGGTGTGGAGGCTCTGGGACCCACGTCTGAGCTACCCCAGTACACTCAGGGAGAAAATTACAAAAAACAATTTGATGGACAGAATGTAGATCAATGTCTTACATTCACCCCAGTACAAGGATCTGGGCCTAAATCCATCGTTTTTTGCACTACACACCACCCTGGGTTAGATAATGGCTTTATGCAAACCAGCTCTGACCCTGTGCCCCATGGGAACAGTCCAGTCCGAACTACACAGCCATATCTTTCCCAGACCGGAATCAAGCACCCGAGGACCGGACCGGTTTCGAGGTAACACCTCTCATCAGCCCGGCTAGCTTGACTCCAGTGGTGTGGAGGCTCTGGGACCCACGTCTGAGCTACCCCAGTACACTCAGGGAGAAAATTACAAAAAACGATTTGATGGACAGAATGTAGATCAATGTCTTACATTCACCCCAGTACAAGGATCTGGGCCTAAATCCATCGTTTTTTGCACTCCACACCACCCTGGGTTAGATAATGGCTTTATGCAAATCAGCTCTGACCCTGTGCCCCATGGGAACAGTCCAGTCCGAACTACTCAGCCATATCTTTCCCAGACCGGAATCAAGCATCCGAGGACCGGACCGGAAGGACATGGCTTTTGTAGTTCGGACTGGACTGTTCCCATGGGGCACAGGGTCAGAGCTGATATGCATATCGCCATTGTCTAACCCAGCGTGGTGTGGAGTGCAAAAAAACGATGGATTTGGGCCCAGATCTTTGGACTGGGGTGAATGTGTGACATTGATCCACATTCTGTCCATCACCTGTTTTGTTTGCAATTGCCGCCATAAGTGCGCTGGGGATGCTCAGACGTGAGTCCCAGGCACCCCACACCACTGGAGTCAAGCTAGCCGGGCTGATGAGAGGTGTTACCTCGAAACCGGTCCGGTCCTCGGATGCTTGATTCCGTTCTGGGAAGGACATGGCTTTTGTAGTTCGGACTGGACTGTTCCCATGGGGCACAGGGTCAGAGCTGATTTGCATATCGCCATTGTCTAACCCAGGGTGGTGTGGAGTGCAAAAAAAGATGGATTTGGGCCCAGATCTTTGGACTGGGGTGAATGTGTGACATTGATCCACATTCTGTCCATCACCTATTTTGTTTGCAATTGCCTCCATAAGTGCGCTGGGGATGCTCAGACGTGGGTCCCAGGCACTCCACACCACTGGAGTCAAGCTAGCCGGGCTGATGAGAGGTGTTACCTCGAAACCGGTCCGGTCCTCGGATGCTTGATTCCGTTCTGGGAAGGACATGGCTTTTGTAGTTCGGACTGGACTGTTCCCATGGGGCACAGGGTCAGAGCAGATTTACATATCGCCATTGTCTAACCCAGGGTGGTGTGGAGTGCAAAAAAACGATGGATTTGGGCCCAGATCTTTGGACTGGGGTGAATGTGTGACATTGATCCACATTCTGTCCATCACCTGTTTTGTTTGCAATTGCCGCCATAAGTGCGCTGGGGGTGCTCAGACGTGGGTCCCAGGCACTCCACACCACTGGAGTCAAGCTAGCCGGGCTGATGAGAGGTGTTACCTCGAAACCGGTCCGGTCCTCGGATGCTTGATTCCGTTCTGGGAAGGACATGGCTTTTGTAGTTCGGACTGGACTGTTCCCATGGGGCACAGGGTCAGAGCTGATTTGCATATCGCCATTGTCTAACCCAGGGTGGTGTGGAGTGCAAAAAAACGATGGATTTGGGCCCAGATCTTTGGACTGGGGTGAATGTGTGACATTGATCCACATTCTGTCCATCACCTGTTTTGTTTGCAAGTGCCGCCATAAGTGCGCTGGGGATGCTCAGACGTGGGTCCCAGGCACTCCACACCACTGGAGTCAGGCTAGCCGGGCTGATGAGAGGTGTTACCTCGAAACCGGTCCGGTCCTCGGATGCTTGATTCCGTTCTGGGAAGGACATGGCTTTTGTAGTTCGGACTGGACTGTTCCCATGGGACACAGGGTCAGAGCTGATTTGCATATCGCCATTGTCTATCCCAGGGTGGTGTGGAGTGCAAAAAAACGATGGATTTGGGCCCAGATCTTTGGACTGGGGTGAATGTGTGACATTGATCCACATTCTGTCCATCACCTGTTTTGTTTGCAATTGCCGCCATAAGTGCGCTGGGGACGCTCAGACGTAGGTCCCAGGCACTCCACACCACTGGAGTCAAGCTAACCGGGCTGATGAGAGGTGTTACCTCGAAACCGGTCCGGTCCTCGGATGCTTGATTCCGTTCTGGGAAGGACATGGCTTTTGTAGTTCGGACTGGACTGTTCCCATGGGGCACAGGGTCAGAGCTGATTTGCATATCGCCATTGTCTAACCCAGGGTGGTGTGGAGTGCAAAAAAACGATGGATTTGGGCCCAGATCTTTGGACTGGGGTGAATGTGTGACATTGATCCACATTCTGTCCATCACCTGTTTTGTTTGCAATTGCCGCCATAAGTGAGCTGGGGATGCTCAGACGTGGGTCCCAGGCACTCCACACCACTGGAGTCAAGCTAGCCGGGCTGATGAGAGGTGTTACCTCGAAACCGGTCCGGTCCTCGGATGCTTGATTCCGTTCTGGGAAGGACATGGCTTTTGTAGTTCGGACTGGACTGTTCCCATGGGGCACAGGGTCAGAGCTGATTTGCATATCGCCATTGTCTAACCCAGGGTGGTGTGGAGTGCAAAAAAAGATGGATTTGGGCCCAGATCTTTGGACTGGGGTGAATGTGTGACATTGATCCACATTCTGTCCATCACCTGTTTTGTTTGCAATTGCCTCCATAAGTGCGCTGGGGATGCTCAGACGTGGGTCCCAGGCACTCCACACCACTGGAGTCAAGCTAGCCGGGCTGATGAGAGGTGTTACCTCGAAACCGGTCCGGTCCTCGGATGCTTGATTCCGTTCTGGGAAGGACATGGCTTTTGTAGTTCGGACTGGACTGTTCCCATGGGGCACAGGGTCAGAGCTGATTTGCATATCGCCATTGTCTAACCCAGGGTGGTGTGGAGTGCAAAAAAACGATGGATTTGGGCCCAGATCTTTGGACTGGGGTGAATGTGTGACATTGATCCACATTCTGTCCATCACCTGTTTTGTTTGCAATTGCCGCCATAAGTGCGCTGGGGGTGCTCAGACGTGGGTCCCAGGCACTCCACACCACTGGAGTCAAGCTAGCCGGGCTGATGAGAGGTGTTACCTCGAAACCGGTCCGGTCCTCGGATGCTTGATTCCGTTCTGGGAAGGACATGGCTTTTGTAGTTCGGACTGGACTGTTCCCATGGGGCACAGGGTCAGAGCTGATTTGCATATCGCCATTGTCTAACCCAGGGTGGTGTGGAGTGCAAAAAAACGATGGATTTGGGCCCAGATCTTTGGACTGGGGTGAATGTGTGACATTGATCCACATTCTGTCCATCACCTGTTTTGTTTGCAAGTGCCGCCATAAGTGCGCTGGGGATGCTCAGACGTGGGTCCCAGGCACTCCACACCACTGGAGTCAAGCTAGCCGGGCTGATGAGAGGTGTTACCTCGAAACCGGTCCGGTCCTCGGATGCTTGATTCCGTTCTGGGAAGGACATGGCTTTTGTAGTTCGGACTGGACTGTTCCCATGGGACACAGGGTCAGAGCTGATTTGCATATTGCCATTGTCTATCCCAGGGTGGTGTGGAGTGCAAAAAAACGATGGATTTGGGCCCAGTTCTTTGGACTGGGGTGAATGTGTGACATTGATCCACATTCTGTCCATCACCTGTTTTGTTTGCAATTGCCGCCATAAGTGCGCTGGGGATGCTCAGACGTGGGTCCCAGGCACTCCACACCACTGGAGTCAAGCTAACCGGGCTGATGAGAGGTGTTACCTCGAAACCGGTCCGGTCCTCGGATGCTTGATTCCGTTCTGGGAAGGACATGGCTTTTGTAGTTCGGACTGGACTGTTCCCATGGGGCACAGGGTCAGAGCTGATTTGCATATCGCCATTGTCTAACCCAGGGTGGTGTGGAGTGCAAAAAAACGATGGATTTGGGCCCAGATCTTTGGACTGGGGTGAATGTGTGACATTGATCCACATTCTGTCCATCACCTGTTTTGTTTGCAATTGCCGCCATAAGTGAGCTGGGGATGCTCAGACGTGGGTCCCAGGCACTCCACACCACTGGAGTCAAGCTAGCCGGGCTGATGAGAGGTGTTACCTCGAAACCGGTCCGGTCCTCGGATGCTTGATTCCGTTCTGGGAAGGACATGGCTTTTGTAGTTCGGACTGGACTGTTCCCATGGGGCACAGGGTCAGTGCTGATTTGCATATCGTCATTATCTAACCCAGGGTGGTGTGGAGGGCAAAAAAACGATGGATTTGGGCCCAGATCTTTGGACTGGGGTGAATGTGTGACATTGATCCACATTCTGTCCATCACCTGTTTTGTTTGCAAACATATTATCAAGGCACGATGATCCCCAGCAACCTCATCTTCCTCCTCGGCAGGAGCCCAGCTCAGCTATAACGACTGATCAACTGCTGTGTTAGAACGCATTCGGTCGTCTGCCTCCCGAGTGGTCTGGGGTAGGGGCTAACAGAAGACTCCATCGGACCATGATGCTCTGGTTGTCTTTATTTATCTAACTTGTTATATGCTTTGACCACCTTGTGCTAGTAATGCACCTCCAATGCTTAGGTTTGCCCATTTGATCCTCAGTTCGGTCACCCAGCCGCTTTCGGCAGACATGTTCGCCTGGTGTTTCCCTGTACCTGAGGCATGACTCCCAAACTAGTATCTCACATTGCAAATAGTTCTTGGGGTGGGGGGAGGGAAGAGCATCTCACCCTGATTGGGGGGTTGATGTGGGTGGGGGGGCTGAGGGTTGAACTTTTGGGCTATTGTTTGATTTTCTTTCTGTCTTCCCACCCTTTTCCACGCCATGCGGTCACAATTTTTGAATCCGCGAATGCCCACTACTGGCTCCGCGATACTAGCCACCAACAGGCTCATTATATGCCATTCACCTGCAGCTAGTATGGCCACTATCTCTTGCCTTACATGGAACATTCGCAGGCTTAATGATCACAGAAAGTCACGCCTTGTCCATGCTCATTTAAACAGACGCAGGATAGACATTTGCTTTTTACAAGAGACACATCTGCTGGGCCTTGTGCCAACCGGGCCTGCGTGCCCGTTGGTGGGAGAAAACCTATTCCTCAGCATATTTAAGCTACACCAGGAGCGGTGCAGTGCGTTTGTGCAAAGAGCTTAGATGGCAGATGTCCCACTCTCTTGTAGACCCTGAAGGTCGATATGTTTTACTGGCTGGTTCCTTGTACGGGCGGCTGGTGACGCTTGCCAACATGCCTGTGAGTGCTGGCCATTCACAAATTTGTGACCCCATTAGGAATTTCAAACAGTGTCTGAGACACTGTTGTACATTCCAATTCTAGAGTTGCAAATTGGGAGTCGCAAAACATCGCAATTTGGACTCGCAAAATGGAATCGTCGTACATCTGGCCTTAAATCCTTTCACGTCATCCTATGCTTGAGTCATCCTAATATGAGTTAACAAAGTTTCCAGTTTGTCAAACATAACTACAGTTCATCTTGACTTCAACTGAAAGCAGGTATCCTGTACGGCCAGGTTTATAGGGCAATTACAAAATTTTGATATAGCAGATTCTTTCACTCCAGCCTCAGCTTCGCCATTGGCTTTCAATAGCTTGTGACAAGTTTAGATTAGCTCTCTTAGGGCCAGATGTATTAAGTAACCGTTTTGCGATTCCCTAATTGCGAATCGTTGCGATTTGCAAATAGGAAATCGCAAAACGGCATGTATGAAAGTGTGTTGAACACTTTCTGCGATTCGTAGGGGTTCGCAAATGACTTACCTCACGAATATTAATGAGGTTGGTCGCAATTTGTAACCACCTAGGAATCCCTAAAATCACCGGGATGGCGGCCTGCTGGGGTCAGCAGACCACCATGTCTGTGATTGTTTTTAAACAAAGCAAACTTCTTTTTTAATGCAGCGCGTTTTCCTAAAAGAAAAATGTGTTGCCTTTAAAAAAGAAAAATTTAAAGTTTTCTTTTCCTTTTTTAAGAGCAGGCAGTGGTCCGTGGGACCACTGCCTGTTTTAAATAATCGTTTTCGCTGCCATTCCAAATGGGAAGGGGTCCCTTTGGGAATGGGTGGTTACCACCTACTTGAAGTAGGTGGTAAAATGCAAATGTTTTGCGGTCGCATTCACGGTCACAAAACATTCCTTTACGATTCGGTATTTGGAAGGGACGCTCTAAACACACCGTTTCCAAATACCGAATCGCAAACTCATTTTGCAATTCAGTAACAGGTACTTAATTGCAGAATAGAGTTTGATAGATGTCAAAAGCATTTTTTGCATTTGCAAACGGGCCCTTTCAGGGAATAGGCCCGTTTGCGAATGCAAAAACTCTTGATAGATCCTGACACTTTTAGCAATCCAACACAAAACATTTGATTTTGTTTGGCTTAGAAAAGGTTTTATTCCTCTGCATGTGTTAATCAATTTAGAATGTGTTTGAGATTCAGCCAGCAATTCATCGACTTAAGTTTCTATTTTAGGATTCCAGCTTGTCAAAACATATGACGCTGTGGGTATATGTTCCTGTTGTTGTGATGGCTGTTGCAGCGGACTATCTACTTTCTGAAACTTTCTGCCTGTCATTGATTTTATTTTGACAATGTGACCTTCAGTACCTTGCTTATTCTTGCCATATTGAGTCACAGATGCTTAAAAGCCTGAATAATTGACTTCAGATCCCCTTCCTGACTCAATAAAAGATAGGGTGAATGCGATAACTGCTTGTTTGACTATTCGCCTCAGGGTCATATGTATTCATTATAATGGCCTTACTCTTCGCGCATTTAGCAATGTCTGTTTTTGTTGAGTTTTAATTCGGTGCTTCCTCAGGTCTGACTTCAGAGAGATGCGATTTGTCTCAGGATAAGCTTTGGAATGCTGAATGTGTGTTCAGAAAAAGAAAGTGTTTTGTGTTTGACAGCAGCACCTACATGGAAGGGAGTTGATCTACTTGAAATGAGAGAAACATCTGGGCTGTTACTAAGAGGATGCCTTTCTTCAAATCTTCCTGTCAAAATCTAGGCCCTCCTTGTTCACACATGGAGTTTCTTTCCATTAACAGAGGAAGCCCTAATGAGGCTACTACTCATGTCAGGTGTTCCTTTTGTTTCTTCAGATACCGATAGTAGTAGCTTCTCAATATTTGAATTATTGAAAGGAAATAAGGGTATTCACTAGAGCTTTTCTGCTCACTACATATACCCTGCGCCTGAAGCCTCCTATCACAGATCCATGTATAATGTAGATTTTCCTAGTTATTATGACGGAAAGTCTCAATTTTATTAAAGACACGGAGGCGAATATTAGGCTTTTCTTATCTTGCTTTTATTCAATAGCAGCCAAGATAAGTGAAAACTACAGTTCCCAGGGGCCCAGGTAAACAGACTGGCCAATGGGAACAAAGAAAAAACGATGTATGCTAACCAATCATAACTTAGCAATGTGTATAACGTCACATCTGACTGCGTAGCTTCCTCTTTTCGCTGATGAGCAGGTCAGATAAACTCAGAGAACATTGGAATAATCGCTAAAACAATGGAAAGAGCCAAAGTCCAGGAACAAACTTCTTGAGTCACAGGAATCCAGGAGAAACCAGCTGAAGGAGCCATAGCATGTGTCTTCGAGCAGGAAGGAGATGAGATCTGACGGCATGAAGACCTTAAACGATGCAGAGCAGGATCATCACGAAGATGCAGGCGGCAAGGCCGTGTTTGCTGAAGGGAGGGAGAACACAAATTAGTAGTGAAGAGGCGGGATAATACTCGCCTCCGTGTCTTCAATAAATTAAGACTTTCCGTCATAATAACTAGGAAAATCTACATTTTATGGCAAGACCGGAGGCTCCTATTATGCTTGTTCAAAGCATATCAATCACCACAGAAGCCACAGTATCAATAGGTTTACAGTAGAACACACGAAACACATTATCATTAGCCCAGTCTGCTGATCTCAGAATGTCCTCAAGGCGGGAGCCGGCCCAAAAAGCTTTGGAACCCATAGCACCCCGAGTGGAGTGAGCTCCGAAAATGGAGACGTCAATGCCAGCAAGCGACATAACCCAGCGAACCCAACGGGCCAAGTTGGCGGAGGAGACAGGAAGGTGAGGCTTGCGGAAGGAGAATGAGAGGGCGCTCTGAGATCAGCAGTTATCTGTTCATACACTTTTAAACATTGGCCTACGTATAACTTAGGATGAGAGGGAAAATAAGGATAGAACACAGAATTCAGGTTAGTTTTGGCTCGTTTGTGGATCTGGAACACAACACCTGTGGGAGAAAACTGTCGAGAAGAAACATCCAATGCTTTAACATCAGAAACACGTTTAACGGAGACTAGGCATAGAAGCATAGTAAGCTTAGCAGATAACATCTTCATAGAAAGTGACGCATTATCTGGCCAATCGGAAAACAACTTAAGAACAACTGGAACATCTCATAAAGAAGAATACTTAGCCAACAGAGGTTTGGAACAGCGAACCCCATTCAAGAGGCGACAGATCAAGGGGTGAGTGCCTACTGGCTTGCCGTTGATGGGAGCATGGTTAAGGGAAATTGCAGACCTGTATAAGTTGACCGTCCTGTAGGACTTACCTGCGCTGGCTTCTGAAGCCAGAAAATTAATCACAAAATTCAGAGGGGCTGAAAGGAGATCGAGATGCCTTTCCAGACACCAGCTTGCCCAAAGAGACCAAGCGGATTTGTAAGCTTTGGATGTCCCAGGGGCCCAGGCCTTGCTGATGAAGAGAAAAGCCTCTTGTGAAATGAGGATGTCAGGAGGGGAAGGCCGGAAACTTTCCAGACCGACAGGACTAGGGAGTTGTTCAGAATGAAATTGTGACGTAATCCTTGGGGACTCAGGAGCAGATCCTCGCATGCCGGAAGGAGAACTGGAAAATCCACCAACATTTCCAATAGAGAGGGAAACCAAATCTGAGATTGCCAGAAGGGGGCTACCAGAACCAGGGAAGTCGACTGGCGATGAACCTGAGCAAGAACTCTGCTGATCATGAAGAAAGGAGGGAAAGCATAATTGAGACGAAGGGACCAATCCTGCAGGAAAGCGTCCGTTGCCAGCGATGAAGGATCTGGGCGCCAGCTGAAGAAACGGGGCAATTGGGAGTTGAGACGGGAGGCAAAAAGATCAATATAGAAAGGACCCCATTTTTGAGCAAGAGATAGGAAAACGGATGCAAGCAGCTTCCAATCGCTGGAATCCCGAAGGTATCGAGAGTGCCAGTCTGCCACCGAGTTGAGATCCCCCGGAAGATATTCCGCTGTGAGAGAAAGTTGGTTGGACAGACAATATTCCCAAAGGCTCTTCACCAGCTCCGCCAAAGGTTTGGACTTGGTGCAGCCGAGATGATTGATATAGCGAATCGCAGAAACATTGTCCATGCTGAGAAGAATGGAACAGCGGACTCTGTTTTTGGAAAGGCTTTGTATTGCAAAGGAGCCTGCAAGCATCTCTAAACAATTGATGTGCAATCTGGACTCCTCGCGAGACCATGTCCCGCCAGTCGATATTGGGTAGAGGTGAGGTAAGCGTCCCGTAAGTCCAAGCGAAACATCCAGTCGTGAGGACGAAGAGTGTCTCGTAAGTGGAGAATAGTCTCCATTTTGAAGTGGCGGTAAACCACAAACTGGTTGAACCATTTCAGGTTGATCACTGGATGCAGTTTTTTGTTCTTTTTCTGGACGAGGTATAAGGAGCTTAGGAAACTTGTAGGATCGAATGGAGCTGTATGAATGGCCTGTTTTTGGAGAAGGGACTGGATCTCGGACGAAATTAGAAGAGCCATGTCGTTGGAGAACACCAGAGAAGGGGGGAGCATAGACTGGAAAGGCTGAGAAGAGAGCTCTATAAGATAGCCTTGAACTGTGTCTAGTACCAAGGGTCTGAAGTGATAGTTCGCCATTTTGACAGAAACAGTTTTAACCGCCCCCCCCCCCCCCCCCCCCCACAGGAGGAGGAGAAGAAAGACCTACCTTGTTGGTTGTTGGAGTTGTGACGATAGTTCTTTTGGCCGCGACTTCGGAAGCCCCTACCCCGCTGCGGGTAGAATTGAGGTTTGTAGTCTTGGGAGGAATTGTTGAAGGACCCCCTGGAGCCTTGGTTGTTGTAGGGATGGCCGGAAGAGCGGCCCCTGCCTCTGCTGGCCCGCCCAAAAACCCCGGGGGAAAACACTTTTTTGATGGACTGCTGTGCCTTATCCAACGATGCAAAGGTGGATACGAATCTGCTGAGATGCCTGGCTAAATTTTCTCCGAAGAGAAGGCCGTTCGCTTTGTTGCCTGGGTCCTGGGGAGCTAAGTTGGCTAGTTTGGGATCCAACTTGATGAGAAGGCCCTTACAGTGTTCATGAGTAATGGCGGCATTAGCGTTCCCCAGTAAGCAAAACGCTTGTTGGTGTAGCGACCACAAAGCTTTTTCCTAGAGAAAGGGGGTTAGGCACATGCCCCTTGCAGAGAAAAAGGTGTCGTGCTAATGGGCATACCTGGTACAGCAATCAAACACTATCACAGGAAGCATGGCGCACCTCGGACTACATGTCCCAGAGGCCTTGTGGGTTCCGACCCGGAAGAGTACAGATCTGCCCCTCCTACAAAGCCCTTCCGTGTTTAAGGATCAGGGCTTGTCAATCGTGCATTCCAGAGGTGAGCAATGGAAGTGATTTTGGTGATTCGAGTGGAAGCGGGACCCTGAGCTTTTGATCTCCGCTCCACCAGTTTGTGCAGGTATTTTCCAGCTCGAGAACAGAGAGCAGCGCTGGACACGCAGTCAACTCTCCGTCTCGAGACTCCTTTTCTGGCGGCTATTGAAAGCTGCACCTGGGGACATAGACCAACCTCTTCCCCGCAGTTCAGCCTGTGGTTCGAGGCTGAAATTCTCGGGCTTTGTGACGTTGAGAACCGCGCTGGAGCGCGTTTGCCATGCTCCGTCACCTGAGCCTTCCTGAGTGGTTATTCCTCTATGTTTAATTCAGAAGGTGTGCTCTTTGAGGTTTAGAAGGGCATCTGTTTCTGATACAGAGTTTCCTTGTGGTTATATCGGAACTCTGGAAAACCCCTTTCTGTTTTTGCCATTATGCCTTGCTGATTTTGCTTCTTCATTATGCCTTGCTGATTTTGTTTTGTGCCAGTGTTGTTTTTCCACAATAGCGCAGGAGCGCTTCTGCCTAGTTTGTAGTTCCCTAGCAGGATTCTTGGGGACTCGATTGTGTAAATATAATTTCAAATCCGTTTTTGGAATAACTATTTGTCCGAGAAAGGAGGGTTCTTACTTGGTCCAGAGAACTGCCATATGATGTTAGTAAGTTGTGCGAGACTTCCAGAATATTATGATAGTATGTGCGTTATCATTAATTTCTAACCTATGACTTTTTTCCCCCTTACCTGCAGTTTTCCTGTGGTAGACGACTCCTAGTGCTTCAGTGAGGGTCTATACTAGACGACACCATAATCAAGACAACAGGAGACGTCTCTTTTGGCAGCCGTTTATTATTTTATCCACTTCCCTTTTCCCTGGGGTGCATAAACACATAGTAGTGTCGACTTCACTCTGTGTGTGAGTGCATTCTGGAGAAGAAGGGGGGATTAATGCATTCCATTGTTCCTGCTGACATCTCTCAGAGGTTAGTGGTAACATCTTTTGAAGCCATTGACATCGTGACAGTTGGACCCACATGGAGATGTCGTCTGCGGACAATTCCGAACCTTCGAGACAAGCAGACTCCGCCATGTCAAAGATGCGTGCCAGAGGACCCACAACATCGAGTAGTTTATCCTGGCAAGTGGACCAGGCTTTGTCCACCCCCTTGCGAGGATCCTTGCCGAATTTGGAAAAGAAGGTCAGAAGAGGCTGGTCTATGGCAGGGACTAGTGTGACCTTGTCCGGCAAAGAAGGCTTGGGACACTCTGATTTTAGTCTGGACCTGACAGAGGTCTCCAAAGGCAGCCGAAGCAGCGCCGAGATATATTCCCCCACATGGTCAGATGGTGTCCATTCAGTGGAATTGAGATGCCGAATGGAAGACGGGTCGAACATAGGCAACCCTTCGGAGTCAAGGACAGGTTCAAAAGAGAAAGAATCGGACTTGTGTTTTTTGGAGGGGTGATGGGGGTCAGCAACATCAAAAATGTCAAAGAGATCATCAGCGTCATTCATGTCGTCATCCGTGTCCAAGATGGTGGATATGACCAATTTCTTTGGTACCTCTGTGTGGATCATTTTTTGTTTACATTTTCCCTCTGAAGCTACAAACCCCTCCTTTGAAGGAGGCCTGGGAGGCACATAGTCCTCAGTCATGTGCGAGAAGGACTCACTGTTCAATAAAGATGCAGTGTTGGAAGCACGTAAGGGAGAAGAGGAAACCACCTTTCTTTTTCTGCTATACCCGCAGACTGGGCCAGAGCCTTGGACAGGAGACTTAACGTAGAATTCTCCATACCTTTGGACATGCGCTTCATGGAAACTTCCACTGCATTCTCCACAGAATTATTTATAAATTTACTGAGGTTGTGTTTGAAGGCTTCACCTTCCTCATTGGCTTGGATAGGCTCTGGAGAGCTGTCCATTTCCATTAATGTGATAAAATAGGCAGGAGAGGCAGGAAAGGTAAAACAGGGTTAATAGAAGGAGGAGAGGGTGGGCCTCGTCGGAAAAAACACACCCAGGGGTGTGGCTTATAAGGGAGCGCACCGGAGACCAGAAAGGGCTTGACAGAGCAAAGACCGGTAGCTCCGGGGCTCATGAAGCAGCAGCAGAAGGGCACTGAGCGCTTCACCGCTGAACGGAGCAGGTGAGCGCGAGTGCGGGGAGGCTATAAAATAGAGCTGGAAACTGAGGAGGAAAACAGAACCAGCCGTGCGTCACCTAGAATGGAAGGTGAGTGCGAGCATGAGCACTACGAAACCACTCAAGCGGCGCCCGCGGGGGGTGGGGGGGGGCAGGAAAACAACACGGAAGCCAGGCATAGAGACGGGACGCGCTAGAGCGCGAAAGCGCTGATAACGAGCGTGTGGATACAAGGCACAACAAACTAAGAAATTCACTGAAAAGGCATAAAAATAAGCACCAAATAACACATAAACTGTGAGTGCAAAAGATAACGTCACTTATCTGACTGCGAGGAGCAAGAAAAGAGGAAGCTACGCAGTCAGATGTGACGTTATACACATTGCTTAGTTATGATTGGTTAGCATGCATAGTTTTTTCTTTGTTCCCATTGGCAAGTCTGTTTACCTGGGCCCCTGGGAACTGTAGTTTTCACTTATCTTGACTGCTATTGAATAAAAGCAAGATAAGAAAAGCTTAATAGGAGCCTCCGGTCTTGCCATAAAATTATGGAGTGATGTGGTGCTGAAAAAAATCTGAAATCTTCCATCTCTCTTTCTTTCACACCTTGGTGGATCATAGAGAGCAGATATACTAGCTGCCTGTAACTAGTGCATCCCTTGTGTACTTCTTTGTCTCTCCAAGGAAGACACTATAGAACATTTTCCCAAACTGCACACCTTCTGTGCCTTCCTATAGCGAGGGCTTTAAGCACCTATGGTGAGATGAAACGTGGACTGTAGTACAATGACCTGATATCACTTGCGTTAACATAATTTGTCACGTATTTAGTGACATGGTCGTTCCTCCTTTGTGTAAGTAAGTATATGTAATATCGGGAGGGAGAGGAACAGCTCTGTCTAGTAAAAACCTCTCATTTACCTTAGAGTGTGACGAAACAAATCATTCTTCCTCCTGCTATCACACACCTAGGTGGAGTGACCTAAGACAAGATAAGAGCACCACTCTGGTTGTCTCTCGCACAAAACACCAAAGCACTTCTTCCTTGGGTCCTACTGCCTTTTAAGACTCTTTCAAACAAGCGTTCCCCAATGGTGTAGCATGTTAGTCAGCCAAAAATGTTCCTCTGTGCCTTCTCCGGGATCTCATACACTAGATAAATGCAATTCAAATACAATTGACTGAACAGACTTCTGCGGTACTAGATAAATCTTGAAACTGTAGAAAAGGTACTTGAAGGAGAAAAAACAGCAAGCCAAACAATGGAGGTGCCTCCAAACAAATTTAGTATTGTTTACTAAGATTATTTTAGAGTCTACTGTGCTTGTATACCCTTCTATTCGTATTGCCCTACACCACTCTGCAGAGTACTTCTTTTCTGAGTAACATCAGCTAGTGGGCTAGATTGGCCAGGTTTGCTTGGCATCCCATCGTGATTCAGACGGCAGTGGACCAGCTTAGATCTCTGTGATGTACTTGCCCCCAAGAGTTACTTTGTTTAATACTTGAGTATGTGGAAGCTCTCACCGTCATGTCAGTTTGACAAACTGCTCACATTCTCATGCTTCAGGTCCACTGCATGTGAGGTAGCTCCTGCGCCAGCTCCTTCTCCTTCCTCACACTGTCCTTCATCCCACCCTCGAAAAGTACACATGCCAGCCTTTTGCATCAAATCACGGCTTGCGATCTGTCTGAAACCTTTCCTTATGAAGTGTGATGTTCATGCTCAGAACTAAGCCAAGGATCAGAGCTTTCCTGAGTTGATGTAGTCTTAGATAGGGATGAAATCTTCTACATGCTACTGGTCAGTGCTGTGCTGCAGGCAGAGCATTGATAGAAGCAGGCCCCTCATATCAACACAGTTACTCCGGCACCTCAGTGTCCATGGGTCCTGGAGGAGTCTCAAGTAACAGCGGGCCTCAGAATGCTTCATATCAGTAGAATGTCAAATTTGGGCTTCTACGTGGAATCACGGACGCCATGAGTTCCCAGTTAAAAGCGGAGTTTGCCATCTAGAGATCCTTATTCAAGATTAAGGTTTATTCATGTAACCTGGAACGGTAGAGGGTTAAAGCAACACAAAGAAATGCAGACAAGTTCTCAACTACCTAAAGCGTCATCACACAGACGTGGGGTTCCTGCAGGAAACTCACTTGCCTAAGGCCACGTCGATATACTTTGCCAGGTCCTGGGGTCCACACGGATATTTTGCCAGTTACAGTACATATGCCAGAGACACTACCATTTTAATTCACAAACTCTTGCCCTTCCAGCTCATTCGTTCCATTCGGATAGCGAAGGTAGATATACGATAGTGGAGGGGAACCTCATGGTAAGGCAGACAGCATTCATCTGTATTTACGCACCCAATGTAGATGACCCAAATTTTTTCCATGATTTACATTCACAACTTCGGAGGATAGAGGCAGACTATATATAAATGGGCGGGGATTTTAACCTGTTACTGGTGCCCACACAAGACGGTACACCAACTTCTCTTGCCACGAAATCTCGAGTTTGGTGGGTTCTTCTGTCCATGTATGAGGAAATGGGGCTAGTTGATGTGTGGAGACACTGTAATCCCAATGGCCGCGCGTACACACACCACTTGACACAACACAATATCCTGACGAGTTTGGACTTTTGGCTGGTATCCCCTAATCTAGTCGCCTGGTATGACGGCACACAACACATGCCCAGAACTTTATCTGTATAATAAAGGGTGGTCCCAGTATTAATACATCCAAATGTGTAAATGAAACATATATTATCATACAAAATACTCAAAAGAAAAATTGATTGCAATAGTGTTATTTAATCACACTGAGCACAAGTTAAAATAAGAAAATAATTTATACAGAAATGTTTAAGTGCCCCAATTGGGGTGAAGCAAGGGAACGGTGCAGGTGACTTCAGTGACAGTGGTGAGGTAAGTGACGTTTAAAAAAAAACAATTTCTAGTGCGTAATATACTTTTTCTACTCAAATGGCATGTTATTCAAAAACCAAAAGCAAGAGCACACAAATCACGACGATTCATACAGTGTATTACAAAGCCATGTATAGCAACAAATCACAGCAGAGCTTTTCCTTTGTAAAGGAATTTCTGCTGGCATCTAAGCACAGGGTGTGCTGTCTGTGCACTTGTATAAATGTGTATTCCATACAAGTGCACAGACCGCAAACCCTGGGCTATGGCGCCAGCAGGAATTAATTTACAAAGGAAAAGCTTCACCTGCACTGGCCATCCCTTTCCCCCTGTTGTCTGTGCATTTGACCCACATTGATCTACACAGTGAGACCTTCGGAAGGGGCTGGATGCCAGGGCGCAGTGCTGCTAATCAGAAAGACTCCGCAGTATAGTATCAGAAGAGCAGGCAGCAGTTTTTTTGTGTAAGTTCCAGTAACTTTAATGCATTTTTCAGCACAGCATTACCTACTGCCTGCATATCTAGGTTACTGTGAATGTTGTTCTTGACTTACATACATAGAAACGTCAAAGAGGACAGTCCCCTCCAAATATGCAAATGTAGTGTAAGTTTGTAGTGTTTATTTTTTTTTGGGGTGCTAGTGGGTAATTTTAGAGTTCAGGGTGGGTGTGGATTTTAGGGTGCCAGTGAGTAATTTTATGGTTCAGGGTGGGTTACGGATTGGGGTGCCAGGGGGTAATTTTAGGGTTCTGAGCGGGTATGGGTTTTGGGATTCCAGGGGGCAATTTTAGGGTTCAGGGTAGGTATGGGTTTTGGGGTGCCAGGGGACATTTAGGGTTCAGCGTGGGTATGTGTTTTGGTGTGCCAGGGGTAATTTTAGGGTTCAGGGCAGGTGTGGGTTTTGGGGTGTCAGGGGGCAATTTTAGGGTTCAGGGTGGGTATGGGTGATGGGGTGCCAGGGGGGAATTTATGGTTCAGGGTGGGTATGGGTAATGGGGTGCCGGGGGAATTTATGGTTCAGCATGGGTATGGGTTTTGGGGTGCCAGGGGTAATTTTAGGGTTTAGGGCAGGTGTAGGTTTTCGGATGTCAGGGGGGTATTTTAGGGTTCAGGGTGGGTATGGGGTGCCAGGGGACATTTTAGGGTTCAGCATGGGTATGTGTTTTGGTGTGCCAGGGGTAATTTTAGGTTTCAGGGCAGGTGTGGGTTTTGGGGTGTCAGGGGCAATTTTAGGGTTCAGGGTGGGTATGGGTTATGGGGTGCCAGCTGGGAATTTATGGTTCAGGGTGGGTATGGGTTATGTGGTGCTGGGGGGGAATTTATGGTTCAGCATGGGTATGGGGTTTGGGGTGCCAGGGGTAATTTTAAGGTACAGGGTAGGTGTGGGTTTTGGGGTGCCATGGGATTAATTTTAGGGTTCAGCATGGGTATGTGTTTTGGCGTGCCAGGGGTAATTTTAGGGTTTAGGGCAGGTGTGGGTTTGGGATGTCAGGGGGCTATTTTAGGGTTCATGGTGGGTATGGGTTATGGGGTGCCAGATGGGAATTTATGGTTCAGCATGGGTATGGCTATGGGTTTTGGGGTGCCTGTGGTAATTTTAAGGTTCAGGGTGGGTTTGGGTTTTGGGGGGCAAGGGGGAATTTATGGTTCAGCATGGGTATGGTTTCTGGGGTGCCAGGGGTAATTTAAGGTTCAGGGTGGGTATGGGTTTTGGGGCTCCAGGGGGGTGATTTTAGGGTTCAGGGGGGTATTGGGTTTTGGGGTGCCAGGGGGTAATTTTAGGGTGTGGGGTGGGTATGGGTTTTGGGGTGCCGGGGAGAGATAATTTTAGGGATAGGATGGGTATGGGTTTTGGGGTGCCAGGGGTAATTATAGATTTCAGGGCGGGTATGGGTTTTAGGGTGTGAGGGGGTTAATTTTAGGGTTCAGCGTGGGTATGTGTTTTGGTGTGCCAGGGGTAATTTTAAGATTCAGGGTGAGTATGGGTTTTGGGGGGCAATGCATCAAAGCTAACAAAAATGTGTGCTTTAATTGTTGTCCAGTTTCAAATGCAGAATTCACCACATTTTTTTCTCAGCTTGACCTGAGCATTAACCGATCCTGATTATCTGCCATTTTAGCTCCGCCCCATTGATTTACATTAGCCACGCCCCTTCATCTGCCATGTTAGCCCCCCCCGAAATTAAGATCTAGTTGCGCCCCTGAGAGCAGGTACTGTTGATGGTACTGGCAAATCAGAGTAATAACCAGAACTTTATCTGATCACTCCCCGGTAATCATGACACTTAAAGTCCCTTGACCAGAGGGATGCGAACGGCAATGGCGCTTCCCTAATCAGGCGATACAGGACGAAGCTTTTCGAGCTTAGTTGCAAGAGGCAATAGAGGACTAGTTTACATTGAACACCGGCTCAGTCCAAACTTTGTCCAAGTTATGGGAGGCCTTCAAGACCTATATCAGGTGGGTTTGCATTTCAAAACACGCTGCGATATTGAGAGACCTACGGCGCACGCTTACCAATATAGAGCAACAGCTATCTACACTTGACCAAGACCAGGCTAGCAATCCAGGACACCCTACCGAGGCCCGCCCCATGGCACTATTGGCAGAGTTCCAGGAGACTGCTGCCCGGGAGGTCCACTATTTAAGTAAATATACTGTGGCACAGCCGTAAGGTGAAGGTGACAGACCGGGGCTCACGTTGGCGCGCCTCCTGAAGCCACCTACAGGGCGTGAGTATATCACTAGACTCATACTGGCGCAGGGCAAGGTAGTTCATGGCACTATTGATATTTGCAACTTATTTCTAGATTATTACAGGACCCTATACATATATCGCGAGCAGGGCACAGCACTGAGGATCAAACAGCGTATTTGGACGAAATAGCCTTGATGTGGCTTGACAAACCTTACCAACAGTTTCTAGCAGAGCCCTTTTCCGTTGAAGAAATCGTAAGTGCCATTGGCGCTGTAAATGGCTCAACTGCCCCTGGATTAGACTGATTCACTGGGCGTATTATAAGGCCTATAAAAACTGCCTTGCACCCCATTTGCTGGAAGTATTACAATGAGGCCCTGGAACGGCAACTACTGCCACCCATGTTACGTGAAGCCATCATTATTCTGCTCTCTAAACGCGGCAAACATCCACTATTATGTGGCTCTTATAGGCCACTTTCTTTGCTGAATTTAGATTATAAAATTCTGGTGAAAATGATTGCTCTAAGACTGACACTTTTAATGGACAAGATCATTTCCCGGCGCAATCAAGGTTCGCCCCCATAGGTCCATGGCATTAAATTTACGTACGATATTTACAGTGCTGCACAGAATATGCCCTGATGTTCTGGCAGCAGTCATACTGCTTGATGCCGAAAAGGTGTTGATTCCTTAGAATGCCCTTTTTTTCTTGAAGTAATGCAACGGATGGGTATGCCGAAAGGCTTTTTAAGTCTCAATGCACTACTATATACCTCCCCGACAGCCAGGCTCCGATTAAATGGTTCCCTATCTGTGCAGTTCCGACTCTTGTGGCACCAGGCAGGGCTGTCCCTTATCCCCACTTCTCTTCATCGCATTTGACCCATTAGTTTGTCATTTGCAGGAAAATCACTTACACAGATGACTCCAATTCAACACAGGCCAGTTGCTTGTCTCCCTATACGCAGACGACGTGGTCTTATATGTTTGACACCCGCAGGAGAATCTAGAACAGCTAATCAGGGAAGTGATACGTTTTGGGGGCCTCTCGGGCCTAGGAATAAACTGGGGCAAAACGGAAATATTTCCATTGACACTGGCCACAGTCAGGTGGGACTGCCCCTTCCCTTTGACATGGTGCAAGGACTCCACCAGATATCTGGGTATACAGTTACACAGAGAAAAAGATCAGAATATATCGCTAAATTGCAGCCCCGCACTCACTATCTTAGAACAACAGGTTGAACGCTGGATAAAATTGCCCCTGTCATTAGCTGGTAGGGCAGCACTCATTAAAATGGTAGTTCTTCCCGAATTCCTGTACTTTTTCAATAATATCCCTATCCCACTCCACAACAGTTTTTTTTGCACGCTGCGGTCCCATTTGATTAGATTGGTATGGGGAGAGCGCAGATCTAGGGTAAATTGGGATACTTTAACTCTCCCATATGAGCTGGGAGGGCTGAGAGTCCCGAACATGCATGTTTATTATTTGGTAGCACAGTGCAGTTCCGCGCACTCCTGGTACCATCCAGTTGCCAGAATACTGTACACCAGACCGAAAGTCGACCTGGTACTTCCTACTCCACTCAAGATGATTCTCCCGACAGGGTTCCCCAGAGACCCCCGCAATATATAAACAGTCTCCACCACTAACTGGGCATGGAAAAAATTGGTAAAGATCACCGGACATCGCTCCCTATATGCCTCGAATCTCCCCGCAATTAATAGCTTATGGCTAGCCATCATGGCCGAAACAATTGTACAACTGGTTTGCACTGTGCTGCTAGCTAGTAGGTCTTGCAGTCAGGTGCCCTTAAACGCCCTCCATTGACAGGTAAAATAAGTTTTCCTAGTGCCAGCCTGCATTTACCCAGTCCCTGTATCAGTTCTGTCAGTGCAGTATTAATGTTTCAAAAGAAAGATCTAGTGATTATTGCAAGTATATTTGTAAAGAAATATAGCATTTGTGGTAAAAGTTCAATTTTCGAGGGTGCCACTTTCCAAAGTATTGTGATGTAATATCCTTTACTGGGTATAGAACTGCACTGCTTCCCCACATTATTTTTTATTTTCACGTTTGCTCTTAGCACAGTTTAAAAAAAAAAATCATAGAGAGGGGGCGGGGGGGCTGTTGTAGTCATTAGTATGGCTTTTCACAATTTAGAAACTGGTGATGTCATCTAGAATGTACTAAGGGCCTGATGTAGGAAGCCTAATACCGGTCGGTAACGGCCGAAATTACCGAATTTCGGCCGTTACCGACCGGTATTAGACTTTTCAGATGTAGGGGCCTAATTTAAGGAATCAGTAAATTACCGAATTCTTAAATACCAATTCGGTAAATTACCGAATCCTTAATGTAGGAAGCACTCAAGTGAGTGCTTTTCACTTGTAAGGATTCGTTATTTACCATCAACTACAAGATGGTGGTAACTATCGAAAACCCTAAAAAAAGCTAATTTGTGCTTTTTTCAACTGTGCCATGTGGCAGACATATGTGCCACATGTGCACCGATGCACTATACAGGGGTGCAACAGGGTGTCAATGTGACACCCTGCCACCCTTGTAAGTCTACTCCCTTTTACCGATTCGGTATTTACAGAATCAGTAATTCTCATTCATTCCTATGGGCCTACAGGCCCATAGGAAAGAATGGGGAATACCGGTTCGGTAAATATCGAATCGGTATTTACCGAATTTTACCAATTCGGTAAAATTTACCGAATCATTAGCTACATATCATTTACCGATTCTAAAATAACGAATCTGTAAAATTCTGTATTTTAGAATCGGTAACTGATATTTACCTACATCTGGCGCTAAGTGTTTTAGAGCCATAATGCAGCGGGTCAGTTAGAAGCGAAATCTTCTAGCTGCTAGGGCTTTGGCAGTGGCGTAACCTGTGGCTGCAAATAAAACAAAACCTAATTCGGCTGAACGGAACTTCTTACTTCAGCAGAAGCGCACACAACTCTACTCTTGTTGTTTAATACTCTGTAGTGGTAGTTTTTCCCCTGCGTGGTCCTCTTTCTGTGGAAAGTAGAGGATGTGCACGTAACTTTGAAAATAAGGGCCGCCATGACGTTTCTCTGTGGGGTTGATTGCATTTGCACCTTGTGTGGGGCAGTAAGATCGCTTATAGAAAACTGGTTTCTTTCTGATGATGAGTTTCTAGATTCTGAGGCATACGGCCTCACTATTCAGTCCATAATGGTTAGGGTCTCTGACTCTCAGCCTGAGGGTTAGGGAGTCGATTCCTACTGTTGCCATTGCCAATGGTCTATTTGATGTTTTGTTCTTTTACGTTTTGTTTTAAGGATCTTTCATATCAGTAAAAGATTATTAATTTTGTCTTCTTACCTAGTTGGGAAGTCACCTGGGGCTACCAGTTGCTGAAAGCATCCATGTATTCAGCCTGGTCTTTTGTTTCATGGGATTGTGGTTCATCCTGCCCTGTGCTGTCAGACTACCATTGTGCAGGAGCCGTTCCCTGTTGGGTGTTTCTTTTGGTAGCTGACCTCTCTGGCTGTTCTTGGGATCCCTCCGCTCACTTGAGCATACTCGTGGTAGCTGTGGCTGCATGTTTTTCCTGTACGCAGGACTCTTGGGGGGATATGTACAACCAAGTGGCGGAGAGAGGCGTTAGCCTTCTAGGCTTAACACCTCAATCCGCCACTTCAGAAACGCAAGGCTGCACCATATTTAGAAGGATATGGTGCAGCCTTGCGTTTCCCCCTGCGATGGCGCTACACTTAGAAGTGTAGCGCCAACGTAGGCACCCTTGCAACAATGTGCAAGGGTGTCTGCGTGCAGGGGAGGATTGTTTATGTGTAGGAAGGTGTCCCCTTCTGCACATGAACAATCCTAAAATGTCATTTTGTCACTTTCATGTGTGCTGCTTAATGCAGCACACATGAAAGTCACAAAATTGATATTTTTTTTAGCATTATTGATGTACAGGAAGGGGGACCTTCTTGTACATAAATAATCCATGGCATTTTGCTTTTTCCAGGTGTGCTGCACAAGGCAGCACACATGAAAAAAGCAAAAAACAAGGAGAAATAATGCATTTCTCCTCGTTTCACCATCTTAAGACTAGGTTTTCCCTGATCTTAATTTTGATGCTGCCTCCTATGTACGCTGCCCTTGTCCATAGGGGGCAGCATCAAAATGAATGGGTGTTGCAGTGGAACGCCCACCGCAACACCCACTGCCCACCCTTTCACGCTAACCATAGCGTGAAAGGGGGCCTTATTTACCAGGCAGTGTTAAGCTACGTTAAGTGGCTTTAACACTGCCTAAGCCCCTATCACCATCACAACGTCCATAAAAGTGAAGTTGTGGTGGTGATAGGGGCTTGTACATATGCCTCTTGTTTTCCTATCTGTATGGTGCTCTTGCTCAACAATCTTGGGGGCTGGGTTGGCCCTACAAGAGTTCCCCCAGCTTTTTGGCACCAGTGGTACTCTACTTATGACCTCATGAGGTTCCCCCTTCTCTTCACAGTGTTGGCCTACTAGTGGCTGTTTTGGCTATCGTCCAGTTTTTATCTTGGTACAGGTTTGTTTTCATCTAGATTTCCCGTATGGTTCCCTGTTTTTTTAGGATAGGTTTGCTTGTGCACCTGTCATTGCTGCTTCTTGTATTTGGCCCTGTGCTAGCACTATATGGAATTTGAGTAAGTAACTTTTACTAGTATTCTTGAATCTCAGAGTGCATCAGGGTTCCTCCTTTGCTAATCACTCCAGCGTACCCTTATTGGAGGTGATGGAGCGAGTTTCAGAAATAAATTTATACTGGCTCGTGAAGTTAATCTTTCATAATTTGATTAATCTTATTAATGAGTTTTTGCATGATTTGTAATACTAAACCAACCTAGAGTAAAATTGCATACACCATTACACGGGACTAACGTTATGTGCTTTATGTTGCATTCGCAAGTATGTTTTATAAAAAATAACTAACGTTGTTTTGTTTGTCCTATTGTCTTTGTCAACATTAATGCGGCTGATTAATTAATGGCATGTGCTTATTTTATATGTGCTTTTGTCTATGTTGTGTCTGTTTATCTTTTTCAGATATATGAAGAATCCTGCTGGACTTTATGAAGAATGGTAGATTTTTAAAGTGCTGCTTTTCTTTGTGCTTACTGCTAGGTGACTTATACTAATGGGTTAACATTAGCAATGGTGGGTGGGAAACAGAATGACTTTCATTACCTGAATTAATTATTGTTTTGTGTTTGTTTGAATACTAGCCCGTGAAAAAGGCTTGAGGCCTGTGATTTATGGAGAATAATGGTTAACCTGACAGAGATGAGCCAAGTACAGCCATGATGGAAAGTTTTTCCACAAAGACATTTCTTTGAATAAACTGAAGTCTAAACAGAACTATTGTGCAAGTTGTGCTCTGAAAGGTTATTTTTCCAAGGCTAAGGAAGTGACAAGTGGCGGATCGGCCGAGCTATGGAGGAAACTGTGAACTGTTTTCAGTAAAATGTAGCGATCCTCGGAAGCTGATGTCGCCTCATGTGAAAAGGACAATGGCATGACGTTTTGGCTTATTAAAAAAAAGTGGCCTCATGATGGGCTGACGACTAGCAACCAATCAGGTTGCTGAAAGACATTAAAAAATATAATTTAGTTAGATTAGTGAATTAGAAAGGTATAAAAACTTGGCCCCTTGAGAGGAGCGGGGCTGATCGTTCCTGAGGGCGAAGTGCTGTCCAATTTCTTGGGACACGTAAGATAATGCAAATTATATGATTTTCCTTTTCAGGTTAGAAAGCTTAACTTAGGGAATTAGGTTTATGTTTGCTTTAATTCATGATTTTGAGCAATTTTGAAATGCCAGACTTTTGTGCCTTTAAGCTGAAGAAAAACATACAAATTTAATTAAAAGGTTTGCAAATAATAAAATGAGCTAATAAAGTGATTTGAAATAAAATGCTTTAACATCAAAAATAAAAGACTTTAAACGTCAAGCTGGTCTTGATTAATTTCGTCGTTACCATCAGTTGATTCATTGGCCAAAAGTGGCTTAATTAAATGCTTACATTATTTTATCAATGGTTAGAATGTTATACTGCAGTTGTATATAATGTACATATAAATTTTAGACAGTTTGATTAATTAGGCCACATGATTCAGTTGCTCAATTTCTGTCTCGGTTATATGGGCCTTGTGTGATATTATAGGATGGTGAGTATTAGGTAGTGAGTAGTGTAGTTTGAGACAGAATTTCTATAGGGGCGCTGGATCAATTTCTCTGGTAGCAGAGGATGGTTACTATGGTAACTGACATGTTACATGTTAATTACATTGGATACATGTCTAAAACATGTTGTTAAGTTTGTTCACTTGTTATATGTAGTTGAAAGGATATTTCCTGCAGTGTGAAAAATTCCTGGTTGTTGCCGGCAAAAGAGTAGTGTGACAAGTTACACAGTGCATTTGATCTGTTTCAAAATTGTGGTATAGAATATATCACAAGTGTTGCGGACGTACAACACAAGTTTAGGGACATTAGATGTGTGACTGGTTAAATGTATAGTGAGAATTTTCTATGAAATTGTAGCATTAAGTATAGGGACCTGGTGAGCCTATTTTAAAACTTTCTGTGAAAAGAGTAATAGATTTATTTGAGCTTGAGTGAAGGGTAAGGAAGCATCGTCTATTCTTACTAGAGTCTGAGGATTTCTATGGTTGGTTAAAATCCTGCCAAGACTTCACATGCGTGATTAGGTTTTCTGTTACGAATGTGTAAATGATTTTATAAAAATAGCGTCGTCTATTTTCGTGCGAAAGATTTTCTGAATGACTATTAAACTATCCTTTCTTAGAGAAACAGACAAATGGTTTGTTTATCTGTAGTTACTAACTGAAGCTCATTGAAAAGTATTGTTTAAAATGGCGCTGTAAAAATTTTTTGTGAAGGAGGGGTGAGTTTACGGAGTGACACACACAGCGAAGCGCAGCGGCAGTGTACGTCATTCGGTTCGCACTGTGATTGGCTAGTATACGTCACAGCAAGCGCACTGATTGGTTCACGTGACAGTGACGAGCTGTTAGTTGATTGGTTCGTTCTGAATACAGTATTTCTATTGGTTGAGCAAGGTGGTGACGTAGCATGACTTGATTGGCTTGTTGGTGTCTTTCACGCAAGGATTGGCTAGAGCAGCTGAACATCAAGAAAACATTACTATCTTTTTGGAATAAGCAATTTTGGTTTAAAACATGAGTTATTGGTATGATAAAGAGAAAACAAAACCTTCATGGTTTCAGAAAAAAAAATGTATTTACTCCCGACAAGAAAATTGAAACGCGTGGTGGAAAATTACTTCATAAGCATAAAACTCCCGCAGCATATATGGAAGGCTAATATGGTTATCATACTGTAATTTGGTTTGAAAATTGGATGTAATATACAAAAAATGACGGCGTACTAGCATGGCCGGAAGATGGATCATTTAATATGAAAGTTTTGAGAAACCTGAGAGAAAAAAATAAATATGGCTCTAATGCCAAAGCCTAGGCCTACACAATTTGAAGCTTTAGTTGAATGGGAAGTAGAGATGATGGAACTCGAACGTGAAAGTAAATGTTCATCACCTAGGAACCCAAAATATATTGTAAATAGAGAAACACATGAGGACAAAGTGAGACGCTGGAGAAAAGCAGGCATGTATGATGGTCTGTACCCAGTGAGAATAATGATTACTGAAGAACCAGGTCAAAAGTTAATTCAAAAGAAGAGTAGACTTGATGAGGAATTAGATGATGCAGTTTTAGAAGACATTTATTCTACTAAACGCAAACCACCACCTTATCAAGCAGATTCACAATCTACCCCGAGAGTTTCTACAGGAACTTCTCCAAGTGCACCTCCTAGGGAAGCTGATGAAGGTTCACCCAGATTTTTAAAATTACCTGAAAGGGTAGGGTCGATAAATAATTCTAGAACACCTAGGGAAAATAGAATTCCAGAACAGAGAAATAATTTTCTGAGAAACCCAGAAAGACTTGCTGATATGCCGGAAATTTCAAATTATAATAAAGCAAAAGAAGATTTAATTCAACAATTAACAAAAGGCATGGAAGCAGTGACAGTACCAGTAACGATAGGTCCTGTTGTTACCAGTTTTTGATCAAAGAGAAAATAGGCATTCAGCTTTGACAGTTCCATTAAATGCAGAAATTCAAAAAGTGGCTGAAAAATTTTATTCAGAACTTTCAGAAATACATAGGGAAAAATCTATGATGCCAAATCTGACTTTTAATCAAAGCTTGACGGGTTGTCAGACACCATCTGTTGCAGAATCAGATTCAGCTTCTTCAGAAAGAAGCCTAAATAAAATAGATTTAACGCAAAATGCATTGTCTCCAGAAGCTCCTGAATTTAAAAAGCTTGATGTTACAAAATAAAAAAGCTGATTTGGAGGAATTAATAATTGGCACAATTGGTACTGACAATTTGAGATTGTATCAGGATGATGAACTTCTTTTTATTTGCAAAAGTATTCAGTGGAAAACGAAAAACAGGTATGAACAACTGGAAGAAATGGCTGCTAAATTAGAAATTGATTTAAGTAAACAGAAACATTTGCAAAAACACTACAGAGTAGATTTTTCTGAGAAAGATATTGACAACCTCAATACTTCTGGAAGAATGGGGGCGTGGCTAGCAACATGCAGTGCTAGACGCGTGGTCCGGGAGCTCCCGGCCGACGAGTTGCAAATCCGCCCAGCAGTGAACCCTCGTGTCAGCGGGAGGTTTTGAAGACCCAGGAACCTCCAATCTCGGAGTTTGTGGCGGCGGCTGGCGGACGACCCAGCGATCCAAGATGGCGACCCCGCATTAGGCTCAGTGTCCGGGAGGCGGAGGAGAGCGGAGGAGAGCGCCGCGGAACCAGTATCATAGACCCGGCGACGGCACTGGCGCTGGCCTGCAGTACCTGGACACCGGGGTACCACGCGCAGAGGACCAAGTACACCAGGCTATTTGAGGTACCGGTGCCTGACCGCCCACCACGAGAGGACAGCTCGCCAGGGATACCGAGGCGGCCGGCGGTGCGAACACTGGGAGCGCCACTCGGGGTCACGAACCGGAGGAGCGGATCAGCGATCCTGAGGCAGTGACCGCTGCTGAGACCCCGACTACGCCGAGCTGCTCCTGCGGCCGCCCACACCCTGCCAGGGACACACGCGGTAAGCCGGTTCGCGTGCGCCCCTCACCAGCAAGGCGGGGTGGATTGGCTGCCGCGCCTTTAAAATCGAGCGCAGGGCACCAGAAGCGGCAACCGGGAGGACAGTGCACGGAGGTGTGGAGCCCCTAGCACCCGGGCAGCAACTTTACCAAGATGGCGGCCATGCTCCTCGGCCGGCCATCCTCAATGCTAGAGCCAGCGTTAGGAGGGGTGTAACCTGTACTTGAGAGAGCACGTGAGGTGGGGAGCGACCTTGAAGTGCTGAGTGTGGAGGTGCTTGGTCGCACGCCCCCCCCCCAAGCATACACACGGCCCGGGGTACACCGAAATAGTGGCTGCGCATGCTGACAGGAGCCACGCGGAAATACGGGGATACCCGCGACGGACCAGGAGCTCGGTGAGCAATCCGAATACAGGTGTGGACCTCCCTGGGGCCACAAGACGACGGGGGAGCCACACACTGCTGCACTCCCCCCCTCCCCCCCTTCACATTGCCCGGAGACTGCAGCTGGAGCTACGCTATACACTTGCATGGTGTGGACACTCAGGGGGCGAGGAACGCCATGGACACCACTATTGTACGGCAACTCACCATAACGCTACCTCTAGATGACTAAAAGCTCGGCAAATAACCCTGGTAGGCGTGGAATTAGCCAGCATACACCTGGGAGATAACCGCGACCAACAGCGGCGGGAGTAGCGCCCAGAGGGTGGAGGGGAACGATAGCGCCAGACTCAGTCAGCACCAGGGAGGGAAAGGAGGAAGGACTGCCACCGCACCGATACCAAGGTGGGTCGTGCGCGCCTGTCTCCTCGCGGCTCCGACTCACCTCCACGATAATGGGGAAGAAAGACCCGCCGCCAAGGCCACTGAAACAAGGCCCTATGGACAATTTTGCGGCACCACGGCAGGCCAGGGGGAACCCAGACGCCTCATCTGAGGCCCCCGTTGACACTGGGATTCTGCTCGCAGCGATACAGGCGTCCAGAACGGACATTCAAGAATCACGGGCGGCACTGGAGGTCAAGATCGGCGAGGTGGGGTCGGAAGTCACTCTCCTGCGCCAAGATTTCGGAAACCTCTCGGCCAGAGTGACGGAGGCAGAATTTCGCATCGGAGAAGCGGAGGATGCGATCACCACGGTCCGGAAGGAAATGGCAGAACTCCAGGCATCACACCGACAACTTCTGTGGAAGGTGGACGATGCAGAAAATAGGGCACGCCGCAACAACCTGCGCTTTGTAGGTTTTCGTGAAGGAATTGAGGGGAACAATATGTCGGCATTCCTGCACACGTGACTCAAGGAAACCTTCCCAGGGACACACTTCTCGACATGCTTCGTGATTGAAAGAGCCCACAGAGCACTGCTAGCGAAACCTCCGGAGGGGGCGAGACCTAGACCAGTAATCACGCGTTTCCTCAACTTTGCGGATAGAGACCTGATCTTGAGAGAAGCTAGGAAACTAGGTGAAATCAGGTTGGAGAACACCAGCATCATGATCTTCCCAGACTACAGCCAGGAGGTGTTTCCTTAAGGTCTCACATTCTGTCCACGGTTGCGCCTGGGCGCGACGCCCAGCAAATGTACTGTACTACATCCTGCCGGGGTGGGAACGTGAGACTTCAACGAAGTAATGTCGGAGGAGCTAGACCGTACAGGGCCAACTCGCAGGGGTGGGGCGCCAACAGCACTGTCGCACCATATGACCAACCTGGGCTTCACGGACGTCTGGCGATGGCGCCATCCTACCCGTGAGGCATACTCCTTCTACTCCGGAGCACATAGAGTATTCTCTAGATTGGATTACATATTTATGGCTAGGCAATACCTCACTGCGGGAGACGAGGTGGAGTTTAAAGCGAGGGGAATTTCAGATCACTCACCAATGTATGCAAAAGTGGGATCGATAGGGGGAAAGGGAGGCTCAGAGTGGCGTTTGGCAGCTTGGGCTCTCCAAAAGCCAGAGATAGCACGGGGTCTCAGGGCCGACATCAAAGTCTACGTGGCGGAGAACGAGGGCTCAGTCGACTCCGGGGCAACCTTCTGGGAGGCATTGAAACCAGTCCTCAGGGATAGGGCACAGAGTAGGTTAAGGGCGGAACGGAGGAGGCAGCTGGCAGAGACAACGGAACTAGTAGTCACAATACTGCATTTAGAAGAGGAATACCAGGCACATAAAGAGAAAAAACCCTGAGGAGACTGCTAGACAAACAGCATGAATATAGGGAGATAGTCTCGAATGAGGCACGGACATAATCCTTGGCAACACTACATCGGTTGTACGACATAGGGGACAAGTCCGGCAAACTCCTAGCCTGGTTGGGCAGGAAGGAAAGGGCAGCAAGATGGGTGGAACAGATTAATAAGTTAGACGGAGGCCTGGCAAACACGGACAGGGAGATAGCTGATGCTTTTGCAACCCACTATGCACGCTTCTACACAGCGTGGGAACTTGGGACTGAGGACGAGGCACTTCAATACATGGGGGAGGTTGACCTACCTACACTGCCTCCCGACACCAGTTTAACACTGGAGGCGGACATCACACTTGACGAGATATCAGAGGCTATAAATAAACTTAAAACTGGGAAAACACCGGGACCAAACAGGTTCCCGGCGGAATTTTTTAAGCGCACCTCAGATCTGTTGTCACGCCACCTTAAAGCCCTATACGCGGCTTCCTACCAGGAAGGCCGCCTACCACCAGACCTCACACTGGCTACTATAGTCCCTATCCATAAACAAGGGAAGCCCAAAGACGAATGTGCCTCCTATCGCCCCATCTCCCTCCTAAACATGGAGGTGAAGATTCTAGCTACGGTCCTGGCGGGGCGTCTGAGATCGGTTCTACCAGATCTCATACACGCGGACCAATCCGGATTCCTACCAGACAGAGCTACTAAGCTGAACCTTAGACGCACGCACAATTGGCTCCAAGAAGTTAAGGACAGAGAGGAACCCCACTGGTACCTATCCCTGGACGCAGAAAAAGCATTCGATGCAGTACACTGGCCCTTTCTCATGGCAGCACTACAGAAGTTCGGCCTGGGCCCAAAATTCCAAGGGTGGGTAAGACTTTTGTATACAGCGCCGACAGCACACGTCAGGGTGAATGGCTGACTGTCCAGGGAGTTCCAGATATCCAGGGGAACGAGACAGGGGTGTCCACTGTCCCCTCTTCTATTTACGCTAACGATCGAGGTCCTGGCAGCTAGGGTCAGGCAGAACCCAGACATCAGCGGCTTCACATGGGACAGACTACGGGGAGCACAAGAAAAAATATAATTGTACGCCGATGATGTCCTACTATACATCACAAAACCCGAGAGCTCGATCCCGACGCTGTTTGAGGAATTGGAGGGATTTGGAGCGAGGGCGGGTCACACCATCAACTGGAATAAGTCTGTTCTCTATGACCCATGAGGGGCTGATAATTGTGGGGCCATACCTGAGCAGCTGCTCACTACCGCAGACGGCTTTCAGTACCTGGGCATATATATTATGATAAATAGGGCACGCTCATTCTGTAAGAATGTAGAAAGAGTAATGACACACGCAACTGAAGACATGACCAGATGGAGGCAACTGCCGCTCACCCTACTAGGCAGGGCGGCCATGTATAAGATGATTACTCTCCCCAAGTTCCTCTATGCCCTCCAGAATGAGTACTATCCTCTCCCAGCCAACACAATCTCCAAAATACATGCAGACTTACGTTCATTCCTGTGGCTGGGGAAGCAACCCCGTATCGCCCTCCAAACACTCCAACGACATCAATATAGTGGGGGGATCTCACTACCCAACCTTGAGGCGTACTACTGGGCGGAACATCTGACCCCCATTAATGACTGGATACACACCCCAGCAGACCACCCGACATATGCGCTGGAGAGACATAAGCTATCAACACATACTGTACATTTCTACCTATACGGGGGTAAGGTGAGGAGGTCGCTCTTGCCGGCTACAACGATCACTCTGAGGGCGTGGACACGTGCCACGAAACGCATGGGATGGGATGGGAGATTGACACGTCAGACGCCGCTCTGGCACTGCCAATGGCTAACAGAAATAAAGAAATTGAAGGGGTTCCAAAGGTGGGATGACATAGGGATTTCACACATCGGGGACGTGGTATACAGGGGTGAATTGAAATCATTTCGCATGCTACAGACAGAATTTGGCTTACACCGTTCACAACTATTTAAACACACTCAGTTCGCTCATGCGTGGAGGGCCCAAAATGTCACACTGGCAGACATGCCGGAATACGCACCACTGGAAGGCAGGCGTCTCCAGGAACAGATGGTCCATCAGGCGGTCTCCCTCACTTATAAGACACTAACTAATCACATGTTGGGCGACCTCGTGAAATTGAGAGGAATATGGGAGGCAGAGGTAGGGGAGATGGAAGACCTAGATTGGGAATTGGTCCTGATGCACCCCCGGGAGGTTGCGATCAAATCACGGCTGCGGCTCATTCAACTGAATGTGCTACATAGGACCTACTTCGATAGACTGCGCCTCCTTAAGACCGGGAAAATTACTGACCCCCACGTGCCTCAGGTGTAGACAATGTCAAGGAGACTTCTATCACACCATATGGTCATGCGACAAAATACAAATATATTGGGCACACATCTTCACAGAATTGGGTGAGGTCTTGGGGATAGAGTTGGTGCGAGACCCAAAGTTAGCTCTGCTGGGCATGACAAATGAAGTGGACCTGCCACGCCCGCAACTAATATTCCTAGTACTGGCACTAGTGGTGGCTAAGAGGGACATAGCGAAGTACTGGGGGGCCGCAGAAACACCAGAGATAGAGGAATGGAGAAGGGGCCTGGATCTTTACATGGTAGCGGAGAGGGTGACATATAAGGCGAGGGGTTGCCCCAAGAAGTTCAGAAGAGTGTGGGCCAAATGGAGGCAATATCACGGGATTGAAGTGGGACAGTAAGAGGCAAATACACTAGACATTGTATGTACGAGACTGGATAGGGACCTAACATGAACCCGTAAGGACATGCCCACGGGAATAACAAAGAGCCAAGGGGCTACTGCAGAGAGGTACACTGTATGGTGCTACGGAATACTGATGGGGAGAAGGGGGTGGGAGGGCGGGACTCGGGATTTGACGACCAATAACTACACATCAAGGTGCTTGAAAGATAAGATGTGGCAAGCAAAAAGTTGGGGAATGTTTTTTCTTTGGGTCTACAGACCACAGTTGGGTGGGAGGGGGATAAAAATGTAAAATGCAGGCATCCGCCATGACACGACAAGCCCAAATGGGGAAAGGTGCAAAATGCTACTGGAAACGAGCACGGCTATGCCGCCCGGCCTCCGGGATGTGGGCTGAACGGCTGTGTGATAAGATATACCCTGTGAATAGCCGCAGCGATTGGATGGTAATCCTGTTCATTTGGGACTGATAATGTTCGTGTACCTCCTGCAACAAAAATAAAGTTTAAAAAAAAATACTTCTGGAAGAATAACCCATATTAGAGAATTGATAGTTTTCCTCAAAAGATTAGGAGAATTAGGCAAATGGAGGATGAAATGGTCAAAGAATAAAGAGCAAGAGAAAAGAGTCAGAGGTGAAACAGTGTCTGAATTTCCAATGAGGGAAATAGCAGGTGGAGGATATGTGCATGTCCCTTGGTCTAGACAGGACATTCTGTTATTTACAAATGATTTTCCTCGGCTGAGAGAAAAGCCTGTGGAGTGGTATCGTCAGGTAGACAGGTTTATTAAGGTGTCAAAAGTTGATTGATCTGGATGGATTCTTTGACATTGTTGTCCCATCAGATCTTTGGACAGAATGTAAAATTTCTGTAAGTTGGCCCAAAGAAGAACCTGCTCGAGACACCATTACAGGTGCCCCATCAAAAGATGTCATGGAAATATACAATAAAGTAATTTATTGGGTGAAACAAAAAATTCCCCCGAAAGAAGTAGATTGGGTTAAAATTGGCAGAACAAACCAAGAGCCAAAAGAGTCAGTACATTCATTATATGAAAGGTTATTGCTAGTTTTTAAACAATACAGTGGCTATGAAAAATTAAGTGAAAAGGACATGAGCCACTTTATTTACAGATTTGTCTTTGGTTTGAGACCTGAAATAAGTGACATGATTAAACATGGAATCGTGGGATGGCAATCACTTTCAGTTGATGATATCCTGAGAAAAGCAAAATATTGCAGTGATGAGATTGATGCAAAACAGAAAAACCTTAAGGAAAAGGCAATGTGGGCACAAGTGAAGGTAGCTGAGCAACAGCAGATAGCTTTTGAAAATAAAAATGTCCATCAGAATCAAGGTAAATTTAGAAATAATTTTAATAACAAACCTAAATTTAATGTGAATATTGAAAAGCTAAAACAGAAGCTCCCATGTTTTAATTGCGGCGAAATTGGACACTGGAAGCGTGAGTGTAAAAATCCGCCCAGAAATTTTAAAAATTCATCATTGAATTCACAGATGCAGAGTGAGATAAATCAACAGCAGCAGCTACAACAACAGTTAAACGAGTTAAGTCAGCAGCGATAGCTACAGCGACAGGTAGCGAATCAGCAGAGCCAGATTCCACAAGCACCATTTCCAAACTGTGTAAATGCTCAAAGGTATACACCAGAAACAGGTTTCAGCGGAGGAAATCAGGTAAACAGTTTGTCAAAAACGAATGTGTCAAATGTTTCTCAACAATTTTGGTTGAAAGAAAACGAAGCAAGTGATTCCTCTGAAGATTACTCATGACGGTGCCTGAGAGAGGAGGAAGAGTGTGTGCTTGGACCCACTCTTGAGGTAGACTAGGCTGGTCCATTTGTTAATGGTAAAGTGAATAATGTTGATGTCACTTTTCTTGTGGACACAGGTGCTACCCGTTCTACTGTTAGATCAGCAGAAATTGAAAATCTTCCTCTCTCTGGTGAGTGCATCCAAGTTGTAGGTGTAGCAAATCAGCAGATTAAAACAAGTTTAACTGAGCCTGTAAAAGTTAAGATTGGGAATTACAAAGATAAACACAGGTTTCTAGTTTGTGACAGTAGTCCTGTTAATTTGTTAGGTCGTGATATTTTGTGTAAAATGAATTGTAGAAGTTATCGCTCACCGGATGGTATTGAGCTACAAACTTAAGAAGTAGATGGTCTCTATAAATTGACAATGTTGATGGTGGAAGAGGAAAGTAAATTATTTCCTGCCTTTGACAAAAACTATTTGCCTGAAGAGCTTAAAAAGCCAGTCAATCCAGAAATTTGGGATTTAACTGGAAATGATATGGGTCTCATGAAACATGTGGATCCAGTGAAAATTACTGTAAAACAAGGAATAGATTTCCCAAATGTTCCTCAGTATAAAATGAAAGCTGAAACAATTGAAGGAGTCATTCCAGTGATTGAAAAATTCATAAGTCAAGGTGTTCTAAAAGAAATTGAGAGCAGCCCATGTAATTCACAGATTATGGGTATCAAAAAGCCAAACCGAATTGTTCAGGACCTGAGAAAAATTAACCAAATAGTTGTTCCATGTTGCCCAATTGTTCCAAACCCTGCGGTAATTCTTTATCAGATTCCGCACGATGCAGAATGGTACACGGTCATAGACCTATGTAATGCCTTCTTTACAATTCCACTGCATCCAGAAAGCCAACAAATTTTTGCGTTCAGGTTCCACAACCGCATTTTAGCATGGTGTCGTATCCCACAGGGGTATACTGCGAGTCCATCTATCTTTAATCAGTTATTAAAGAAATCTTTGGAAGATCTAATTTTACCTGGAAATTCAACGTTGGTCCAGTATATTGATGACTTACTGGTGGCTGCAAAAACACGAGAAAATTGTGTAACTGACACCATTACCCTTTTGAATAGATTGGCGGATGAAGGACATAAAGTATCACCTGCAAAATTACAGTTTTGCAAACAAGAGGTAAAATATCTTGGTCATAGAATTGCAAAGGGAATCAGACAAGTGACAATTGAAAGAATTAAAATGATTAGAGCAATACAACCCCCGACAACACAAAGACAGGTCAGAATGTTTCTGGGAATGGTTGGTTATTGTCGTCAATGGATTAGTGGGTTTCCGGTAATTGCAAAAAAACTGCAAAGGCAGACATTAAAGACCCGATTATACTGACAAAAACTGAGTTAGAAGCGTTTGAGCAGTTAAAAAGAAGTCTGTGTGAAGCTCCAGCCTTAGGAATGCCATATTATGAAAAATAATTTGAACTGTACTGCATTGAAAGGGAAGGGTATGCACTGTTGGTTCTAATCCAGAGACATGGAAAACTGAGAAAGCCAATTGCTTATTTCTCAGCTGTTTTGGACCCTGTTGCAAAAGCTTTGCCAGGTTGTTTAAAAGCAGTGGCTGCAACAAGTGTAAGCCTTGAGCAGAGTGAAGGAATCATTATGGGATTTCCTGTAAAGGTATATGTACCTCATTCGGTTGAAATTCTTCTTACCAGAAGCAAAACTCAGCATTTGACTAGTAACAGACTGACTAAATATGAAAAAACAATTCTGGGATCAGATAATGTTTTTATTGCAAGATGTGTGAATTTAAATACTTCCACATTATTGCCGGATGGTGTTGTTACTGAGGTTGATAATGAAATTGACATTGATCATGAGTGCTTGGATGTTGTAGATTACTGCACCAAGCCCAGGCAGGATATAAAAGATTTTCCTTTACCTGAATCTGATTTGGTTTACTTTGTTGATGGTTCCTGTCTGAGAACGGAAGAGGGCATTCTGAAGGCAGCATACTCAGTATGTACAGTCTCAGATGTTGTAGAGGGTTCACCTCTTGATGGAATTCGTTCAGCACAAATTGCAGAATTAGTTGGTTTAATTCGAGCTTGTGAAAGGGCTAAAGGGAAAAAGATTACCATACTGACTGATAGTCAATATGGATATGGCGTAGTCCATGACTATGGTCAGCTCTGGTCTCAAAGGGGTTATTTGACCTTTGCGGGAACACCAATCAGAAATGCAAAATTGATCAAAAGACTGATCGATGGCATTCAGTTACCAGAAAAAATTGCTGTCGTGAAATGTGCAGCTCATAAGAAAGGTGAGGACTATATTACTAAAGGTAATGCCTTTGCAGATGAGATTGCAAGGTACTGTGCAAGGTATAATTATTCAATCAATCGGGAAAAAGACAAAAGTCAAATTTTGAACTCTCTCATGCTAATATCTGTAGTTGAAACATGGCAGGGAGTAAAAGAACTACAAGATGAGGCAGATGATGAAGAGAAAAACACATGGTTGAAAGCAGAGTGCAGACAGCGAGAAGAAGATGGAGTTTGGGTTTACAAAGATGACAGACCAGTAATGCCAAATTGCATGATTGCTGACATGGCACGGATGTACCATGGCCCAGGGCATTTAGGAAGAGATTCCATGATCAGATTATTCAGAGAAACATGGTTTAGTCCAAAATTCAGAATTATTGCAGAATCACTTTGCCAGAGATGTTTGACCTGCCAACAAATGAATCCAAATAGAAAGACTGTTGTAAGCTTGGGAACCATAGGACGGGAGGGTGGTCCTTTTACCAGGTTGCAGATGGATTTCATTGACATGCCACAACACAATAAGCTCAAGTATGTGCTTGTGTTTGTTTGTCTGTTTTCAAGATGGGTGGAAGCTTTCCCAACTCGCCACAATGACTCAGTCACTGTGGCAAAATTACTCTTGAGGGAGATCATACCTAGATAGGGTTTTCCGGTTACTATTGAAAGTGATCGTGGAACGCATTTTGAAAACAGATTATTATAATTGATTTGTGAAGCTTTAGGCATTGAGCAGAAGTTACACTGTGCATACAGACCAGAAGCATCAGGTGTTGTAGAGCAGATAAATGGAACAATCAAAAATAGAATTTCCAAAATGTGTCTAGCTACAGGAGTAAAGTGGACAGATGCTCTTCCACTTGTTTTGATGTCTTTGAGAAGTACTCCTGAGAAAAAGACAGACCTTAGTCCTCATGAAATCTTAATGGGCAGAGTTATGAGGCAAGCATTTGTTCCAGTTGGCAAGCTTTTGAGTATTAATGATAGTGCAATTATTGAGTACTGTCAGAATCTCTCTGATGTAGTAAATTCTGTATTTCATCAGGTGGGAACAGATGTGATTACAAAAGAGAAAGAGCAAGCTCATGATCTGTTACCTGGAGATTGGGTCAGAACAAAAATTAATCGAAGGAGAATGGCAGAAGGCGAGACAAGTGATTCTGGTTACAACAAATGCTGTAAAGTGTAGGGGTTTGAAAAGGTGGGTGCATGCAAGTCACACCATTCGTGTACCACCTCCTGATAATTCTGATGGAGAAAGTGATACAACAACTGATTCAGATTCAGAAGGAGATCCTGAGGGACCAGATTCTGATGATCAGCAAGAAAATCGACATTTACAAATTTTAGATGCGAATCAGGCATTGAATGAAAAAGATCTACAAATTGTGACTCTAGATCAAGAAAATGGTGAAAATCTGTTAGAAAAAGAATCTCAAGCAGAGAAGGAAGATTCTGAAGCAGGAGAAGATTCGGAAGCAGAAAAATCTGGGCAAGAAAACAATCAAGTCCAGGAGAGTATTGAAAAGCAGATAAGTAGCTCTGAATGCGGGAACAAGAGTTCTGAAACTGGGAAGTTAAAGGTGATCCCTGAAGAAGAGGAAGAATTACCAAGTACCAGCTGTAAGGATGATGTTCCTTTTTTTTTATTTATTTTTTTATTGATTCAGTTCAAAACTGACATCTTTTCATATTCATAATACAGTTATGATGTTATACACTTCCAAAAAAAACATTTAACCTATATAGATAAATAAGAAACAATGCATTAAATGAATATTACCAAATATAAGACAGTGTTAGTGTTACGCTACAGTGAAGACCTTCCTTGGTCTAACTTTATACAAACATCACTCATCAACCCCCATATGATCAATCATCGCCTGCCAAACCTTAATCCCCCTTTGCTTTTTCTTAATTGACTTAGTGCAATATAGGTTGTACTCCAGGTAAAACACATTATAAAATTTCGCTCTCCACATCTCATAAGCTGGAGCTTGCGGTTTCAGCCACATTGAGGCAATACAGAGGCGAGCCACTGCCGTCACCATAATAGCAAGTATCTATACTTGCCATACGATACAAACACATCTAAGTCACTAGATAGACCAAAGATAATCATTTCCTTGGAGATTATGACATCAACTTTTAGCATACTTGAAAGAAATTGTACAATGCATGTGAAGAATGAGTTTAACACATTACAATCAGCAAATATATGAACAATGTCAGCCATATTAGTTTGGCATCTAAAACACTTCCCATTGTAACTGTTGCCCCACTTTGCCATTTTTGCAGGAGTATGGTAAAGATTAAATAAAGTTTTATAGTGCTGAGCACGTAAATTCGCCGATAGCATAATATCGGCCGCAATATTAATAGACTCTTGTAAGGGTACAGAACTCGTAGCAAGCCTCGTCAGCCATTTGGACTCCTGCAGTGCAAGGTCATCCTGATGTAATTCGAGTAAATAATTATATATAATACCGATCCGTGTCGGTCTCTTAAGTGTTGTCAATAGACCGTTAGGCAGGATAGATATTGAATTTAGATGTTTGAAAATAAAATCTCGTAACTGTAAATACTTAAAGAAATCATTCTGTTGGATTGCATAGGTGTCTTTAAGCTCTTGAAAAGATAGCACTACACCATCTTTAAACAATGATCCAACCGTTTTTACGCCTTTTTCCCCCCAGATTTGCATTCTATAGTCCCAAAATATAGATGGTAGTAGTGCCGGGGAATCGCAAGGAGTATGATAGTTAATGCAACGTAGCTGCATAATTTTGCTAATCATGCGCCAACCCTTAAAAGCAGTGTACACCAACTTAAATTTAGTTCTCTTGTAATAACTAGGTTCGTAAAAACGAAGAAGCATCTGTCGTGCTTGTGGGCCAAGTAATAAGTAAAAAATATCAGGGTCCTCAAATTGAGGTGGGTCATTTCCACTTACAACAAACTTTATGTTCTGTAACAAACAAGACAAATAATATAATATAAAGTTTGGAACGGCCCAACCTCCCCTCAACATAGGAAGTGTCATGAATTTAGATGCCCGACGTGGGGATTTCCATCCCCATATGAATCTTTCAATCGTTGCTTGAAGTTTCCGCACTTCTAAGGGTGGTACCTCAAGTGGAACTGACCTAAAGAAGTACAGCACTTTAGGAAGTATGGACATTTTAAGCACATTGCGTCGTCCCACCATCGATAAGTGTAAACATTCAATTTTTTCTAGTTGTTGTTTTATTGAGCGTATAAGATCAGTCCAGTTGACCATGACCAGATCATGAAGGGATAGTCTAATTTTAATACCAAGGTACTTGGCTTCTGGGGTCACTCGATTATCATTAGGGCATAATCCTGCCGTACATACAATTTGTGTTTTTGAAATATTGAGTTTGTATCCTGCTACCCGACCAAACTCTTTAGTTATATCTTCAATCTCGGAGACTGCAGTGTCCGGGTCTGATGTTACAACTGCAATGTCGTCTGCATATGCTAGCACACGCATGCTACCCCCCGGAAGGATCATAGATGGTATATGTGATGATGTAGTTAATGCCTGTAGCAGTGGGTCGATGTAAATAGCAAATAAAAGTGGCGAGCAGGGACAGCCCTGATGTGTACCACGACTAATATCTACATACCCTGACAGCTGTCCTGACATAGAAATCTGTGCCCTTGGATGCCTATACATAACCTGAATGGCCTGCAGATAGCGAGGTCCAAACCCGAGTTTAGTCATAACGGCCCATAAATACGGCCATGAGACGCGGTCGAACGCCTTTTCTGCGTCTAGGAATACTAGACCTATATTCTTATACGTCGTCTCGGCGTAGTCCAGGGCTGCAATGACTCGAGAAACATGATTAGTTGTGTCCCGCCCAGGTAGGAATCCATGCTGTTGGTTAGAAACCAATCCCGGGACCACACAGATCAGCCGGTTCGCTAGAATTTTAGAGTAGACTTTGACATCAACATTAATAAGCGATATAGGCCGATATGAGCCGGGCAGATAAGAAGGCTTATCTTTTTTCTTAAAAACTGCGATAGTGGCGTCGTCCCATGATGGCGGTGGATGTCCTGACTGTAAGGATGATGTTCCTAATGAAGTGAAGCTGCCGAGTAAAGAAGTTCCTAGGTACAGAATTGAAGTCTCAGAAACGGATACAGACGAGAGTGATGAAGAGTCTGAAATAAGAAAATTCAGAAAAAGAGCTTGGAAAGCTGAATGTAATGAAACTGTGCCAAAAAAGAAAATCTTGAGAAAAGGAGATGTTTGGCCGAAAGAAAATCTGAAATTCAAATTAGTGAAAAAGTCAAAAGAGCAAATCAACGAGATTTCAAGTCAGAAAGGTGACGAGAAGGGTAGAAAAATTGAAGTAATTAGTGGTAAAGCAAAAAGAGTAATTAGGCCCAATCAAAAATACAAGTCCTCAGAGTGGACATACATCATCATACCGCCAATTGTAGAGGTTGGAAGTAGCAGTCAAGAGGATTTGGAAGAAGCTAGTGACAATGATTGAAATTGTTTTCTTTTAGATTAGGGTTTTTATTTTTGGCATAAGGCTGAAGAAATTGTGTTAGGTGACACAAGGTCGAAGAAATTGTGTTAGCTGTAAAAAAAACACATTCATGTGACGCAAGGTCGAAGAAAAGCTGTTATAGGGTTACTTAAAAAAAAAAAATGAAAAGGGGGATATTAGTTTAATTACTTACATTACTTACATTATTCACAAATTTTAAAAATTTAGTTTTTGACTATTGATTCCTCATTCTAAAATGCCTAGTTCTGAAGTCATGAATGTAAAGGACTGTTATGTCTGTGTGAAGCTTCCTGCTTCTGTATCAGAGGTGGTCACTTATAACATGCTACCCCTTACTTATGGCATTACATGTAGTGTGATAGCTAGCTTGTTTTATCAAACAGGTCGTTTGGAGTACTTTTACCCTGATTACGACGAGATCTTCGCAAACCTGAAGGTTGTAAATAGCTTAAACAAAGTCAAACCTGCGAAGCAGATGAGGGAATTCTTTTTGGTGACTAATGAGCTTACCTATGAATATGCATATAGAAACAATTTAACATGCAAAATGAGAGCTAAGGAGAAAACTTTCTTAAACATGGTTGAGGAAATAAGAGCGATTTATAAAAGAAATGAGATGCTGAAACATGCTAAATCCAGGTTTTGGCAGTTAGAGGATGAGAAACTTAATGGTGTTAACACAAATGCAGCTATACATATAGATGAACCAGTTAGTGGTAAATTTTGCATTAGAAGAGATAACACACTCTATGATAACTTTTTTGTTGGTGCAAGTCAGTGTGAGGATACATACCGTATCATAGGGGGATGGGGATTTAAAGGTGGAAAAGATCCAATTTTTCCTGGAATGTATTTTATTTGTGGTAACAAGGCATATTGTAGCCTCCCTGACCATTGGTATGGGACGTGCTATCTTGGATTAGTTTTTCCAAAGATTTTCCATGTTGACAGAAATGCAAAAGGTACCTTTGAGTTTGGTGAACACTTGAACAGGTACAAGAGGGAAAGTTTCTCAGAAATTATGGGAGACATTTTTGGTGCAATTATTCCAATGGTAGGAATAACTATGAATTCAATATAAATTAGAAAAGTTTCCACAATTGCAGATAGATTGTCGACTGACACAGCAAGTGGTTTCCAATTGGTCAACACAGAACTTGTTGCTACTAGGAGCATGGTTATGCAGAATCGTCTTGCTTTAGACATTTTGCTTGCAAAAGAGGGAGGAGTCTGTGGAATTTTACATGTCCAGCATTGCTGTACTTACATTCCAGATAAGAGCCAGAATATAGAAACGTTGATCAAAAACATTACGGAATTCCATTCGGAAATTGAACCCCTGGAAGATGAAAGTTTTTCTGAACGATTAGGAAAAAGGTTTTCAGCAATTGGTGAATGGTTTCATGAAATTGGCAGTTCAATCATTGGCAAAGTACTCTGTCCAATAATTGTCATCATTATGGTGAAACTTCTGTTAAAAATTAGTTGCATGATCCACAAGAGGAAGAAGCATATGAGGGAAAAGAGGAGGATTTATAAACTTAGAAAGGAACAGGAGAAGGAAATTGAATTGGAGGAGATGCAGAGGGTTCAATATGAGAGTATCGGACAAACTGCTGAGACTGGAGTTTAGGGAGACTAATATTGAAAGAAGTCAAAATGTGACATCTCTAAATTTGGTTTAGAATTTTCTAAATTTTGGGTGTTGTTTGGTGATTTTGAAATCACCAGATGAGGGAGTTGATGGAGCGAGTTTCAGAAATAAATGTATTCTGGCTCGTGAAGTTAATCTTTCATAATTTGATTAATCTTATTAATGAGTTTTTGCATGATTTGTAATACTAAACCAACCTAGAGTAAAATTGCATACACCATTACACGGGACTAACGGTATGTGCTTTAAGTTGCATTCGCAAGTATGTTTTATGATAAATAACTAACGTTGTTTTGTTTGTCCTATTGTCTTTGTCAACATTAATGCGGCTGATTAATTAATGGCATGTGCTTATTTTATATGTGCTTTTGTCTATGTTGTGTCTGTTTATCTTTTTCAGATATATGAAGAATCCTGCTGAACTTTATGAAGAATGGTAGATTTTTAAAGTGCTGCTTTTCTTTGTGCTTACTGCTAGGTGACTTATACTAATGGGTTAACATTAGCAATGGTGGGTGGGAAACAGAATGACTTTCAATACCTGAATTAATTATTGTTTTGTGTTTGTTTGAATACTAGCCCGAAAAAAGTCTTGAGGCCTGTGATTTATGGAGAATAATGGTTAACCTGACAGAGATGAGCCAAGCACAGCCATGATGGAAAGTTTTTCCACAAAGACATTTCTTTGAATAAACTGAAGTCTAAACAGAACTATTGTGCAAGTTGTGCTCTGAAAGGTTATTTTTCCAAGGCTAGGGAAGTGACAAGTGACGGATCGGCCGAGCTATGGAGGAAACTGTGAACTGTTTTCAGTAAAATGTAGCGATCCTCGGAAGCTGATGTCGCCTCATGTGAAAAGGACAATGGCATGACGTTTTGGCTTATTAAAAGAAAGTGGCCTCATGATGGACTGACGACTAGCAACCAATCATGTTGCTAAAAGACATTAAAAAATATTATTTAGTTAGATTAGTGAATTAGAAAGGTATAAAAACGTGGCCCCTTGAGAGGAGCGGGGCTGATCGTTCCTGAGGGCGAAGTGCTGTCCAATTTCTTGGGACACGTAAGATAATGCAAATTATATGATTTTCCTTTTCAGGTTAGAAAGCTTAACTTAGGGAATTAGGTTTATGTTTGCTTTATTTCATGATTTTGAGCAATTTTGAAATGCCAGACTTTTGTGCCTTTAAGCTGAATAAAAAGATACAAATTTAATTAAAATGTTTGCAAATAATAAAATGAGCTAATAAAGTGATTTGAAATAAAATGCTTTAACATCAAAAATAAAAGACTTTAAACGTCAAGCTGGTCTTGATTAATTTAGTCGTTACCATCAGTTGATTCATTGGCCAAAAGTGGCTTAATTAAATGCTTACATTATTTTATCAATGGTTAGAATGTTATACTGCAGTTGTATATAATGTACATATACATTTTAGACAGTTTGATTAATTAGGCCACATGATTCAGTTGCTCAATTTCTGACTCGGTTATATGGGCCTTGTCTGATATTATAGGATGGTGAGTATTAGGTAGTGAGTAGTGTAGTTTGAGACAGAATTTCTAAAGGGGCGCTGGATCAGAGGCTTCTGTGTTGCTTGACTGGCAGTTCATAGGAATGCGATCCTCGTTGGGTTACTCTACCCACGGGACACAAATATCCCTTGATCAGGTTAATGTAAAGTAGGCTGGTTGTCTCGCTTTTACTTCTCTCACCCATTCTTGACTGTGTTGAGGGGCAGTTGCTCTTTTGGCTATACTTGTTCAGTGTATGGGCTGTGCTTTCTTTCTGCTCTTTTCCCAGTACCTTGTCAGGGTCGTCTCTTCCTTTTATCTTTGAGTCTGTTGAAATGATGTCTTGTTAAATTTCCTTTCTCTCCTGTTAAGCATCCCATGTTTTATGGCTCTTCTGTTACATCCCGTGCTTATCTGGTCCGTGCCCTTCTTCAAACTTTAGATTCCAGCATCTTGGGCCTATTTAGATTCCATGCCCATCTGTCTAGGGTTGGTGCTTGGTGTACAGTTGCTTGGACCTCTCTATTATGTTGGCTCACCTGGTCTGCCGTTTCCAGCTGTGATGGTTCATTTACTTTATGACTCATGTCTCTGTTGCTCACACCTTGCCGTGTTTGTGCAGTTTTGTGTAGCTAGTGGACTGAAGAAGTTGACGAGAGCCAGACTCCAGGCCAAACCATCCCACACTCCAACATGCACCGGTGAGGGTGGGGCTTCAACCTTGATCTAAACTGAAGGAGACTACTATACCAGACTAACTCCCTGAGACATTCACACCCAATCACCGCTGCCCCAGAAGCACCCTCACCCATCTCTGAGACCAGTCGTCCATCTCTGTGTCCATCCCATGCAGCTGGACCTGCCAGCCTGCAGCCATCCCAAACAGAGACACATTTTAGGGTAAGCAAAGCAGGAGGACTTCATCATTCACTCGGGTATGGAGCTCTGAGAGAGGAGGGCTTGTTAAACTGACTGTACTGTAAGAGCTTGTTATCAGTGCTTATCTAGTTTCAATAATGTTTTGCTCGTTGAGAAAACTGGCACTTATTATCTGTATGGTGAATTTTAGTTTAGAAACAGACTAGTAAGGATTGCGCCTGAGGTTTGTTTTTGTCTGGTTTTTCATGATTTTCCCTGTTTTTGCCATATAATGGACCATTTGGATGCTCATTTTGGCCCTTTGCCTTCCTCTTTGTCTGGCAGTTATGAGTCTTCTGCCCCTTCCCAATGAATGGGAGGGAGTTGTCTTTTCAGTATTGTTTATGCCTTTCTCGTTTACGCTAGTCTTGTATTGCACCTGCTTATGGCTCTTGCTGGTCTATAGGTTTTTTCCTGGCGGAGTTCCTGGCCTGTTCTTTCCTCCACTCTCCACTCTGCTGGCTGGGGGCTTTCCTGCCTCAAAGATTCTACTTCTTCCTGGCGTTATAGTTTTCGTAAGCTGCCTTGCTTGGATTGCACATTGGGCTTCTTCCATTCCTTTCCCTTGCTTGGGTGCTTTGGGCCCTGACTGACCACAGTTTTCGGTTGCGGCTGTTGTATTTGCTTGCTCGGTCGTGCATTTTGATTAGGGTTTGTGTTTTCTGTAGTTGCGTGCCTAGAATCAGGTTCAGGATTGGCATGTCCTCTTGTCCCTAAGGAGGAGGAAGATGGACGATGGAGTACTGTTTCAATTACTTACATGTAACCCTACCAGAACGGAAAACCTTCTCTTCCAACGCCATCTGCAGTCCCAGATAGGCAGAGCAATCATCACAACAGGAAAAGACTGTTCTGATCTACGATTCTTCGCTATATTCTTTTCCCTGCCTCCTTCTTGATGGAACTCTGATCTCCTCTTAAGGGGCTCATCAAATGTGTATTGGATCCTTCTATCCTACCATGGCTTGGAGACTAACTTCTCCCATGCACCTATTGTTATATATCTCCTGTATTTGGTTCTCCTATAATATCACCAATCCCTATGCGAAGCGCTCTGTTACTCTTGGGTTTTGTTTGCACTACATACAAATCATAAAACAAATAAACTAGGACTCCGAGTCGCAGCTCCCTTGACAGAGACCTCTTGCACTTCCCTCCCTTTCATTGGCCTCTTTTTGCCATGACTTATGATAGATGTCTGGTGTTGACAGAAAGTGTATAGAGTTTGTGCCTGTGTTGCTGCTGGCCACCGAACGGTCACGAAACAAAGGCTACTTCTAGGAAAAGAACGGGAAAATGCCTTCTTCCCAACTGTATTAATTAAGGTTACTTGTCTCAGAATGAGGATTCACCTTTTTATTAGTCTGCTTTGTAGATGGCTATGGACTCTGATGACTCTGGAGGTCATGGGAATGACCACCTAAGGCTGGTACAGACACTTGGTGGTGGCTGTAATTGTTTCAGAAAAGTGACTGTGCTTCGGGTCAAAGGGCAGGAGTCGGATAAATACTGCCACGCAATAGTAGAGAAGCACGCAGTTTTTAAGGTTATCCAAAGGCTGTCTCACCTTTTCCTTCTTTTTATCAAAAACGGGTTTAAATCTGCTTGCACAGCGCCCGATAAGCCAGCTAGTCTTTGGAATCCTTTTAGATAAGGAAGAAGATAATTTACCATGTATGGGTTTACTTAGCTCGCAATGCTTGTATAACTCCAGCACCTGCACCCAGATGTGGCGTGGAATGTGACCGCACAGTTCAGGAGGACTTTGGTATTATTGTGCCTCTGTTTCCAGTGTCATTATTATGCAAGCCTGACTGAAACTATATATTTTTAAACTAGAACATACTCAAAATATCCCAGTTTGGTTAATTGCATGACTTTGATTTAGGCATTAAAGAGGAAGCTATTTGTGCTTCCTTCTGTTGATTTTAGAAGGCTTTGGGCCATCAGTGGAGGGCGGGCGCTGATGATCCCCTAAACAATGGGACATTCTCCATCCACACCTCCAGGATTCAAACCACCCTACTTGGATCTCACTCACTGATGGATGGCCTACCAGCGCAGACACCGCCATCTCTGCCATCAAATCCACTACGGCGCGATGCTAAATTTGCCAAAGAAGTTAGTGGTTTTGTTACCCTTCCAGTGCCATGCTACTACCAAGTTTGGGGGAGTTAACCTTATGAAAGGCAACCATGGATGGTTGGGGCAACTTGAATGGAAAAGTGAATATTCTGTTCTAGCATCTTAGAAAACACCCCCAGCATACCACGAAGACATGATATGTGGATGCTGAGAGTGTAGCTCCATGTTGGAGGAAGATAGGGAGCATACGCAATAGAAGCAGAAATCCCTTCATTCGACATGGGTGCTGGTGACATTTCTACTCGAGATGCCTCCTTCACCCCAAAAGTGGAGCTTTCCATTACAGAGGCAGCCACTTCGATGGAAAACTCGCTTCTCCTATTGCAGAGAACTTAGAGTGTGGGAAATATTCACTGTCACTCATCAAAGGATGTATATCAGATACAATGGCAGGAAGAAAATTCTAACAACAAAACACGCCTGTTTGGAAATGTAGGATGCCTTTATGCTTGTTTTTAAGGCGTTGGAATGCCCCATGCCTAGTATTCTTTTCACTGCATCAATTCTGTATTGGTGAGTTTTTTTTTTTAAAAAAAAGGTAACAAATAGTGGTGTATGGTCTCAGAAACATAAACATTCAAGCAGTAGCCTGTGTTCATCAGTGTAAAAGAGACAAACGGGCAAAAACTCAGATAGGGAAGAACAGAAATAGCACAGCACAGCAACTTTACAGCTGTAAGCATAACCAATATAGTGTGCAGGCAGAGACCACAGCGCACAGCTGATGCGGTTAATATAACTGACATCAGATGCCTTCAGAAGCGACAGACGTGTCCACAGTATCAAGTGCTAACAGGAAATAATAAAGGTCATGAAGCCTGCATAATCATGTCAGCTACCGCCATGTCTTTGCGTGAAAGTGTGTCATCAGTCTACATTAATCCGTTTAGGCCAGTCCTGGTCAATGAATGTCAAGTCTGTCCAAGCCATAATCCACTAGGCGAGACCCCCATATGTCATCAAAGACACTGGATGTGTATACAAGCATTCATTCCTTCACCAATGCTGAAGTATTCATAGTCGTGCATCTTCCAGGAGTGCCGCTAAGCATCATGTACTGTCAAACCGATGTTACTTGTGGTGTCATGGGGACAGACTGACCCCAGGTTAACCTAGTACTATTTAGTTTCTGTCAGCACTACTGACTCCATTGAGTTCACTACAAACCACAGGTTTTCTTTTTCCCAGGTTAACTCTGCCAACACTCAGGAGTTGGGACCAAACTACCCTTCAACTATGACTGTAAAGTAGGACTGGATTCGAAGGTGTAGGAATTTCAGGTTAGACTCTCAAGATCTTGTAGTATCTGGTGCGTATTCACGCTATATATTCACCCTGTAATTTGCGGCACTGCTGAATAGAGGAGTATGGTAAAGTGTTAAGGTATGGTACAAAGCAGCTTTGTAAAAAATGTGTAAATTGATAGTATTTCAGAAGGCCAAATTCTGCAGCCATTGACCTGAATGTTTGAAGTGTTACATTGTGAATCAGGTGATCCATGGAGTAGAATCCATTTCCAGACCACTCAGTCCAGTGAATCGTTTTGGCAACTATTTGCAGCCCTACCCTGCCGGACTAGAACTGCACTATCTCACATTTAAAAGCTATCCAGTTTGGTGTATCCTGTGAATCTGGTAAGAGGTAAGAAGTAAGACTGCGGAGACTGGTGAGAACCAACAATGGAAAACTCAACTACAACAAGCATTGGCAAAGCCAATAGGTCTCACCAATACGAGAGTTATTGGCTTTGCCAATTTCTTTTAGCTTTGTAACTTTGTTTTTAAACAAAGGCAACATCCTTCTTTTACAATTATTTAGTGTGGGGTGTTTTGGACTGTTAGTGGTGATGTTGAAATTATTCTAGATGGTTTTGTTTGTAGCTTGCATCATGGCTGTAATAAAAAGCGGTTCATTGACTTTACCAGACATTTGTTTTGACTTCAAATGAAACATAAAACAGCATATGTTGTTCTCTAGCAGCGAAATGTGATTACGGGCAGAGCTGCACACTTTGAAACTGGGGAAGTAGGTTTGAGTCCTGGCGCCGGCTGAACATCCTGTGCTTCTGGGCACATCATATAATCTACCCGTGCATAAAACATGAATGAGATTTTGTGATAAACAAACCAAACAGCTCTTAAAATGATTGAAATCCACCCCACCAGTGTGCATGGGAGAGCAGCACAAGCCTCATGGTATGTGTGGGTCAGATGTTTTTTGGTTGCTAGAGGCTTCCTGTGCCCTGTCAAAAGGTGGCAGGTGAGCCCACCAGTTTGATGGTTTGATGCTGTAGAGCGGGTTGGTTGAGCAAATAACATGCCGGAACGGGTGGGGATATTTCATGCGTATTCTTCTAAAGTGGGATGTTTACCTTTACCACATTGTGCCCGCACTGCAAACTTCTATACATATCAAAGTAAATGGTGTTGCAGCACAAGTTAAACACGGCCACACCTAAAGGTAAAGGAGGAAATCTATTTAGTGAAGATTGGCATCTCACTTTGAGCACAACTACTGCAGGGTAAAAGGAAAATGAAGAGGTACTGTAAGGAGGAGAAGTGTGGCTCAATGATAAGAGCGGCAGACCCCGATGCAGAGGTCTAGCCCGGGACCAGGGTTCAATTCCCCGCCTCGGCGGGTCTTGGGCTCAAAATTCCAGGACCTCGCCTTGGTGCCTATTCCAATCATGGGTCCCACTCTGCAACTCTGGGCAATAGCTTGCTTAACAACAACGGCACCCACAACACTAAGGATGCCTGGCCTCCACTTTGGGGGTGCCCAGGAGTGGACGCCTCACAGGGAAAAGCCAGGACGGGTTCCACAGCGGTATTCGTACAAGCGCCTTGAGACCCTTGCGGGTGAGTAGTGCGCTATACAAGTATCAATTTACAAGGTCAAGTAGGATATTTTAAGCACAAGCATCTCTGAGTACAACAAGTTGGGCACCAACTGCTAAAAGTAAACATAGTAGGTAGAACTTCAGCACATTTCGGTGAGTGTGGCTCTGTTACAAGCTGAAATGAGTGACATCTAGCTCCAAAGGAGGAGCTTGCATCTTAACCCCTTCTACGCTGATGACGAGCTGGGCTCGTCATGGCGTAGCCCGCTCGCACGCTGATGACGAGCCCAGCTCGTCACGTAACATGCGGTTTTAAAAAACTCAGGAACATTTTTCACTGTAAAGACAAACTCCAAAGAATGGTTGAGAAGTTTTGACACATGAATACCGTGGCTGAAGTTTAACACATTTAACGATTTGTAGACTCTACCAGTGATGTTTATAGGGTACACTGGATAACAGAGACGCCTTTCTTTTCCTCCTCTTGATCTCTCCGCGGTCATGTCAAATTGTTTGGCCCTTTGAATTATCCAATAGGAGAACTCGGAAAAGGTCATGAATGGGGAAAGCTTCAATTGCTCATGCATGCGCTTCATATGTTCTAACATGACTCACGCCTGCCCTGCTGTTTCCTTTACTGCATCCGTGTGTTAACAGGAAGGATGGAACGGCCCGCACGCGCTTTGGGACATCTGACAAAGTGAGGGTCACTTGGTCCCTCTGCCGTGTTGTGACCCCGAGTCTTCCTGTCTTGGTTTGTGTCTTAACGACTAGGGTGGCCCCAGAGTATTTGATGCATGCAAGCAGCCCATTTCATTTCGCAGGATATTGTGAGTAAATAAACAGCCACAGACTTTCAAAAATAACCCCCCCCCCCCCAAATCAGAGCATTTTGATTCAAGTAAAACGGTGAAACAAATCAAGAAAATTCCACTTTTACAGCAGAAGCCAAATGGAAACCTTTGAAAGTGCATCTAATTGAAAACAATGCGTGCTATACTAATAACTTAGTATAGCACGCATTAAAATGTTAAAATGTGCAACAACAAACGATCACAATTTAAATATTAAAATGCTAGACTCCATGGTCAGATGAATTGAGGCACAATGTGTGTTTGTTTACCCATGTGGCAATATTAAAACATGAATTATCAATGTCGTAATTATAATACATTTAACAGTCAGTGCAGAGATTCGAACTGTTGAAATGCTGCACTGTTCAGCTGAAAGTATGACCACCAGACTGCTAATTAAAAGTAAACCAAGACAAATCAATTGGCAACTTAACAGTCTAATCAACTGCATGATCCTAACAAGTATAATAAATATTCACAGCAGTTTGCGGTTAGGTCATTAACAATGGTAAACCTCCTAACACACTATTTATCGGGGAGATAGGGAAGGAGCTGGTAAAAGCAGGAGCACTGTGTAGGTAGAGTCCTGAAAAACAAAAACAAGCATTTGCAATGCAATAGGTCTCGCATTAGGACATTTTGAGCTATTTGTATTGTAAAAGACAAATATTTTATTTATGTGTTGGTTTTGAAAATAGCGAAATTAATAGCTTTGTCATTTACAATGCCAATAGTTTAAACTTTTGAAAACGTGACACCTATAGCATTTGTAATGCAATATGTGTTGTATTTACATGACTTAGATGTATTAATTTTACAAATAACAATGGCTTTTTTATAATTAATACTTAAATAAAAGTTATTGTAATTTATAATGGCAATAGCTTAAACTTTTGAAAATAACTTTTGGGAAGATTATGTTCAGTGTATTTTATTGTGATGAAAATCCAAGAACAGCAGTGAAATATTAACATCTTTTTGTGACATTTGTAATAAAGCTTGAAACATTGAGAGAACATATTTGAACCAGTTGTTGTTGAATGGTTGCACAGAGTGATGCTGTGGCGTTCAGTGGTGCTGAGTGATGCTGTGGCCTTCAGTGGTGCTGAGTGGTGCTGTGGCCTTCAGTGGTGCTGAGTGATGCTGTGGCCTTCAGTGGTGCTGAGTGATGCTGTGGTGTTCAGTGGTGCTGAGTGATGCTGTGGCATTCAGTGGTGCTGAGTGATGCTGTGGCATTCAGTGGTGCTGTGGCGTTGAGTGGTGCTGAGTGATGATGTGGCATTGAGTGATGCTGTGTCTTTGAGTGATGCTGTGTGTTAGAGTGATGCTGTGAGGTAGAGTGATGCTGTGGCGTTGAGTGATGCTGTGGCGTTGAGTGATGATGTGGCGTTGAGTGGTGCTGTGGCGTTGAGTGGTGCTGTGGTGTTGAGTGGTGCTGTGGTGTTGAGTGGCGCTGTGGCATTGAGGGATGCTGTGCGCTGAGTGGTGCTGTGGCGTTGAGTGGTATTGTGGCATTGAGTGGTGCTGTGGTGTTGAGTGGTGCTGAGTGATGCTGTGGTGTTGAGTAATGCTGTGGCGTTGAGGGATGCTGTGCGCTGAGTGGTGCTGTGGCATTGAGTGGTGTTGTGGCATTGAGTGACGCTGTGGCGTTGAGGGGTGCTGTGGCATTCAGTGGTGCCGAGTGATGCTGTTGCATTGAGTGATGCTGTGGCATTGAGTGCTGCTGTGGTGTTGAGTGCTGCTGTGGTGTTGAGTGGTTCTGTGGCGTTGAGTGGTTCTGTGGCGTTGAGTGGTTCTGTGGCGTTGAGTGGTGCTGTGGTGCTGAGTGATGCTGTGGTGTTGAGTGATGCTGTGGGAAGGTAATAAGGAGGATAGATAGAGGGTAGGAAAGAGAAAGGAGAGAAGGGGTGAAAGAAGGGTTGGCGTGGAGATGCAGAATGATGAGGTGAAAGAGCACTAAAGGGGAGTTGGACAGCACACATACCATCTGATGTACATATACATTGCTCTAAAACGTTGTGCCGATTGCTTTACTAGGATGGCTTAGCATATGGGCACTTGACCCAAGAGAGGGGCGCTCATTAAAATCACCTATTATAAGTTATTGGGTAGACCAGCATGCCATTCACTATACATAAGTTTTTTAAAATATTTGGGTGCTACGATACTGCCAAGGTCACAGATTAACGCAGCCAAAAATGTGTTTCTTCAGACAGCACGACTTTGCCATGCACTGTCAGCATTGTTTAGCACTGGGCAGCTGCCCATGAAGAACGTGAAATTACATCAAGTCAAGGTAAACTATAGTGCGTGCTCAAAGTGATTAAAAAAGTGTTGCCAAATCTCATATTCGTGCAATGAGTGAGATCAAGCGTGACTCTGTGACCAAACAAGCACTTTGAAGCATAACTCAATGTGTGTCCAAGTCTGCTGCTCCCAATTACTACGAGCTACATTAACTGTCCAAATGTTGTGCGCAACCATGTTAATAATAAGCAGAATTCCCAACACAATTGCATTGTCTGCTTACCGATTTATGTGACCCATATGAAGCAATCCTCAAGGATTTGCTACTCCTTGTGCTGGCAACCGTCTGCAAAAAAGCAAGGGGATTCATTCGATCTAATCACTACAACATGTTATTAATGCTAGAGGGACCTGTGAGAGATATGGCTTACCAAGCAAATAGTGGGGGGCTGCTCCTCCAACGTGCCGCTGTCCCTGCAGTCGGTGGCCCTAGGAGTGTGTTTGAGCGGCCGATAACAAAAGAAGCAATGGTGGATAGCCCCACAGGGTATTTGACATACAGTCAAGCAGTCTGAAAGATAGTGTATTACTGTATTAATCCAAGTTGGCAAGATATCTTGCACACAATGGACACTGGGTGGCTCAAGCATCTGGCAGGTAAAGCAAGTCGCGGTATCTATTATCTAGCATAATTAATAAAATTCCCAAAAAAGAAGATTCGTAGCATTGAAAGGCGAGGTTGAGTGTTGGTGGAAAGAGCGACACAGCGATGGGAGACAGCCTCTGTCTTAACTGTGTGATTACAGTGGGCTGAGAGCCCCCACCTACCCACCCATAGCCGCGAGCTGAAATTGTCTAACTGGTGAAAAGCATCCACGGGTGAGGGTTGCTTGGAGCAACACGCACATGCGCTCCACCTAGTGCCTAACACCCTATTGTTGTGGAATCGGCATGGAGGGGGTTGTGAGGCGGCGTTGGCTGCCCTAAAAAGACTGGGATCGTAGTGTGTGCACAGAATAAAAGCTAACAAAAGCAAGACGCGGGACCCTATGCTTAAGGCGTCCCGCATTGCAAACCTAAATATATATATATTTGTTAAAATCACCCGCTTTTTAAAAAGAAGATGCGCTGGTGCTATTACGGTTGTGCCGCGCTATAAGATAATAAAAACATACAATGTTAAAAGAAACAGTACGTTGTGCGATCTAAACACATATATATTTTTTGCTAAATTAACCCGCATTTAAAGCACATCGTGCATGCTTCTGGAGCTTAGCAAACAAGAAACCTGGTAGGAAAGAAGGAGTGAGGAAGAAGGCAAAGATTGGCGGTGAAAGTCCGGAGGGAAAGAAGTAGAGAGAAACGAAATTAACAGGGTTAATCTTATAAAACACGCTCTCGGCATTGCTGTGGGGGGGTGGGCGGGGGAGCAGCAGCCTTTGATGTCTGGTGGTGTGAGAGACAAATGTTCATGTGCGAGGCTTCCTTTCAAGTCAGGTGGGGGGGCGGGGAACAGGGGAGCAAGCGAGTGGGAGGGAAAGAGCATATGGGGTGTGAGTGAGGCCAAGCACGTGCCTGGCGAAGCGTCACGCTTCAGTAGACAACATGCATTGGGAGGAATGCACTTGTTAAAGAGTGTTGTTTCCCCTACAATAGTTCAGAGCAATAAATAGCTCGACCTAAAAAAGTAGGTCCTAAAATGGTCTTAAAAACGGGAGCAGTGAATGTTTACAAGTACTTGCTCAATGCTCGGGGGGGTGCTCTGGGGGAGGGCTAAACCCAGGACAATGCATGCCATGGACAAAGAGTGACAAAGAATATGAGACAAATGATGGAGTGAGCAAATGTGAATGGGCCGAAGCCCAAGATTAAACATAACATGTCTCTTCAAGACAGGGAATGTGCTGTCAGGCCAAGACTTAAAAAATAATTTGAATGCAAACTGGTACATAAAATGTGAGAGCCAATACAACTAAAGACAAGGTGCCAGGTGAATACACTCCCCCCTTTCATGCTCTCTCACCCTCCCCTACCGCTTGCCCTCTTTCATTCTTTGTCTACTTCCCCTGCTCCTATCACCTCCCCCCTTAATCTCTCCCCTTGCCCGATTTGCCGCCTAGCCCCTGTCCCTTGTGCCCTTTAACTAAGCACTTCTTCTCCCCTTGTTGGGGAAAGATCCAATTAATTATACTCTGGAGTCTCAGTGATCCCTCTGAGAGAGTTCACAGCGCCAAGGGAGCCACTCACAAGTGAGGTATGGTATGGTGCCCCTTGCCAAAGCACCCTCTCTCCCCTTTTTGGGAAAGGATCCAGTAGGTAGGCCTTGGAGGCTCAGAGACCCCTCTGAGAGAGTACACTGCGTACGGCATAGGGAGCCTCTCGCAGCGGAGTTGGGGGTATGATACCTCTTCCCCTGGGATCACAGCTCACTGTACTTTGGACTCAGCTATTACTCGTCTCCCGGCTTGTGCCCCCCTCACCGTACCCCTCTTCGTTCATGCTGTGTCTCTCCCCCTCTCCCTCCTCTTTCCCTCCTTCGTTCGCTGTCTACTTCCCCTGAATCTCTCCCCTTGCCTGCTCTTTCCCGTACGCATATTATCTTTATTGTTTGTCTCGTCCTAACATGTAACTATGTAGCTATGCTCTAATAACTGTGTAACCTTTGTAACGATGTAACCTGCAACTATGGTCTGATACTCATGTAAAGCGCTCTGATACCTCTGGGTCTAGCCAGAGCTATATAAAACCTTTCAAATAAAAATAAACAAATAAATAGGTGGCGTGTAGTAGGGCTCTACCACTGTTGGCCCTGATGGGACCCTAACACCAGGAAGTGGGTGAGGTTATGGAGTTAGTGGTCCAGTGTTCCCATTCTCATGAGTTTCCACTGACTTGCCTGCCACCATTTCCAGCTCCATAGCATGCTAAGCTGCATGAGTTTGGCCTAAGTTTTGACAACCCTTCCCCTTTGTGAATGATAAAATAAGTTTGTTGGAAAGTAGGCAGTGGTCCAAAGGAGCACTGCCAACTCTCAAACAAACTTTTAAGAAAATGAACGTTTTTCTTTAAAGAAGCTGTTTCCATTAAGGAAAACACATTGCATTATTAAAAAAAATGTATTTAAAGATGATCACAGGCATGGTGGTCTGCTAACCATAGTACGTCTCCTTCCCTGATTGGATTTATTATTTTATAGAGCGCGCAAATGCCCAAGGGCGTCTTGGCGCTATGACAATAGATGGTGTTCAGGACTGACCCTGTGATGGCCACCAATCAGAGTGAGTCACAATTTATCAACTACCTCATTAATATTCATGAGGTCAGTCAGAATATGACCCACTCCCAATCAGGAAGTGGTGGTTCTACCATTTTTATGGATCACAATTTTGCAGCTCCAAATAACAAATAACATAATCTTAAAATCTAATCATCTGGAACTATAATTTGTTACCAAACCTTTTTTTTCATTTTAGGAACAACATGGAAGAGTCAGCTCAACCCTTATATAGGCTGGAAAAATAATTCCATTCCTATTAAATCTAATTTCTGTGAAAAGATGTTTAGATTGCAAGTCAGCAACTAGCACCTAACATTATCCTATTTAACTCAAGCACAGAAGGACATGTCCAGGGAATGACCGTCTCGCTGTCATTCTTTTTGAGAAGTCTTTAATGAAAAGTACTGAAGAGCGATCTCTTAAATTACACAGCCAACTTGGTGTCAGGAGTGTACATCTCACATTGAACATATGCCTTAACCATAAAAGAAGAAGGATTAAAAAAATTAATTAACGAAAATTTAGCGAAGGGCTTTATTAGACATTCAGTTTCTCTAGCGGGAGTGCTCATCTTTTTTGCCCAAAGGGCTAATGGTGAATTAAGGTCATATTTTGATTATAGAGAGTTAATTAATTAATAGGATTTAGAGCTATAGGTCCCATATATCAAGCTTTTAGCCAATGCCATAGCCCAAGGTGCCCGATCCCCTCATCTTGGTCCGGAGCAGAAATTATACCTATATTTAAAAAGGGAGATCGCGCTGCTCAGGGCAATTATAGGCCTATTAGTATAATCAATGCTATGCAAAAGATAGTTGCACGATTGATTCTGGGTAGGATTCAGGGATGGTTGTTGGACGAGGATATTTTGTCACCTTTGCAGGTGGGATTCAGGTCTCACACAGGCACCCTAGACCAAGCTCTTAGATTTGTTCTAATCTTCTGGAAGGAGGTCTTCCTGGGCGGGGGTATGATCTTTGCGGCGTTTGTGGACCTGAAATCCGCCTTTGATCTTGTCCCTAGATCTAGGCTGTGGGAGGTTTTATTAAAAATTGGGATGCCTAAAGAGATGGTGGCCATATTGATTAAATTGCATGAACACACGTATGCACAGGTGCGATGGGGCAAACCAGGCGAAGTCACCGAAAAATGTATGGTAAATAAAGACGTCCGTCAGGGGTGTGTGCTGGCCCCAACCCTGTTTTCTATTTTTATCAACGGGGCGGTCCAGTACTTTACCAACTACCCAACGGACGCACCGATACTGGCTGGCATGAAAGTGCCCCTCCTCATGTTTGGGGATGACACCTTGATATTATCTAAAACTAGACAGGGGTTACAACTAGCCCTGTCTAGATTCGAGGTGTTCTGTCGCGAGCATGAGGTGGTCGTCAATGTAGGGAAAACTAAGTTCATGGTGCTCCATGGGTCTAAGCCAGTAAAAGCACGCGTCCTTATGGATGGTGAACCCCTGGAGCAGACCAATGTCTTTACCTATTTGGGTGTCACCTTCAGTGAAAAACTGAGTTGGAAGACCCAAATAGATACATTGGCGTTAAAACATGCCCAGTTAGCTGGTGCCTTGCTCAAGGAACATAGTTTGTCCCTCTCTAGAGCTATTGCTCCGATTATTGACATATACACAGCTAAAATCTGTCCAGCAATTCTCCATGGAGCATAACTGTGGGGTTTTAGCAACATATCTTCCCTCTCCACAGCCCAGAATAAGTTTATGAGATCCCTTGCGGGACTGCCCCAATCCTCTCCCAGGATTCCACTGCTATACGATCTTGGTTGCCACGCACTAGAAGATGTTGCCCGATACAGACCTTTGGCATTCTGGAGACGTCTCTGGACAACTCCAGAGCTCCATATGTATGCCAGGGCCATGTTGGAAGTAAGGGAGTTAAGCCGATCACATAGGATCCCATGGTTTTCGGGTGTTAAATCGCTCCTAATCGATATGGGAATGAGAAATCTCTGAGATCACCCCGAGACTGCAGATTTTCCATCTAAAAAGCTTTTTAAAGCAGCATACTGGGAGTTGATCAAAGTGAGGAGATTTTCCACCCATGTTACTACCTCACTTACAAGAGAGTACCTTGACATTTGGGACGAACCACATTTGAAGACCTATTGGGATCTAGTGGCAAAACGACTAGACTGTAAATTATACCATCATTTCAGGGTTGGCACCCTGCCCTTGCGATGGCTTAGGGGCAGGTGGGATACTGCTACTAGTAAAATGTGTCAGTTCTGCAAAGACCAGACAGAAGATATAGACCACCTCCTATTTGTTTGCCCGGCTTACCACAAGCCAAGAAGTATATGGCTGAAACCTATGTGCAAACTTATGGGCACCGGATCAGCCATGGTGGCAAAGAGATGGCTGAAAACGGACACCACCCACTACGTTGTCATATGCGTGGCAACATTTTTGAGCTGGGCTTGGGTCTTGCGGGCAAAAAGGGTGGGTAACGCAACAGCCATGTAGGGCTCCTGATTTTACATTTATACTGCACTATATAAAGTGATTTTTAATAGATTTTATAGGTATGCTATTAGGGCACTCATAAGTCTTTTTGCTGGGTTAAGTTTAATACATTTTTTAATCGTTCTTAACATTGTTATAATTATTGTGTATTTATGTATTTATTAATGTGATGGTGTATAATGTATTTTTGAAAATTCTTTACTACCTTGGACTTCGATTAATGGTTGATATTTGTAACATTGCTTTCCTTTTTAATAACGTCTTTTATGATGAAGAATCGCAATAAAGACTTATGAAATTAAATGAGTTAAATATAATGGCTGGGAGAATTAGCGCTCCATTACCATTGATCTCTGTTCTGTTGGATCAACCATGTGATGGCACAATTTTTACCAAGCTGGATCTATGTGGTGTGTATATTCCTATCAGAATAAGAGCAGGGGATGAATGGAAGATGCTCATAAGGACTTTGTAAATGCTGTATTCGCTTTCCAACATCTATTCAATGAAATCTTTAGCAATCTTCTGGGTTTAATTGTCATTGTCTACATGGATAGCATAATAATTTTCTTGAAGTTTTTAATGGCGCACAACCATTCATAAGAGAAATTCTGAGAAGCCTATGTAAGCATCATTTATATGCACACTGGAAAAGTGCAATCTTGTAAGCTCCTCAGAATCTTTTCTGGCATTCATCACCATGTCCAATGAAATTACCATGAAGACTAATAATATCAAAGGATTACTACAATGGCCCATCACTAAATTCATCAAGGAAATACAAATATGATTTGTTTTCTTTCATCTGCATCCAAGTCATTCAACCTTTTACTACTATTGGATCTCCTGTTATCCCAATTGGCTAAGTAGGGAACAGTTTTATTTTGGGGTCTAGAGCAAGCTTCAACATTCTACACCTTGAAAAAAGCACTTACTTCTGCTCTCATTTTGAGGCATCATAATTTTGGCATTCCTTTCGTAGTGTAGACAGATGCCTCCTCTACAGCAATTGGGCCATCTTTTCACAGAGAGATGTAGATTCCCAAACCTTTCATCCTGCGGCATTGTTTTGCAGTACCTTTTGTACACTTATTTCTTCCTTTCTCCTCATACTAACTCTCTCCTTTACCTTTTTGTCCAGTGCTTATTTCCGTGCAGCTTTTCCCTGTGGGTCATCATAGGCTCATTCCAGTCCTTGTTTTTCCTACTTTCATCAGGGTGAGTCACAAACAAATATGCTTGAGTACAGGACCAAAAGGTTTTTATTTTTTAACAGGAACAGGAGATTTATATCGAAGCCATATTAAGATATTTCTCTTTCTTTCTTTCTTTTGCGTACCACTGCTTTGGCTAGTTTCCAGCACCAGAGTGGGTCCCATTCTTCTTCTTTCCCCTATTTCCCTTCTTTTGTACCCCTGTTTTTTATTTCTTTGTAGTCGATTAGGCTTAGTCTTGGAAGACCATAAAAGGGATTGGGGAAGCAAAAGGTCTTGCAGCAGTTGACGTTTCTCCAGTCCTGAAAATTACTTGGCTGAAGAGGCATAGCCCATATGCTGATTGGTGTACTAGAACTATATCTTTCTCAAAACAACTTTGTAATTAGCAGTGTTCTGCTTCAGGAAGTTATTGATCATCTAATGATGAGATAATTTTGAACGAATACAATCTTTCTTCAGTGTAACTTCAGTACCATGTTTTACAAGCCTGAATCTGTCGCTATTGTCACCTTTAAGTGTATATATTCCTTAACAGAAAAAGACAAAGAAATACTGAAGACTTACTTGCAAGAAAATTTACAAAATGGGTTATTTGTACCATCTTCTTCACCAGCTGGGGCTCCATTAGTTTTCATACCCAAAATAGTTCAGGACCTCTACCCTTGCATTGATTGCAGAGATTTAAATAAAATTACGATTAAGGACCAATATCCTTTGGATCTATGGGCCCGATGTAGGTAGCCCTTTACCGATCGGAATCGGCCGAAAATACCGATTTTCGGCCGTTTCCGATCGGTAAAGGGCTATTGAGATGTAGGGGCACATTTTCGGTAATTTTACCGAATCGGTATCATTACCGAATCGGTAAATTTACCGATTCGGTAATATGTACCGATTCGGTAAAATAATTACCGATTCGGTAATATTTACCGATTCGGTAAAATTACCGAAAATGCAATGTAGGTAGGCAATGTACCTTCTGCACATGGCTTACAGAATCGGTATTTTACCATGGAATACAAATCCATGGTAAAATACCGATTCCGGTGTGCATGCACATGTGTGCATGCGCACCTATGTCATGTGACAGGCAGACCTGCCCTTAGGGCAGGTATGCCTGCCACATGGCACCCAAGCCTGTTTTGGGGGTGCCAGGGGGTGTCAATGTGACACCCCCTGCACCCTTGTGAATTCGGTATTTACCGATTCGGTAAATACCGAATCGGTAATGCCCATTCATTCCTATGGGCTTCAAAGCCCATAGGAATGAATGGGCATTACCGATTCGGTATTTACCGAATCGGTAAATACCGAATTCATCCGATTCGGTATTCCAGCACATCTGGAATACCTACATATCGGACCCATAGATTTACCGAATTTAAATTACCGAATCGGTAAAATTCGGTAATTTAAATTCGGTAAATCTTTTCTACCTACATCTAGCCCTATGTCCTTTGGCTCTAATAAAGGAAATACTGGAGTTTGTACAAGGAGCACAAGTCTTCATTGACCTTAACTGTGTTGTGCTTACCATCTTCTGCTTATAAATGAGCATGACTTAGGCAAGTTTGCTTTTCTCACCCTACCTGAGCATTTTGTTTACTGTGTATCGCCATTTTGGTTGAGCAATGCCCTACCTATTTTCAGTGTTTTGTCCTACACAGGATGGTGATTTTTCGGATGTAAATGTAGATCTGTTCAAATTTACACGGCAATTAAAATTAAAGGAATTTTTTTGCAACAAACCTATGTGTAACTCAATACCTGGGGATTTGGGTTTTGAAGTAGAACCTGTAAACATGTCTATCGCTGAGATAAAGGGCTTACAATGTTTAACCTCACTAAATGAGGAATTGGAAATAGACTTAGACACCATTCGCTCTGAATGTAGGATTACAGAAAACATGTCTGATGATAGTGGATTACATCCCAAATCCAAGTTTCTCCCCAATGTATACCATCAGAACATTGACATTTTTAACGAGCGAGTGTCTGCCGGCCTATACAAACTTGAGAGAGAAAGTATGGCACAAAGATCTAAAGACTCCAACCTTACTAAAGGGGAAAGAGATGCCCTTAAGAGACTACGGGAAGACCCTGACATAGTAATTAAGGAGGCCGACAAAGGGGGAAACATTGTTGTTATGAATAGAAAAGACTACACACACGAGATTAAGAGACAGTTGGCTGATAAAGACTGCTATGAGCAAGTGACACACAATCCAATTGGGCCACTAACTATCGAGATTAATTCCAAATTACTAGATTGGAAAGACATGGGACTACTCAGCGATCAGGAATACCAATACCTACTAGTCTCCAACCCCAGATCTCCCTGTATATATATCCTCCCCAAAATACACAAAGGTGGGCCATTCCCGCCAGGTCGTCCCATCATCTCGGGAATAGGCTCACCTACTGAGAAACTATCAGAATATATAGACCTGAAACTTAACAAACATGTCTCGAACTTACCGTCTTTTATTCAAGATAGCAAAGACATCTTGAACAAATTACAAGATTTTGAATGGTCAAATGATCTCTTTTTTGTAACCTTAGATGTTACAAGTCTCTACACTTCCATCCAACATGATATTGGCCTCAAAGCTAGTGAATTCTATCTGGATAGAGAAGGGGCGGACTTGCTCTTTAAGAACCAAATGGTCCTCGAAATGATGGAACTGGTACTGACAAAAAACTATTTCCTGTTTGATGATATGTGGTACCACCAAAAGAGGGGTACTGCGATGGGGACCAAATTTGCACCATCGTATGCCTGTCTCTTTATGGGACAATTTGAAAGGGAGCATGCATGGAACCAGAGTGCCTCCCCCTGGACCAACAACATCGTGTTCTGGGGGAGGTACATTGACGATATCATCTGTCTCTGGTCCGGATCTGAGGTTGATCTTATAGACTACTTTGATTACCTAAATAAGAACTACATGAACGTGAAGCTCACGATGGATTACAGTAGAGAGAGCATAAACTTTTTGGATCTTAAGTTCTATATCAAGAACAACAAAATCCAAAGTACCCTTTTCCGTAAGGACACTGCCTGCAATGCGGTTTTGCATGCAAATAGTGCGCATGCCAGTTCCACAATCAAAAATATACCATTTGGAGAAATGGTACGCCTTAAGCGGAATTGCACTGAAGCAGAATCCTTTGACACCAATCTCCAAGCACTCAAGAGTCGTTTTGAAGCTAGGGGATACAGTAAAGAGGTCATCCATAGAGCAGAGAACAGGACACGCAGGATCCCCAGGGACGAAACTCTTAAAATTAAATCACGTAAGAAATTCAAAACAAGCACAGATGTCAGATTCATAACAAAATATACCAGGCATAGCAACAGCATATTCAAAATTCTAAAAAATAACTGGCATCTTTTAAAAGAGGTCCCAGGATTACAACTACATGTGAGAAACAATCCCTCAGTGACATATCGCAGAGGTAGAACACTACGTAACCAACTATGCCCTAGCTATCTTAAATCGAACAAAGATGCCAATACCAATTGGCTGCCACAGAAACCAAAAGGTTTCTTTACATGCAGGGAGTGCAATATCTGTGAATATGGCAAAGATAAAACCAAACAGTTTACATTCAATGGCTCACCAAATTTTGAAATTCTATCCTTTATAAACTGTGCGACTACTTTTGTAGTATATGTTTTGGGCTGTAATTGCGGATTAATATACGTGGGCAGCTCGAAACGCAACCTCAGGATAAGAATCCAAGAACACAGGAGAGCAATCTTGAATAAAGATGCTAGATACGCCCATACAAAACACTTTTGGGAAAAACATAGTGGGAAACCTGATTTTTGGTTCCATGGTTTGGAACATGTACAACTGCCCATAAGAGGAGGTAATCGGGAGGTACTTCTTAGACAGCGGGAGGCAAGATGGATTTGTAAACTTCAAAGCATAAAAAACTGTATGAATTTGGATAGTGAAATGTACCACTTCTTATAAAGAAATGATAAGTTGTATTGCTTAGAATTAATACTTTGCCAAAACTGTGTGAAGAACTGTGTGAAGTTCTGAGTCAATACTGTAGCAAAACTATACAATTCATATATAATGCATATATCCTTGAAAAACTATTCTTGTCTGTCATGAGGAGTACCAACAATGTAACGAGAGTATGTCAATGATGTGACCAGATATGAATTCAACATAGACACATCCTCCCTTTTTTATACTCTCCCATATAGAACAATATTAAGTTCTATTATTATAAAAAAATATCTTTGCTCCCTTAACACCACCTTCCCACTTACCCCCTAAATCAGGATAATACAAAAATGAAAATGCAAAACCAATATTGCGAAGTTTAACATCCAGTTTGCCTAAACTTAGAATGTACCCCTAGGTCTTAGGAGACAGCCCCATGTGCAATGGCTTACCCATCCGTCATGCCTAAAATCGAACTAAGGACATAGATTGATGAAGCTCTTGATAGAGAACCAATACAATCATAATTGATTGATATAACTTCGAGATTAAAACAACCCCAATCTGATATAAAGGGTTCTACTATAGGGCAGCTATCCGTTCCAAGATGGCGCCCGCAAAACACGCGAGTTGCAATCTAATACAAAAGTGATCTGTATATGATTATATATAAGAAAGGTCTTGATATTCAGGACTATGGTATCATTGAGGGACCTTCTCATACACAGCTTGACACATAAATGGGAATATGACGCCAGACTAATTGGGAAGACATCGCGATCGACAACAAAATTATCTTCCCAATAATAGCGATATAATACACAGAAAGGAGTGTACATTTCTCATAAAAATAGGATTACATGTAGGATCCGCCGAAATGTACCCCTAACGCACTTTATTACCAGCGTTATGCAAAACTGACTAGTCCAATATGGCGTCCGGGAAACAATAAGACTTAATGCAACTGCGAGTTGCTACTAGTTTTAAAACTAGACCAAATAACGAACTAAATGTAAGAAAGGACTTAGTATTCGGCACTACGATAATACTGAGGGGCCAATTCGGCACTAACTCGGCACTACAACACCAGATATACTGATTTGACATCGCGATCGGTACTTTGAGGTTTTTATGCACAGCGAGTGCTAAAATACATAGAAACGATGTCACGTTTCCTATAGAAACCAAACTGTGGGAAAGACTAAATAAAATGTACATTTCACGCGCCATACTAGCAATGCTATGCAGAATTTGACTAGTCCAAGATGGCGCCCGAAAAAACTTAGTCTATGTAACCAACCACAGGAGCATAAATAAATCAGCCAATGGGCTAACTACTATCTGTATATAAGGCGGTTCCAATAAATGGCGAATTCAGCCTGGAACCAGCCATGCCGAGACGCCGAAACTGACAACGGTAACCACAGGTGAGAGACAGGGCTAGGGGCTTAGCAAACATAGATACTGGTTTTTTAATAGCCAATATCCTAGGGATATGATAGAAATGGTAGTACTAATATTTGTGGCACATAATTAATATACTTTTGGCACACAACTAAGTAATTTTTTGGTACTTTCTGTGTAAACTCTATGTTTTCCTCTCTTTATTTTGAGAGTATTTAACTATCTTAACACAGAAGGCTATCTTAGAGTGTTTAACTATTTTCTGTCCAATTAGAAGGCTATTGTTTTAAAAATCCATGGAGAAAGTTGTTAGGCTGTTTAGAATAATAATGGGCCTTTAGCCTGTACAACAGGGATTCTGTTTAGGAGCATGGTTTGAGAGGTATTACCGTTCTGGGGTATTCTGTTATTGGGCAAAACGTCCCTTGGCAGTGACCATTTGTGATATCAGGTTGGGCTAATAGTCTGCAATGAGAATAGGATATACAAGAGGGATTTGGCGTCAAATTCTGAATAGCTATACTTTGTTTTTGCCTCCCGTCTAGCACTGTACCCACCTGTAACAAATACAACCAGGGACGGGTAGTTTTTTTGAAATACAAGAACGATTTCGGACAAGACCTACAAAGTCCACGATACAAAGAAAAGATAAGGGAAGAGAGATACTCCAAAGGCTTTTAAAGGTACGCATAATAAGAAGATATATAAGACACTGCAGGCGTAACATAATAATATAGATTGGATATAAAACAATGTCTCTTTTACTGATTAGAAATAGGCTGGAATAAAGAAATGACCCGAAAAATACCAGTGTGACTACAGAGGGACCTTACAAAAGACAACTTACCGGATATACTCGCAGCGGTAAGAATCATAGCCTTGTTAGTACACTCCTCACTGCCAAACAACTTGTGTCTAATTCTATCATTACCTTCTCCTCTCCATGCCCCTTTGATAATGAAACATAATTCAATTTGGTAATGAAACATAACCTAGTAGATGGAAAGGAGGACGGTCTATCTTGAATATGGGTAGGCTTTTTTGGCGATGCAAATATCGAAAAGAGAGTGAATATGATGTTGATATGTGTCATAAATGTAGACACAGACTACTAGTACATGTTACAACAAGACTAAAATGTGCAGACTGTATTTGTGTATTTTTTGGTGTGATCTCTCCAACCTAGGATAAAATTATGTACGTGTTACTTACCCTTGACTGTGAAATGGTGATGATAGATATAAATGTGTTAAGACAAAGTAAGATATATGTTCTCTTCTATCAATAGGGATATACTCACCTCTATTTACAGGGAATGCTTAACATTAAAGTACAATTTTAACTGTGAGACATACATTGTATTAAGGATGTTCTGAACCTTTCTTGCTGTTCTTCCACGTAAACCTCCCCCTTCCGTGGTGGTAACTGTTTAGAAAAGGATGTTTTTTTAAAACGAAGTTTTTAAAGTTAACAAATATTCGTTGATCAGTCTTTCCTTTGCTATAGGCTACTGTGTCCGTCCTTTGCTTTCCCTGGTCCCCAGGGAAAGATGTACTCTATAAAGAATGCCCATTGAGGTAAAGCAAAATGGGCTAATATGTACACGTTTGGCTATGCAGGAAATTGATGGGAATATTTTGTCTTTTATTTGTTTTTTCAGCCCTGAAGAAACTCCTTGGTAGGGAGTGAAACGCGTTGGCTGATCTCACTACTTATTTTATTGATATGCCTTTTGTTGCTGAACAAAGATAAATAAAGAACATTTCTCTACTTACTTTATTTGGACTCTCATTTTGGTGCGCCCCCTTGAGTATCTAAACTATTTTCAGTGTTTATTGATTCCATATTTTCTGATGCTATGAATCATTTTGAAGGGATATCTCTGGATGACATATTAGTGTTTTATAAGATTCTTGTGGAACATCAAGATCATGTGAGGCTAGGGCTAGAAAGATTTCTGCAACATCATTTATTCTGTAAAACTAAGAAGTGTGAATTTGAGGAGTAGCTATGATTCAGACTGAATGCCTCTAGTCTTTTCATGGATCTAGAGAAGGTTTCAGCTGTTTTGGAATGGCCTTCACCTACTAATGTCAGAGATTCCAAGTTTACTTGGATTTCCAAACTTTTATTGTCAATTTATTAAGAATGCTGTAGCAATAACTAGTAACATCCCTCATGTTTGGAAGAAAGAACATTTGAGAAACTTTCTTTTTTAGTATGATTAAGCTGAAAGGGCTCTTAAGACACTTAAAAGGATATTTACTCAAGAGCCAATATGATGTCATTTATGCACTGCTATGAAGTACATTGTAGAAATGGACTTGCTGATTCGCTCCAGAAGGGCCATACTGTCACATATGTATCCAGGGCTTATTGGAACCAGCCACAGTCAGAGGAACACTGTGTATGCACCATGCACTCAGGCAGCGTGTTGCTGGATGCTGTGCCCAGCGCATAGCAGGGCTTTCTTGTGGCTGTGGCCACCCTGATGGTTCCTTTCAATGTAAAAACATTTGGTTGATGGACCCCGTTGGTTTTGATGGCTATCCACCAAACTTGCACCATCACGAAGGCATCGACAACCGCGGCAGCACGGAGGAGCAGGGAGGCCGAATTCGTTAATACAGAGCCACATATTGTCTCTGCGAATTTTAAGAAGAATCTTCTTATCCGACAATTATCAAGAGTCGTGAAATTATCGTTGTGTACCTGAATTAAAAACAGGAATTTTTACGCCAAGCATCTTCGGTGGCCCCTCCGTGCACTTTGACTATCTGTGCATCTATAGAGAAGCTTGGGCGAGTATAAAACCGCTAAGAAAATATTGTTTGCCGGATGAAAAGAATTGATACATTCATCCCACAATTTGAGCAGATATCAAGTAAATTGTTGTGAATGTCTTGAAGAAGGTGTGAAGATTAATTAAAGCACCGAAACGCTGCGTCGACTGTGTTCACTTGATTATATATGACTGTTTTTATCCTTTGCCATAAGAATTGTCCACTGTTTGGTGGCCTTTATAAATTGGTTTTAACTATTTTTTAGATTTTAACCCGTTCGGGAGGTAATAAATTTTATGTTCAAATCTTGATATATTTTGTTCACTTAGTGTTATTAACTTTTCACATTTATTCTGTACATTTGTCTACTTAGCACTGCCCTGCTTTAGGTACTACTTCCGTAATTACTTTTTTATAGGCTTCTAAAGTATCCATATTTTTGTTTTTATACTTTAGGGTATCTTACCTAAAAAAACTCAGACAGGGTCTTATATCCTTTTCTAGTATCCACCAAACTTTACATGTTTCTTATTTTTCAGAAACAAACTCTTAAAGCAGAGTTTGTTTCAGAAAAACTCAACAATACTGACCCTTGCATACGGAGAGTTTTCTCCCAGGATGTCAGGGTAATTTTTGTTTTTTTCTGTCCTTTCCACAAGGTTTTTTTCTGGCAGTGACGGACAGGAAGAAAAAGACATTACACCGTCCACCCTAAATAGAGTGGGTAGTGTAATTCCTTCCTCTGATGGCCCCTACTCCTTTGAGTTGTCGGAGGAAGTTTTCATCATCAACCAAAAACTTAATGTCTGTCCATCTCTAAATGAGGTGGGGGACTGAGGGTTTAGCTGACTGGGTACTCTACTGCAATTGCAACAGAGTACCCTGTCAACTAAAGTCTCAATCAGGCCCTAAGATCCCAGATGGCAATTGTCTGATTTATTATGCAATTGAAGAATTAGCCTGAACCTTTTGTGTTGAAAACTAATTACTAACTTCCACATCAACCCCAGGCAATTATTATTTCAAGTATTGTGATATGATGAGAAAAATGTTGCATATTAGGTTATTGTTCTTAAAGTTTTTTTTCATTTCTCAGAAAGTGCTTAATCCTGACATAGGTCTGTGTGTAATGAGGGGTTAGTAGAATTAAATTTGTAAATCTGAATCAATTCAGGTACAGCAAGGAATTACATTTATTCACTTACTTTTCAGGACATAAATAGTTAGCCTCATGAGAAGACAGACCTATTAAAAGTCTTTTTGCTTCCTTATATAGCAGAAAATGTTACAAGGATAAACTCTTACTCATAAATTCATTCATTCATTCATACTACTTGACAACACCAGTTGTGACTCTTTCTCTGTCTTCCCAATATCCTTTCCCTCCAGGAGGTTTGTTTATCCATTTTAGCATTTAGGAACATTGAAAACGTATGTTTGGTGGGACCGAAGTATCAACCAGTTCATGACATTTCTTCAGAGAGTAAGTTCATGACAGTGGCTCACTACTCTGGAACTCAAGTTAGTGGTTAATCCTGTGTTTGTTTATTGGGATGATGCTTGTTACCTCAAGGAAACCATGCCATGCATTTACTCCAGTTTCTTTGTGGTCGTATTAAATTAGTAGATGTGGTAGATTAAAATAGTTGTCCTGAGGTGTGATTACTTTTTTTCATAATCCTTTTTATTTGGATTTCAATCTTAGACATGTCACCCATTAGTGATACCATATTCGATTGTTACAACATTGCATTCAGTGTTATTATTGTCACGATAAATAGTAGCATGGGAATCCCCCTAGAAGGTACTGATATACTCTATCATTGAAGTGTAATCTCCCACCCTCTCCATGGAGGATGCTGAGAGTTGCAGAGGAGGTGGTTGCTGGCATAGTCGCCGCTGTTCCCCACCTGTATGACAGTCTCTAGTCCATAGTCCCTTGCAAAGGGAGTCTGTAAGTGGAAATCCATAAACGTAACTGAACATGGGAATTTGGAACCAAGGGAATGACAGGATCGTGGGGGGGAGGGAGAGAGGGCGCGGGGCGCATAAGGCGGGGGTCAATGTAGCTGAGCACCGCAGCTTGCCCACCAGTGTATGCAGACTGTGCTACCCTGATCGTTGGTGCATGTTCCCGGATCGTGGGGTGGGGGTGCACTGGTGTAGCCAGGGAAGGGAAGCTGCCCAGGCGGTTCAGGGTGCGCCTGATCCGGGCATCGCCTGTGTGTCCTGTTGGGGTTCCACACCATCAGTGTGTGCTTGCTTAAATTCGTGTAGGATCATTGCCCATTCGAAGAAGGTAGAACGCTTGCGTGTGCCTCGAGCTTCCTCCTGACGAATAAGGTCTTCTTCCGCCGCCGCCCATTTCTTTACTGCCCCTCACCATGCTGCTATTGGTGGACCCTCTGCTGCGCGCCAGTGCATTGCAATACTACGCTTTGCTAGTAGGATGGCCAACAGGGCAAATTTGGTCTCTACCTTCTTGCTTTTTTGGCGCCTAAAAATGCCTAAGGCGCATGCCTCCCATGTGTGGAAATCCGTGAGGCCTGTGACTGTTTGTAGTGTGGCGTGTACCAGGCACGTCCAGAGCATGTGAAGAAAGGGGCCACCTGGAGTGTGACAGCGGGGGCATTCAAAGTGGGATGTCAGGAAAAAACGCTTAAGCTATGCTGGTGTTAGATAAGTGTGGTGCAGCACATGAAACTGGACATTTTTTAATCATTGGTTGCGGGACACCTTTTTGTGGTGCTCTCGGGCTCGCGACCACTCTCTGTCATGGAGGTCGCAGACAAATTCCTCCTCCCAATGGAGCCGTAAGCGGGTCAATGGTACGTGTGTTAGTTCCATGATGGATTTGTAAATCCACGTGATATGGTGTCTACCAGCCCCCATATGCAGTAGTGTAGTGTGTGCAGTACCGGATGAGTCTCGGGTTCCCCATCCCCTAGGTCCCAGGTCCATCTGCAGTCCGCCATCAGTTGCCGGTGGAGTAAGAATTAACCCGCTGGAAGCCTGCTTCCCTCGGTCAAGCCTGCGAACGAGATCAATTGACCGTCGGAGAACAGGGCCTCTGTTTCAGGGAGCTGGTGTTCAGTCCAGGTCCTGAGATCTACCGCGGAGTAGAACCCTTGACCTTTGGGGAGTCCCACCAGTGGCAACAATGGGGAGTACAGCGGGGAGCTCCTGGACATACGGTGAATCTGCATGATACAGGTTCTGGCCGTTTTGACCAGTAATGCGTGAGTCGGATTGAGAGTGGCACCCGGAAGGAGCATTCGTGTCAGCTCTGGGACCGTAATCTGTCCGTCATGGGTCTCTGTTTCCCCGAGGTTCCAATGCGCCGTCCAGCGTAACATCCACTGCAGCTGCGCCGCTAAGAAATAGGCCTCAAAGGACGGAGCACCCATCCCTCCTTTATCGCGAGGCAGCTGTAAGGCCGATAGGGCCACCCTGCAACGACCCCTACCCCAGATTAGGGAGATTAGGAATGAATCTAACTCTTGGAAGAAGGACCGCGGCGGCTTAACCGGAATATTAGCGAAGTAATAAAGCAGTCGAGGCACCATTATCATTTTGGATATGCTACCCTCCCGATGGGGGTCAAAGGTAGGGTCCGCCAAAAACTAACTTAACTTTTAGGCCCTCGGAGGGCTCGGTAGTGATTGCCTTCCAGGAGGTCCCGGGAGTCATGGTAAAGTCTGATACCCAAGTAATGCGGGGCGTCACCCGTCCATGCCAGCGAGTATTCTCCTATTCGAATATCTTGTTATGGGGCATTCAGGTGCAGGGGATAGATAGAGGATTTCTTCCAATTCACCCATAACCCTGCAGCCCTCTCGAAATCTGTGTGCGTGGACCAGAGGGAGGAGAGATCTGCCGTTATGTCTTTAATGTAGATAAGGAGGTCATCCGCATAAAGGGAGACGCAATGGGTGCGACCTCCCAGTGGGATGCCCCAATGTGCGCCCACTTCTCGTAGCCTCACTGCCAGTGGTTCCATGGTGATGGCAAAGATAACTGGGGACAGGGGGCACCCCTGGCGCGTACCGTGCATGATCTGGATTGGAGAGGACATATAGCGGCATATTATATCCCTTGTGGTTAAGTTGGTGTATAATAGCTATAAATTGGGGTCCATTGTCCACCCGACGCAGCGTCTCAAAGAGGTACTACCACGCCAGGGTGTCGAATGCCTTCTCCAGATCCAGAACGAGGCACCCCGCGCGAGGGAATCTGTCCCAGACCCCGTCCTGGACCTGAAACAGGCAAAGTATATTTTGGGAGGTGTTTCTCCCATGAGTCTATCTGCCAGAACCCTCCCCAGAATTTTGCAATCCGACATCAGGAGGGTAATAGGATGGTAAGAGGATCAGAGTAGAGGATCTTGATCGGGCTTCGGAAATGTTACAAGCACTGATTCCCGCATTGATTGGGGGAGATGTCCCACTTCCACCGCCTCCTGAAAGACTATGTCTAGCTGTGGAACCAACTGCTGAAAGAATGTAGAGTATAGTTCTATTGGGAACCCGTCATGTCCCGGAGCCTTGTTTTTGGCTAAGTGGCGAATGGCGGATTTGAGTTCCGCCGGTGTGAGAGGAGCATTCAAGGTCGTGCGTTCCTCATCTGTAACTTGGACTATAGTGTCTGTGGCCAATATGTTCTGAATGTGTTCCCCCCCAGTCCTGGGTCGGCTCCTTGTATAGCTCAGAGTAGTGGTCATGGAAGGCCAATAAAATGTTGGCCTGCACGTATACCATGTCCCCCTGTAATCGGTTGTGTTTGCGCATCCTGTCGACTAAGCCAAGCTAGCAGAGTGCCGGCAAGATTCCCTTCCTGGTGAGCTCTAGTGGTGTGGGTGCGGAAATTATAGCGCCGAAGGTCAGCACATGCCTCCTCGTACATAGTTTAGGCCTCTGCTAGTTGCGTTGGGGAAAGCTCTTGCTGATCCTCCTCTTTGGATAGCTGTGCTAATTGTTATTCTGCTCTGAGTACAGCCCTCACCAGTGTTTGTTTCACCCTGGTGATTTGCCTTAGGCACTCTCCTCAAAGGACCACTTTAAATGCGTCCCATTCTAGGGATCTGGTGGGTGTAGTGCCTGTGTTTTCAACAAAGCAGTTTTGGACAGTGTGTGATTGCTCGCGGTGGAACACTGGGTCCACAAGGCAGTACCTGGGGAGGCGCCAAGTGGGGATCGGTGGAAAGGGTGGCTGCCATGTGATTGACACTGTATGTGCTTTGTGATCTGAGATGACCCTACCCAAGTAGCCCGAGTGTCTAATGCGCGGAAGGAGAGACAGTATGCACATGAAGCGATCCAAACAGACCCGTAAGTTGCGAGGGATCGAGTGAAAGGAGTAGATCCTGGTGGTCGGTGTGTGTGCCGCCATGCGTCCGCTAGGGACCAGTGAGCTGTCCAGGCTCAGAATGTGGCTTTGTGCGCGGGGGCTGGTGAGTGGGTGCTGGGGGGGTGGGACCTATTTAAGGTGAGGTCTAGGGGGCAATTGTAGTCTCCCCCAGTATCCATGGGGAGCGAGTGAATCCCGCCAGTGTATTCGTAAGGGTTTCCCAGAATGGTGCCTGATCTACATTAGGGGCGTAGATGCTGCCTACAAGGATGGGCCGCCCATCCAATAACCCCTCCAGGAATGCGTACCGACCCTCGGGGTCCACACCCCTCCCGGTCTCGTGAAAGGGCACTCCGGGATGGATCCATATCAGTGCTCCCCGCGCGAAGGCCGAATAGGTCATAGCGCAGAAAAGACCACGCCATTTTCTCTGAAGTTTGCGTAATTCCTCTTTAGTGAGGAGGGTCTTTTGAAGGGATATGATCTGTGCCTGCTGCCTCTTGATATACGCATAGAGCGCATTACGTTTCCTGGCTATGTGCATCCCTCGAACTTTTAGGGTTAAAAACTGGAAGTCTGCATGCGCCATACTGGATACGTCATTATGCCCTGACAGCTTTGGAACCCTGGAGGAATGGCTCCCCCCACCTCTCGCTGGTGGACATTGCGTGCGAAGCCATTTGAAATTGGCAGTGTGCGCCCCTGCCCTTTAGATGGGAGACTAGAAGAGAACATGGTGCATGGGGTGGGTGAACTATGAACTGGGGTCGGGGAACAGTCCCAATACTGGGGACCATTGCCGTGGGCGATACGTCCAAACTAATGCTCTGGAGAAGGGAGAGTGTGAACAAGCTGCTAACAACAATGGGGTGGTGGTTCATGTATGCGAGGGCAGTCCAGGGGCGGGTCTGTAAAGGATCAGTGAATGTCATCGAGTCCCCGGTCGATACAGGACATTGGTACTTGCGCAGCTAGGTAAGACTGCGGGCGCTGAGGGGGAGCTAGACCCACCCTCCAAAGGGTTGTTTTGAATCTGTGTGGTGCGAAAGTCCTAAGAGAACGTGTCCATGAGAGACCCGGTCGTGTCAACTTATGCAGCCTCTAACTTAGAAGATCTGCTGTGTGGGGTGTGACTTGCGGCAGGGTGATCGAGTCCCCTTTGGATGACGTTTCGTCGCTATCGTCTTCGCCCGCCAAGGAGAACAGACGTGGGGCTCTGTCCATGTCATCTGAGGGCGGTGAGGCTTGTAATGCAGTCACTGCCCGCAAGGTGTCACAGCGCTTCTGCATGATTTGCTCCAGATCTGGGGAGCCTTGCGTGGGGCTCCTTGCAAAGTGTTCTCGCCATTGCACCCTTTGTTTGGGAGATGTTTCCTGGGTCATGGTGCCCTGTGTCTCTGACTCCGCTCAGTCCCTCATCCGGGTAGCTGCGGGCAGTGCAGTTCCGCCCAGTCCCTGGTTTCCTCCGCACATGTAAAAAATAAAGTAGCGTCATTGTATATAATTCTGAGTCTGGCGGGGAATAGTAGGGAATATTGGATGTCATTTGCCCAGAGTCGTCGCTTCACTTTCAGGAAGAGCGATCTCTGCTGTTGCACCGCCCCTGCATAATCCGGAAAGACCATCACCTGCTTGTTCTCCACCCGGAGGGGCCGATCATTTGGCAGCTCTAAGTATTGCATCCCGGTCTCTGAAGTGGAGGAATTTCGCCAGCATTGTTCGTGGGGGTGCTCCTGGTTGGGGCCGTCGTGCTGGGACTCTGGGCGCGTTCGATGGAGAAGAAGGCCGACCTGTCGGCCGCCGGGGTGAAGGATTTCACCCATGCCTCCATGTGGCCCACCGGATCTTGCCCCTCAATTCCCTCCAGTAGTCCAAGCACCCAAATGTTACAGCGCCTTGAGCGCCGCTCTAGGTCCACCATTCGGTCCTCCATGGTGGATAGACGGGATAGGACATCACGGATCATCTTTTGTTGGTCTCTGACTGTGGGTTGCAGGTCTACCATGATCTTCACTCCATTCTGAACCTTGTCGGCCAGCTTCCGGTGATCATCTTTGATGAGGCTGATGTCCGTCGTTAGAGTGCCCAGTCTCTCCTCCATAGATGCGAAAGAAAGTTCGATGGCCTCCAAAACTCGGTCTAGTTTGTCCGAAATGGATAGATTGGGCTGGGTCGCTGCCAACTTGGATCCCGTCTTGGATTGAGGCATATCTTCCGGCGCTGTGTCTGGTACCACGGCGTGTTGCGTGGCCCTGGGCTTCCACATCGCGCCCCCAGGGACGTCTCCCCGCGCTCCGCTCCTGGGTCCGGGTGTGGTGGCACTAGTGTCGATGGACACCCTGCAGGGCCCAGCCACCTCTTATGCTGTATCTAAGTGAGTACTGCCCCCTGTCTGCGCTGTTGGTCCAGGTAGTGAGGTTCCGTAAGAATCGGAACAACGTTTTGGGCTTGGTCGGATATGGATGAGCTTGGTATCTACGAACCGTAAATGACGAGATTAGTAGGTGTACGTGTTTTCGCTACACTACTTGGAAGGGTTCGTCTTATTTACGGGTTTTTCATCTGAACCTTCGGGTTCCATTTTAGATATGGCATCCATTTTGTTTCTTGCCCTCACGTAGCCGGCGAACGGGCAATGTCCGCTTGATGACCCTGGGATTCCCAAGCTCTTGCGTAAGATGCATATTCCTTTGAGTGTGCCTTTATGACTAGGGGAATGACACGGCAAAAGCAGATGGCTCCGCTCGAGGCTCATCTTGCCGTGCCGGTCTATTGTTTCAGCCTTGCATACGTTAGGCTTGAATCCTTTGATCCTGTGATCACGCTTCCGATATTGCCCCCACACTCTTTTCAATCTGTTGTCTGTCTTTGTTTCCCTGCACCTGTTTCTGTCCCTTCTCTTAGGTCGTTTATGATTAGAATGGAATGTGCCTAATGGTGGGATAGTGTGCTTTTACAGTTGGGAACCGACATGTTTCTGTAATAATGTTCCGGGCTTCTGAAAACATGAATGCGACCCTTTTGAAGTTTACTGTGGGAACTGAGTTGTAACCTTTTGTTCGTTATGTTGTGCAATGGCTAAAATGTGTATAAAAGGAGTGATCCACTTTTGCAATTTGAAGCAGACTCTCTGAACCTACACTATGTTGTACTTCTAGCGATTTCTGTGTCCCTGCAGTAAATAAACGCTGATCTTTGACGCCGAAGGAAGTGTCCCGTGTCTCTGTAATTTGTACGCCGGAACAGGTATCCCCACAAAGGTTTCAGGTATTGTCCCCTGGCACCGCTAGGCCTTAAATTAGCCCAGTCCTTCAGTTGGCGCCTTAGTGGGGCTCCCCGTCATGCGGTACCGGTCCAAAGCCTGACGATCGTGAGGAACTTCGTGTGAAATCTCCGAGGGAAGGTGCACCCCGCTTCATCGATCCTTTTGTCGAAATAAGTGGTCCGAAGATTTTTCCCGCGAAGATTCCCGTTTCCCGACAGCTGCGACGGACTGATGCCCTGACTGTCGACCTGTTTTGGCGCCTGGCGTAGTCCTTTGTACGGCGAGACGATAGACGGGCCTTCCTGGTGACGCCATTGTTCTTTCAGTTAAGTATTTGTGAGTCGCTCCCAGTTCTTAGGTTAGCTCTTTGGTTCCTTTTTCGGAACATTTGTTTCAAATTTGAAAACTTGGCATTTGCTTGACATTTGCTTTGTACTTTGAAACTTGGTTGTTGTTGTTGAAACTTGGTTGATTGCATGGTTCCATAGCATTTTTGGTCCTTAGTTGTTGGGTTTTTTTTGTTTGACAATTGTAATTGCCAAAATCCGAGGGTCTCGTATTTTTGCGAGGATATCGTAATTCGATAACCCTTGAAGTTTGAAACTCGGTTAATGTGCACGATGCCTGGCCGTAGTATTATGTTTGGTTTCCTTAGATGTTGCAACACGGATTCCCGGTTGGAGGACTCGTGTCCGATACCTCCAGTTGGAACTCCGATTTATGAGCTTTATAGTAGACATGGAGTGGGCCCCATTGTACATAATGCGTTTTGGATCCGTTATACGAGAAAAGATGGTGTTCTTAGTTGGCCACCCCATGGTAGCTTTGAAACTGAGATTTTAGATAATCTCGAAGCGAAATTGTTTAAAAAGAAAGCTAGGCCAGCAATGTTTGATTCCTTTAGGTTATGGCGTAAAGAGGCCAGACAGAAAGAAATCAAGCTGACTAAGAAAAATAAGAGAGAGGATATCATTTCGATAATGCAAGGTGCAGAACAGCATCAGCGAGACAAGGCAGAGAAGGAAAGGGAAGTTTCTATCAGACAGCATAGCATGGCTGTGGATAAATGTTATCCGGTTTTACCGTCGAGTTCTGAAAAGAAGGAAGAAGAATCGAAAGAGGATCCTTTGTTATCTTATTTATTAAAGTCACCACCCCCTTCTGTACAGGGTGCTATAGCCCCTGTAGTGCCTCCTATTCTTCCGCCTGTTGTTCCGGCGGCTGCTGGTCAGCCTGTAGTTGGCCCTGTCCCTCCGAATCCCCTTGTTCCTCAAGTGGGCTCTGTTCCTTTACCACCTCTTTTTCCTACTGATCCTCTGTCCGTCACCTCTCAGTCTACTGCTACTACTACTCCTGTTATCTTGGCTACTCCCACTGCTCCTACGTTTAGTCCTAACATTGTTGCTCCTGTTCTTCTTTCCTCTTCTCCTTCTGTTCGTAAGCGTATACCTAATTCTGTTGCTAATCTCTACTCTCCACTTTTCGGATCGTTATTTGAATCCGATGCCTCTGAAATTTCTCAGAGACGGAGTCAAATGCCTGGTGTAAAGGAGAGTGAGATGTTGGTATCTATGGCGCGTAGGTGGATTAGACACCCTGCTAAGTACACTTCACACATAGTTTTTGAGACGTTCTCTCAGTTTAATAAGCCCACACAGAGATTCGTGTTCGAAGAGATGTGAAAATCATTGAGAGAAGAGTGGGATAATGATGAGCTAGATATCGTACCGCCCGATATGACTGAACTTCAGAGTCAGTTTTCGAACTGTATGATTGTAGGTGGTGATGTACGGCGTGCATTAGAGCGATTGTTAGCTTTTAGGTCTACAGTGCCTTCACGAGTGTCGTTTGACGACGACTCAGGTGATCTGAAAATGAAATCTGGTCAGTATCCCATGCGAGAGGTCCCCCCAGTGTGGATGCCAGGTGATGCTACTGTCAATCCTCCGATTTTGCCACACTTCCAGAGAGTTTGGATACACCTCCCATGGAAGCGATCGAAAGTATTGCAGGTGAAACAATCCTTGCCTGACCCACGGAAGAATCCGGCAGGTTATTACAAGGAGCTATCCCAATTAGTGGATGCTTCTATTATGAACCTTGCTGATATTGACATGTTGTTTAGTAATGTCGTACCGCAACCGATCTGGGCGAAGATTCGTAACGAGAATCATGCAGTTGAGTTAGGTGGTGATTGGGCTGCAATTGTAGCGGCCGACGGACAGCAAGTTGATGGGGCTAAGCCAGAACAGTTAATTACGGATCTGCCCCCAAAGAATTATTACGCTCATGAAAACACTCATGCCAGCGATGAAGGTGAACTGGGATAAATTGTCTGCCTGCAAACAAAAGAAAGACAAGAGTGTCTCCGATTTTTTTACTAGGTTTGAGGAGGCATTTATTGATCATAGTGGTCAGGATATGAGCACTGAGGGAGGTCAGCGATTGTTTGTCGATAAGTTTGTGTTCAATCTGTTGCCTGAGTTATGCAACAAATTGAAAAACTCTGAAAGTGCTTGGGCTGTTTCAACCACAGCTCAAATATTAGCAACGGCTCAATATTATGAGAATAGAGAAAAAGAGGAGAATGATCGTGCAGAAAAGAAAACGAAGGAGCTAAAAACTAAGGTCTTATTGCAGCAAGCGTATCCTCCGCGCTCGAATCAGAATGACTCGCAACAGCAGCATGTTCAGTATCAACCACAGGCGCAGTCTTCTAGGATGCAGTCGCGCTCTGAATACTCTGCATCCAGATCTATGCTTGGGAGTAATCAGTGTGCATATTGTAGGGGTAAGAGCCATTATAAGTTTAATTGCCCTGTTTTAAGTGACCGAACGAATGGTGTCCCGATTCGAGGAGGTCGTGGTGGTTATCAGCAAGTCTCTCGAGGTAGAGGTCGTGGCACCTCTCAAAATGAGCGTTCTGCTCCTCCATCGAACACGAACAATTGTTTTGATCAGCTGAATGCATCGTCTGACAGATCTGCACAGTATCATGTGGATGACTATTATGTTGAGCATGAGATTGGTGCGGACCGCGATTATTAGGACAGCCATAGACAAAGAGAGGGAGTAGTTTCAGTTCCGGTTGATCAGAGAGGGCCTTACGTCGCAGTTGCCACATCGGGCGTAGTTGAGCCTTTTCTGTTGGGACACTAGTGCAGCAAAAAGTTCCATCATGCATTCGAAACTCCCTGGCGCACCTTTGTCTGGCTTAACGAATGTTTCCGTTGGATTCTCTGGCGCCCCGGTTAGCAATCCAGTTTCTAGCCCTTTGTCCCTTACGATCGGGACACGTGAGCTGGAGGCTCCCTTGATTTTAACTACTGGTTGTGGTGAGAATCTCTTGGGTCTGGATTTGTAGAAGCGGTTATATGCGACTCTGTATTGCTCTCCTACGGGAGTGGAGCTTACATTAGGTCAGAGAGTTATCTCTCCTATGTACTTGTCAACTGATAAGCTCCCGCCGGAATTGAGTTCCCTTCCTGAGTCTTTATGGGCAACAGGTCCCAATGATGTGGGCCTACTGGACATACCACCTTATGTAGTCCAATTGAAATCAAATGTGAGATTACCGCGTATTCCCCAGTATCGTATCTCTCTTGATGGCGAGCGAGCGCTATTAGCGATCATCTATGACTTGATCGAAAAGGATGTTATTGAAGAAACTAGGGGAAATGTGTGTAATAGTCCGGTGTTACCTATTTTGAAACGGACTGACCCATCCAAGCCTCCTGTGTACCGTTTTGTAATTGATTTGAGAGAAGTGAATAAAATTGTGATTCCACAGTTTCCACTGGTTACTGACATTACAGCTTTGCTGACCCTGATTCCAGCCTCTGCCTCTTGGTTTTCGGTGATAGACCTAAAGAATGCTTTCTTTAGTATCCCGATTGCTGAGGAAAGCAGAGATCTATTCGGCTTCTCATTAGGTGGTCGCAGTTTTAGGTTTAAACGCGCACCACAGGGCTACTGTGAGAGTCCATCGATCTACAGTCAGGCCCTTAAGAGTCAACTTGATGCATTTGTGTTACCTGCGGGTGCGGCCTTGATTCAGTATGTTGATGATCTGTTAGTGGCTGCCGACACTGAGCAACTTTGTAAAACTGCTACGGTATTGTTGTTAAAGCATTTATGTGACTTACATCACAAGGTGTCACCTTCTAAGCTACAGTATTGTTGTCAAGAAGTAACCTATTTAGGTCACTTATTGTCAAAGGAGGGAAGAAGGTTGACCCCAGAAAGGATTGCAGCGATCGCTCGAATGACTGTGCCAACAACTCAGAGAGACGTACGTGCCTTTCTAGGTATCACGTCATCCTGCAGACAATGGATTCCAAACTTCTCATTGTTAGCGAAGCCATTGTTAGCTCTCACGTGCAAGGATGTTCTGACTCCTTTGCCATGGACTGAAGATTGTCAGAAAAGTTTTTCTGAATTGCGTGATGCGTTGTGTTCGGCTCCTGTGTTAGGTACTCCTGATTACAGTAAGCCATTTACACTATATGTTCACAAGAGAGAGGGTTGTGCGTCAAGTGTTTTGACGCAACAATTTGGCGGCAAACAGCGTCCATGCGCATATTTTTCTTCGACTTTAGACCCAGTAGCTAGAGCATTGCCGAGTTGTCTAAGGGCGACAGCGGCAGCTGCGGTGTCCATTCGACAGTCCGCAGGTCTGGTCATCATGGATAATATGCTTACAGTGATGGTTCCGCATGCAGTTGACACTCTCTTGAATCGAACGAAGACTCAACACTTGACGAGTGCAAGGTTGTCCGGCTATGAGTTGACGCTCTTGGCAAGTCATATACAGATAAAACGTTGTCATGTGTTGAATCCAGCGACATTGTTGCCGATTCATATGGAATCAGGTGATGTAGTACCACATGACTGTTACTTAAGAACTGAAGAAGAGACGAAGGGTTGTATTGACCTGAAAAACACTCCATTGGTAGACCCCGAAGGTACTTTGTATGTTGATGGTTCATGCTTCAAGTTGCCGAATGGTGATGTGACGACTGCGTATGCTGTAGTGACGTTGAGTACGGTTGTGGAAACTGCGAGATTGAGTCAGAATTCGGCACAAGCGGCAGAGTTGATTGCTTTAACGAGAGCGTGTGTTTTGTCTAAAGGAAAGCGAGTGAATGTGTTTACTGACAGTCAGTATGCGTTTGGCGTAGCGCATAGCTTTGGGCGATTGTGGAGAGAGAGAGGATTCATGACGTCTCATGGCACGAAGATTCAACACGGACAGCTCGTGAACGATCTTTTGGATGCACTTACATTGCCTAAGCAAGTGGCAATCATTAAATGCAGTGCACATCGAAAGGTTACAGATGATGTTGGTCGTGGTAACGTGTTTGCAGATGAGATTGCTAAGGAAACGGACAAGAATCTGACAAACCGAATGTATGTTACGAGTTCAGTGAGATGGCCGGCGGAGACTGGTATGTGTGAGGACACAGTTGAGAGTGTGAAAGCGATTCAGAATGAGGCCACCGAAACTGAAAAGGCTAAGTGGAAAGAAAGCACGGGGAAGTTAGACATGAATGGATGTTGGGTTGATTTGTCAGAGTATCAGAGATGGATGTTACCGGATGCGTATGTGCTTGCTGTTGTTACTATGGCCCACGGCATGTCACATATTAGCACGAAAAGTATATGTAAATTGTTGTCTCCCGTATGGAAGAATGATGGGATTGCTAAGTGTGCTGAGAGAGTGGTCAAGAACTGTATGGTATGTTTGATGCATAATCCTGGCAAGGGCACTCCCACTCCACCTGGTCATTTTGCTCCTCCTACATGCCCCTTTGAAGTTATCCAGTTGGACTTCATCCATATGGAGAGATGCAATAATTTGAAATATGTATTGGTTGTGGTTTGTGCGTTCTCCAGATGGATTGAGGCCTACCCTCTTAAGGATAATACTGCCCTGTCCACAGCAAAAGTTCTACTCAAAGAATATTTCCCAAGATATGAAATGCCACGGATCGTATGGTCGGATAATGGAAGTGAGTTTGTGGGACAGGTGATGAAGAGTGTGTGTGCGGGTTTGGGTATCCGCCAAAAATTTCATAGTGCTAACTATCCTCAATCGGCTGGTTTGGTAGAAGGGTACAATGGTACTCTGAAACTGAAACTTGCCAAAAATGATAGCGATTGCTGATTTGGATAGAGATATTTTTGATGCATCGCTTATTCCAGAGGAGGAGGTGCGAGCCTACTAGGATCTGAGTGAGGCCGAATACAGTATTTCAGTAGGTGATAGACAGCTTAAGAGCTCGTCTCCAATCTGGATTGTACCCCACCTTGGGCATTTCTGTCTGCAAGGTCTTGGTCGAAATCCGAGAGCTCAGCTTGGGAAGAGTGCTTGTACTGAGACATACGTTTTACCGATGCTCTCTTCCCCTGTATTTCTGACTGCCAAAGGTACCTATTTCGTGTGCTATGATCGCGCTTATACGTGGTTGCCCCGTGACTTCTCGGGCACCTGTTATATCGCGAATCTTTTGCCACCGACTTTTACAGTTGCCTCAGACTATCACAAGACGAGAGTTGTGAGAGGCGTTATTAGCAAAGAGGATACTGCCGGTCAAGAAGCAGGAGACTACTTTAAGGGTTTCCTACCGTTTTGGGGACCTATCGTCAATAGTAGGAACCTGAGACAGTTGACTCGTGTGGTAGAATCAACTGCTAACATAACTGCAAGTGCTCTTGGTAACCTGTCAGCAGAGCTTCAAGCGGATAGACTGATGACGTTACAGAACCGTATGGTTCTAGATGTTGTACTCGCAGATAGAGGTGGTGTGTGCAAGGTGATCCATTCGAGCTGCTGTATTTTCATACCTGATAATGCTCCAACTGTTTATCAAGCCATCTCGAAGTTGCATAAAATCTCCGAGTCCATACACGTGGACGAAGGTGATTGGACGCTTCTAGGATGGTTTTGGGGTCTGATGTCGACTTGGGGTTGGAAGATTCTGATGATTGTAGGGGTTGTTGTGACGTTTCTGTTCACGTGTTGTCTTTGTGTACAGTGTGGTCCAGCCTTATGTAGCCTTTGTGCTACAACGTGTATAAGAAGACCATCTGTTACCAGAGGGACATTGATGGATAGAATAATGTTCCAGCAACATCTGAACGATCTGATGAATATCGATATTGATTCTGATATCGACTAGTGCTTGCCTACATGAGGGCAAAAGGAGCGTCTGAGGTTCCGTAAGAATCGGAAAAACGTTTTGGGCTTGGTCGGATATGGATGAGTTTGGTATCTACGAACCGTAAATGACGAGATTAGTAGGTGTACGTGTTTTCGCTACACTACTTGGAAGGGTTCGTCTTATTTACGGGTTTTTCATCTGAATCTTCGGGTTCCATTTTAGATATGGCATCCATTTTGTTTCTTGCCCTCACGTAGCCGGCGAACGGACAATGTCCGCTTGATGACCCTGGGATTCCCAAGCTCCTTTGATCCTGTGATCACGCTTCCGATATTGCCCCCACACTCTTTTCAATCTGTTGCCTGTCTTTGTTTCCCTGCACCTGTTTCTGTCCCTTCTCTTAGGTCGTTTATGATTAGAATGGAATATGCCTAATGGTGGGATAGTGTGCTTTTACAGTTGGGAACCGACATGTTTCTGTAATTATGTTCCGGGCTTCTGAAAACATGAATGCGACCATTTTGAAGTTTACTGTGGGAACTGAGTTGTAACCTTTTGTTCGTTCTGTTGTGCAATGGCTAAAATGTGTATAAAAGGAGCGATCCACTTTTGCAATTTGAAGCAGACTCTCTGAACCTACACTATGTTGTACTTCTAGTGATTTCTGTGTCCCTGCAGTAAATAAACGCTGATCTTTGACGCCGAAGGAAGTGTCCCGTGTCTCTGTAATTTGTACGCCGGAACAGGTATCCCCACGAAGGTTTCAGGTGTTGTCCCCTGGCACCGCTGGGCCTTAAATTAGCCCAGTCCTTCAGTAGGCTCCTCAGGCCTTCAAGCTGGGGTTGGGTCCCATGGTCCGCGCCCTGAGATGTGCAACGTAGGGGTCACGTAGTGGATCCCGTCGCCATGGGCGCTGGAGCACCCCCTTCCTGCCTCGCTTGCTGTCCTTGTCATTGGGGGGCTCAGATCTGTGTGTCCCCTAATACTCTGTGGGCTCATGGGGAACGTGCTGCGTGTCTCTTTCTGTGAGCCGGTGGCAGGTGGCTGGTGCGGGCTGATCACCACTCGGGGTTCCAGGCGATCTAGGAATCCGCCATCTTAGGGTCAGGCATGCAACTGAAAGGGTCTCGGTGGTAGGGGGTACCGCACTCACTCCTCAACTACAGGCCACCCTGGGGGGTTCCCCCCACCAATCACCGACTTAAAGGATGCTTGGTTCGCCCCCAGGCGGGTCAGAGCCCTTCCTTTCACTCAGAAGACTCCGTGGGCAAGAACGTTGGGCGCCATTTCGAAGTCAGGCAGCCTCGGCGGTCTCGGTGCTCTGATGGCCCTTGATGTAGGGGGGGTGCCTCCTACCGGCGCCCCAGTCTGTTATTACTGCTCCCCTTTACAGTCTCTGCCAGCTGGGTGAAACTGGCAAGTTTATTCTTCCATCCCTGACCGCTTCAGCTTGCGCGGCCGGGACGAGGTGATCCGTCCGGTATGTGCGTTTCCCGCTGCGGCGCCGATTGGGTCGAGCGTTGTCGCCGGGCACACAGGTCGCCCCAATGATGCTCAATCTGGCCTTTCCGACCTCACAAGAGGCGCTTTGAGGCGTGCTGCATGGTGTTTGAGCCCCACGGACGGTGGAGAAAAGCGCGGGCGGCCGCCATCTTACCGCCCAACCCTGAGTCTCACAGCGGCTGTAGTCTGCTCGTCGTTTAGGTCTGTCTCCGCAGGGGCCCACAGCACCAGGAGATGCCCTGTGAATTTGGGAGCCTGGAGGTCCGTTTCTGGACCGGAGTCGACACTAGGAAGCAGTCTATCAATCCGCCCAGTAAGGAGCCTCAGCAAGGCACTACCGCCATGGTAGCCCACCTGGCCACCCCTCCCCGAAGTGTGATTATTAGTGGGGGTCATGTGATTTCACGAAAATGGTTGATGGGCAGTACAAAATAGCTGGAGGAGAAAGGCTGCATGGATATGGTTTTAAAGAACGAGAGGTTGTGATACATGAAGTCAGGTGTGAGCAATTTTCAGAAATAGACTAGGAGAGAAAAGGGTACACATTCATGCAACCAAGAGTAAGCTATACTGAAAGAGAGAAGGCATGCCGAGGACAGAAGAGAAGGAGAAGGTTGTCTGACAGAAAGAAAGGACAAAAAAACAAACAGAGGTTTTAAGTCAATGTCATTTTGTCTTACAGGTTGCAGGAATGCTGTGGGAGGAGGCTTTTTAAGATAAAATGCAATCTGAGGAAAGTAAACCTAGAAATAAATGAGATTATTTAAATGTGAGTGCAGAGCATCTTGCCACTAGCTAGACCAGATTAGACTCTCTCCCCGTCCAGAGTTTTAACCAGAGCCATTTAGAAGTCCACCCTAACATCACCCCTCCACTACCTTCAGATGCAAATACTAAAGGAGGGGGTATGGGCAGAAGCTCTCAGAAGCAATTACCTGTCAAATTGGCTCCACATAGTGACCTTGTATGCAGAGCAAACAGAGTTCCTCATTATTTCTTAGTGGGGGATGTCTCCTTGGGAGCCAATATTAATTGAAATATCCACTCCAGTGGTTGAGGAAGAATGGCACATATAAGAGCTCACATTGCTCACAGTTTATACTCATTGGAACAAAAGGCAAAACGTTCTATCTCCTCTCTCCCCCAGGTAGTTTTCATTTCCTTCAAGGTAAGCGCAGCCAGGATGACCCAGGGAACTCCCCCCTCCCCCCCCCATCCATCCTGCTGCCCTGTTTCCGCATGCAGACGTAAGTAAATACAGCGGCGAGTAGGCTGTTCCTGAGGGTCCTCTCACCCTAACACTTCTGCAGAGTTACACTGAGTCTAAATGCTGCAGTGCTGAGAAACCCAACACTGCTGCTGATAGGACATCAAGCAGGAGTTGGTGCATTTTATGTCCCAGGCAAGGTATGTGGACCATTCTTTTACTTGGTGCGCCAACAGGTTCCAGGAGCAGGATCTGGCTACAACCAGCCACACGCCTCCCATGGAGGCAAGGGACCCAGCAAGGTAGCTGTGATGCAGGCACACCTCAAGGGGTGAAGTGGGGCTGTCTCATGGTGACAGTCTCACAGAAAGGTAATACAGCCACAGAGCAAGGCGGCACACGCAAGCAAAAACTGATTGGCCACAGAGATCGTCTCACAGGCACGGGGGTAACCATACCTCCAATAAACAGAACTTGCATATATAAATATACTCTAGGGAGACTGAAGTGCACTGGCAAGCAGAAGTTAATGCAGGCCAATATACCTATAAACTATACACTGCAAAGCGTCTCAAATATATCCTGTAGAGACAAATGTACTTCACTCACACCACGCAGATAAGAATAGGCCATGTTACTTCGCATGCATGCCATTACAATGCGGTCATTACAACAACTGCGTTGTCACATCACATACCATTACAACGCAAGTCAGAACAATGACTTGCTGTATTAGGGGGGCGCTGGATTTTGGAATAGTATAATTTACTATTCCAACTCCAGTCTGTGCAACAGTAGGTAAGGTGTTGGATTTAAAATCTAACCCCATGTTGGATTTCAAATCCAACACCTTCTGCCCCCCACAGCAAGTCACTGTAACAACTTGCGTTGTAATGGTATGTGATGTAACAATGCAGTCGTTGTAATGACTGCGTTGTGATGGCATGCGTTGTATGGCATGAGTGGTAAACTATGTTTGCCCACAGATAAATATATACTGTAGCAGAGGAGGTGAAATGCACCTGTAGACTGCAGTCTAAATAACATAAACAAATACACAGACAAACGATACTAGTACACCCCAAAAACCAAAAGCAGCACATGTACCCCAACAAAGGTTAATTGTACACACGCACACAGAGCTGAACGAACATGAAGCGATGCTGTTATAACCCACACACACACACAGATGTATAGCTGCACACAGAGCAAGGCTATATTCTGCAAATGTAAATAAAACAGTGGCACACAACAGTAAACCTCAGACAGGTGAATAACACCAACCCACAAATGTAGACATATAAAGGTACTACCCTCAGAGGTACATACTATCCACAAATGTAATTATACACCAGCAAAGAGCAACAGATAACCCATCAGAGAAGTATGAATACACCCACATTTACATATACCTTGTCATACAGCTAAGCAGTGCTTAATTTCAGCCGGTGCTTTCCCGTGCTGAGCACCAGCACTTAACTGGTTTCCGGTGCTCTGCATCGGTACCCAATTCTCAACACCACCTTTAGGACAGTCTGCCACAAGGTGGCGCTGCTCATGTAATTTAGAGATGAGCAGTATAACAGTTAATTAGGAAAACAATATACATGGAAAAAATTGCTAATACCTGCCTCCCCAGTAATTCCTTCATCTTTGGGGACCTGGAATAATCTGAACTGTCACATTTACATGCAAGAGAGATGGTTAGTAGTTGTTTTGGCAGCGATGACAGGGCGATGGGGGGGGTGCAATCAATCAATCAATCAATCATTTGTAAAGTGCACTACATACCTGCGTGGGTCTCAAGGCGCTGGGGAGGGGGGATGCTACTGATCGAACAGCCAGGTCTTGAGTATTCTCCTGAAGGTCAGAAGGTCTTTGTTCTGCCGTAGGCTCAGTGGGAGGGTGTTCCATGTCTTGACGGCGAGGTGGAGAAGGATCTCCTGCCGGTGTTTGTTATTCGGATGAGCAGGACGGTGGCGAGTGAGAGGTAGGCGGAGCATAGCTGGCTGTTGGGGATGTAGAAGGATCTGTCTGTTGAGGTAGGCTGGACCGGTCTTGTGGAGTCCTTTGTGTGCGTGGATGAGGAGCTTGAAGGTTATCCTCTTGTTGACCGGGAGCCAGTGCAGGTTTCTCAAGTGGGGGTGATGTGGCCGTGCCATGGTACGTCGAGGATCAGTCGTGCTGTGGCGTTTTGGATGCGTTGTAGTAGTGTGATGAGCTTGGTCGGGGCTTCCACTTATAGGGCGTTTCCGTAGTCGAGTCTGCTTCTGACGAGGGCCTGGGTGACTCTTAGATCTTGCGGAACATGCGGATGGTGTTGAAGCAGGAGGAGGAAACGGCGTTGACTTGCTTGGTCATTGAGAGCGTTGAGTCGAGGATGATTCTCAGGTTGCTTGCGTGGTTGGTGGGTGTCGGGGCTGCCCCCAGTGCCGTCGGCCACTAGGAGCCGTCTCAGGCTGAAGGGTTGGAGCCCAGGATGAAGACCTCCATCTTGTCCGAGTTCAGCTTCTGACAGCTGATCTTCATCCAGTCGGCGACGGCCTTCATTCCTTCATGGAGGTTGGCTTTGGCAGTGATGGGGTCCTTGGTGAGGGAGAGGATCAGTTGAGTGTCGTGGGCATAGAAGATTATGTTAAGGTCGTGCTGTCGGGCGACGTGTGCGAGCGGGGCCATGTGAATATTGAACAGTGTCAGACTGAGGGAGGATCCCTGGGGTACGCCGCAGATGATCTTGGCAGCCGTGGTCGGTAGTGGGATGACCTGCAGGGCGGTGACGTGGGGAGGGGGAGGGGCAAGGTGGGGGTAGTAATGTATGGATTATGGAGTTTTACAGGTAAGTAAACATATAAATAAATAAAACGAATTTCATTGTGCGCACTGCATCGCATTTGGTGATGCAGTGCGCGCAAAAAAATTAGTTTTATTTATTTATATGTTTACTTACCTGAAAAAACTCTGTAATCCATACATTACTACCCCCCACCCTGCCCCACCCCCTCCCCACATCACCGCCCTGCAGGTTATCCCACTACCGACCGCGGCTGGATCTAGGAGGCTTTGGAATGGAATGGGGGGAGATGGACGCTCTGGGTTCTGCCGGAGAGGAAGGAGGTGGTCCATTCCAGAGCCTTGTCTCGGATCCCTGCGACGTGGAGGCGTGCGCGTAGAGTGCGGTGGCAGACGGTGTCGAAGGCGGCGGAGAGGTCTAGGAGGATGAGTGCTGCGGTCTCACTGTTGTCCAGCAGGGTCCTGATGTCGTCGGTGGCGGTGATGAGGGCAGTCTCGGTGCTGTGGTTACTGCGGAACCCTGACTGGGAAGGGTCCAGGATTCTGTTTCCTTCGAGGTTTCGGGTTAGCTGTCTGTTGGCGATTTTCTCGATGACCTTGGCCGGGAAGGGGAGCAGAGAGATGGGCCGGAAGTTCTTGAGGACTCTTGGGTCTGCTTTAGGTTTTTTGAATAGGGCATTCATCTCGGCGTGTTTCCAGCTCTCTGGGAGTGTCGCAGTCTCGAGCGAGAGATTGATGACGTTGAGCAGGTGGGGTGCGATGGAGCTGCTTGCTTTGTTGAAGACGGTGTGCGGGAATGGGTCTGACAGAGAACCAGAGTGGATTGTGCTCATGGTCTTGATGGTGTCATCGACGCTCACGCTGGCCCAGGCTAGCAGGGGTTCGTGGTCGATGGTGTGCGGAGGATCTGTTGTGCTGCTGTCTGTTTGGGCTGTCTGGGTGTTGAAGCTGTCGTGGATGTCTGCTATCTTACGGTGGAAGAAGGTGGCGAGGGAGTCGCACAGGGCTTGTGTCGGCGGGATGTTGTTGGTGTTGGAGCTGGGGTTGGAGAGTTCCTTCACCCTGTTGAAGAGCTCCTTGCTATTGTGTGCGTTGTTGTCGAGGCGGTCTTTGAAGGAGGTCCCCTGGACCGCCGTGATGAGGTGGTGGTGGTTGCGGATGGCGTCCTTGTGTGCTGCGTGGCTGTCCAGAGTGTGTTCACTGTGCCATTCCTTCTCTAGTTTCCAGCAGGCTTGCTTGGAGGCAAGGAGTCCTGGGGTTAACCAGCTTGCCCTCTTGCTGGTGTCTCTGTGGGGGGGTTTCTTCAGTGGACGAGGGTGTTTGAGCAGTCTTCGATCCAGCGTCTTCGGCTGTGGGCAGCATTGTCGGTATTGGAGGGTTCGGTGGGTGGGCTGAGAGTGAGGTTTGCATGTAGTTGGTCTTCAGTGATTTTGCTCCAGCAGCGGCGGGGGATCTGTTGGGTACGGTGGTGGGTTTCTAGAAGGCAAAATGGATGCATGGGTGGTCGGTCCAGAGGAGTTCGGTGGTGTGGCTGACAGAGATGTGCAGGCTTGAGGAGAAGATGGGGTCGAGCGTGTGGCCGGCGGAGTGGGTGGGCTTTGTGGCGAGTTGCTTCAGTCCGAGGTTGGCAAGGTTATCTAACAGGGATGTGGAGTTGTTGTTGTCGTTTTTCTTAAGGTGAAAGTTCAGGTCTCCGAGGAGGATGTAGTCGGTGGAGATCAGGGCGTGCGTGCTGATGAAGTCGGCTATGGAGTCGCTGAACTGGGAACAGGGTCCAGAGGGTCGGTAGACAAGGGTTCCTCTGAGGGTGGAGTTAGGGTCTGTGTGGAACTGGAAGTGCATGTGTTCGGCGGTGCGGAGCGCGTCGTCTGTGCTAGTCGAGACCCTGATGTTGTTCTTGTGGAAGATGGCGATTCCTCCTCCGACTCCGTTAGTGCGGTCTCGGCGGGTGATCTTGTAGCCGTCTGGGATGGCTATGGCGATGTCAGGTACGGAGGAGTGGTTCAACCAGGTCTCTGTCAGGAAGGCGACATCCGGGGATGTTGTGTCGAGCAGATCCCAGAGCTCGACGGCGTGTTTGCGTGCGGAGCGGGTGTTCAGTAGTATGCATCGGAGGTGGTTGGGGGTCTTTCTTGGCGGTTGGTTCATCGGCTCTGAGGCTGGTGTAGCTGCAATTCCGGCAGGTGAAGGGACGTGTGTGCGTTTCGGGGCGGCCTTGAAGCAGGTGTGAGTCGTCCGAGTTGAGAGTGTGTAGAGTGCTGATCTCGTAGTGGCGGCGGTCGTCGTGGTGAGTGCGGGGGCCTGGGGTTATGGCGCTGGGCGTGGTCCAGGCGCGGACGGACGCAGACAGGCTTGCCTTAGGCACACCTTCGGTGTGCCAGTGGCGTGCCCGCTGCACACGTCAGCTGTGCGGCAGCGCAGCTGCCGGCATATATGGGGAGGTGGGAGGGAGGAGCAGCTGGGAGGCGGGGGCAGCGAATGGGCAGTGGGCAAGTCAGTGGGGCGGGGCCGCAGGGGACGGAGCGGAGGGGGGGTGGTGAGGGACAATGAAGGGAACAAAAGGCAAAAGGGCACAAAAAACGAGGGAAAACAAGTGTCACAGAAGGCAAGAGGGTACAGAAATCCAGGAAAAAATGAGTGGCACAGAAGGCAAAAAGGGCACAGAAATACAGGGAAAACGAGTGTCACAGAATGCAAGAAGGCACAGAGATACAGGGAAAACGAGTGGCACAGAAGGCAAGAGGGCACAGAGATACAGGGAAACCGAGTGGCACAGAAAGCAAACAGGGCACAAGAATACAGGGGCAGCTGAGAAACAGAAGGCAAAAACGGGCATAGAGGCATGGGGGCAGCGAGGGGTCCAGAAGGAAAAATCGGGCAGAGACATGAGGGCAGTGAGGGGTAGAGAAGGAAAAACCCGGCAGAGACACGGAGGCGGCGAGGGGTACAGAGGGAAGAAAACAGGCACGGACGACGAACAGGCAGCGGGGGAAGACAGAACAGCAGCAGTCACAGACACAACAATGAAATACAGACAATACAATAAAACAATAAAGCGGAGGATGAACAAACCTACCACCTACCATTGGCCACCAGGGATGAGGCGCAGGTGGTAGCCTGCGGGTGGAGGAGGGCCTCGAACTTTCTCAGCAGCGGCAGCTGAGGCAGGGACACACAGGCGGTGCTGTGCGCAGGGGGAGCGACCTACCTGGTGGGGGTCAAGGGTCGCTCTCCTCACTGCGCAGCGGCCGGCATATATGGGGAGGTGGGAGGGAGGAACAGCTGGGAGGCGGGAGGCAGGGGAAGTGAATTGGCAGTGGGCAGTCAGTGGGGAGGGGCCACAGGGGACGCAGCCAATTAAGTACTGCAGCTAAGCATTTATATACCTCAAACTGAGGCTAAAAGTGAAGGTGTACTCCGCAGTGCAGTCTGTGTCGTACGGAACTACCAATAGAAGAATTCTTACTCCGTGGACATCGCACACACCGGAACTTACTGACTTGCCTTGTCTCTGCCAGGGCTCTGACTCCTGGAGGTTTCTGCTTCCACCTTACACCTACATTGAGACTTACCGCTCGGCTAGTCTTTGTAAATAAACTGAGAGCCACATTATATGTTGCTGGAACAGTGTGCTCATACCCCAAAGATATTTGCTTCCATTAGTATATGTTAACTAAAGTGATGATGGAATGTTAATGTACACGAAGTGCAGGAAAACAAGCGCAGTAGCTTACCAATGCTGAAGTTAGACTCTTCATGTACATTATTAGGCATTAACATTGGAATTGTATTTTTAAGAAAGCGTTGATAAACAGCACATTATTCGATGATTGTGGATCGCATCACGCACCCAGGTGACCTGCTTCTCTTTCCATCCCACCAAGCGAGGCATGTTCCGAATTCTGTGAACATGTTAATAATAAAGAACGCTGGCACACATATTCCATCTTTGCAACGGTTGCTGATCAGCGCTAGTGGTAAATATTTGCTTCTTCAGTGTCGTCTCCGCAGATTGCTTCTGAGGAGAAACTCCATCCTGCACATCAATACTGTATGTGTGCGTAACCATCTGTGAAGAGAGGATAGATGTGTTTAAAAATATCTAGTGGGGACTGAGCCATGAAATGTCAACAGCAAAGAGCGAAAAAATACGCAGCATAACAGCCTCCTTTTTTATTCCAAATGTTAAAGTGAGAAACAAAACAGTGAAGCGTGTAAGGGGAAGATTATTTGTAAAATGTAAAATATAAAAACACAACTAAAGGGAATTGTAGGAATTCGTTACAACAACCACTTGTTATTGAGGGTCTAGAAAATAGTATAAGGGTCGAGGATTCCTCTGCCCTAATGACTCACTCTCCCTGACGTAGGAAGAGTTTTAGAATCCACAGGTCAGTTGTACTAAGATGCAATTCCCCATAAGCAGACACAAATTTCTTGCAGACATTTTCCCAATTGAATCAGATTTTGTGAACTGACCGATGTGCTAGCAGCTCAGATCTCAAAATCCCAAATTGCAGGGGGCTGCAGAACGTCATGCCTAATCAATATTCACCAGACAGATTGCAATTTGTTACTCCCTGTGATTGACTGCATTTACATGGATGGTGGCCTGCAAGGGATAGCAGACCACAATCAGGACAATTGCATTCCAAAACAGACAACTTTGTCTATTTAAAGTTTCCCTAGTTCCTTGAAGAAGCTGAGGCTGCCTCAAAAAAAAATATGTTTTACATTTTGGAAAACTTTAAAGTGGTGAAGGTAATGGTCTTCTAGAAAACTGCATACAATTCCAAAGCAGAAATCGTTGTCTACTGGTGGTGCTTCAAAATAATAAAAGCTTTCAGAGAAACAACAACGACACCAACTTCTACACCCTGATCGACAACCTCGGACTCAGACAACTTCTCACAGCACCAACACACTCCGACTGCCAAATGCTTGACCCCATCTTCTCTGCAAGCACCCACGTCTTCTTCGACCGCACCACCGAACTCCACTGGACCGACCACCACTGCATCCACTTCACCATCTGGAAACCCACCATACACCACCGCACCCAGCAGATGCCTCGCCGCAGCTGGGGCAAGATCACCGAGGACCAGCTAACTGCCGCCCTCGCCAAGAGCCCAGACGCAGACCTGCCCGACCCCGATGCCGCAGCCGGCAGCCTCAGACAATGGATCAACAACTGCGCCAACACCCTCGCCCCGCTCAAGAAGCCCGCCAACACCCATACCAGCAAGAGAGCCAGCTGGTTCACCGAAGACCTCCAGACCTCCAAGCGAGCCTGCCGTAAACTAGAGAAAAACTGGACCCGCGAAAAAACACAGGAAAACTACACAGCCCACAGGAACGCCACCCGCCAACTCCACCAACTCATCAGGCCTGCAAAAAAAGGACCGCCTTCAGAGACCGCGTGGACAACAAAGCACACAACAGCAAAGAGCTCTTCAGCATCGTGAAGGAACTCTCCAACCCCAGCTCCAACACCAACGGCATCCCACCATCACAAGACCTGTGCGACTCGCTGGCCACCTTCTTCCATCGCAGACATCCACAACACCGTCTCCACCTCGGCAACATCTGGCACCCCCGCTCCCACGACCACCACCCGCACCAACCGCCTGCTCACCTGGACCAACATCAACGACGATGACACCATCAAGATCATGAATACCGTCCACTCCTGATCCGCGGAAGACACCTGCCCACACCACATCTTCAACAAAGCCAGCAGTCCATCCGGATCAGTCTGGTTTCATTCCCCATCGAAACACAGCTCTTAATCTTCGTAGACTCCACAGTGTTCTCGCGAGAGCTGGGACTCTCACTGAGCCTGCAGTGGTGGCCTCCCTGGATGCTACAATGGCCTTCGACACCATAGAGTGGCCATATTTGTGGGCGGCCCTTTCCAAGTTCGGGTTTGGCCCTAGTTTCATTGCATGGGTGCGGCTCCTATATGAACAACCGTTAGCCCAAGTCGTGGTGAACGGCAGAGGCTCTGATCCGTTTCCATTGGGACGTGGCACCCGTCAGGGGTGCCCGCTCTCCCCACTTCTTTTTGCATTGGCATTGGAACCCCTTGCAGCGTGGCTTCGATGGGAGCCCTCAATTAAAGGGATCCGGTGGGCACCGGATCTGGAGGATCGCGTCTCGCTTTACGCGGACGATATCCTTCTCTATTTCACCTCACCCCAGAAGTCTTTAAACGTGCTCTTTGACGTTCTCACCTCCTTTGGTAAGAACTCCGGGCTTGTTATCAACTGGACCAAGTCATGTGTCTATGTTATAGCAGGGGTGTTGCCTCCGCTGCCTAGTAGGTTTCCTATCCAGGTGGCAGGAGATGGTTTCAAATATTTAGGGATTTTTATTTCCATGGACTCTTCAGTGCGATACGACCGTAATCTTTACGCTCCCCTCCGTCGCCTCAAGCAGGATGTACGGCGGTGGCGTGAATTGCCCTTGTCTCCATTGGGTCGAGCGGCACTTTTTAAAATGATGTCGCTTCCCCGGTTTCTATATGCCTTGCAGAACTTTTTCGATCCTGTCCCCGCTCGCTATTTCCGTGAGATTGAAGGCCTACAGAGGCAATTGATTTGGGACGGACGAGCCCGTATCGCCCTATCAAAACTTACGCTTCCCTGGTATGATGGCGGTATTGCTCTGCCTGACATCAGACGATATTACTGGGCCTCACAATTAAGTGCAATTAACCATGTGACGTATTCCCCGGGACCCGCTCCCGCTTTCGCTATGGATAAATTCCTGTTGCTGGGCGGCAACTTCAATAGAGCTCTATACTCGAAGTCATCACTCCGTCTCTTGACTGGTCCCACGAAATGTGCCGTGCGTGCCTGGAAGGATGTGAATGTGGCTACAGGTTGGGGCGGTAGGTTGACGCGTATGACCCCGCTGTATGATTCTGAACGGCTGGGTAACCTGTGGCGGACGAAAGGGTTTGATAGATGGGATATGATTGGGATTAGCAAGGTGGAGGATCTTTGGGCCAGTGGAACGGTGAAATCCTTTGAGGCTCTAAAGGTAGAATATCAATTGGATGACAAGGAGTATTTTCGTTATCTTCAGGTGCGGCATGCCCTGTTCTCTGCCTTTCTCCCCGGGACTGACGTCCCCCAGTCGTCCCCGTTGGAAGATCGTATTCTTGATGGCCATGTCCCGGACAGTACGATTTCCTTAATTTATAAAAAACTTATTAACAATAGGACTGACCTTCTGGTGAAGCTTCGGGCCTCCTGGGTGGCGGATGGGCTCGAACTGGATGACGAAGTCTGGCAAATGGCTATTTCTTCCCCTAAGGAGGTGGCTGTTCCGGCTCGGCTCCGTTTTGTGCAACTAAAGATCCTCCACCGCGTCTATGTGACTGGTATGCGTCTGGTATGAATGGGGCTCGCAACAGATGTATTGTGTAGGCGTGGCTGTGGTATGAATGGTACCTTTTTTCATATTTTGTGGGAATGCCCGGTTGTTTCTGCTTTCTGGTCTAGGATCCACGAGGTGATGGGGCGTGTTACTCGGGTCCCCCTCCTTCCCGAGGCGAGGCGCTACCTGCTTAATGTGTGGGAGCCTACGGACTGTACGGCCACTCAGACCTTCTGGATCACCCTGGGCAACATGGTTGCCAAAAGGGACATATCGCAACTTTGGGGCTCCCACAGGCCGCCTGGACTCAGTGCCTGGAAAGATAACATGGATTGGTGCATGTTTCGGGAGAAGACGGTGTATGAGGCTCGGGGTCGTCCTAGGAAGTGGAGTAGAATCTGGGCGCAATGGAATGAATACTGGGGTGACATTTGTACCCCGCCACTTGACTACGCCGATGCCATTCCCTCCTCCCCATAGTTGACGTTCCTTTCATTAGCTTCCATTCTTGATCCCCTTTCACCGTTCCCCTCCCCTAGTGGACTTGCCTCCATTCTTATATATTGTTTCCTGCTTTTCCTCCCCTCCCGTGAACTTGCCATTGCTTTACCATGCGTTTGTTTTTGTTGTTTGTTTAACTTCGACAAAAGTACAAAATTGAACCTCAGTATCCTCTGATTGCTGATTTATGCACTACACCATAATGGTGTGCGAAGCGGCCTTCTCCGCAGTATAATGTGATGTACTCTTTGCTCTTTTGTCATAGCGGCCGGCCCGAAGGGGTTGTAGGCAGACGCTGTGTACTGTGCATTTGATAAATAAAGGTTTTTAAAAAAAAAAAAAACAAAGCCAGCAGCACCATCGCACCCCACCTCTGGAAAACCATTAACATCTCCTTCGAGACACTGACCCTCCCGGGGAGCTGGTAGCACGCAGAGATCAACACCCTACTAAAGAAACCTAAGGCGGATCCCAAGAACCTCAAGAACTTCCGACCCATCTCCCTGCTCCCGTTCCTGGCGAAGGTCATCGAAAAGGCCGTCAACCAACAACTAACCAGCTTCCTCAAAGAGAACAACATCCTGGACCCATCCCAGTCCGGGTTCCGCAGCAATCACAGCACCGGAACTGCTTTATCGCCGTCACCTCAACATCAGGATCATGCTCGACAATGGAAAACCGCAGCCCTCATCCTCCTGGACATGTCAGCCGCTTTTGACACAGTCTGCCACCGCACACTAAGAGCACGCCTTCACGATGCCGGAATCCAAGAGAGGGTCCAGGACTGGACCACCTCCTTCCTCTCCGAGAGAACCCAGAGCGTCCACCCCCCCCCTTCCGCTCCAAAGCCACCAAGATCATCTGCGGCATACCCCAAGGCTCATCTCTCAGCCCTACGCTGTTCAACGTCTACATGGTCGGGCTGGTAGGCAAGATGACTCAGTATACCCCCCTGTGGTGCGGCACCCGGCTCGAAGAGGTGGTTTCCTTGGCAGGGTTCCTGCAGTGGGACCTCATTGGAATATCCCTGTTGGGCGATGTCTGGAGCGGTACCCATTTGCGCTCCTTTCAAGACCTGCAGGCCAGGCACTCTCTCCTCCTCCCAATTTTTCCGCTATCTGCAGCTGTGCCATGCCCTCTGCTCATACACCCCGGACGGTACTTCCTTGCCAGAATACAGTCCGCCGGAAGCTCAGATTATGACTGGTGACTTGGGGAAAGGGGGGATTTCCAGAATATACCGTTCACTTACCAATAATACCCCCAACTCCCTCTCTCAACTCCGCGATAAGTGGGAGGGCTGGCTTGGGGCTCTGGAGGATGCCGACTGGAGGAATGCCTTGATGGGCCCTAAAACTATCACGGTCTCGGCACGGCTTTGGTTGGTCCAAGTCTACTTCCTGCATGCTGCCTATCTTACCCCGCTGCGCCTTCACAGCGCGGGGCTCCGATTGGATGCCCTTTGCCTCTGCTGCTCCCACCCCCGCGCAGACTTCTACCACATGGTGTGGCTCTGCCCGGCGATACATAGGTACTGGGAGTCCTTAATAGGAGAATTGACGGAGGACTTGGGCTGAGTGGTTCCTCTGGCTCCTACACGGGTTCTTTTGGGCATCACTGATGGATTGGATGGTAGCAGGGCCGAAAAGCTGTTTCTAAACACGGCCTTGGTGGTAGCAAAGAGAGATATTGCTGCTCATTGGCTGACTGCTACCGCACCACCATTGGCGCGTTGGCGCAGGGGGTTGGACTGGTGTGCCGCCCAGGAACGGCCTCTTTATGTGGCATGGGGTTGTGCCGAGAAATTTCGCCGCATGTGGGAGAAGTGGGTGGGAGTGATAGAGAGTTAAGATGGGCTGATTTGATCTACAGATTGCTTCTGGATATGTTGACCTTAGGTTTGGATGTACATCACTTTTCGTGTCATTGTGGAACATGCTTACCCTGGACTACTCTAATGCGATGTAATTCTGAATGGTGCTGTTTGTTTAGTTATATGGAAAACTCAATAAAATTGCTTATAAAAAAAAATGTATGGACTGCAAGTAACAAAAGGGTCTCTGTGTAAAAAACAACCCACTGACCCATTTGGATAAAATAAAAATCTGTCATCTGCATGTGTAGTGATTGAGCCACTTTAGTGATCTGATGCCCTGTGATGACCCTCAATCACCACCATTGTGTACTGACTTTAGTGAACTATGTTACCTTAGCCTTAATGTAGGATGGTCTTGCACATGCTTATTTCTCTTCTGTTTTATACTTTTGCTGTTTTTCAGTAGAATAATCTTGCCGAAGAATAGAAGGTATGGGATGTCGAGGTGCAGTGTTGTTGGTGATGGTGCACACATGTGCTCCATGGTGGATACTGAGGGATTAAGTGCATAGTGTTATTTGGGTTAGGTGAATTATGACTTTAGCCTATTGGCTTTGACGTGGTCTAATGTCATTCTGTCTGAATCTATTAGTTTAGCTGCTTCAATTGTAAGGATTCCTGGACGGACAATTTATAATGTTAGGGCTATTAGTAGACTGGCCTGCTGGAAGGGAGCCAGGACCTTCCGCAGATAGCACGCCGCCCAATACCCATCCTCCTGTATGCCGACGACTCGGTCATCCTGGCCCGGACAGCTAATCAACTCCAGCGGCAGCTGAACAAATACGTGGCATTTATGGATTCCCTGGGTCTGAAAGTCAACATTAAAAAAACATTCACAATGACCATCGGACCAAAACACGGAGCCTCAAAATCCATATATATCAATAAAAACCGACTGGAAAAAACATCGGTATACCCTTATTTGGGTATACTTGTGGATGACAAAATGACCTGGCGCAAGGCAATCGAAACTAGAAATCTCAATTTCCGCCGAGCAGCATCAGCACTAAGTGCCTTCTCCAGAAAACTTGGCAAACCAGCTTCATCGAATCTGCTAACAATATACTACGCAAAATGCCATAGCGCGGCCACTTACGGAGCAGGCATTTGGGGCTACGAAAACATTGACCAACTCCAGGTAACGGAGAACGCTTTTATTAAATACGTTCTAGCCCTCCCCCAAAGCTCCCCGATCTTTGCATCGCATCGGGAGCTAGGGATGGAATATGTGACAGACACCATACGATGCCAGCCTCTTATACTCTGGCACCGCATATGGTGTAATCCTGAAAGCCACATAACGCGTTCCCTCATCACCGAATGCCTTGGCCTAGCCCACTGGAGGAAAATACCCTGGCTCAATTACATCCACAAATTCCTTCAAGACCTTGATCGGGAGCAATACTTTCTCGAACCACCATCAATAGAGGACATTTCAAAGAAACAGTTGAAGGAACTATGTATGGGCCACTTAAGAGAACTCCGCCACCAGGCCGAGATTGTCAAAATACAAAATGAAAAAATCTGCTCACTACAATCAGAGAAGTTACCACAGCCCTACTTGTCATTTTTTCTCTCGAACTACGAAAAGTTCCTATTGACAAGACTACGGTTCGACCTTTTCTTCCGAATGGTCTCATTTCCAGAACCGAACAATTGGTCCAGGAGCCTGTCATGCTGTCCTTGTGACGGGGTTTCCAACCAATCAACGGTCCATGTTATTTTGTTCTGCAAGTACTACAGAGCAGCTAGGAAAAAATGGATCCTTCCCCTTCTCCGTCTAAGTGGACTCAGATGTACATACCCAGCTCTCGCTTACCTCCAGTCACCGAAAAATCCGCATGAAGCTAAAATGATAGTGACCTTTTTAAAACTAGTAACAAAAACTCGTCGTGAAATCGTTTCTTAACTATTACATGTGTCTTAATGTATTAACTCTTGAATTTTTATAAAACTGTACTTTTTATGATTATGCAATTTTATAATCGAATAAAAGTTTATGAACCTGAACCTGACTGGCCTGTCTTATGGTTAAATCTGTTAACCACACCTTGATCGCTTTATCTGATTTCATGCTTGATATGTGTGGTGTTTAACAAGCTATTTTGCAGAATAAGGTTGCTATTTATTTTCCTGCTACTGAAACATGCTGTTCTGATCCTGATGGATTATGTTGCTTTAATCTGTCTGCTTATATTGTTGCTTTGCATAATTGTCATTTGAATTTCAACAGACCCTTGGTAAAGGATGGTGGGATTAGCTCCTTGGGTAGTTACCTGATTTTAGTATGCTTTGTTCTATCTTGGGTGGTGTACCTTTTAGTCATCTGTTTTCAGTTGCATTATGCTGTTGCATTCAATCTGTGCCTAGTCTTTTGAATATGTTTCACCCTAGAGCTGCTTTTGCCCATTCTGTCAGTTATGTTTTTCCAGTAATAGTCTGCACACTGTTTGATGTTTATATACGTTCAATGTTGTTGGACAATGGTCAAGGGTGGCTCGATTATGACCATTGCCCACTACCATCTCAGTATATTTTAGCCTAATATAGTGATATGTAGGCCTGTTTCTGATTTTACCTTGTCTTACGGCAGTACTGACTATTGCCTTTGACAAGCTTTCATATTATGTTGCTTTGCAATACATATCATCACATAGACATAGTGATGTGTGGATCTGAAGCTTCAAAGAAGGGTTTGATTATGTCTCTTTCTGTTTCTGACTTCATCTTGCTTAATGGCAGGGCTTGCCTATTGGCTTTGGCATGATCTTATGCCTTCTTGCATACTAATTTTTCTCTTTTGAAGGAATAGAGGCCTATGCTTGAGTAACTCCATGTTCTAAACTGACGCCATCTTCTGAGCCTCTTTAGGTGAGAGGTGATGTTTTAATTCCTACTTGTTATTCGCTCTTCTTAAACCAGAGAGGACCGGTTCTTGTTGGAGGAATGTGCTCGCTTTGTGCCGGAGTCATAACCGACGCTTGGCCAGCCGATGGTGTGTCCTTGGTACGAAGTGGTACAGGAATCTGATGGGAAAGGAGGTGAGGCTTGCTAGAAGCTTCGACAAGTGTTTCCACTGGTTTCTAAAGGGAGTGTCCGAGCTCTGATCTCTGGTAGTTCATCACAGTACAGACGTGTAGCTGTGACGGTGGAGCAGAGAATCCTGTTTTGGCTGGAGAAACGGACTCCCCTCTAGCGAAGTGAAAATGGGACTTGGTGAGGTGTTCCACTAATCTCTAATTTTCCTACTGTTCTTGCTTACTATCTCTTTCTGTTTTCAGGTTCCATACATTTATATACATATATTTCTACATATATGTTTGCCTTGATTGTGTTTCAATCATTCTATTGATATGTTAGAGTCTGCTATGATAGATGTATTTGGCTTACCTTGTGGTGTTATTATAATGTACTAATAAATATATACCAAATATACCGATTCACCTTTTCCTTGTAGCATGAGGTGTGGACTCTTCTTGGCCAAATGCTTATGTTGTAGAAGGATGGGTGAATTCCCTTCTAGCAGGTAATTGTGTTATAGAAAGTTGTTCTACTCCTGGCAAGTGATGTGCAAATTCTAAGTATTCTATCCAATATATTAATAGGGGGAGCATGCACTGTGTACCCTCTCGGATGGGGAGGTGTTGTAATTTGTTGTTATTTGTGAGCTCCTCGGCAATGGTCTTATGTTGTTAGTGTGTATTCCTTTCTAGGTAAGTATTGTGAAATGTGGTGACTTTCTGGATCCGGAGAAAGGATGTGGTAAGTAATGGCCTGGTGACTGACAGAAGCACCAAAATATACAGAAAAGCAGTCGTTATAGCATGTTACATAATTTGCTGTGCAGGAGACATATTAACCCTTTATGCTACTTCGATTCAAAACAGGAACTAGACAAAACACAGATCTCCCCAGCAAATGCGTTAATCTCCATGTTTATCTTACCATTATTATTGTTCCCTGAGATTTAGTTGGCACACAAAGATCTCTACAGCAGGTGACTTTAAAATAAAAAAGTATTTTATTGATTTTATACAAACATACAACTGCGAGACTCAGCTTGCAAGGTATTATACCACAGTGCAAAGACATAGATTTGTATCGAATAACGTAATTTGTCAACAATACATGGAGCCAAACATACATTACACAAAGAAGAAAAAACCTTAGCGTTCACACTCATTGTCCACCATACATTTGGCAACTTGATGTTTCGACCACTTGAAATAAGTTCTAGTCTTGAGTGCAGACCAGACAAGCCCACAGCGCGAACAAGGACGCCCTTTCGCATTGAGTATACTATCTATGTGTATGAGCTGGGGTGGCATTTACACTACTGGCAGTGGTTTGTTGATAAGTATTGTATAGCTCCCAAAAGGATTTGGGTTTGTTGCGTGGCGGGAGCAGCTCACTAAAAAGCTCTGACTATGTACTGCAGAATGTCATGTCAGTCTTCTGCTGGGCGATCGTAGGTAGAGGGCCTCACAACCAGTGTATAGCTACCCTACGTTTGGCCATGAGCATTCCCATATTGATCAATCATCATACACCCTTAGGGATTAACCTAGAGTAGCCCAGGAGCAAAAGCAAAGGATCTGAGTCAAGAGCCAGCTTCCTGATCTGTCCAACTTCCCTGAAAACCAATATCCAAAAAGTTGCCATGCCGGGGCATGTCCAGGCCAGGTGGAGGAAATCTGCCAATGGTGCATGGCAGCGATCACATAACGCGTTGTCCCTCAGTCCGTACCTGTACAGCCTTTCCGGCGTGTAATATACCCTGTTAATGAATTTAAAATGTATCAGTTGGTGTCTACCGTTAACGAGATTCGCTTTGTACTGGTGCAGCAATAAGTCCACATAGTGTCTCTAACATCTACGGCCAAATCCTGCTGCCACGCCAGGCGCGCTTTAGTGTAGTGATTAGCTCTGTATGCCATGGAAGAGTTATAAATGGTCGCAACTATGCGTTTTGGGGACTTTGCCTGAATGATGAGCGTTAAAGCAAAAAGTTCAGGTGGTTCTAGGTAGTCGTCTCCCAGCAGTTCCCTCAATGCATGTCTCGTTCTATGGAACTGAAATTTAGTCAGTATGGAAGGTTTCTGATCTGCGGTTTGGACATCCTCCCAACTCCTGGCCACCCCTCCGTCAAACAGCTCCCCCACAGTGCGTATACCCAGAGAGTGAAGTGCTTGTGTAACTCCTTTTTTCCTGCAGGGTGGTAACCATGTACACCAGTCTATCCGTGTTGCAGGGGAATAAAGTATCGCTCCTGCCTGTAAGTGCAGTAGATGGGGCCAGGCATGAGTAGCGGCATTAATAGAGTCTAAGATGCATGTCCGGCAGTCAGAGGCCTGGAACAACATTGCAGGGGCGAAAGGGAGCTAGTCACTACCGATTCTATACGGAAGTGCGGTCTGTCTGGGGCACCGTGAATCCACTGATATGCATGTGCAGCTTGCTCGGTCCTGTAATACAAGTTGAAGTCAGGCGCTCCCAGCCCGCCCATAGAGTAAGGTAATACCAATATCTGCCACTGTACCCTCGGCTGCTTACCCGCCCATGCCAGCCGAACCATCAACTTGGTAAGACGAACAAAGAAGACACGCGGCAGGACCATGGGGATATTTGTAAATAGGAACAATAGGCGAGGCAGCACCACCATTTTCATGATGGATTTTCTGCCAAGAAGGGATAGCAGGAGTTTTGTCCATCTTTCAACATCATCTTCCAATTTACTAAAGGCTATCCCATAATTTTCTCTAAAGACTTTATCAGAATCCGTGTGGACTTTAAGGCCCAGGTATTTAACCGTATCTGTGGACCACGGCAAGGTATAGTCGAGGTCGAACTGAGGAGTGTTTGGGGTCAACAGAAAGACGATGGACTTTGACCAGGTCATGTGCAGGCCCGAAAGAACTCCGAAGCGCACCACTTCTTGAAGTACCACCGAGAGATTAAACTTTGGTGTCTTACATACAAAAGCGTATTGTCAGCATATGTGGATACTATAATTTTGTAGCATGGAAAACAAATACCCCGATGTTGATGGTATTCCCGGAGCGCACATGCAAGAGGTTCAGCTACTAAGGCATAGAGCAACGGAGACAATGGGCAACCCTGTCTCGTGCCTCATGAAATACGAATAGAGTCCGTTATGATATTGCCTACTTTTATTCTGGCCGTGGGCTTACTATCAAGGGTGCCGACTAATTGTAAGAAGACTGGGCTTACTCCCATCCTGGTCAGAACAGGCGTCATGAACGGCCATTCCACAGAATCAAATGCCTTCTCAATATCTAAGAAGACTGTTACCGCTGGTGTTTCAGGCTTAATGTGTTGTAACGCACCGAAGACTGTTCGTAAATCATAAGTTAAATTTATACCTGGTACAAACCCTGCCTGTTCTGGAGCGACCAAAAGTGGAACTAAGGGGGCGATTAGCAAGTATTTTTGCGAATATATTCGTGTCCACGTTAAGCGGTACAAAGGGCGGTACGATGCACAGTATTCTGAAGACTTACCGGGCTTGAGAAGTGCGACGATCACTGCTTCCAACATGGAGGGCGGCATAGTGCCTGTGACACACATGTCATCGAAAAAGGTAGTCAATTGTGGAAGTAGCAAATCTAAAAATGCCCCATAGAATGAAGTCGTGAGACCATCGGATCCCGGAGAACTTCCCGCTCTCATACTGGTTGTCAGGTTGTCAGCAGCACAAGAAAAGGAATATACGCCACTAAACTTTTCGCAGCAGCCAGCAGGAACGATGACATGAAGAGTAGCCTCCCTCTTACCCTGAGCATTATCCCCCACAATGTAATTGTGCCACACTATGGAAGGGAGCACACCGGGTAAAAGGGAAGGGGATAATAAAGACTCTCTGCATTTGCTCTGGTCTCACTGGTCTGGTCAAGGACTAAAACGCCTATCTCCCTCTATCAGCGCTGTATAAGAGAGAGAAGAAAGATGTAAGAGGTAGCACAGTGAAAGCCACATACACAGTAATATCAATAAGACAGCATAAACATGTACACTCACAGAAAGCTCAGCAGCACTTCAATATATACCGGAATTGAAGCAAGAGACTTCTGGCATAGTCTGAGTCCAGTAACAACAACAACAACAAAGGAGCTTATAAAGCGCCTGGTGACGCCATCACGGCGTGTCCCCGCGCTGTGGAGAGAAGTCAAGACCAGAGTAGGGTGTTACAGGGAAAACAGGTGGGTTTTTAAGCTTTTCCTGAAAGTGGTCTCCGAGTCCGCTAGTCTGATCTCCATAGGGAGAGCGTTCCATTCCCTGGCGGCCATAACCCGGAAGGAACGACCACCCATTCTGGCTTTCCTGATACGGGGTATTTTGAGCAGGCCAGTTCCCCCAGAGCGAAGAGTTCTGTTGGGCTCATAGGGAATAGCTAGGTCATTCATGTAAGGAGGAGCTTTTTGGGAGATGATCCTATGGCACATTAAGAGTGCTTTAAAGAGAACTCTTTTTTTTATAGGTAGCCAGTGGAGGGTGTCTAGAGCAGGTTTGGAAGGTGCTCTCTTGGGAAGTCTAAGGACTAGACGTGCTGCTGTGTTTTGGAGGACTTGAAGTCTCCTGATGTTTTTTTGCGTTGTTCCAAGCAGAAGCACATTCCCATAATCTATCCTAGAGGTCACTAGAGCCTGTGTCATAGTGCGCCTGGCTTCAAGAGGAAGGAGATCAAGGGTGCGGTTCAGGGTCTTCATGACCCCATAGCATTTTCCGACCACCTTGTTCACGTGACAGTCATAGGAGAGTTTGGGGTCAACCCAAATCCCCAGATTCTTGGCCGCTTCACAGGGGGTGGGTAACGGCCCCAGACACGAAGGCCACCACTCCTTGGTCCAGCTCGTATCCCTGCCTCCCATGACCAGAACCTCTGTTTTCGAACCATTGAGCTTCAGGCAGTGTTGGGTCATCCAACCTGCCAGAGCCTGCATGCAAGATTTAAAGTTATTTGCAGAAGCAGAGGGGGCTTGGGATAGGGAGATGAGAAGTTGGGTATCGTCGGCATATGAAACTAATTCAATGCCGAACGATTGAACCACTTCAGCCAAAGGGGCCATGTACAGGTTGAACAGGGTAGGGCTCAGGGCAGAGCCCTGAGGTACCCCCTGTTCCAAGGCAATGCTTTCAGAGAGAAAAGCGCCTCTCTGAACCTGGAAGCAGCGATTAGTGAGGAAGGCTTTCAGCCAGCCCAATGCTTCCTGGATGACCCCGGCTTTGTTCAGACACTGTAGCAAGATGGAGTGTGCCACAGTGTCGAACGCCGCACTAAGGTCCAGCATTATAAGTGCCATAGTCTGTCCTTCATCTACACCTGCCCGTAGGGTTTCGGTCGCTCTCAAAAGAGCGGTTTCGGTGGAGTAACCTGACCTGAACCCTGATTGGGAGTTGTGGAAGGCATTGTTAGACTCTAGATGGGCCATAAGTTGGCTGTTAGCTATTTTCTCAGCCACCTTCGCCAAATAAGGTAGCAGCGAGATGGGCCGAAGGTTTTCCAGAGTGTCCTGACTGATGTTAGGTTTTTTCTTTATAGGCAACACAATGGCTTTCTTCCATTCCATAGGGAGGGTAGCCGTGGAAAAGGAGAGTTGGAGGATGTGCCTGAAGTGTCGCTCAAGGACCTCCAGACTGGCCGCTAGTATCTTGGGGGGGGCAGGGTCCCGGGGAGAACCAGATTTAATGTTTTTACAGATACTAGTTAAAGTAGTGGTGTGAGGAACAGAGAAGCTTGTCAGGCATTTTTTAACATGGATAAGCTCCAGATTTTCAGTGAAGTCAGAGCCTGATGGCAGGTCGGTGGAGAAATTAGAGTAGATTGTAGTAATTTTGTTGGCAAAGTATTTGGCAATATCATTACATTTCACAACCGAGTCATTATGGCATTGCTCTCGTTGGTGACTACCGAGATTTCTTTAAAAATTTTAAAAAGCTCCTTAGAGGAGTTTTCTGCTTCACCAATACGGGTCTTATAATGTAGTGCTTTAGCGGAGCGGATCAGTTTGTAATATCTCGCTTGCTCTTTCTTATAGTGGTCTTTTGCTGTGGGGCAGAAATTGACACGCCATTCGCGTTCCAGTCTTTTGCAAGCGGTTTTAGCATCCTGAAGTTCAGATGTAAACCATGGGGATGGTTTTCTCAGTTTCTTATTGGCCACTGATCTACGGATGGGAGCGGTCTCGTCAAGGGCAGTTAAGATAAAATTTTTTAGGCAAGTATAGGCGGTCTCACAGTCGGAGCCTTTAGGGGGTCCAGCCGTTACAAGCTTGTCGGTAAACGTGTCTAGGTTAAAATTTTTCCACTTTCGGCATTGATAGGTCTGCAGATTTCCGTTCTTGACTTCAGTCTCAGTCGCTAGTATATGTAGGGGAATTACATGATGGTCAGACCAGGGAATGGGAATTGGAGGAAGCACTTTTACTCCATTCCAGTTACCAAATACGGGGTCGAGCAAGTGACCTTGTCTATGTGTAGGGCTCTGATGTTTAAGATCTAGCTGCAGAGAGAGTAGTTCTGCTTTTATGCAGGTGGCGTCTTTGTCCCCGACGTCGTCAAAGTGTATGTTCATGTCGCCCAGTACCAGGAGTCTAGATTTCCTTAGAGCGAGATGAGCTGTGGCCTCTATAAGGCTGGTGGTAAAGTCAAACAGTCTGCCCGGGGGTCTATATAAGAGAATGCCAGATAGGGAATATTTAGGATCCACTGTGATAGTGAAAGATCCAGCTTCGCAGTGATCAATATTCAACGGAGATAGAGAGCATTCCAAAGGGGCTCTGACGGCAATGGCTATTCCACCACCCCTACCATCCTGCCTATCGAGCCTGGCGAGGGAGTAGCCTGGAGGCATTGCCTCGATGATGTCAGGATCAGAATGTTCACCAAGCCAGGTTTCGGTCAGTAATAAGATCTCAAGAGCTTCATCCTCAAGGAGGTGATATATTTGGGTACTATGTTTGCTGAGAGATCGACAGTTAAGTAGTGCAGCTTTTAGTACGCTTTTGTGGGGGTTATCGGAAGAGCTGGTGCTAGGAGTGAAGTGGCACACAGAGCAGTAGTGTAAAGATAGCGCCTTCATAGAGTGTAAGCAGGATGACGTAAGGTCAGGACGTAAATTAAGCAGTGTTTGTTTATCATACCGTAAACGAGGGGGATGTGGTTGACCAGGGTTTGTGGCCCCGCGCCCCGTCCGGCCGCGGACGGGCGCAGACGGGCTTGACTTTGGCTCGACTTCGGCGCGCTTCCGGCGCGCCCGCTGCACGCGTCCGCTGCCCGGTCGCTGGCCAATACACATTTATAGGCTGTAGGGGCAACTAGAGCGCTGACCATCCGCCCGAGCCCGGAAGTGCTAGGCTCCTCCTCACCCTCCGCAACAAACGCCCAGAAATGGACGCGGTGGACCGGGGCGGGAGTCGGCAGAGAAGTAAGTGAAAATAGGTTTGCAGTTCACACAAATACACTTTAAAAGAGGCTTAGTTCGCTAACATTAAAATAACGCTAAAACGCTATAAATCAGCGCTACAACAGAGTGAGCTGTAACGTTTAACAGCGCGAGCGGATAGAGCCTGCCACTGCCACCGGCAAGACTCCTCTCCACAGCGCGACTGAAAAATCCAAATGCGAATGGTTCTCTATGGGTCGGATGAGGAACTTGCGGTGCGTATCGGAGAACCATGGGAGTTGTATATGTGACTAATAGTAAAAAATATCCTCGTCTGTGGCCCGTGCCTAGCAGCATAAAACTCTGTGTAATATTGTCGGAATCTATCGGCCACATCGGTATCCTCAGTCAAAAGTTCACCCTATGCCGATCTAACCCCAGCCATGTGCAATGTCTCCCCATGTTTCTGAAGCATTTGCGCCAAGACCGACCCGGCCTCTCACCCTCACCATACACCCTGGCTGTGGCAAATTTGCCCATATGTTTGCCCTCGTCGTCCGCCGACACATGGTTTTCTCCCAGCAACTCTGCAAGTTCCCTCGCAACCAAGTCATCCCTGTCTACCAGCAGGCGGCGCTCCAGAGTCTGGATTTTACCCTCCAAGTCCTTCAGTCGATTCCGAATTGAGTGGAGGACTCCAGAGTGCTTTGATATAGTAATCCCCTAATATAGACTTTAAAGGCTTCCCAGACCACCTGATAGTCCTCTACAGAGCCAACGTTCTTATCAAAAAATGTCTTAATGGCTTCAGCTAGTGCTTCCTTGAATACTGTATCAAGTGGGGAATAGGGGGGAAACCGCCACTCGAATGGAGGCATGAGTCTGCCAGGTGCGTCGATAACCAATGAAATAGGCGAGTGGTCGGAGAGAGTTTGTGGCAATACCTGGCATGAGTGGACCCTGTCACACAGTGTCCGGGCTGCAAGCCAATAATCAATGCGTGTGTGCAAGTTATGGTATGCAGAATAGTGTGTATAGCCTCCTAATTCCGGGTGTCTCTGACGCCACACATCCCGTAAGTCAAACCTAAGTAACGTACATTCAACCTCCCTGGCAGCGGCTGTGACATGTCTCATGTGTCCACTTGATCTATCTATACTGGGGTTCCAAACCAGGTTGAAGTCGCCCCCCCCCCCCATAGTTGGGTGCCTTCCAAGTGATCACCCACTCTGTTCGCCAATGCAGAAAAAAACTCAGGGTTGTCATATTTGGGGCCATATACATTCACAATTAGAAGATCCATGCCTCTCACAGAGCATCTAGTCACGACCTACCTGCCCTCAGTATCTGTGTACAGTGGGTCAAAAGTAAGTGTCGACTTGGGGTTGACCCATGTGAGGACACCGCGTGCGTGCGTTGTGAACACTGCGGCGTGGATGTTGCCTAGTAGACCTCTGCTGCGCAATATAGGGGAGCTAAGTGGGAGATGTGTTTCCTGCAAAAGAGCCACATCAATGGCATGTCGTGATAAATATGACAGGACTTTGCGGACTTTCCTATAATTGTTCAGCCCCCTGACGTTCCATGTGAGGGTTCGTAGCGTGCCCACCCTGGTGTCCCGGCTGCCCTCTTGGCCATGTACCTCGGATTCAGTCTGTATCACCATATCTCAATAATGTATGGTGTAGTGTCGCTGCGTGGTAAATGTAATTGTCTATCATCATGCACTGTACAACCTCGGAGTCTCAACAACCCTCCTCCCCCACCCACATCAAGACCACCCCAACCAGGACTTGACATAAAAATACCCCACCTTCTACAGAAAACAAAACTTATGTAGCATAGCTCTGAATAACGGGGCCTCTAGGTTTCCCTTCAAGAGGCTTCATTAACAGTCCACAAGCGTGCATGTGTTACACTCGTAGTTGGAGGTAGGGTGACAGTTGGCGACCCCCCGCACTCCAACATGTTGATATTAAACATTAACAAAAGGCACATATGTCCAGAGTAGAATACATTTGTGAAATCAAGTATGCTATCAGGACCGCCTAGCAACCCAAATCGAAAAGTGCCAAATAACAGAAGGTGGTGGGGACAGGACAGTGTATCTGTAGGACTGAAACCCCCTCCTCTCCTTATCAGTAGGTCGCCCCCTGGACCACCCTAAATTTGGATCTTCCCACAAATAACAGTGGCACTATACATTGCCTTAATAGGCATAAGTCTTATCTGATTAGCGATCTGGAACATGTCCTGCTCCTCCAGCGAGCCTCCAACCGACCGGCCGTGGCGTCCTTATCCGGGCTGTGTCACGGTCCCATGTTCCAGTCCTTCATGGCTTTCTACAGCAATTTGGGATATGTAAAAAAGTGTGATTTGCCCTGGTAGTTGACGCGCAGGCGGGTCGGATACAGCATTGCATAGTCAATGTTGCGGTCTATAAGTTGTTTCTTGAGGGGCAAGAACTGGTGATGCGCCTCCTGTACCCTGATGGTGAAGTTCGGGTATAGAGCAAGTGTGGAACCCTTATATTGCAAAGACTGCTTCTCCCTCGCGACTCGCAGCGCTGCATCTCTGTCACAATAATTCAACAACTTAGCTATAATGGGCCTCGGCTGGGAACTTGGTATCGGGCGCGGCCCAGGGAGCGATGCGCCCTTTTGACCACGAACATGGGCGAGAATGTGTCAGAGCCCAGAAGTGATACCAGCTATTTTTCGATGAACTGCTCCATGTTTCCGGCAGAGGTGGATTCCGGGAGACAGGTAATGCGCAGGTTGCTTCTTCGAGCCCTCGCTTCCAAGTCTTCGGTCTTGTCTTGGAGCACTTGTAATACCTTATCCATACGTTTGTGGCCAGTATCCATTTCTGTTTGCGTCTCTTCCACTTCGGTGATTCGACACTCAGCCATATCCATACATTCAGCATGTTTGTCCAGCCTATCGGACATCCGATCCATTCGGTAGGAAAGGGAATCGATCTTGGTACCCAAAAGTGTTAGATAGGTTTGCAGGTCTTTTTCCATTGAGGCCAGCATGGTCTTGAGATCACCATCAGGAGAGTCCTGCTCCCTAAGCGGAGAAGCCTCCACTGATGTTCATCTTCAAGTTCTTAAAATTTATCTGAAAAGTGTAGCAAGTTTGTTTTTTATATTGTCCCTCTGTTCCTAGTAGAATTCATTATTACCTCCTTGTCCACTTCTTTGCGTCTACTACTCTGACACTGAAGCAGATATATTAATCCTCTGTACTACTTTATTATGAGTCAAAATCTAAGTAGACAAAACTCAGAACTCTCTCCAGGAAGAACATTAATCATAAGAGTTATCTTGCCATTTTTATTGTTGCCTGGAAATTACTGAAGGCAAGAAAAGCAGCAGCAGGTGCTTTAAAATCATAATAAACTTGCAAGTATGATGTCCCCCAAAGTCAGCACCCGATGCGGTGGCACCAATGACACCACGCTAGAGCCGGCCGTAACGTGGCACAGCCTCCCTAAACAGACACCTAATGCCCCCCAACCCACTGCCCTCTTTGCAGTTCAAATGAAACCTGTTATACCCTACTTAGTTGTTATTACATGTATTCCAGTCCTGCTGCTCCTAGCTGCTCAGCCAGAGTGTGAGTTGGTCATGGAATGTTGGTGTGCTTGTGATGCTTAGAATCCCTGGGTGTCTGAGTGGAGGAGTGTTGGCAGTTAGAGATGGGCTGAGCAGCTAAGAAGGCTGCTCCTGGTGGGGCTGGTACCACACTAGGCTGGCTGGAGTCAAAACTGATGTAACCTGAACTGAAGACTTAATAAAGAAGACTTAAATATACATCCTGGCTCCTGGTGTCTACCTTCATAGGGCACAACATATTTTGGCAATGATGGACCCTAGAGACTCTTGGTACAGCACAGAAACTAAGGGTCTACAAAGAAACTACATGAGAAACCAAGAGATTCCACAAGCAACTACATATACAAAGAAATTATTTCCAGGCAAGCCAGCGCCAGCCCCACCAGTGTCCTTACCAACGGACAGCCCCACTGGACAATCTCATCTCAACTGACTTCTCTCTCTGGAAATACTCAAAGGGATTTACAAGCTACAGTGTGTTGGAGGAGTAGTTCAACTACAACCGTATTTGGTGTTCCAGCCACAACGTTTGCTACATAAAGGATTACAGTGAGTTGGTGGAGTAGTTGCACTATAGCCATATCTGGTGTTCCAGCCACGTTGTTACCTACAAAAGGGTTTGGTGAGTTGGATGGGTAGCTTCTCTACAACAAGTTGTTGGTGTTCCAGCCACATCACTCTACAGTGTTTATGTGTCTTTAAGATATAGGCACAATTTTGGATTCCTCGTCAAAAAGAGGTCAGAACTAACAGTGTGCAGTGGCTGCACTGATGGCAGTACATCAATTTAATACTATGTGCTATGGTGCTGCAGCCTGTTTAAAGAAAAGTGTGTAAAGAAACTTGGGACCTTTCCCTGGTTTTTCTGCCTCGTGTTGTCTGCTCTAGAGGCGTGGTGCCAGCTCAAGGTTTTTGGTCACTCTTTGGATTTTACATGTTTGTTGCTGTCTACATTCGCACAGAGATCTCTATATGGGGCTTTCCTCTGGATTTCAATAGCACAATGTTGGCACTACGTGCTAATTTGGAGAATCTGGTTCGGGAAAATGACGGTCAGCCTCTTTGTAAGGAAACTACAGGGAAGGTGCCACCATAAGGACTCTACGTTCGTGTCTACTTGGTGAGTCCTATCTGCATTGGTGGGCGTTGCATTTGAATTCCATAATGCAGGGTCAGCTGTGGATATTTTAAATGAAGAGGCTTCTATACAAGCCGGTTTGGAGTTGTGTCCATGTGGTGAAACTACGTCTCCTTGTCATCCACTTTACACTTATTGGCATGGGGGTAAGCTTATTTTGACTTTATTGTGGTTCCTGGGAGCCCCCTCGATATTTTGCAGTTCAACCGCCTTCTAGTGGTTTTAAAATGAATGCGCGTGCCATTCCCAGCTCGCGCCCTGCCTTACCTGCACCCTCTCTTCTCTGGTTTCTTTGTGACGTTCCACCTTGTTCACTGGGTTCTGCTATCTCAGAAGCTGGATGCACAGACGTGCCTGGAGCCATCCGTTGGGACATCTGCAACGTCCCGCCATCTTGTGGTTGGCAGCCTTCTCCGCATTTTGCCAACTACGCTGTTTTTTTCATTTGCCGCAATAAATACTTTATTGCGGCAAATGAAAATGGAGTCAATGGAGTCTGGGGAACATTGTCAAGGTCTAAAAACGTCTCCCTTACCTTGTCTTGATATGAGACGCGTTGTGAATTCGCAGGGACGAAGGGACCAACCTCCCTAAAGACTAACCCCTTCCTGGAGAAAGTATAAAACACTACAAGATATGAGCTAGACAAAGGGGAGGAGGGCCGGTACTGGACGTAGTTGTTCTTGCTGTTGACCTGCGAAACAACATGAACAACTAATTACTTCTCCTTGTTCTAATCTTTTTATAGGCACTTCCTCAATGACTTCTAATTCTCTTGCTAGAAGTTCTATCTCTCGCCTACCTGCAAACAGCTGTTGTCAGTCTTCCGTCCAGTATGTCTTTCTTGTCTTGTTGGTCAGTTTTGTCTGGAGGGTTCTGTTGTCCTGTCCTGTTGTGTTGTCTTGTCGTGAATTCAAGCCTTTATTTTCTGTAATATACAAATAAAAGGATTAAAACATTTGTTCTCTTCCTCTTATCTAGAAAAACCCCCCTTTTCACCTTAATAAACTAGGGCCTATCTCCTTCTCTTGACTTACTTAGATTGCATTCTGTGTCTTTATATTCTTTGGTTTCCAGATCTAAAAATAAAAGGTTTTTATGGCAAGAAGAAACAAGCGCAAACACTAGGAACTCAAAGATACAACATTCGGAAATATCGCCTTTCCAAATCACCTTCTGACCTTTGATTCAATTTTAACAAATCCTAAATAACTAAATACCTAAATCAAGTTTCAATGTTTGTTGTTTCCTGAAGTCTTGTAGATTCTCTCTTGAAAGAAGTGTTCCAAAAATTGTTCCGATAACCTTTCTTGCGAAGGGCGCCTTAACTTAGAAAATAATAAAACTTATCTTTTTGTCTTTGCAGATTCTCTTGGTGCGGTGAAGGAAGATGCCAGGCTTTAGCTCCAGAAAAGACGGAAGGCCTCAAGGTCGTAAATCAGGTAATCTGCCGGGAGTTCACACGTCCTTTCTCCAGCACTGGCGGAAGGCAAAGCGCATTCCAGAAGGCTGGGTGCGGTTTAAATACCCGACCGCACCCAGCCGCACCTTACGTATGCGTGCGCTCGGCCAGATTCAAGCAGGGCGCACGCGAAGGACCAAACACAAACGATACCATCCTGGAAAAAGCCTGCATGATAATCTCAAGGGGTAAATGAGTGTTTAAGGAAAAAAGGCACAATGGCATGAGACACTCACATTAAACAACATTAAACGGTAATCAGAGGCTTTACAAAAACGGCAATCAGAGGCTTCATGTTTCCAAAGCAACCATTATCATTTGCATAAGTCCCAAACACATATCCCCACATTACTTCACATAAGGAGTGCTGGTGCACGGGAAAGGGGCGGGTTTTCATATGGCAAATTATGCCAAGAAATAAGTGAAGCCTAACATACAGAAAGGCTTCACACGGAATTGTGACAGTACTCCCTCCTCAAGATCCCCCCTTAGACTGTTGCTATAGGCCTAGGTTTTGTGGGGTTCTGCATATGGAATTTTCTTAGAACTCTTGGAGCATTTTGCAGATGTGTGATTGGTTCCCATGATCTTTCCTCAGGGCCATATCCCTTCCAATCTACCAAATAGAATAGTTTGCCACAAATTCGTTTAGAATCCAGATTCTTCTAGACTTCAAATTCTGAATGACCATCAATTAAGACAGAAGAGGGAGGTCGAATCAACCTAGTTTGGGGGTCAAAAGGTTTGATCAAGGACACATGAAACACCGGATGAATCTGATATTTCTGAGGAAGTTGTAATTTTACACAAAACGGATTGATGATTTTATCAATGGGAAAAGGTCCTATAAACCTGGGATTGAATTTCTTGGTTCCTTTTATGGTCAAATTTCTTGTACTTAACCAAACCTTGTCTCCAGGACTGTACTGGGGTTGTTCACTTCTGTGTTTATCGGCTGCCCTTTTTTGGCATTCTTTTGCTTTAGCCAAATTATATCGAGCTTCCTTATGAATAGAAGACAACCCAGAAATATAATCATGAATTGCTGGAACAGTATCATGAACCTTAATGTCTTCTGAGAAACTTTTAGGATGGAAGCCATAATTACAGAAAAAAGGAGACATATTAGTGGAAGTATGTTCAGCGTTATTGTATGCAAATTCCAGAGTGCTTAGGAGATCAGACCAATCTTCAGACATGGTGGTTAACATGCAACGTAAGTACTGTTCTATGGTTTGGTTTGTGCGTTCAGTTAAACCATCAGTTTGGGGGTGATAGCTGGACGACAAACGAATTTCCATTTGGAGAAGAGAACTTAAATTCTTCCAAACATGAGATATGAATTGAGATCCCCTGTCAGAAATTACTACAGTTGGAATTCCGTGTAAACGAATGACATGTGTAATCAATGTTTTGGCTAGTTCCATAGTTGTAGGAAGTCTTTTCAATGGAATGAAATGTGCCATACGTGAAAATTGATCTACTACAGTTAGAATAGTAGTATATCCATCTTGTGTCAAAGGAAGTTCCACAATGAAGTCTAAAGAAATGGAATGCCATGGTTGAGGAGGTATAGGTAGAGGTGTTAATAAACCACTAGGGGACTGATGAGAAGGCTTGTTTTGGATACAAACACTAAATGTGGTTACATAAAGTTGTACATCCTTGAACATTGTTGGCCACCAAAATTGTCTTTTGATCAGTTCGTATGTTTTGGCAATTCCTGGATGAGCTGAGAGAGGTGAATCATGAAAAATGTGGATAATTGATTCCTGGAGGGCTTTAGTATGAACCATTACTAGATCATGCACATAAAGAAATGTATCTTTTTCTTGAAGGTATGGATACTCTTTTCTCCATTCTTCAAGACTTTTTGTTTTTAACTCCTTCTGTATTTCATCAGAAATACTCTTTATTGATAAGCAAGCTTGAAAACAAGTAGTGGGTAGTACAGGATGAACAACAGTTTCTTGATTCACACTATTTTCTCCCAACGAGACAAAGCGTCTGCCTTTAGATTTTCTTTCCCAGGTCGATATGTTATCACAAAATTGTAATCATTGAAAAACAGAGACCATCTTAACTGTCTAGCTGATAAAGCTTTTACCTTTTGCAAGGCTTGCAGGTTCCTATGGTCAGTGTAGATAGTGATAGGGTGACGAGCCCCTAACAAGTAGTGTCGCCACTCCTCGAAAACTGCTTTTATAGCTAATAATTCCTTATCAGCAATTGCGTAATTTACTTCAGCAGGAGACAATTTCCTTGAATAATAGGCAATGGGATGCATTTGACCCGTTTCAAAGTTTCGTTGAGATAGGATCCCTCCTAAAGCGAACTGAGAAGCATCTGCCTCGACAATGAATGGGAGATTAGAATCGGGGTGACTCAAAATGGGAGCTGATGTAAACTTTTCCTTTAAGTCATGAAAAGCCTTATCAGCTGATTCTGTCCAGTCGAATTTTGCTCCTTTACGCAGCAATTTGGTAATGGGAGTTATAGTTTGTGAGAAATTTTGAATGAATCGACGATAGAAATTTGCGAACCCTAGAAAACTTTGTATTTGTTTCACAGATGAAGGTTGAGGCCAAGAAGTTACAGCTTCAACTTTCTTAGGGTCCATTTCAATACCAGAGGGACTAATAATGTATCCCAAAAAATCTACTTTGGACACATGAAATAGACTTTTTTTCAATTTCACATATAATGAGTTGGAAAGCAGTTTTTGAAGAATGGCGCAAACTTGTTGTACATGTTCGTCTTCAGATTGAGAGTAAATTAAAATATCGTCAACATAGACCACACAACAAATGTCAATAAACTCATGCAATACTTCATTTATAAAAAATTGAAACGCTGCAGGAGCGTTACAGAGTCCGAAAGGCATGACTTGGTATTCATAAAGACCAAATTTGGTACGAAATGCTGTTTCCCATTCATCACCTTTCCGGACTCTAACAAGGTGGTAAGCTCCGCGCAAATCCAATTTTGTATAAATGGTTGCATTCTTTACCTGATCTAAAAGAGTTGGAATGAGAGGCAAAGGGTATCGGTTCTTAATTGTGACATTGTTTAAGGCTCTATAATCTATGCACGCTCTTAATTCCTCTCCCCGTTTTGGAATGAAAAAAAGTGAAGATGATACAGGAGACTTATAGTGCCTGATGAAACCGTTAGCAACGTATTCATCCAGATATCCCCGTAAGTGTTCATTTTCCTTCTCTGTCAGAGCATAGATTCTGCTGCATGGCAAGGAAGCCCCTGGCACAAGATCAATCCTGCAATCAAAATCCCTATGTGGAGGAAAAGTATTAGCCTTTTTTTAATCAAATACGTCTTGTAAGTCTGAGTATACCGTAGGCACTCCTTCTAGGAGTAGAATACTTGAAGATTCAATGGGTAATTCAAAACCTTGAATTGTGTCCCCAGTCCTATTTAACAGAAAACATTGACTTAAACAATGATGAGATCTAAAGGTCACTGTTCTTGCCTGCCAATCAATAATTGGGTTGTGTAAAACAAGCCAGGGAAGTCCCAAGATCAGTTTAAATTGTGTGGCATCGATAACATCAAAAACTATTTTTTCTCTGTGGATAGGGGAACTGTCCATAATTAAGACCTCGGTTTGTCTTTTAATAGGTCCTGAAGTCAATTATTTACCGTCCACTGTTCTGACTGTTTCTGGGTGAGTTTTTAGAAGGGAGCTAAATCCAAGGTGTCTTAAAAACTGAGTGTCAATGAAATTCCCAGTAGCTCCTGAATCTATGATTACTTCTACCTTTCTAGAACTCCCAGAATTGGCCAGACTTTTCAATGCGACAATTACACAAAAGTGTCGACACCCTTTGGGTGGGACTGTTGAGGCCCCACTGGAACACCCACTCGATAAACTGACCTCCCCTTTTACCGAGTGCTCAAGTTTTCCGTTTCCTCTGATGTTAAAGCTAAACTTACAGACTTAGGTTTTCCTTTATTTGGTTTAGAAGGACATTCTTTCACAAAATGTCCCGTTTTCCCACAATAAAGACATTGATTTAACTTTCGTCTCTTTTCTTTCTCTTCCTTAGTTAAAGGCCCACGAATGGAGCCTATTTGCATGGGTTCTACAGAGTCCGATTTCTGGGTAGTTTCTCGAGGAGTAAAGACTCTATCTCTCTGAAGCATAACTTTATGATCCAACTTTCCTCTTTCTCCTTTTCTTTCTGATATTCTATGATTTAATTTTACAACTAGATCTATGAACTCACTGATCTCCTCAGGAGGTTCTAAGACTTGAGTTACCATGTCCTTGAGCTCGTCCTTCAGACCTCTATAGAATAAAGACACCCTTTTTTGATCTGGCCAATCGGCTTCTAGAACCAAACGGTTAAATACTGATATATAATGTAGTAAATCAGACGAACCCTGTTTTAGATTTAGGAGCTCACTGTCCGCTGATTAAACAAAGACATGTTTTGCAAAAATCTTTTTTAATGACCTTTCAAAGGCTCTAAAATTATACAAAACCGGATCGTTTCTCTCTACCAGAGGGACAAACTACAAAGCAGCATCTCCTCCTAAGTAAGATAACATAAAAGCCACCTTGGAGGAATCGTCTGGAAAAGCTGTGAGTTTGGCCAAAAAATGTAAATGACACTGATTAAGAAAGATGGAGAATTTATTAGGGTCTCCATAAAACCTCTCAGGTTGAGCTAAAGGCGTAGGAACTGGTGTGACAACCTGGATCTGGGTTTGAGCTTCAGAAGACGAAGAAGCTCCCCCCGAAAAGGTGGCTGGCTTTAAAATTGGCTTTTGTTGGTGAACTGTGTTATGGAGAGAAACCATGTCCCTACGTAATGCTACATTTTCCTGTTTTAACTCTGATAGCATGGCAGCTATATCTTGAAGAGAGACTTGGTCCATTGCGTCCAGGCGAATGAGTCTACTTGGGCTTTGCCTTCTGCCAAGGTCTAAAAACGTCGTCCCTTACCTTGTCTTGATATGAGACGCGTTGTGAATTCGCAGGGACGCAAGGGACCAACCTCCCTAAAGACTAACCCCTTCCTGGAGAAAGTATAAAACACTACAAGATATGAGCTAGACAAAGGGGAGGAGGGCCGGTACTGGACGTAGTTGTTCTTGCTGTCGACCTGCGAAACAACATGAACAACTAATTACTTCTCCTTGTTCTAATCTTTTTATAGGCACTTCCTCAATGACTTCTAATTCTCTTGCTAGAAGTTCTATCTCTCGCCTACCTGCGAACAGCTGTTGTCAGTCTTCCGTCCAGTATGTCTTTCTTGTCTTGTTGGTCAGTTTTGTCTGGAGGGGTTCAGTTGTCCTGTCCTGTTGTGTTGTCTTGTTGTGAATTCAAGCCTTTATTTTCTGTAATATACAAATAAAAGGATTAAAACATTTGTTCTCTTCCTCTTATCTAGAAAACCCCCTTTTTCACCTTAATAAACTAGGGCCTATCTCCTCTTGACTTACTTAGATTGCGTTCTGTGTCTTTATATTCTTTGGTTTCCAGATCTAAAAATATAAGGTTTTTATGGCAAGAAGAAACAAGCGCAAACACTAGGAACTCAAAGATACAACATTCGGAAATATCGCCTTTCCAAATCACCTTCTGACCTTTGAATCAATTTTAACAAATCCTAAATAACTAAATACCTAAATCAAGTTTCAATGTTTGTTGTTACCTGAAGTCTTGTAGATTCTCTCTTGAAAGAAGTGTTCCAAAAATTGTTCCGATATCTTTTCTTGCGAAGGGCGCCTTAACTTAGAAAATAATAAAACTTATCTTTTTGTCTTTGCAGATTCTCTTGGTGCGGTGAAGGAAGATGCCAGGCTTTAGCTCCGGAAAAGACGGAAGGCCTCAAGGTCGTAAATCAGGTAAGCTGCCGGGAGTTCACACGTCCTTTCTCCAGCGCTGGCGGAAGGCAAAGCGCCTTCCAGAAGGCTGGGTGCGGTTTAAATACCCGACCGCACCCAGCCGCACCTTACGTATGCGTGTGCTCGGCCAGATTCAAGCAGGGCGCACGCGAAGGACCAAACACAAACAATACCATCCTGGAACAAGCCTGCATGATAATCTCATGGGGTAAATGAGTGTTTAAGGAAAAAAGGCACAATGGCATGAGACACTCCCATTACACAACATTAAACGGTAATCAGAGGCTTTACAAAAACGGCAATCAGAGGCTTCATATTTCCAAAGCAACCATTATCATTTACATAAGTACCAAACACATATCCCCACATTACTTCACATAAGAAGTGCTGGTGCACGGGAAAGGGGCGGGTTTTCATATGGCAAATTATGCCAAGAAATAAGTGAAGCCTAACATACATAAAGGCTTCACACGGAATCATGACAAACATACAGTGTTTTCTTGGTATGAAAGCGGTTGAGGAATCGTCTTCTTCTGAGAGGTTCCTTTTGGAGGTCCAGTGCGGCATGGTGCAGCTCTGGTCTGTCGGCTTACATCATCTTTGGCGGCGCTTTTTAAGCACTTTTAGGATACAGCTGTTTGTTTGAAGCTTTTCCAATGAAAGATAATGGTACATTCAGCTGTCTTCTTGTTATAACTGTTTTTGGGTGTCCTCTTGTTGTTCATGGATTTCGCTGTACTTTTGGTGTTTGGACATGACAATATAACGTCATCTGGACATCCTCTGAGTGGAACCCTCCATTTCATGTATGTCAGAGTTGTTTCACTGGAGGTAATGACTGATGTGTGAATTCTTAAGACCTCCTATCTCGCCTGGACCACGGGTAATCTTTTCGATTGGGTTTATTTGGGTTAAGTTACATTTTTGCTCACTGTTTTATTTTGGATCCATTAAGCTATGGGTTCTGAGGTGCCCCGTAACCCTTATGTGCCACGGTTTGAACATGTAGTGCTGTCAAGAACTGAAGTTCTAGATCTGTAATGTATTTTTACTTATGTACTGGCCTTGGTTCCAGGTGGCGTACGTTGTTCTTGTGCCCCCACAGTGCAGCGATGATTTGTGTGACTCTGCACACTAGTGTTTGTGTTTTTTGTATTCCCTTACGTAGGGGAGGTCCAGACCTTTCACAACTCGGGAGAGATATCGTTCACCGGCGTGGTGCACAGTGCACCAGTGCTCTACAGTTAACGGAATGCTTTTAGTATTAACTTTGTGGAAGGTTAAAAGAAATCCTGATGTCATAAGTTTATGTTTTTCGAGGGATGGGTCTTCCTTGAGTTCTTGTGGGTTTTCACCACATTGTTCCCATACACGGGGGATGGTTGTGTGCTAGTTTGCCACTTTTGTTTCATTGTTTGTTACTCCTACACGGGGTAGGTAACCCCCCCAAGGGGCTTGTACGTGTGGTTAGTTCCCATACATATGTACCTAGGTTAACCCTTACGCGGGGTTGGAAGTGGGTTTTTATCCATTTTACAGTTGCGTGCAGTACAATAGTACATCGCTTCATGGGTGTTTTTATTGGTGACGACCCCTTTACTTTTTGTTTCCCTTACTCTTGGGATTGAAGTTGCAGGGTATTCTACCTTTTGCGCTACTCTATGGTATGCATTTTGGCATTAGTGTTACGGGGTCTTTTACCCTTTGCGTTATAGTACATTACGTTACTGTGTATGATACAAAATGCTACGAATTGTATTTCTTGTAATGCTACGCATTTGCTTACGTTCCAAAATGTTTTATAATCTTTTTGGGGGATGGAAAATATTGCTGTTCAAATGTATGTATCTTAACCATCCTTTGTTGTCTTAATGGTTCTTTCTCTAGCAATGCTCTGTCTTTATTGCAGCATCCTAGAACCTTGTACCATTATTGATTTTTCTTGTTTATAGTTCTTGCTTGTTACATATTATTTTCGTTTTTCGTTTTCTTGGAAGAAAAAGGGATAATGTTATACCCTACTTAGTTGTTATTACATGTATTACAGCCCTGCTGCTCCTAGCTGCTCAGCCAGAGTGTGAGTTGGTCATGGAATGTTGGTGTGCCTGTGATGCGTGGAATGCATGGGTGTCTGAGTGGATGAGTGTTGGCAGTTGGAGATGGGCTGAGCAGCTAGGCAGGCTACTCCTGGTAGGGCTGGTACCACACTAGGCTGGCTGGAGTCAAGACTGATGTAACCTGAACTGAAGACTTAATAAAGAAGGCTTAAATATACATCCTGGCTCCTGGTGTCTACCTTCATAGGGCACAACAAAAATCTTCCTCCACTTTGCCCTAGGTGAATAAAAATCTAGCTCACTTAGAAGAAAATCATGTTCATTTATCTGTCTTCCGCAGTTGGGATCAGGGCTTTTACTATCAATGTTAAGATTTATTTCTGTGTTTTTTTACTAAATTGGTGGGGCAATAACTGCAATGCCCATTTATCAAGGAAGTTTCTCTTTAATTTTGCCTTTGGACTCCCGCTAGGCTTGGGTTGAGGAAGTGCAGGGAGGATGGCAGTGTGTCAGCACCTTTAGGTTCACTTTCAGGAGCTTGGCAAAGGCCTGTCCAAGTTATTGCAATGTGACCACTGTGGGGCAGGCTCAAAGTGGGGAAAGACACCCACTGGAGCAACGGTGAGAATTATTGCTGTGATGGTGAAAAAGAGAAGCATGGTTCTCACACTTGCCTTCTGCTGTTTACCGACTGTGGATAAAGAGGGTTGGCAGAAGACACAGAAAAGGCTCTCTACAGTCACAGGGACTACAGAAAAGTTTAGAAAGGGATCCTGTGTAAAAGTGTTCATGGTAACCTGCATGTATGTTTTTTGAATGAGTTGGGAGTTTCAAGTTTAAAGACTTTTTTGGTTGTTGGAAGAAATTGATTCACCCAATAGAAATTGTGATCTCGAATCATTCTCAAGCATAGGCATGGGGGCATGATGGGGTATTTAGAGCTAGAAATCCAAGCGCAAGCGTTGTTTCCCCATTGAGTGAGATCATTTAGAGGAAGAAGTGACATGGGCTTCCTTCCTCCCGATTTTCTACACTTATGGTGGAAACTGAATGATCTGATAGCTTTGGTTTTTCAGCAGCTGATGGATTTGGCTTTGAAGTAGCTGCAGGCACAGTGCATAATTTGTAAAAGAAAAACTGCCTGAGCCAGAAACTCTGCTCTGATGCCCAAGGCCGGTGCAACTAAATAACACCGCGCTGAATACCAAGGCTGTTAGTCTTAAATGTACCTCATGCCTCTTTAATCCACTACCAGACACTCCCTGGCCCTTTATCACACATCTTGTGATGGATTTTCCCTCTTTCTCTGCCTTTCCAATTTATGTGTTTTTTCCTCTCATTCTCTGGAAATATCTGATGCAGAAAAATAAGTACCAGTCCCCAAAAGTGAGTGCCGATCGTCACACCGGCAGCCACCGGCTCAAATTAAGCACTGTGCCGGCAGCTGACAGGGCCATTAGGCAGAAAATAAATAGTGGGCTTGATAAAAGGCTAGTTATTATTTTTCATCTCTCTTGGCATATCAGACTGTAACGAAATGGGGATGTCCAGTAATGCGGAATGTGAGCAACATGCAAAGACAATACGGACAACCTCTGCCTTTAACCAATTATACCCTCTGCAGAACACCAACACAAACGTTGACTCACAATCGGAACCATGGCCCTTTAACGAAGACTGGGATTATCAATGGGCGGAGTCGCGTCAAGACACAGAGACGTCATATACGGCACAGAACCTATCAGAGGTGTGCTTGTTCACCGAGGAGGAAGAGACGGAGACGCGGAGCGGAGTTGAAGGAGATAGCGAAGCGGAGCAGAGTGAAGAAGGACGAGACGAAAATCGAGCCGGAGGAGCGAGAGAGACGAGTGAGGAGGAGAAGCCAGGAGGCCACCGTTACTACGAGTCGCCCAGCCATACACCCGCGGGAGGTGTATGGCTACGCCAGGTACGTGACAAAGTACGGGGCTGGGTCACGGGCAGGAATACACGTACCGACGTTCCCTAAAGTCACATCCTAACTGGTCCCGGTGCCCCCTCCCTGAACACAGATTTCCGCCCCTCCCTCACTACGGCGTTTGCAGTGAACTGGTGCACAGTTAGGGTTATCCTCACTCCCTTTTCCCTGTAGGTATAAACACCATTAGGACAGTACACTGATACTCCTTATCTTTCCTTCCCCCCCCTGGGTATTGATTCCGACGGCACGACGGAGGTTGACGAGCCTGCCCCGCGACGGAGACTCGACCGGGACCATCGCGCCTCAGCTGCAGAATCTAGGATCAGAAAAGCAGCCAGAAGCCGATCTCCAAGGGGGAAAACAACCGCCAAGAAGAAGAGTTCGGACTCTTTGTACTTAAAAATAAAACCCTTGAAAACTAGGATCAGCGTATTGCCTATTCCTCCTGCAGCCTTAACAGTGGTGGAGAATGCGGGCATAGGCACCATCTGCGGAGAGAAGATGGAAACCGTAGTACAGCAACTGGTGAAAGGACAAGAACGGATCGAGTGGGTGTTAGAGCAACACTTGGCTTCAGCACAAGCTGACAGAGAAGCCATAAAAAAAGCGTTTGAGGAAAAACCTGAGCAAGCCTGGGTCGACTCTAGTAATAGAGGAGGAGCCACGGAGAGAACAATAACACACGGAACCCCCTCAGTTTCCCTGCAGAAATACCGCTCAGGTGAAGATCCGGATTCATTTTTGTTAAATTTTGAAAGGGCCGCCAGAGCTTCGGGATGGCCCGTAGCAAAATGGCCATTCTTTTTGGCGCCTCTTCTAGGGGGAGAAGCACAGGCAGCTTACCAAGTGGCCAATCCCAATGGGAACACACCCTACAATGAGGTAAAAAGAATAATTCTCGACCATCTGGGGCTAGATCCTGAAGCCTATCGGATAAGGTTTCGAAGAGAAAGAGGTTCAGTAGGGGAAAACCCCAAGACTTTGTTTGTAAGGCTCAAAATGGCGGCAGACAAATGGCTCACCCCCACGACGAGCAGCAAAGAAGAAATACTTGACCGTATTTATTTAGAACAGTTCCTAGAAGCACTCCCCTATGCCACCCAAAAGTGGCTGAGGCAGCACCATAATTTAACTACTACTCAAGCGGTGGAAATGGCTTCATCTTTTTCAAGGGCTCAACCGAAAGGTTTTCCATTTGAACCGGATAGGGAGAGAAAAGCTGTGATAAGACCTGAAAAACCAATCACTAGAGGAAAAGAAATGACTCGGCCTAGAACATGGAGAACGGAAAACACCCTCCCTTCTGGCCCACAATGTTTTGACTGTGGACAATGGGGCCACATTGCAAGAATGTGCCCGAGAAAGAGAAATGAAGAGGAACCAATGGAGGTTGGTTACCTCCCCAAGGCAGTCATGTTTTCAGCGGAGATGGGCGGAACCTTTAGAGTAAGTGTCACAGCAAATGGATACCCTCTGTTAGCTCTATTAGATTCAGGGTGTCGCCAATCTGTAATTAAAACATCTTACGTCCATCCAAAACAGTACGTCCAAAACGGGGTGGTGAATATAAAGTGCGTCCATGGGGACATAAAACCCTATCCAGTGGCTAACATTGTTATAAAATCCACTTTAGGGACTACTCCTGAAGTTAGAGTAGGGGTAATGGAAAGTCTACCTGAAGATTTGATAATAGGAACGGACAATCCGGCGTTCCTAAATATGTTTAGAGATAAACTAGCAGACACAACGGGGCTTCCCTTGAAAACGGACACAGGAACAAAAGAAAAACACACCCTTGACTGCCTACGCTTTGTAAAAATGTCTAAAAATGCATACTCTCCCTCGAAAGGCTCGGTCAAGGCAGCCGGGTACGATCTATATAGCGCATATGACTATATAGTGCCCAGTAAAGAAAAGACTTTAGTTAAAACAGACTTACAGATTGCAGTTCCCCCGGGGTCCTACGGCCGAATCGCTCCCAGGTCGGGTTTAGCCGCCAAACATTTTATTGACGTAGGAGCAGGGGTTATAGATGAAGACTATAGAGGTAATGTGAATATCCTCCTCTTTAATTTTGGAAATGAGAACTTTAAAGTCAATAAAGGTGACCGGGTGGCTCAACTAATTTGCGAAAGCATAGCGTCTACCACATTATCCGAAGTAAACAGTCTAGAAGAGACGGATAGGGGGACAGGAGCCTTCGGGTCCACCGGGATGCGCGGTGAACCCGTACATACTATACTCCCTCATGATCCGTGGGTTTTAGACAAAAGCTTTAAGTTTGCTCAAATAAGTGATCCAACTCTGATGAATGCATGGGAACAGGCACATCAGACCGACATAGGCTCTAAAATTTTTCCCCGCTTTGTCATACAGGGTGACCTGCTGTACAGAATTGGAAAAGAGGGGGACCCGGCTCAGCTTCTTGTTCCGGTGTCGTTCAGGGAGCAGGTTCTTTTCTTTGCTCATAGCCACCTGGTCGCCGGACACACTGGTGCTGAGAAGACGACCCAAAATGTACTCAGACAGTTTTTTTGGCCTGGGATTTATAGAGATACTGAATCCTATTGCCGTAAGTGTGACATTTGTCAACGAATGAATATGGTAAGGCCCCCTGCCGTCCCTTTGCAGCCATTACCGATTATTGGGAAGCCTTTTGAAAGGGTCGGGATGGATCTGATAGGACCATTACCCAAAACTAAAAAGGGGTTCCAACATATTCTGGTCGTAGTCGACTACGCGACCAGGTTTCCGGAGGCATTCCCCTTGTCAGCTGCCAACTCTAAACAAGTAGGGGATAAAATGATTGAACTGTTTAGTAGGGTGGGGTTCCCGAAGGAAATCCTTACTGACCAGGGCACGCCATTCGTATCTAAGCTGATGCAGGAAATTTGTGGTACCTTACACATCCACCAGCTCCGTACCTCTGTTTACCATCCTCAGACGGACGGACTGGTGGAACGGTACAACCGTACCCTTAAATCAACCCTCCGGAAAATGATGGAAGTTAGTGGGTCTGACTGGGACAAGGTGCTGCCGTTGGCTTTATACGCAATAAGGGCCCAGAAACAGAGTAGTATGGGGGCCTCTGCGTTTGAACTCCTTTACGGCCGTCAACCCCGCTCGTTGCTAGAAATGACAAGGGATGCATGGGTCAATGAACAATCTGAAGAGGTCGCCACTACACTGGATTACGCCACGGCCTTGAAGTCCAAGCTCGCTAAATTGAGGGAACTAGCGGTAGTCCATCTGGCGGCCAGCCAGACAGCCCAGAAAAAAGCGTATGACAAAGGGAAAAAGTGGAGACAACTACAGGTAGATGACTGGGCCTTGGTTCTCCTACCTTCTTCCTCCAATAAGTTTAGGGCGGAGTGGATGGGCCCATATAGGGTGTCGGCCATTATAGGGCGTACTAGCTATAAACTGCAGGTCGCTCCAAACAAACACCAATCATATCACATTAACCTTTTAAAAAAATGGCTGGGGCCGCCCCCTGCCGCTGTTCACTTGACTGACAAATCGGAATCTGAGAGCGCCACCATTGACATGCTGGTTCACAATGATGAACTGCCTGGACAGCAACGTAAGGAACTGAAAGATACTCTGAATAAATTTGCAGGCGTTTTCTCCAGCCGGCCAGGTAGAACTTCTCTGGCTGAACATTGTATCGATACCCCACCAGACAAAAAAGTGAGGATCAAACCTTACAGGGTCCCCGAGGCCAGAAGAGCGGCTATTAAGGCTGAGGTGGAGGAGATGCTCAGGCTGGGAGTGATCCAGCCTTCAAAAAGTGATTGGTCTAGCCCCATTGTCATGGTCCCTAAACCAGACGGCAGTCGCCGTTTTTGCATGGACTTTCGGGCACTGAACGATATATCTCTGTTCGATGCATACCCCATTCCAAGAGTGGACGAATTAATTGAAAGGCTAGGCAATGCTAAGTATATCTCGACCCTGGATTTGACAAAGGGGTATTGGCAGGTGCCCCTACGTCGGGAGGATATGAAAAAAACGGCATTTTCGACTGAAGATGGTCATTTTGAATTTACGGTCTTGCCGTTTGGCCTCCACGGGGCGCCAGCGACATTCCAGCGTTTAATGAACAGAGTCTTAACCGGGTTGACTGACTATGCATCCGCTTACCTAGACGACATTGTCATCTACAGTCCAGATTGGCGCTCGCATATGAATCATCTGGCCTCTGTCTTGGAAACATTAAGGAATGCGGGATTAACAGTGAACGCCAAGAAATGTAAATTGGCCTTTCAAAAGGTTAAATATCTTGGCTATGTGTTGGGACATGGAATGATTGAGCCACAAATTGAGAAGGTTAGGGCTATTTCGGACACCCCTTTCCCGACAACTAGGAGGGAAATGAGATCTTTTCTGGGGCTTGTCGGATATTATAGGAGGTTCATCCCACAGTTTGCCGACATAGCCGCGCCTCTTACAGATGCACTGAAAGATAAGGGGAGACCGTCTACTCCAATACATCCTACAGAGCGGATGCAGGAGGCCTTCTTCACGTTGAAGTCCATCATTACGTCAACACCTGTATTATCTTCTCCAGATTTCTCCCGCCCGTTTTCGTTGCACACAGATGCATCGGATTACGGGATTGGAGCTGTGCTTTCACAGATAGGACCTGATGGGCTTGATCACCCAATTCTGTACGTGAGCAGAAAACTCTTCCCCAGGGAATTAAAGTACGCTACCATTGAAAAGGAATGCCTTGCGATCAAGTGGGCCATCGAGAAACTCGCCTATTACCTAGAAGGGAGACATTTTGATCTATTTACAGACCATGCTCCACTGATGTGGATGGCCCGCAATAAATCAAATAATGCGAGGGTACTCAGGTGGTTTTTGTCCCTCCAACCATTCTCATTTGCTGTCCATCATCGGAAAGGGGTCGAAAATGTAGGGGCTGATTTTCTGTCACGTCATCCACTCACCGATCGTGAGTGTCCGGAGGGGGAGGTATGTAACGAAATGGGGATGTCCAGTAATGCGGAATGTGAGCAACATGCAAAGACAATACGGACAACCTCTGCCTTTAACCAATTATACCCTCTGCAGAACACCAACACAAACGTTGACTCACAATCGGAACCATGGCCCTTTAACGAAGACTGGGATTATCAATGGGCGGAGTCGCGTCAAGACACAGAGACGTCATATACGGCACAGAACCTATCAGAGGTGTGCTTGTTCACCGAGGAGGAAGAGACGGAGACGCGGAGCGGAGTTGAAGGAGATAGCGAAGCGGAGCAGAGTGAAGAAGGACGAGACGAAAATCGAGCCGGAGGAGCGAGAGAGACGAGTGAGGAGGAGAAGCCAGGAGGCCACCGTTACTACGAGTCGCCCAGCCATACACCCGCGGGAGGTGTATGGCTACGCCAGGTACGTGACAAAGTACGGGGCTGGGTCACGGGCAGGAATACACGTACCGACGTTCCCTAAAGTCACATCCTAACTGGTCCCGGTGCCCCCTCCCTGAACACAGATTTCCGCCCCTCCCTCACTACGGCGTTTGCAGTGAACTGGTGCACAGTTAGGGTTATCCTCACTCCCTTTTCCCTGTAGGTATAAACACCATTAGGACAGTACACTGATACTCCTTATCTTTCCTTCCCCCCCCTGGGTATTGATTCCGACGGCACGACGGAGGTTGACGAGCCTGCCCCGCGACGGAGACTCGACCGGGACCATCGCGCCTCAGCTGCAGAATCTAGGATCAGAAAAGCAGCCAGAAGCCGATCTCCAAGGGGGAAAACAACCGCCAAGAAGAAGAGTTCGGACTCTTTGTACTTAAAAATAAAACCCTTGAAAACTAGGATCAGCGTATTGCCTATTCCTCCTGCAGCCTTAACACAGACATAGAATCTTTTAGTAAGAAACAGTCTAGAACATAGTGAAAAGGTAGTAGGATAAAGACTCCCCTTGGAGAGATTATCTCACACACCAGTAATGTTGCAATAACTCACAGCACTCAACCAAGCCGTTTTTATATGCACTCAATTCTTTTCCCTCAACAAGTACCACCAAGCTTTACAGTTACACAAAGCTCTAATCTGATATATATTCACTTACAAATACATCATATCACCATGGTACATTTCCAAATTTCATATCCTAATACAGTTCAAAATAATACAGTGCATACAGGAATAATTTGGTTGCGTGCTGTGCGTGATTGCAACATTATTGTTGTGTGAGACAATCTCTCCAAGAGGAATCTTTATCCTGCTGGTTCGGTTATGCCCTGTCTCCTTGGTGTGAAAGGCCCCTCTCATTTCTATTGTCTTCTGCAAAGGTGACACTTGTTGATACACCCTATCTTAAAGGTTGTTTTTTTTGCCCAGTTTCGTAGGCAGGTACTTTAAGAGGGTATATGGAAGCATTATCCTGGCATTTGTGATCACGAGTTTGTAAAGCATACACTGTCCAGTCCTTTTATGGGAATATTGTTTTATTGGCTGGAGCATTGCAGAAAATGAGACTGATTGGGTCTTTTTTAACTCAATTGGAACAGCTTGCTGCATTTTTTTATCTACAGTGGCGTGATGGTTGTAGTGCTTCGGCTATAACCTCTGCTGAGACGGTGGTTTCATGTTGTTTCCCTCATGGAGGTTTGGAAGGGGAAAGACAGATGCTTTCTCTGAAGTCATACTACCCAGAGTTCACCGTCAGGAGATGGTAGCGATATCTTTTAATATTAGAGAGCAGTTATTTTTCAGTCACCAGAAGGGAGTTTGTTTTCTGTTCATAACTCTCAACACTACTGATTATCACAGTGGAATGGATCACTAGTTGATCTTTGGGGGTCAACTGAGGGCCGGGTATGACGAGATCACAGATCTTTTGAGTTATGGGGACCCCTTCCCATTTGCAAATGCATTACCACCTACTTGAAGTAGGTGTTAATCTGCGAGTATTTGCGGTCGCTGTTAGTAAGGGAACGCACCTCCCTAAAAACGAGTTGAAATCAGTATTTTGCGAGTCGCAATTTATTAGCGGGTCACAAAATACTGTTTGTACATGGGTCCACTCTTTAAAGCGTTAAGAGATATGGGAAACCCAATAAACCCTTGTAGGCTTGGGCAATAAACAATTAAACGTAAAAATAGTCTACCAGGGATTTTGTTTCTAGTACATTTGTGGTTTTTTCAATTCAATTAGGGGAGTAAGTCATGCACGATCAAACTCAAATGTGTCAAAAGGACAACAACACCAAATGTAGATTGAGGATAAAGAGCACACGGAAAATCCTATTTGGATAGAAAAAGTTTATGTATTTTATATATCAAAAATTAAAGGGGATACATTAAGAGGACAAACCATAAGCAAAAATGTTCATGAAAAGATGTATAAATCAATTAGACAAACAGTTCATAACATACATCAGCTCCTAAAATAAACAGAAATCAACTGTTATCCAACAGTGAATAAACATTACTACTGAGACAATTAATTTCTTTGGAGTTGATGGAGAAGTCGACGTTTCCGTCTTTGTGGCATTCGTCTATAAGACCATCATCAGGACAATTGTTTTTTGCAGGAGATGACCCTTCTATTGAAATAGAGGTTGATGCGGAAAGCACAGTAAATGAGGCCTTAGTTACAAGGTGGCAGTCAAATCCGCGTTGCTTTTACTGTCGGTCTGCCAAGATTGATATTCTTTTAAGAGACCCAACGTCAATGGTGGTATACTCTTGTACTCTTGGAGTGCGGAGTTATTCGAGATTATTTCCCAAAGAAATGTCCGCGAAGTACGAAATGTGGCAAGAAGAAATGCAAGCATTTCTTCTTGCCACACTATTGTAGACTATTTTTAAGTTGAATCATTCTTTAAAGCGGCACAAACGGGTCTCAGACCCGTTTGCGCATGCTAAAAAGTGTCGTACATCTGGCCCTAAATCGAGCAAGATGGATAATGTTGATCTGGTAACATCTGAAAGCAAGAAATACAATTTTGTAACCTTCATCTATTGCAGCAGATACCAGTGGTCTGTGAGGGGGAGCTTTCTGGGTGCAAGGATTTTACAGGATCAGTAGTCACTAAAGGATGTGAAACATTTGCAGACCTGAAAGGAGCTGGAAGGTACCACTAGCACTCTGTTGGGTGTGTTCTCTTGTTGAAGTATACAACGGTAGGGCTAGGGACTCTATTGGACGTAGAGTAAAGGGTTTTTGAACTGATTGGGTGCTTGGACTAGGGCTAAGATTGGCTGTAAGGTCCTGGTCTCCTATAGGTTCCATATTTTTAGGGCTATTGTTGTGATTGGATAGTGTTAGGGCTAGGGTTCCCATTGGCTGACGGGGTGTCATGCCTGCCTAGCCTCTGTGGAACCGAAGGAAGAACTACAGAGACCAATCCAAAATGGCCTCCTCGTACTGCGCTTGCGCGAGGGGTAAGAGCCGGAACTTAAGCTCGCTTCCCCGGGTGCTCAGCGCTTTGTGCTCTAGTTTCTTCTCTGCTGTGTTGTCACTTCCGCTAGGCTCTTTCCGGTTACACGCCCTCGTCTGTTCTTGGACTCACGTCTTTGATCCTAGGCACGGCTTTCCTTTGCCGTGCACTTCGTTTATTTGTTTATTTGTTTTGTCCTGGCTCGGGGTCACGGTATCACGAACCGTACCTATCACCCGGGCTTCCAAGTGGCTATTCCTGTATTCTAATGCCGCTTTCCAGATTCCTTTGGTGAAGCTCATCCCTTCCTGTTCACCTTCCGCCGAGAGTTGTCATTCTGTACATTCTCCTCAGGGGTAACACGGAAGGATTCTGCCGCATTCCCTGTAGACCCAAATGTCCATTTTAACTTGGGTGCTACTTCTCAGTTTTCCCCTCGCTTAGTGACGGCTATCTTACCCCGGTGTCTCTGTAGTGTTCTTCGCACTGTTTCTTGCGGACTCGTCATTGGGCCGGGCTATGGTCCCGCCGAACGGCCGGTATTTGCAGATTCAGTGGTGAGGAGTGTTGCGTGGCATTGTGGGCTTTGTGGTCCGCCTAGCGATATTCCTTTTTTCCCCTTTAATGATCTTATTATTTGTTCGTTCTCTGGACTTCCCGGATTCTGGCATTCATCACAGTACAGGGACAAGAAGAACCGGTAAAGCGCTTGTAGGGCACTATATTTACATCGTGTTCTTATTATATATTCTATTGGTGTTTATGTATGTATTTCTTGCCCTCCAGGCAACTATTTCTGTGATCCTGATGCCCAGAGGTGTTCCTGGTTAGGTAAGAAGTACACTCATATCGCTATATAGGTACATACCAGTGTCATAACCAGAGGTAATATCTCACATCCCTCAAATCTAGGCCATATTGGATATCCATAGTTTCACGGTCACATGTGGGGTTCCAGAAGATGTCCTAGTTGCTTTCTTTGACACACTCTTGTGCTCTCAGCTTCATCTTCCGAAAGAAGCAGAAGAGAGCAGTGTCCGAAGAGTCCAGTGTTTTGTCTCTCCCTACTTTCCTTGTTTTGTTCCCTCCTTTCCCTCAATGTCACCCTTGTGTCCTAGTGTTTGATAGGCACAGGTGGTGTAGGGGGGAAGGGTTGGGGTTATCGTCGGCTCCTGGCACTTCCTGCGGAAACCACATCCAGATCCTTACACGAGGTCACCTGATTACTAGGGCTATAGAAGGCCAGGGTTAGGACATCTCAGCCCGGGCACTGAGGCTAAGGGCGGAGAGGACAAGGGCGGTTGCCTGTTTGACCCTGTTAAGGGCGGAGAGGACAAGGGCAGTTGCCTGTTTGAGTCTGTTCGAGACTGACCAGGACCAGGGCCATAAATGCTGCCCAATATACATACCTCCTTTATGCATCTATATACTTTCAGTGTACTTATGTATCTATATATTTATCACTTTCTTCTAACTTAGCATTTTCAATGCACTTCCCTATTTCTCAGCCTATACTTCGCTCAATGTAGCCTCTAACCCAACCTTCTGACTCATCTCAAACTTCTTTCTAATACTATTTCCAATGCACTACCCTATCTCTCCTCCTGTACATCTATCAATATATCCTCTACATCCACTCTCCCATTTATCCCAAACCCCATACCACTACTATGATCCCCAAAATAACCCTTTCTAGACTCTCTCCTACTCTACCCCTCCTTGGATCATCTGACACCTCTTTTACTATACCGATCCCCAAAACAAACCTTTCTAAATTCTTCCCTCTTTTCTACCCCTCCGCAACCCTTCTCAATCCAAATAACTGAGTAACATATCCACCACTAAAATTACTTTCATGTTTCACCATACTAATTCAACAATAATCCTGATGGGCTCCGGAGTGGCATGCTACTCGCCAGAAAAGCGCTTCAACATGCATCAGGGGTAACAAGTGCAATATGAATGCAAACCTTTCTCCCCCTTTTATCCCTCCGCTATCCTTCTCACTCCAAATAACTGACTAATATCCACTACTGAACTTACTTTCATATTTCACCACATTAATTCACCACTAATCCTTTATGGGCTTCCTGAATAGCGTGCTTCAACACCCCATCAGGGGTAACAAGCGCTATATAAATACAAACCCTTTTTTCCCATCCTCTATCCTTCTGCTATCATTCCAAATCCACATAACTGATTAACCTATCCACCACTTAAAATGTACTTGCATGTTTCACTATACTAATTCAACACTAATCCTCTATGGGTCCCGGAGTAGCGTGCTACACGCCGAAAAAGCGATTCGACGCCTCGTCAGGGGTAGTAAGCGTTATATAAATGCAATTACAATTCAATACAATATGAAGAGGTTAGGAGGGAATCCATCTAGGTGTTTGTCCAAGGCTGGGGTCAAGTTCTTTCCATAAGAGCTGTATTAGTATCTGAAAACTTCACAAGTTGATGGCACAGTAACTCATCAGGTTGTTTCTCACTTTCCAAGATCTAGGGAGGTGGTCAGGTTGCTTGGCATGATAGTAGGAATTCCAGGGATGGATTTTCTTTAGATCAAGAAAATTCTCACACTCCTTAATTTTCTTTCAAATTTCTAGGAAAACGTATCCAGGAGAATAGACACCCCATCTTGTTCCTAGCCAGGAGTTTTACTGTATGATTTTTCCACTCATTCCAAGAAGGATGATGAGGCCAAGAAAGGTCTAAACCTTGTGTAGTTCTGATGCTGTAGCTCTCTCCCGACTAGCCTGTTGAGCAACATTTGATTTCCCTAATAGCTATTCTTATCAGGTTAGACTTGTTATGCTCCAGTCCAATTCGGCACTTCCAGGTTGAAAGGACGTGTTAAAAAGATTTATTCTGTCACGATTCTCTCCATGCGCTCTTATGCCCAACACCAGGGGGCCACATAGTCTGACTTTACAGTGTTTTAATAAGCTTCCAGACACTCCCCTGCATGCATAGCCTGACTCCCAGCCATCTGAACACTATTTGGGAATTGACATACATTCCCAATCCATACTGGGTTTTGTGGTAGCCAGTCTGCTCAAGCTGGAAGCTCCATTACTTATAATCCCCTGCTCAATGCTGCATCTTTACCCATACAGGCCAAGGATGGGTGGAGGAATTCAGCTCACCTGTGGCTGGCATCTGTTAGCCTGCTCACACCTGATGCACTACTGCTATGAGCTCTTTTAAGCCCCAGCTTTCTTCAATCCAGGATTGGTCATTATAGCTGTGTACCGGAAACCGACTCTTGTTTCCTGAGCATTTGATATCCTTCTGTCTAGAGTTTCTGAGCTATAGTTAATCCTTGTTCATGAGCTCTAGCTGTTTCCCTTGTTCCTGAATTAGCTCTGCCTGTAGTGCTACCTTGACCACTGAGTCTTAGCATTCCTTTTTCCTGTTTCTGAGCTATACATTTTCCTTGTTCCTGAACTAGCACTGCCTTCAGTGTTACCTTGATTCCTGAGCTGTAGCTAATTCATTGTTCCTGAACTAGAACAACCTGCAGTGCTACTTAGTTCCCTTTGTGGAAGCGGATTATTTCAAACTCATGGGTGCTGGGTCACCCTTCGTCCAAGGGTTCGTTAACAAGTAAGGAGGAATCGACACTGGAGTGAAGTACAAACCAATCATTTATTAGCATTCATGAATGGGGCCTCATCCGGTAAGCATCATAGAGATACTCAAGGAGGAAGCACCCTGAATGATGGTTATACAGGTTTCTTATAGCAAGAGATAAATAGGGCTTTGGGAAATTACACAAATGAGGTAACGGTAAGAATCGACAGCCTTGGTGCCTTGTGCAAGCGTCGCATCCTAAGGCTGTACAACAAGATGTGCTATCTGGGTAAACTTTACTTGAGGCTTTACCATTGTCTGAAAAACCCCGAGCAGACGCCAGCTGTTCTTTTGCGCTGACTCCGCATGTATACATAGCCTACAATACCCTAATCTAGATTCTTTACCAAGGTTTATGCAGGTGGGGTGTCAAGGATAGAGGGCAGGGGTGAAAATGGATGATACATAGCTCAATCAAGAAACGAGAGAATCAGATTTAAAATTTCAACAGTCCTTCCTTTTTAGCCTATGCTGAATCCATTTTGAAAGCGCATATATTAGTCTTGTATATCAATGTTCATAAGTTTCTTAATTTCAAGTTGCATCATCATTTCTCGATTCAATTCATGAACATTATTCGGGGGAGGTTTAACACTATTACAAGTGGCTATAAAAGCTGTACATATCGTCAGGGCACATTGAATGCAGCAACAACAAGTGAGAAAGATGACTCCTATAGTTATTATTCCCATTAACAATTTCTAGCCCCAAGTAGAAACAATTTCCCATAACCACTCAGACCAAGTCCATGTTCCTTGATCTTGATTTATTTCCGCAACTATTTTATGCGATTTAGAAATAGCGTCATAAACAGATGGGGAGTGGTCAGAGATAAACACAAAGCAACCACTCCCGATAATGCAACATGCTCCATCACGATCAGCTAAGACTACATCTAAAACCATGATGGTTTGTAAAGTTACAATTCTTGTAATTTGGAGCTCTTCTGTAATAATTCCCAGAGCCATCGCCGTTTGATTAGTTACTGCTTCTACTACTCGAGTTAGGCGTCGGATTTTCCTACTATTCAGGGCTGCACCAACAAAGAAGAAGAATCCCAAATTAAAGTCAACATATTGCTGTAATGCAGTATCAGTTTGATATACTTCATCATTAGTTATAGTTCTTTTTAATCGGTTCAAGAAAACTTCCTTAAATAATTTTTGGTCTTTGTGATAAGATGCAGGTGCTAAGACCACGGGAGGAAGCAAAAAGGACACAGCGTATTCCAGACCATCCAATTGGTAGATAATAGTAACCTTTGTTTCCACAAATGAAGTAAGTGTTATGAGAAGATAGAGAATTGCTATTGTTCCTTCCAGCAATATTCAATACTGTAGTACAGTCACTTTTTCCCACAGGGATACCGCCAGCACTGCTTACACAGAGATCTGCTCGGGCTCTAGTAACAGCGATGACAGGAGGTCCATTACCTCTGGCTTTTCAAGTGTTAGGAAAAACGTATCTTGTGGAGGAATTTCCTCTGCAATACTCCTCCATTTCCCATACAGTTCCTTTGGCCTGTGGGAAACCTTCATCATCGGGGTAACAGACCTGATTTAGTTGTGTATTAAGTCTTCCTACATCCTGTGGAGCAATATTATCAACAGCAGAGGCCCACAACAGTGCGAACCAGGCTCCACATTATGTGAAAATGGCAGGGGAATGAGAGGCGTTCCTCCATTCTTCTGATGGGCTGGCAACATTCCACATACCCAGCAGTTAGTAGTATTTGTAGCATTATGAGTATGATTTAACATTTGTATCAAAGTGTTATTGAGGTATGACATTCAATGCTTCTTTTTATGATAGGGAAGAGTGAAGTAATAATGTTCGGTGGGGGCAGGATTAGTAGTGGGCAATAAGTTTCAAGACGGAATTACTTCCTCCCTTGTCTAAAAAGCTGCTGCTAATATTATCAATAATATGATCGGAGTCACCATACACAGAGTCTTGTCATTGCTTCGCAACTTAGATCCCAATTTCTGCAATTCTTCTTCTCGGTATCAATACAACCACAGGTGGGAGAGAAACCCAGGCACCACTGAACACGTATCACAGCCCAAACTGAACCTAGTTCAGCCAATTCTGTGATCCTACCATGTCACAGCCGAACCGTCCCACTAGTTGAAACTGGTCCTCCTGTATCTCTATCTGCTCCTTCCCTTCCTTGGTCGTAAATCGTACCTGGTTGCCGAAGGCGTAGTTTGATCAGGAAACAAAGTGTCTTCATTCAGAGGAGCAACACTCTTCTGAGTTTGTAAGATGTCTTTCAGATCATTTCTGCCTTCTGGTTGGAAAACAGTCGCCGGGATCCTTTTACAATGTGCAGCATTAATCTAGTTGCTTCTGTCGTTGACACGGACTACAGTTCGGGTTGCCAGCAGAACTTGCTCTGCATTCTTCCAACGAGGTTCTAGATTCTTAGAATGTTGAAAGTGTTTTATTAAAAAAAAATCTCCTGGTTGGAGACCATAAGCAGGGCCCTCTGATTTATCTGGTATAGCTTTGTGCATCTGCTGGTAAATCAAAGACAATTTTTCAGTCAAGGTTTTCAGGTAATCACTCAAAACAGGATACTGTATTTCTTTTATCACATTTGGCCTTGGGGGTCCCCATACATTCATAGACCTGAAAAAAACTATTTTGTAGGGAGAAAGCCCAATCCTACTATGTGGGATGGCACAAACAGATAACAATGCTAGAGGCAGAGAGTCTGGCCAATTTGGTTGACCGTGTCGGCGACGCCGGCGTCCGGGGGCCGGCTCTTGGCTGGATTCGTTCTTTTCTGAGCAACTGTCATCAGGCTGTGCGTCTTTCCAACTTCTCAGGCGGATAAGGTCAATCTGTCATGTGGCGTCCCCCAGGGTTCCTCCCTTTCCCCCCTTCTTTTCAATCTATACCTGACTCCCCTCATTCGGGCTCTGCGGGGGTGCAATGTCACTGCATTCAACTACGCTGATGATATCCAGCTGGTCTTTAATATGGACTCCTCCGAACAATCTATTCATAATTTCCAGTCCACCTTATGTCTCATCAGTAACTGGATGGAAAACAACCACCTAAAGCTTAACCCCGACAAGAACGAGTTGGTCTTTTTCGAAGTTACTTCCAATCCCTGGAACCCTAATTTTTGGCCTTTTGGCCTTGGTCTCTCGACCGCCCTGTTAATTCAGTAAAAAGCTTAGGAGTCATCATTAGTAAGGACCTCTCCATGAAGCCTCAGATTAGTGCCGTGGTATCCTCCTGTTTTTTTCATCTTCGGAAAATACGGAAGATCTCTCGATTTCTAACTACAGAGGCCCTGACCCTGGCTCTGCTGGCCCTGGTAGTCTCTAGGATTGATTATGCCAACTCCCTCTATGTTGGCAACCGGCATGCCAGCTGAATCGCCTTCAGCTGGTGCAAAATCAGGCCGCGAGACTAGTCTTCCATCAGCCCAGACACTGCCATGTTCGTCCCTTACTCAAATCCCTTCACTGGCTCCCAGTGGCCAAACGCAGCAAATTCAAACTTGGCTGCATTATTTTTAAAGCATTTGCCGACCTTGGTCCTGTTTTTATATCCTCTCTTCTCCATCGTTACTCTCCTCTGCGTTATCTCCACTCTTCTCACTTGCCCCTTCTCACCACCCCCACTTTTAACCGTAAAAAACACGGCGGTCTCAGATTTTCATTTCTTGCCCCGTCTTGGTGGAATGCACTGCCCCTGGAGCTGAGACTCACTCCTTCTTATCCCCATTTTAGATCCCTTCTGAAAACTTTACTGTTCTGTCAAGCTCATGCATAAACATTTCCCTTTCTGATCCTTCCTAAATCCACTACACTGTCTTAATGTTTTGCTCACCCTGTGCTCACAGCGCCATGAAACCGTTCGGTCTAAGTGCGCTATAAAAATATTTTTAACATAACATAACAAGGCCCGTTGTTGCTTGTATCTTTGCCAGTTTCAACTTTAATGTGGCGTTGTACTTCTCTACAAGACCTGCTGTCTGGGGATAATTAGCAGCATGAAACTTTTGTCTTACCCCTAAACCCTTCATTAGGTACCCTATTATTTGGCCAGTAAAATGGGGGCCATTGTCACTCCATAGGACTCTACAAATTCCAAAACGGGGGAAGAACTCTTTTAGTAGAATGTTAGCTGTTGTCAAGGCTGTGTTTACTTTGGTTGGATAAGCCTCCACCCACTTACTAAAGGAACAAACCACTACTAATACATACTTCAAATTATTACAGCGCACTTACAGAATAGAATCCATTTGAAGTTCTTCGAAGGGGACCTGGGGTGGAGAAAATCCACCAGTAGAGGTTGATACTCCCTTCCCGGGATTGTGAGGCAGACATAGCATACAATGTTTAACCAAATGCTCAGTTGTTTTCCGAATGTGCTGATTATCCCAAACCTGTTCTAATTGGGAGATGGTGTTTTTGGCACTACCGTGAGCAGGTCCATGAGCCATGGTTACAAAGTGCAGTAAATAGGCATAGGACAACTTCCATTTCAGCATAACTTTAGACCTCCAACATTCCTCATCATCTAACTCTTCTTCCTTTTTCCATTCTGCCTTTTCTTGTTCAGTAGCTACCTGCTGTATTTCCTTGATCTCCGTGTACATATTTTCCCATCTTTCAGCTTGGGATCGTAGTACATACATCCTACTCGTGTGCGTACTTGCAGTATTTCTTGCAACTTCATCCACAAAGGCATTTCCTTGTCCCACTTTGTCTGTAATTTTCTTGTGGGCACTACATTTGATAATGGCGCACTTCTTGGCAATGTCAAGGCAATGAGAAGACTATTTACCAATTCACTGCGCTGTATTTTAGGATGTATGATGTTACAACGCGATCAAAATGATCGAGGTACATCACAACGCATCTTTTACAACACAAGTCGTTACCATGACTTGCGCTGTAGGGTGCTGGACTTAGGAATAGTAAGAACAATTGTTACTTACCTGTAAACAGGTGGTTCTCCAGTATTGGTATCTTTCATAGATTCACATGCTTGAATATTCCCCGTCATCGAAGTGGGAGTCCCACGGTACATAAAATAGCAATAATGCTAAATATATATATATGTGAAAAAACATAATACATAATAAAAGAAGAGGTAAATACAAATGAAAAAACCACCAGAACAATTCCTACATAGGAATGCATAGTAAAGAGAAAAAACACTTGTAACACATTAGTGTCATTATGTTAGTCCAAACTACAGCCAATCAGGCGCACGCACCCTCTAGAACCTTCTCCTCAGAAGCCCCAGTCCTCAGATTTTCGTAGCACCAAAGAGACCTAGAGTGCATGAGGAGAAGAGAGCCTCTGAGGGGAGGAAAGAGTGGGTCGCATGTGAATCTATGACAGACACCAATACTGGAGAACCACCTGTTTACAGGTAAGTAACAATTGTTCTTCTCCAGTATTAGTGGTGTCTTTCATAGATTCACATGCTTGAATAGAATAGAGAGCAGTAACCTCCATAGAGCTGAGATTGTTAGGCACATATGGAAAAAGCCAAAGACAGTAATAATACAGTCAAGTAACAATAATAGCAATCACAGGAGAACACAAGGAGGAGGGAACAGAGGCTCACCTTATTAGAAAAGATGACGAAGCACTGCCTGCCCCACTGCGGTATCCGCCTCATTGATGGCATCCAAGCAGTAATGCTTGGTGAAGGTGTGCCTGCTGGACCATGTCGCTGCACGGCAAATCTGATGAAGTGGCACACCGGCAAACAAGGCGGTGGATGAAGACTTTGCCCTCGTAGAATGAGCCTTCACTGAAGACTGCAATGGTTTGCCTGCTTGTTGATGGCAGAAGGTAATGGCTGAAGAAAGCCAACGGGCAATTGTTGGTTTGGTAACTGGATGCCCCTTACGCAGTCGCCCATGAGCAATGAACAGTTGGTCGGACTTGTGGAAGGAGGCAGTTCTGGCAATGTAAAATTTAAGGCATCGTTTGATGTCCAAAGAATGCAAGCGCTGATCCGCCGGAGACTTTGGGTCGGAAAGAAAGTCTTTAGGAACACAGGCTCATTCAGATGAAAATCCGTAGGCACTTTAGGTAGGAAAGAGGGGTTGGTGCGAAGCACCACGCCGTCATGTTTGAATTGTAGATAAGGTGGCTTGATAGTGAAAGCGTGAAGGTCGCTCACGCAACGAGATGAAGTCAAAGCTAAAAGCAACGCAACCTTCCAGGTGAGGAACTTGATATCAGCCCTATGGATAGGTTCAAATGGTGCCTTCATAAGTTGAGATAGTACAACATTGAGGTGCCATGGTGGAGGAGGGCGCCGAACAGGTGGGAACTTACGGAAGAGCCCTTTGAAGAACTGGCGTATGATTCTGGATGAACAGAGGGAGGAAGAGCCATCGTGTCGGAAGCGAGAGATTGCAGCTAGGAAAACTCTCAAGGTAGCATGTGAAAGTCCGGACTGAGCAAGACTTAAGAAGAACGGAAGAAGTTGCTCCGGAGTAGAATGGATTGGATGGACATTTGCTGTTACGCACCAATGACAGAATCTTTTCCACTTGAGTTTATAAGTTTTGATGGTAGACGGAGCCCTAGCATGAGCGAGGATGTCTTTGCATTCTTGAGATATGTTTAAGTCTGCGAATTCAAGGTGCTCAGGTTCCATGCTGATAATTGTAGCGTGGAGGGATCCGGATGGCACACTTGGCCTCTGTCCATCATTAGGAGGTCTGGACGAGGACGCAGAGGGATGGGCTCGCACTGGGACAGCAGAAGCAATTCCGAAAACCATGCCTGTCTGGGCCAATGGGGTGCGATCAGTAGGATGTGACAGGGCTCCCTCCGCATCTTCCACAGCACCCGCGGTACTAACGGAATCGGCGGAAAAGCGTAAGCGAATAGATCACACCAATCGATCAAAAGGGCATTCCCGCACGAACCGGGGTGGGGATGCCAGCTTGCATAGGATGGGCATTTTCGATTCTCTGGCATTGCAGAGAGGTCTAGAGCTGGGCGACCCCATCGGTGGAACACAAGATCCAGAGTCGGCTGGTGCAGTTCCCATTCGTGTGTCGATGATGTGGACCTGCTTAGATAGTCTGCTGGGATGTTGGACACGCCCGGCAGATGGACAGCCGTCAAGGTAATCTGATGACGGAGAGCCCAATCCCAGATTGACTGGGCCAAGCGAGACAGGTGTGGAGACTTGGTTCCTCCCTGTTTGTTCACGTAGTGCATGCTGGTGGTATTGTCTGTTTGGATAAGCACTGACTCCCCATGAACTACAGGTAGGAATGATTTGAGCGCTAGGAAGATCGCCATCAACTCTAGCCTGTTGATATGCCACTTGCGTTGGGGCAGAGTCCACTTGCCTTTGATGGATAGGCCTTGGAGATGAGCGCCCCAGCCCTCCAGAGAGGCGTCCGTCGTGAGCGTGAGATCTGGTGAGTGAACGAGGAACGACGTCCCCCTCTCCAGGTTGGTTGGCTGCGCCCACCAATGTAAACTCTTTCTCATGCGGGCTGTGACTGCAACTAGGTCGTTGAGGGATCCGGAGACCTGACGCCACTGTCCGTCCAGTTCCTCCTGAATGGGACGGGTTCGCAACCTGCAATTTGGGATCAGTGCGACACAAGATGATGCCATCCCCAAAAATGATTTTAACGTCCGAACAGAAACAGACTGTCTTATTCGGCTGAGGGAGACCAGACGAAGGATCTTCTGTTGCCGCTCGTGTGAGACGAACGCTTTTGATAGTCTTGTGTCTAGGATAGCTCCCAAGAAATTTCTGGTTTGCAGCGGCGCAAACTCTGACTTTTCGACGTTGATGGCCAACCCCAGGGATTGAAATACCTGCTGACAAAGACGAGTGTCCTGACATAGTTGATGGCGGGATTGAGATTTGAGGAGGCAATCGTCCAAGTATGGGAAGATTAGAACACCTTGGAGACGTAGGTGAGCCACCACAGGAGCCAGTACCTTCGTGAACACACGAGGAGCTGATCGAAGTCCGAAGGGCAAGACCTTGAACTCATAATGCGTTTGTCCCATCTTGAAACGCAGATACTGGCGATGCTTGAAGGTCTATGGTGGTCATGAAATCCCCGCTGGATAGAAGACGCAGGATCTCTAGTAGTGTCAGCATGCGGAAAGATTTGCTCTTGAGGAATTGGTTGAGAACCCTCAAATCCAGAATGGGCCGCAAGTCTCCGGTCTTCTTGAGTATGAGGAAGAATCAAGAGTAAAACCCCTCTCCTCTTTGATGCACAGGGACCACTTTGACTGCACCTTTTTGAACAAGAAGACAGACTTGATGGTAAAGCTCCTTGAGGTGTGGAGGAGGCGGCAAGATGGTGGAGTACGAGGAGGAATCTTGATGAATTCTAAGGTATGACCCCTTCGTACAATGTCTAGAACCCAGCGGTCCGAGGTGATGGAGGACCACTGGGAATAAAACAGAGAGATTCGACCTCCAACACTTTGGGGATGATAAAAGTCATTGGCGCTTAGGAGTGGATCCGCGATAGGAGGATTTACCCCTATAGGGTCTGGAGGACTGCTGACGATTGGACTGCTGCTGATTGGATGCATAACGCTGGTTGCCCTGATTGTATGAGCGGTACTGTTGTCCTCCTCGAAAAGTGGAAGAAGTGCCGCGTCCACGCGCACCTCGAAAAGGCTGCTTTCGGAATTGCAACGTGCCCAATGACTTAGCCGTATCGGTGTCCTTCTTAATGGACTCCAGAGCGTCATCAATGTGAGTCCCGAATAGCGACTCACCATCATACGGCATGTCAAGGATCCTGGATTGGACTTCCTGCCGGAAGGAGGTGGAAATTCTTTTTTTTTTTTTTTTTTAAACAATTTTTTAACCAACCCTGGCGTCGGAGGGCAGCTGCATTTGCAAGCAGACGGAAACCTGTACCAGCAATATCGACTGCACAGTCGATCATTTCTTCCGATGCTCTCGTCTCATCTTGAAGAATCTGCTGAGCGTCTGCCTTGGAGGCCTCCGGTATTAGATCCACTAATGCAGATATGTCCGACCACATTTGTCGGTCATAGCGCCCCAAAATGGCTAAGGCATTGGCTGCTCGAACAGAAGTGGAAGCCATGGTAGAAAACTTGCGGCCAATAGCATCTAGGCGCCGACCCTCTCTATCGGGAGGCGCGGTGACTGGAGACTCTGGATTCCGGGCTCTACGTTGTGCAGCTTGAGTTACTACTGAGTCTGGCTTAGGGTGAGAGATCAAGCCTGCTGGAGAACCGGTTGGGGCCTTGTATTTCTTCTCAAGGCGCGGTATCTGAGCAGGTAACGTGTTTGGAGCCTGCATGAGTTTAAGTCCTTCCTTCCAAACAAAATCGATGATTGGAATCGTGTGGACCTATTTGTAAGGCTTATTTTTAAAATCGCAGAGGAAACAGTCCTCCTCACGAAGTGTTCTAGGTAATTTTAAACTCTGAGCCTCTTTGTCCATTAGAAGATGAAAACTGGCGATATCTACTGGAGGTGAATCACCAGAGTCTCCAGGCTGAGGAGAGGGCGTCTGCGTTTGGTAGTCGTCCTACTCCGCCATACCAGGTTCGCCTGCATCTGAATCCGAATCCTCAGGGACCTCTCCGTCCTCTCGCTCTGGAAGCGCCTCATCATCCGCATCCTGCGGATACACGGTCGTTTGAATTCTGATGGACGTCTGAACTTGGGACGAAGTTGTGGGCGGTAAAATTGGTGGAAGAGACGGTGGAGGTAGTGCAACAGCAGCAGGAGATTGCACAGGAGTACCTTGCGGCGTTGCTGGGAAACGACGGTTGTAGTCATCCAGCATATGCTGGAGATTGGAATTCAAAGACAATGGTAATGTAGCCATAAGAACTTGGACAAACTGTTCTTCAGATTGAGACTCCTGGTCTCCGCCATCTTCGTCAGGATCAGACTCCTGACATTTGATGATCAAATCAGCGGGACTATGGGCTGCCCCAAACGTGTCATCTTCATTCTCGGAATCAGTGTCATGCTCAGAGGTAGAGGCAAACATTAGAGAAGGTGGTTGCAGGTCTGGAGCAGATAACTGGCAGCACGGAGCCTTACTGCGACGTTGGGAAAGATCAGCAGCGCCAGAGGATCTTGAAGACTTCAAAGGCACTAAAGGCAACGAGGCAAAGGAAGCCGGTGCCACCGTCGACGGTGCCGTCGATGCTATCGTCAACGGTGTTGATTTGGCAGTCGATTTTGAAGAATCCATCGTCGACCTTCATGAAGACCCGGACACGGAGGAGCAGGGAGGCCGCTTTATAGAAATAAGGTTATCAATTGGAAGACCGATTCCCTGTAACCAAACTGCGAAATATTCATCGCGTTACCGACAGAATTAATACAAAGTCTTTTTTCTGTGATTCCAAATTGAAGAAGCAATCTCCAAGATCAACTTGGTCAAGACCACGTCATAAACTACGGTGGCTCCTCTGTGCCGATATATAAGCGGAAAAACTACTTAAGAGAGGCCTAATTTTGCCCAAAGATTCACAATAGCTCAAGACAAGATTAAAGAAAAGTCTTGCTCAAAACCAAAGTCTTCAATCTTAAGACTTCAAGTTAATCTAGTCAAAATGTCCTGATGAAGGTGCAACTATTTCAAAACCACCGAAACGCCGCGTCGACCCCTGCTTTTTGACTGTTTTATGTTTATGGATATTGTTTTTATAATGAAATGTATTGTTTTAAACCTATGTTTTTAATTTAGAGTGTAACCCGAAAAGGGAGGTACCCTAATTAATAAATTGTGATATATTTTTAATAAATTCTTGTTTAATTGTTGCTTGTACTTAAGAGTGACATTCATTGGTACCAAGGTTAAGTGTACATTGAGTAATGCATTTTAACTAGCATTGCGTCCCCCCCTCCCCCTAGATGCCACACTGTTCTAACAAATAGTTAATACATTGGTTGTTGGATGACCAAAAATTAAACCACAGGGTTTTCTTTTTCACTGTACCCGCTCCCCTCCCTGTGAATAGAACCAGGGGAACCTTCCAATTATATTTTCTTGATATCCTGAACACTACCACACTTAGAGGCTGCTGAAGAAGGACCAGATTGAAAACTTTCTGCGTCTGACAGAACAGAATCCTTGTCTTTAAGACGCTGGAGCCAAAGGAGAAGCCGGCCTTCTCTGTCCTTCAGAGTCTTTGTAGAAAAAGTTCTTCAGAACTTGCAGCTGCCAACTTCATGGTCAGGGTATTCTCAAGAACCTCATTGCAGCTACATGGTTAAAGGGTAAGGCACAGGTTAAGCGCCCAAGAGCTAGAGGGGTAAGAGTGTTGCCACGCTGGAAGAAAGGGTTTATAGTGTCCAAATTCATGTTTAGGCAGTGTCTGCGGTCACTGGTGATTACCACCAGTATGGCCGCCAAATGTCCAGAACACGCAATTCAAAAGTCGCAGTCTAGCGGTAGTGGTCACGCGACTACCGATCCGCTTAAGAACTGAGGAGGAATTTGGAACTGCGCACTTCAACTGAACTACGCACCCGGAGCGTGCGTTATTGAAGTCTGCGGTTCCTGTTGGAGCAATTTGAATTCAGAGCAGTGTGGAACATTTTCGTACGGAGTCAAGTTACCTATCTACAGAGAATTATCGCATGCGCGACGAGGGAGCAAAAACTGTCAAGCAGCGAACGAGTTTTCCTTGAGTCGAGAAGCAACTTGGGGAACCGTGAGTTTACCGGCTAGTTGGTGTTTAGTTCTGAGCTTCTCCAGCTGGTAAAATAAGACATTGTTCATGTGCAAGCTTTATTCAGAAGATTATTTTCAAAGACATGTTCATGCATCTTTGCTATCTGGTGTGTTATCATTTTGTGACCGCAGCAACAGTATTTTCAGTTGAACATTTTCAGTAGTAGAAGAAGCATTCTACTGAACCCTTATTTACTGCAATAGTCTAGACCAAATTGGTAAGTCAAGGTTACTGGGCTGGGGATGGGTGGCGAAGTAGTGTAGCTCATATAGATAACCCTTATGTGTATTTACAGACGCAGAATATCACAACCATTGTGTATAGAAGTCAGTCTAGACTACATGGGAGAGAAGCTACAAGCCAGGCTTTGCAAGTAACACAAGTTCCTATGGGGTATTAGATATTGAGTCTCACTTAGAGTGCAGGTGTTAAGTGTTGTCTTTCTACAGGTGCAGTTGTACTACACCAGCGAAGATTGAAGACCAGAGAAGCGTATTCTCTACCTGGCTGCCTCTCTCTCTGTCCACTTCCCCTTTCCCTGCCGCTTCAGCAGTTGCCAAGATTTATATTTCTGGCGGCTTCTGCGGTGGTGGGGCATTGGGAGCAATCGTCGGCTTTGATGGAATTCTAGTGTGCTAGTCTGACAGATTGAAGTGCCACTGTTTCCGTCTGAGCCACAATGGCAGAGGGGTTAGACCTTAAGACTCTGGCGGGAATTTTGGATGGACTGCAAAGTCAGTTAACCCAATCCGCAGAGGATAATAGGGCACTGAGGGAAGAAATAAAAAGGTCCCAACAAGAGAATCATATAATTAAAACTAAAATGGAGGAGCTTCTGGCGGGAGGTTCTTCGGAATTCAGTCGGGGTTCCGCTTCAGAGGCGGCGACGCAAGTGATTCACTCTGTGGCGCCAGTTGTTCCATTGGCTAATCCTGAAAGGTTTGGGGGGGACCCACACAAAGCACAGATATTCATGACCCAGTGTTCATTGCATTTTCTGTGCAGACCTGTAATGTTCAAGGATGACAGGGTTAAGGTTGCGTTCATGCTGTCCTACATGAGCGGTGATACCGCTGCCTGGTCTACGCCGCTGATTTCCAGAGACGATCCAGCCTTGTACAATTTTGATGTGTTTAAGAAGGAATTTTTACGTATTTTTGATAGGAGAACGGCAGAACAAGCTACAGATAATGAACTCTTGGATCTAAAACAAGGAAATCGGGAACTGATAGCATATATTGCTCAATTTAACAAATTAATTGTGGAGACAGAGTGGCCTGAGAGTAAACGTTCCGCTATTTTTTACCGAGGATTAAAAGATGAACTAAAAGACGCTCTGGCGCAGATTCCAAAACGGCCACAGCAGATATCGGAGCTTATTGATCTGGTCTTGCAGCTAGAACATAGATTGTGTGAAAGGAAGTCCGAAAAGAAGAAAGAGTTTCGGCCCTACTTCCCACGGCTTGACCGAGCAAGATCTGAAGACACACAAAAAGAAAATGGCGTTGGGGAAGAACCTATGCAGATTGGCTCAATTAGAGGACCTCTGTCCAAGGAGGAAAAAGAGAAAAGACGCACCAATAATTTGTGCCTTTATTGTGGTGTATCAGGACATTTTGTGAAAGACTGCCTCAAGAAACCCAAAATCAGTGTGGGTCTAAAAGCCAAATCCCACCAGTAGAGGGAGCTGCTCTGGTGGGAAATCAAGGGAAATCGGCTCCTGAAATGCAACAGTTAATAAACACTCTTCAATTGGCAGCGCCACATTTAACAGTATCATTTGTCATGAGATTCGGAACCAGGGAGGTGAAAGATGTATCCGTAATGATTGACTCTGGAGCTACCGGAAATTTTTGCGATCTGTCTTATGTGAATGAAATGGGCATACATGCATTAAAGAAAACACATAGTGAGGTAGTGAAGGCTGTGGACGGCCCCAACCTCACGTCCGGACTTATTACTGAAGAAACGGAAACCTTGGAGTTGGTGGGACTTCAGGGTCATCATGAATTCCTGCGCTTTAATTTAATTGATGCGCCGCAGTTTCAATTAATATTGGAATTGCTGTGGCTTACTGAGCACACCCCAAAAATTGATTGGGCAAGCAGATCTGTGGAGATGACCTCAGAACATTGTCGTCGGAACTGTTATACGACTTGTCCACAAAAAATGGTAAGCTCGCCAGCTCGAGAACTGGCCCAACTTACACGCCAAGTGTATGTTTTGGAAACAAAAGAAATTCCGGTGGAGTATCAGGACTTGGCTAGTGTTTTTGATTAGGGTAATGCAGAGAAACTTCCACCCCACCGGGAGTATGATTGTAGGATTGAATTTGAACCCGGTGCCAAGCTGCCGTGCAGTCGTATTTATGCACTCACCGAGGCGGAAAATCAGTTCTTAAAAAAATGCTTGGAGGATTATCTCAAAATTGGATTCATAGGTCCATCGCAATCGCCAGTCTCCTCGCCACTGTTTTTCCGGCCTAAGAAGGACGGCACCTTGCGTACCTGTATTGACTACAGAGCGTTGAACCTTGTGACCATCAAAAATCGTTATCCTCTACCTCTTATCTCCCAGATGTTGGATCAAGTGAAGGGTGCGAAGGTTTATACGAAGCTGGATCTTCGCGGTGCCTATCATTTGGTGAGAGTTGCTGAGGGTGAAGAGTGGAAAACGGCGTTTCGCACCAAGTATGGCCTCTACGAATACCAGGTGATGCCTTTTGGTTTGAGCAATGCTCCGGCAGGTTTTCAACACTTTGTGAATGAGGTATTAAGGGAATTTTTGGATCGTGTGGCAGTTGTCTATATTGATGACATATTGATTTTTTCAGATTGCATTGAGAATCACATTTCACAAGTGAGAGCTATCTTGCAGAAGCTGTTAGAGAATCACCTGTACGTCAAGTTGGAGAAGTGTTCTTTTCATGTGAACCAAGTGGAATTTTTTGGATTTATTCTGTCGGCTGAGGGGGTGGCTATGGATCCATCAAAAGTGCAGGCAATTCAGGATTGGTTGTCACCCAGAAATGTAAAGGACATCCTGAGTTTTCTTGGCTTTGCCAATTTCTACAGGAGATTTATTCCAGATTTCTCGGCCAAGGTCCTGCCTATCACGCAATTTTTAAAAATAGGGAAGGCGTTCATTTGGTCAGACGAAGCGGAGGAACCTTTTCAGTTTCTGAAAAGTGTGTTTGTTTCGGCACCAATTTTGATGCACCCAAATCCTGAGGAGGAGTTTTTTGTGGAAACAGATGCTTCCGATTTCGCCACTGGTGGAATTCTGTCACAAAGAAATAAACTGACTGGACAACTCCACCCTGTGGCTTTTCGCTCAAGAAAGTTATCAGAGACAGAGTTTAATTATCCTATTGCGGATAAGGAGCTGTTGGCGGTTAAGTAGGCTTTTCAGGATTGGCGTCACTATTTACTGGGGGCTAAGCACAAGGTGACAGTGTATACTGACCATCGGAACCTGCAATTTGTGAAGTCCGGCAAAACCCTTACCCCACGCCAATTGAGGTGGTCTTTGTATTTCTCAGAATTCGATTTTGTTATCACCTACAAACCGGGTGTGAAGAATGGAAAAGCAGACGCTTTGTCACAAATTAATTGTTCGGGGGACAAGAGAAGTCCAGTGGAGGAACCAATAATTCCGTTGGAGAAAATTGTAGGAATAATCCATTTGGAAGATTTCACTAAGGAAATTCGGCAGCAATGTCCTCTTCAGGATCTCGAAAAATGGGCTGCGGATGATGAGAGAAAATCCATTAAGAATTCACTGCCGTATTACGATGATGCTTTGTATTTACCCACCAGTGAGCTGCAAAAAAAGGCTGTAGAAGGTTGTCATGATGATCCGATGGCGGGTCACAAAGGAACTAAGAAGACCTTGCAGTTGATACGAAGATATTTTTGGTGGCCTGGCATCGCAGCTCATGTGGGGCAGTATGTCGCAACCTGTGAATTATGCATAAAAGGTAAACCAACCAGACAGTCCCCACAGGGATTATTACAACCACTTCCTAATGCCCCAGGTCCCTGGCACACAGTATAATTAGATTTGATAGTTGATTTGCCAAGCAGTCAAGGGTACACAGCCATTCTGGTACTGGTGGACACATTCTCTAAGATGAGTCATTTCGTTCCCTTGGAAAAAATTCCCACTGCTCCCCAGTTGGTGAGGTTATTTAATCAGCACGTGGTTCGTGTTCACGGCATTCCACAAATCATAGTTTCAGATAGAGAAGCTCAGTTTGTGTCCAAATTCTGGAAAAACTATATGCAAAGTTTGGGTGTGGACGTTCGTCTCTCCACCAGTTTCCATCCAGAGACTGATGGGCAGACTGAACGTGTAAATCAGGAGCTAGAACAATACCTAAGATTGTATTTGATTGAGCAGGAAGGAAATTGGTCTGACCTGTTGTGGTCGGCAGAGTTCGCATATATATCAATGCCATACACGCATCCACAGGGTTCACTCTGTTCTATTTGAATTATGGTAGTCACCCAACTTTAATGTTAGGGAAACTGACTGAGGAGAGCCCCACCGTGGTAGAGTGGATAGCGGGTATTAAAAGGTCTTACCAGCAAGCTCAAGCGAACCTTACCAAGGCAAAGTTATCATATAAACAGCAGGCAGACAAAAAGAGACGTGTGGGTGGGAAGTTTGCAGTTGGAGATCAGGTTTGGTTATCCACCAAGCATTTAAAGGTGAAAGGTAATCAAAAGTTTCAGCCAAGGTTTATAGGGCCGTTTAAGGTTCAAAAGATAATAAATCCAGTAGCAGTGAAACTACAACTTCCGAATAGTTTAAAAATTCATCCTGCTTTTCACATTTCCTTGCTAAAAAAAAATCCTCCTCTAATGTCCGGTATAAAGGAAAACCTGCGTCAATTAGAATAGAGTCTGAGGAGGAATTTGAGGTCAGCAGAATCTTAGACTCCAAGATTTCTAGGAAAAAGCTGTATTATTTGGTTGAATGGAAGGGTTTCGGTCCAGAAGAAAGGTCTTGGGAACCCTCGATTAACGTCCATGCTCCAAGATTAGTGAGACTTTTTCATAAAACTTACCCTACTAAACCAAAATTGGGAGGGCCCCCTTTGGAGGGAGGTACTGTCAGGAACCTCATTGCAGCTACATGGTTAAAGGGTAAGGCACAGGTTAAGCGCCCAAGAGCTAGAGGGGTAAGAGTGTTGCCACGCTGGAAGAAAGGGTTTATAGTGTCCAAATTCATGTTTAGGCAGTGTCTGCGGTCACTGGTGATTACCACCAGTATGGCCGCCAAATGTCCAGAACACGCAATTCAAAAGTCGCAGTCTAGCGGTAGTGGTCGCGCGACTACCGATCCGCTTAAGAACTGAGGAGGAATTTGGAACTGCGCACTTCAACTGAACTACGCACCCGGAGCGTGCGTTATTGAAGTCTGCGGTTCCTGTTGGAGCAATTTGTATTCAGAGCAGTGTGGAACATTTTCGTACGGAGTCAAGTTACCTAGCTACAGAGAATTATCGCATGCGCGACGAGGGAGCAAAAACTGTCAAGCAGCGAACGAGTTTTCCTTGAGTCGAGAAGCAACTTGGGGAACCGTGAGTTTACCGGCTAGTTGGTGTTTAGTTCTGAGCTTCTCCAGCTGGTAAAATAAGACATTGTTCATGTGCAAGCTTTATTCAGAAGATTATTTTCAAAGACATGTTCATGCATCTTTGCTATCTGGTGTGTTATCATTTTGTGACCGCAGCAACAGTATTTTCAGTTGAACATTTTCAGTAGTAGAAGAAGCATTCTACTGAACCCTTATTTACTGCAATAGTCTAGACCAAATTGGTAAGTCAAGGTTACTGGGCTGGGGATGGGTGGCGAAGTAGTGTAGCTCATATAGATAACCCTTATGTGTATTTACAGACACAGAATATCACAACCATTGTGTATAGAAGTCAGTCTAGACTACATGGGAGAGAAGCTACAAGCCAGGCTTTGCAGGTAACACAAGTTCCTATGGGGTATTAGATATTGAGTCTCACTTAGAGTGCAGGTGTTAAGTGTTGTCTTTCTACAGGTGCAGTTGTACTACACCAGCGAAGATTGAAGACCAGAGAAGCGTATTCTCTACCTGGCCACCTCTCTCTCTGTCCACTTCCCCTTTCCCTACCGCTTCAGCAGTTGCCAAGATTTATATTTCTGGCGGCTTCTGCGGTGGTGGGGCATTGAGAGCAATCGTCGGCTTCGATGGAATTCTAGTGTGCTAATCTGACAGGTATAGACAATAAATACACTTCCGGTGGGGGGCTTTAACAAAAAGACACAGCTCCCACAAGAAGAGCAAGGTCTGAATAAAGACTTCTTACTTGACATGTTGAGAAGACTGGAAGTAGAAGATTTGAGGCAAAGAACTGAGCAGAGCTCAGGGAGACTCCCTTCACACGACGTACGGTAGAAAATCTGAGGACTGGGGCTTCTGAGGAGAAGGTTCTAGAGGGTGCTTGCACCTGATTGGCTGTAGTTTGGACTAACATAATGACACTAATGTGTTACAAGTGTTTTTTCTCTTTACCATGCATTCCTATGTAGGAATTGTTCTGGAGGTTTTTTCATTTGTATTTACCTCTTCTTTTATTATGTATTATGTTTTTTCACATATAAATATATATATATATATATATTTAGCATTATTGCTATTTTATGTACTGTGGGACTCCCACTTCGACGACGGGGAATATTCAAGCATGTGAATCTATGAAAGACACCCCTAATACTGGAGAAGATTTACTATTTCAACTCCAGACTACGTACAGTAGGGAAGGTGTTGGAATAGTAAATCTACTATTCATTACTCTAGAGCGCCCTCCAGCGCAAGTCGTGGTAACGACTTGCGTTGTAAAAGATGCGTTGTAATAGCACCGATGTGTTTTGACCGCGTTGTGAAGGTCATTCACCGTATTTTAGAACCATGGGAGGTTAGGAATCCCCGTTCCTTCCAAAGCTTGCCAAAATTGTGGTCCACACCAAATGCATACTGACTATCCGTGTAAATGTTTACTGATAACCCTTCACTAAGTTCACAGGCCCTCAAAAGTGCGATGAGTTCAGCAGCTTTCGCAGATTTTTGCGGAATACGGGCTCTTTCTACCATGCAGAGGTGGTGTCATCAGGTAATCTCAAGCAAGAACTATCCACCCATAATTCTCCCTCAGGATCTAACAAAGGTGTTTCTTTAAGATCTATTCTTCCCTTGTTTTTTTCTTCTGTCAAGAAAATACAATTGTGCAAATCATGAGTTTGTTCAGCTGGTAAAGGTAACAATGTGGCTGGGTTTAGTGTCAAACATCTCTTGAGTGTGATATGGGTTGCCAAGAGCGTAAGTTCGTATCCTGTGAGTCTAGAGGTAGTTAAGTGTTGTGTCTTGGTCTGATTAAAGAGTGCATCTACGGAATGTGGTACCATAACCATAAGCTTGTTACTCAATACTATCCCTTCAGATTGTCGTATATAAATGGCTGTAGCGGCAACTGCCCTAAGACAGCCCGGAAGTCCTCTTGCCACTGGATCCAATACAGCTGAAAAATAAGCACATGGACGATGTTTACTGCCATATGGCTGTGTCAAAACCGATAATGCACATCCTTCCTTCTTATGTACATATAATATGAAAGTCTTGGTGTAGTCTGAAGTACCTAACACTGGAGCAGAACAAAGGGATGTGCGAAGCTGTTGATATGCATTTTAACATTCAGAGGACCATTGCAGAGGAAAGGGAGTGTCTTTAGTAAAAAGGGACAAAATAGGTTTGATGATAAGTGAAAAGTTGGGGAGCCACTGTCTGCAATAGGACGTAATACCAAGAAGTGCCCTGACTTCTTTTTGAATACTTGGAAAAGGAATATTTAGGATAGTTTGAATCCTGTCCTTAGTGAGAGTGCGACCTTCCTTAGACAAGAGGTGACCCAAATTGGTGACCTCAAACTGACAATATTTCAACTTATTCTTAGAGACCTTATGTCCCTTAACAGCAAAATGATGTAATAGGGAGAGAGTGGCCGCTTTACCATGCTCAACTGTGTCTGCTGCTAGCAAAATGTCATTAACATATTGCACAAGTGTAACTCCAGGTGGCAAAAGAAGTTAATCCAACTGTTGTTTAAGTGCCTGACTGTAAATACACTAAATATAGCCTTGTGGAGCCATACAAAATATGAGCGGCCCTGTAATGATAATCCAAACAAATATCTACTATCCTTATATATAGGAATAGAGAAAAAAGCATTCTTGAGATTGATAACCGAAAATACAGTGGCTGTAGGTGTCAACAGAGTCGTGATATCAGAGACAACAGGATATTGAGGAACCACTATTTTGATAATTTCTCTTGTCAATCACAAATCGGTGAACCTTGTCTCATGTTTCATCGCCCCTTTTAAGGATAGGAAGAATAGGGTTGTTAAGTATGTTAGAGGAAACCTCCTCAGTGACTCCTGTACGTATCATGTCGTCAATAATAGATATTAGTTCATCCTCACCTTCTTTCGATATTTTAAATTGAGGGACCCATGGTAAGGAAGCACCCTCCCTAACCTGTATGTGTACTGGGGAAATGTCCTTTCTTCCAACATCAGTGTCTGTAGTAGGGGGGGCGTGGCTTGGGCGCCGATGGCGATGGTCGCCTGAGAGCTCGGCTCCGGGACTGAGCCCGGATTTATCCTGAATATCGGAGGCTGAGGGGCACCCCAGACCCCGCATTCGGTTGAGCGAGGCGACGACACCCTTCCGAGGGCCCTGGTGGAGTTTGGACGGAGGTGGCTTTGAAGAAATGCCGAAGTCTGCGGAGTGGCGAAGTGCGACCCAATATGGCGCCCGGACCCCTTTGTCCCCTTGATCGGACCTACGGAGTTGAGGAGGTCTCGCGGATGTCGCCCGGTACCCGGCTTCACCAGCCTCAGCTGTTTTAGACATTAGACATTGGCTGGTCCGGACCCTCTACAGCGGGACCATACTCGATTGGACGTCCGAGCGGGTGCCCACGCGCTAGAGGGCGCCGGGCACGGGAGCACTCGGCTCTAGGCAGTGGTCGACACCGCGACTCCGCAACTGGCTGCGAGTTCCTGGCCGCCCCAACTACATGGATGGCGCGACGCTCGGGCGCCACAGGACAACCGGGGGAGTTGGTGGCCCGTGCCCCAGAGCTATAGTAGGTGAACGGGCCTGCCCGACTCGGAGACGGGTATCTCCGCCCCCTTATCGGTGCCCTCGGACGCCGTGGCGGTGGCGTGAGCCGAAGCGGCGGAGTCTCCACAGGCTCTGGAGAAGGAGATCGCCCATCCCGGACTGGAGAGCGGAATCCCGGGAAAAAGGTGCTAGACACTTGCACACGGAGGCGACTACTCCGGGACCTTTGCGGAGAGCCCCTGGCAGCATGGGGAAACCTAGAGGAGCCAAGGGACCCAGCCAGGCCACCTCGGACTCTGAGGCCCAGGACAAGGAAGAACATGGAGATCCTAAAAGACCTGGTGGCGCACCACTCCAGCAACAATTCGACCGTGTACTGGAAGCCATAGAGGCAACTCGGTCGGCCCTTCAACAGGACATTGCCCAGGTGGCGACTGGCCTGGGCCTCCTTAGGGCAGACCATGGTAAGCTCTCGGACCGGGTCAAGGAGGTGGAGAGCTCGGTGAGGACTATGGAACCGGCGCAGAGAACCCTAGCTGCGACGATCAAGGATGCCATGTCCCGAATCGAGACCCTCGAACGGAGGGCGGAGGATGCGGAAGGCCGAAACAGGAGGAATAACATTCGGGTAGTGGGCCTGCCGGAAAAGGTCGAGGAGGGCGATATGGTACGCTACCTGGAGACCTGGCTCCGAGACACGGTGGTTCCGGAGGGCCTGTCCTCCTTTTACACTCTAGAACGGGCCCACAGAGTTCCAGCGCGTCCCCCGCAACAGGGACGAGCCCCGAGGCCGGTGGTGGCGCGGTTGCTACATTTCCGGGACAGAGACCTGATCCTAAATGCCGCCAGACACAATGGTCCGTTCCAGGTTGCAAACAGCCAGGTGAACATCTTCCCTGACTATACCTACGAGACGCAGCGCAAGCGGTTCTCCTTCCTGGCGGTTAAGCGTGAACTCAGGAGTGAAGGCATCCAATATTCACTCCTATTTCCCGCGAGGCTCCGAGTCATTGTCGACGACAAAACCCAGTTCTTTGACACCCCGGAGGAGGCCTGTGACTGGCTCGAACTGTACCGAACAGGGAAGGATGGTTATAACGCCTCGACCCATCAGGCGGAGGAGCCGGAACAAAGGAGGCGCTCTAAAAGGGACAGGAACCGCCGCGGCCGCACAGGAGGACCCTCGACAGCAGAGACATCATCTGAGCGGAGGGGAGTGTTGGAAGTTCTATCGGAACTGTCGGGAGCAAAGGGCGAAGACATCGAAGAGGAGGAAGAAGGCCCGGGTGCTCGGGGGGCACCGTCGGACTCGGAAGACTCAGTGGCAGACAGTACCCACACACCGGTGATCACACCGAAGTCGGTGGAGGACCTTCTGGACGGACAGGGGTAATGGGAACGATTGCCTTGTTTTGGGTGGGGGCCCGGCAGGGGGGAGGCGGCTGCCGTCCTTTATTGCTGGCAATGGGAGAGGGAGGGTCGGGAGGCTTCTACTCTTGCCCCGAAAGATTTTGATACGGGGGGGCTTATGATAGTCCTGGTAGCCTGGGCGACGAGGGCCCACTGCCTCCGCTCAGCCCGCACCTGGCCCATAAGGCCTTCCTACGGTGGCGACCGTAGGACTAGTGGGGTTTTTGGGGTTGTTCTCCGTAGAAGTTTGGATGGGATCTAGATGGTGCAGTTTGGGTCCTGTTCTGGGGTGGTTGGGTGGGGGTTTTGTTGAGTTTTGGGGGGTTTGGTTCTGGTTGGGGACAATGGCCGCCGACAGCGCTGGGAGGAATGATGTTTTTTCTTTGTGGGGACCCAGACGGGGAGACTGTGCAAGAACACTTTGGGACAATGGCTGATGTTGCTAACTTGAAATGTATTACTTGGAACGTGAGGGGGCTTCACACTATGTCTAGGCGTCACAAGGTCCACGCTTATTTAGTGCGTAGGGGAGTGCAAATGGCGCTGCTGCAGGAAACGCATCTGAACAAGGCGGAAGGGGCGGCGCTTCAGCGTAGGTGGCGAGGGCAGGTCTTCTCCACGGCGTACTCTGCTTATGCCAGGGGGGCGCTAATATGGATCAGGGCAGGAGTCCCCTTTCAAGTCACGAGGACAGTGTTGGACCCGGAGGGGCGCTTCGTGGCCATATCAGGCACGCTAGGAGGGAGGGACTTGAATGTTTGTTGTGTGTATGCCCCTAATATGGATCAGACTGCCTTCCTTTCCGGGTTATCGGGCTCGTTGGCCCACCTTTTCACCGGTCCCCTCCTGCTAGGGGGAGACTTTAACTCCGTGGTAGATGTAGACATGGACCGCTCGCATCCCCCGCTCCCCGACTCCCCGGTCCGGCGGGTGGCTAAGGGCCGTCAAGATTGGCAGACCCGCTGGGGTTTGACGGACATCTGGAGGGCGCATCACCCCGCGTCTAGAGATTATTCGTACTTTTCGAGCCTTCATGAGCTGCATGTCAGACTGGACGGCTTTCTTGGTTCGTCCGAAGTAGTCTCGGCAGCGGTCCGATCGGAGTATTTATCGCGGACCATTTCGGACCATAACCCCCTCCTACTGGACATTCGCTGGTTCCCTGGGACGCCAGCGGTACCCACCTGGAAGATGCGCCCCGAGATCCTCGAGGACAGTGTCTTCAAGGCGGACCTAGGGGAGAAAATCACGGATTATTTTGCATCCAACGGCGGTTCCGCGAGTACTAGGGCGTTCGAATGGGACGCTTTCAAGGTGGTGGTGAGGGGGTACTGTATCTCTAAGAGGGTGGGCATGCGGCGTGTTATCCTGGCTGATTTAGACGCAGCGGACCGAACGCTTCGCGAGCTCGAAATTGGCCGACCCGGACACCCGGAATTGCAAACACGAACGGTAGAGGCGAGGGAGAGGGTGGCGGTGGAAGTCGAACGGCTCCGCTGTTTCGATTACAAGGCCTACACGGTCCGATCTATAGCGGAGGGCGACAGGTCGAGCGCATTACTGGCGTGGTTGGCCAACCCTACGCGCCAGTCCCAAACGACGACTAAGATGCGTGGGGCGGATGGGACCGAGGTGTACACCCAACCGGAGATTCTTACTTGCTTCCGGCATTATTACGAATGTTTATATCGCAGTCGTTCCGCGCGCGACCCGGATCGGCTTGTTGACTATCTTCGCCCGCTGGAACTCCGCACAGTGGAACGAGAAGTGGCAGACGCCCTGGGATCTGACATAGGCTTGGGGGAGATCCGCGGGGCCATCAAACGGATGGCGAGGAACAAGACCCCGGGCCTGGATGGCCTGCCGGTGGAGTTCTATGCAGCTTATGCTGACCTTCTGGCCCCTCGTTTACTGGTGGTCTACAGAGAGGCGAAGAGGCTGGGTCGCCTCCCCGGCTCGATGTGTGAGGCGTTGGTGGTTCCTCTTCTCAAGCCAGGCCGAGACTCGTCTGACCCGGGGTCCTACCGTCCCCTCTCAATGTTGACGGTGGACTACAAGATATTGAGCAGCATCTTGGCCTCGAGGCTGTTGGGACACATGGGTTCCCTAGTACACGAGGACCAAGCCGGTTTCATCCCACGGCGAAATACAACCATGAACATCCGACGGTTGTTTCGCTTGCTTGGGGAACCGTTTGCGGATGCCCCGTCCCCGGTAGTTTTGTCGGTGGACCTGGAGAAGGCGTTTGATAGCCTGGAGTGGGACTATTTGGACGTGGTATTGCGGAAATTCGGCCTTGGAGAGGGATTTGTTAAATGGACAGCAGTTCTTTACGCTTCTGCTTCAGCCAGGGTTAGATCGGGCCCTTTGATTTCATCGCGTTATCCGGTGGAGCGTGGCACGCGGCAAGGGTGCTCCTTATCCCCGCTTCTTTTTGCACTAGCGGTGGAGCCACTAGCGATGCATCTTCGCTCGGGAGTCCACTATACGGGCTTATGGACAGCGGCGGGCCCGCATTACGTTTCGCTCTATGCGGACGACCTGTTGCTCTTCCTGGAAGATCCGATCGACGCATTACGGGGAGCGGAATTAGCGCTAACGGAGTTCGGGGAAGTCTCAGGCCTACGAGTGAACTGGTCTAAGACCTGCCTCTTCCCGATGCGTAGGGGTGTCCCCAATCCGGCGCTAAGTAGAGAGATCAGATGGGAACCCGACTGCTTTAAATACCTTGGGGTATTTGTGTACCACGACCAGCCCGACCTCCTAGACGGAAACATTGCCCGTTGCATGCGAGCACTCCGAGGCAGCATGGATTTTTGGGCCACGCTGCCGCTCTCCGTGGCAGGACGCATTGCCCTGCTCAAAATGGTGGCGCTCCCCCGACTATTGTATTACTTTCGGACTTTGCCGATCTGGGTACCACCGGCTACGTTTCGCCGATTGCGTTCTATGGTGATCGGGTTCCTCTGGGGCATGGGCCGGCGGCGGGTGGCCCTCAATACCCTGATGAGGCCGAAAGACGAAGGGGGGCTCGCTGCGCCGGACTTTGAGAAGTACTATCTGGCGGCGCAGCTCCAGACATACACCCAGGAGATAGCCAGGGAGTTCAGAGGCCCGGAAGACGGTAGGGGGACGGGTATAGCCAGGCACGTCCTCTCCTTTATCGCGCTGCGACAGCGTTTAGTCCTTCGGGACCTGTCAATGGAGGAGCGGACTATCCGACTCTGTTGGAATCGGGCTCATAACAGAGGTCACCTGCGGACCCCATATGCACCTGAAATACCATTAGGGATGCTGACGGCCCTCCCCCACGGAGGAGACTGGTCGCGATTGGCGGACTGGGAGGAGTCGGGTTTACAGCTCGTCGGAGACCTGTATGAGGACGGAGTGCTCCTGTCCTTTCAGGATCTCATTGACCGCTTTGGGATCCCCCGGGGCGACTTTCTGCTGCATTCGGCCATTGTGCGAGTGATCCAGGCGTATTGGCAAAACGGACTAGAGGAACCTCAGTTGTCTCAGGTGTGCCAATATGTAATGATGTCGGCGGGAACAGTGAAGGCGGTCACCTGCCTTTACGGCAGGCTGATTACCGAGGGGTTGGTCCCTCTCACCACACTGAAGTCCCGCTGGGAAGAGGACATCGGTAGGGAGATCCCGGAGACGACCTGGTCCCAGCTGGTGAGGCGAGCATGGAAGGGTACGCGTTGTGCCCGTTTCCAACTAGTCCACTACTATGTTCTCCATAGGGCGTACCTGACCCCGGTTAAGATCAGGCGTTATTTTGCCGCAGCCTCGGCGGAATGCCCTAGGTGCCCGGCTCAGGAGGCGGACCTCTTACACATGCTATGGGCCTGTCCCGGTTTGACGGCCTACTGGCAGGAGGTGACGGCGACTTTAGAAGAGGTGACGGGGAGGCACTTATCGTTAGATGCGGCGGTAGGGCTACTGCACTGGTTCCCCCATACCCCCCGGAATAAAATCACTAGTAAATTTATAGACCTGGGGCTCCTACTGGCTAAGCGAGAGGTGACCAGGAATTGGAAGGCACGTGCTGGTCCTACGGGCTGCAGATGGCACGGTGAACTTTTGAAATGGGCGGCGGGTGAGAGCACGCTGCGATATCAGTTGGCATGGAGGCAAAGCAATGAGAAGGCGCAGGAGGCCGCGTTAGAATGGGAAACGCTGGTGCAGGCCCTCAGGGATTATTGTACCCCCAGCGACTCCGAAAACGAAGAAGCAACTAGACCCGAGTCCCGTTAACCACTAGCATTAACAGCACTATTACCTTCCCCGTGGGTCAAACAGTGGATCCTACAGTGATAAACTCCCTGGCGCTGATGGTGGGGGGGGGGGGGGGGAGTTTCATAATGTCTGGTAGTTGGGGGGGGGGTTTCTTTTTTGGGGGTTGGGGTTTGTTTAGAAAAGCAGATGACGGACAGTGTGTTATCCGGACCAGCTCCAGCACCCTACTGACCCCAGCTACATTCACCGCCTAACCCCAAGAACTCGGGCCGTTTGGCTGTACAGCAATACTATGGAAGGGGGTCGGTGGGCTGTATCTTGTAAGAGTTGGCTATAATATGATGCTGGTCGTTACTGTATTGTTGTACTAATTCCTGCAATAAAAATATATTTAAAAAAAAAAAAAAAAAATCAGTGTCTGTAGTAGTCCAAACACATGGGGAAACAGAATCAAGATCCAGACATAAAGAATTATATTGTTTAGGCAATGTCTTTTTCCCAAAAATGAAACGTACTTCAGATGGGGAACAATGTATGGTAGCATGAAAATCTTTAAAAAGATCAAGTCCCATCAAAATATCAGGAGCATGTGGGGGAAGTAAAAAGGGGGCTAAAGTGATTAAATTCTCAACCTGCAAAGGTCGTCTTTGGGACACAGGGCTAGGAGTTGGTGTTCCATCAAACCCCATTGATGTGATTACTTGGTCAGACAAAGGTGTCCCAGGGACCAGTTTTTGGGATATTGCACTGAGTGTCGCCCCTGTATCCACAAAACATTTCTGATCCTGCCCAAGTATGGTGGATGTAGGGTCCTGACTGGTCTACAGGTATCTCAACTGGTCCTCCTTGTCCTAGGCAAAGTGAGTTCCCACAGTTTCCTCTGATTCCTAATCTTCCATAGCATATTGATTATTTCGTAGATCAAAATAATTTTCTGACCTTTTTTCACAACAAGCTTGAGCTTGTTGTATATGCAGTCTGGGAGCTGAAATCCCCTGGCCACCGTTCACTTGTCCCCTTCCTCTCCCACCAGCAGCTAAAACAGGACATTCAGAACGCCAATGTCCCTTTTCTTTACAATAAGCGCATTGATCCAGCCCTAATGGAGTCTGTCCACGTGGGGGCCCTACTGGAGGAGCTTGCCTAAAATTCTGACCATAGTTTTGACCACGACCTCGACCTTGGGGTCCATAGACCTGGACTATCATTACCTTAGTTTTCAATTATTTTAGTTTTTCTTCTTTCCGTTCTTGCTCAGTTGTCACCTGATTCTGATAATACTGAGCCATATTTAATATAGCTTTCGGGGTTACCGAAGCCCAGGTACTCTCAGAATGAATTTTTTAAGCGAACAGATACCTCAGGAAGTAAGTTTCCTACAAATCGATCTACAAATAAATGCGCACCTGTGGGTGTAGATGTATCTTGCCCACTAAAGTCATGGAACACTTCTTCAAAGCGAGTAAGGAAATCAGGGACGGCCTCTCCCTGTATCTGTTTACAAGCAGTAAGAAGTGCCCAATCTGTTTTCCTTGCCGTAACTATCGTTTTTATATAGGTAAGTGTGTTGCCAGGGAGATCCAGTATAAGCTGACTAGGTTTCTGACCAGGCTTCCTATTCCTGTCGGCTGTTATTATAGCAGTCCAATCTCCTCCTAAGTCAATAGCATGATCCTGTTTCTGAGTAAGTCCCCACATATCTAGTGGTAGGATCCTACCAAAAAACATACCAATGTCAGCTAAGGTCATGACAAAGGAATCAATAGCTGCCTGTACATCATCATACAATCCTCTAGGGTTTTTCCGTATGTCCTGTAAGGAGGCTTTTAAAGTGAGTACATCCATCCTTTTCCAGGGTGTAAATATCCAATTGTACATAAAGTGGGCTCTAGCATTTGGACTATTAGAGTCATCATTATCTGCATTCCCACTCGCAGGAATAAACTGCGGCGTGGCTTCCCTCAGTGGTCTTATCCTTGAGAGGAAAAAAGTTAATTAAAATATCTAATTGTTGTTGAAATGGCAGTGTTAACTTTACTTACAGGGAAAGCCCCAATCTGACACTGGCAATTAATGGCTCTAACATCATAGGGACCATTCTGTCCTGTAGTCATCTCCCATTGGACTATGAGTTGATGGGAAAGATTATTCACGAGACAAGAAGCTCGCCCTCAGAAAACTCCTGTATCAGCCCTATTGCATCCTGATGTGGCTGAGGTACAGAAGAATGAAGAATTCCGGGGGTCGGGACAGGTACAGGATTTACGTAATCATCAACCATTTCGGGCGCAGTGGCCTGGGATGGAGAGGGTAAAGAATGCACCTGTACTGGTTGAAAAATAGGGAGTTGGACAATTGCAGGTAAAGGGGGTGGAACCGGAGATACAGGGGAGACGACATTTGGTGGTCCAGGGAGAAGAGGTGTTAAAGGTACATATGGGGTTGGGGTCGTTAAATCAATAATCCATCAATATCTGAATCCACATTTTCTTGGTGAATCTGACCTGCTACTGTCTGTCTGACTATATATTCCTTAGATACTAGTAATCTACGCTCTCGATCTAAACATTCCTTTTTCTCCTGAACTTCTTTAGCTCAATTCCCTACACTTCTGATACTCTGTCTTCCTTTCCTGTTTCCTTTATACCTTTTCTGCCTTGAGCTGCCGCTCCTTCACTTCTTTCCTCCACATACGCAAACTGTCAAACATAGTTGGCCTAATTTTCTTTATGAACAACCATTTTTCTAAATACTTGAGTTAATGAGGGTCCATTGTTCCCTCTAATGGCCATTGCAACTGGGGATCCCCTTTTGTATATTTGTTCCACAATGCATTATACATAATGGGACAAATACCATATTTGATGTACATCTCGAAATTCGGCATACCATCTGGTGGTGCCGGCTGAATTGCTTCCAAAATGCTCTGCTTATCGCTGCAGTAGCAACAAAACTTCCAAAGTGTACTCATTACAGGCATGTTATATAAGATATAAAAAACTTATAAACAGAGAGAAATTCTCACGTTACCTGTAAGAAAAAATGTTAATCAATACAAATAGCAAGTTCCAAAGAAGGTTCTTAACAAATTCCAAATAGATTCCAAACAAATGCCAAACAAGTTCCAGACAAATTCCAAATAACCAAAAGAACCGGTTCAATACAAATCTACCTTATTCGTAGTCTTCAACTCCCACCTGTCGATCCTCCCTGATCCAAAAGAATGACCGCCCGAGGGCCCCAGTCAAGGTTAGCAGCTGCAGGGAAGATCAAAGTTTAGAGCAGAAAAATCACCTTGGACACAAGAAGTAGTCTCTTCAGGTGGTACTCTCCTCAGTGAAGTTCGTCTTACCGACACAAACTCCTTCCCCGATTCAACCGCAAGCCTTCGATGGAGCCCCACGTTTGGCCACCAATTGGGGGAAGTGCATTATTTAACCCCTTACATGCTGATGACGGCCCCCAGCCGTCATGCACTACGGTGCCAGTGTGCTGATGATGGCTGGGGGCCGTCATAAACCCGCCCACTCGCGATTCTGCCGCACAGACGCAGAATCACGGCCGCATGGAAGGGGTTAAAACCCACTGGTACTGGTAATCTCGAGAGATTTCATATACATTGGGAGACGCACAGCGCCTTTTTTCAACTTGGTTACCTGAATATCCCCAGATGAAGGCACTCATTGGGATGACTGAAAGCCAAGTGAATAACACAATGTATTCTGGGAATTGAAGTATACAACTTTTTGAAAATTGATTCAATAGAATTGTGATGCAACAGTTCTAATAAAACTTCTTCTATAAACAGAATTAACTTTTTCACGTCAACATCCTTGATTTACTAATGAAACCTTCTTAACAAGGACTTCAACGTCAGTGCCCGGGGGACATACCCCAATTGTATGGGGATGCACCCAGATTGATGTTCGCCACTCTCGAGTTCAGTGAGTGATTCCCTGGTGCACGACACAGCCACACAGCCGCGTTTACAACTTGGTAGTGCACTCACCACATACTTTTAGAGCTTAACTACTAGAACATCAGACCCCAGAAATAAATCTTCTCTTCAAGATTAATATTTTGGATGGTTCCTTCCAAAGTATGGCTTGGGACACCAAAAGCTAACACAAACACATGCCTTTCGATCAATGTTATTAGTGCTGATAAATTGCAGGAATGCAGAGTATTACCTCAGCCAATGAAAGTATTATAGATTTTTGCAGCTCTTTCAGGAAGGTTTTCTTTCTGTTTTAGTGGGCCATTCTTAGCCTGCATTTGACCACTTAATTCCTATGAGAGAATTCTTAAATGCAGTATGGTGGGTCTTATGATTTTCTCTTTCTGAAGCGTTTTTCGTACTTTACTTTGATTCCACAAATAGTCCAGCTGTGGCTTGGGATTGTTGTGGTATGGGAGGCATTGAAGCAGGATTTATTTTGTGCTGCTAGTTTCAGTTTGTAAAGAACAAGTGTCAACCCAGTATTCCTGGGTATTATAAACTATATGTAAGCAATAGTTCCTTCAGATGTACTCATAAGTGATTTTCCGCATTGAGGGGAACCATTTTGTGTTCAACTCAATGAACTTGTTATTTCAGGTGTACCAAGCCAATAATTAAGGTACAACAGTCATCCCATAGGAACCTGGAAATACATTTATAGAGGAAGAGCAATCGTGTAATATCCACAAAATTATTAAACATAAAGTGCTATAAGGCATACAAAACAGCACAGTGCACATGAATCAATAACCTGTGAAAAAAAGCGTAATACTAGTCAAAACACTTTTTTTAAAAAAGATGCATATACAAGCGTTTTGGTTGTCCAGACAGGAAGAGCAATGCTTAACAATCTCTTATTGCTCATTATCCAGCTCAACAGTTCAAAGCATTGGTGTAGTCAGTGTTTCGACACCGAAATACATTTCTTTAATAGGTCTTTATCAGGACTAAAAACGTGAGTAGCAGCACACTAGAGAGGATAGATACTAAGAAAATAAATTGCGTCATCTATGTGATAACGGAGGACAAAAAATACCCTACCTCTCTGAAACAGATCAGGAATATATATTTTCTTTAAAAAAAAAGGGAGGGAGGGGCAGAAAATGTACATACATGTTATCAACTGCGGTACTTTGCAATGAAGGAGGTGTTTAACACAATAGGGCTGTGTATCATGGAATGTTAAATCTAAACAAACAAGATTGTTGGATTAAATGAATATAACGAATTACAGAAATGGATATGTGTGGTAACAGCAAAAACATTTACATTTACCCAGGCGCAACGACACAGTCTTGGGAAGGTTCTGCACGAAGAGACAAGTAATTCATATCAGCAGTGTGCAAAGTATGGTAAGTCAGTGCCCTCTGGTGGAAAGGAAGAGAAAACACTCAACTACAAAGGAGCTGCAAACACTGCTAATTCTGTAGAGCAGCTGGACAGTCGTGCATGAGTGAGCCACTAAAATAGGAGCAGAACATGACAGTCGCGTCAGCATGCACACTTCAAGTGGTGGAAGGCCAACCCAAAAAAAGGAGAATACGCCAAAATAAGGCACGCTCCGTCATATCAAAGGATCATAGGGCACAGTGAAAATCGTAGAATTTAATCAAGGATATTTCAGACCACCATAGACCCAGAAGAAGAATGATTTTTGTGATTTTTTCCACCAGGGTATGATGTGTTTTCCAAGAGATTTTTTGAAATTAATATGAAATCATACATAATTTTTAACAGAAATGTTGTGAGATTTCTGAATCAAGTTGCTTATTTTTGATGCAGAAGGTTTGCTACTTGTCAGCTTCATCTTAGCCATTGGCATTAGTATTTCTCATAGTAGAAAAGACAGGAGCGAGAAAGTGGATGATGAGGTATCATTCTATTGCTCTGAGTGCTTTGTTCCTCACTTCCCTGGCTGGCTAGCTAAGCAGAGCAGATTGGTTGGGCAGAGGGGGGGGGGGGGGGGGGGGGGCAACAGACTACCACCCATGAGAGTGCGGAGGCAGCGTTTGTTGTTAGAAATAGAAACAGTGCCTGGTGTGGCACCTGTAAAGGAAGGCAGCAGCGCCTCATAGCAGTAATTGTTGGAGCGAGGGAGAAAAGGCTAGGAGTAAAGGGAATTACCAGTAAGCAATTGTAACATTTTCCTCCTGAAAGTATTTTAATTATTTAGAAAAATAAACACTTGCAGCACAAACTTTATAAATGTTATGAAGGTTTAAGGTCTTAATTCGATATTGGCAGGCGCCCGTTCAAACCATGGTAGTGGTGAGCCAGCAGCGGTCTTCCCACTACATCTATAATTCTTGACTGATGTTTTCTGCCGAAAGTGCTTACAGCAGCTCTTTAGGAGCACTTTCGGTGAAACTGCAGAATGCCATCTTGCCTGATACTGCTATCAGCATATCAGACCAGTTAGCATTTTTAAAATTTTTAACATTTACATCGGTGTACTTGCAAGAGCGCTTAGGGTGACACTTTCTTTCCTGCCCTGGACTGACATGCTGTGCTGGGACTGGCAACAGGTGCAATCTTTCCTGTGTTGTACCAATCAACATATGTATATATGAGTCCTGCTGTTTTGTCTAGAGGTGGCATGGTGGGCAAACAATGATGGATTGGAATGCGGCTCCGAGCGATTGCTAATGGCTGAGATTAGTTCAAGCCTTCCATCCATCTTGTTTTGTTGTTGCAATTTTGATTAAAGTAGCATGTAATCCATCAACGAATTGCTGTAAACAGAAGGCTTATTTGCAAGCCATGGGCAGCAATTCTAAATGGGCTGAAATAAATGATATACTTGTAGCTACACGTGCTCATCTTCAACTTCCAGACATTCCTGTACACCCCTTCATGACAGTGCTGTACAAGATGTAAAACAAAGATGCGTGTTACAACACATTCTCATATATTCTGATATGGTAATTGATGCCAAGGCAACGAACTGCTGTTTTAATACTACTGAGTAAGATACCTCTAAACTGTCACTAGATGGCAATGTTGCTCCATTAGCATACTGTTCGAAATGTACACTTGGTGAAAATCTATTTACGCAATTTACAAGCTACAGCGGCTAAATAAATGGACTATTTCCGTGAAACACTTTATTTCACTTAGACTGACCCCCGAGTGCAGTAAAATAGACAGCACAAAAGTACACTGCTACGAACAGGTTTAAAAATAAATAAATTATATTGGGGCGTGGTTCCTTGATGAATGTCAAGCCAAACGGATTCGTTCTCTGTATGGACAATAACAGCAGAGTTCAAAAGTTCACCAATTTAGTGTAGGAAAGTGCCCCTTTTTGCATTCCCCCCATCCCCCACATTTTGCCTGAGATCTGATGCAACCTGACTTGATGTGCCCTGGTCCTTACCAATCAGGCTTCCAGGGCCTGTGTTCTTTCCCAAGACTGTACCTTGAATGTATGACGTTACAACACATACATGTACAATGCATGCCTTTACAACGCAATTTTTACATCGCAACAACCTTTAAAATGCATTATTTTACATAGCATGCCATTACATCGCATTTTCAGAAACTACCTTTACAACGCATTCCATTATATCGCATTATACCTTTACAACTCATACCATTACATTGCACTTAAGGTAAGTATTGGATATTCGAGGGGTAATAATTACTATTCTAACTTCACAGGCAGCCTCCCTCCCCTAAGCCAATCACAACGCTGCAGTGGCAGTGTTGTGATTGGCTTGGACGTCGACCACACAGGCATCTATGTGGAGGCCATTTTCTCTATGTAGGCTGCATGCAGAGAAAATTCAGAATGTGTATGACTGGTTTGGTCGGCCCTGGGGCTGACCAAACAGTCAGTGCACTCAGAGTGTCCTCTAGTAGATACGCCTGCCCCCAACCAAACCCTGCCTTCTGCTTTCTCGCAGAGCGAGACGCAGATACATAAAATGGTATTTAAAATACAATTTTATGTTTCTGCTTTTCGCACAGCAAGAAAGCAGTGCGGCAACGCTCCTCCGCCCACATGGAGGAGCTGCTCCTGATCTGGGGATATAGGTTCTCCGCCAGAAAATCATCATCTGTAAGCCCAGATACGTAAATTTAGTTATGATTAGTAAGGGAGCATTCATTTGCCAATCTCTGCGGAATTTCCCCCACCAACAGGAAGGAGCAGGAGAGATTTTGTTCAATTGATTGTGTATCCCGGGTAGCTACCAAACATCTGGAAGATATGTAGGACCCTGTGAACAGACCTATAAGGCAGAGATCATCGGCTATAGCGGCCATCCCTTCCGCATACCTTTACCAAGGGAAAAAGAGCGGGACACCTCTCCTTTTCCCCTCACTCTAGCCCGTGGGTTTTTATAAAGAAGTTTTACCCAGGAGCAGTACTCGGGTACACAGCCTAGTCTGTCCAGGGTGGCAAATGTAAACTGCCACTCTATACTATCAAACACCATTTGCGCATCTAGCGATAGGAGGACTGCAGTCCTCTCCGGCGTTTGGTCCAACAAAGTACCCCATACAATCTTCTTAAATTTAGTCGTGTGCTCCTGTGAGGCATAAACCTGGCTTGATCTGGATGGACTAGTGAGAAGACCACTGGTCGCAACCTGTTCGCTAGCACCTTGGCCAGGACGTTCGCCTCCACATTTAGGAGCAATATAGGTCTGTATGACCCACAGTCGATTGGCGGCTCACCTTTTTGGGAATCACTACAATAGTAGCTGTGCGCAAATCTACTGGGAGTTCCCCCTTTTCCTTCGCATCCTTGTACATATTTAAAAGTTGTGGAGCCACCTTGCTCGCCACACTTTTGTACAGCTCAATCGGTAATCCGTTGGGCCAGAAGCCTTCCCTGATTGTTCCAGTGTCTGCCTGTCATTCTTCTCTAGGCATGGGTGGTTCATTTAGCGCAGCAGTTTGTCGCAATCCTCCCTTGTACGCTCTGTAGTGGAGGTATATATATCCTCGTAATAATTTGATCATTTCTATGCTATTTCCTTCCCTGCATGTTTTCTTTCTCCACAAAGGTTTCTTCTATCCCTATCTTTATGCACCAGCCATGCTTTCATCTTGTTTGCTTTGCCCCCTACATCGTAGATTTTCCTCTGTATTGCTAGTGCATGTATTCTTGCCTTATTACCTCCCAGCTCTTTCAAATCCTGTTGCTTATGGACCAGTCGTCTAGCCACCAAGCCATCGGTCCCTCCCTCCTCTCCTAGTTTCTCCTCCAGTTTGGTTATCTCGAATTCTAGGTTTACCTCCTCTTTAATTTGCTCTTTCTTATAAAGTCATATGTCGGCCTGGATAAACCCTCTAATCACTGTTTTGTATGCCTCCCACAGCGTAGAAGCAGATTCCACCGGGCCCTCATTAAGTACAAAATACTGTATGGTATGTGTCTGTATCTTCTGGGCGAAGTGTTTATTTCTGAAATGCAAAGGATATAGTCATGGAGGCACGGTATTACTTCTATGTGGTCCTTGTAGTTGGACCATAACGGGTGAATGATCTGACATACCCCGTGCTTTGAGTGTTGTGTCTCGGAATTGCTACACTTGTGAGGTCAAGGAGACATAAATCAGTCTAGAGTGAGAGTTGTGATGCAGAGGTATGCTTGTACTGATGACCCATTGGATTGTAAATGTAAATGTGTGTGTCTTGTAAAGCGCACTGCTACCCGGAGGCGTCCTGGTGCTATAGACCGCTGGGAAACCCGTCCTGGCTTTCCCTGTGAGATGTTCCCTCCTGGGTATCTCCAAGGTGAAACCAGGCATCCCCGGCGTTTGTGGGGGGCTGTTGTGGAGATGAGGCCCCTCGCGGCGGGATGCCTGGCTTTCACCTTGTGGATACCCTGCCGGGGTTATCTCACAGGGGAATACCAGGACGGGTTCCCTAAGCAAGCGCCGGGAAACCCTTTGTGGGTAGCTGTGCGCTATATAAGCTCAAATACATAATGCCCAGAGTTGCCGAGTGTGATACCTGGTTAGAGTAGGCACCGAGGCGAGAATTATCGAGTCCGCTGACACCGGTTCACGACCCTGCCGCGTCGGGAATTGAACCCTGGTCCCGGGCCGTCCTCTGCTTCCGGGTCTGCCGCCTCTAACCAGTGAGCCACACCACTCCACTTGTGTGCCCTCCATAAATCTGACATACCCGTTGCCTCGATAAACCCCCTCAGTGGTTCCTTACCTGCTGCGCTGATTGCATTCGTCAATATATAGCCCCCCTAAAACCAGCGTGCCCATTGGCATCTCTAGGATAGTGTTTCCGAGCTGTGCAAAGGTATCAGTATGCAATCGAGGGGGGACGTATACCGAGCAAACATTCAGGGTCTTCCTCTCCCATCCCGCCGAAAGTGCTACATACCTCCCCATCGTATCAAACCAGCGTCTATGCACTATCAGTGACATTGAGGCCTTTATTAGGATTCCCACCCCCCTGAAACCTGCTGTGTACACTGCGTGCGCCAGTAACTAGTTGTTACCGTTTTTATTGAGCAAACAATAAAGTTTACTACTTCTACTACTACTACTCTGATAAACGGAGATTGTTCCCATAGACATTTCTTGCACTATACCTAACCAAGGACATTCCAACTGTCCCAGGCTATCATTGCACAATGTATTAATTACGGACATGCCAACATTTTACAACTGGAAAGTGGGAGACTTTGAAATGAAAATCGGGAGAAGGTATTTTCCCTATTACCTTATATTGTGTGCAGAAGCAAATTTAGGTGGGAGACAGCTAAAATAAAACCAATTTTGACTTAAACATCGGAGTCTCCCACCTGAATCGGGACTGTTGGTATGTATGCAATTAGTATGCTTGAATAAACTGTGTGAAGCACTAAAATCCTATGTAATGCTGCTATGAGAGAATGTCTGAATGTATTCTGTGGTAAAATGTTTCTTCTTGCTTGTCTGTAATTGGTGCATATCATGAGAACCATGTACTTGTGTAAAGTGTATTAAAGTCTTTATATAAAGTCCTGTAAAAGAATGTGCGTTTCTCTGTACCCCAGAACTGCTTATTCCCTACTTTTAGAAGGCAAATCTATATCAGATTTCCTATAGAACTGAAATAAGTTCTTCATATATATGATTTGTATGCTTTGCTGCTACTGTTGGAGCAAGGACTCGTATAAAAGAGACTTGCTCGGATGCAATCCTCTCATATAAACGCGTAACGTTGTATTAATAATGTATTGTGTAACTAATATGCACCACATTATATATATTTTTAACTAGATGAAGCCTGCATATGTTTTTTACTAACAAGTAACCTGAGTGGAACTTAAAATGGCTGCTAATGCGGGAAACTGCACTGCGCATGCGTCACCTGCATCTACGCAGAATGACGTCTTTACGCTTGGAGGGAAAATTCTGCTTCTGCGCAAATGCATTTAAAACGGCCGCTAGGAAGCTCACATGTTAAGCAGCTGCTTTGCTAAAATTAAAACGAGCTATTTACCAAATGCTAATGCGGTGAGAGTCTTTATAAGTAAATGGGATTAGAGTAGAGATAGGTGGTATACAGTGAAATCATTATATTTCAGAATTATTATGTTTTCTTTTGACCTCTCTATTAGTTCGTATTTGGGCCTCTGAACAATGCTAAAGTCTACACTACACGTGACTCCTCACGCAGGCGCAGTGATGCCAAGCCAGTCACCATGATGTAACATCTTGAAACCTGTCCAAGGCCGTCCTGGGTACATGTCCTGGGAACTTGATGGACATCCTGCAAACTCAATTGACAACTGTAATATGTATACATTGTTGATAAAAATGTGAATACAGGTGGAAAATAAAGCTTGGGGATACAAATTGATGGGTGGGAACATAAAACAAACAAAGAACTAAAGAAAATTATTACAACTTAGCATGGTGTGATGATCATTCCCCTTAGCTTGTCCAATCAGAAAAAAGAGGTTCATAAAGTTGAAACATTTAGGGGTGGTACATGCCATTAGAAAGGTATAATTGAGTTAGTTTAGTTAGAACAGTAGGCAGTCGCAGCAAGACTAGAACGCTGAGAGACCGGGATGCTGTCCAAGTGCTGATCGAATATTGAAGAAGCAGACTTAGAATTTTTATGCCAAATAATTAGAAGAAGATTGCGGAAGAATCAAGGAGGTAATCTTTTAGAAGAAGATTGCAACGCAGGCATCCAATCCCAAAGAGGTCATCTATCCTGTCCTGAATCCTGTCCTGAAGTCTCTGTCACCTGCTCTATCCCAGGGGACCAATCAATTTCTTGGCCAAGGGGCTGATTTCCACACCATCCGATGTAATTATATTTCAGTGTAGTATGTCAATGTGCTGCTCTCTCTCTATCCTCTTTTTCCTGAGGTACTATTACTGTGATATTCTCATTTAAATAGATAACTAAATAGTGGTTAAACTGATCTTACTTCCTCGGAGAGATGGAGTTTGTACTGTAATTTGTTTGGCTCATATGATTTTAAATAGATAAAACATTTTAACTTTTCCTGAGTCTGTGGTTATTTAATAAGATAGAAGATAAAATAAACCTATGTCATTTCACCATCAACTAGTTCCAACTAACAGGTCCATTGACCTGAGGAAAGAACTTTTTGATCAGTGAAAAGATTAATTAATGAAACAGGTAACTTATCTTATTAAAGCATTTATAAAAATTGACCCCCAGTGGTGATAACTAGCCTAGGTGATTGAGTGTGTGTTTATGGGCCCAGATGAATATATGGTGATAGAGTTCCTGAAGTTGGTAACCCACTGGATCAGTTCGCTAGTAGCAGAGTTATTGTTGTTATTTACTAGTTTGGTGATTATTGGTTATCGATTTATGTTTTAACAAACCCATTTGTTTCATGTTTTCTGTTCTCTGGGAATTCTCGGGAGTTGTATTGTGGGTGGTAAATGGAAGCCACACTGCTGTGAGATTACTCGTCGGTTTGAAAATAGCACTGCGAAGCTACACAGGGCTGGCAGTGTTAAAATAGGGACTACTTCCTGTGTAAAAGTGAAAGCGATTGATAGCAAAGGGTTCGCTGGTGAAACTCTGGTGCTATATCACCTAGAAAGGGTATCACTAGAGGAGTAGCAGGTTCTTATGATCTTGAATGAAGGGTAAGCGGAAGGGTTTTACTCGCTGTGTATGAAGAGTAAGCGGAAGGAATTACTCGTAGCAAAAGAAATCAGCTATTCTTTAGTTTAACAGAACGACAGAGTAGCAAATGTTTTTTTTTTTAATGTTTTATTGGTTTTCAGTCATGCATAGTCAATACATAATCATGCGGTGCGCAAAAGAATACAACACACATATTCTGCATGGTGACATTGCAACAGTACGATACAATGGCAATACATAGCAGGGTAATCAACAGGTATCACAGATCTCCCATTAGAAGAGGTGGAACACTATGTATCGGTACAGGGGTCGATGCTAGTGTGATGTCGCTTTGTACCGATAGTAATGTTGTCTGGGGTGTTAAGATGAGATTTGGCGTGGGCCGGCATGTTCCAATGGTTACTCGCCCTTCCCTGGTCTCTCCTTACATCTAATGAGTGACATGTCACCCAGTACTTTGTTGGATCAGGAGTGTTGAATGCCAGTTGTTTATCGTCAACCAATACAATATATATAAATTTGTGGCAGATGTGCCGGCAGGCATTTACCATGACATCTTAACGTAACCAGTGGGGGGTAACAAAATAAAACAAAACAGGGAGAGGAAAAAAAAAAACTCCAACACCATGAGATAATAAGGGGGAGATCGGAAAAAAGGAAAAGTGATGTTATGCGAAGAGTATGATGAGGTGGAAGGTCGATAGTGTTGTGAAGAATGTCAATACATGGCTCGGAAGATAAATCTCCGGGCTCGTGAAGAGTGCAACGGGCGATAGGCTCTCCGTGGGGAGTGGGTCCCATTCCGAGGAGGGGAAAGGTGGTCCAGCAGTGTCCAGCAGACACCAGGGTGTCAGCGTTAGGGGCGTGGGGGCCTCAGGCGACCGCCGCAGCGTGGCGCTGCAGCACAATTGTTCTGTGCAGGCATATGTTGCTTCTGGCACTGTGTCCAAAAGGGGGGATTACCAGAGTGGGTGCAGGGTTGTCCCTCACATCCTCCCTACAGGGGCGGCTCAGAAAAGGGGGCTGTGACTAGGTAATTCCCTGGTCCAAACACGCCTGCTGGATGGATGTCAGGGTGTCGTCCCAGAGCTGTGCAATGGGGAACTTCCTCAGGCCCACTATCTCTTCCCGATGTAGCGTGGCGCTTTCTGCTCTTGCCCAGTTAGTAAAGGAGGTGTACCAGTATTTGGAATGAGGAGGTTCGCTTTTCTTCCATCGCTTGGTGAGCAGACGCTTAGCCGTGATGAGTCCCAAGTTCCAGAACCTAGCTGGCACCTTGTTTAGTTTTGTCCTCTTGTACAACCCCATGATGCAGGCCTCCCATGTATGCGACAGGTCGTCGCCAGTGCCATGTGTCAAGAGAGTCGTCACCGTAGTCAAGTATGTTTGGATAGTGGGACATGTCCAGCGCATATGCAATAGGTCCGCTCCAGTTAGGGAGCATCTTGGACACCCAGCAGTATTAGTAGAGAAGTACTTATTAATCTTATCTGGCGATAAGTACGCGTGGTGCAGGATGTAAAACTGTATGAGTTTGAAGCGGGAGTTACGTGGGACGTTAACAGGTCTGGCCAGTACCATTGCCCACTCCTTGTCCGTCCATTCCTTCCCCCTATCCGCCACCCATTTGTCACGTAGCAGTTGGGTGGAATGTTGTGTATGCTCTAGAAGGGCTTGCGCTAACCAGTGAATTATGTGGGAGCCGTTACCCATGACATGGAGGTATTGCACAAAGTGATGCATTTGCAGCTCCTCGGACATGTCTCCCCATGAGTCCGCAAACGTGCGTATTATAGACGCGTGTAGGAGAAATTGTCCTGCCGGAAGGCCCGTGTCTCTGGCTAGCTCCTCGAAGGGGAGCAGGGTTCCATCTGCGTAGAGATCTCCCATCGTTTCCACTCCAACCTCCACCCATCTCTCCAACATAGCCTCCGTCACCACTCCGCCTTCCCTAGGGATGCCCAGTAGGGGGAGCACTGGGGCGTAGGGTTTCACCTCCCGAGTTAGTGTCAGACTACGCAGGAAACATCTGCGAGCCACCGCCACGTGCAGCTGCCCTGGGCAGGGGATCCTGGTTAGAGGGTGAAACAATGTGCAGATTTGTGTGTGGGTCCAAGTGGTGGTGTCTGTGGCAGCATCACCTAGGTTCCTCCCACTCAGCCAGCCTGACACCCACTGCAGCTGCGCCGCTAAATAGTATAATTCCAGGTTGGGGACCGCTAGGCCGCCAGCCTCAGTGGGTACATAGAGTTTAGTCTGTGCCACTCGTGGCCTCCCGGCGTTCCAGATCAGGTTTCGGAGCAAGGTGTCTAAGCCACGAAACACTCAAGTTGGGACATATATTGGGATGTTGGCATAGTAGTATAATAATCTTGGGAGAACTATCATTTTCGTTAATGCTAGGAGGCTAGGCATGTTTAGGGGAAGGGTCTTCCAGAAGGAAACCTGCACGCGCAGCGGGGAGATGGCTCCCATCAGGTTGCCCTCCAGTATGTCTGATGGAGTCCTATAAATGTGGTTCCCAAGATATCTAAACGTAGTAGGGTACCAGGCGAGTCTCTCACCATTAATGCGGATGTCACATTCCTGTGTTTCCGGGCTGAAGGATTACGCTCCTGATTTAGCCCAGTTGACTTTCAGTCCCGATACGGCTTCAAAGGTCTGGAATATATCAGATAGGGATTGTGGCACCCGGGTCAGGTCTCTGACGTATTGTAATGGCTGCCCTTTTCTGGCTCTTTTAAGAGGGAGAATGATGGAGAGTGACGCCAGCCTATCACCCCCATAGCATAGGGATTAGGACTATAGACAGGACCCCTGCCTTCCATATATTAGAGCATTTTCGTGTCACTTTCCTTAATGTAGGGCTTATGAATTTAAGTTAGGGGATAGATACATAAGTATTAATCATGATTTGCCCATTTGCTAACGTGTTAGGATATTTTCCATGGAGTTACGCATATTGCGGGCCCTGTAGGCCTTAAACGAGACAGACTCCATTTTGCTTTCTGCCTGGTAGCTCGAGAGGCCTTCTAGGTCAAGTGTAGTGTTTTAGTTTCAAGCTGTTGTTCGCTTGGAGAGAACCGGCTCAGGCTGGCCCTTATCGAAGGAATGTATTTTTCTCCACTCCGAAGACACAACTTCAGGCCAGCCGGCTGGGAACGTGTCCTTGGTACGGGGAGGTACAAGAATTTGGTGGGCGGCAGGTTGCTGGCCGTAACTTTCCATGAAGGAACGGGCTTTGATATTAGTGAAGGTGTTAGTCAGTTGTCAGTTAGTTCGTAGGCGGCATCTAGCCGTTAGCATCTCTGCCATTAATTATTTCATGGCGGACAGTCGCCATCTTTGAAGTCCGAGAAAGATTTAAGACCGAAACTCTCTGAGAAAGACTGAAGGAGAATTAGCGCGGAGCGCACTGGCACAGAGAGAGAGAGAGAGACGGTAGCTAATAACCAGCAAGGTTCCGGTGGCCTGGAGGGAAGCAGACGAGGTTGAGCCTAGCGGTGCAGACGTGTACTTGTGACGGCTGGGGTGTGACTGCGAGGCGAGCCAGGACACAGAGACGAGAAGGGAACCTAGATGACTGCCGAGCCCAGACTTCATGTTAACAAGGTGATCTCCGTCCTTTTCCCAATTAGCGCGCATTCTAATCTTTACCTTTTCTTTACAGAAATTATGTTGCATAGTAATGTGATATGTGTTTATTGTCAATAAATACCCTAGTTCTTATAGAACTAACGTGTGCCTTGTGTTCCTGTTCAATCTTGGTAAATGGATCTCCTAGTCGAAAGTTGTTTATATGAACGGATGTGAAATCCCGATCAGGTAAATAGTGATCGAACAAAGAGGGAGTGAGTGGACCTTTGATGCCAAGAATAGGAGGTACATCATATAATTTGGGAACCGTATTAAAAGTCATTATTATAGTTTTATCCCAAATAGATAACTGAGACATTGTCCCGATAATTGCTCATAGGAATGTGGTCGTCGTTGATATGCGGCGTTAGTGAGAACGTTGGGGGGGATTACCAACGCGGATACCCACAGGATTGTGGCTTGCATAAGTGAGAGCGTCAGGGAGGATACTGGCGCGTAGATCTACCGGATTGTGGATCGTTTGGAAAGGGGAGCATTGGGTTCTGCAGGCCCATGTGTAGACGCACCGGATTGTGTGTCATATCTGCCCTAGGGTAGACCGGTCTGGCTCGGGGTGGCCGCGAGACCAACTGATGTGAATAAGATATTGTAGAAAATCTATGCATGTGTATTGCTATTCCCCATCCTTAGGTGCGACCTGTATATACCTATATATCTATCCATATCCATTGTGAATACGTTCTAAGGAGGGAGGTGAGTACGTTTTGGCTGGGTCATAGGGGCCCCTGGGGGCTGATCCCATCTAAGCGGAAAATCCGGCCATTACACGTATAAGAGCAGGTCGTCGGCATATAGTGAAATCGTATGCATGCCGTCCGCTAATGGAATCCCCCACTCCTCCCCCTGCTCTCTCAACAACACTTCAAGAGGCTCTATGGCCATGGAAAAGAGCAGCGGAGATAGGGGACAGCCCTGTCTAGTCCCCCTTCGTACCCTGATTGCGTCTGACAGTAGTTTTCCCATCCGTACAGTAACGGTGGGTCTTTGATATAGTAAGCCAACCATGTCGATGTAATTGTCCCCTAGGTCAAATTTCTCTAGTGTTGCCTTAAGGTAGGGCCACTCCACGGAATCAAACGCCTTCTCAAGGTCCAGCACTAGGCACCCTGATCTTGGCCATTGATGGGTGGCATATTCCTGCACTCTGAACAGCCTGCGGATATTATAGGAGGTGCTGCGCGTGTGGGACGAAACCATTCTGATCATGGTGAACAAGAGTTGAAACCAGAGGTGCCAGTCGCTGAGCCAAAGTAGAGGCAAGTATTTTATAATCAGTATTCAGTAGGGCCAGCGGCCGGTATGAGCCCATACGCGTGCCATCCCTGCCAGGCTTTAGAATGGAGATAAGGTTGGCTTCATTTAGTGTGGGGGGGGGAGAGAGGAGTCCTCGGCAGCGGCCGCGTACACCTTCAGTAGCCTGGGGATCAGTATATCAGAGCAGGCTTTGAAATATTCAGCAGGTAGCCCGTCTGGGCCAGGAGACTTGCCATTGGATAGAGCAAAAATGGCAGTGCGCAGCTCCTCGGGCACAAGTGGCGCTCCAAGGACTCCCTGTTGCGAGTCGGTCAACCTCGGTACTTGTTAGCCCGAGAGGTAGTCCGTGATGTCCGCAGAAGGTCTTGCAGTTGGGAGCGATACAGGGCTCTATAATGATTCGTAAAGGCCTCGTGTATTTTGTTTTGTGTGTACACCACCCCCTCCTCAGCAGTGCATATTGCAGACACCGGCGTTGTGCGATCCTCCTGCTCAATAAGCTAGGCCAGCAATTTCCTGGGTTTATCACTAAGGTGATGCGTGCGCTCTGAGTGGGCTGCATAATTGATATGACAGAGCCGCTCCAACAACTGCGCATGCTTTGTGCGAGCCGCGAGCAATGGATCATCCGCCCCTCCCATCGCCTCCTGTTCTTATTGGAGTAGGTCAGTTTCTACCTGTTTTAATTCATTTTCCAATTGCTTCTGTATATGTCCCTGTGTGCCCAGGCAATGTCCCCTGATCACGACATTGAAGGCGTCCCACTTTACTTGCGGGGAGGACGCCCTATCGGAATTTTCCTCAAAGTATCGCGCTGTTTGTGCAAGCAGGGAGTCTCGGAAGGGGGCATCCTGGAGTAAGGCAGGCTGTAACCTCCAAGTAGGGATGGGCGGGTGCGGGCGCTCCCATGCTATATCTAGTACGTGCGGGTTATGGTCGGAGTAGGTGCGGTCCATGTATTGTGTATCTATAATGTGGGGTAGGAGTTCAGTGGACACCATGTATCTATCTAACCGGACATGCAGGGTCTGCGCACCCGAATAGTAGGAATACACCCTCGAGGTAGGGTTACGAGCTCGCCAAGCATCTTGTAAGTCCCATTGTGTTGCCCAGCCAGTGAGTGCTTTCATGGCCCCGTGTACTGGTGTGCCGGTCTGAGGTGGGGAAGAGCGATCCAGCGTCGTGTCAAGAATGCAATTATAATCACCCCCCAGTATCCAAGGGACGCCATGCCAGGGTGCCAATTTCACTGATAAGTGCGTGAGAAAGCTCCCCTGGTCTGTGTTGGGTGAGTATAGGGAGGCTAGAACTACTGGTTGCCCATCCAGCCGGCCCTGGACAATTACATATCTGGCCTCCGGGTCAGTGTGGGAATGTGTTACTGCTAAGGGGGTTCCAGGCCTCACCCACAGTAGCGCCCCGCAGGCGAAGGAGGAGTATTCGTGGCGTAGAGCTGCCCGCGCCATCTGCGGTGTAGTGCTTGTGCTTCTGTCTTATTTAAATGTGTCTCCAGCAGGAGTGCGATGTGGACCTAGTGGCGTTTGAGATAGGAGTAGATTTGGTACCTGCGTGAGGGTGTGTGCATGCCTCTGATGTTCCAGGTACACATTTTTTGTTTTTGTTTTGGAAAAACCTTTATTAATACTTCAACCAGTTACAAATATGGGCCTACAACCACCAGGGCCGGCCGCTAATCAGTTTCATCACAGCAAGTCAGTTAGGACAAGACTCAGCGTCCCGGGAAGCGAATGTACCACAACTTCAATTAAAACTGGCTATAGAACATACCATGCGAATGACAGGATTCTAAAGGCTCCATCTAAAGTCCCACTTGTGGGACACCCCCGCGCCGCACGGCCACCAGCTGCTGCGTGTGCCCCAGTGCCTGCCTTCTGCCTCAGCGCCGGCCTCGCTGCCGCCTTGAGCGCTCCCCTTTGGTTTTCGCCGGTTTTTGACCGAAATTTGTGCTTGTTTTCTTTGTGTGCCGTAAGATCGTTTTCTTAACTGTTTTCCCTCCGTTTTGACCTGCATTGTTGCCTGTATTTTTTTGTGCCGTTTCTTCTTCGTGTTTTGCCCTCCATTGGTGCATTTGTGCTTGTCTCCTTCCTGTTTGCCCGCCTACCTCGTCGCCCTCCGCTCTCCCTCCCCGCTCCCGCTTCCCGCCACCGCCATTAGCCCCGCCCCTTTTCTCTTCTGTTCCCTCCCCGCTCCCGCCTCCCAGCTGCTCCGCCCACCCGCGCACTTCGCCTTAAATGGCGACCGTGCGAACGCGCAGCGGTCACGCGTAGCGGGCGCGCCGTTTGTGCGCCGAAGGCGCGCCCAGTGCCAGGACCCCTGGCCCCCGAAGACCCCGACCGACCCGCCTGACGTACTCCGCCGCCACCCTCACCGCACTCAACACCGGCCGACTCCCAGAATGCCATCAAGCCACCCCACGACGTACCCACGGACCTTTCAGCTGCCACGCCTGCAAGTTCTCCTGCATCCGGACCAGCCTCGTACCAGCACCCGCCAAGTCGAACACCAGCAGCACCCACCTCAAGTGCATCCTGCTCAACACCCGCTCCGTCCACAGACACGCCATCGAACTCTGGAACCTTCTAGACGCCACAGCCCCTGACGTTGCCTTCCTCACGGAGACCTGGATGAACGCCTCTTCAGCTCCCGACATCGCCATCGCTATCCCAGAGGGCTACAAGATCGTCCGGAGGGACCGAAACGCCAACCAGATGGGAGGAGGCATCGCCATCATCCACAGGAACACCATCCGTCTCACGACCAGCACCGACAACACCCTGACCAGCGCCGAACACCTGCATTTCCAGATCCACACCAACCCGAACACCACCCTCAGAGGCACCCTGATCTACCGACCCCCTGGACCACGCACACAATTCAGCGAAGACATCGCCGACTTCGTCAGCCCGCATGCCCTCCCCTCCGCTGACTACATCCTCCTGGGAGACCTCAACTTCCATCTGGAGAACAACACCAGCACCCTGCTCGACAACCTCGCCAACCTGGGACTCAAGCAACTGGTGTCCACCCCCACCCACCTCGCCGGACACACACTCGACGCAGTCTTCTCTTCCAGCACAGACATCGACTTCCGCCACGCCACAGAGCTTCAATGGACGGACCACAGCTGCGTCCACTTCACCTTCAAGAGAACGACGACCCACCAACACCAGCAACAGGCCACCCACAGAAGCTGGAACAAGATCACAGCAGACCAGCTCACCACCTCCCTGAGCCAGCACCCTCCTGCCAGCTCAGCGAACCCCAGCCAGGCCGCCGACAACCTCACGAAGTGGATCAGCAACTGCGCGGACGAACTCGCCCCACTGAGGACCCCGCCTAGCAGACCCGGCAGCAAGAAGGCTCCATGGTTCACCGACGAACTCAAGAGCTCCAAGAAGAACTGCCGAGCCCTCGAGAAAGCCTGGAGAAGGGAACCGACACCGGACAACAGGACCTCCTTCAAACTTGCCACCCGGAAACACCACCAGCTGATCCGCGCCGCCAAGAAAACAGCATTCAAGGACCGGTTGGACAACAACGCACACAACTGCAAGGAACTCTTCAACATCGTGAAAGAGCTTTCCAACCCCAGCGCAGGAAACAACGACATCACCCCATCGCAAGACCTCTGCAACTCCCTCGCTTCATACTTCCACAACAAGATCGCGGACATACACAACAGCTTCAACAACCAACCAACGCACACCATGACCGAACAACCACCCCCCACCACCACCCTCCACGCCTGGACCCCGATCAGCACCGAAGACACCATCCGCACGATGAACTCCATCCACTCCGGATCACCGACCGACCCCTGCCCTCACCACGTCTTCAACAAGGCCGACGCTGTCATCGCACCCCACCTGCGAGACATCATCAACACATCCTTCGACACCACCATCTTCCCTGAGAGCTGGAAACACGCCGAACTCAGCGTTCTACTCAAGAAACCAACAGCGGACCCCACCGACCTCAAGAACTTCCGCCCCATCTAGCTCCTCCCGTTTCCAGCCAAAGTCATCGAGAAGACCGTCAACAAGCAGATGGCCGCCTTCCTCGAGACGAACGGATCCCTCGACCCCTCACAGTCCGGCTTCCGAGCCAATCACAGCACCGAGACCGCCCTCATCGCCGCCACCGATGACATCCGAGCCCTGATGGACAATGGAGAAACAGCGGCCCTCATCCTCCTAGACCTCTCCGCGGCATTCGACACGGTCTGCCACCGCACCCTAGTACGGCGCCTCAGCAACATCGGAATCCAGGACAAGGCGCTGGAATGGATCATCTCCTTCCTCGACGGAAGAACACAGAGAGTCCGCCTACCACCGTACAAGTCAGAGGCCTCCGAAGTCATCTGCGGCGTCCCTCAAGGATCATCTCTGAGCCCCACCCTCTTCAACGTCTACATGAGCCCCCTCGCGGCCATCGTACGCAAACACAACCTCAGCATAATCTCCTACGCCGACGACACCCAGCTGATCCTCTCCCTGACCAACGACCCCACCGCCGCCAGAGCCAACCTGCACGAAGGGATGAAAGAGGTAGCCGAGTGGATGACGACCAGCCGCCTGAAACTGAACTCGGACAAGACGGAGGTCCTCATCCTGGGCCCCTCACCCTCCGCCTGGGACGACTCCTGGTGGCCTCCCGCCCTGGGCACCGCACCCAAACCGACAGACCATGCACGCAACCTGGGCTTCATCCTGGACTCCTCCCTCTCCATGACCAGGCAAGTCAGCAACGTCTCCTCGGCGTGCTTCAACATCCTACGCATGCTACGGAAGATCTTCTGGTGGATCCCCACTGAGACCAGGAAGACCGTCACCCAGGCCCTCGTCACCAGCCGACTGGACTACGGCAACGCCCTCTACGCCGGTACCACCGCCAAGCTCCAGAAGAGACTCCAGCGGATCCAGAACGCCTCAGCCAGACTCATCCTCGACATCCCACGAAACAGTCACATCTCCGGACATCTGAGAGACCTTCACTGGCTCCCCGTCAACAAAAGAATCACCTTCCGCCTCCTCACCCACGCACACAAAGCCCTACACGACCAAGGCCCGAGCTACCTCAACAGCCGAGTCAACTTCTACGCTCCCAAACGCCACCTCCGATCAGCCAACCACGCCCTCGCCGCCGTCCCCCGCATCCGAAGAGCGACTACAGGAGGAAGGTCCTTCTCCTACCTGGCCGCCAAGACCTGGAACTCCCTCCCTCCCGACCTGCGCCTGACCCAAGACCACCTCTCCTTCAGGAAGAAGCTGAAGACCTGGCTGTTCGAGCAGTAGCACCCCCCCCCCCCCCAGCGCCTTGAGACCCTACGGGTATGTAGCGCGCTTTATAAGTGTCATTGATTGATTGATTGATTGATTTTACAATATAAAAATAGAAGGATCAGGTGCCATACAATATCACAAAGTCGCATAAAGGGCGAGCAAATTAGTAGGATTTCCACAATTAGATCGATCTCATTTAAGACAGTGGCGCTAAGGCATACAATTCAGGAACAACAAGCATACAATCACAGTTCGCACCAGTTAAGCGCCCGCCCAATGATACTGAAATACCGTGAAAAGTATAGGCACGGATAAAAAAGTCGATAATTGACAGAAGAATGGACCCACTACGCTGACCCGAAAAGATAAGAAGCGAAAGAAAAGGCAAGGAAAGATACGAAAGAGAAAAAAGGCCATAGAAACAATAAGGAAAAACAAAATTACACTCCCCCAACCCCCCACCCTGCACCCCTGCAGATGACTACGGTCTACCCCCCTAGCAGCGTGCCTGTCGCCCCAAATAACTGAAACCCGAAATATAGGAAGAACAAAGAGAAAGAAAGAAGAACTAAGCCCCTACCCTAAAAGTAGAAATGGAGGAGGGCTATATCATACCATTCCCGGTCTCTCCCCACCGCCTTAACAAAGAATCCCCCACAAAGCTGACACAATCGAGCAGACCACAATAGAAAAGTACACCGGAGGAAACTATAAACCCCGCCCCGGTCTCCGTTAACCTAGTAAAGCAATCCCGTTACCGATGAAACCATAGTGTGAAACCCCAAACAACAGTCTCAGCCTTGGCCCCGTCGATCAAATTTGCTGATTCCCTTCGATAAGTAGAGCCCCATCGTCAAATTGTCAAAATATACACAGAAGTCGCCGAAATATGGTCTGTTAGATGGAGAAAGGATGGCAAATCCCAAAGTAGACGGCCGGTTCCAACGATGCCCCTCCCCGACTCCAAGGCCAGGCACTGTCCCATCCGCCATTTTGATGGACCAGCTGGGAAGGGGGTGCGACACAATCCTACACAGTGCACAGTTCCGACTAAACGTTTCAAGAATGGGAACAGCAGTTAAATGTTCCGTCGGCTGCGAAACCAAAGTTTCCGACCATATAGTTGAAACGCCGATCTCAGCATGTTCGAACAGTTCCACTTCTGTAGGGGCAGGCACAGCTCCAAGCACCGGGTCTGAATGCACCGCTGGGGTGTCTGTCGGGAGGTGAGCTGGCCGCCTGGTCCCGGGCAATGAGTCAGGGTCTGGTCCCGACCCTCTAATTCCATCCACTGCAGACATCAGATTCCAGACCTGGGCCTCCATAGTCACCTGAAGTGCCTCGAGGGCTGCCAGCACTGACCGCAATGACGGGCCATACTTGGCCCGCTCCGCCGGGTTCCGCATAACATCAGGCATAGTGATCCCCACGGAGAGTCGCCTTCCCCGGGGTAAGATTAGTCGGAGCAGGAATGAACCGTGAGGGACAAATCGTCAACATGCTTTAGTGCGCGCCAAGTCTCCAACCCAAATGCACCGGCGATGCAAACGCTAGGCCTCCGGGTCGGGGCCCCCCGCCACACCGCCTCGAGCGTCACTCGTCTCCTCACCTCCGATACGGTACCAGGCAGCAGATCGGCAGCAAAGCAATCCAAAAGATGTCGAACGTTCCATGGACTGGACCCTGCGCCCTCACCGGTCCCCTGTTGTTCAACTAGGACCCGGCTGGACCAGCACTCGAGACCCCGGCTTCCAGACTGGGTTAGGCCTCAAATTAAACCTCGACATTACTCCACTCCACAATGTCGGAGAAGTCTTGGGATCGCTCCATCGGACTGCAGATTAGTTCATATACACGGATATGGGGCGGGAAATCAGGATAGATGACAGGATCTTCGAGCGAAAGACGGAGGTCAGCGGAGCCGGGAGACTATGCGGCCATCTTGCTTGCTGTCGTAGCTCCTCCCAGGTACATATTTTTATCGCGGTCATTTTGTCATTTCAGGCAACCCCTACACACCCCCTCCACCACTCCCTCATCATGGCAGCACTTCCCCGGACTTCCCACGCAACCCTTCCGGCCACCCTCAGAGACACCTTCGCTGACATCAGGATAAAGTCTTTGCAAAAACATAAGAAGCGTGAGTCAAAAAACAGAACAGACCAGGAAGGGTCAAACCAATAAGAAATTCCAAAAGGTCGGTTGCCAAACATACCACCGTCCAAACTCTCAATCGAGATAAGTAACCTTTCTATTCTAGGGGGTGTTATGCGGTAGGCACAGTTACAGTGTTACAGCAATGTTATCAACTATAGAGTCTTCATCCCTCCCTGGGTCTCATCAAGCAGGCTTTGCTCGGAAGGAGCCGTAAAGGACTATCATGTCCTGGTTCACTGTACACGAATCTGTGCGGGGTAAGCCACCATACTGTACAGCATGCGGAGCTGTACGTCATTGGTGTGGCCGGGTTATCAACAGTCAGGGCCCAGCAGATAGGGTCAGCAGAGGGGCACCTGTGGTGCGGCGCCACGCCACCGTCCGGGTTACAGGAGTAGTACTCACTGTGTTTCGTCGCTGCCGACCCCCGGCAAGGCGAGGAGCCCGCATCAAGCGTCGCTGGGCAGCAGTCCCGCAGAGATGTGTGCCAGCTTCATGATCGATATATTGTTGCCCAGGTATTACCCGTGGAAGTCCGACGAGTGTCTTCAGTTGAGCAAATCCGCTGTCTGTGGTGTGACGTCTGGTAGGTCCATGGACATCTGGGAGTCCGACAGTCCATAGATGGCCTCGTCGTCGCTCTGGAATGTCCGGGGGCTGGCGGGATAGTTGCTGATTTCTGTGACTCTGCGGAGGGCATCCTGTTGTTCATGGAGGATTAGTTCCACAGGTAGGGAATGGTCTGTTGTCTCCTGCGACTGGTGGGCCGCTGGTGATTTTGGCCTGCGGCGCCGCCGCGATCCGTGCAAGCGATGCATTGTGGCGGATCCTTGAGCCCGCCTGGGCGCCGTGTCCACGCCATTGTCCAGCCAAGCCTCGGCTTCCTCAGGGCTGGTGAAGAAATGTGTTTTGTCCTGTGCCACCACTCTCAGCCTAGCAGGGAAGAGGAGGGAGTATTTGAGGCCCATTGTGCGCAATCTTTGTTTTACAGTAAGGAAGGAATGTCTCTGGCGCTGCACCTGGATCGTGTAATCAGGGAAGAACATTATTTTGGCATTGTCGATCTGGACATCTCCGAGTTTTCTGGTTTCACGCAGGATGGAATCTCGGTCGCGATAGTTCAGGATCCGGAGGAGCAGTAGTCGAGGGTTAGAGCCTGTGGGGAGCGGCCTCGTTGGCACACGGTGTGCACGTTCCACCACGAAGTGCGGTGACAATGCGCGCTCCAGTCAGCCAGTCTTCCACTCGTTGTGTAGGGTCCTTGCCTTCCCATCTTTCCGGCACCCCCACAAGTCTGATGTTGTTTCTTCGCGCCCTTCCTAATGCATCTTCAGCAAGATCTTCCAAAAACTCTACTCTATTCAGGAGGTCCTTTACTTGCTTGTCCGTCTGGCTGACTCGGGGTTCAATATCCGTCAGCGTTCCCTCCAAAGATGTAGTGCTTTCTGCCAGTTTATTGTGGTCGGCTCTCAGGTGGGTGAGGTCAATCGCCACACTATCTATTTTCGTTGCTAAAGAGGTGCTGGTCAATTGTAGCGACTCTTCCAGCCGTTCCATAGCAGCAAGTACAGTGTCCAGCTTCGTCGCCACATGGTCGGCGTCCATTGGTTTCGGTGTTTTGTCTACTTTCCCTTTCGGTAGTGCACCTCCAGTGCCGGTGCGTGTCTTCACCCCTCCAGACATGGGGGAAACAGTGAGCGAGGGGGCCTGTGGCGTCCGCAGGTGTCTCCAGCAGCAGGGATTGTGATGGCTCGCAAGTCCAGGAGTACAGCAGCTTCAGGGGGACACCAGTGCAGGGAAGTCGCAGTTCGTCCTCACGCAGTGACAACCATTGCAGCTTAGGGTGTTGGATGGAACTCGTCGCAGCTCAGGAACGTTCGCTCGCTGGTAATGGTTCCTGGGTATAGTGACAGGGTATATATGCCATCAGTATGCCAGTGGTGGTTCTTGTCCGTATGGTTCTATACTGCGTTTCCTGACTGCCGGTCTCTCTCCACTGCAGGAATGTTAGCAAGGGTGGTTCCGGTGCAGGGCCCCCAACTCCACGGGTCACACTGGCTTATCGTTAGGTGCGAAGGGGGAGTAGGGGGAGGCATGCGTGGTCCGCCACTGCTCCCAGCCCGGCGGCGCACCGCGGCACCCCGGTGTTTTCTTCACATAGTTGCCGCTGGGAGGGCCAGCACTGCGATCTTCTCCCTCAGGTGCGGGGCTCCGTTGTCCTGTTCCCGGGGGGGTCGTGTCTCTTCACAGAGCCCCGGCAAGACCTCTCGGGCGTCTGTCCGTGAGGGGCCTCCGGCGCGTCTCAGCAGTGGGCGTGCGCTCTTCTCTGGCTTCAGGCTCCCAAGGGACCCCTGGAGTCACTCAGCGCTGGTCCCGTCCCCAGGCCCAGCTCCCTGGCGAAGCTATCGGTCACTTGTGACTTTGCCCCTCAGCTCGACAGTACGTGGTGGTTCTGGGAGGTGGCTGCGAGTGTCCGGCGTTTCCCCCTGGCGCCAGAGCAGGCAAAAAGGTAGGAGACGTCGACAGAGGGTCCCTCTCGCAGGCCTCAGCGAGGTGTGCGCTGTGGGGTGCACCTCGTCTCCGGCATCACGCGGGTGTTATCCTGGGCCAATTCCGCCATCATGGGAACCCAGTCCAGGTAGCAGCACCAGCGCACCCACCGAGTCGTGGCACTCCGGGGTCCAAATCCCTTCAGACGGCAGGGGTGCTATAGGGCCTCCCGTTCCGGGCCTCACCCGCACTTTGCGCTATGAAAGATGTGGGGCTATCGTTACCAGCGTGGTGCAGCCTCCAGCAGGGCTCTGGGGTGCGGGCCCTTCTGTCCTGGCTCTGTTGTGGTGTTTTTTGGAGGTCCCATGCGATTCGTTTAGCAGGCCGCGTCTCTGGGCCTAGTACCCTGGTAGAGGCCCTGGTCTCGCGTAGTCGCGCCCGCCGGCCAGGCGGTGCGTGATGGGGACAGGAAGTCTTCAGAGGGTGCCAGAGCAGCCGTGATCGGTCAATCTCCGTCAAAGTCGGTGGTGGGGTGGAGGATGTTGTTCAGTAATCCGCCTGCGTTTGTAGCCAGTTACGGATAACTGTAACGGAGCATTGACCCAGGGAAGGGGAGCTCAGATCGGAGCTCTACTCGTGTACGTCCGCTGCCATTGCGTGCCTGTAGCAAATATTTTTATGTTGTTATTTTTTTTAATTCTTTTTATTGACAACAAATCAAATAAAATACACATCAGGTGACCTACTCATAGATCTTTCAAGTCACTTCATGACTTTCCATACAACCAAAATATTATACAGTAATGACAGGTAACGGATCAAAGGGATTCGTGCGTCTCTGCGTCCTTATGCCCCGCCGGTGCCACACAGACATCCCCCTATAGTGGTTCCATGCTCCCCACACCTTACCCCATTTCCCAGGGAACCCCCTGGCAGAATAAACAGACCTCTTTCTAAACATGCACCATTCGAAATCCTCCTTCCATTTCTTGATACGGGGTGCTGACTGGCTCCCCACAATTGAGCAATATTGTGCTTCGCTATCATAAATGCTAACGTTGCCCATTGCTTTTTGTATGAGTTTAAGTCTGTGTGCTCCCAAATGTTTAGGATACATCTACGGGCCTCCGGCCGCAGGTCTGTGCCCACAACCTCCCGCAGCGTCCGGTGTATCTCCCCCCAGTAGACTTGCATCTTTCGACAATGCCACAATATATGTACGAATGTCCCCAGCTCCCCACAGCCCCTCCTGCACTCTCCACTTTCCGAGTGTCCCATATGTACCAAGACGGATTCTGTAATGTATGACCTGTGTAGTATCTTAAGCTGCACCAGCCTCAACCTCATCTGAATTGCCACCACCCACGGGGAGGAAACCGCTTCTCGCCAATCCTCGTGATCTAGCTCAAAACCTTTGTCGTTCCAGTGCTGTTGCACCGTGACCAATGGATTCTCCATGTTATTGATGAGCTTCCTCTAGATCAAAGAGATAGTTTTTTTGGGAAGATGCCCTTCTAACACTCTATCTTCAAGGGGAGAAGCCTCCGGAAGCGTTGTGGCCCCGGGGATATGTGCGAGCAGCGCATGATGAACCTAGAGGTATCGGAAGTATTCCCCATCATTCAATTGGTACTGCTGCTTAACCCCTTGTATGCTCATGACGAGCTGAGCTCGTCATGGCATACAGTGCTCGGGTGCTTATGACGAGCTCAGCTCGTCATGAGCCCCACCCACGGGGGGAGTGCTGGCGCTCCTCCGTGGTGCCCGATCTTATTCTTTTTTACTGGGAAGGCAGGGGAAGACCTTCCCCTGCCTCCCCCCGCCCGCGTCATCAATTACGTCAGCGCACCTCAAGGTTCCCTTTCTCCACCGACGCACAGGGAAGCCATTTGCTTCCTGAGCGTCGGAGGAGAAAGAGGTACGTTTTGGGGCTGGGGAGGGGGATGCGAACGAAAGATGCATCGGGGGAAAGGAAAGGGTTTTCCTTTCCCTCGATGTCTCTTTTGTGCATTCCTGCTGCATGATCGTGCGATCGTGCAGCAGGAATGCCCACTAGACGCCAGGGATTTGTTTGTTCGGGGAGCGATTTCCTTGGCTTTGTCTGCCCCACCCCCCCCAGATTTTCATTATTTCTAATTAAATCGAGGCACTGGGGCAATGCGCAGGGGAGTGGTCCCTTGGGCAAGGGTCACTCTCCTTTTGGGGGCCATTTTGCGCAGCCCTATTGTTTTTTTCTTTTTGGGGAGCGACCCCTTGGACAAGGGTCGATCCCCTTTTGGGGGCAATTAGGAAGGCTTTGTCTGCCCCCTTTGGGGGGCATATTTATTATAAATTTTAGGATGTGCTGGGGAGTGGCCCCTTGGGCAAGGGTCACACCCCTTGGGGGCCATTTTAGGAAGCCCACATTTTTTGTTTTTGTTTTGGGTAGCGACCCCTTAGGTAAAGGTCGCTCCACTTTTGGGGGCCATCCTTTTTGCTTTGTTTGCCCCCCTGGGGGCAGAATAAACATTTAAAAAATGTATTTGAGACACAGTGCCAATTGAGTAAATGTAGTGGGGAGTGGCCCCTTGGGCAAGGGTCACTCGCCTTTTTTGGTGCAAATATTTTGCCTTGCCATTTTGGTATGCCCATGACGTTACGTTTTAGTTGGTGTAGCTCACTCCAGCACCCCAGTTCAGACATGGCCATATGCAAATTAGTCTGACCCTATGCCTTATGGGAACAGTCAAGCCCGAACTGCCAAGCCACATCTTTGCTGGCCAGCAAACAACCATACTGGGACCGGTTACTGGCTAATCAGCCGTTATCAGCCAGGTTAGCTTGAGTCCAGTGGCAAAGTGAGCAACTTAGGGCAATCAAAGCGCACAGGGTCAGTCTGATTTGCTTATGGCCATGTCTGAACTGGGGTGAAGTGGGCTAAACAATGATGATGGATTAAACCAAATTCAGTTTACTGGGGGTGAGTGTTAGATTTGCTCAAGCGCTCCGTCCATCATCCCCTTTGGTATCATCTTGAAGGGCAGTTCTGTTGTTTTTTTTTTGTAGGGCCACTAGGGCACCATGGTTTATTTTTATGTTGGGGATCCGCCCCTTGGACCTGGGTCATTCCCCTTTATGGGAGGATGATTGTGGCCTTTTCTGCCCTCTTTGAGTGGCAGAGTAGCAGTATGTGTTTAGTCCCATCTGTCCCCAAGGGGGCTGAAGCCACTAGACACCAGAGTTTTTAAAAACGTTGTTTTGGTGGGGGAGGCCTCAAGGGCAAGGGTTGCTCCCCTATTGATTTTATACTGTTAGGCCCTCCTACCCCTTAGCTGGGCAGGTGGACTTGTGCATTTATTGTACATTTGATTCTGATGTTTTTTTCTTCTTTTTAAATCTAGTGTAAAGCTTTTGATTCCTGTTTGCGGTTTCGATAGTGGTTGTTCTGCAGTTTTGTTTAGTTGCATTTTTTAGGTAAGAAAAACATTTTTGTTATATGTATTCCAAATGAGTAATATTGCAATGTATGAATTATTTTCTTTTGTAAGTGGTGTCATTGTGGCATTTAGTTAGTGTTTTGAGCATGAAAATCTTTGTGATGTGTTTTGCATTGTCTTATGTGTATTTTTTTTCTCTTTCTTTTTTAGTGGAATATTGTTGATCTATACTGTGTCTGTGCAGAGTACGTGGTGGTGACTTTAGCTGCTTCTGGCAAGTGAGTGGTATTGTTTTGCAGTGTATAGGTATATTTGATAAAGGTAAATTTTGTTCATTGCTTATTTTACATAGTGTTTGTTGTTGTTGACTTGTGTGACAAGTTACCTTTATTAGTAATCATTATGGATAGCCGTAGAATGATAGCTCAGCAGGTGGTTGGTATGCTTCTTGGATCTTCCTCTGAGCTGGATTATGACACTGACAGTGCGTCTGAGGGAGAGGAGGGAGGGGAAGATTCTGGCAGTGAGTTTTCTCTCCACATGGAATCATCGGATGATGAAGGTTCTCTCAGTGCAGATGAAGGGCCTGTTTTAGAGGAGGATACTGCTGTGCCGATGGTGCAAGAGGCATCTGGATTGCAGCCTAAGGCTGCTAGTCTTCCTACTGGAAGTGCTGGACTCTGTGGTGCAGCTGGTGTTGCCTGCCTTTAGCGGTGATGCAGGGTGTAGAGTGGATTGTGAAAATGTTTTGCCTATACAGTATTTTCAGTTATTTATGAATGATGTATTTTTGGGTGAGATTGTTGAGTAGACTAATTTGTATGCTGAACAGTTTTTGAGGGACAACAGTGACAAACATAGGCCCCACTCTAGAGCTACCCGGTGGACTCCCACAAATCTGGAAGAGCTGAAGAAGTTTTGGAGTTTTACTTTATTGATGGGTTTGGTAAGGAAGCCAAACCTGGCTTCATATTGGTCTTCCAGTCCCTTGATAGCAACAGCCATATTTCCAGCAGTTATGACTCGTGATCGGTATTTACTTTTGCTACGCATGTTGCATTTTGTGGATAATTCTTTGGCGTTGCCACTGGGTCACCCTGACTGTGACTGTCTTTTTAAGATTCGGCCTGTTCTTGATCACTTTGTTGATCGATTTTCAGAGATTTACATTCTAGGGGGAAAAAAACTATTGATGAGTCTTTGGTTTTGTTCAAGGGTCATTTCGTTTTTAGGCAGTACATCCCTAGCAAGAGGGCACGCTAAGGAATTGAACTGTATATGTTGTCTGAGAGTAAGACAGGATATGTTTTTAATTTTCGTGTGTACACTGGTAGAGATTCCACTATTGACCCCCCTGGTTGTCTGTCTACTTTTTGAGTTTCAGAGAAAATTGTGTGGTATCTTGCTAGAAGACTGTTCAACAGAGGCCACCATTTGTACCTTGATAACTTCTACACTGCTGTGCAATAGTTTAAGGAATTGTTTAAAGTGGACACTTTTGCATGTGGCACAATCCGCTCTAACTGCAAAGGTTTTCCGAAAGAGCTTGTGTGCCTGTCGCGAGTACTTGGGCCTCCCACACAAGTGAGGCACCACTTTTCTCGGGAGACCTGGGGAAACGCTGGGTGGTAGGAAATTTGTGTGAGCCCAATGAAGCCACACTTTCCCACACAAAAATGTGTGAAAAAACAATTTCTTTCAGCTAAAATTGAGGTTTGCAAGGGATTCTGGGTAAGGGAACGTTGGGGGATCTATGCAGGCCATACCTCCTTGGAAGCCCCCGGTTGTCTACTTTTCAGAAATGTGTGGGTTTGGTAGGTTTCCCTAGATGGCCGTCGAGCACGGGGTCAAAAACCCAGGTGACTCCCCCCTTACAAAAGCAGGTGGTTTTGACATAGGCAATTTTGAAGTCGCCTCACTACGTTTTGGGCCCTTGCCTGTCGCGGGTACTTGGGCCTCCCACACAAGTGAGGCACCATTTTTATCGGGAGACGTGGGGGAATGCTGGGTGGTAGGAAAATTGTGTGAGCTCTGTGAGGCCACGCTTTCCCACACAAAAATGTGTGAAAAACTGATTTTTTTCAGCTAAAATTGAGGTTTGCAAGGGATTCTGGGTATTGGAATGTTGGGGGATCCATGCAAGCCATACCTCCTTGAAAGCCCCCGGGTGTCTACTTTTCAGAAGTGTGTGGGTTTGGTAGGTTTCCCTAGGTTCTGGCAGAGCTAGGATTCACGAACTACAGCTAGGCACTTTGCCAGAAAAGGGTAATTTTTCACTGTGAAATTGAGGTATGACCACGTTGCGTTTTGCGCCGTTTCCTGTCGCAGGCACTAGGCTGACCCACACCAGTGGGGTACCATTTTTCTCTGAAGACTTTGGGGAACGCAGGGTGGAATGAAATTTGTGGATCCATGCAGATTCCAGAACTTTCCACCACAGAAATGTGGGGAATATGTGTTTTTTTTGGATCAATGTTTTAAGTTTGCAAAGGATTCTGGGTGACAGAACCTGGTGGGAGGCAGTCAAGTCACCCCATCCTGGATTCCCCTGGGTGTTTAGTTTTAAAAATGTATAGGTTTGCTAGGTTTCCCTAGGTGCCGGCAGAGCTAGGAGTCACAAACTACAGCTAGGCACTTTGCCAAAAGGGTAATTTTTCACTGCGAAATTGAGGTGTAACCATGTTGCGTTTTGCGCCGTTTCCTGTCGCAGGCACTAGGCTGACCCACACAAGTGGGGTACCATTTTCTCAGAAGACTTTAGGAAATGCGGGGTGGGTGGAAATGTGTGGATCCACGCAGATTCCAGAACTTTCCACCACAGAAATGTGGGGGAAAATGTGTTTTTTGGGCAGTTTTTTAGGTTTGCAAGGGATTCTGGGTAACAGAACCTGGTGGGAGGTAGTCAAGTCACCCTATCCTGGATTCCCCTGGGTGTCTAGTTTTCAAAAAGGTATACATTTGCTAGGTTTCCCTAGGTGCCGGCAGAGCTACGGTTAAAAAACTACAGATAGGCAGTTTGCCAAAAAAGGGTAATTTTTCACTGCGAAATTGAGGTGTGACCACGTTGCTTTTTGTGCTGTATCCTGTCGCAGGTACTAGGTCGACCCACACAAGTGGGGTACCATTTTTCCCAGAAGACTTTGGGGAAAGCAGGGTGGAAGGAAATTTGTGAATACATGCAGATTCCAGAACTTTCCAACACAGAAATGTTGAGAAAATTAGTTTTTTTGGACATGTTTTAGGTTTGCAAGGGTTTCTGGGAAACATAACCTGGTGGGAGGCAGTCAAGTCACCCCATCCTCGATTCCCCTGGGTGTCTAGGTTTCAAAAATGTATAGGTGTGCTAGGTGCCGGCAGAGCTAAGGTTAAAAAACTACAGCTAGGCACTTTGCAAAACATTTGAGTGTCCATCTCATGCCGCGTATCGAGATGTCTTGTCGGACCCACACCGCCAATGGCTCCAAGGCCAGAGCGAAGAGGAGCCGAGACAGGGGACATCCCTGTCTGGTGCCCCTACTCAATCGGCAGTCAGGGGACTTGCAGTTGTCAACTACCACTCGGGCTATTGGAGCCGAATACAGCAGGCGTATCCAACCCATGAATTCTGGGCCAAACCCCAGCTTTTCCAGCACCACAAAAAGGTAAGGCCACTTCACTCTGTCAAATGCCATAGAGGCTACCAGTGACACAAGTGCCGCCAGTTCTTGAATCATCGGGGTCCGTCCCAGGACCCCGTGCAACCACCGCAGATTGAGGGCTGTATTCCGGTAAGGCATAAAGCCCGATTGATCCGGATGCACCAAGTTAGTAATGACCTTGGCCAGTCTCATCGCCAGCAGTTTTGCCAGTATCTTAGGCTCCACGTTAAGCAGCGAAATAGGTCTATAAGACGAACAGCATGTCCTAGGCTGCCCTCCTTGTGAATAACCACTATATTGGCTACCCACTGATCATATGGGAGTTGTCCCCTGTTCTTACTTTCTACGAACATAAAACGGAGAAATGGAGAAACCTTGTTGGAGTTTAGTTTGTAAAGCTACACAGGAATGCCGTTTGGGCCCACGACCTTCCCGGATCTCACTCCTCTGATGGCTTGTGCCACTTCGCCATCCGTGAGTGGGGAGTCTAAGTATTCCCGATTGTCATCTGATAGCCTGGGCAGTTGGATGTCTCTGATCCTCCCTGTATTGTCTGCCTCTGTATAGACACCTGTCGTACTATATACCCCAACGTAGTAGTCTACAAATGCTGCAGCAATGGCCAGCAGATCCATGATAGAGCCGGAGTCCTCTCCCTGCAGCTCCCGGACCAACCTCAACGCCCACTCTCTCCTCTCTAGCCACGCAATGAGCTTCCCGCACTATCTCCATGTTGGTATATCCTGCTTTGAATCTCTCCCCACTGCGCCCTAGCTCTGTCTCTAGCAAGATCGCCAAACTCGGGCTGGCGTAGACGAAGACGGTAAAGACCCTCGGGTGTCCCCGTTTGCGATACCTCTTTTTCAAGCTGTAGCACTTCCTCCTCCACTTTCCCCAGGTCTGCCTGCCTTTCCTTCTTTTTCCCAGTGATTAGAGATACAGCTTCACCCCGGATAACCATTTTATATGCCTCCCACAGAGTCTGCGCTGAGTCTACTGTACCCCGATTCTCCTGAAAATACCTGTTTGTGGCTGAGCTATTCCTTTCTTTGTGTTAGGGTCTCTCAAGTGCCATGAGTTGATGGGAGCTATCCTACCCGCAGCGACCCGGTCAAACTCCATCCGGAGCCAGACTGGAGAGTGGTCCGAGATGCCCCTGCCAAGATGTCTCACCTATCGAAGGGCGTGCGCCTGAGCGGCAGGGACAAGAATATAGTCTATTCTGGAAAGGCTTTGGTGCGCACAGGACACCTGTGTATACTGCACACAGACCGGGTTCCGCAGCCGCCAGCTATTCACCAAACCTATTGTATCAATATAGTCGGGAGCCACCTCTGCACCAGTCTCATCGTTCGGGCAGGGTGTCTGTCAAAAGCGCCGTCCACCACCGCGTTGAAATCACCTCCCAGTGCCAATATGTCCACGGGCAGAGTCAGAAAAATGGAGTCCAGGTCATGAAATGTATCTGACTGTAGACCGGGCAGGACATACACAGAAACAAAGGTGACAATCTTCCCCTCCCACTGACCCGATATTCCGACATATCTACCTCTCTGGTCGGACCAATCGGCTTGAATTATCAGGGGAAATGTGTTTTTCACCAGTATGCCGACTCCCCTCGACCCTATAGTGAATCCTGCGTGCGCCACTAGCTTGTAACCCCCCTTATGCAGGGACATGCGTCTTTTGCAGGAGCACCACATCTGGAGAGTGTCTTCTAATAAACTGACTGACCATCCCCCTCTTTATTTTATCACCCAAGCCATTCACATTCCAACTGAGCACACTTATCCCCGATCCCGTCTAGGTGTCGCCATTAAATCGGTACAGATAAGTCACTGACACCCCAATGTCTCCTGATGTGCAAACATGAACATAAACTACATACAGTCCCACCAACAATGAGGTCTCTGGAGACAGGAACCTCACTAATCCCGGATCCCTCCCCCCCTCCCTGCACACCTGCATAAGGCGTCCACCCATCCCCAACTAGCAGTGTGCCTGTCGCCCCACACTCTAAACCTGCTGATTAACTAAAGGCAGTAATGAGGAAGGAGGCCGGTGTCCCATCCCCCCAGCCCAGGTTAGAAGTTCCGCTAAAGCCTACATCGCCAAATCAAATCGTGAATGTCTCCAGGGTCGGGCCAACTCCCAGGTCAGGGCCACAATCCCAATACCTAGCAGTATACACAAGTCCGATGTGTCACATTTCCGTCCTCATTCCTTGTCCTGCGACGCGTTCTCTCCGCCCATCTCTCGTCCACTGGGGCCGCGGGGAGGCGGCTATCGACCCCGTCTGAGGCCACCTCTGAGTTAGCAAAGAACCAGACCTTCCCGTCCAACTCCACCCTCAAGCAGGCCGGGAACATCATAGCATATTTCAGTCCTTTGCAAGGAAATTTCGGCATTGTTTCTGCACGAGCTGCATGAAGTCGCGGAAGAAAGTGAGGGTGGCATTCTCGTACAGCCTGGCGATCGTGGGTGGCGGGGGTGCTCCAGGTTTGGGGCGCCCCCCTGGAACTCTAAGGGCACACTCGTTTGTAAAGAAATTACTCAATCTCTTGGGTTTGAGGTGTGCGAGTATGAGCTCTTCCACAAACAAGTCCGGGCCCAGCTTTCGGATTTCTCGGGCACCCCCAGGATTCGAACGTTGTTCTGCCGGGCGCATCCTTCATAGTCATCCAGTTTCTGCTCGGTCAGGTCGTGAGACCCCCTGAGATCTCTCAACTCCCGCTGGAGTAGCGCCACATCGTCCGTCAGACTGACAGTTTTAATGTCGAGCGACTTGACCTTCTCATTTACTTTAGTGAGATATGTGCGAATGAGATTGACCTCAATGGTAACTGTGTCCAGTTTATTATCAAGGGACTCCATCTTCTGCCCCAGCGACGACTTAACCCCATCAATCGCCGCCATGATATCAAGCAACGTTGGCTCGGAAGAAGAGCCTGAGGAGCCACCCCCCGCCTGCGGCGCTTGTTTCAAATCAGTGGGGGAGCCTCTGGGCATTGTATACCTGTCCAACTTATTAGATTGGACCTGTTGTGTTCCCTTTAGACATCCTTTGCTGGAGTCTGTCACCCTCGCCATTTGAAATTCAGAGCACTGGCTCACCCTGCGCCACCAACTCTGCACTCAAGTTTCGACCAGGCAAGTTGCGACAAAGTCTCAGAGGCTCCTCCCCTCGGCCCGGGACCAGCAAAGCGTGACCGTAGTGTAGGCACCCCAAGGGTCACCCCGGTGATGCCCACAATAGGCACCCCCCCCCCCAGGACCCTCGCCCGCACAAGATGATCCGGTAGGACGACGTCTGCGTGGAATCAAGGAATATAACAGCGCTAAGGTCTTTGTAGGCTAGTGCTTTACGATTCCTCTACGCCCCAACCTGCATGAGGTGTTCTCAATAATACAGAGGAAGGCGTTTGTAAGAATGTCTGAGTGGTCGTTACAAGGAGTCACTAGTCATGCGGGGTATTAGTTTAGAGTGTCTTTATTGGGAACGTTTGTTCTCTTTTCTGATTAAGGACAACTCTCTTTTCTCGATTATACAGTTCATGAAATTATAACTATGTACAAGAACAGGTGATGCGTCTGTCGCTTTCCGGGGTGGCTGGTCTGTTCGTGGGGTACCGTCTTCCTGGCGTTGGTCTGTTCCCTGTTGGCTCTCCCCGGAAGGAAAAAGAAGAAAAAAAAAGGTTGGGATCAGTCAAACTGCTTTTTCTCCTGAAATGCTATGTGCTACCGTCACCATAGATAGTGGGGATATAAGGGAAGGTAGGGAGTGTGTGGGAAGGAGGCCGGCGTGAATCACCCAGTTATCACCCCCACCACCTCCACTGGAAAGCACCCTTCAGTGGTACTTGCCTTGGGCCACGGCCCGTCCACAGGGCCGTGGCGTCCGGACCCGGGGCGTTTTCTCCCTTCCTGGGACCGCCGGGCGTGAGCGCCTTGTACAATCTTGGGGTGTACTCCCACGGGTTCTGGTCCGCACCTCCTCCGGGACTGCTGGGCCCCTCAGGACGCTGCTCCTTGCCGTGACTGCTGGGCTCCTCCGAACGCTGTTTCCTGCCGGGACTGCTGAGCTCCTCCGATCTCTGCTCCTCTCCTGGTCTGCTGGGCTCCTCCGGTCTCTCTTCCTCTCCTGCTCCGCTGGGCTCCTCCGATCTCTGTTCCTCTCCTGCTCCGCTGGGCTCCTCCGATCTCTGCTCCTCTCCTGCTCCGCTGGGCTCCTCCAATCTCTGCTCCTCTTCTACACTGCTGGGCTCCTCGTCTTCCTCGGGGCACCATGGAATCGCTTCCTGTAGACGCCGCCGGGACTCTGTGTGTGCTGTTCTTTTATTGTCCGTCCTCGCTTTCCCCGCCTGCCTATTCACACGAACAACTAGACCGCCAGCTACTTCCGGGCGGTCATGGGTGTCTCCGCCCGACAGGCTCCACTTCCGGTCTTCAACCGTGGTGGACTTCTCGACCTCACCACAGATTCTCCCGCATAGGAATGGACGGTGGGGCCATTCGTGAGAAGGGTACCGGGATAGGTAGTCCGCACAGATCTGCTTTGCTCCTGGAACATAGTCTGAAACGAGAAAGGTTGCAGAGCGAGGAACCACCTAAGGATGCGAGCATTAGTGTCTTTGTGTCTGGAAAGCCAGGTCAGGGGGGCATGGTCGGTGAGAACAAGGAACTGTCGGCCCAACAGGTAATACTGCAATGATTCTATGGCCCATTTTATTGCCAGACATTCTTTTTCGACTGTTGAGTAGTGTACCTCCCGTGGGAGCAACTTCCGACTGATAAATAAAAGTGGTCTGAGCTCATCTGATTGGTCGGGTTGGAACAACACGGCTCCTAAACCATGGCCCGAGGCATCCGTTTGTAGTACAAACGGTCGCTTGAAGTCCGGAAACTGTAGCACAGGGGCGGTGCAAACAGCGCGCTTGAGGGCCTGAAAACTGTCTTCGTGGTCGGAGGACCATGTGCGGATGTTTGTAGGGTGACTATTGGATAACAGGTCAGTAATAGGACTAGCGAAGGATGAAAAATTTGGGATAAAGCGCCTATAGTACCCTATGAAACCCAAAAAGGAGCGAACCTCCTTTTTCGTGGTTGGCCTGGGAACCGCCTGTATGGATGGCTTCTACCTTGTTGATCTGTGGTTTTAGACACCCCTCGCTAATGGTGTAGCCAAGGTACTGGATTTCATTAGTGCCTAACAGGGATTTTTTTGGGTTGATGGTTATAGCTGCTTTCTGTATCTCTGTGAAGATGGCTTTTAGGTGTTCCAGGTGTTCTTCCCATGTCGGACTAAACACCACGATATTATCTAGATAAGCTTCTGCATATGACTGATGGGGTTTAAGGAGGCGGTCCATCAACCTCTGAAAAGTTGCTGGTGCCCCATGCAGCCCAAAGGGAAGTACCCGAAACTGGTACAGGACGGAAGGGGTGGCAAACGCTGTTTTTTCCCCTGGAACAGGGTGCCAGCGGGATTTGCCAATACCCTTTCGTTAGGTCAAGGGTTGACAGAAAACGTGCTTGTGCCAGGCGCTCTACCATTTCATCAATTCGTGGCATGGAATAGGTGTCGAACTTCGTGATGCTGTTTACTTGTCTGAAATCAATACAGAAGTGTATGCTTCCGTCAGGTTTTGGCACTAACACCACTGGAGAACACCAGTTGTTTGGGACGGCTCTATGATCCCTGCTTCTAACATGTCGTATACTTCCTTTTCTACTGCCCCTCGGCGCGCTTCTGGGATCCTGTATGGTTTCAGTTTTACGATGTCGGGGACTAAGGGTGTGATTTTATGGTGGACCAGGGAGGTTAAACCTGGGCGAGTGGAAAACAAGCCGGGAAAAGACGTTAGTAGGGCTTTGACTTGAGTTTTCTGGGGTTCTGTCAACACTGCCCCTGTAGGGACTGGGTGATCAGAGTGTTCCTGTACAGGGGAAGGGGGAATGTCTATAGGAGGGTAGGAACAGGCCAAGAGAACCGTGTTTGTTATCCCTAAGGGGGTTTGGTCTCTCCACTCTTTCAACAGATTGACATGGTATATCTGTTTTCCTTTGTTACGGTGAGGTAGGAACACGCTATATGCAATGTTCCCTCTAATTTTTTTCCTCTGTGTGCGGCAGTGGAGGGTCTCTGTGCGCTGCAACCATGGCTATGTGCGCCAGGAACCAAAACGCGTGTGTCTGCGGCGCCAAATGGCACTCAAAAAGTTTACTTTAAAAAGTGAAAAGATGGTGCATTTTCACACATACAGCGCCATAATAAGGGTCTTAAGAGCAGTTTGCAAATTGGATAAGCATGCCATGACATGAATTGGTTACACTGGCAAGTATACTTCAAGTTTAGAAAAGCACAAGACTTCAATGGTGGTACCATCATAAGATTTTAATAAATATTCTTAACTGGAGCACAGTTCATTGGGTGGAGAAATGTCCCCGTGCTCTCTCTGCCCAGTCTTTCCTTCTGTACCCCTAGCTGCCCTGTGTCTCTCTGCCCGTTCTGCCTTCTGTTCTAAGCTGCCCCTATATTTCTGTATTCTGTATTTTGCCTCTGTGCCATTCGTTTTTTGTGCCCGTCTACCCTCTATGCCACTCGTTTTTGTGCCCCTTTTGCCTTCTGTTCCACTTGTTTTTCCCTCATTTTTTGTGCCTTTCTGCCCTCTGTTCCACTCGTTTTCCCTTGTTTTTTGTGCCTTTCTGCCCTCTGTTCCACTAGTTTTTTGTGCCTTTCTGCCCTCTGTTCCACTTCATTTTCCCCTCGTTTTTTGTGCACTTCTGCCCTCTGTTCCAATAGTTTTTTGTGCCGTTCTGCCCTCTGTTCCACTTCTTTTTCCCCTCGTTTTTTGTGCTCTTCTGCCCTCTGTTCCACTCGTTACTTGTGCCTTTGTGCCCTTTGTTACAATCGGTTTTTGTGCCCTTCTGTCCTCTGTTCAACTCGTTTTTTGTGCCTTTCTGCCCTCTGCTCCACTTGTTTTGTGCCCTTCTGCCCTCTGATCCACTCGTTTTTTGTGCCTTTCTGGCCTATGTCCCACTCGTCTTTTGTGCCTTTCTGCCCTCCTGCCTTCTGTTCTGCTCATTTCCCCAGCCGCTGTGACCTTTTGTTTAGGTATCGCTGTTAATCAGAGCCCCTTCACGGGCTCCGATTAACAGCAATACTTAAACAAAAGGCTACCAGCCGCACAGCAGACATAGAACAGCCAGGGGGCATGGGCCTGTCTCACCCTCCTGGATGAGAGCCCTGGCTGGCACCAAGCAAGGCTGATAGGGGCCCACGTGGGCTCAGACCGCACAGCAGACATAGAATAGCCAGGGGGCATGGTTCACCCTCTCACCCTCCTGCAGAAGAGTCCTGGCTGGCACTAGCCAAAAGTGCCAGGGGCATGGTTCACCCTCTCACCCTCCTGCAGAAGAGTCCTGGCTGGCAACAGCCAAGGGTTCAAGGGGCCCAATTGGGCCCACACAGACATAGAACAGATCAGCCCCAGAGGTTGGGGCAGAAATGTGAACTCTTCGACAAGCCTTCATACATCTCTTCTCTGTGGCTTCGGATGTTTACCTCTGGTTGACAAGAAAATCTCACTTTAATTAGAAAAGGAAAATGCTTCCAGAGTGCGCTCTCCTTCCTCCTGAGGACAGATGCCTTGTGCCTGCCGAGGAAGGTGCATAAGTATCAAACAATAGCAGAAGCCGAAAGCATGGGTGCCGGTGAGACACTGTGCATGCATAAGTGTCTCTGGCACGCAGTGCATGCATAAGTGTCTCTGGTGCGCGGTGCAAGCACAGGTGTCTGTGGTACACGGTGCGTGCATGAGTGTCTGTGGTACATGGTGCATGCTTAAGTGTCTGTGGTACGCAGTGCATGGACGAGTGTCTGCAGTACACGGTGCATGAATAGGTGTCTGTGGCATGCGGTGTATTCGTAGGTGTCTGAGGTACACAGTGCATGCTTGAGTGTCTGTGGTACTGCTACTCACTAATAAAGGAATAACCTTTAGGCATATCTTGAGGTAATCTTATGCACCTAGGACCTCTTAGCAAAAGCAAATTTTGGTTGGAAGCGCAATCTAAATTACGAAACAATAACTCTTGGAAAGCCCCCATACAAGTTATCTAAAAGCAAGGCACGAATAGCAAGTATTTTAACTTTACCTCCAGAGAGGGGCTTCTCCGCTGCCATGTGCTGTGACAAGTCCAGGGCTTTTATTCAGTGTAAGAGCTGGCAATGCAATCAGGAGACTACCTACTCTACTTCCTAATTTGTATTTTTCTTTAGCTTCCTGACTGAGCGAAGAGGTCCGACACTTTTTTAGACACACCCCCATCCAGTAGGCCCATCTGCATGCTCCCTTCTAGCCCTGGTCAAGAAGACTTATCCATGCCCCTGTTCCTCCTCCATGGGTTCCACACCTTCCATTTTTTTGAGCATCCCCTTCCTGTATGTACCGGTTTCTCTGCCATCATGCACCAGTCCATGTCCTTTGCCCAGTCCTCCACCCAGGCTTGAATGTCCGTGCTTGGCACTCCCACCCCCCTAACTTCTGGCTGTGTTCCTCTTAGCCACTGCCAGTACCACCATTAGCAGCAGTTTGGTGTGCTGCAGAGGATCATCATCACCTCACATACAGAGTATCAGCATATTGACGGTATTCTCTACTTTTGTCCCTGTTGTTCTGTAGAAGCCCTGTCCAACTGGAACGGCGTAGGGCTGGATTCTCTCATAAGCCCACATGGTGTGTAGGAACTCTCAGTGTGACGCATCCCCTGCTGCACACACTGGAGCCTGCCCTACCCATGTTATAGATGAAAACCCTGTTGTTGTATGCCCTGTGCAGCAATTGCAGCTGCGCCAGATGTAACTCTGGCCTTATCGCTATCACCCTCTGGGCCTGGAGCACCTCCTCCCACTCCCCATCCTCAAGTGTGTCCACATCTTTTTCCCAAGCAGTCCTTAGTGTGGACATTCCCTCCAGCGAATTAGACACTATTTTTCAATGTATTAGGGAGATGGCTTTCTTAGCCAATGGTTCCCTTAGTAGCCTACCCTCCAGGGTTGAGGATTCTTTGATTGTGTTGTCACTAGTGGTGTGTGCTGTCAGTGCTTCTCTTACTTTCAGGTAGAGGAACAGCAAGTCCAATATTTGAGATCATCCATCTTCTGGTTGGAACTTAAGGAACCTTGAAGGCATGTGCTGATTCCACTATACTTCCTTTGGTTCATAGCCATATTCACAGCCAGTAGGAAACCTGCTCTTGTCTGTCAGAGAGTTCAGTCTCCATCTTTACCTGCGCTCACGCAGTACCATTATTACTATGTAATTTGTTTTTTATTACTAATTAAGTAGCGTGTTCATTTTCTTTGTACTTGCTTTTGAAGGTTCTACCATTCAGTCGCAAGCTGTTGAAACCAGTTTGCTTTCATTTTGCACGACCGTGTCTAGGGATGGTTGTAAGAGTGGCATGCTGTCAATGGGGAAAAGATAAGGCAATGGCAGGCTTAAGGAGGCTGAGCTTGTGACAGTTCTGAGATAGGTACAGTTTGACCTAGGAACTTTTAGGAGAGTTACAGTATTTCCTGGTCACACCTTTGAAATACAACTTCAGCACAGACTGGCCTCGCCCAGTAATGCTGGGAAGTGCCTATTTTCACCCTTGCTTGAGGCATAGTTATTGTGCGTCATATTGTGTGACTCTGTAGTGGTAGCCACGCAAGTCGGTAATTATTGCAGATGCTCTGATCTTCTGTGCACCATACCTAGGTTTGCAGGTATTCTAAGAACCACAGTCCAAACATATTCAGCGAGTACGAGAAACTTAAGTGCCTTGGAAGCCAATGACTGAGATGGCCTCAACCCGGGCTAGGAAAGTCCAAGGCGGATATGTTCAGGACGATTATCCTGAGTTACAGCAGGCCAGACAAGAACAGTGCAGCATGCAGAATGCAGTCCTGCCAAGCGTCACGCAACATGTGTGACGCCCACGCATTTCGGTGCTGTGATCCGCATCACCGCACTGAAATGAAATGTCACGCATTTTGCCAACGGTGCTTGTCACTGTGCCCGTCACGGTGTGGCTCTCTCTGCTGCTCGAGGTGCCGGCCGCCTGTGTCCCAGCAAACAGTTAACAGCAGTGCGCAGCTCTCTGAGAGCCGGCACTACAATGTATCGGAGTAGCACTTCTGTGCCGGTGCGGGCTGCCTGCCCTAGTCCCGATACGTGCAGCCAATCATGATCACCGGTGTCACCAGGGGGCCGGGATTAATAAAATCCGGATGTGCGGTACTCCTGCATCACGTCTGCCACCAGGAACTGACAGGAAGTTAGTCGGCGGGGGAATCTGAGTGAGCGTGCAGGCTACCTCGGCCGTGTGGCTCAGCTGCCTCAGTCGGTGCAGTTGCAGTAAATTTACCCGGGCCCCGGCGATCTCAATTGCCTTCACCGAGAGGGACACTTGACTGATGGACGGTCACTGGATTGCACACGACAGGCTTTGCTGACTCGAGGACTCACTGACTGTGACCAGGTGAGGCTCAAACGGTAATTGCGGTGGTGGCTTGCGGCCTGAGCTACAACAAGTGATGTGAAGTAAGACAGGAGTGGTGCAGTGCTGCAGCCACCCGAGTGTGTGTGTGACTGTGCTCTAAATGTGAACACAGTCCCGCCCATGTTTGCTGACATCTGTTTTCAGTCAAGCATCAGTGTTTCTGGACACTGTAGCATTTTACATACTTTGTAAATATTTAAACTCACCATGATTATAAAATCTTACATTCTGTGCAACACGAACTCCAGAAACAGGAAAAGCTTTCAATCCCCATCGTTTAGGCCAATGCATATTTGACCATGGTGTTGTAAATTCAAATTGCAGAGGCCTCTGCACACCACCCAAAACGTTACGCAGCACGGACACACCCATGGTGCAGGCCTACAGCATCTGCACCAGACACGACTCCAGCTCGGTATCGGCCACGCAGAGATGATCGGTGAGCAATGCTTTGTGAGTGGCCCTTCACACGTCGTCCTCGCAAGGCTGCTCCAGCAGCAAGAAAGCCCAGGCCTGGCCCCCAAAACATCAGAAACAAGAAATAGGCAACCAGCATCAAGCAATAGAGCAGGCAAGGGTTGGGCCATAGCACTGTTGGTAGCGTACTCCTCTGTACCCTGGGCTAGTACCCGCCGACAGTGCCAACGTTTCACAGCTGAGTAACAGGTATGAGTCTTGTATTGCAGCAAACATAGAGGGGTTCGGATTCTACATATTAGTCAGAGCTTGACTATTTGAGAGGAGTGTTTGTACAGCAGCTACTCGAGTTACATTTTGCCTTTAAACACTGGAGTAATTTAAACACCACTACCTGCAATCCGAAAGAGGCAAATGAAAGTGTCCTTCTTCAAGAGGCCTGTATATTGAGCGTTGTTAAGTTGTTACACCAAAATCCATTCTTTATAGAAATGCAGAAGGAAGTGCTATTTAAAAAGTACGTTTTTATGATTATATGACTGGATACACCTAGGCCTTGCATTCTTTTTGGAAACCCCAGTGACTGAAATGACCTCATTTCCCTTTCAATTTACTCTTCTTAATGCAGCTGCTATGTGAGTGCATGTGGATCCATTGTTCCTGTGCCTTCATCGCTTGATTTTGCTCGAAAGAAAGTGTCACTCATAGTCGTCTAATGTCACTCATATTTACACTGAAATTGTGAAAAAGTCACACAAAAGTAATCTGAAACCTTGGCAGCTTTGAAAATGCTTTATAAATGCTGCACAGTCAGTCCTTGTGAAATCGCGTGTATGTTTCCCTCTTGCTATCTGCCCTTGTCTGTCTCCTGATCTCATCCTCAACCCTCCCCTCTCGCATCACAAACCATGTGGCCCTTTGTGAAAACATTTGTTAATTGCAGCCCCGTCATGCGCTGCAATTACCAAACATTTTCACAATGGTTCACAATCAGCCCCCAACCGCTCCCCCTTAAGAGAAGACATTTAGCAAGTCCGTGCTTTTGGACTTGCTAAATGTCTTCTCTTAAGGGAGCGCGGTTGGGGGCTGATTGTGAACCATTGTGAAAATGTTTGGTAATTGCAGCGCATGACGGGGCTGCCATTAACAAATGTTTTCACGAAGGGCCACAAACAGCCCGCAGCCACAGCCGGAATTACCGTTTTCGCGCCGCTCGCGTTTTAAAAGCGGCGGCGCGAAAGCACTCACAGGGTGTGTGCGCGCTTCCCTCGGGACTCTGCGCGCTCGGGGGTAAGCAAGGTGCGCGCGCGCGCGCCCGCGCGGGTTACAGGGAACACTGGCTATATGTGACGGGAGTCACTCTTTTCTCGATAGTGTACGGTCCCTGCCATTTCATCAAGAGTTTGTCCTCCGAGGAGGGAAGCAAAATAAGGACCCAGTCGCCTGGATGGAACTCTCTGAGTTTACTGTTGTTATTATAGTATTTCTTTTGGGTTTCTTGTGCCTCTTGCATGTTATCGTGCACTATTCCCCAGAGATCCGTCAGGGATGACCTAAGGTCCGTGGTATATTTTAACAGGGGTTTCCCCTCCCCATCTTCTTGCTCCCAGTGTTCTGCTGCCATGTCGAGCAGTGTTCTTGGCTTTCTCCCGAACAATAATTCGAAGGGAGAAAACCCTGTAGACCTCTGTTCATGAGTCCGTAGAGCAAAGAGAACCAGAGGTAGCTTCTGGTGCCAGTCCCTCCCTGTTTCTGAGACGGCCTTGCGGAGTAGATTCTTGATGGTCTTATTGTATCTTTCCGCAAGACCATCCGTCTGGGGATGATAGACCAAAGTGCGGATTTTATGATTCCCCAATATGTCGCAGATTTGGCCCATCATTCGTGAGACGAACGGGGTCCCCTGGTCCATTAGAATCTCAGAGGGAAAACCAACTCTTGCGAACAGGGTGATCATGGCTTGCGCTACTGCCTGGGTGGTCATACTTGACAAGGGGAAGGCTTCTGGATATCGGCTAGTGTAGTCAACAATGACCAAGATATAGCGGTGACCTCTAGCGGAAGGTGTCAGGGGTCCAACCAGATCCATCCCGACCCTCTTAAAAGGTACATCAATAATGGGTAAAGGTTGTAAGGGGGCTTTTGGGACCCCTCCCGGATTTGAATATTGGCATCTCACACAAGCAGCGCAATGTTTGGCTACATCTTTGTACACTCCTGGCCAGTAGAACCGTTCTAACAGATACTTGAGGGTGTTCTCCTTCCCATAGTGACCTCCTCCCATTTTGTTGTGTGCTAGCAGAAAGACTCTTTCCCGGTAAAGGGTTGGTACAGCTAATTGTTTTTTAACTTCGGTAGATTTCCGCTCTGCCCTGTACAACAGTCTCTTTTCCATAAGAAAGAAAGGCCCTACCTGTTCTGGTGTCTACTCTTGGACGTGTTCCCAGGCATGTGTGAGGGATTCGTCCTCTCGCTGGGTGGTTCTGAAACTGCAGTAGCCTGTCTCATTGTTGTCTGCAAGGGAAAGAGGGAGAGCGGTACAAGATGTCTGAGTAAAGAGGAAGTCGTTCTTTTCCTTACGCCTTTCCCTTCTGCTTTTTCTGGCCCTAGGTGTTGGGTGTTCTAGGTCTGTCGAGGAAAAAGGGGCCTCCTGAAGCCATGCCTGTCCCTTCCCTTTCTTTTTCTCCAGATACTCATCGAATTTAGGGTGATCGGTCCCTATGATCACAGCCTCTGGGAGGGACGGAATCACCCCAACTTTCTTAAGGTGAGGATCGTTGTCTACGTCCAACAGAACCTCGGTTACCGGGTAGGACTTCGTATCTCCGTGAACACAGGTTACCCTCACATGTTCTGAGCCCAGTGGAGATGGGGCCTTGAATAGGGACCCGTCTATCACGGTGACATGGCACCCGGTGTCCAATAAGGCTTGTCTTTTTTCCCCGTTTAGGTAGACTTCGGTCTTATACCGCTGCGGTCCGTCCGTAGTGAGGAATATCCTGCCTCGTGTGTAGCCCACCTCCATAGGTTCAGCGGGTGGGTGTTTCTGTGGGCAGTATCTGGCTATATGCCCCCACTCTGCACAATGGAAGCATTGTGGGGTTTGTCCACTAGAGTTGGGAGGGGTCAGGGTTGGTCTTGGGACAGGACGAGGGGGAAGTAGGGGTTTTGGGTCGGTTTTGTTCGGGAACCTGGGCTGGGTATAGGAAGGGGTCCGGGAGGAAGGAAGGGAAAGCTGGGTACGGAGACTGCCTACTCTGAAATCAGGGGATCTATGGTAGGCACGTGCTATGTCCACTGCGGAGGACGTGTCCAAGTTAGGATGTTGTTTCACCCATGAGCGGGTGTAAGGCGGTAATGCTTCAAGGTACTGCTCTAGATAAACCTTTTCCACCACTTCTCCCATTGTGGATACATGAGGGGTTATGCTAATCAAATGAGAAAGGATCACTTGTCCTACACAACCTTAGGTATGCAGGAAGAGCGGAGGATGTCCCAGTATAAAAGACCCTCATGCACGTGATGGGTATGGTGGTATCTGAAGCGGTATATCTTGGTTCTCCGCTTTTGAATCACGTGTGTGCATAATCATTAGGTCAATCAGGTTATGCAGCCTCCATCAGACAGCGGCGCATCAAGTACAGGTTCAGATCAAGGAACAGACGACTTCAATGATCCCAAAAACCATTACCAGAATAAAAGAGGAAATCGACGTGGACGTAACTTTTGGCGCCCCCTTTTTTCCAAATGGTCAATCAAGGGATGCCCTTTCAACCCTTTAACCCTCATTTTCAAGGCTGGATGAATCCTTACTTTCAAGGTCCCCAGATTATGAACCACTAGATGCAACACCAAGCAGGCCAGAAATTTCAACAACGGATTCCTTTTTTAGGGAATGGCCCACATCCAACCGCAAGTATACTGTAATGCGCTCCCTTAACCACGCTGTCTCTCTTTCCCCCAGTCCCCCTACAGCTCAACCATCCGACTGGAGCACGTTAATTAAATGCGCACGGTAACAATTTCCCGAATGCAATCTACAACAGACTGTAGTCTGCCAGGGTCACTTTTACATAACCACATTCATGATTATAATGTAGCCTCAGTTAATTTCACGTCGCAAAAGGGAAGGTGTTATTGAGAAAGCTCATAATTATACACAAAACGAGTAAAATCAACTGTTGTGCACAATCACTGATCGAAATAGAGATACAACTACTCTAAGACTCATTATGCACCTACCGAGTTTTGGAGAATACATGCATGTATCACCAACTCCAAGCATGCTATAGTCCTTTGCATGAGTTCGGAGTGTTGAAGAGAGAGTTGACATTGCCATACTTGCTAACCGGTCTTCGAAGTATTGCCATTTTTTAGTTGTTTAGAATTCTATCAATGGATAGATGTGATAAGCAGATTTCTGCTTGGTATGTGTCCCTTTGTAACCCCCCCCCGTGTGTGTGTTGCAAAACATTTGTGTTTATTCATTACAGGTACATTAAGACCTCCAATACAGAGAAACAGGTCAACATCCCTATTTCTTTTCACTTTTTAAGAGCACGGTATTTAGACTTTCTTCACGTTATTGACTTAACGGTCCTGATGAATGCCCGTAAGTCCTAACCAAGGCGATTGAGGCAGAAACATGTCGACCAATTTTTAACCACCCCCCACTATTCATGATCTCAAATACTTTGAGTGCACCTATTACTCATAATCCAGTTCACAAGATGCACTACCATAGAGTTTACTAGACCCAAACCCAGACCAAATAATTTTTCCCTTTCTGGTTTTGCGGTCTTTTTATATTCCTCATCACTGGCTCACTACTGCATCAACCTTGGGTAAGAACCTCCTGGTGGAGGCTGCATAACCTGATCGGCCTAATGATTATGCACACAAGTGATTCAAAAGTGGAGAACCAAGATATACCGCTTCAGATACCACCATACCCATCACGTGCATGAGGGTCTTTTATACTGGGACATCCTCCGCTCTTCCTGCATACCTAAGGTTGTGTAGGACAAGTGATCCTTTCTCATTTGATTAGCATATGCAATTTGGAAACTGAATGGATCAACATTCCATCTCCCCCATTTTTTGATTAGAAGAGTACATGAGGGGTTAGCCATCTGTTCCCCATATCCCGTATCCGGTAATACAATGCCCGGGGATTGTCTCCTGCAGCCCATTTCTCATTTCTAAATTTAAGGCGATAATATTCTTGGTCGAACCCCAGTCTCTCCAATATTGCCTTTTTCAGGTCGTCATAGGCGGTTGTTCCTGTTGGGTTGGCGGCTTGATATGCCGCCTGCAATTCCCCCGAGAGCAGTGGGGCTAAGTACTGGCCCCATCTCTCCTTGGGCCAGGCTGCTGTGGATGCTACCCTCTCGAAGTTTTAAAAAAAATAATCGGGGTCCTCCCCTTCTTTATACTTCTGTAAGACTGTCCCAGGAACGGTAGGGTGTACCCAGGCATTGACAACTGCATTGGTGAGTCTCAAGACGGCTGTGTCTTGGACTTGTTGATTGGTTGCTGTTTTGGCAGCATGTTCCTTGAGTGCATCCTGTAAGGCTTCCCTCCCTAGTCGAGCTTCCTGTATCTGTTGTTCGAGCACCAACTGGAGGTGCCTTTGCCCTTCGGCCAGCTGAGTGACCATGTTGTATAATCTTATGGGCTGTGTCATAGCTAGATACGGTATAGTGGGCGTGTGTATCCCACTTCTGACACCACTTTGTAAGAATGTCCAAGTGGTCGTTACAAGGAGTCACTAGTCATGCGTGGTATTAGTTTAGAGTGTCTTTATTGGGAACGTTTGTTCTCTTTTCTGATTAAGGACAACTCTCTTTTCTCGATTATACAGTTCATGAAATTATAACTATGTACAAGAACAGGTGATGCGTCTGTCACTTTCCGGGGTGGCTGGTCTGTTTGTGGGGTACCGTCTTCCTGGCGTTGGTCTGTTCCCCGTTGGCTCTTCTCGGAAGGAAAAAGAAAAAAAAAAGGTCGGGATCAGTCAAACTGCTTTTTCTCCTGAAATGCTACGTGCTACCGTCACCATAGATAGTGGGGATATAAGGGAAGGTAGGGAGTGTGTGGGAAGGAGGCCGGCGTGAATCACCCAGTTATCACCCCCACCACAAAGCACCCTTCAGTGGTACTTGCCATGGGCCAAGGCCCGTCCACAGGGCCGTGGCGTCCGGACCTGGGGCGTTTTCTCCCTTCTTGGGACCGCCGGGCGTGAGCGCCTTGTACAATCTTGGGGTGTACTCCCACGGGTTCTGGTCCGCACCTCCTCCGGGACTGCTGGGCTCCTCCGGACGCTGCTCCTTGCCGTGACAGCTGGGCTCCTCCGAACACTGTTTCCTGCCGGGACTGCTGGGCTCCTCTGATCTCTGCTCATCTCCTGGTCTGCTGGGCTCCTCCGGTCTCTATTCCTCTCCTGCTCTGCTGGGCTCCTCCGATCTCTGTTCCTCTCCTGCTCCGCTGGGCTCCTCCGATCTCTGCTCCTCTTCTACACTGCTGGGCTCCTCGTCTTCCTCCGGGCACCATGGAATCGCTTCCTGTAGACGCCGCCGGGACTCTGTGTGTGCTGTTCTTTTATTGTCCGTCCTCGCTTTCCCCACCTGCCTATTCACACGAACAACTAGACCGGCAGCTACTTCCGGGCGGTCATGGGTGTCTCCGCCCGACAGGCTCCACTTCCGGTCTTCGACCTCACCACAGCGTTTAACTGCCCCGGGCGCGAAGAGAAGAGTGAGGTCCAGTGCCGTTAATTCCCTGACACAGCTGACCCCAGGGTGGGCCCCACAAAGCTGCCACAGAGTCCGTGCCCACCGGCAAGCGAATTGGGGCCTTTGTTGATGCGCAGGTCGAATGCCCACTGCCAGAAGGCAGATAGTCTGTGTCCACCGGTGCACCACTCACCCTCGAGGAGAAAAGTGCAGTCCAGGACACAATGGCAGGGCCCCCAGGAGCCAAGAATACGCCCCCAGGGCAGATGTCCCTCCGATGAAGCCCCACGCCGACTCCGCGGCCGCCGGTCGTCCAGACGCCCAGCTGCGCTGTGCTCACACTCCAACCATCCGCTCTCCTGCTCACCGTCAACCTCAGCACTCGTTAGTGCACTCTAATCTTCCAAATGTGTCACTGCAGAAAGGCTAGAGGGGCCAGGGGACACTTTCCTGCACTTGTCCCCCAGTTGGTCCTCAGGCGCGGCAGGTCCGGCACACCAGCAGCCATCAAGAAGGGGGCGGACACACCACATCTGGTCTGCTTCCCCGATGTTTATCAACTACACCTGGACCACTGGCATACTGCAGTCCAGTGCTTCGGCGCCCCGGAGGCCCGAGAACCGCTGTGACGATAACTCCGACCCCCGGTGTCGCAGAGGGGCGGGAGTTGCTGCTGGGGGCTCTACCTTCACTTCGCTGACCGGCGATGCAGCTTAGGGCCAGGATGGAATGCAGGATAGTTAGCCTGCGGGACGGGCGTTATGGAGCCGAGGACTTACGCGGCCATCTTGACCGGCGCGTGGCTCCTCCCTCCTCTTTTTATGTTGTTATTAATGAAATGTTGGTGAAAAGTTAAAAGAAAATACGTTCTCGTATTACTTTGTGAACGGAGGGTCATCTGCCGGAGTTTCGCTGACGTCACAGAGTGCCGCTCTGGGATTGGTTGAGACAGCGGGCGTGTAACTGACGGAGATTTGTAAAGGAGGGATCAGAAGTAATGAGTGATACTGACGTCATGATAAAGCTGCGCTAGTATTGGCCAAACAAATTTTATAAGCTTAAGATTAATTTGATGAAAGAATAAAAGCAGCACTAAGATTGGTGAAACCCAAATGTGAAAAAGGATTTAATTGGTTATCAAAAACAGAAGCCGTAAAAGTATTGGATAGTGGAGTTTATATGTGGAAATACGATCCAACATTAATAGGGAATCGCCCAGATGAAAGATGTTTAGGTTTTGCAAGAGGCAAATATATAAAAGGATCTTCTCCTAAAATGTACGGGGGTAGAAAAGAAAAATTTCGCTTATTCAGAAAATCAAAAATTACTTCGAGAAAGATAAACCCATTAAGACTAGAGACGGAATCCTTATCACACCACTAAAATCTCCTGCCTCATTTATGATGATGGAAAGAGGCTACCATACCTGTGTGTGGTTAGAAAATTGGATATAATATTCCAAAAATGATGGAATAGTAGCTTTCCCCAAAAATGGTACTTTCAATGGGAGAATCCTTCAAAATGTAAGAATGCGGATGAATAAATTAGAGCCCAGACCCAGATTAACACAGTATGAAGCTTTAGAAGAATGGGAAACTGAGTCATTTGGGTGTGACATATCTAGCAGTACTAGGAGTTATAGAGGATTTTTCCCTAAACGAATGCGTGAGTCACATGAAGATCAAATGAAACAATGGGGACAAGCAATGATTACATTATGACTGTATCCTGTATTAATGTTAGAGAAACAGTCGGGGCAAGTGTACAGGAAAAACTACGCATTTAACAATGACAGTTTGTGGGAAATTGGAAGATGAGTTTATGGAAGACATCTTAACAAAGAATCCTCCACCATATCAGGAAGGACCTGGTAGAACTACTCCAAGTGCCCCCGCTTTAGAAACACCTTTGGTTCCACAGATTATGCATGATTCAATAAATGGAAGGGTACTCCAGGAAAAGGAAAAAGAAGCAATAAATAAAAATAGAGAAGAATTAATACAGAACATAGGGGGCGTGGCCAGCAGCATGGCCGTGTAAGTCGCAAACCGCTGCAGCTCCCGCGAGCCGACTTGATCCGTCGCGTATACCCCATCCAGAACACGAAAAAATATCCCTACCACCATTCGGAGGGTCCTGTTGGGCGGGAGGAGTGTGCAGAGCTACTGTGGGCACTCCGTAAGGCTCCATACCACGGCGGAGAATGGCGAGCTTGGTGGTAGGCGGAGGCAGCGGCAAGATGGCAGCACCCTGACACCCTCGAGCGGAGAAGCGAGAGGAGCACCGGCGGCCTGGCTGGGGACCTGGGGAGCCTGGAGAGGCGAGGCAGAGCAACAGGGAAGCTGGTGAGGTGCCGGGATATCACCCGGGCGCCTGAAACTGAGATCGGGGGAAGTCGATCTGACGAACAGCATTGAACCGGCAGCCCGGCCAAGCACTGAGGCTGGGTCTGCAGGGTGAGGTGCGCAGACGGCGATAGGAGAGCTTAAGCCCCCAGGAGACAATACGCCAACAGCTGACCCAGGGAAGCCTCTGACATTCAGCTGGGAATGAGGGGCCAGAGGCTGCGCAGAGACAACCCCCGTCTAGGGGCCAGTCAAGGAGGAAGGTGCAGCGAGGTCGGGCCCCCCCACGGCCACATAATACCATCGCAGACAGGGCAGGGAGCGGAGTCTGGAGGCCCGAGCACAGCGGGTGGCCGAGGGGGCAGTGCACCCGAGACAAAGCGGCGAGGGATTGGGCAGCCCACACGGACCCTCAAGGGTGGACTGAAGAGGTAGGCCTGGCCCTCCCACAACACCATCACCACATTGACAACGGGGATTGCGGACCAACAGGCCTAGAGGTCTGCATAGCACGGGCGGCCCAGGGGGAATTGCAATTGGAGGGAGAGCGCCGAGGGGCAGAGAGGCGGATCCAACGGAGTGCATTTCAGATACAGGTGGAGGGCACACAATCTGACCCCTGAGACTCTCGCCCTGAGACTGCCGCCCTCCGTTGAAGACACAGATCAGCACTTAGGCAGGCGCAAAGGGGACATGTGGCATTAAGTGTGGCTCTGAGGAGGTGACCACTAAGGCCCCGGCACACACGAGTGCAGTCGTGATTGCCCAGGGGAGTCGGACCAGGCAGCCTACGTCACTTAGAAGAAGAAGAAGAGGGACAGGTCCAGCAACGTGCGACAGAAGACAGCGCCAGCGGTGAATAGCGCAATATGGGTAAAAAGGACGCGGTCCCCAAGGCCCCAAGGCAGGGCCCAACAGACAGATTTGCGACGGCACCACAGGTAACTGATGCGGAAGGCGCCGGACCAAGATCGGACACAGCCCTCCTGATGGGAGCCATTCAAGCATCCAGGGAAGACATTCAAGCCTCATGCGCGGCCCTAGAAGGCAAGATCGGGGATGTGGGAGCGGAAGTCACGTTGCTGCGACAAGATTTCCGCAATCTCACAGAGAGGGTTACCATGGCAGAAACGAGGGTGAGTGAAGCTGAAGATGTTAAACACTCCCTCCAGAAGGACATGAAAGAGCTCAGCGATTCGCACAAGCAACTGCTATGTAAGGTGGACGACACAGAAAATCGAGCGCGACGCGATAACCTGCGCTTTGTTGGATTTAGGGAAGGAATCGAAGGGTCCAATATGGCGGCATTCCTGCGCACATGGATCTTGAAAGCGATGCCCCAGGCAGCATTCTCTACCTGCTTTGTTGTGGAACGAGCGCATCAGGCTCTCCTCGCAAAACCGCCGGTGGGGGGCAAGGCCTAGACCGGTCATCACTCGGTTCTTGAACTTTGCAGACTGCTATGTGATACTACGCGAAGCCAGGAAACTGGGGGAGATCTGTATGGAGAATTTACAGATCATGATCTTCCCCGACTATAGCCAGGAAGTAAAGAAGACGCTCATTTGATGTGGTAAAGGCAAAATTGAGAGACTTAAAGATCCAATACATGCTGCTATTCCCGGCCAAGCTCAAAGTAATCTATAAAGAACAAACTTACTTCTTCATGCACCCTGAAGACGCGTGGCAATGGCTGGAAGAACGCCCACCCTTACGGAGACAAGAGGAAGAGGGGGAGAGAGATGGCTGCATCCCTACTCCTTCTTTTCTGGCGCCCATAGGGTCTACTCATGATTGGACTACATTTTCCTAGCCAGACACGACTTGACGATACGGGATGTAGCTGAATACAAAGCGAGAGGGATATCAGACCATTCCCCGCTCCTAGTTCGGGTGGGGGAGGGGAGGGGCGAGAGAAGGGGATCCTGGAGGTTGACAGCCTGGGACCTACAACATTCTACAATATTGAAAGGTATCCGTGTGGACGTAAAAGTATACATAGCTGAAAACTAAGGCACAGTTGCGCCCAAAGCTATTTTCTGGGAGGCCTTTAAGGCGGTCCTTAGGGACAGGGCACAGAACAGACTAGCCGAGGAGAGGCGGAAGCAGCAAACTGAAATTGGGTCGCTAGAGGCGCAGATAATGGACTTAGAGAGGGAGTATCAGGACAAAAGGGACACAGGGACGCTTAGGAGGCTCATGGTGCCGGGCTCCACGACCGGGAATCTATGGCAGACGGCAAAGACGCAGAGGCAGCGCAGAACGAGAGGGACCAGGAGAGTGAAGACGACACCCTATCTCACGCAGAACCTGACTAGCAGGTGACAACAGGAACCTGGCAGCCCCCAGCACGGTGGACATACGGGGTCTAGGTTCCGCTGCCTGGCGGGTCAGGAACGTTCCGAAGGAGATGACGACACTGGGGGCTTCACATCTGAAGGTGACAAAATGGCGGAACAGTAGCTGCATCCACTGGTAATGGCAATAAACAAATTGGAGCAGGACAAGACTAACGGGGGGCACCAGAGCAGGGCATTGGTCAAGACTTCAATACCTGATCATGAGACATTCTGGATGGGCGAGATTTCAGCTCATGGACCGGAAGCACGCAAGTTGTTTAACACCCCATAAGTACTAGTTTTATATATATTTCTTATTCTCTCTAATCTATTGAACGGGAATGTGGATATTGTAAGAGCAGTCCGTTTCCAGTTGTTGTTAGGCAGACTGTTTGGGGTAGGTTTGTAGGGGGGGGATCTTGGGGGGCCACAGACCTTCTCCTGAGGATGGGACTGAAGGGGGAGGGAGGTAGGGTGGGGGGAGTTGAGGTTTCTCAAGAAGTGAGAATTTACGGGGATGCAGTAACCAGGGGAGGGAGATGTGGGGGGGGCGGGGAGTTGGGGTGGAGAGGGAGGAATCATGTCACAGAGGTCATACACGCCGGCGTTCTAGCCACAGTATCCACACCAGGACCACACAATACAACTCAAGAATTAGGGCAAGATGTCAGGTGACCGAACGATAAGGGCGCAGGGGCAGGAGGGACTTAGTGTGCTATCTTGGAATGTGAATGGGCTCGGTGGTAAAATTAAAAGAGTGCTAGTAACTGCATACATAAAACGGCTGAGCCCAGAAATAATCCTGCTGCAGGAAACGCACCTTAAGGGAACCCAATGTGCCTTCCTGGCGAGAGGTCAATATAGAGTCCTTGCACATGCAGGTTTTACCGCAGGTTCCAGGGGGTTAGCAATAATCATAAAGAGAAACCCGCCGTTTCGCATAGCTCAGATGTGGATGGATCCCCAGGGGACCTACGTAGGAGTGAGGGGATGTGGAGAAGGCAGGAATAAACGATAGTTTCTCCTTACGCTTCCCCAAAATTACAAGCAGCCACTCTCAGGGGGTGGTGGATATTGTACTTGATACGGCAGACACTAAACAAGTCCTGGGGGGTGATTTTAATGATGTAATGGAACCGAGAATGGACAGGACAGGGGTTGGAACCAGGGACCGAACCCAGACCTCACTCTCCAAGATGATTACTACCGTGGGGCTGACCAATGTGTGGAGATGGCTGCATCCCTACTCCTTCTTTTCTGGCGCCCATAGGGTCTACTCATGATTGGACTACATTTTCCTAGCCAGACACGACTTGACGATACGGGATGTAGCTGAATACAAAGCGAGAGGGATATCAGACCATTCCCCGCTCCTAGTTCGGGTGGGGGAGGGGAGGGGCGAGAGAAGGGGATCCTGGAGGTTGACAGCCTGGGACCTACAACATTCTACAATATTGAAAGGTATCCGTGTGGACGCAAAAGTATACATAGCTGAAAACTAAGGCACAGTTGCGCCCAAAGCTATTTTCTGGGAGGCCTTTAAGGCGGTCCTTAGGGACAGGGCACAGAACAGACTAGCCGAGGAGAGGCGGAAGCAGCAAACTGAAATTGGGTCGCTAGAGGCGCAGATAATGTTATGTTATGTTATGTTATAAACCGTTTTGTAGCGCGCTCTGTTACTTGTGAGTATCCTGGCGCGGGGAAGGGATCAAAGCGGCAGAAAACAAGACAGAAGAGAATCCTCCTAACCTGCACTCGTGAATAGGTGGGTTTTCAGATGTTTTTTAAAAGCAGTGACTGTCGGCATGGAGCGGAGATGGAAAGGGAGGGCATTCCAGGCCCGAGCCACCACCACCGACAGCGACATACCACCCAGTCTGGCGCGTTTGAAGCGGGGAAGAGACAGTTTGAACAACGAGGCAGATCTCAGGGTGCGTGCCGGGATGTACTTAGTGAATCTTCTCTTCAGATATGAGGGGCCTTGGTCATGAATTGCGCGAAACGCCAGCACCAAGGCTTTAAACCGAATGCGTTGTGTTACTGGAAGCCAGTGAAGCGAGCGCAGCTCCGTGCGAACGCTCTTCCACCTGGGGATGTTGAATAATAGGCGTACAACCGCATTCTGAACAATTTGGAGGCGATTGACCAGGTATGCCGGAATGCCACTAAACAGTGCATTCGCATAATCAAGGCGAGCCAGTATGAGTGCTCTGGCAACCGACTCTCTGGCCTCCCTGGGGAGCAGGGGGAAAAATTTGCGGAGCATTTTCAGAGTGGCAAAACAAGTGCCGGTGAGTTTTTTGATGTGATACTCAAATCTGAGATCCTCCGTAAACCAAATGCCCAGATTTTTTGCAGGTCTCCCCATCTCTGTTGGGCCAGGAATGTTTGGGGGCCAGAGTGTGCTCTTGAATGAGGGGGGAAAGGAGCCGTAAAAGAGCACCTCGGACTTGTCCTCATTGCACTTCAGCTGGGCCTGTGTTAACCAGCGAAATACTGAGGACAGACACAGATGAACTGTAGATGTGTCCAGGTTGTCATCTGGCAAGGTAAACAACAGTTGGGTGTCCTCAGCATACCCTAAAATTTTAGCCCCGAACTGTTCAGCTAAGTATACCAAAGGTGTAATGTATACATTGAACAGAAGGGGGCTAAGTGTGGACCCCTGCGGGACCCCTGTAAGCAAAGGTCTTTGCTCCGAAGCATACGGAGGCATCCAAACCTGCTGGGTCCTATCTGATAGAAAAGAAGAAAGCCAATCAAGCACCACTCCCCCAATACCAATGTCCGACAGCCGGCCAAGAAGGAGATCATAGGGGACAGTATCGAAAGCGGCAGAGAGGTCCAATAAAATTAGGACCGCTCTGCCACCTCCATCAAGACACTCCCGTATGGCTTCAGACATCTCCACCAGGGCCGTCTCGGTGCTATAAGCAGCCCTGAAGCCCGATTGGGCCGGGTGGAGGGCATTAGATGTTTCAACAAAGCTCTCCACTTGTAGAAGAGCAGCCTTCTCACAGATTTTTGTGAGAGCAGGCAGGAGGGAGATGGGTCGATAGTTTCCCGGGACCGACACATCTAGTCCTGTTTTTTTCAGGAGTGGAAGGAGTTTAGCATGTTTCCAAACCTGGGGAACCACGCCAGCGGCCAGGGAAAGATTCACCTTACATGGACTTAGAGAGGGAGTATCAGGACAAAAGGGACACAGGGACGCTTAGGAGGCTCATGGACGTCCAGTGCCACTATTGAGAGGTAGTTACAGGAGAAGCTAAAACCCAGGCATTGGCGACATTACACTGTCTATATGATGTGGGAGACAAATCTGTAAAGTTACTGGCATGGCTCAGTAGGAAGGAGCGAGACGCCAGGTGGATAGAGCAAGTTAGAGACTCTCAAGGGACACTGGTACGCTCGGACGCTCAGATCGCGGAAGCATTTCCTGCCCATTACAAATCGTTCTATGAAGCAAGGGACCTAGGGACACAGGAGGAAGCCAATACGCTACATGTCAAATATCGAACTACCAGCATTAACTGCTGATGCTCAAAGAGACTTGGAGGCTGACATTACACTGGACAAAATTAAGGCAGCCTTGGCTAAGTTGAGGGCGGGAAAATCCCCGGGCCTGAACGGGTTCCCCGCAGAGTTCTTTAAACGAACAGCCGATCTATTGTCACGTCATCTACTGGGTCTATTCGAGGCAGGGGTCCAGGAAGGGAGACTCCCGCCAGATCTCCGCATGGCAATAATAATTCCGGACATACACCACGCAACACCTTGGGTCTATGAACAAGATTGAAAACATGAGCAAGAAGGGACCAGGTACAAAGAAAGTATGTCAAAAGGTTAGGATACCAACCACCTCATCAGGAGAGGAGAGAACTAGGAAGCCACAAACCCATCATTCACATATCGTGAGTTGTCATCATTTGGGTCTGGCCTCCTCTCGTGGGGTACTCAGTCTAGAAATATGACGGAGAAGCCTCAGGAGAGAAAGGAAGTTTCATACTCCCACTCCCCCACAATGGTGGCCACCTGGTCCTTTCAATTTCGCCCAACCACCGTTTCCTGGCCAGTTATATCCATATCCACCCTACAACAACTTTGGACATAGCATTTTTTAGGACAGGGCCCAAGACGATCCAGAGGAAAGAGACGGCCCACACAGACCAACTTACATTGGAGTCCCCCGCCGTCATCACGGACCAGGAGCTACCAACAGGATCAATTGCAACCAGGACCGAGCAATGCCCGAGTCTAATTGTTAATCTTAGTCGCCGGACTTTGAATCCAGATGAGACACTAGTCCTTGAAAAAGGACTTGGTTTTGTACCTACCTATAAAGGAGACCCATTTGAGACCAGGCAAGAACTTGCTGGTTTCTTCAGAAAACTAAGACTACAAGCTTTTTTCAGAGATAAAGAGGTTGATTCCATAGAGGATACATTAGAAAAAAACACTGGATTGCGCTCTAAGTCCAGTTTCAATCCATCCTCGAGTCTTATTCCACCTGAAATACTAACCTTTGAGAGAGCGGTGCTAAAGGATGCAGAGTTAATCTTCCAGTCTAACGTCCAACAATATCACAATCTTACTAAACGAGAACAGGTGGCACTCTTCAGTTTGGCAAATGACGATTCTATACGGTAAAACCCGCTGAGAAAGGGGGTGCAACTGTGATAATGGACACAGACACTTACACCGCAGAGTGCAGACGGCAATTGGGTAACGAGAAATTTTCCCGGTGCCTGAAAATGGACCCTACATCAAGACTGACTACATCTATAAGAAAACTAGTTGAGAAAGCGACCAAAGAGGGTTGGACCATGACCATGAAGCATCTTTTCTGATCGCTTGATATCCCGTGGTTCCATACTTTTATGTACTGTCAAAAATACATAAAGGGATCTCCCCTCCACCTGGAAGACCCATTATTTCAGGTCTTAGCTCTTTTTTGGAACCCCTCTCTACTTTTGTGGATTTCTTTTTGAAACCCCTGGTCAAACTTATGCCAACGTATATCCAGGACACAAAAGACCTACTACGGATTTTGCGTGATATGCCCTTTGACGAAGACCAGGATCTCCTTGTCTCATTTGACGTCGAGTCATTATACACTTGCATACCACAGAATGAAACCTTGTCTGTCATTGAAACTCTTTTGAGTGCTACCGATTGGGATTACATCACTCCCATTCACTTTATCATGTCATGTGCCACCCTGGCGATGAAGGAGAACTTTTTCAAATTTGAGAATGACTTGTTTCTTCAAGTGTCCGGCACTTCTATGGGCAGTGTTTTTGCTCCTTCGCTAGCAAACCTCTATGTCCACCAGTTTGAGCAAACTGAAGTACTACTCGAGAGCAATCCGTATATCAGTCACATTGTAACGTGGAAACGTTACATAGATGACGTTTTTGTGGTCTGGAGGGGGTCATCCGCGTCCATTGATGAATTTCATGCATGGCTTAACCAACGAAATGCCTTTCTCAAATTCACGTGTGAATATTCAAAAACCAGCTTGCCTTTTTTAGATCTGAGGATATATCCACACCAAGGATATCTTCACACGGAACTTTACAAGAAACCTATGTCAAGGAATTCCTTACTTCATTTTCAAAGCTACCATCCGCAAGCTCTACGACAGAACTTGCCCTTTGGGCAATTTTTAAGAATCCGGCGTAATTGCTCAGAAACTACAGGTTTTAAAGAACATGCTAGTTTACTGTCAGCCCAACTCCGAGATCGACAGTATCCAAAGAAGTCAGTGAAAGCCTCCATGAAAAGGGCCTTGAACAACCATAGAGACGCCCTACTTGAGCCCAGAGTTGTGCCGATAGCGGATACCTCTGCCCAGAGAATTACCTGTGTTAACACCTTCTGCAGCTACTCTAAAGCCCTAAAGAAAAGTATCTTGAAGAACTGGAAAGTACTCAGAATCGATGGGAAGCCATTACCACCACCACTCTTTGCCTTCAAACGCAGTAACAACTTGAAGGACCAGTTGGTGCACACTCGCCCTAGAGAGAAGAAACCCACCACTGAATTGAACCTTTGGGGTCTTCCACCAGTAAAGGGGCATTTCCCCTGTGGCAATTGATCTGTCTGTTCCCTAACTAGCCATCAGACTGAGGTAGATATTGGCACCTCTATCCCTTGGGTACTGAACAAACACACTAATTGTAATTCTGACCATGTTATCTATCTGATAACATGTCCTTGCCACAAGAGGTATGTGGGCATGACCTCACGCAGAATCAAAGTCAGAATCTCCGAACACAGGAGCACCATACGGTGCAAAAAGAGTGCTACTAAGCTTACGAATCATTACATAATGGCAGGACATTCTGACATCGATCTTCACTGGGTCATTTTGGAGAAACCTTACATCCCTACCCATGTCACAGACATCCAACAATTCTTATTACGCAGGGAGCAAAGATGGGTGTATAGACTGAAAAGTGACCGCTTTGGACTTAATGACGAGATACCTTGGTTATCTCTGTAGAAGCTAGTTCATTGACACTGTCGAATAGGTCCAATATGGGGATACTCGTGTCACCTTCAGGCTTGAATTAACTAGGTTCTTGGCCCCCATAGTACCTTGTATCAGGTAGGGGGTTATCCCCTTGCACCCCTCATTAGATGTCTGCCCAGTTGACATGTAGATAACAATGATTTGTTGAGAACACTGAATAAACAGCCCAAGTGCTCCAGAGGCATTTGCCACTAATATGGTTAGATGCTTGGCACGATGACTGCTTTTCAGCGTGGTTAATATACAATAATGTCCAACAGTGTGATGACTGATGGGGTCGCTCATTACCTTCTCACGTTACCCTCTGAGCGCACAACATTTGCCTTTTTATCTACTTCGTCAACAAACATATGAGGACATTTGTTGTTTCACTCAACACCTCAGCGTTTTGTTTGAATATAGCTGTAATGGAGATTAGCATTACATCAATATACCCTTCTCACGGTATATTCAGCGCGCGCAACATTTGCCTTTTCATCCACTTCATCAACATAAATACGAGGACAATTGTTATCTCATTCAAGACCTCGGTGTCTTGTTTGAATAAAGCTCTATTGGAGATTAGCATTATATTAGTATACCCAATCAGATGTTCTGGTTTGCTCCATGCGTGTATCAGGAACACTTTACTGTCGCACATGCGCAATCGCGTTATTTGGGTGAGCCGGGTTTCAGGCAACTGGTTGGACGCCTGCATGAAGGACCCATTGAGTGGAGAAATACACGCGAGATGGCCACCGTCGGTACCTCCGGTCATTACTCATAGACCGTCCAGTGGTACCGACAGATAGGTAAGGCCAGTGCGTGTTCTACCTTGTTATCTGTTTAGTTGCGCTTTAACTAACACGCCACTATCTCGGGGACTGAAGGTATGTGAATGCTTGTTTCTAGGGGTCGGGTCATATCCGAGCAGCGTCTCATCCCCGCGTGTGCGTGCTATCTCTAACCATTAACATCGCAGTAAACAGCACTATGGGCCAGATGTAGGTGGCCATTTACAGGCCGGTAACAGCCGATTTCGGCCGTTACCGACCAGTAAATGGGTTTCTGGGATGTAGGGGGCCAACATTACCGAATCTGTAAATTTACCAAATCGGTAAATTTACCGATTCGGTAAAATACCGAATCAGTATTTTTACAGATTCGGTAACTTCTAGATGTAGGTGGGACTCTTCTGAGTCCCAAAGGCCTTTCAGATTCGGTATTTTACCACCAAATCCAATTGGATGGTAAAATACTGAATCCAGGTGTGCATACACATGTGTGCATGCACACCTATGCCATGTGACAGACAGACATGTCCTTAGGGCATGTATGTGTGCCACATGGCACACATGCCTGTATTTGGGGTGCTAGAGGGTGTCAAAGTGACACCCCCTGCACCCTTGCTGGAGTCGGTATTTACCGAATCGGTAAAGCCCATTGATTCCTATGGGCTTCAATGCCCATAGGAATCAATGGGAATTACCGAATCGGTATTTACAGAATCGGTAAATACTGAATCTCAACGATTCGGTATTTACCGATTGTGTAATACCTGCATCCCCCCCCCCTCTATTTTACCACTTCTTAAATACCGAATCGGTAAAATTTGGTATTTAAGAAGTGGTCAAATAAAATTACATACATCTAGTCCTCTGTTCCTTATAGATATTGCTACAAAGGCCACATGTTTCATATTGTATGCGTTGATCAGGAGTTTGGACTTGCCATGACATCGCAAAATATGTGAACCAAGGAGTTGTAGCGCTAGAGACTTTTTCATCACAGGCCACCTGGTTTCACCCGATACACGTATGTCACGAGTTTGGTTGATTTTTACATCACTAACGGTCTGAATAAGAGAGTTGTAGTGCTGTAGATTTTTTCACTAGCATTACATCTAGTAATTAGATTGGTTCAGTGTCTCTCTAAGGTTTCTACACTAAGAACGATTACAGTGAGGGAGGTGTCTTAACCATTTGTACAATGAATCACCATGTGGGTTTTAATGGAACTTTACTAGTCAACTAGAACCCCGGGATCAGGCAGTTTGTTCGAAAGTGCTTACTAATGGTGCTGGATGGTATCATAGAGAATTAGGTGATAGAAAAGTATGCCATGTACAGAATGATCATGGACTATACTATTTTTCTATTACAGGGGCCCCCTTCTCTGAGTAATTACCAGGTAGAGGTGAGGGTGACACCCAACTTTTGTGGGTAAGTGTACATACTTTATACACTATATAGATGGTGTAGAAATCATCTAGGATTTCACGTTGACCGTGCCTCTTCGAGGGAGACGATGTGTGTGGTGAATTATGAGTGTGGTGACCAGTATTGAGTTAACATATGCATAATGTTTTGCAGGTAACCGATAATTTGTTCCATCGCTGTCAAGCTGGATAATGTTGGTGGAGTATATGAACTGTTTACTTTGATATTTGTCACATTTTTGTTTTTTCACTTTACTTTTGAGCAGCAGCTATATATCTTTCTAGCTAAATTGGTCCTGAGGAATGCCCCGATACTTGTAGATCCTTGTGAGGGCAGAAACATGTCGACCTATTCCATCGTCTAACTTTTACTCTTCAATAGTTAGCATTGTGCTTTTTAACCATGACAGGGGCACTCTGAGAATAAAATTGGTATGGAGCTCCCTTAGTCATTTTTAACACACTTTTATGGTATTAGTTAGCGCTGCACTTGTTATTCTTTGTTTGAGAACCCTCTTCACCTGGCAGGAATTTATGCCTATGGGTTTCATGGTGTGCTCTGCGGAGTCATCAGCCATCCTCTGATTGGAAAACAACTGAGGGCTTCTCAGTCATATTTCTAGAGTGAGTACCCTACGAGAGGAGGCCAGACCCAAATAATGACAACTCATGATATGTGAATGATGGGTTTGTGGCAACCTAGTTCTCTCCTCTCCTGATGAGGTGGTTGGTATCCTAACCCTTGGACATACTTTCTTTGTACCTTGTCCCTTCTTGCTCATGTTTTCACCCTTGTTCATAGACCCAAGGTGTTGCGTGGTGTATGTTTGGAATTTAGGGGTAACACACCTTGCAGGTCTTTAAACCGACCCTGAGACCCTCCTTAATGTGTTGTGTTCCAATAATAATTCCGGTCCATAAGGAGGGGAAACCAGAGGACGATTGTACCTCGTACCGCCCCATCTCCCTCTTGAACATAGAGGTGAAATTATTGTCGACTATCCTAGCAGTCTGGCTAGGGGCGGTGATATCCGAACTAGTCCTCCTGGAACAGATAGGCTTCCTCCCCGACAGGGCCACTAGATTGAACTTAAGACGCACTCAAAACTGGCTACAAGAAGTAGGTGAGAGAGAGGAGCCACACTGGCTCCTGTCCTTGGATGCCGAGAAGGCCTTCGACGCGGTCCACTGGCCCTTTCTCAGGGGGGTCTTGGAGCAGTTCGGCTTCGGCCCCAAATTCCAGAAATGGGTACACCTGCTATACACGGAGCCTAGAGCCAAAGTTAAGGGCAATGGAGTCTTATCCCAGGACTTCCCCGTAAGACGAGGGACTAGACAGGGGTACCCGCTGTCCCCCCTACTCTACGTGCTCACGACAGAGGTGCTGCAAGCGCGATTCACCAAAATGAGGGCATTACAGGTTTTAGACTGGGGTCGGTAGACTCCGCTGAGGAGAAGATATCGCTTTACGCGGATGATGTCCTCCTATACATCACACAACCGGAAGCCACGATTCCGGCGCTGTTTACGGAACTGGAAAAATATGGGGAATACGCAGGGTACCAGATAAACTGGCACAAGTTGGTCCTCTATGGCTGGGACGATGGACGGATCTGCCTGGAAGACTGCAGACAACAACTGAAGGGTTTAAGTATCTCGGAGTGTATGTGACGCTGGATAGCGGCAGGTCTTACGAACAGAATATAGAACGGATAGTGAAGAACTTCATAGATGATGCAACTCGGTGGCGGCAGCTCCCTCTTACTATACTAGGACGGGAGGCCATGTTTAAAATGATAACGCTACCGAGATTCCTGTACGCACTCCAAAACGAGTACTACCCTATACCACAAAAGGTGTTCGCAAGAATAAATGCGGAACTGAGAACTTTCCTTTGGTTGGGAAAACAACAGAGAATGGCATTGACCACACTACAACGCCATCAGTATAGCGGAGGGATTTCACTCCCAAATCTGGAGGCTTACTATTGGGCGGAACACCTGGCCCCAGTTAAGGACTGGCTTCATGCCCCGGCTGACCACCCCACATACACCCTCCAACGGCACAACATGAATGCTAGGCCCTGTACTTACTACATATATGGGGGTAGAGGACGGGTGAGACTGCTTCCGGCCACTAGGCTTACCCTGGTGTTATGGAGCAGAGCAACAAAATACACTGGGTGGGAGAAAAAACCTACCTGCCAGACGCCGCTTTGGCACTGTGCTTGGCTGATGGAACTGAATAAATTGAAGGGATTCCAGAGATGGGACGACATGGGGATCTCAACACTGGGGGACATGCTAACTAGGGGGGACCTGAAGCCCTTTCAAGCATTAAGGAAGGAATTTGGGCTGCATCACAAGCAATATTTTAAATATGCACAACTACAACATGCGTGGCGAGCGGAAAAGATCCAGCTGGAAACGCTTCCAGAATATGCGCCTCTTGATGGCCGATTGTTACAGGAAAAAATCCTAGAACGGGCAGTATTACTCACGTATAGAACGTTGATGAACAACATGACGGACGACATGGGTAAGCTTAGGATGAAGTGGAAGAGCGAAGTAGGGGAAATGGATAATGTAGACTGGGACACAGTACTAAAGCATCCTAGAGAGGTAGCTACTCATCCAATATAATGTTCTCCATAGGACATATTATGACAGGGTGCGACTGCATAAAATGGGTAGGATTGGTGACACACGATGCTTGAGATGTGGCCGAGTTGATGGTGACTTCTATCATACCATTTGGTCCTGCCCTAAGATTCAGCTCTATTGGGAGGGGGTACTGAGTTAACTGGGCGAGGTGCTTGAGACCCCCCTGCTACTGGATCCTAAGTTGGTCCTCCTAGGTATGACCAATGATGTGGATCTCGACCGTCCCCTACTGATCTTTTTGGTTTTGGCACTGGTGGTAGCTAAGAGAGACGTAGCTAGGGACTGGGGAGCGGAAGCACCGCCACAGCTAGACGAATGGAGAAGAGGGCTAGATATTTATATGGCGGCCAAAAGGGTCACCTATAAGGCGAGAGGATGCCCCAAGAAGTTTGGCAGAGTCTGGGGCAAATGGAGAAGATATAATGGGCTAGATGGGGGACTCTGAACTAGGACACAAGGGCTGGAGAGACACGAGGGAATGAGGGCCCCGAATGGAGGATAATATGGGACACACAGATTCGAACTGGCAAAGAGTTCTACAGACGATACTTGGACTGTTGGAAAGGGATGAGATTTACGCGATGATACTGGGCGGGTGGAGGGTGGAAGGGAGGGGTGGGATGACCGAGGGTGATGTGAAAACGTTTAAAAAAGAAAAATAATTAATACAGAACATAACCCAATTGAGTACACACCCTGAAGCCTTGACTATACCTGTGACTATAGGTCCTGTTGTTCCATTGTTTGGGGATAAGGCAAATTGTCCAAAACCACCAGTTATGACCACTCCTATAATAGAACCTAGAAAAGAAAATATAATAATTGAGGTTCAAGTCAGTGAATGCGATTCAGTAATCTCATTAATGAATTTGCCATTAAGAAACAGATAAATGAAACCCCGAAAAGAGTTACACCTAGTTGTTCAAAAGGAATATTATTAGAAACATCTACAGGAATTAAAAGTGCCACTATAGTATCTCCAGAAGAATTAGAAAGATGAGCACAGGGAATAGACAAACCGAACCAACAACCAAAGATTTTAGACATCTTCAAATTAAAAGTAGAATTGGAAAAAATGATAGCTGGAAATGTGGGAGTAGATAGGCTAAACACTTAAGTGAAGAAGAGTAGTTGTTCATATGTAGGAACTAAGAATGCTAAGATATTTCATGAAAAATTGACGGAGCTTGCCTCTGAAATGGGAATTGAAATAGGGAGATTGAAAGTATTGCAGAAACCATACAGAGCAGAATTTACTGATAAAGACTTGGAAAATATGAATATGTCTGAAAGGAAATTGCAGATTAAAGAATTAATGACAATTTTACAAAAATGGGGAGACTTGGACAGGTGGAAAACTAGGTGGGCAAAGAAAAAGGAGGAAGCACTGGTGAATCGGACCACATCTGAATATTTACTGAGAGAATCTGGAAAGCCAGAAAGATTGTGCCGAATGAGAGAGGTTCCAGGAGGAGGATATATACATGTTCCATGGACTCGACAAGGTATTTTGTCATTTACTAATGATTTCCCATAATTAAGAGAAAAGCCAGTTGAATGGTATGGACAGGTCGAAAGGTTTGTGAAAGTTTCTAAGATTTTGTTGAAAGATTTAGATGGTCTGTTTGATATAGTGGTACCTGCAGATTTATGGACCAAACGTAAAATTACAGTGGAAAGGCCCAGTGGTGAGTACCCAAGAGATGAGAAAACGGGAGCCCCTTCAGAGGAAGTAATGAAGAAATATCACCAGGTGATCACTTCCTTGAAAGGGAAAATTCCACCAAAAGAAACAGATTGGATCAAAATAGATAGAACAACTCAAGAAATAAATGAGACTGTGCATGCTTATTATGAGCGCCTGTTACAGGTATTTAAGCAGTACATTGTATTTGAGAACATCGGAGATAAAGGTATGGGGCATTTTGTGTATCAATGTGTGGCTGGACTAAGACCAGAAATTTCACAGATTATTCAGAAGCATATGTAGTGTTGGCACAGAAAACCTATTGACGAAATTCTGAAATATGCCAAATATTGTGGACACGACATTGAGAATAGACGTAAAAAATTGGAAGAAAAAGTAATATGGGCACAAGTAAAATTGGCAGAAAAACAAGAGCTTGAATTAAATAGTCAGACTGATGATCAAGTAAAAGGACATGGACAGAATTGAAACAGTGGGGGTAAACCAAAAGGGCAAATGAGTAGAGAGGAAGCAAAGAAAACTTTCTTTGTCATGGGTGTGGAAAGTTGGGACATTGGAAAAACGAGTTGTCCCGGGTTAGGTGGGGGCGTAGGGGGAGTCCCTGTATCCTCAGCTTTAGAGCGTACAAGGGAAGTAGAGTCCGAGGCTTTAAGTAAGCTTTTCAGAGAAGGTTTTATTTTTATATATGTTTTTCTCTTTCTGCTGGTAATTCTCTCTCTGGCAAATGCGGCTGGGTCGAACACGGTTTTGGTGGAATCTAGCTTGTCTCGAGGGCCCCGTCTCCACTCGTCCAGGTCAAGGAGTCGAAAAAGAAGGAAAGAGAGAGGGACGAGTTAGGTCGCTGTATAACTCCGATACGTCTCAGGGGCCAGTAGTGAGGGAAAACCGGTGCTACAGTGTTTAAGCAGGCAAAGGACGTGATGCTGTGCTCGTGAAGGGTCAAGGGAAAGGGATATGGGCTTTACAACTTTATAAATTACTCGGTAGGGACCCGGCGTCCCACCCAGCCCGCCACTCTGCCCCGTACCTGTTGGAGCCACGCTCCTCCCGTGGGAGCGTGGCGGGGCGAAGCGTGAAGAAGTTGGCCTCCTGTCTTCGCCTTCTCTTCCGTTTTCTTCTGGTCTTGTCTGTCCGCAGTCTCCTCACAACCACTGGACTCTTCGTCTCCTTCTCCGTGTTCACTCCTCGCCTCCAGGGAAACGCAGTCCGTCGCTTCCTGGTGTCATCCCCCTTTTGAGGTCACCGCGCTGCTCAGTAGGGGAGGAGTCTCGTCTGTATTGTATGTCCCCTTAAAGGGGCACGGTACCATTTCTTCGGCGGTCGGCCACCAATAGTCGGGATCTCTGGACATCCATTCTTCTGCACCGTGGTGTTCCGGTTGCTGTTGGGAGGAAATGGAGGTAGATGAACGTGATGGGATGGACCACCAGTCCTGACGCAGAGTCGGGGTTACCATTAGTGGACCGAGACCGTCGGCCCTGTCACACACCTCCCCCCCTGGATTCTCCTGCTCGGGGAGAGGAAACACTCTGGAAAGGAAATCTGCGTTCCCGTTCTCCGAGCCTTTTCTGTGTAGCACGGAAAAGGAATAGGGTTGTAGGGACAGGAACCATCGAAGCACACGAGGATTGTGACTGCTGTTTTGGTGCATCCATTTTAATGGGGCATGATCAGTATGGAGGATGAATGGCCTTTCCTCTACGTAATACTGCAACTTGTCTACTGCCCATTTGATCGCGAGGCACTCTCGCTCTATTGTGGAATACCTGCACTCCCTAGGAAATAGTTTCCTGCTGATGTACAAAATAGGGTGCTCTAACCCATCGGTCCCCCTTTGTGACAAGACAGCCCCTACACCCGCACTTGAAGCATCCGTGGCCAGGATAAAGGGTTTCTCAAAATCTGGGGAGACTAGAACAGGGGCGGTTGTCATGGCTTCTTTTAGTAGACTAAAGGCGGACACGGCCTCAGGTGAGGGACAGCTCAATTCTCTGGGTTTTACTTCTTTGCGCAGCAAGTCCATTAAGGGAGAGGCTACCTCAGCAAACCTAGGGATAAATCTCCTATAATAGCCTATGAGCCCTAAGAAGGCTCTCAAGTCCCTTTTGTTGTTAGGAAACAGTACCTTTTCAAGTGCTTTTACTTTTTCTGTTTGGGGAGCGATGCAGCCGTCCCCTATGACATACCCCAGGTAGTTAACGCTGTTAAAGGCTGCTCTAGATTTCTTTGCATTGACATGCAGCCCAGCTTTTTTTAGAGCTGTTAATATGGTTTGAATGTGGTCGAGGTGTTCTTTCCAACTTCGGCTATAGATAACACGGTTTCCCACATGTCTTTAGTCATCTCCAAAAGCGATCTGGGAAGACGTCCGTACAGGAGTTCAAAAGACGAGCATCCTAGACTACTTTGTTTTTGGGCTCGTAACACATACAGGGCCAAGGGCAACAGCTTATCCCAGTCCGGTCCTTCGGTCGTCAACATCTTCTTCAACGGGCTCTTAAGGGCTTGGGTATACCTTTCAACTAGGCCATCTGTCTGGGGATGGTATACAGACGTTTTTAGATGACGTATGTCTAGGGTCTTGGGTACTTCCTTCATTAATTTGGATGTGAAGGGGGTTCCTTGGTCCGTCAATACTTCCTTAGGGAATCCCACCCTGGAAAACAACTCCACAAATCTGTCGGATATTGCTGTGGTAGTGGGAGATCTTAGGGGAAAAGCTTCAATGAAACTAGTGGCGTAGTCCACTATAACCAAGGCATACAGATGTCCTTTCGATGTTTTAGGCAGGGGGCCTATCAGGTCCATGCCACTCTCTCAAACGGAACCCCTATGATGGGCAGTGGCTGTAAAGGAGCGGCACTGGGTCGATGAGTGTTTCGTCTCTGGAAAATCTCGCACTTGGCACAGTAATCTTGTACATCCTTATATATGCCTGGCCAAAAGAAGTATCTTATTATGCTGTCTGTTGTTTTCTCTTTCCCCGTATGCCCGGCGGTAAGATGGACGTGTGCAAACAATAGCACTTGTTCCCTAAAGGACAGGGGTACTAACAACTGGCGGTCGCTTCCTTCCTGGGCTTGTCGGTATAGCAAGTCCTTCTGGATGAAAAACCTTGGGTAGGTCTGCCTGTCTAGACCCGGTGCGGTATGAGCAGCTTCCCATGCATTGCATAATGTCCGATCTTCCGCCTGAGCGAACCTGAAGCTGCGGTCGGCTGACCACGGTTCAGGGGATAGGTAAGCTGGGACGGATACCTCCTCTTGGGGCCGGGGTTGGTTGAGGGTCTTCCTGAAGAGGGAAAGGAATTTGGGATTGTCTACTTCGAGTAGCATGTCTTCAGGTAGCGAGTCCACCACCCCCACCCTTACAGTACAATGGTTTTTATCCCGGGGATGTAGGGTTATGGAGGCCAGGTGATAGGGCTTCACGTCCCCATGAACGCACCGGATATACACTATGGCCTTTGGGACGTACTGGCTTGGGAGGACAAATCGTTCTTGTACTACCGATTGTCTACACCCAGAATCTAGGAGGGCCCTTATTGTATAGCCATTCATCCTCATACTTACATAAAAGGCAGCACCCATTTCAGAGGAATACAGGACAGTCTTGGGAAGGTACCCCACTTCCATCGGTTCCTCTGGGGGCCTTTTCCTGGGACACATCCGGGCTATATCGCCCCATTCCCCACAATCGAAGCATTGGGGTCCTTTCATCATCGGGGAGATCATCCCAGGAGGCTTCAGTCGCAGGGGTTCCCCACCAGATTTGGGTTTTCTCTCCGCTTTTAGGGGTAAGGTATGTTTAGGCGTCTTCTCAGTGTCCCAACCGGAGGTCCTAGGCTGTGCTCTGGCATTTTTTTGCTGCCATCTCTATGGCTTGTTCTATTTCAAGTCCAGCATGTGGTCTTAACCAAAGCTGGGAGGCCTAAGGGAGCGCATCTATGAACTGCTCTAGGTATATTTTGTTTAATATGTCTTCCTTACTACTGGTTTCCGGTTTCAGCCATTTATCGCGGCCATTTTTAGACAGGAAGAAAAGGGTTTTGGGATTCTCCCCAGGGACTCCCCTCTCCTTCCGAAACCTCACACGGTAGGCTTCCTGATCCAAACCCAAGTGATCCAATATGACTTCTTTGATCACGTATATGGCGGGTTCCCCAAGGGATTCGCGGCCTGATATGCTGACTGGGCCTCTCCCGTGAGCAGCGGTGCTAGGAAAAAGGGCTATTTCTCTTCAGGCCACCCCAGGGCTCGTGCGGCCCTTTCAAAGTTTAACATAAAGGCGTCTGGATCTTCTCCAGGTATGTATTTCTGGAGGGCATTGCCCGAGGGGTTGGGCGTGTGATGTACTCGAGCATCTCCCGAGGTGGATATGGGTGGAGACGTCACATGTTTCAGGCTTTCAATGTGGGCGGTGATAGTGCTCTTGAATAACTCCCTGTCCGCCTGGGCGGAGGACAACTGCCTTTCCACAGCACACTCAAGCTTCTCCTGTCCCTTAAATATGTGTTGAATTAGGGCGTCCATCTCGTCGGTACAGATGGACTGGGTGGAAAATCCCACTTCTGACACCAGTTGTCCCGGGTTAGGTTGGGTCGTAGGGGGAATCCCTGTATCCTCAGCTTTAGAGCGTACAAGGGAAGTAGAGTCTGAGGCTTTAAGTAAGCTTTTCAGAGAAGGTTTTATTTTTATATATGTTTTTCTCTTTCTGCTGGTAATTCTCTCTCTGGCAAATGCGGCTGGGTCGAACACGGTCTTGGCGGAATCCAGCTTGTCTCGAGTGCCCCGTCTCCGCTCGTCCAGGTCAAGGAGCCGGAAAAGAAGGAAAGAGAGAGGGACGAGTTAGGTCGCTGTATAACTCCGATACGTCTCAGGGGCCGGGAGTGAGGGAAAACCGGTGCTACAGTGTTTAAGCAGGCAAAGGACGTGATGCTGGGCTCGTGAAGTGTCAAGGGAAAGGGATATGGGCTTTACAACTTTACAAATTACTCGGTAGGGACCCGGCGTCCCAACCAGCCTGCCACTCTGCAACGTACCTGTTCGAGCCACGCTCCTCCCGTGGGAGCGTGGCGGGGCGAAGCGTGAAGAAGTTGGCCTCCTGGCTTCGCCTTCTCTTCTGTCGTCTTCTGGTCTCGTCTGTCCGCAATCTCCTCACGACCTCTGCACTCTTCGTCTCCGTCTCCGTGTTCACTCCTCGCCTCTGGGGAAACGCCGTCCGTCTCTTCCTGGTGTCGCCCCCTTTTGACGTCACCGCGCTGCTCAGTAGGGGAGGAGTCTCGTCTGTACTTTATGTCCCCTTAAAGGGGCACAGTACCATTTCTTCGGCAGTCGGCCACCAGTAGTCGGGATCTCCGGACATCCATTCTTCTGCACCGTGGTGTTCCGGTTGCTGTTGGGAGGAAATGGAGGTAGATGAACGTGATTGGATGGACCACCAGTCCTGACGCAGAGTCGGGGTTACCATTAGTGGACCAAGACCGTCGGCCCTGTCCCACACCTCCGCCACTGGATTCTCCCGATCGGGGAGAGGGAACACTCTGGAAAGGAAATCTGCGTTCCCGTTCTCCGAGCCTTTTCTGTGTAGCACGGAAAAGGAATAGGGTTGTAGGGACAGGAACCATCGAAGCACACGAGGATTGTGACTGCTGTTTTGGTGCATCCATTTTAATGGGGCATGATCAGTATGGAGGATGAATGGCTTTCCATCTAAGTAATACTGCAACTTGTCTACTGCCCATTTGATCGCGAGACACTCTCGCTCTATTGTGGAATACCTGCACTCCCTAGGAAATAGTTTCCTGCTGATGTACAAAATAGGGGGCTCTAACCCATCGGTACCCCTTTGTGACAAGACAGCCCCTACACCCGCACTTGAAGCATCCGTGGCCAGGATAAAGGGTTTCTCAAAATCTGGGGAGACTAGAACAGGGGCGGTTGTCATGGCTTCTTTTAGTAGACTAAAGGCGGACACGGCCTCAGGTGAGGGACAGCTCAATTCTCTGGGTTTTACTTCTTTGCGCAGCAAGTCCATTAAGGGAGAGGCTACCTCAGCAAACCTAAGGATAAATCTCCTATAATAGCCTATGAGGCCTAAGAAGGCTCTCCAGTCCCTTTTGTTGTTAGGAAACGGTACCTTTTCAATTGCTTTTAATTTTTCTGTTTGGGGAGCGATGCAGCCGTCCACTATGACATACCCCAGTTAGTTGACGCTGTTAAAGGCTGCTCTAGATTTCTTTGCAATGACATGCAGCCCCACTCTTTGTAGAGCTGTTAATATGGTTTGAATGTGGTCGAGGTGTTCTTTCCAACTTCGGCTATAGATAACAATGTCATCCAGGTATGCTGAACTAAATGCAAGATACAGACGCAAGACAGTGTTCATAAAGCGCTGGAAAGTTGCTGGAGCGCCGTGGAGGCCAAAGGGTAGAACCGTGAACGCGTAGAGACCGTCGTCGGTGACAAAGGCTGTTTTCTTCCAGTCTTCCTCCCGAAGGGGTACCTGCCAGTACCCCTTCGTAAGGTCCAGGGTGGTAATGAACATAGCATCTCCTATCTTTTCAATTAGTTCATCAACCCTAGGAATAGGGTAGGTATCAAAGGAGGAAATCGCATTCAGCACGCGAAAGTCCATACAGAATCTTTTAGACCCGTCGGGTTTGGGATCATTACAATTGGCGATGACCAGTTGCTTTTCGATGGTCGTATCACCCCGAGGTCCAACATATCCTGGACTTCTTTCTTCACGGCATCCCTTCGAGCAGCAGGGATTCGGTAGGGGCGCTGTTTTACAATTTCTCCATGAGCTGTCTCGATGTGATGCTCCACCAAATCTGTTTTTCCAGGCAGGTCAGAAAATATTCCTCCAAAGGGACGTAAGACGCTCTGGAGTTCCCCAACCATCGAACTGGACAAAGCAGGGTTTATTACTAGTTTCTCCAATGTGGAAGGGGTTTTCTGGGAGGATGCTACCACCAAATGGGTTGCTCTAGGAGGGGGCACCAACCATTCCTTTAGAAGATTGATATGATAGCATTGAGTCTTGGTAGATGACATACGTAGTCGGTATGTGGTATCCCCTATGGTTTCTATAACCTGGTAGGGCCCCTGCCACTCGGTCTTGTTCTTGCCACTGATGGTAAGTAAAAGAACCAGGGCCCATTTCCCCACTGAGATACGCCGCAGTCTCTTCCCTCTGTCGTAGTTCTTTTTTTTGTCGACCTTGTTGCTATTCCAGATTGGAGTAGGCGAGTGTTCTCAGCTTACCCAATTTCGATTTGAGGTTCAAGGTATACTCAAGGACTGATCTCTGTTCTTGTACCTCCTCGGTTTCCCACATGTCTTTAGTCATCTCCAAAAGCGATCTGGGAAGACGTCCGTACAGGAGTTCAAAAGACGAGCATCCTAGACTACTTTGTTTTTGGGCTCGCAACACATACAGGGCCAAGGGCAACAGCTTATCCCAGTCCGGTCCTTCGGTCGTCAACATCTTCTTCAACGTGCTCTTAAGGGCTTGGTTATACCTTTCAACTAGGCCATCTGTCTGGGGATGGTATACAGACGTTTATAGATGACGCATGTCTAGGGTCTTGGATACTTCCTTCATTAATTTGGATGTGAAGGGGGTTCCTTGGTCCGTCAATACTTCCTTAGGGAATCCCACCCTGGAAAACAACTCCACAAATCTGTCAGCTATTGCTGTGGTAGTGGGAGATCTTAGGGGAAAAGCTTAAACTAACCTAGTGGCGAAGTCCACTATAACCAAGGCATACAGATGTCCTTTCGAAGTTTTAGGCAGGGGGCCTATCAGGTCCATGCCCACTCTCTCAAACGGAATCCCTATGATGGGCAGTGGCTGTAAAGGAGCGGCACTGGGTCGATGAGTGTTCCGTCTCTGGCAAATCTCGCACTTGGCAAAGTAATCCTGTACATCCTTATAAATGCCTGGCCAAAAGAAGTATCTTATTATGCTGTCTGTTGTTTTCTCTTTCCCCGAATGCCCGGCGGAAAGATGGGCGTGTGCAAACAATAGCACTTGTTCCCTAAAGGACAGGGGTACTAACAACTGGGGGTTGCTCCCTTCCTGGGCTTGTCGGTATAGCAAGTCCTTCTGGATGAAAAACCTGGGGTAGGTCTGCCTGTCTAGACCCGGTGCGATATGAGCAGCTTCCGATGCATTGCATAATGTCCGATCTTCCGCCTGAGCGAACCTGAAGCTGCGGTCGGCTGACCACGGTTCAGGGGATAGGTAAGCTGGGACGGATACCTCCTCTTGGGCCCGGGGTTGGTTGAGGGTCTTCCTGAAGAGGGAAAGGAATTCAGGATTGTGTACTCCGAGTATCATATCTTCAGGTAGCGAGTCCACCACCCCCACCCTTACAGTACAATGGTTTTTATCCCGGGGATGTAAGGTTATGGAGGCCAGGTGATAGGGCTTCACATCCCCATGAACGCACCGGATATACACTATGGCCTTTGGGACGTACTGGCTTGGGAGGACAAATCGTTCTTGTACTACCGATTGTCTACACCCAGAATTTAGGAGGGCCCTTATTGTATAGCCATTCATCCTCATACTTACATAAAAGGCAGCACCCATTTCAGCGGAATACAGGACAGTCTTGGGAAGGTACCCCACTTCCATCGGTTCCTCTGGGGGCCTTTTTCTGGGACACATCCGGCCCGATTTCCCACAATAGAAGCAATGGGGCCCTTTCATCATCGGGGATATCATCCTAGGAGGCTTCAGTCGCAGGGGTTCCCCACCAGATTTGGGTTTTCTCTCCGCTTTTAGGGGTAAAGTATGTTTAGGCGTCTTCTCAGTGTCCCAACCAGAGGTCCTAGGCTGTGCTCTGGCATATTTTTTGCTGCCATCTCTATGGCTTGTTCTATTTCAAGTCCAGCATGTTGTCTTAACCAACGCTGGGAGGTGTAAGGGAGCGCATTCATGAACTGCTCTAGGTATGTTTTGTGTAATATGTCTTCCTTACTACTGGTTTCCGGTTTCAGCCATTTATCGCAGCCATTTTTAGACAGGAAGAAAAGGGTTTTGGGGTTCTCCCCAGGGACTCCCCTCTCGTTCTGAAACCTCACACGGTAGGCTTCCTGATCCAAACCCAAGTGATCCAATATGACTTCTTTGATCACGGTATATGGCGTGTTCCCCAAGGGATTCGCGGCCTGATATGCTGTTTGGGCCTCTCCCGTGAGCAGCGGTGCTAGGAAAAAGGGCCATTTCTCTTCAGGCCACCCCAGGGCTCGTGCGGCCCTTTCGAAGTTTAACATAAAGGCGTCTGGATCTTCTCCAGGTATATATTTCTGGAGGGCAATGCCCGAGGGGTTGGGCGTGTGATGTACTCGAGCATCTCCCGAGGTGGATATGGGTGGAGGCTTCACATGTTTCAGGCTTTCAATGTGGGCGGTGATAGTGCTCTTGAATAACTCCCTGTCCGCCTGGGCGGAGGACAACTGCCTTTCCACAGCCCACTCAAGCTTCTCCTGTCCCTTAATTATGTGTTGAATTAGGGCGTCCATCTCGTCGGTACAGATGGACTAGGTGGAAAATCCCACTTCTGACACCAGTTGCCCCGGGTTAGGTGGGGGCGTAGGGGGAATCCCTGTATCCTCAGCTTTAGAGCGTACAAGGGAAGTAGAGTCCGAGGCTTTAAGTAAGCTTTTCAGAGAAGGTTTTATTTTTATATATGTTTTTCTCTTTCTGCTGGTAATTCTCTCTCTGGCAAATGCGGCTGGGTCGAACACGGTCTTGGCGGAATCCAGCTTGTCTCGAGGGCCCCGTCTCCGCTTGTCCAGGTCAAGGAGCCAGAAAAGAAGGAAAGAGAGAGGGACGAGTTAGGTTGCTGTATAACTCCGATACGTCTCAGGGGCCGGGAGTGAGGGAAAACCGGTGCTACAGTGTTTAAGCAGGCAAAGGACGTGATGCTGTGCTCGTGAAGGGTCAAGGGAAAGGGATATGGGCTTTACAACTTTACAAATTACTCGGTAGGGACCCGGCGTCCCACCCAGCCCGCCACTCTGCCCCGTACCTGTTGGAGCCACGCTCCTCCCGTGGGAGCGTGGCGGGGCGAAGCGTGAAGAACTTGGCCTCCTGGCTTCGCCTTCTCTTCCGTCGTCTTCTGGTCTCGTCTGTCCGCAATCTTCTCACGACCTCTGCACTCTTCGTCTCCGTCTCCGTGTTCACTCCTCACCTCCGGAGAAACGCCGTCCGTCTCTTCCTGGTGTCGGCCCCCTTTTGACGTCACCGCGCTGCTCAGTAGGGGAGGAGTCTCGTCTGTATTGTATGTCCCCTTAAAGGGGCAGGGTACCATTTCTTCGGCCGTCGGCCACCAATAGTCGGGATCTCCGGACATCCATTCTTCTGCACCGTGGTGTTCCGGTTGCTGTTGGGAGGAAATGGAGGTAGATGAACGTGATGGGATGGACCTCCAGTCCTGACGCAGAGTCGGAGTTACCATTAGTGGACCGAGACCGTCGGCCCTGTCACATGAGTGTACAAATATTCAGAATAATAATGGCTCAAATCAAAATTTAAATCCACAGATGCAGAATGAGGTGATAATGAGTCAACAGCAGCAGGTTATTAATCAACAGTCAGTTACCACCTGCCGCCATGCCAAATTTTATGAACAGAGCAAAGTACAGTGCGGACGCCGTATTTCCAGGAGAAAATGGTAAGACAAATTCTGTAACTTCACAATTTATTTTGCAGAACAGTTGTTCTTTTTAAAATGATTAATGACGGTGCCTGAGGGTGGAGGAAGAGGAGTGCGTACTTGGTGCATCCTTACCGGTAGATAAATTAGGTCCATATATTGATGGGAAGGTAGGAGGAAAAGACATTACCTTTTGTTGGACAGTGGTGCTACCCGCTCTACTGTGAGAACAGCAGACATTCCAAACCTCCCCTCTCGAGAGAAGTCATCCAAGTAGTAAGTGTTTCAAATAGACAAATTAGAACTCCAATCAAAGAACCCATGGAGGTAAGCATTGGCAATTTTAGGGAAATGCACAAATTTGTAGTGTGCGACTCTAGTCCAGTAAACTTGTTAGGAAGAGACTTACTGTGCAGTATGAATTTCACAATTTATTGCACACCAGGTGGTGTTGCGATTCAGATCCCTGATGAAGATGGTATTTACAAGATAATGCTGGCAAAACAAGGCACAGAGGTAGACAAAATGTATTCAATGATGACAAAAGATGATCTACCTGATGAATTAAAAATGACAGTGAATCCAGAGGTGCGGGATTTACTGGAAAAGAAGTAGGGTTAATGGCAGATGTGGATCCAGTGAAAGTAACTGTAAAAGAAGGTGCTTTCTACCCAAACACTAGGCACTACAAAATGAGCCCTGAAATTAAAGCACGTGTTGTAGCAGAAATAGAACAAATGATTGAACAAGGCATTCTAAAAGAAATAATGAGCAGTCCTTGTAATTCACCTATAATTGGCATTAAGAAGCCTAGCGGAAAATATCGGATAGTGCAAGATTTACTAAAAATTAGTACAATTGTTGTGCCTTGTTGCCCTGTAGTGCCGAATCCAGCAGCAATCCTGTACCAAATACCATGGAATGCAGGATGGTTTACTATAAATCATGTATGTCAAGCATTTTTCTCCATACCGTTACACCCAGACAGCCAGTATCTCTTTTCATTTAAATTTGAGGATCGTATTTCGTGTGGACTCAGTTTCCTCAAGTGTACACAGAAAGCCCATCAATATTTAACCAAATTTTGAAGAAAGTGTCTAGAAACTGTAGTAATGCCCAGAAATTCCGTTTTAGTCCAATTTATTGACGATTTACTCGTCTCGTTGAAGTCACGAGATGATTGCGTTACTGATTCCATTGCTTTGTTAAATCATTTGGCTGATGGTGGACACAAGGTGTCTCCAGAGAAATTACAATTCTGTCAAACTAGAGTTAAGTACTTTGGACATCAACTAGAAAGAGGAGTGAGAAAAGTGACCCCTGAAAGAATAAAGATAATAAAACAAATGCAATTACCACAAACCCAGAGAGAAATCAGAATGTTTCTTGGTGTAGTGGGGTGTTGTAGGCAGTGGATTGTAGGCTTTTCTCTGCTGGCCAAACCACTAATACAGATGACACGGAAGCGAGCAAAGGACTCAATAGTTTGGGATGATGAAAGCATGGAGGCTTTTGTGAAATTACAAATTGTTTATGTGAAGCTTCTGCCCTAGGTATGCCAGTCTATACAAAAGAATTTGCATTTTATTTTGTGAAAGAGAAAATTGTGCCTTATCAGTGTTAACAGTGTTGATGCGACATCCAGTAGCATATTTTTCTGCTACCTTGGACCCTGTAGCGTCAGCATTACCTGGCTGCTTAAAAGCAGTAGCTGCCACTTGCATGAACAAAGTGAATCCATTGTGATGGGACACCCTGTAAAAGTTTATGTCCCACATTCAGTGGAAATACTTTTAACTAGGACACAGACTCAGTACCTTACTCCTAGTTGAATGACTAAATACGAAAGAATGATTTTAGGCGCAGAAAATATGACAGTAATCAGGTGCACTATCCTATACCCAGCTACCTTATTGCCAGATGTACATGGGGAAGTGTCATGGTTCTGGTAGGGCGTTCTGAGTTTCCCGGTTTACTGCGGTGTGTTCTCCTCGACACATGCGGAAGCAAGATTGCCTAACTTCCGTCTTCATTGAGGTGAGCGGTCTGGCTCGGCTACCGGAAGCCACCACCATGGCATTCAGCGCATTCGGAGGAAACTCCATATGAACTGCAGTTCCCGCCGGGTCGGCGCTTCGGATACTGCCTTTGCCGACTTCTGATACCCGGACCAGGTCAGACGCCTTTCTCCAGGTCGGACGCCTCTCTCAGATATCCTGTGTCCGTGCTGGAACTCTGTTCTGTTTCTTTGTTTTCCTTGCTACTATCCAGTGCGGGGCGCTGGATTGTTCTTTATCGCGGCTTGCTTTGGGGCATAATCGCGCAGGAGCGCTTTGTCTTATGTGCTCATGACCACGCTGGAGCGCTTGTTAACAGCGGCACATTACCACGATGGAGCGCCTTGTTTAGTTTGCCTGTCTTCGCGCTGGGGCGCCTACCCTGTTCTTTCACGCGCAGGAGCGCTTGTTTGTATGTTCATTTCTGCGCTGGAGCGCATTGTTTAGTTTGCACATTATCACACTGTGGCGCCAACAATTTTCTATCGTGCGCAGGAGCGCTTGTCCACAGTAATTCTGCCTACACTGTTCTTTCACACGCAGGAGCGCTTGTTTGTATGTTCATTTCTGCACTGGAGCGCATTGTTTAGTTCGCACATTTTCGCGCTGGGGCACCAACATTTTCCTTTTGTGCGCAGGAGCGCTTGTCCACAGTGATTCTCATACTGTAGATGACTTCCTTGCTTCGTGGTGCTTCCCTGACAAGGTGATCGCCTTTTCCACATGTGTCTATGTCTATGAGGAGTGGGGGCGTTTGGTTGTATCCTTAGTAATAGGGTCTGCTCTTCTCTTCCCTAACCACCCGGTGCTTCACGGACATTCCCCGGATAGAGGGAGGCCCTTTAACTGTCTTCTGGAAATCATCCCCATCATCTCTGGCTCCCTTCCCCGAACCTATCACCATCCTAGTCAGTATACACGTCTCTTCTGGGGTAAGATGGGAACGGTGTTGGTGGCTCATGTTGTCTCTGCGAGATTGCTTCACAAGAAAAAGGTAAGACTTGTGGGGTATCAGACAGGAAGAAGTAAGAGATGAAGTTGAGCATGACTGTCTGGACGTTACTGAATATTGTACCAAACCCCGTCCAGACATAAAGGAAGAGCCTCTGAAAGAATCTGAATACAAGCTATTTGTAGATGGCTTGCGCATGAGGCATGAGGATTAAGCGCTGCTTATGCTGTATGCACTTTGGCTGGAAGAGCCGAAGCATCCTATTTACCAGGAGTCAAGTCTGCACAAATAGCCGAATTGATAGCTTTAATTAAAGCATGTAAAATTGGGAAAAATTGGAGAGTAACCATTTACACTAATAGCCAGTATGGTTATGTGGTTGTGCATGACTTTGGCCAGCTCTGGATACAGAGGTATTTCACGACTTCTTCAGGAACCCCTATTAAAAATGGAAATTTTGGGGTGTGGCTAACCGACGAAGGGAATGGCCGCTCTGTAGCGTTGCTCCGGAGCACCACTCCCAAATTATCCATATTTCCTGAGTCCGGCTGGCAAGATTCTCGCCCCGGTGCCCTCTTTGATGTGCGGTGGTGTCCGGCGAGAGGTCGGCTGAGTTTGGGGCTGATTGGTGGCATAACTCGGTGAACGCTCCGCGGACCGGATCTTCGCCGGCGGTACTGCTGGAGGAAGTGCGGTGATACGCCAGGAGAGAGCTACGTGAGGCTGCGGCTTACCCCGACGGAGCCTAGAATGATTGGCGGTGAGTGCCCGTCTGCGTACAGCCCTCCACCGAAGGACCGGCGAATGTAGCAGAGACCCTCTCCGAGGCCCCAAGTGAGACGGGGATCGGGTGATTGCTGCAGCGGCCCCTACTGCGAAGATAAGAGCAGGCCTGAACTGCTAGCGTGCACGGGACCAGAAGCGACCCTAATGCCCACAGAACTGTACCCAAGGTTTTTTTTTAAAGACTGCCTAACTGATTAGGTGGTGAAAATCGGCGGCCTCAGAACTGATCAGTACATATTGTGACCAACGAGAGGTCCCTGAATCAACCTCGAAGACCGAAGTGGGCGCCCTTGGACAGCTTGTACTCGCTGGACCACTGGGGCCTGGCAATAGCTGGTGGCAGGACCCGGAAGGCCTAAATAACAATTGACTGCCTGCAAGGTAGGAGATTTTGACACTGGAGAGCTATTAAGGAAATGTCTGCGCAGGATCATCGCAGTACCCTAAGCACCTTGTGGAGATGAGATAGCCCTGCGAGACTCTCGGGACTCCTACCCCCCTCAATGTATTAGCGTGATCCACGGAAGACGCGGTGGGAGAAGCGGCGAAGGAGACGTCTTGATCGCCAAGGGGCAAGAGACTTAACCCTGCTCCGGTCCTCTATCACTACGAGTCCAGAGTGCGGGGGCTCCACTGAAACAATATTTGCGCAGTGAATCCAGCCACATATCCCTGTGCTTGGGGTGCTTCCTGAAAAAACCGACAGGCCAAGTGGACGACTCCACTGCAGGCGGCGGGGAGTAGCGGTTGCACCCAGACACTGAGTAGTACCATCTGGACGAGGATCATGGCGTCCGGATGCAAGAACCGAACGACGGCGCAGGCCAAGCTGGAGAAATTTGCTTGGCAAAAGCAGCAGAATGAAGACCGAGTGGGGACGGCGGCCCCAAGCGACGCGACGGAGCCCTCGAACAAGGATCACCTCGAGGCGATCACGGCGATAAGGACCTCCCTCGAGGTGAGGATCGACATGGTGGCCACAGATGTGGCACTGATCCGGGAAGATATGAAGAAAATTGAGAAGCGCGTGGGCACAGTAGAGAGCCCCCCAAGGAACTGGTCACTGACACCGCACTTCTCAAGCGACAAATTACCGAATTGCGCTCTTCCCACGAGGCGGTGGCCCTACAGCTGGACGATTATGAAGGTAGAATGTGGCAAAACAACGTCCGCATTCTAGGTGTGAGGGAACGCGCAGAGGGACAGGCAGCAGACCTTTTTAATATCTGTGGAACCTCCTGAGGCTTGAGCCGGGAGTAGCGCGAAATCGCGTGTCTTTTTAAAAATTGTACTTGAATTGCTGTACTTTTAAACTCACTGCACTCACCGCCTGAGCACTTATCCTGGCACATACACCAATGACAGCTGACTAATACGCTGCCACCGGCGAGTGTTTTCTGCCCCTGCCGCCATTGACCGGTACACAGGCCACGCCCTCTTGGATTGGATTGACCGGGACACAGGCCACGCCCTCTTGGATTGGCCACGCCCCTTTCCCCCTCCACGTGATATTTAAGCGCGCTGACTGCAAGCGCTGTCTGTTAATATCTGTGGAACCTCCTGAGGCTTGAGCCGGGAGTAGCGCGAAATCGCGTGTCTTTTTAAAAATTGTACTTGAATTGCTGTACTTTTAAACTCACTGCACTCACCGCCTGAGCACTTATCCTGGCACATACACCGATGACAGCTGACTAATACGCTGCCACCGGCGAGTGTTTTCCGCCCCTGCCGCCATTGACCGGGACACAGGCCACGCCCTCTTGGATTGGCCACGCCCCTTTCCCCCTCCACGTGATATTTAAGTGCGCTGACTGCAAGCGCTGTCTGTTAATATCTGTGGAACCTCCTGAGGCTTGAGCCGGGAGTAGCGCGAAATCGCGTGTCTTTTTAAAAATTGTACTTGAATTGCTGTACTTTTAAACTCACTGCACTCACCGCCTGAGCACTTATCCTGGCACATACACCGATGACAGCTGACTAATACGCTGCCACCGGCCAGTGTTTTCCGCCCCTGCCGCCATTGACCGGGACACAGGCCATGCCCTCTTGGATTGGCCACGCCCCTTTTCCCCTCCACGTGATATTTGAGCGCGCTGACTGCAAGCGCTGTCTGTTAATATCTGTGGAACCTCCTGAGGCTTGAGCCGGGAGTAGCGCGAAATCGCGTGTCTTTTTAAAAATTGTACTTGAATTGCTGTACTTTTAAACTCACTGCACTCACCGCCTGAGCACTTATCCTGGCACATACACCGATGACAGCTGACTAATACGCTGCCACCGGCGAGTGTTTTCCGCCCCTGCCGCTAATGACCGGGACACAGGCCACGCCCTCTTGGATTGGCCACGCCCCCTTTTCCTCTTCTCCTGCCTCCTATAAGTATGTGCCTATACAGGAAGCGCAGCGGACGAGCGCAGCGGGCGCGACGATTGCGCGCCGAAGGCGTGCTCAAGGCAAGCTCGTCTGCGCTCGTCCGCTCCGAGTCCGGGCCAGGGGCCACGTCCCCTACATCTCAGGCTAAACAAACCATAGCCTACAGCGCTGACGCTCTATTCAGCATGAGACACTTGGGACAAGAGTGTGAAAGGCATTTCCTTGAGGCAATGTCTCTCCCAGCCACCTGTCCAAAATGCAACGCCCCTCTCAACATTCGGCAGACCACAACCCTAAAGCACGAATACTGCATGTTCCTATTAAACTGCAGATCCCTGCCAAAACATAAGGTAGAAATCTCCTTCCTATTGGAAGAGCGTATGCCGGACGCAGTGTTTCTCACAGAAACATGGTTGGCGCTAGACTCCGACCCAGATGTTGTAACATCCCTCCCCTCTGGTTTTCAAATCATCCGACAAGACCGTCCGGAGGGCAGAGGGGGAGGGCTAGCAATTATATTTAAAGAGCAATATCGCTGCAGACTCATCCCGGAAAACATCCCAGATTGTGAAAGCTTAGCTTTCTCACTGGAGCTCTCTCCCAACCACTGTTTTTCGGGTACTCTGATATATCGCCCGCCTGGCCCCCCAAAACAATTCAACAATCTCCTACCAACAATAGTGGCACAACGCATCAGCACTGCCGCCAACTACACTGTGCTAGGTGATCTCAATTTTCATTTTGACTCACCATTGGATTCCACGGCTACCACTCTTGCCGATGACCTCGCCGCGCTTCAACTTACCCAACAAGTAAAAACACCAACCCATGTGAAAGGACACCTCTTAGATCCAGTGTTCAGTAACTGTGTGGATTTGGTGGTTGGGTCTCCACTCCCCCTCCCATGGACTGACCATCTTTTGGTGCCCTTCACCTGGTCTACCCAGAAACCCATCCTGGCAACAACAATGATAAGACATGCCAGATCCTGGGCGCGAATTCCAGTAGACAAATGGAAAAACGAACTTACGAAAGAACTTCCTCTTAACAATGAAGATCCATGTCTGGCATACCAAGCTTATGAAAACTGGATCCTGCACTCCCCCGAAACCACCCTCCCCCTTAAGAAATCAATAGTAAAACGCGCCCACAAAACTGCACCTTCGTACTCGGAGGCCCTCAGGAACAAAAAGCGCCAATGTCGCAAAACTGAAAGAAGATGGCGTTTAGACTACTCTATGGAGGACAAAACTAAATACCGAGAGGAAATAAAAGCCTACAAGAAAGAAGTAAAAGCTGCCCAAGCGGCATACTTTTCTGAAAAAATCCTGCTCGCAAAATCTAAACCCAGGGAAATTTTTCAAACTCTACAAAAACTCACTAAACTTCCCCCCCCCCGTGTATACGAGGAAAAATCTGTTTCCCAATGCAACGACTTGGCGGAATTTTTCTCGGCCAAAGTGAATAAAATATACACTTCCTTCCCAGGCACTACTACTCCTCTGATAGTCCAGGATAAAACCAGGGGAATAGATACCGCTCTAGCCCCGTCACCCACGCTTGACCACTTCCCTTGCGTGGATCTTGAAGTATTAGAGCCCATGGCTCGGAAAGTAAAGTCCAGATCTCCCACTGACCCGGCACCATCTGGAACCATGTTGCTGGCATCTCAGATTGTCCTTCCGATCATCAAAAATCTTCTGAACGCATCCATCACTTCCGGCATCGTCCCCCCTGCCTGGAAACAGGCGATGGTCCGTGCTCTGATAAAAAAGCCAAACCTGGACCCATCGGACTTTGCTAACTATCGTCCTATCTCCCTGCTACCCTGGGTAGGTAAAATCGTGGAGAAATACGTTAATCTCCAGCTGGTTAGCTTTCTTGAAGACAACCAGCTGCTGGATACCACCCAGACAGGGTTCAGGCCTAAGCACGGAACAGAGTCCGCCCTCCTAATGGTCATCGAGGAGTCCAGGAAAATTCTTGACCAGGGAGGATCAGTGGCAGTGATCCTCCTTGACCTCAGCGCGGCATTCGACACGTTCAGTCATAACACTCTACTGAACCGTCTCTCGAATGTCGGCATTGTGGGCAAGGCTTTGCTCTGGTTAAAATCTTTCCTAAGTAACAGGTCATTCCAAGTGTTTGACAGTCAGACAGTGTCCTCCAGCATACCCCTGAAGTGTGGAGTTCCCCAGGGCTCCTCTTCAAGCCCCGCGCTGTTTAACATCTATATGAGGCCATTGGCTGAGGTAGTTCGTCCGCATGGAGTTAAGATCATTTCCTATGCGGACAACACCCAGCTGGTGGTCTCATTAGCGCAGGAGGCTCAACAACCACTCTCAGGTGGATTAACAAAATGCTTGGAGGAAGTAAAAGCCTGGATGACTCTGTCATCGCTAAAGCTCAATGGCGACAAAACGGAGCTTATGCTCCTAGGCCCTGCCGACCCTACCCTTTTCAACTCATTATGGCCCACCTGCCTAGGCCCCCCTCCCGGTCCCGAAAGAAAACATCAAAAGCCTAGGGGTGTGGTTGGACAGGAGTCTTTCACTGAGCACCCAGGCCACAAAGCTCTCAGCCACCTGCTTTGGACTACTCAGGACACTGAAGAAAGTTCTTCCTTTGCTCCCAATGGAGGCAAAGCAGATAGCCATACAGGGCATCATACAATCCCGATTGGACTCCAACAACGCCCTCTATCTGGGTGCTCCAGAGTACACACTAAGGAGACTTCAGATAGTCCAAAACTGGGCCGCCCGCACTCTATTACAGATCCCACGCAGAATGCCAGTTAGAACGGCACCGACCAGCCTGCACTGGCTCCCAGTGCGGAAGAGAGTCACTTTTAAGGCAATGTGTATTGCGCACCAGGCCTTCTGGGACTCAGGACCCCAAATCACTCGAAGCCTTGTAAACCAGTATCGTCCAGGCAGAGACCTGCGATCCAGCCAAGTTTTCATGGCAACAGTCCGGAGAATCAAAAGGACAAGAACGGGTGGAAGAACGTTTGCTTTCAATGCCGCCAAGATCTGGAATTCCCTTCCTTTGCATTTAAGATCCAACCCCGACCTAGTCTCTTTCCGCAAACAACTAAAAACACACCTGTTCAATTCTCCGCAATAAACCTGTTCTCCCCTCCCCCCCCCCGGCTCTGCAACCTCACTCACCTTCCAACAGATACCTCTAGCGCTTGGACGCCTCAGAGCAGCAATTCGCGCTCTAAAAATCCACTTTCTTCTTCTTCTTCTTTTGTTGAGGAACTGGTCCTTAAACACCTACAACCCGAGGACTCTCCAAATGCTTTTCGATTGAAAGGGCCCACAGTGTGCCAGGAGGCCCACTGGCCGCTCCTTGCTCGGGTGTTTAACTTCAGAGACCGTGATGTCATTCTTCAAACGGTGAGAGAGGCCCTGACGCTGACCTTCGAGAACAGCAAGATCATGTTCTTTCCGGACTTTACTTTGAGAGTGCAGAAACAGCGCCATAGTTTCCTGGAGGAAAAACGGGCCCTCCGAGTCCAAGAGGTTAAATATGCAATGATGTTCCCCGCCACGCTGAGAGTGGAAGCCAATGGGAAATCGTGGTTTTTCACTCGCCAGAGGATGCCTGGGACTGGCTGGAAGGCTGGCGCATGGTCGAAAAGAAGGCGAAGAAAGGGCTTTCTGCTGCCGTTGATGCTGAAGACTGGCGCCAGCAGAGACACTCTCCGCCACATTCTGACTCTGACTCCCAGGGACACACAGGGGGGCGCCAACCCTGGAGTCTGGTAAGACTAAGTGGTATGAATCCAGGACCCTCGAGGCCCTCTAGAGAGCTTCAGGGCGTGTGCAAGGAGTCACAGCCTCCTATATGTGAGAACACTGACTAAAGATTTGGCCGGGGGGGATCCCGATAGATATGTACCGCAACCTGCCATTATCTAAGGGATTGACCCAGTGCTGGAATGGACTATTCAAGGTTTCAATTTGTACGCTATTTAATAATTTTCAACCGTTTTATGGGTGTTGTTTCCTTTAATGGGGCCGCTGATGAACGAGTTCTTGATCAGGGGCACCGCAGGATGATAGTTGAGTGCCGCATCGGGCCTCTGTGCTGTGCTTTGTCTCGGGGGTGGGTGTCGGGCCGGAGGACAAAGCATCTACTGATTGGATGTGAGTAGATTGGGAGTGGGGTAGCTCATGTTCCCTGGAGTTGTTTATGGGTGGGCAACAGGCTATCTGCATGTTGGGGGTGGCGGGCGGTTTTAGTCCCGTTGAGCAGGGAGGGGGGTGAGATCTTAACGGGATGGGCAAGTTTGGGTTTGATTTGTTGGGGGGTTTGAAGTAATTGTTTATTGCAGCAGGACAAAGTGGCATCTATGTACATCTTAGCTGGCATCAATATCCAGGTCACTGATGTAATGTTTCAAGGCATTGTATTGTGAATTAACGGCCATGGGGCTGCCCTGAATGATTCCGCGGAGGGTTTAGGACGCTACATATTCTCCATGAATACCATTGTACTACTATTTGAGGCCAATGGCGAGAGGTCTGGGACTTAAACTTACCACATGGAATGTCAACCGGTTGGGAGAGAAAATTAAGAGAGGCATTGTGTTGCAATATATCCATCGTCAGGGGCTTGATATAGTGTTGTTTCAAGAAACTCATTTGATAGGTAATTCTTGTATGGCCCTCAATAGAAAGAAATATCACATGGTAACACACTCAGGCTTTAGTACAGGGTCCAGAGGGGTGGGGGTTCTCCTTCGTAAAGGCTGCCCCTACGTGGTACAGAAAACTTGGACGGATCCAAAGGGTAGATATGCAGCTTGTACTGATATGGGGAGGGCAGAGTTCTTAATGTTCTCTCTGTGTACGCCCCACCGGGTCTACAACTCTTGACATTGACGGATGTAGGGGCGCTATTACTGAACCTACCTAAGGGAACCCTGGTTATAGGAGGTGACTTTAACCTGATGATGGATGGCCTATTGGACTGGAGTTCTCGCCCAGACTATTCACAACTCCGTGATTTTACTAACGCCTTGGAGATGGTGGATATTTGGAGATGGTCGCACCCCCACGACACACACTTTATATTTCAATCCGGTGTGCATGGCAGTCAATCAAGAATTGACTATCTGTCCACCCATGCACAACACATACACAAATTTACTGTCACAAATTTACTGACTCTGCTTGCTTGGCGCGAGGAGTTTCAGATCATTCCCCTGTTCTGACGGCCCTCGGGGCTCAACGTGCCGCACAACCTGGTCCGATCATGATCCAGCCATGGGCACTAAAGATCCCACACATTAGAGAAACTATGCAGCAAGATACTGATTATTATTTTGAAGAGAATATAGGGTCAGTTAAGCCGGCAATTACATTGTGGCGTGCATACGGTGCAGTGATCACGGGGAGGGCACTGTCACTGATGGTGGGCCATAGGGCGGAGGGTAACCGGAGGGTGTTTGAATTGGTAAAGGAGATCTTACTCCTTGAGGGCGTCATCTCCTAGGGCCCTAATCCTGATACTCAGCACTGTCTCAATATAAAAAGGCAGGATTATAGACAGTTGCTCCTGGAGGACGCCAACAGGCATTCCCTTGCCACCGGATTTACGAACAGGGCGAGCGTACTGGTAAACTACTGGCATGGCTGGAACGCAAGGAACAGTCAGGGAGACGGGTATGTGCAATTAAGGGACCTAACAACAATCTGATTACTGACCCACAGGGCATTGCTGATGCCTTCGCGACTGTTGGACAGGCCTCGTGGAAGGCCTGTTCCTCCCCGCATGGCGGGGCCCGGACCCCTGCCCCCCTGTATCCAAGACAAGAACCATCCCAGCAACCCACCGGGGCAACCCCCGGCCCGTCCACAACGGGACCCCAACTCCTGAACACCCCGATATGGGCTGGCCCGGGCCCCCATCAGTACCACTGCCCCGGCCCAGCCGCCATTTTGAGACACTGCCCGACAAGGCCGCGTGGCCTCGGATCGACCCCAACCCTGGGCCTGGCCAGGCCCCGACATCGAGGCACCACCATCCACCCAGGAGGTGAAGAGACCACTTGGCAGGTCAATGGGAGAAGGAGTGTCAATGGCTCCCCTCCGCCAGGTGTCGATTGCCCCCGGCCTCCCCGGGCGCTGGCTCCACCCCCCTGCTGGGTGTCTGGACTCCCTCATCCCGGACCTCCCGACCTCCAAGTGCGAGGGTCCGGACATCAAAGGAGGCCAGACCTATAACTGGGGCAGCTCCAGAGCAGGAAGGCAGTTGTATCCTGGAGTCGAGAGACACCGAGACAAACTCATCCTTGAAGGCCTGCTGGCGCTGCCGCGGCCCTTTCCTGTGAACCACCTTCGAAGCCTGCTGGCGCTGCCGCGGCCCTCTTCATCGTGAACCATCTTCCGAGCCTGCTGGCGCTGCCGCGGCCCTCACCACCTTGAACCACCTTCGTAGCCTGCTGGCGCTGCCGCGGCCCTCACCACCTCGAACCATCTTCGTAGCCTGCTGGCGCTGCTGCGGCCCATCATTTGCGAACCCTCAAGCTCGAGGATTGTGAGCTCCATCTCTTGCTGCTCCAGTACCGGCCCGGTACTAAGACTGTCCAAGCTACCCCTTTTCCCTACAGAGACTAGAATTGGCAGGATCCTCGTATCCTGGTTCCACTGTATCGTTATCACCGTGCCTCAAGATTCGTATATAAAGTGTGTTGAACTCATCCTTGTGTGGTGTCCATCTGTGGGGGGGGAGTTACTTGTCTGTACGATCACCGGAGACGGCCCTCACCGGAGGCCTCTCCCCCCTGTACTCGGCCGACCCTCCGGGTCTCCGTCTAACATTGGTGGCCAGCGGCGCGATCCGAGCCGACGCATAATCGTACAGATAGTAACTCACCCCACAACACACAGCCACCATGACGACAAAAGAGAGTGGAACAACGGAAAAATTCCTGATGGAAAAACTAGAAGAATACAGCCACAGAGAACTAAAACAATTCTGCATAGAACTGGGCATTGCTACCACAGGACTGAGCACGAAAGATGACTTCAAACACTCCTTGGAATCATGGGCGGAGACGGGTACGGCCGTACCCCAAGACCAAAGCCTCGAGACCACCGAAACGAGCACCGCTCCTATAGAAGAAAGAAGACCGGGTCTCTCACCGGAGGAGGCCCGAGAACGGGAGAAGAGCCGGCTCCACGAATTGGAACTGGCTCGACTTCGCTTAGATGGAGAACTCAAATTGGCGGAACAAAAAATAACTTTGGAACACTTACGGCTCCGAGAGGAGCGAGAAGAGAAACAGAGGCAGAGAGAGCTGGAAGAGAAAAAACTAGCCTACGAGCATGAGTGAAACTTGAAGGAACTAGAGATTCGGAGGCAGAACAAAGATCTCGGGGTCCCCAGGCACCCGAGCCCCCCTGTCACTACAGACCCCAAGGTCCACATCCCCAAGGATGTCGTCAGAGAGTACTACCGGAACGATGATATCCAGCAATGGTTCAAAGCCTACGAAGTAGCCATGACCTCCCACCGGATCCCACGGAGCGACTGGGGAGCCGGGTTATGGGGGAGGTTTGTCAACGAAGGGCGAGACGCCCTGCTGCAACTCCCGGATCATCAGATGACGTCCTACGACCACATGAAAGCCGCCCTCCTCACTCGATACGGACTCACACCCGAGATGTACCGCCAGAGGTTCCGCGACTGCAAACGGATCCCGGGTACGACTTGGGTGGAGTACGAGAACTTCTTTAGCCGAGCCTTCGAGGGGTGGATCAAGGGCAGCAAGGTGACCACTTACAAGCAGCTCTTTGACCTTATTGTATGGGAGCACCTCTCTAATAACTGCTTTGTCGAGCTCAGGCAGCACCTCCTTGACAGTAAACTGACGGAACCTCGGCAACTCGCCATCGAGGCAGACCGATGGGAGAGCACCCGAGTTTCCCGAAACTGGCCCAGCGAACAGAACCGAGCCTCCCAAGGGCCCCATCGCCCCCGAGGGGGAGGAGGAGGCCAGGGTCGGGGCAGAGACACCGTCCCGGTGGCTCCCACCAGCAACACCCCGCCCCCGGCCGGAAGAGGAAGCCCTCCGACGCGACCAGGGTTCCGCGCCAACGTTACCTGCCACCGATGCCAACGACCCGGCCACTACGCCAATGATCCCAACTGCCCGAAAAACCAGAGCCCCATGCCCTGCCAGGTCGCCGCCGTTGCCCTGGGAGAAGGACAAACCCACGAAGACACCGAAGAGTACGAGCCAGACCAGCCCGAGTGGGACCCAGCCGCCATGTCCCTGGTCTGCCTAGGGGAAAGAGACCTGATTCCGCGGGCACCCCTTCCCGCCAACACGTAGAAGTACAGCCAGTGGGTCAACATTAATGGGCACCGGGCTGAAGCCCTCTGCGACACCGGGGCCAGTGTGACCGCTGTCTGCTGCCACCTGGTGACCCCGGACCAGATCTTACCGAACGTCCTCTGCCCAGTACGGTCGGCCGATAACTCCGAGAGCCTGTGTCGAATGGCCTGCGTCCCCTTCGAGTGGGGAGGGGTATCCGGCATGCTAAAAGTGACCGTCCGCGACGATGCCCCTGTGGACTGCCTCCTGGGGAACGACCTTGAAAGTTCTCCCTGGGCAGCCGTTGAGCAAAGAGAACACCTGGGGATGCTGGGCCTCCCGGAATGGGTCTGCGTGACGACTCGGTCCATGGCCGCCCGCGCCATCCCCAGTCCCGAAGAACCAGAATGGCCGGAACCCCCTCCAATGATCGTCCAAGAAGGAGCAACCCTGGAAACCAGTTCCCCGGAGTCCAGCGAAGAAGGACTTGATCGGCTCCGGGACCTTCCCGAACTGGCACAGTGGCGCCAAGAGGGTGGCCCCACTCAGGAACAATTTCGACAGGAACAGAAAACATGTCCCTCCCTCGAGGGACTCCGACAGCAAGCCCTCGCCCAGAGCGCAGGAGACACCTCGGGGGCCCACTGGATTTATTGGGACAATGAACTGCTCTACAGTGAGCAAAAGATTGCCGAGCTGGGGGCCAGTCGGGTGTTGGTGGTCCCCCTCCGCTTCAGAGACTTCCTCTTGAACCTAGCACACGATGTGCCTCTTGCCGGGCACCTGGGGCAAGACAAAACGTACAGTCGCCTGGTGACCCACTTCTACTGGCCCAAGATGCAGAATGATGTAACAAATCACTGCCGGGCCTGCCCAACCTGCCAGGCCAGCGGGAAGAGTGGCCGAAAACTCAAAGCACCCTTGCAGCCTTTCCCCATCGTCACCACCCCGTTTGAACGGGTGGGAATAGACATTGTGGGGCCCCTGGAGCCCAGAACAGCACAAGGACACCGGTTCATCCTGGTCCTGGTGGACCACGCCACCCGCTATCCCGAGGCCATTCCTCTTCGAACTGTGACGGCGCCCGTGGTGGGCCGAGCCCTGATGGGGATCTTCTCACGAGTGGGCTTCCCCCGGGAAGTCGTCAGCGACAGAGGCACAAACTTTATCTCTAAATACATGAAGTCCCTCTGGCAACAGTGCGGGGTCACCTACAAATTCACGACCCCCTATCACCCACAAGGAAATGGACTGGTCGAGCGGTTTAACCGCACCCTCAAGGGGATGATCATGGGCTTGGAAGAACACCTACGTCGCCAATGGGATGTGCTGCTCCCGTGCCTCCTGTTCGCCTACGGAGAAGTCCCCCAGAAATCCCTGGGCTTCAGCCCATTCGAGCTACTGTATGGGCACCCCGTCCGGGGTCCCCTCAGCCTAGTCAAAGAGGGATGGGAGGTGGCCCCTCAGAAGACTCCTCCGGATGTATACAAGTATCTCCTGACCCTCCGTAACCAGACCCGGCGATTCAGGGAAATCGCCAAAGCCAACCTTGAGGCCAGTCAGGAAGACATGAAGCGATGGTATGATCAGCATGCCTCCTCCATCGAGTTCGAGCCGGGGCAACAGGTCTGGGTGATGTCCCCGGTTGAACCCTGCGCACTACAGGACAAATGGACGGGGCCCTTCAAGGTGGTAGAGCGCAAGGGTCCAGTCACCTACCTGATCGACATGGAGTCACCCCGGAACCCCCTTCGGGTCCTCCACGCCAACAGACTCAAACCCCACTTCGTGCGCTCGGAACTCAGCCTCCTGATGGCTACCGATAGTGGGACGGAAGAAGACTCCGAGCCCCTTCCCGACCTGCTGAGAACGCTCGAAAAGGACGGCTCCGTGGAAGGGGTCAGACTCTCCGATGCCTTATCCTCAGAGCAACGCCAAGACTGTCGAAACCTTCTACTCCAATTCGCTGACCTGTTCTCCCTCATCCCCGGGGTCACCCCCTGGTGCCTTCACGACGTGGATACCGGGGATAGCCCCCCTATTCGACACAGGGCGTACTGAGTGCCGGATCGAGTACGCGCCTGCATTCAGGCAGAAGTCTCCAAAATGCTGGCTCTGGGAGTGATCGAGCCATCTGACAGCCCATGGGCCAGCCCAGTCGTGCTGGTCCCCAAGGCTGCCGCCCCGGGCATCGCCCCCGAGCTCAGGTTCTGTGTGGACTACCGGGGTCTGAACGCCTTTACCAGAACCGACGCTCACCCCATCCCCCGGGCGGATGAGCTGGTTGACCGCATGGGGAACGCCCGCTACCTGAGCATCTTCGATCTAACAGCGGGCTACTGGCAGATCGGCCTCACCCCCAGGGCCCAAGAGCGATCCGCCTTCTCTACCCCGGATGGCCACTACCACTTCAAGGTGATGCCATTCGGCATGAAAAACGCCCCAGCTAACTTCCAGAGACTCGTGAACCAGGTACTGGCGGGCCTCGAGGAATTCAGCGCCGCCTATCTGGACGATATTGCTGTGTACAGTCGCCACTGGGCAGAACACCTCCAACACCTCCGGGAGGTCCTGAACGCCCTCCGGCAGACCGGGCTCACCATCAAAGCCAGCAAATGTCAGATCGGCCAAGGGTCCGTGATTTACCTGGGACACCAAGTGGGGAGCGGTCTGGTGGCCCCCCTCCAGCTCAAGATCGCTGCCATCCAGGCCTGGGAACCTCCGGTCACCCAAACAGAGGTCCGAGCCTTCTTGGGGCTCACCGGGTACTACCGGCGGTTTGTAAAAGACTATGGCAGCATTGTGGGGCCCCTCACAGAACTCACATCCAAGAAAAACCCCAAAACAGTCAACTGGACTCCGGAATGTCAGGCGGCCTTCGAGAAATTGAAGTCCGCCATGTGCACCACCCCCGTGCTCCAGGCCCCCGACTACAGCCGGGAGTTCATAGTACAGACGGACGCCTCAGATCATGGCGTTGGGGCCGTCCTTTCCCAGCTCAACTCCGAGGGAGTCGATCAGCCAGTGGCCTTCATCAGCCGACGCCTGCTGGCCCGAGAACAGCGCTGGTGCACCATCGAGCGGGAAGCCTTCGCAGTAGTGTGGGCCCTCAAGAAGCTCCGGCCCTATCTCTTCGGTACCCACTTCCGGGTGCAAAGAGATCACCGAACCCTGCAATGGCTGATGCAGATGCGGGGAGAAAACCCAAAACTGCTGCGCTGGTCCATCTCCCTGCAGGGGATGGACTTCACCGTGGAGCATCGTCCAGGCCAAGATCACGCCAACGCAGACGGCCTGTCACGCTTCTTCCGCCTCGGCGAGGAGAGTACCCAAGAGGATGGGTGACTCTCCCTGCCTTCAGCTGGGGGGGACGCATGTTGGACAGGCCTCGTGGAAGGCCGGTCCCTCCCCGCATGGCGGGGCCCGGACCCCTGCCCCCCTGTATCCAAGACAAGAACCATCCCGGCAACCCACCGGGGCAACCCCCGGCCCGTCCACAACGGGACCCCAACTCCTGAACACCCCGATATCGGCTGGCCCGGGCCCCCATCAGTACCACTGCCCCGGCCCAGCCGCCATTTTGAGACACTGCCCGACAAGGCCGCGTGGCCTCGGAACAACCCCAACCCTGGGCCTGGCCAGGCCCCGACATCGAGGCACCACCATCCACCCAGGAGGTGAAGAGACCACTTGGCAGGTCAATGGGAGAAGGAGTGTCAATGGCTCCCCTCCGCCAGGTGTCGATCGCCCCCGGCCTCCCCGGGCGCTGGCTCCACCCCCCTGCTGGGTGTCTGGACTCCCTCATCCCGGACCTCCCGACCTCCAAGTGCGAGGGTCCGGACATCAAAGGAGGCCAGACCTATAACTGGGGCAGCTCCAGAGCAGGAAGGCAGTTGTATCCTGGAGTCGAGAGACACCGAGACGAACTCATCCTTGAAGGCCTGCTGGTGCTGCCGCGGCCCTTTCCTGTGAACCACCTTCGAAGCCTGCTGGCGCTGCCGCGGCCCTCTTCATCGTGAACCATCTTCCGAGCCTGCTGGCGCTGCCGCGGCCCTCACCACCTTGAACCACCTTCGAAGCCTGCTGGCGCTGCCGCGGCCCTCTTCATCGTGAACCATCTTCCGAGCCTGCTGGCGCTGCCGCGGCCCTCACCACATTGAACCACCTTCGTAGCCTGCTGGCGCTGCCGCCGCCCTCACCACCTCGAACCATCTTCGTAGCCTGCTGGTGCTGCCGCGACCCATCGTTTGCGAACCCTCAAGCTCGAGGATTGTGAGCTCCATCTCTTGCTGCTCCAGTACCGGCCCGGTACTAAGACTGTCCCGCTACCCCTTTTCCCTACAGAGACTAGAATTGGCAGGATCCTCGTATCCTGGTTCCACTGTATCGTTATCACCGTGCCTCAAGATTCGTATATATAAAGTGTGTTGAAGTCATCCTTGTGTGGTGTCCATTTGTGGGGGGGAAGTTACTTGTCTGTACGATCACCGAAGACGGCCCTCACCGGAGGCCTCTCCCCCCTGTACTCGGCCGACCCTCCGGGTCTCCGTCTAACAGCGACCTATTACAAAAGAGTGTACGGAATTCCGCAAACTTCTCAAGCTTCGATGGGGGCAGGTCTCCTCACCACTATCGAGGTAACATGTATCTCCCAACAAGGGTAGGGAGGCTTTAGATGAGGACTTCTCTGTAGACGAGATTCAGAAAGCAATTCAGGACACTCGTGCGAGTAAAGCGATGGGTCCTAACGGGCTCCCTATTGAACTGCTCATACCTATGGCACTGAAGTTAGCCCTCCATCTGCTCAATCTGTATAATAAAAGCTATGAGAATTGCCTTCTCCCGGCTGATATTTGCGCAGCCACCATTGTGGTTATCCACAAACCCAGTAAACCGGTGGATGAGTGCGCATCGTACCGGCCCATATCTCTGATTACAGTGGAGGCCAAAATTCTGGCCAAATTGCTGTCTAACCGTCTGCTCCTTTATCTCATTGACCCGGTTCACCCGGACAAGTCGGGATTCATGCCGGGTCGAAATATGGTGTGAAATCTGCGGCGAGTGCATGGCGCACTGGGCCGTGTAGATACGCCCGAGGAAGAAGGGATTCTGCTGGCGATCGACGCCAAAATGGTATTCAACACTATAGCCTGGGAGTATTTGTTTGCCGTTCTTGCCCGCATCGGGTTTGGACCCAACTTGATTGGGTGGATCAGACAATTATACACACAACCCACGGCGCACGTTTCATTTAACAATCATCACTCCATTTATTTCCCCCTCTGTCGTGGCACGAGGCAAGGATGCCCGTTATCGCTGCTCCTTTTTGCCATAGTTCTTGTACCTTTAGCAGTTTGGATTAGGGGGACTCAGGCATCAGAGACATTAAATGGAGCGAACACGAAGACCGCATATCACTTTATGCGGATGATATTCTGCTTTATCTTGCCTCACCAGCGCGCTCGCTGTGACGCGTACTACATATTTTTCATATATTTGGGGCGCACTCTGGATACCAGATAAACTGGTCCAAATCCCAGATGTATTCTTTGTGGGGAGAACCCCTGCAAAGTCATCGAGGATATAATATTCCAGTGGCGACCCAGGGTTTTCGGTATTTAGGCAATTTTATAACAACTGATGCAACATTATTTTATTAACAAAAAATATTGGGGCTGCTACAGAGGTTTAGATCGGATGTCACATATTGGAAAACACTCCCCCTTACTCTTCTGGGACGTGCGCCTTTATTCAAAATGCTCTCCCTACCACGCTTTCTTTATGCCCTACAAAATACACCTAATCCAGTTCCTAACTCTTATTTTGTGCAGATCGAAGCAGCGGTGATAGACTTACTTTGGGAGAATAGACTGCCTCAGATAGCCATAAATAAGCTCACTATGTGATGGTATGATGGGGCTATTGGGTTGTCGGACATGCGCCTCTACTATCCGGCTTCGCACCTAACGGCCATCAATAGATGGGTGTTTGGGTCACATGACGACCCCAGCATCCGCACCGACCATTGGCTAATGGGTAAGGGGGGCTAAAATAGAGCAATATACACAAACCATAGAAAGCTACGCCTGACTGGCCCCATAGGGCGTACAGTGGAAGTGTGGCATGGAGTCCAGGGGCGGATGAGTTGGCAGGGGCGCCTAACTAAGGCTACCCCTCTGTGGGAACCAGACATTTTGGGACGACTTAGTGCCTGTTCGGGGTTTGATAAATGGAACATGATAGGGATTTCCACAGTGGGGGATATGTGGGTTAAAGGGAAGAAAGCATTGTTTGCAGACCTCCAAATTAAATACCAACTAGTACCGTCGGAGAACTTCTGCTATCTCCAGATCAGCCATGCCATTGACTCTGCCCTCCTGAAGGATACCCCCCTCCTCTTGAGGACAGACTATTGCTGGAACCAATGGACCGTAAGGCCATTTCCCGCACGTATAAGCAATTGGTCAATAACCGGACCGACCCAATGCTGAAACTACAGTCGAGTTGGGAGGAAGACCTGGGGGACTTGCCGGAGAGGACTGGAGAGAGGCACTGGCCTCCCCCCGAGAAGTTGCCATTCCGATGCAACTTCGGCTGGTCCAGCTCAAGATTCTCCACCGGGTATATTTTGACGCCACACTGTTATTCAGGTTAGGTAGGAGTCCGGATTCACTCTGCCTCCGACATTGTAATCTGACTGATACATTCATACACATCCTTTGGGACTGCCCTCACATACAACAATACTGGAAGGACGTCACCCAACAATTGATCAGGACGTGTGACAAGCCTAAACAGCCATCTCCCGCACTATGTCTCCTTAATATCTGGGAGGCAACGGACCTCACAGAAGCAAAACAGTTGAGGGGCACTATGGGGTGGTGTATAGCAAAACGGACTATTGCTCAGACATGGGGGGTGGACACTGTACCGCATTTACGGGACTGGGCAAAAGACACGGATCATGCCATGATTGCCGAAAAAACAGTGTATAAAGACGAAAATGGGATCATAAGTGGGGACTCTGGAATAAATACAGGGATGAGATCTGCATTTCTCCTACGGTGGAACTGAGGAGTGAGAGACTCTTGGTGTTGGAGGGGGAAGATGAGATGGTGGTGGCACACACTCAGGGCAACTAAGAATAACGTTATTCGGTGGTAAACCAGTAGTGGGTTAACTTGATCTCCTGACCCGGGGGCATAGCTGCAAAGCTGCATAGCTGTGAAGCTGTTAAAGAGTGAAATCCTATGTGCTCCTGATGGTTGAGGGCGGTAATGTAATGCTGAAATCTTGTATAACTTTGCCAAAGATGTCTACAGAATATCTTTATTGCTGCAGTTTGTTTCTAATAAAAACTGTTTAAAAAACATGGAAAGTTTGTGAAAGAGTTATTGGAAGCAATACAATTGCCAAAAGAAGTGGCAGTGGTCAAGTGTGCTGTACATCAGTCAGGAGATGACTATGTGGTAGCTGGTAATCGATAGGTTGCCCAGTACTGTGCCAGAAATAAAATGGCAGTAAACAGGAAAATTGAAACAAGTGGAATCAGATGCCAACTTATGCTACTCTCAGCATTAGAAACATGGGATGAAGTGAGGCATTTGCAGGATGAGGTGGAAGTGAGTGAAAAGGAAGGTTGGATAAAATCAGGGTGTCAAAGGAGAGCAGAAAATGATGTGTGGATTTATCCAGACAGTAGACCGGTCATGCCAGATTTCTTGCTCTCACAAATGGCCAGAATGTACCATGGAGATAGACACATAGGCAGGGACGCCATGGTCAGACTCTTCAGATAGGAGTGGTACAATCCGAGATTTAGAACTGTCGCAGAGAGTCTTTGCCAGAGATGTTTGATTTGTCAACAGATAAACCCAGGTAGGAAAACAGTGGTCAGTTGGGGAAGAATTGGAATGGTAGAAGGACCATTTGTGAGGTTGCAGATAGATTTTATCCAGTTACCACCATGTAAGGGATTGAAGTACGTTCTTGTCATAGTTTGTTTGTTCTCACCATGGGTGGAGGCATATCCTACTAAAAGAAATGACAGCATAACAGTTGCCAGACTACTGTTAAGGGAGTTAATTCCACATTTTGGTTTTCCAGTAACTGTTGAATCAGATAGAGGATCTCACTTTAATAATGAAATAATTCGGTTAAACTGTGAAGCATTTAAAATTGAACAAAAACTGCACTGCGCATACCACCCAGAGGCTTTTGGAGTGGTAGAACAAATGAATGGCACAATAAAATCGAGATTGGCAAAGGTGTGTGCATCCACATCACTGTGTTGGCCAGATGCATTACCTCTTGTTCTGATGGAACTCAGAAATATTCTTGACAGAAATACAGGGTTGAGTCCACATGAAATTCTCATGGGAAGAACAATGAGACTTGCTTTTACACCAGGACACAAACTGTTGAGTACAACTGATGATCTGGTATTAGACCATTGTAAAGGATTGACTGACCTAGTGCGTTTTAGCTCTCACCACGTTGGAGAAAACGCATTTGCCGGGCAGCCGTATCAAGCACATGATCTCAATCCTGGAGACTGGGTGGTGGTGAATAATCATACCCGAGAGACGTGTCTAGCACCCAGGTGGGATAAGCCACGACATGTCATACTGGTTACAACAACAGCAGTGAAATATGCAGGTTTGCCTAACTGAATACATGCCAGTCATACCAAAAAGGTACCAGCTCCTGAGGAAGGAACCCCATAACTGACACCAGCAGTTGGGGTTGCTGAAGGTTGTACAGCTGAGGAATCTAGAATAACAGATTCTGAAGTAGCTGACCAAGAACAACCGAGCACAAGTCAGGAAGACTGGATACCAGTGGTTGACATAACAGATGTGATTATTAAAATGAGAAATAGAACAAGATTAGAAAGGCAAGAAACTAAAGAGGACTAGACAGGTGTAGAAGAACAAGCTCAGGAGAATGAAATTGAGATTGTTAGAGATCCTGAGCAGGATCAGATAAGGAAAGAAAAATATACTGAGACAGAGGTGAACCAAAATATTCACAGATCAGAGGAGGGACAGATAGGCTCAGAAGAACACGTTCAGGCTGCAGACAAGCAAAGTGCAATAAGACCTGAGCAGGACCAGTTAGGAAAAGAAGAACAAGTTCAGGAAGAAGAAGAACGAGTTGAAGTAAGACCTGAACAGGGTCAGATAGATGAAGAAGAACACGTTCAGGTGAATGGTGTCACAATAATAAGCCCTGAACAAGGACAGATAGAGAGGTACTCAGAAGATGGAAAAAATCAAATTGTGCCACAACATAACAAAAATAAAAGAAAACGAGAGAGACGAGGAAAGTGAAAGTGCAGTCCAAGCCAAGAAGGTCAGAAAGGGTGATAACTGACCAGTTGGTGTCAAAAGATAAAAATATCACTTAAAGACAATAAGTGAAGAACCTGAACAAGTGAATGATGTCATTAGTCAGTCAGGACAGTTAATTGAAAACCCCAGACGAAGAAGTCAAAGACAAAAAATCCTGAATAATAAATTCAAAGGTCCCGAATGGACCTATGTGATTCTTGAAGAACTTGAGAATCTAGATTTAAATGAAGAAAGTTACGAAGAAGTAATTGCAGAACAGATTGACGAAGGAGAAGTGAGACCTCTTGAGCTAATAAAAGAAATACAATTTCAAAAAATAAAGTAAAGAAAGAACAGAAATCTTCTTAGACTAGAATGGCTAAGAACAGAGTTGATGGAAGCCCAAAACGAAATTGTTTAATGAATTGTTGTAGAATCTTTATATGTAGCATTATGTTAGTGATTGTAATTTGGCTAATTTTAACAATAGCAATTCCTTATTTAATAAAAGTCGAAAAGAAAAATAATACTGACACAAATGGAAAGTTAGCTAACATAAAATAAGATAGAATAGAATTAGAAGCACCAGCTGATTTAGAAATACATCACACTGTGACAGATAATGACACTGCTTTAAATGTATTCACCAAGTTATTATTTCAATATGTAGACACTATGGATATTTGTGATTGTTACGTATGTATGTAATTACCAGCTTCAGCAGCGACGGTGTCACATATCACCATTTACCGTTAACATATGTCATTTCATAAAGTATATTAACCAGTTTGTTTATGGAACGGGAAGACTACAATATTATTATTCAAATATAGTGTGATATTTTCAGAGGTTCCTATTCGAAAGAATATGAATCCAGTACTTAGTAATCAAGCTGCACAGTTTATGGTTGAATTTTTCTTAACACAAAAGACAATAGATATAGCAGAAGGACATAAGAATAACCTAACTTGGGGGCGGAGCCGGGCCGGCGACCAAGATGGCCGCACGGGGTCCCGGCTCCGCCGACCTTCTTCCCTCACCGGCCGATTTGCTCGCCTGCCCCGTGCGGAAACGGAGCTTCTGCGCGTCGGAAGTGACGCCGAGATGAGGCGTCCGACTCTGGCGAAAATCCGTGCCCCATAGACGGAGGTGTGCTCCTTTGCGCGGTGCGGCCCGCCCGATGCCAGAAGCCGGGACCTCGCGCTGTACTGCCTCCGGCCGCCAGTCGAATAACAGCGGCCACACAGACCCGTGAGACGCCGGTCTCCCGTCATGGAGACCAGTATGCCCCTCGACACCGCTGGAGCCCGCTATCCCTCTGTGCTGTTTGCTTCTCCCCCCCCCCCCCCCCCCAGCACATTTAATCGGCAGCCGGACTCTGGGAACTGCTCTTTGTTTCCCTGGAGGTACACTGTTTGCTTATCTACATTGAATTGCGATTTACGCTCCGGCTCACCGGTGCCGGTGGGGGCACAATGATGCTGTGGTACTTCTTGGGCTGGGGGGGCCCGTATGCACCAGCCAGTGGTGGGGGAGAATGGCATCCTGTGTTGCTTTATTGTTGGGGCACTAGCGAATTACGACCCCCTGTCTGGCGGGGGCCGGTGACTCCGAAGCCTGTCTGCACTGCGCCGCGGTGGTGCTCCCTAAGAAAGTGGCGACTCGATGGGTTCTACCTAGTTATGGCGGCGGCCGAGTGTATTGGATACCGGGGGATGGTGAATGAATACCCCCAGGGGCCGGAGAAATACATTCTGGAAATGGCGTGAGGATGTTCTGCTTGCCTTTGGATCGATGATTAGCTGTACGCCGCTACCAGCTTTGCCCGTCACTCCTTGTGGTATACATGTTGCAGCTCCCTGCGGAGGAGCCGCGGCCAGATGTAGATCCGACTTAATGGTGGCTGGAAGGCGGCCAAGCTCCCCTAAGAGACTCCTTGGTGGCTCGGAGTGGATCGACTAAAGGATAACTGGCCCCGTGGGTGAAGGTTGATGGCGGTTAAGCGTACCGGGCCATGTGACGTCGCAGAGGCTTTGGTTCCTCCCGGAATGACTTGTGTGCTCCAGTTTGTATTTTTCTAACCTGGCCCGGCATTACATGACTGGTGTAATTTGTACTGTTGATCTTGCGGGCCCGTGGGAGTCGAGTGCGCTCGGGGCGCCATTGTTGCTACTTGGGGAGATCTATACTCTCCTGTGGGACTTGAAATGCTGAGCGATTAATACTATCCTGTTTAAGTGGGTGCTCCCAATGTTATGACTTTACTCTCGAAGCAATTGAAACGTTGTGTGACGGTGGGGGGGGGGGGGGGGGGGTCGGGGTGCCCGTATCGGGAATCTTCCACATATTTTCTCTTCCTATCGTGGGCTGCTAGTTATCCTTTCTGTTCCTCTCTTCTTCTTTAACTTATGGTGTGTTATTGTCTCTCTCTCTTTTCTCTGATTCTCTTGTCTATATTTCGGGTTCATATAATGGGCGACAGGCACGCTGCTAGGGGCGTAGGCCGTAGCCACATGCAGGGGTGCAGGGTGGGGGGATGGGGGAGGGGTGTTGTTGTTTTTCTTCCTTTCTTTTTCGTTTCTATGGCCTTCCTTATTTTTGTTGCTCTTGGCTAGCCTTTACTTTCTTCTTTTCTTCTCTTACTTGGGATCTCCGTGGAGATAATCCTCCTCATGCTCTTCTTATTTTGAACGATGAGGGTGGTTTTTAAATGCTTTGCCATTGCAGCCTGGAACTGTTCGGTGGGAGAACTGCTTTGCTTTTTGACTATCCTGATACTGTATTGGAACATACATACCTTACCGACAGTATTCCGGACTGTGAACATCCTGCTTCTCGAATATCCCCTGATTTGTTATGTTTTAAGTGTAATGCCACAGATCCTGCTCTTTCTATTTAATCTTAAAACGAAACCTTCTTTAATCCTGTTACCTTCTGGTAAGAATGCTTTCCTGGGTTACAACCGAGTATTTGCGGAGCGGAGCTTCGTGCTGTAATGGACTATTTGTCTTGTTTTATTCGCTCCCGTCCTGATGGCTGACCATGATGGTCTGCACTGCTTTGATTGTAACTGATTTAAGTACCAATAAAGGTTTACCAAAAATAGAAGAAAAAAAAAAAAGAAGAACCTAACTTGCTCATTAAAAGAAGAAGAAAAGAGATTTTTGCATTTAGTTGAAGAAAGGAGGCAGGACTTTCAGAAGAAAGCTACAGAACAGAAAAGCCATATTTCATCATGGGCTGAGAAGGAAGGAATTTATACACCTGGCAAGACACATGCTGCGATGTGTCTAGGTTTCGAAAAGAAAGGGGAGATATGTCTCCATAGATTAAAGACTGACTATAACAACATATTTATTGGTTCCAGTGAATGTGAACATAACTTTTTGATTATTGGAGGTTGGGGACTAAAAGGGGGAACTGATCCGGTATTTCCTGGAGTGTATTATGTACGTGGGAATAAAGCTTATTTTAAGCTACCCGCACAATGGTACAGGAGTTTCTATTTTGGAATAGAATTCCCTAAAGTTTACCATGTGAAAAGAATCACTGAAAGCAATGAAAACGATAAAGAGCAAATCCTTAATAAAAGAGCTTGTTTTTCAGAAATAGTAGGGCAACATATTTAGTGCATTGATACCTTCAGTGGGAGTAATTTTAAATTCATGAAGAATTTGTCAATTATCCACAGTAATTAATCGCTTATCGACTGATACTGCTGGAGGTTTCTTAATGATCAATTCAGAAATGGTTGCAATTAAATCAATGGTTTTACAAAATCGACTTGCTCTTAATATATTATTGGCTAAAGAGGGCGGAGTCTTTAAAATGCTGAAAGCGCAACATTGTTGCACTTATATTCCGGATAAAAGTGCAGAAATTGGAGGGTACATTCAAAATAACTCAAAATTGAAAGAAGATTTGAAACCCCTGGATGTTGATAATGTAAGGAAGAAATTAACAAATAGCATGACATCGATAGGGTCTTGGTTTTGCTAATACAGGTAAAAGTTTTGTAGGCCAAATAATACAACCTATATTTGTAATAACAATAATAGCTTTAGTAATCATGACATGGTGCAAATGTTGTAGAAAGAGAGGAAGATATGAAATAAATAAAAATGGAAAGAAAAGAAAATATGAAGAGATTCAGAAAGAAGAAATGAAAGTAGAATTGTATAAGAAAATGAAAAATTTGAAAGATAACAATGAAGCGGGAAATGAAAAGAAAGGAAAGGGAATTGAGATGTGTTGAAGTTGGCATCTCGTTAGGTAGGAGTAGTTTTGGTGGTGGTACAACTGCCATCAGAGAGGGATTGATGGAGCAAGGACTTGTATAAAAGAGACTTGCTTGGATGCAATCCTCTAATATAAACCTGTAACGTTGTATTAATAACGTATTGTGTAACTAATATGTACCATATTATATATTTTTTTAGCTAGACGAAGCTTGCATATGCGTTTTACTAACAAGTAACCCGAGTGGAACTTAAAATGGCTGCTAATGCGGGAAACTGTACTGCGCATGCGTCAACTACATCCACGCAGAATGAAGTCTTACGCTTAAAGGGAAAATTCTGCTTTGGCGTAAATACATCTTAAATGACTGCTTGGAAGCTCACATGCTAAGCATCTACTTTGCAGAAATTAAAATGAGCTATTTACTAAATTCTAATGTGGGAGTCTTTATAAGTAAATAGAATTGGAGTAGAGATAGGTGGTATACAGTGAAATCATTTTATTTTGAAATTAATACGTTTTCTTTTCACCTCTCTATTAGTTCGTATTTGGGCCTCGGAACGATGCTAAAGTCTACACTACACGTGACTCCTCAAGCAGGCACAGTGATGCCAAGCCAGATGCCATGATGTCAAATCTTGAAACATGTCCAAGGCTGGCCTCGGTACATGTCTTGGGAACTTGCTGGACATCCTGCAAACTCAATTGTAATATGTATACATTGTTGTTGATAAAAATGTTAATACGGGTGGGAAATAAAGCTTGGGAAAACAAATTGATGGGCGGGAACATAAAACAAAGAACTAAAGAAAATTATTAAAACTTAGCATGATGTGATGATCATTCCCCTTAGCTTGTCCAATCAGAAATCGGAGGTTCATAAAGTTGAAACATTTAGGGGTGGTACATGCCATTAGAAAGGTATAATTGAGTTAGTTTAGTTAGAACAGTAGGCAGTTTCAGCAAGACTAGAATGCTGAGAGACCGGGATGCTGTCCGAGTGCTGATCGAATATTGAAGAAGCAGCATTAGAATTTTCAAGCCAAATAATTAGAAGATCGCGGAAGAATCGAGGAGGTAATCTATTAGAAGAAGATCGCGAAAGAATCAAGGAGGAAGTTAGTGTCAGAGAGGGGTGGAACACAGGCGTCGAATCCAGAAGAGGTCATCTATCCTGTCCTGAAGTCTTTGTCACCTGATCTATCCCAGGGGACCCATCAATTTCTTGGCCAAGGGGCTGATTTCCACACAATCCTAGGTAATTATATTTCTGTGCAGTATGTCAATGTGCTGCTCTCTCTCTATCCTCTTTATCCTGAGGTACTGTTACTGTGATATTCTCATTTAAATAGATAACTAAATAGTGGTTAAACTGATCTTACTTCCTCGGAGAGATGGAGTTTGTACTGTAATTTCTTTGGCTCAAATGATTTTAACTATATAAAACATTTAAACTTTTCCAAAGTCTGTTGTTATTTAATAAGATAGAAGATAAAATAAACCTAGGTCATTTCACCATCAACTAGTTCCAACTAACAGGTCCATTGATCAGAGGAAAGAACTTTTTGATCAGTGAACAGATTAGTTAATGAAACAGGTAACTGATCTTATTAACGCATTTATAAAAATGTACCCCCAGCGGTGATAACCAGCCTATGTGAGTGAGTGTTTGTTTATGGGCCCACATGAATATATGGTGATAGTTCCGGAGGTTGGTAACCAGCTGGATCACTACTCTTTGATGGCATATTTCATGTAGTCTCCTAATTAATTTCTCATTTAAAACTTCAAACTATATCGGGTGTCTGTCATTCTTATGAGAATGTTTCAGCATTGAAAATTGAACTTTATCAAAAATGTGTTTGCGACAGGTCCAATTGGGGAGCACCAAAGTCTGTATCATGACTACAGTGGTATAATCATTTAACTGACAAGTTTGCGCTCGCTGACATAACTGTGAAATGTAAACACAAATTTGAAAATGCAATAGGTGAAAAGGAAATGCTCAGCTGCTCCCTAAACGCGATGTTCTGAAAGAAGCAAGCTACCAAGTTTTTCTTATCTACCCAGTTCCCACAAGTACAAAATGTATAGCTATTTTTACATAAGCAGGCCTGGCTGAGTCACCAATAACGCTGACCGGTGATACTTCCTTATTCGCGATATTCAGGGGACGATGGAAGCCATAAATATATCCCTGCCGCAGCGCCACACGGAAGCAATTATGGGAAAAGCCGGCTCAGCTCCCGCTCTAGGAGCAGACTCAAATGAAAACACACCTAGCAGTGCGCTCGCCCCCGTTCCAGTCAAGTGCATGAACTCCATGTCCTGGAAAATGCCCGCCCCTTTTCACGGTCACGCGGGAAGAATGATCTGGCTCGCGCTTTCACTTCAGGAAGGACAGGCTGCTTAGGAGAAGGAGAGATCGTTGCGCGTTCGCGCTCCTTTTCAGTCTGACAAAATACCAGTCGCGAACGGCTGTTGTGTGTCGCATACGTCATCTTTGTCACCTTCGCGTCGAACCGTCGCCTCAGATTAGTACTTTGAGAGGCAGACAGTTTGGGGTGACAGTTATTATTCTGCTGCTCCCACCTGTTTCATTCAGCAGTCAAGGCGCCCGTGGCGCCGTTAGTGACACACAGCGAGTCGCACATAACCATCTTCGGTTTCACGTCAGTTCAGTAAATAAACACACGCCTCCCCCCAACCAATCCTTGTTAAGTTTTTAAATTAATCTCCACCAAAGTTCCACACTCGCTTTTCATCACAGACTTGTGCACGCGCCTTGATTTTCCCTTCATTCAGAAAAGGAAAAAAAAGCACGGCGAGACGAAGGGGGAGGAGGCTGTAGGGAGGGAGCGGCCCAGGCTGACACAGAGAAAGAGATCCCAGGGAGGACGTGAAACACCGGCAGGAGGTGGAGTGAGTGACCCCCGGCAGGCTCCTCTCGGCATGGCTGTCTGAGGCTGATGCGCTGTGCCCCTGAGAGCGGGAACTAGTGATTCCCCTCCTGCTTCCAGGTCAGGTTGAGCGTGGGTCTCCTTTCTGTGTGTGGGGTCGCGCTGCAGCCGGGCGATGCCGGATCAGATCACCGTGTCGGAATTTGTGGCCGAGACCAATGAGGACTACAAGGCGCCCACTGCCTCCAGCTTCACCAGCAGGATGGGGCAGTGCAAGAATACGGTGGCGGCGATCGAAGAGGTAAAGGGGCGTGGGGGGCCGAGAGAGGGCGTCGCCCTACCTGGGGCTCGGGCTCTTAGTGTGCCCGGCTCCGCCTGGGGGCCTCAAGACATTGGATTTGGGGTGGATATGGGCAATACCGGCACCAACATGTGTATGAAGGTTGTGGGGCAGCAGGCGGAGTCAAACATTGGGTTAACTCTGGGATACTTTTGGATAAAAGGAGAACGGAAACGATAGTAGCGCGCCCTGCTAGGGATACACTGCTGTGGGAAGCTGGGAGAGAGGGTTGGGGGTCATCGAGAGGTGGATGCTGAGGCACATATTCGTTAAGTTCCTAGCAGTGGCCTGTGTGTAGGGTTTGAACGGGTTTACATGGAACTGGACGAGGGCAACAGGCCACTGAATGGTCCGCGGCCATCTGAATATTCAGATTTAATGTGTCAAGGACTTTTTCTGCTTGGGGCGGAGGGAGTTGCTAGAGCATTCTCTACTGGAAAATAAAGCTAGGCAGGCCGGAGAGAGGGGTGGAATGAAAGGTATGTGGGAGGTTTGGAAGTAAAGGTGAGCTTGAGAGGCCAATGGGGAGGGAGAGGAGAAAACCGGAAATAGGAAGTGGAGAAGGGAAGGGCAGGTATAGAAGAAGAATGACAAGAGGGAATCCAAAGCAGAGACCCAGCTCCAGTAACTTAAATGGAGTTAACTTTTGGGCAAGGGACAGATCGTTTTTCCACTTTACGTCTGAGATTGTTCGGACAGGCTTGATAGAGGGACAACGGGGGAAGTACATCAGAGCTGTAAAGACCTATAAGCGAGGAACACTTCCTTCCATATAGCTGAGAAATTTTGAGCACAAAAAAGTCAGCAGTTCCATGAGGACCGATTATGACAGAATAGTACATATTAAAACCTAAGCCTATTTTTTTGCATCCACGTTTACATTCTAGAAACGGAATAACTGTAAGCAAGGATAACCTGGTTGTAGTGACTAAATATAAACCCCATTGAATACTTAATAAGATGATATGAGGCACCTCAGAGGATGGCAGTAAGTGCCAACGATTGATTAACATCCGATGTACAGGTAGCGAGCACAATTGCCTCACCCCACATGTAACTGCCTATTTATTTATTTAATGCAATTTTATATAGCTCGAACATTACCTGAAGGTGTCGGAGCGCTTTACAAAAGAACAAGTTGCGTTACATAAGGACTTTGGATTACATGAGAGATAATGAGTTTTGGCCTCCTAAAAGCCATCCCGTGGTTTTACCACGTTATGATTTGGCTTAAACAAATAGGATTATCACACTATTTGGATGTACCCTCCCTCGGATTTGACCATGGCATGTAGTAAGGTTAAGTTATCCTTCTGGAATTATATGAGCAGTACTTTGCAGCATGACTCCAGGCTAGGATCCTTGACTACATCATTCCTCTTGCTTAAAGATATACCCCAATTTGAACCTCTGATGGACGAGATATGCCCACAAATGGCCAAATCATTGTATCTTAAATTTAGATATGATGTCTTACAAACAAATGATAAGAAATCAAAATGGGCTGGCAATCGTAATGACCAAGTTCATGACAAATGTACTTTTTGTAAGCACTTAATTGAAGTCAAGGAAGATGATGCACACATTTTTTTCTTCTGTCCCTTATATGACACTCCTAGGAAAAGATGGATCAAACCCCTCTGCATTTCCTTGGAAGTAAGGCACTGCAGAGAGGCAGAACGTTTACTGAAGTATGATACCTCACGACTGGTGGTTTTTTGTGTATCTAGATTTCTCACAGGTGTGATGGCCATTAGAGCTAAAAAGGGTTTTAAATTGTGATATCCTTCTACTTTTTTGCACTTTTGGACACAAGTTGTTTTAAAAAAATTTCAACTGTTGTTATTAACCCAGCAATGAATCCTCCAAATATCTAATTACGTCGGTCAATTAGATGATGTTTGCGATTGCTAATTAGTGATTTAGAGGTGTGTGATTCCCAGATTTTAAATATAAATTCCTTTCTTAGATTTTAATTATTTAATCATTTTAAAATATTTATTGTACTTCACATTTTTTGTTTTTATTGTAAATGGATGGACTTGGGTAAATTGTGATGCTTTCCGCCCAACACACTGTGATAATGAATGCTATTGCTAAGATCTGGTCCGAAATGTGTTATATTATATTTTCTGTACTTTTATGGTCTAAAAAAGGCCGAAATAAAGTTAAATTGAATTGAGTTACATAAGAGATATAAGCAGGAAAAAAGTTGCAAATGTACAAGTGGAGCGAAAGGAGGAAAAATTGCAAATGTACAAGTTGTAAAGTCACTCAATGAAGAGATACAGATAAGCTCTAAAATCACCTAGGAATGGAAGTGGGTACAAATGTCTACTACATATACTAGTGGTTAGAGATACATATATATATACAGATTCACTCAGGATAACATTTTAACAGCAATAAGTCTTGGACCATTATATATTACATATTTACAGAGTAGGAAATTCTTGCCATCGCTCAGCCAGGTGTTCCTGTGGTGTTGCACTCAAGGGTGGTGGTCTTGGGTCTTGGTAGACCTATACAGGTACAGGTCCTGCTGGCCTCAATATAACTTCAAACTGGGCTGGTGTAATAAAATTGCGTTGTTTTTTAAGTATCCATGTTGTATGATTGCCTGCACAATAACCCTGACTGTATTGCAGGTTACTCCAATATTTGAAAGCTTAACCTGTATACATTAGAGCCGGCTGATACTATAAACAAAAAAAACCAGGAGAACAGACTGCAATACTGCAAGAAAAATACGAATAGATTTTCTTTTGAAATGGTGTGAACTGTTATAATGTATTTAATGCATGGGTTTGTGCTGAAAATCAAATGTAAAAAATCAGTGAACGCATGCCTCAGTTTCTATATTTATTTGTGCATTTGCTTTTGGTGTGCAATAGTTAACATAATAAGATGTAATGTAATGTAATGTATTACTTGTAAAGCGCACTGTTGCCAACCGGTTTCCTGGCGCTGTATACTGCTGGGGAACCCGTCCTGGCTTTCCCTGTGGGATGGTCCCTACTGGGAGTCCCCAAGGTGGAGCCAGGCATCCCCGGCGTTGATGGGGCCGTTGTGGAGATTAGGCAAGCTAATGCCCAGAGTTGCCGAGTGGGACCCCTGGTTAGAGTAGGCACCGAGGCGAGAATCCTCGAGTCTGCTGACCTTGGTCCACGACCCTGCCGCGTCGGGAATTGAACCCTGGTTCTGCTTCTGCTTCCGGGTCTGCTGCCTCTAACCAGTGAGCCACACCACTCCACTATCAGGATATGTAACAAGATGCCTGTTACATATCCTGATATGTAGAATCTGCAAACATTTACCCTCACAGGCGGAGTTTACTATTTGGGATAATCCAACAAGTGTCCGGAATATTCAGGTTCATGATTTTAGGAAGGTTGTGGACAATGGGTGTTCATTGATTGAGGTGCTAAATTTAGGAAGTTTTTGCAATACTGTACATATGGAGTAAAAGAATGGTCATGTTAACTATAGTGGACTGACCTAAAGAGGACAAGTCACAAGTACAGGAGGAACAGGTGTGTAGATCTGTTAGGATATTAAAACTGTAGACTCTGACGCTTTATAATTCTTTGAGAATTGGGTCCTAAAAAGCAGATGAGGGTGACAGGTAAGAAAATGAGATTTCTTAGCGCATAACCCAGAAAAAATTTGAATTACTTTTTAAAATGTTCTAATTTTTTTCTGCTGATTGTTTGATTTTGTGGCAGTTTGTGTGCGGGCATGTGTTGTCTGGATCAGCGGTACGCAGTATGGGAAGTGCATAAATGTTAAAGAGCATGCATGACTTGCCGATCCCAGACAGAGAAAGAACACAAGCCATCTCCTAACTAATGATTGCTCCTTTACACTGTTTTGTGTATCTCCTGCATAATTTTATCAGGACTAACTGGAAACTTAGCCTTACCTTCCTATGACGTACATAGGAAATGACAATCGATCTTTGAGATTAAAAACATACTTAATTGAAAAGGACTGGGACACTAACCAGATGCTTTCAACATGTAATAGTTTTAGTGGCAGTGCCATGTGATCTCTTGAAGTTGGTTTTCTTGTTGAATATGCCAGTGTCAATTAGGTGGGCCTACATTGCAGGCTCTTGGCTTTATTTTTACGTGTATACTGCTGACTTGATTGGGTCTCCTCATCGCACCCATATCGGCTCAACATTGACATGCATACTAATTTCAGGAAAGAGCTCAATAAAACCTTTTGCTTCGTCATTTTAACTCAGCCTTTCAGTTTTTTGTAGTGTCCCTACATGAGTGTACTCCAATATTGTCTTCCTTTCATGTTTTCAACTTTACTTTTGTTTATTTTATGAAGTATGTGGGATGTTTTTTTGTACTTTTTGTGAATGGTTGAAATTTGCAATTTTTTTCCTCTGGCCCAGGGATCTGTCAATGTAGAGACTACAGTTATATTTGTATTGATTCCACTTGGTTCACAAATACTGTTTGACTACATTGCTAATTCCAGACCACATTCATCACGTCCATGTTTTTACTACGCTTTAAATCTGCTCCATTTGCAACATTTTTGTTTCCAAAATCATGGATAATTAAACTTGCTTTAACACTAGAGATTTTGTTGTGGATCAGGGTCTTTAAATCAACAACTTTAGGAAAGTCCCTGCTCACTACTGGGCACAGGGTCGAAAGACCTTGGACAGAAGAAGAGAATTAATCCCACACATACTAATTTGCAGATTTTACTCATGCAGAAACATTTTATGGACATTAATCTACACAATTTTAATGCATTATTGTATTCTATGAAAATATCTTTGGGAAGGTCGAAATCTAACGTTTTCTATTAGTTTATGTTCAGTTTAACATTTTTGTTTCATTGAAAGTCGCGCATCTTTCATTACTGGCATTCCTAATGTTGGGTAAGAGAAAGGGAAAAAGTGCATGCAGAAGTCTTTCTAACTTAATTTATGCAGTTATCAGGGGTGTGGAATTTAATACAATATCTACTAGTCCAAGGGACAGGTTGCTTCATGTAAATGTATTGGCATTTATATAGCGCACTACTTACCCGTAGGGTCCCAAGGCGCTTCGACCGCTGCGAAACCCTTCCTGGCTTCCCTGAGAGATGGTCCCTTAATGGGTATCTCCAGGGTGAGACCAGGCATCCCCGGTGGTCTGGTGGGGCCGTTAGTGAAGATGAGGCAAGCTAATGCCCAGAGTTGCCGAGTGTGATCGCTGATCAGAGTGGGCACCGAGGCAAGACCGAGGCAAGAGAATTATCGAGTCCGCTGACCCTGGTCCAGAAACCTGCCGCGCCGGGAATCGAACCCTGGTCCCGGGCCGTCCTCTGCTCTCGGAAAACTACTTGTCCTATAAAAAAATCCACTTGTACCTTTTGGTGCCTCATAGTGCAGCAACACATTATGGCAGCAATCTCATTATAGAAAAGCTCTGATGTTGGCCTTTCTGATTAAGCCAGGGCTAAATACAATAGTAAGGTTTGAATTCTAGCTGTTTCCTTACTTTGCCACCTTTTCACAGAACTACATACTGGGGCTGGAGATTGCGTTAAGCAATACTTCCATGGTTTGAATGACCTTTTGAATCTGAGCAAACCTACTTAGCTGCATGTTTTAGGGGTTTTCGCTAGTTCTTCTCTAATCTTTTCCCAAACTGAGAAAGGTGGGAAATTTACACCTGGCAATGGAAAAAGTTAACTTTCTTCCAGGTTTGGGATAAAAGTGGTTGGAGGGAAAGTGAACTTGTAAATGCTCAACAGATTATCCCATGAGCACATCGACACATGCATTTCTGCTCATTCTAAAAAGCAGTTCACAAATATTTTCTAGGAGGAAAATTTCCTGGCCTAATTCTATAAATTTTTGTGAATTCATGAAGGCCTTTAATGCAAGGACATATTCCATGGGTGCAGATTTGTGAATTTCTTTAAGAATTAGACCTCTAATTAGGTCTGTAGTTAACCTAGACATTTTGTTTTTTATTAAAAATCTGTCTATCCATTCATCAACTTGCTTCCGCTCTTTCCCAAGGAGCATATAAAGTAGTTTGCCAGGGACTACTGTGGCAATTTGTGCTTTTTAAGACACAAAAAAAATTGTTTTTGACAATGTTTGTTATAATCGTGAGGGTCTGGTAACTCCGACAAAGTTTTACGAAAATCATATCAAAAGAAGACACATTGACAAACCAAAAGGCTGACCACTAATATCAGACATATTGTCTTTGCCACTGCTTGTGTTTCATGTTTCTCATTATCTTGTTGAAGCTGGTTGCACTGATTTTTCCATTCTAGCATGCATCAACACATTTGACTAAATGATCCTTCAAAGAAATGTTACCTACTATTTCACTTTAGTTTAGCAAAACCTTTTTTTCCTAGTGTCATTGTTTTTTGTGAACATGTTATTTTGAAAGTAAAGGATCATCAATCTTGTTTTCAAGCTTCTGCAGATGTTTACTCCCAGAATGCTCTTGAATTAGATGCAATGTATGTATCATCATATTGTTAAACTTTGAAAACGTGTGTACACATTTTTACACTGAAACATCTGTCAGTAGTGCAGTCCAGGCTTACAACATTTCCTTAAAGCACTCACCCTATAAGAAAGGCTTTTTATTGATAATCCACTGGTTACTCAATGACCATTTTAATCTGACCTGTGATAAAGGGCAGTTTTGGAGATCCCAAGGTCAGTTATAAATTATTTTCTCTGCACCCTTCTTTTGATCCCGCACAGTTTATCTATATGTTTGTTACGTCTTCCCCTCCCTATTGCTCCAACTCTGTCGTTGGCTTGCATGGAGGTGTGTTAGCAGCCCTATGATGAAGTATGCCTCAGATTTCTGTGGGTGAGGGCAGTTTTACAACATGTTTCTAGTCCAGTTTCCTCTATATTACATCTTGCTTAGCCTAATTTCTATGTGTGTGTAGAGTTGCATTTTAGGAGGTCGGAGTGGGGCGTTTTCCTCCTCTTTATTTACTGTGTGTGTGTACCCCATGGTGCCTGCCACACAGTGCAGGGTTTTACTTGGGGGTCCCTTAGGTACCCCCTTAGCTCCCAATCAGAGGCTGGAAGATAAAGGGGGCCCTGCTGTGGGCCCCAAAAGTCACTTTCCGACAGCCTTTTCGTATCGGGCAGACTGACTCAGAAACATTGTTGCAAATTGACTTCGTAATCTCTTGGTTGGAAACGCAGTCCGTAGAGCTGTATGATGCGAGTCTGACAGACACAAATTCCGGCAATTGCGACTGTCGGAAGGAGGCTTTCCGTCTGACATCGTAATCAGCCCCTAAGTGTTTGGTTATGATGAGGCAAGGGACCATTCTTGGTTCTTTTGGTCCATTTTGATTGGGTGAGTTCTTAGCTTGTTCCGAAAGTCTAGTAGATTTGGATTGAAATCAAGCTCTTTAGGTAAACTGTTTTTTTGCTTTTTAGCAAGAGCAGGCCTTTTTTGGAAGGTTTCAATTTTTAGCCTTTAGAATTTCAGGCAGGCAAGGGGCTATGCGCGTATGTCTTTCTCGTTCTGTGATCTTTTTTTATTTTTTCTGGTGGCTAGGCATTCCAAGATGTAGAATTATATGCATGACAAACCTCACTGAATTCTGACTTCAAAGAAAAACAAGTGAACTTTGTTTGCATTCACCCTTGCACCAGTGAAGGTCGTTCTTTGGGGAGGACGTCACCGGATTAAAGGACGCTGTTGGAGATTACCTGACTGACGCTGCACCTTGCCGCACTTCGCGGGTGCCGCTTCGTGTCGCAGGACCCCTGGAAGTGCTGCTCTGCTCCCTGGGCTCTGGTGCTGTGGACTGCGGGGGCAGAAGGTGCGGGCTACCTGAACGCCGCAGGGACTCTGTTGCCCAGGAGTCCCTGCGAGACCTCTACACCTGGTCTGCGTTCACTGATTGGCCCCGCCCTCCTGCCATCACGCACTATAATCCCGCTGACCGCTAAGCCCAAGAGGGAACTTTGTTTGCTTTCACCCTTGCACCAGTGAAGGTCGTTTTTTGGGGAGGACGTCACCGGATTAAAGGACGCTGTTGGAGATTACCTGACTGACGCTGCACCTTGCCGCACCCGCTTCGCGGGTGCCGCTTCGCGTCGCAGGACCCCTGGAAGTGCTGCTCTGCTCCCTGGGCTCTGGTGCTGTGGACTGTGGGGGGAGAAGGTGCGGGCTACCTGAACGCCGCAGGGACTCGGTTGCCCAGGAGTCCCTGCGAGACCTCTACACTTGGTCTGCGTTCACTGATTGGCCCCGCCCCCCGGCCATTACGCGGCCTACTTAATCGACCTAGGATCCCGCTGCATGGGAGCGCCGGGCGAAGCCCAGGCCAAGGGCGGGCCCGTCTAAGCCCGTCAGAGCCTGAAAGAGTCTGAACTGGGCTACCCCCTTTGATTGTGTTCCACGGGGCCAACTATTGTGGATTTAAGGTGACTATTCAGTATCCATTTTTGTTACGAACTCAATTAACTCACGCCCTATGAAGTATGGCACCGAAAATTCTGAAAGGTCAAAAATTGAGTTACAAGGGAGTAGCAGGGGGGATCATAGGCCCGATTGATGCTTTTATCACCATGGCTCCGTCGGCCCTAGAAAAGGAGATCGACCAAACGGTTCGACGCATATCCCTTGAGCCTGCCCTTCAAAAAAGATCATCACTTGGGCATATTGCTTCAGCGGCATCACCAGCGAACGCCAAGACTCAAAGTGTTCCCTTTACTGAGATTAATCCAGAGCACACAGGTATTTCTGATATAAGTGGGGTGGATGCCAGCTTGGTGTCTTTTATGGCTTATCCGAGCACTGATGCCGGAGCCAGGAAAAGTACTGAGATAATAAAAGGCCAATTAGTTGGACAGCAATCTTTAGAAAGCACACCAGTGCCCGCATTAAAGCGCAAACGTGGCGGCAAAACTCATAAGGGGGGACGTGCTAAGAGGACAAAAGAACCATCACCCAGTCAGAAGGCAGGTATCCATAAAAAGACCTCCACTCATGGGGAACCACCAGTGCTTATCCAAACTAATTCCACCCTTGAAACTATAGATATTGATCTAAGTGGTGTTGAAGACACACCCTGCACCTTAGAAAAAATTGAACTCCTGGTAAAGTCCCTAATTTTGCCAGTAGTTGAGCGCTTAAAAAGGGTAGGTACACAGTTGGAAGCCCTGCAAAATGCCACTCAGGCCAATTCTGAAATACTCAAGAACCTGGTGAAGGTAAATCAAGCGCCAACTACTGCACCTAATCTACCCAAACCCCAAGTAAACACGCAGAAATCTACTCCCAAGCGAAAATCGTTACATGGAAGCACTGTGCCTTCTGGGTTAGGGGGAAGATAAGATTAAAGGGAAGCCACCTAAACCAGTAGGTGAGACACGCACTGCTAAGGAGGACGGATACAACCTTAGGACTACACTCAAGGGGCCACAGACTAAAGACATCATGCCAGACCAAGTAACACCGGAGGTCTTAAACAGCCGGAATTACATTAAAGGAGTGGACCTACCAAGGGATTCTTATCCGTATGTGATAGTCCTAGTAGGGGTTCCAGAGTGGCAAAATAATAGGGTGGAGTCCTTCCAGGAGTTGAAAAACAAGGTGATGTTCTGGTTAGAGAAAAATCGGCCACTTAGACCATATCTACAGGGGACATAATTAATGTCAGACGTGTACAGTCAGTGGGACATAAGGCTAAGGACGTTGAGGGCGAATGTATTTTAGTGAACTTCAGATACCCTCATGTGGCTCAATTTATCAGTGGTTTCCCGAATTATAACAGATGGGGTGGGATTATGACTTTTGTCCTAGGTTACTTCTATCCACGGGCCCCCCAAATGGCTGGCATGAGGAGTTCACATCCGCCATCTTATAGGTCAATTTGGGCCAAAAGAAGACATCCTGCCAATATCCTGATAGCCCCTTTTATTCATAGAGGTTATTCTCAAAACATTTTTCATAACGCACAGGGTGCAGTTTAATGCACTTTCTGACTTAGGTGGGATAGATTGACATATAAGGGGGGATAGAAAACCTAAAGATCAAGAAACCCCCCCTTATTCAGGATAACCTGGTTAAACAATTGAAAAATGGTTCATTGTGGCTAGAAGAAAACCGTTCAGAAGCAAATTTGAAACTGGTTGACGATTTTACCATGCCGATTGGCCTAAACGAACCACAACCCAGGTTAGTCAACCCTCCTACCAGCACTAATATCAAGCTTGCAACTTGGAATATTGCAGGTTTAAGGAATAAACTAGACGACCCTATCTGGAGAGATTCCATAGGACTAGCAGACGTAATTAGCCTACAAGAAACTTGGGATCAAGGGAGCAATCTTAGCCTGGATGGATACTCTACATATTTCCACCCTGCAATAGCTTCGGCAATGGGGAGGGCGAAGGGGGGACTAGCCACACTAATATCTGCCACGATCCCAGGAACTCATTCCCAGATAGAAACGGGTTCACCATATTGTCTGGCAGTGCAAATCACTTGTGAGGGGGCTGGTAAGATATTAAATAAAAATGAAGAAAAAAAAAAAGAAAATAAGTGAATGCATTCCCGGGTGGGAGTGATTGTTGCAATTCCTTTACACCTTTTGAGATGTGTTGCTGCCTGGAGAAGGCTTTAGGTGAAGCAAGGGCATGTTTGGGGGAGGCAAGCTTGTAAAGTGTTGCCAACTTCTAGGTGTGAGGGAATCGGGGCCTCTTTTGTTTCCCTAAAGACTGAGTGGAATGAGACGTTTTCGTTTTTATAGTAGAAAACGGGTGATTAATATTGTTTAAGCATACTGACACACCACAGAATACAGTTGTATCATCTGTGGCAAAACATATCGAAAGTTTTACTGTTTAGCCTTTGTTTATGCTTTTAAAATAAACTTTGTTCATCCTTACTGTGCTTCATATTTACCATTTATTACAGTTTGATATTGTAGGAATACTACATATGAGAGAGTGTATAAACTTTCTTTTTCACTTTTTCTGTCCTTTGCATTTTGGCTGATATACAGACATGTGAGTGGCTGGGACATGTTTAATTCATTTGTTAAACTTTGTATCTAATTTCTTAAGATTGGTATGGCAATTTGCTTGATGTAATCCACAACGAATGTGCAGCTCGAAGTAGCCAAATATGCATCTTGACCCCTATTGATTTTAGAATCATACTGTTCCCATTGGTACTCATTGATGATAAAGTTAGGTGTCCAGTATCCTGAAATTCATTTGATTGTGAAAGTGTGGGACATTGTTTGGCAATTTGTTTGACTCGTATCTCTATTTCCGTGTTTATTTCACATTACTGTTTCAAAATGTACTCATTGTGAGTTCATTCTGAATTCATCTGCACGCCAATGTTAAATTGTAATAGCTTCACGGTTAATCTGCCTTCAATAGGTGTCTCTAACAATTGAGCAGGAATGGGGAGTGCAGAATTCCTGGAGCACTCCTCAGTTTGACCTGCAAGAGGAGAACTCTGTAGTTGCAATGGGTATTTGTTGAATGCGATTGCAGAAGAATGAATCCGATTTAGGGAACTCCTCCCTCACAATCCAAACCAGCTTTTGAATTTTAATAACCACAATATATCATCCGCTATAGGTTGGTAAGTTGCAGAGGTATTCAGATGGATCCAAGCAGCTTCTTGGTTTTCCCTAGCTTGAGTAGCTCCTCTTGAATATCAACCAGGGTAGGTAACTGTCTCTCTCATAGGTCACAATCCTCATTGAAGATAATTAAAAAAACAAGTTGTACTCCATTTATTCTCATAATGGTTACATTACTGAGATTTTGCTGGTGTACGGTAAATTGGACATTGGTTGTTGGTATGGTAGTTGCAAGAAAGTCTTGACACTTTTTTTTTTAAAGTTGTGGGGCGATGGTTACATATTTCAATTGCTCATGTGCTGTGTCAACTAATAAAAGAATATTTAAAAAAGTTGGTAACAGATGAATATGAACTTTAATGGACTGCTGTGTTTTTTTTAATGTTTCTAGGTACCAATCACCTCTTGCCTGCAGTCTAGCAAAGTCAGTTAGGTTAAGTGAACACATGAATTTTTTAGTGATCCTATGTAGCGTATAAATGCTCTAGGTGCCTCCGCTCGATATGCTACGGTGGGAGGTTCACAGGGTGAGCTCCCACTGGAGTTCCCCATCTGTTACCATCCTAAAAATGGTAAGAGCTGGAGAGTACAGGTGAACTCCGATAAAATCCCCTGGATCCCCCAGTACTGAGTACCTTGATCAGAGCAATGAATAGCGCTGGTTTTAGCAGTCAGCGTCTGATGGCCACAGAGATGCGTGCAGCCCTCAAGATGGCAGAGGAGGGCTATGACTAATGGCCGAACGTGACCCATCTGCACTGGAGGCCTGTTGTAGAGAAAGGCCCAGAACTTGAGACTAGTGGTAGGAGCAATGGAGTAGTGAGAGAGCCCTCCCACAAAGGTACCTCGAAGACAGACCCTACGGCATGGAGGTCGGTACCCAGTGGTGCTATGAGTATTTGGGCCTGACTTCGCAGCACTGACCCGTCTACCCTGAACATCAGCAGCTTGAAGTTGAGGGACAGAGGAGTCACTGCGGCTTGACGCGAAGGTTAGTGCGCTCAGGGTAAGGACCTCACCGGCCTGGGTGGCACTCGGCCGTTGCTACGCGGGCAGCGTAGCAATGGCCGAGGAATTGTGGGGGCGACGGCCCCCTGGGATGTGCGTCTCGGGGGCAGGGAGTGCAGATGACCTCACTTTCTGATTGTATGGATGGTGGAGCAACCCCAACAAGCATGAAGGCCGGCAGCGGAGGACGATCTGGCAGGCAATAGGACCATAGAGCAGACAAGAGGCGTGGAGGACATCTGACCCATCAAAGTTGTCAAGCGGCACAGTCTGGCCGGCTCCCACTACCCCAGTCTCTCTCCCACAGTACAGAACCAATGACTACCTTTCTTGCATTCACGAACTCCCCTACACCGAATATGAAGCCTTCATGCCCTACAGCACCGAGTAACCCCTTTCCCACAGCTGGAGGCAAGCACGAGCTCAAGAACCGCCCCGGTATCCAGCACGCCACTTTCGCCAACCGCTACCCAGCCTTCTACCGCTATGGTCCTCACCAGCTTGAGATCCCTCCAGGCTCAATATCACCGCCGTGAATGCAACAGCACCCTTAAGACTTGGCTAACAAGCACCACAAGAACCCAAGCAATAGCTTGAAGATTATGTTCTGTAAATATGCATGGGTGTGGAATTAAGAAAAATATCTACTTGTCCATGGGCAGGTTGCTTCATAAATGTGCTTGTCATGTAACAAAATCCACTTGTCACTTCGGTGCCATGTAGTGTGGCGACAAATGATGGCAGTAATCTCATTATATAAGAGCAGATCTAGCCTCTCTGTTCATACCAGGACTTAAACCATAGTAGTGTTTGAATGCTTGCAATCCCCTTATGTTGCCACGTTTCCGCGGATCTACATACTGGGGCTGAAGGCGGTGGTAAACGATGGTTCGAGGGTTGGAATGCCCTTTTGAGTCTGTGCAAACCTACTGACTTGCATGTTTTAAGGGTTTTCAACAACTCTTCTCTACTTTTTTCCCATACTGAGAAATGTTGGAAATGTACTCCTGAAGATGTAAACCTTCTTCCAGAGTTGGGGGGGGGGGGGGAGGGGTGAGGGGAGTGGTTGGGGGGGAAATGAACTTGCAAACACTCAGATTTTCCTATTAGCAAATCTACATATGCATATTTGCTTATGCTAAAATGCAGTTCACAAATATTTTCTAAGAGTACTATTTATTGTCCTACTTCTGTAAATTCTTGGGAAGTCACGAAAGTCGTAATGCTGCACTTAATGCAAGGACATATACCATGGTGCACTTTTGATGCTTTCTGTAATAATTGGGCCCCTAATTCGGTCTGGCATTCACCATGACCTGTTGCGTTTATTAAAATTATGTCTCTCTTTCTGTATCGGCTGGCTTCACTGTGACAACATTCTTCTCTTTCACAGGGAGCATATTGGCACACAAAGCAGTTTTGTTCAGTGCCGGTAACTACAGTGGCAGTGTGTGATTTTTGAGACCAAAAACAATTTATGCTTTTGCCAATGTTTGTCATAATGCTGAGGGCCTGGCAGCTCCCACACCAATAAGGTTTTACAAAAAACATGCCAAAACAAGTCCCACATTGACAAAACCAAAAAGCTGACCACTAATTTCAGAACGACTTTCTTTGCCAATGCTTGTTTATTTTTGTTTCCCGTAATCTTATTTAAACTAGTTACACTGATTTTCTATTATGAATATTTTTGGGAAATACTAGCATACATCAACACATGTTTCTAAATGATGCTGCAAAGAAATGGTACCTGAAATTTCACAGTAGTTTTGAGAAGTTTTTTTCCCTGCTTTAACTTTTATGAATATTTTATTTTGAAAGCAAATAATCGTCAATCTTGCTTTCAAGCTTGTACAAATATTTGCATCAGACCAGAGAGCATTCTGGGAGCATAATACATAGCCTCATATTGCTTAACTTTCAAAACGTGTGTATACATTTTTATACTGGAACCTCTTGTCAGTAGTGCAGTCAGAGCTTACAACAATTTCCTAGAGCGCTCGCCCTAATACTAATGGCTTTCAATTAATGAACCATAAATGCAAGTTTGAACAGCATTAACATATGGAAAAATATTACCTTAACTGCAGACATTGCCTGTTCCCAATACATAATGTGGGACTGCAAACTGGCAGCCAAAGGGTTTGTGTTGTCCATGCCTAATCGCTTCAACTCTTCTTAAAATGTAATCTTGAGTGAATTTGCAACTTTTAGATATGTAACTCTATCCACAAGTATCTGTAGTAAACATATGTACTTACTACCATTCTGTTTGAGTTTAGAGTTTATCTGTTTCGTATCTTTTCTGTAATGCATGTACTCTGAAGTCCTTATGTAATGTAACTGGTTCTAGTGTAAAGCGATCTGACCCCTTCGGGTAAAGTTTGCGCTATATAAAAACGCATGAATAAATAATAACTTGGTGTAGTGTGAAAAACAGCAAGTTCTAGGGACTGTAACCATTAGTAAAACATGTCCAACTCCAACTAATTGATAATCTTGCAGAACCTGTTTGGTACACAACGTTAGGGTTTTACAAATAAAAAAACTTGCCAAAAGTCATTACTCGTGGAATTTTTCCCCTTACACTCACTTCATATTTTAACCAAGTTATTCCTTTTAATACATTCTTAGAGTACAGCAAGAGACCCTAAGATGCTTCTTCCATCAGATCAATCGTGATGTTCAGAGATCACAGCACATACCACCATGAAACTAAATTATTTAAAATCTTCTTTTTTTAAGTGGACTTCTGACACACGATTTTGTTTTCTCATTCTGAGTCTTCTTAGAGTTTTATGCTGCATACCTGTGATATCATGATGTACTGCAGTTGCAAAAAACCTACGGTTTTGGGAGGTGACTGTGGTACCGGGAGCATAATGCGTATATTTGTCTGTAATCATCAAGTAGCTTTTTATTTTTAGTCAGAATTTGTTTTATTCAGTTTTGTGCAGACATAGCTCAACAACAGATTACTGAAGATGTGGTACAGTGGATGATTTTATACAAATCAAAATATCTGCATTTGGAGAAGCAACTAAAATAAAAAACTGCTGATTGCTCTTCTATTTGGTAAGCCAGTATGGGAGCTTTTACATTAACAGCCCTGTTCTTCCAGCATACTTCTCTAGACTCATTCCAGCTATTCGGTCACTACAGTGTGATTTATGGTTTGCATTTCCCGGAGGCATTTAAGTTATTGTTTATAGCGTCTTGTAGTTGTGGCTGATGGGCTTCAAGGGACATCCATCTATTAACAGTATTGACAGACCACTTGCGCACTGTCAATACATTTTAGTTAAGCAGTAGAGTTTTTTTCCAAGCTGTTGCTCGTACTGTGTATTTAAGCTTTAATAATTTAGAACGATCTGATGCTTTTAACAATTTGTGCCTAATATATTGAGTATATTTGCTCTTCTGACTGGTCCTGTCTTGCATTTACTTCCTGTAAGGGAGTAAAAGAGGGGCTGTGCAAGAATTCTTCAATTTTGGTGGTAAAGTTGGTTCTATTTTCTGCTGAGTTATCATAGTAAGCATCAGGGGAGTAGCTACATAATTAGAATACTCCCCCCCCCCCCCACTTGAACCATACCTCTACAATGAGCATGGAAAGTGAGCAAACCTCACATTGCATTGAAGTGTTCCCTTTACCATTCCATTCTCCTTAGATCCATCTATTTATCAATCCTTTGAACCTTCTATCTACTCATCCATTCATCTGTCGATTCCCCCACCTTTCCATCCAGCATCCATCCAATATCCATGCATTCATCTGTTTATACATCCTTTCACACATACTATCTGTCCATTCTCCATCCCTCCATTCATTCGTTCTTTTATCTATCAATCTTTTCACTCCTTGATTTTTTCGTGTGCTGATACCCTCATGGCTGATTGGCGAGCTATAAAAACACTTGAACTGAGTAAGATCTCTGGTTGAGGCATCTGCATTTGGGGCTGTAAATCTCAGTGCCTGAGTTGGCAGTATTGAATCCATTTTGCTTCTTGGATTCCTAATTTTGATTTGCAATCCTGGAATCAGTTGATCTTTCCTCAGTGGAACACGTTTGCTGACGTTCTACACTCCCCCCTTCTTCCAATTCCGGAATGCATAATCACCCCTAACTCTGGCGAAGTCATAGTTATGATGTGTGGGAGAAGGGAACTCTTTTAGATCCCTTCTTACTGTTTCTTAGTTCCACACCTCCAAAGTTTATTTGACAAGGAATTCAGTATGTGTTTCTTAATGGTGTGATCTCTGTAGCCTTGCCATGCCATAGATGGGGCACCTTGCTACAGCTTTAACCACTAGTGCCCATTTCTTTTTCAGTTTCCCTGGCCACCCATTCTACTATTATTCGCAAATGGGTCACTCTATAGTAGTGTGTGAGATCTGGCCATGTCAAGCCTTTACATTCTCTGGGTGACATCAGAATTTTCTTTGGAACTCCCCCTCCACTGCCCCCACTTCCCTGCCTAAACAAACATTAGAAGGCATTTTTGTTCCACCAGTCCCTAATGCAATAGTTACTGGGAGTGCTTAGAATATACGTAAGAGTCAAGGTAACATTTATTTTAAGCATATTTTTACCACCTATCCATGAGATGTGAAGAAAGTTGCATCTGTGCAGATCTTCATAGACTTGCTTTAGCAAAGTGGGCCAGTTGGCCCCTCTACACCCTACTATTCTATTGGTGATTTGCAGATCTATGTAGTGGATTGGGTGGGCTTCCCATGTAAGAGGTGCTAAAAGGTGGAGGTCGACCATTTTTTCCTGCAGGACAGTTTGGTTCAGGAATACTAGCTTTTGCATGTTGAATTAGAAGCCTAATACTTTTTCAAATATTAAAAGTATCAACGGGACTGTTGAAAGTGACTGTTATTCTGGGGACATGGAAACTCTCATCCCAATTTCACATGAAATAGTTCAGAAGTTGGATTGATGACTAAATGCTCTTCATATAGGAGCAGAAACACCTTTCTCTACAGAATAACATGTTCACAACAGAAGCGAGTGGTCCTGGTTGGAGGGCAACTCTGGGCAATCAGGAAGTGTTGGTCAAGTAGCCCTAACAAACACCATAACACTCATTTGTAACATCAGCAAAACAGGCGCTATTCTTTTTCCTACAGCAAATTTGTGGCTTTCTAGTGCTAACCAGGATGTACAATGTTACAGTGATGTCCTATCTGATCGGACAAAGAGGTGCACATTCCCAGGTGTTGGCAGAGTGGATTTTCAGATGGGCAGAGATGAACATATCTTCCTCAGAGCAATCCATATGAAAGGAAAATACAGTGTGCTGGCCGACAAACTCAGTAGGGTGTTTACATCATCTCGGGACCTGCGTTTGGAAGTTAATTCTGGATTGGAATTTAGTTCTGGTACTACAGGTTTTACAGGAGTCTCCTTTTGAGCCATGGGCGAATGTACAATTTTTAATATGGTAAGGTTTCTTTTTGTTGTTTATCATCTCAGCCTGCGAATTGGGATCTTTTATCTTGCAGGTCTCCTTACCTCCGGATATTTACGGACAGATTGGTTCTCAGGATTGGCTCATATTTTATACCTAAAATATGTACCCCATTTTATAAAAAAAAACGGGGTGGTATGTTGCCTGAATTCAGTTCCGATTCCTCTACTGAACAGTCGGCCCTCCCTGCATGCTTTGGATGTTAGGAGGGCAGACCCTAGTTATGTTTACAGTGTCTCCTCTTTTAGAAGAATGGAGAATTAAGAGTGGAGAATTTATATAGACTTTGGCTCTTTCAGAAAGGGCTTAAAAGCCTTTAATTTCATCTCTGAGTAGATGGGCGAGGTTCACAGTAGTATGGGTTTACAGTGAGCAAGGTATTCCCTGCCATGGGGTGTTCAGGGAAAATCTGTTCTGGAAATTTGCAGGGCTGTACATGGGCTGCAATCTCAACTTTTCTGAAACGCTATTGATTACAATGTGGCGATTTGAATAATGATTTTGCTTCAAGAGCCCTTCCAGGTGCCCTGAAATGGCTTTTGAAAAGAAGGAACGTTTATAAAAAAAAAAAAAAATCTTTATTTATTTTATACTGAACACAACAGACAGTTGTGGATACGATATATTAAACACTTGTTGTAGTACATCTCCATTTGCATTATCGTGCCCATTAGGTAGGGGGGCGAATCGCCATAATCAACATTACAGATGATTAAGAACAATGTTAATTCACTTCAAAGATTATCTACATATGTTACTGTACATAGCTGTATCAAATCATTTTTTTGTAAAAAGGAAAGAGAATTAAACGTAATACCACCTAACTAATGTGTCCGTCCATTGATTAACAAAAACTTGTTACATGTTACCGCTAGATGTATCGCTTATGCAGGGTCCGATCTACCAGGGTCCTGCTGTGAAGAATAATTACTATGAGTGTAGAATAGGGAAGGGGTTGTACCGTGCCACTACCGCGGTATGTGCAGGTGCGGGTCGGGCAAAAATAAGGAACTTGATTAAATAAATGGCATACAAAGTTTCTGTGTCTAGTGTAATCATTGGCTATTTTTTATGTTGAGTAACAATTGTGATTACCCTAAACAGCTTTAGGATTTCTCATGAACAAATTGTTGTAACAAGAAAGTTAAGGAGGAGTTAATTATATAATTACTTACTGGTAATTCTGTTGCAGGGATTCTGATCAGGAACAGAACTATGCTTTGAACCATAGAACATCAGCATGTAGGGATAAAGTCACCATAGCACCTCAGTATCTATGAGCCTGGGTCCGACAAGCAATAGTGCCTCATTTACCCTCCTAACCTTTCCAGAGAAACAAGTGAGTTTGCAACTCAGAACAAAACACCCTCGACCCTCTCAGGGATTGCAGTAACAGGACACATCCTTTCGCTCTCTCACTCGTACTTGTGCACAATAAGATTAACAAGAGACACAAAGGAAATGTAGAATATTTATTTAATCTATTGTGCTCTAAGATGCAGAATTTGCTCCACAATTGGAAAACAAATGCATACCACAAACCTCATTAGCATGGTTAACAAACCATATACCATAAAAAGCCCTGTCATATTATAGAAACAGATTAGCCTAAACCCCCCCCCCCCCACACTTTCTGCTGAGGCTAAAGGATTCTTTATTCTAAATTTCTGGGATTAGTGGCGGACCCCGTACCTTAGCATACATAGGTGGATGTTCCGCATCTCAGCTGAAGCAGCACTCTCTCCTCAGGACCCTCGCTCAGTGTGTGTTTTTCCAGAACCCTTGTCCTCAGTTATATGACATGACGTGTGTTCACATACAGCGGCTACATTCTCTTATGTCTAGGTGCTAGTGTCGGACCAGAGAGATTAACAAAAGGCGTTGTTGTTTGATCTTGCCTAGTGTGTTCGGACTAAATCCCAGAAAAATAAAAAAATAGAAGAACATGTATAAATTCGGTGTTAAAATCCAAACAGTGTATAGTGCTGCCCTTATGCACCAGTTTTCCAAGCAAAATCATTTCATTTTGAAGCCATTGCTCTGTAATATACATGGGTAAGTTTAATAATGAGCTTAATACGAATGAATGTAACGAGCTAGGTATACAGGATGATGCAAAGTCTCTCTCAGGCCAATAGGACATTGGATCTCTGTTTGAATTTCTGGAGGTTAAGAGGTTGATTAACTAGCTCTGAAGTATTTTTTTTCAAATTGCACCTCATGGGTAAAGGATTTGTTAGTTCCTCTAATTCTCTTTTATAGGGTATAATACTGAAGCATCTTAACGGGAAGGTGTGCCATATTGTAATCATTTGTTGATACAGCATGACCTTGGGGATGTTTGCATGGATGTAAACATTTCCGTTTGTAATTTTAAAGTTGCGTTTCCATGAAAATATCAAACTTAGTTTTTCAGTGCAAGGGACTGCTTCCCACTCAATCCATTTTAAATGGGGCGCTAAGGATGATAGATGGACAAAAGTTATCGGGATTCCATTACTGTTGTGATTTGGCCACACTAAATGTAGGTAATTGGTCTCTGGCTCCACCAAGTTAATTGAACTTTCACCTGGGCCCTGTGTGAAAATTGACTACAGCAGAGGACACGTACCCGCGGTTGTACTTTCTGTGACTTTACATTTTTTTTTATTTTTAAGAACCCGGCCCATAATTTATTTTCATCATGCCTACAGTGGTTTTACACCCATTCTATTATTGATCTTTTTTTATATTGCAATGCATCAACTATGTTTTAGTAAATTAGACCTTAGAAAAATTATGTTGCAAAATAGTTTAGGAATAAGTTTTGTTTTGCAACTTGCACATTTTTTGTGTACATTTTAATTTGAAATATAATAATTGCCAATCTTGCTGTCATGCTTTTATATGTATTTTCATATAATTAGTTAATTTTTTCGGGGGCATTGTGATCTCACCAAATTTTTACCTTTTTGTAAACAATTGTACACATTTTTGTACTGAAACCCTGTCAATAATGCAAACCGAGCTCTCAGATCCCTGCATTTCTTTAGAGTGCTGGCACTAATAGTAAAGTTTTTACAATTTTTATTTTTTATTTTAACCGTTCTACAAACAACACCAGCATTTGTTCCAGTACATGAATTACAGCAGAGCATGATCGTACACAGCATATATAGGGATTTCCCAGATGATAGGAGCATTAGAGGCATATAGGCGTGACACAGAAATGACATTATGAATACATATTCCACTCGACCTCCCTCCCCCTTACATATATATAAACAGTCACAGAGATCACATTGCAATAACTAGAGTACATGTTCCCCTAAAATGTTTGGAAATTGATCCACCTATTAAGGCTGTGTGCTTAAGTCCGCAGTGGATTCGAGTGGATGCTCGATAAGGTACATAGTGAGGGGCCCAAATGTCTCGATGCCGGGACGGCAATGGGAGTAGTTCAGAGTAGGTGTGTATTTATTCCTGCCACAGGATCATATCTCCCAGCTATTCCTTAAATTTAGGCGCTCTGCCCCTGCCCCATCTGCAGGCCACCCTCCGTCTGGCTAGTAGTATGCTAAATATTACGAATTTACGCTTACCTGTGGTATCTCCTCAGTATATCCAAGCAACGCCAGCAGAGGGGACTGTGGTAGTTCTAGGATAGTCATGAGCTCTAGTGCCGCAAACACCTGTTGCCAATATGAATGTACTGCGCTACAATCCCATGCTAGATGGAGAAAGTCAGCGTTGTCTGTCCTGCACCTATCACAACGAGCACTGCCCCGTAGCCCATACCGGTGTAACCTGGCAGGAGTGTAATGGAGACGCAGCAAAACTTTGTAATGCGTAATGCTCTGCCTACTATTTGAGGAGGCAAGCTCATTCTGCTTACAGCAATATTCCCACTGCTGGTCAGTAATGTCATGTCCCAGTTCAGGGCTGCACCTGGCGCGCGCAGGGCTAGGAGGGTATTCCATTGCAGTGTAAAGGTTATGGTACAAGGTAGAAATGAGACGTGAAGCATCTGTAGTACGCAGCATGTTGTGCAATGGGGCAACTGTTGGAGGCTCCTTGGGGTATGATGGCATGTATTCATTCCCTTACTCCCTGTTGCAATCGTAAATATAAAAAATGTCCATGGGTGACGGCTGGGCTCCTTGAAACAATTGTGACTTGTCTCGAAATTTACCAGGCATGTAGAGGTCGCCCCAACAGGTGATTTTAAACTTAGATTTGGTTTTGGCAAATATTCCCTCCTGAAGTACCAGCATGTTTGGCTGATACGTAAGTGGGAGCAAGGGGGACTAGAGTACCGGTGCTTTAAGCATTCGGGTAAGGCGTTGCCAGGCTTTAACAGTGCAGTCTACTGAGGTTGGTCCCACTGGTCGATTCTCAGGTACTGCCAGGATGACACCGTCTAGCGGGATAGGATGCACCAGCCAGTGTTCTGTTGCGATTTGGGGTGTATACCTAAGGGGGTGGAACCAATAGTGCGCAAAGTGAGCCTAGGTGCACAAATAGTGCAATTTAAATTAGGCACATCAAACCCTCCCTGGGAGTATGGACGTGTCAGTGTGTACCATTGCAAACATGTTGCTTGCTGCCCCAAACCAACCGTTTGAGCTCCAATCGTAGCATATTAAAAAAAGGCCTGCCAGGATATAGTGGTATATTCAGAAACAAATATAACAGTTTGGGAAGGATAATCACTTTTATAAGGGATATGCGCCCCGCTATGGTGAGGGGGAGGGCTATCCACCTACTGATACTGCTCGTGATATGATGGTGCAGTGCACAACCATAATTACGACGCAATAATTCCTTGCGATCGTTGGTGACATGTACCCCCAGATATTTTACCTCCTCTGTGCACCACTCAATAGGGTAGTCCGTAGGGAAGGGTGTTGCCGCTGTAGTGAGCGGTAAAAGTTGGGATTTAGCCCAGTTAATGTGAATGCCCGACAATCCACCAAATCTCACAATTTCCTGAAGGAGCGGATTAAGGTTGTGAATCAGGTTTTTTTACATATAGCATGACGTCGTCCGCATATAGAGAAATCAGTATGGGACGGAGGAAGCAGCGAAGGGCTTCCTCTTAGTGATGCTGCCGTAGTCTCGCTGCTACGGGTTCTATTGCCAGGGCAAATAGAAGCGGGGAGAGAGGGCATCCCTGACGGGTGCCCCGTGTGAGCCTGATATGGGAGGAGGTGTGACCATTAACTTCCACCCACGCTGTTGGGGAGGTATATAGAAGGCGTATCCAAGAAAGACTAATAGTAAAGTTATTATTATTGAATCATGTGAGAAAGTGTTTTATTAGTTGGGGTAGATTTTTATACACCACAAGTAATAAAGTCACCATTTTGTTAGGTCCAATCCTAGGTTTCAATAATTTTAAACCTGAGCATTTAGAAGTACCAAAACAGTTACAAAGTCACAAACACAACATATTAAAAATCCCACTGCGGTTTATATAAAAATAAAAAAAATGGATTAAGTAAAATGACGAAAGTCCAATAATCTGAACCAGAAACCTACATTGTTAAAGATTTAAGTTGAAAAAGCACCAAGAAGCGCAAAGCGCCAATGATAGTAAATGGTCCCAATCTGAAAAGAAATTTGGTGTTTTTCTGAGGAAAAACTCTTTTCCACGAGGGACAAACCTGAAATTCCAAGGGATGCTTTTTGTGGTTGGTTCCCTTCATGCTTGGGAGCAACATATCTGAAAAGTTCCCAAACTTCATTTGGTGCCCAAACAACCACAGGAATACACTTCGCCCTCGGGACATCATGGTAGCAGCCCTGTCAACTACCACACATCAGGCGTTTGACTAACGCATTTTAATGTGGTGGCCTGCATCATGCATGCATTAATCACGCATTTTTTGTGCCGGCTTGATCACATGCACGCTGAGGATGAAGCAGGTAAGTGACTACGACCGACTGAGCTACATTAACAGCATCGTCTGAGTGCTCAATGGGGGCTGGGGGAGCCGTGGTGGGGCTCGCACAGTCTGCTCCTGGGGTAAGGTGGCTCTGGTATCTTGAAAGGAACTTGATTAAGTTTGGGAGCCCTGCGACCCCCAGCAAAGCGCTGTGGCCTGCCTCCTGCTTCTGTGTTATCACAGCCCCTCTACGTGGAGCCTAGCGCTTCCAACCTACTCACTACTGCCCTGCTCAAACCTCCCCAGCCACCCTCAGCTGCCAAGTCTGTGCTGTGTGTGCAGACCATACTGCAAGGAAAGCTCACTTGCGATTGTAAGTGTCTGCTGCCTGCATGTGTCTGCACAGTAACTAACTTTAATTCAAATATTATACTGATAGACTAGTCTCATGATCATTTTTGAGATAACAACACTAACTTAAATGTATATTTACTTTAGGAGCTGCTGCCTGCAAGAACTCTGCTGACTTGTTTACTTGGGCTCATGATGCTGCAGGCTGGGCTCAACTGACTGCATTAGCAGCGGCAACCCTACCTCGTTGGCTGTCTCAGTCTGTGACTGGACTTGTCAATTGGCCTGCAGAATGTCCTTTGAACTGCTAGAATTATCAAGGGGTGGCACTTTTGGTGGCTGTTGCTGTTTTTTCCAGCAAAGATTGGGGCCAACCGACCCCCCCCCCCACACTGTCAGGGACCTTTTGGCGGCTTCAAATTCTGCCACTGGAGAATCCCGAGAATGAAGGGGCGGGCAATGTTAATGATCATACTAACTTTCTATGTATGTCTGTGCCGGAATGAAGTAGCTGGAGCCTGGGGTCTCACAGGTCGAGTCCCGCGTGGGCAGACTCTCACTGACTTTATTGAAGTTGCAGGAGGAGGGTCAGGTTGGCGCAGGCTGTGGCAGGATATTTTTTAATTATTTCAATTTCCTGCCCACCCAGGCCCCCAGAAATGCTGTGGCTGTCCAGCTCGGGCTTAGTTAAATTACAGGAAGACCTCCTGACTTCAACACACATGTGCAGGTTAGTCCCTTACCATTTCTGGTGCTTTGCAGTAGTTTCAAGAACGTCTTAGAGTTTTTTGTTGCTCAATGGGTTGTAATTTCTGATTTTTATCTGTTTACCTTGTCTTCATTTTGCTCATGAGAAAATGCCACTCTTAGTGCTACACATTTGGTCTTGAATGTCACTTATTTTCACAGATTTGATGCGGTTATGTCACACATAAGCAATCTGAAACCTTGTTATCTTTGGGGAAGCCTTTAGAGACTTTCAGGGTGTCCGGCAGAAGGCAACAACAACGTCCAGTTCAGTTCCAGTTGCCATTAGTGAACTGGAACTCTTCACATTAATTTCCTCTTCAGATTTGTTATGTTCCTGAAGCCTCCCTGGGCACCAGCCTTATGATTCTTCGGAAATCTTTCTGTCCTTGGATTTCAAGTGATGTGGGGTCTAAATGCCTCAGGCCCTTCTCAAAGGTCACAGATACCAAGTGCAGCAGGTTCAGTCCACCTGTTTGTTTTTGCAAATCCAGCAGTGTCCTGCAGAAGGCTGGGTGTGGGTCCCGTTTTGGAGGGTTTAAGAACACGTGGGTGGAGGACACCCTTTGACCCTTAGTTCCCCTCTGACCAGTAGAGTAAAGGTTCCCAGACATTTACCTACCAACGTTTGCAGTAGTTGTTGTTTGCTTGTCTGCTAACGGGCCCAAAGTGCCTTGTGTTGGGGATATCCTAAATGCATATGGTCTTTAGCCACACTAATCATAGGGTAATCAGTAGTGTCCTCCCACATCTTACACTAAAATCCAGTTTGAAGCATACACTATACCTACTACAAACCTAGAGCGAGAGGACTTCAGCAACCAGTCAGGGGATATTCAAGAATTGTCTTGGCATCTTAGTCTCTCCCTTTCCAGTGTGCCCCAAGTGTTACATGTGGCTCAACATACCTGTCAAGCAGGAATTGACAGTGTGGTGCCAAAAAGGATGCCTACAGTCACCACTCTGAATATTCTGAGGAGTTTAGAGGAATCATCTCTACCCATTCAATTAGGCCTGTTTTGCTCCACTGGGGCATTTCATACCGCTTTCATACCTATTCCTAGGCTTGTGTATAGGCGGAGAGCTGGCAGAGCCTTATGCTATTCAACCTTTTGACAGTTCAGGCAGGTAAAGGTTAACTTCCTAACAGTTACTTTCCCTAATATTTATTAAAAACCCGGCTTCCCCTTCAAATTGTTAATAACTATTAAAAACAATTTCTCATTTATTTTTCTAGCTGGTCCCATTCCCAAGATACAGTATTGGTATTTTAATCTGCCCTCTGGTTTTCTGCATATGACATCTAGGCCTGCCACAGTGACAATAGTCTTGCCACTGTAGTGACATAGTAACATTATTTTTCTACATGTTCCACTTTTAAATACCCTGCTCCTTACCTTGTGGGCTGCAACAGCTTACACAGGAGTGACTTAATAATATTTAAAATGAGGATTTTACCTGTTAACAAGAGTTAGTTTAACCGGCTGCACTGCAGATTTGATAGTTCACCAGTCAGTCTTCTGGGGTACGCCTGAAGACATGTTTCTCACTGGTGGATGTCACTATAACTGCTGCAGCCCACAGGTGACATTTAACTTTTCATGCCATGGGCATATTTCCGCACCATGTACTGTGGCCTTATAGAAAGGTTAAATGAGCAAATCCTGGATCGGCCATTGTCTACATCTTTCAGAAGTCAGAGCAGATTAACTGGACACTGGAAAGCAGTGCCCTAGCGTACAGTCTAAAAATCAGTAAAACTAAGAAAAAAACAAGCATTTTTAATTAAATAGGTCTCGCCTTTTTGTTGTAGCAGTAGAGTTATTGGCGCTGTAATGGAAATGTTTTTTTACTTCTGTGTTTTGGAGTGGAATGAATGTATGTGAGGGCAATTGTATGTTTTGCAATGAAAGTAAGCTTGTTGATGGTTGGGTCTGGTGTATGGGGCTTGTCAGCCGCTATGTGTGCCAATGCAGGCATCAGGTGTTCTAAACTGAGATTGATAATCGAGTTATAGACTTGCGTGGGAATAGCACAATGTATTAATCTGAAAGAAGCCATTAAACGTGGCAATGATTAACAGAACTGTAATCTATGCAAATGGGGCAGTGTAGAAAAACATGACCAGAAGAATGCAGCCTTAAAAGACCGGGGGCTTAAAAGGGTCCCAGAAAAGGAGAAAGCAAACGGTAATGGATTAGAGGAGGTGTTCAAGATGCTGCAATGACGGCAGGAGAAAGACGCCTTATGTGACCGTGTAGAGTGCTGGGGGTTAATAACTACCCAAAATGAGTTCAAATGAGATTCCGTTCATGAACAAAAACACAGAGGGAAGGATAGATTTGTGGCAATTAAAGATGCAGTGGTGCATCTAGTGGCAAACTGCTGAGCATAAAAAGGAGGAAGGTAGAGGAGGATGCACACAGAGAAATCGGTGGTATGGTATCAGAGTGCAAAAGGTGCAGAAAAAGTGAGGACGGCGCAGTGGAAGATTTGCAGAAGAGACGCCGAGTGCAGCCTTTACAGGGGGAGGTAGCATAGAGTTCCGGAAAGTTTAGAGGCAGGGAAGTTGAGAGGAATGGCGGGCTTGAAGAGAAATGGCAGGCTTGAAGAGAGAGCAGACGCAATGACCAAACCGCGACCTCTGAGGGTTGTAGGGGGCACGCACGCATGCACTGTTCTGTGAGGGGTGAGATAGTGTGGGGACAGACACAGGGAGATTAAGTGCGGCACAGCATGCACTGAAAAATGAAGCAGCCACAAATGTTTCATGACCAGAAAATGGAGGCAAGCCTACCTAAAAAAAGAGTGCGCTTGCAAATTGAGAAGTAACGTGAAGCGTAAAAGTACATGTGACATGGTTAGTCCTCATTGGAGATTATGAGAGTCTAAAGGGAGGGACTATTAAGCCTAATGACCAATCACAAGCGGCCATTCACAAATGACAGTAAGAGGAAGTCAATTGAAAAGATGGGTGATGCTTAAGGCACATATCCACGAACAGCATGCCTCGCAGACCAGCACATTCCCTGCCCAGGCTTGACCTAAAAAACAGCTACGGTTTATAGAACCCTCATAGAACAAACCCACCTATTTGATATACCCTTTATTCAGAAGAGCATCGGAATAAGGTTACTTGAAAGTAAATTACAAGACACAGATACAAAAAACAGCAGTGTAGACAGGAGTGGGGGGTGTTACAGCGGCTACCGAGCAGGTAAGAGCAAGCTAAAAAGAGGGTAAGGCAGCAAGGAAACTGATAAAGTTGCAACTCCTGAGGGGTGGGCTGCATCCAGGTAGTTATCCTGTGACCAAGTGCTGTTCGAAAAACTGCTTCTTGGGGCAGAAAATTTGGGATGGAACCCGACATATCTAGACATGGTTGAGATAGTTTTTGAAGAAAGTCCTTAAACACACTTAACCCTTTCGATGCTCATGACGAGCTCAGCTCGTCATGATGCACAGTTGAGCTGTGCTGATGACGAGCTGAGCTCGTCATGACACCAGCAAAATGGCAATTTTCAGCACAGGAGGGGGAAAACGCTTAGCAGCCAAGGTGTTAAACAGCCAGCTTTAAGCATTGCACATAATGTGCAATTCTTAAATGTCAGTGACAATTCTATGGCAGGACCGGAGGCTTCGGATTAATTATGCCATTCTTTCATCGCTTTATTTTTCATAGCAGCAAGAAAAAATATATATAACAAACTACTTTTCCCATGAACATTCGGGAAAAAACAAAGTCGAACATGAGTCCTATCACAGTGTCCATGCACCGGCAGCTCCCATCATGCTCCGCTGTCCTTTCCTCCTCCTCTTTCTTCGCTGCTCGCAGCAAGTTAAGTCGGTTTTTTCTTCTCTCCTGGGTTTGTGGGTTCTGTGTTGAGCGTTTTGGCCTTGGGTCGTGCGCTTGTTCTGTTCTTCCTTCACAGATTCCCTTCTTCAATCGCGGGACGCTTCGGCACTCCTCACGCGATTCTGGTACCCAGTAGTGTGCGGTGCGGTTAGTCGCCGCTAGGGGTCGGTGTCTTGGCTGCTGCGGGACCGCCGTCAGGTGCTTTCTAGAGAGTTCTGACACGGTTTTTGTCACCAGCGTGTAGCCCGTACCCAGCCTCCCGGCTCTGACACCCTTCGGGGTCGCAATTAGGTTTCCCCTTGCTTCTTGGACGCCCTCTTGGGTTGTATTGTAAATTTGAACACCCTTCGGGGTCGTAATTGTGCCGTTCGGCGTGGGAATGCTTTGCCGGGTGGCGCCCCTGAACTCTGAGGGCTGCAGCGTTTCCAAGGGCTAGCCCCGTTAATTGTGTGCCTCTGGACACCCATATCGCTGGGAAATTCCCAGACCATAGAGTGCCCTTTGGAGGGTCAATTTTGGTCTCCTTGCGGACCTCTCTGCCTTTGAGCTTCATTTACCTCGCCATGCAGAGGGAGTCGGACCAGTATACGGAGGAAGACCCTCTGAATTACGTCCCCCTGGACGATGACTTTTATCAGGCGGTCAATGACTCGATCTATCGAGCGGTGGACCAGGCAATGGTCCCCCTTGAGCAGCGGCTCTCGGCGCGCCTGGACCAGGCGTACGCTAAACCCGCCACTCTTATTCATGCCCCTACTCCGGCCTCTGCCCCGGACACGTCCCCTCCTCCCCCTCCCCCTACAAAACCTTGTACTGAGGGGGTTGAACCTACAGCTTTCGCGAGGGTGAAGAGCGCCTTTATGGCCTTGGAGGGCTCCCAACCTCCTCAAAATCTCCCCTCGGAAGTTCCCCCTCCTACGCCCCGTACTATGTCCCCGGACCCGCAGCAGGACGACGACTCTCCGGACTCGGAGGAGGAGGCATGTTCCTCCCAGTCGTGGCTGGCATCTCAACCTTCCACCTCCGCGGGTCCGTCCGACATGTTGGACCCGGACAACATCGTCCACCCCAGATCCTCCGAATGGGTCCTATGTGACAAGGTGGCCCAGTATGTTGCGAATCGCCTCAGGAGGCCGGTGGATAAGGATGCCCGTAGCCGCCTTCGGGCGGAGTGCCCTCGACCCTCTCTTGAGGGAAAGGTAGCCATGACTCCTGACATAGATCCGAAAATGGCTACCTTCCTGCAGAAATTCGTGAAGGATCCCGGAAAGGGATAGACGGGTCCTGGCGTACGTGCCAAGACAAGCTCCTGGATGCGGTCGGCCCCATGACGAAAATCTTGGACATGGCGGAGGAGGCCAAGGTGTCGGGCGACATGATTTCCCCGGAAGTGCTGTCGAACAGGGCCCAGCGCGCCATCATTTTTCTGGGCAATGCCAACTGCGCCCTCTCTACGGAGAGGAGGCGTTCGCTCCTTATCAAAGTGGACCCCAAGCTGGGTGACTTCGCCTCGTCCGAGGCTGGCGCTGTGGCCCAAGGTGGTTTGTTCGGAGACCCCTTTATTAAGGAGCTCGGGAAGTTCGTGGCGACCTTTACTTACCTGGACCGGGCTCAGTCCAACATCAAGAAGGTCTTCGTCCCTCGTGTTTTTGACAAGACCGGACGAGGCAGGGGCCGCTCGTTCGGTCGGGGCGCCAGCTCAGACAGAGGACAAGGTTCCGGACGCGGCAGTTTCTGGACAAGGCCCGATTCAACAATTTCTACCCCACCAGAGGGCAGAAGTTTGGAGGACGTGGTGGTCAGAGAGGCCAACATCAGGGCGGTGGACGAGGTGAGTGTGCTACCTTCCGCGAATTTGCGAGTAGGGGGGCAACTAGTGCACTTCTTCCCAGCGTGGGCCTCCCTTACCAGCGATGCCTTGGTGCTGCAGGCGGTGCAGGGCTTCCAATTGGAGTTCCATGGCCGTCGGTGTCAGCCTCAACGTCCTCGCCCCATTATCTTTCCCCAGCGCGATGCGGCTTTGGTGAGCGACGAGGTAGCTGCCCTCCTCCAAAAAGGGGCGATTTGTTGCGCTTGCGAGCACCCCTCAGGTTTCATCAGCAATCTCTTCTTAGTCGACAAAGTCGACGGAGGCAGGCGCCCGGTGATCAATTTGAAGGAATTCAACGAATGGCTGGTGTACCGCCATTTCAAGATGGAAGGGATTCACCTCTTGCGGGATGTTTTACGCCCGTCCGATTGGATGGTCAGGCTCGACATAATCAGGCTGGGGCTGAACGCTGAAACTAATGGAATCCTTTTAAGGGGTTGTTTGATTTGACTGGTGAGAATATGTTCCCTGTGGCAGTACCACGCTCTTTTTCGGGCACTTGAACCCAGTCGTCTGGGGTACCCTCTGGCAATGAGTTTTTTAGTCAGGACGTCGGCCTCCCGGAAGTAATCACGACGCCATTTGCAATTACGTCGGATTCGGAGGAATTGTCCGAATGGCAAACCATAACGCAATCCTCTAGGATGGTAACTGGCATCTCTCCGTCGGTTTGCGGAACAAGCGGGTGCCCAGTTTCCCCTCTTCAGCATGGATAGTTACGTCTAGGAAAGGTAGGTCATTTTGTTTGCCTTCGCCTGTGAATCGAAGATGTTCCTGTGAGCAGTTTAACCAGTCGATGAATGACAACCCCCTTTCCCTCCCCACCTCTCTCCTCTCTCTTCCCTTTACAGCCCCTCAGTCCTGATGATGATCCTTACTCATATGGATCGAAACGCCGTCGACTTTCCAGCAAGACATTAGGCGCCCCTTACTTAGTGATTTTGAAAAATTGCCAAATTGTAAAACAAAAGTGAATTGTTTGATAAACCACTCTGTTTTTAATCACTGTACATAATTCCTTCACTACTCACTTTGCGTCGTTCACGCTGTTTTCACTGTCACTTGCGTCACCGTAGTGCCACCCACTTTTTGCACTCGTGCACCTTGTACATCCTTGGGTTGTCACTCGTTATTTATTAATTACAGTGCTGATATTAACTATAACTATAACTGTCCTTTTTTCACGCAAAAATATTGATAAAATGATGCCTTGAGCACATATGAAAATCAAATTGAGTTTCCTTGTTCTTTGATGGATAATGCTGTATAGATATCCTGTATACTTGTCCAAAAATAATACCGGTTGGGATATTGTTTGTTGCATATATTTCTCTACCCCAATCCCAACAAGGTTGAAGGGTTTGCTCTCCTGTTCCTTATACAACATTATCCAAGGTGCCATGGTTCTTTCTAAAACCAGCTTGTTCCGGGGGAAGAATATTCTGATCATAAACCCATTGGCTTAATGTGCTTTTTGCAAATAATTTGCTTGAGGCATCCAGGAGGGCGATCTGTCTAAAGCTAGTCGGCACCGTTTCGGCCCTTTTTATATAGTGGACTATAATGCTCCTCTTCCAAGAAGGGGGATTTTATTCATGAGAAAGCAATATTTAAAAAGAGGCTCTAAAAAATCATCCCACGCTTCTGGTTCCTTTTTAATTAATGCAATCCGGATTCCATCTGGCCCTTGTGCACCAGAGGTTCTTGCATTCTTTATATAACTTAGCACTTCCTTTGCTGACGGGGGGCTGAATTCAGTCATTTCACTGGTTGCGGGTTTAACTTCTTCTGCCATCACGGAAGAGACTAGGCTATTGTTTCCATTTAATAGGGAGACATAATCCACCCAGTCTTTTTCTGGAGTTGGTATGGGCAGTGTCCTCTGCCTTGGATCACAGTATTCCGCAATCCAGCGCCAATATGTTCTTGAGTCTTTGGCCCTTGCAGCTTCCCTCAGCCCAATTCACTTGTTATCCAACTCCCTTCTTTTTTCTCAGAGCATAATACGTCTTTTCGCTCACTTAAGGTGATCGATTTCATACTGCCTGACAGTGAAGAAATGTATATGTTGTTTTCGGACAAGATGGTTACTTGCTTGTTTTAAGGTAATCAGATGAGATGTTGCCTGTTTATACGGGCGAGGTACAGAAGATGTAGAAATTAAATTACAAATCTTCTCTATTTGAGCCTCAAAGAAGGGTATAATATAGGAGTGAGTTAAACCCTGCTGTTCTACATGGGCCATCTTTACAATTGAGCCTACTTCAAAGATTTTTTTTGCGTCCAGAAAGACCGACCATTTGCTTTGTTAAAGGTAGCCCTACCCTGACCAGCATTCCCCGAGTCCAAAGTGGGTAGATCAAAAGCTACTGTCATGCCCAATATGCTATGGTCGCTCCATATCGACAGGCAGACAAAGAAGTTATCACACGCCCCAAACATTGGTAGGACACAATCACATAGTCTAAAAGGCTCTGAGTATGTTGTTTTGTCAGCGGGCACTCTCCTATTTAAAAGAACAAGATCTAAACGTCTAATGCAATCAAGCAAGACAAACCCTCGCTTATCTGTTTTTACTTTGTTTGGTAATGAAATCTTGGGCATGTGCCAGATTTCCTCTTTGTCTGTATTTGCATAAATCCCCAAGGCAGAGTTCGAAATTTTGGCATTTAAATCCCCCACTAATATCACTAGAGGGCATTCTTCCCTGATAACTATATCATGAATAAAAGAGAAAAATTCACGCAGAAAGTGATCAGATTTTTTCCCAGGGGGGATAATATATTCGCCACATGGAAAGAAGTGGACCTGCCATATTCTCCCAGACATGCGAACTTTGCATATATACATAGATTCATGGTGTGATAAAAAACCTTCTGGTTCCAGTTAATGGCGTGACCCCTGTCCGAACGCCTAGCATAGCAAGAATAAACAAAATATCCATCACATTCAAATTTTTTGCTAACCACGTTTTCTGTAAGCATATAATTAAAGGGTTCATAATTTTTAGAGAATACAATTTAGTTTCATTGGGACCCAAGCCGGCCATATTTCAGGACAAAAGTAGCCCACCCAGGCTATCTCAACGAATCAGTCCTTACTGCTTCCGGATGAGTGTTATTCAGGGTTCTTGTAACCCAGCTCCATTAGACATATTCGTCTTCTATGTCTAAGGCCTGCGGGGAAACTAGCGCATTGGGCACAACACTTATTGAGCGCCCTCTCCAGTCCACGGACACCACTATATCTTTTGAATTGCCTGCTGTATGCTCTGTGTTGGGGCACAGTGCATCCAACGCCTTAATTGGTAGCCTTAGAAACTTTCAAATAATGGGTTTTTGGGCCCGCATTTTGACATTCCTCATATTCATTAACAGATGTTATATCAAGCCCTTGTTTCAAAAAATGATCACAATTTTTCAAGACCAAGTTGGCCACTATCAGGGAGCAGAAGGTGACCCTATATTATGGTACAGTGTCATGTACATTAATCATCACATTTAACATATCTTTGCTTGTTATCAAATTTATTGCCTCTAGTTTTGAAAATAAACTGAGAATATAACCTTACCGGTGTGGATTCATTGTCAAATAGCTAGGTAAAATCCACCATGGGAGATAAGCCGGTCTGTACCCCACTGGTTTTCTTTGAGGCATCTCTCCAGGGAATCAATAAAGGAACCCTATCTGTGAGTCTGGCAACTTGTGTCCCACCATGGTGTTGGGCTTTTTTTAAAATATATATATTTTTTTTAAACCAGGCATAAACATCACTGGTGCTCGGTACAGATACGGGTCGTTCCCATACAGCGATACCTCATACGTAAGACATTAAAAAGGGGGGGGGAGGGGAATCGGGAAAACCGGATAATTGCACATAAGAGGCTCATGGGGAGGTTAGAATATCAAAAACAACATCAGCTGGTGATGTACATATGTCCCGTCTAGAAGGGTTCCATGGTCCCCAAACAATTGTCCATTTCCGGGGGCGACCCCTCGCCAGGTACACAGTCTTTTCTCGAAACATGCACCAATCCATTGACTCTTTCCACCCCTCCAGTGTAGGTGGCCTCTCCGATCCCCACAACTGAGCAATGCCACGTTTGGCTACCATATTACCCAAAGTAACCCATCGAATCTGTGCTGTGTTAAGATCCGGTGGCTCCCAAATATTCAGGAGACATCTTCTAGCCTCTGGCGGCACGGCCACCCCCAGCACTTCCTGTATAACAGTGTGTATTGCGCCCCAGTAACCCACCATGTAGCGACATTCCCAGAGAATATGAAGGAACGTCCCCAATTGACCACAACCTCGCTGACACAGACCTTCCTCAGTTAATCCCATCCGCACCAGATGTGGGCCTGTAACATATATTCTGTGTAAAATTTTTAATTGAACAAGTCTCAGCCGTGCTGGAATAGCGACCTCTTTCGGGAGGGACACCGCCGACTGCCAGTCCTCATTATCTAGCTCAATACCATCTCTCGTCCATTTTCTCCTCAGATCGACTAGCAGGTCTACTCTATATTTTGTAAATTTTTTGTAGATTAGTGAGATAGTGCTATCAGGTAGGTGCCCATCTAGTATTCTGTCCTCCAATGGCGAGGCCTCTGGTATATCTTCCTCCCCCAGAAGTGCCGATTTCAAAGCATGACTCACTTGTGCATATCGGAAATACTCCGTTCTATTCAGTTCGAATTCAGTCTGTAGCTCCCCAAAGGATTTAATCCTTCCCTTGACCCATATGTCTCCTACCTTTGTGATCCCTATCCGGTCCCATTTATCAAAACCCTTGGTGTTCCAGAGCTTGCCAATTTATCTGATCCGAACAGTGGAGTGGCTAGGGTAAGGCGGTCTCTCCAACCCAACGAACTAATGGCATCATGCCATATTCGTACCGCCACTCTAGTTGGCCCGTCAAACTTTTCACAACAGATCTGGTGTATAAAGCTCTATTATAATCCCCACCAGGGAGCAACCATTTATCCATTGCAAATCCCCGATCAGTCACAAGGCCATAAGTGCCATGGTTTATGGCTCCCAATTGCGAGGCCCAATAGTATCTCTATACCTCCTTCATACCATGGGAGCGTTCATTTAGATAGCGCTATACGGGGTCTACCGTCCCACAATAGGCTACGCTGCATCCCTTCAACCTCCCGAAAATAGCTAGCCGGTACCACGTCCAAAGTATTTTGAAGGGCGTAGAGAAAGCGGGGCAAGGCCATCATTTTGAAAAGGGCAGCCCGACCCACCGGCCACGTCACTCCGCAACTTAAGCAAAGGGGGGGAGGAGATTTTTCACATATCGAACTTTGGGGTCCATTGAGATATAGATCCCAAGATATTTGAACCCTTCCGTAGAGATCTGTATCGGACAATTTCGCGGAGGGGCAGGGATGTCACCACACAATACAAACATATGGGATTTCGTCCAATTAATAATGAGTCCCGAGTTTCTACCATAGGAGGCCAAAACATCACAAACTACCATAAGGGATTTTCTGGGTGAGGTAAAATAAAGTAAAATATCATCTGCGTACAAAGAAATGCGGTCTTCAAATCGTGGGGACCATCTAATACCCCGAGTCGAGGGCTCCCAACGGATCCAAGCCGCCAGTGGTTCAAGAGCCAGCGAGAACAAAAGAGGAGACAGCGGGCAGCCCTGCCTGGTGCCCCGCCCGAGACAAAATGGCGCAGAGACTCGATTATTGACTACAACCTGGGCTAGAGGCTCAGTGTACAGCAAACGCACCCAATTGATTAATTCAGGACCAAAACCAAACTTTGCCAAAACAGCCCACAAGTATGGCCATTCCACAGTAGCAAAGGCCATCGTTTAATCTAATGACGCAATAGTGGTCGGTTCCTTTAGGGTCTGTGCCCTGGCCAAAACTCAGTGTAACCGGCATAGGTTTAAAGCCGTGTTTTGATGTGGGATAAATCCAGATTGATCAGGCTGTATTAGTGCACTAACAACCTTGATAAGTCTATTAGACAACAATTTAGCCAGTATCTTAGGTTCCGCGTTCAACAGCGAGATCTGCCTGTATGAGGCATAGCTAGCTTTTGGCTTCCCCTCCTTATGTATCACCACAATAGAAGCTACTCTTTGATCATATGGCAGTAGGCCGCACTCTCGAGCTTCTAAAACATATCCCTAATATAAGGGGCGACCCTGTCTAGTCGGAGCTTGTATAGTTCAATAGGGAGTCCGTTCGGGCCCAATGCTTTACCTGAATTCAGGGAGCGAACCGCCAGGGCCACCTCATCTGCAGTGAGCTGACTGTCCATAAATTCGCAATCCTCCTTAGTGAGGCACGGGAGTGGAATATCCCTTAACAATAGGCAAGAATCTTCCTCAGGTCCCTCTGATACAGAAGTATACGCCGTCTGAAAATAATTCGCAAAACAGTCTACTATTCCCTGGGGATCTGTTATGCACCTTCCTTCCGCCGTCTCAATTTCAGGAACTACACGATCTGCCCTATCTTTCTTATCCAGCCAAGCAATCAACTTCCCTGCTTTATCCCCAACATCCTAGAACCTACCCTGCTGCTCCCTACTCAGAGCTCTGGCACTATCAGTGACCAACGTTCTATACTCTAGCTGCTTGAGGTTAAGGACATGTAGTGTGGCGCGGGTCACTTCTGCTCCATGTCAGCTTCTATACTTGCTATCTCATATTCCATTCTCACAACCTCTTCATTTCTCTGTTTTTTAACTCCTGATATAAGCGACAAAGCCTCGCCCCGTACAACCGTCTTAAAAGCCTCCCATAGCGAGACCGAGGACGACACTGAACCCTTGTTCTCCCGAAAATAATGTTCCATCGTCTTCGATAGGTCCCCACGTATTTTGGGATTGCGCAAATACCAGGGGTTAAATGGGGCGACTCTACCTCCCGACCCGCGGGTAATCTTGAGTGTAAGCCAGATTGGCGAATGATCCGATATGCCCCTAGCCATGTGTTTTACTTCCGCAACATATGTCGCCTGGGCCGCCGGTACTAGACAATAATCAATTCGGGAAAGGCTACCTTGCGCACCAGAATGGAAGGTATACTGCCTCTGATCAAGGTGAAACAATCTCCAAGTGTCAATCAGGCCCAACACATCCAAGAAATCAGGCAGCCATCTTTGTGCTCGTCCTATGTCTCGGGACGGATGTCTGTCCATGGCGCCAGAGACAACGGTATTGAAATCTCCTCCCAAAATCATCAACCCCCTCCGGAGATCAAGAAGAACCTTCCCTAAATCAGAAAAAGTAGTCGTTTGCAGACCTGGGGAGACATATATCGAGACTAAGGAAAGAGTGTTTCCCTCCCATCGCCCTGATACTGCTATGTATCGTCCCCCCATCATCTTCCGTAATCGAATCTACTACAATCGGGAGTGACTTTTTGCGTAAGATCCCTACTTCCCTGGAGCCTGAAGTGAATCCCGCATGAGCTATCAGACGATATCCCTTTCTATGCATCACCTTACACGCATTACCTACAAGGTGCGTTTCCTGGAGTAGGACCACATCAGGGTTGTGACGTTTGAGGAATTGCAGAACCACACTCCTTTTGATTTTATCCCCTAACCCATTCACGTTCCAACTCAACACCCTATCCCCCATCCCGAAACATGAAGTGGATCCAACCCTTCTCCGATCCCTGCACCATAGAAAAGCAACTATTCAACATCAAACCTTGATATGTAATGCCTTGAGCGAACACAAAAAACACACCATCAGAACAACAAAGAAACTCCCCCACCCTCCCCCAAACTTCCCTTGTCCTCACCCCCCACCCTGCACCCCTGCCTATGACTATTGGGCTTCCCCAACTTGCAGTGTGCCTGTCGCCCCATCATCTAAACTAAACTACCAAAAAGTAAATCTGAGGAGGAGAAAGACCCACCAATGTCCCGCTAACCCCCGACATTAATATAATAAACATAGCATCGGAAACATTATATCAATAGTCCGTTTCCCAACCGGCCCGGATCACATGATAACAGTACTTATTCTTGTTCTTGCAAACCCTCTTCATCTTCTCTACTCTGTCTCTGGGGTTCTTCCTGAGCGGCTAAGGTGTCCAACCAGTCCGAGGCGATTTCCGGCTTATCAAAGAAGTAGACCTGTTCGTCAAGTTCGACCCTCAGCTTGGCCGGGTATAGCATGGCATACTTAAGTCCCTTCCGTTTGACACCCATAAAGTTCATTCTCTGCTTCTGCACTTTCTGAGTTAAATCTGGGAAAAAGCTGATGGACGAGTTTTCATACTTTAGGGGACCCTCAGATCTGGAGGCCTGCAAGATAGCGTCTCTGTCCCTAAAATTGAATCTCCTCGCAATCAATGGCCAGGGAGGGGCTCCGACTCGCGGCCGTCCTCCGGGAACTCTGTGTGCTCTTTCCACAGTAAAAAAGTTTTCCAGGCCTTTGGGCTTAAGATGGTTAGTTATGATATTTTCTACGAAGAGATCAGCCGCTTGTCCCTCTGCCTTTTCCGGCACTCCAATAAGGCGTATATTGTTTCTTCGGGCCCGACCTTCAAAGTCATCCAGTTGACGAGTGACCAGTTCATTTGAGGCCCTCAAATTCCGAACTTCCAATTGTAATTGCGTCACATAATCAGTGAGACTGGTCGTTTTGATGTCCAGGGATTTCACCTTCTCACTCGTTTTCGTGAGATCCGCCCGGATCAAGTTAACCTCAATAGATACTGTGTCCCGTTTATGAGTCATTCTCCATCGTCTGACCGAGGGAGGATTTCACCCCATCAATGGCGGCCATAACATCCTGTAGCGTAGGCTCTGCTGTCAAGGCTGAGGTGTCTCTCGCCCCTTCTTGCGATTTCCCCATTCCGCTTGGCGACCCTTTGGATTACGCATATCGATCCATGTTGTTGGACTGGGTATATATTGTCCCTCTAGCGTTCTTCGATTGCCGTTTGTCCCCCTCCGGCTTGGTCGCCATTTTAGGAGAGTCAAAAGAGACAGCTACCAGTTTCCCGTTGTGGGGTGGCGTCACTGTACGATCGATATAGTTAGGCGAACGCAAAGACCTTAACTTTAGTTCCTGATGATTATTCTGCTTACTGTTCACAGTGGCGCATTGCCCGATAATCAGCAAATACGCAGACCCCAGCACCATCACTGCCACGATGTATAGACAAAGTCCTTGATTACGACGATGCAGATTTTCAGACTGTTAACATTTCCACATAAGATAAGCCACAGCTTTCCCAGAGGATCTTCACATTCGTCCATTGCAGAACCCGGTAGGTGTGCCAAGAGTGTCACAGCCACCACAGGAATGAAACCAAGTCACGACCTGGGGCAGGACCCGCCACTTCCGGTCTTCAGTGCCGTTGTTGTTGCACTACTGCACGGGCACAATGCGCGGCCATCTTGGACGCGCGCGAAACTCCTCCCCTGGTGTTGGGCTTTTGAATATGAAGCCATATTAAGAGTTGGGGCCTCAGTGTTTCTATCAGGTGGAAATTACGTTCCTGTATGGGTTCTATTGGGCCCAAGCTGTGGGCTAATTAGAACTTGGGGCCCTCCCTCTAAGTTTCCGCCCACCCTGGGATCAGTGGAGTCTATGACCCCAGTCCCTGTCTGCAGTGGGGGGACCCCATAACCCATTACTATTTATCCTCCCAATGGATCCGCAAACTCATTAGAGGGAGGATGGATTACTTGGAGGGACAGCAGCAACTGAGTTAGAGGAGAAAGTCCTGATCCACAGTCCCCCATACTTCCAGTTAGTGCTGTGGGTGCTCTGGCGAGTTCTCTCGCATTGCCATCTGCTACTGATGTTTCAGGGACTCCCTTCTCCGCTATTAAATGCATATCGCTCTGGCTTTCCAAAACTCGAGAAAAGTGCAATTTTGACCCTTTCCGTTTAGGAAATTGTCTCATTTTTTATGTTTCTTTTTCATATTTTCCCCCTTATGTTTTATTACTAGACTATCCCTCTTAACTACTTTCTGTCCCCTATTCCCTAGTGGAGTAGGGGAGAACACCCAGGAGGTAGTTGGAGTGATTTGCACCTTCCCCTCCACCTTCCCCACCTGCTTAGTTTGTTTGGCATGGCCCCTGATTTTCCCGATTTCTCCAGCGCTCCCCCTTCTGCCCTTCATAAACAGAGGGAAGATTTTCAAATTGGACTTCTCCAAAGGGGGACTCCGTTAAACCTCCTCAAATAATATATTTAAACATAACTCTTCCTTTTCGAGATTACATACAGGAGCCATGGGGGTACCAGGAAAAGGAAGGTTCCTGCCTGTACAGAGACGTCTCTCGCCTCAGCTGATGGGGGCAGTCGGGAACGCCTATCACTTAGCCATTCTCCCACCTGGGGGGGAATTGTGGGGATAGGTTTAGTGATGACCGACTTATTTATCTTATGTACTTCAAAAACATTACGGAAATCATTTCCAGTATGTGGTCAGAGCTCAGTACAGACTTTTCTAATAAGGACAATATGAAGTTTAAAATTTTTCAATATAAACAAGGTATTCCGAGGTCGCACCCTCTCTCTCGTTTCCCCATTTCTGTTGAGAATCAGGCAATAATACATCATGAGCAAACTCCATAGAGGTCCCAATCAGATGACTTGTACTACAATATGAGAGGCAAAGAGAGACACCTAGGAGATGAGCTTACGATTAGAGTATTTTCTCCCCTGTAACCATTCATTAATGGATTGTCCTTATGGCTACAGTCAAAATGGTCACCACAGCCTCTTTTTGGAACATCAATGTTAATGTCTGGGAGTGTAAAATCTTCCCCTTGCAGAGACTCCTCACATAGGTTTGTCTTCTCCACCATAGGAGTACCAAGGCGAGCATCAGATTCGCCTTCCCCCACCTGATCCATTATGGAAATCCGCTTGGGCTAGAGAAACAATCGGTATACTTTAGATCATGCTGTCGTTCCTTGACTGCTTTGACCTGTTTGATGATAGAATGACTGACTGACTCTGCTGGGTAGTAATTGGCACCAAGGGGTACGTCAAAGGATTGCTCACTAGAGCCCTCCTCCACGCTTTCGGTAATCTGATCCAGAGGCCTGGGCCCTCCGCTAGACTGCACCTGGCACCCCGCGTTGCTCCCTTGGAGTTTCACCGAGTGAAGAAGAGGTTGAAGAATATGAAGGCTTTACAGAATGGAAATGAAAAGTCTGGCCTTCTTGGACTACAGCTGCACCCCAGGGTGAATCCGGGGGAATTTACGGAAAAAGCCAGTTAAATCAGGGTGTGATTTATAGCAAAGATGCTGTAGTTGTTTAGTGCCGCTAAACGAGCTTTACAGTTTGTGGCTTGGTGAGGAGGAGAGCACGTGCCCTGAGCGCAATTTCTTAGAATTCATCATTCTCTGGGTTTCAAGGTTAAGATTAAACACTTGATCCCTTAACCTGGAAGGAAGAGTAAAAATTTTCGGCAACAGTGCTTATGGATCACTTGTCTTCAGTATATCAATGTTCTAAACTTGCCAACCACCGGCCTTTTCCTTCGCTGCCTCATTGTTTCACCACTCTGGGCCCGCTTATGACCTGAGATTCCACTCAGCAGTTTTTTTAGCAGCGTATAACAAAATTTCAGACCGTAGGGTAATGACGGCTGATGGCCGGAGGTTGGCCAAGTCCTTGCAATCTGTTATCCGAGGGGGTGTCAAGCGTGGAGACAAGCGAGGATCACGCGGGAGCTGAACAGGGGCCACAACCAAGCTGAATATGTAGCCCAGCTCTCACTTCCTCTCCCCCCCTCTCCCTGCCTTACCTGTGGGAACAGGCAGCGTTGATGATCCAAGTTCCAGCCTCGTACCTCAGGCTAGCGACTCTGGTCCTGCAGTCCTGCTGCTGCCTGCTGCTGCCACCTCTGTAAGGGAATGGGCGGGGCTTTGGGACGAGCCTGACCTCTGCGTATTGTCCCTAGTTCTGGGGAAATATTTCCAGAGACGCAGCTCTCTCATCCACTCCTCTGTCTCACTGCAGGCTCGCAGACTCTCCCACATGATGAGAAAACCGCTTCCTCAATTTGTTATACTAGTTGACAAGTTAACCAAGTGACTGCAAGTCACTACAATCGCAGTGGTTTTGTCATTGTATTGGGGGCTGCATTGGAGGCTGTGTGGAACCAAGGTCCTGTGAGAGGCCACAGGCCACATGCGGCCACCACAGCGAACCGGGAGCAGGAGATGAAACGCAAGACTGCAGATGGCAGGTGAAAGGCAAAACAACAGATCAGCATTTCTCCTTGCTCTCCGTGTTCCCGCTCACCACAACAACAAAAGTTAAGAGAAGCAAAATTGAGTGAAGCAAAATTGAAGTGGCGAGGAGGCAGCAGTGGCGAAGATGTGGCAGCTGAAGTGGTCACACCGGCATGCAGGGGTTAAAGTATCGGCACCGCAAGCCTCTGCTGACCTCCGCGAGCACAGGCACAACCGCCGCTCTAGATCGAAACAGGGTGCGCTGACCTCCCCTGCACGCGATTGACCAGCGGTGCATAATGCAGATCCCCCGGAGTGAATGGGCGGCTTGAATTGTTCGTGGACAAAGTTGTCTGTACCTGGGATTGATTTCCTTGCTGAGAGTGACGTGTGAGAGTGAACCCCCACAGACGTACTACGCCCTTGATAAGAATTGCTAGTTTGATTTATAAAAGCGTGAAGGGTCCCGCCATATTGGATCTTCTGTTGTTTTTTCACCCTGTCCTGAGGAGGCCAGATTTGTTGGAAGGCCGAAACGCGACCGTGTCGACACTTTCCATAAAGAGTCTATTTTCAACTATAAATTAAAGTGGAAATATATCTTTTCGCCACAGTTTATATATTTAGGTTCTAGATAGTTTGCTTTGAACCAACTGTGTCTGACTACCTCGGAGTGTACTTCCTAGAAGTAATAATTCTTCTGGGTGAAGATGGTTGTGCTTATGATTATGTATTGTTTGTATTAATTTTGTGCATTATGTCCTTTAATGTTGTATATGGTGGGGGAAACAATGGGTGTAATGCAGTGTAGTGCCTTGCCTGCTCGCATGCAGCTCGCGCCTTCTGCCTCTCCGTCTCCTGTCTCCGCTCTCTCCACTCTCTCCAGCAGCCGGAACCGGAAAACCAACTTGCAATCACTGTCTCCAATTGCGTCGCTTAACTTTAGGAGGCACACCTTCATTTTTAAAGACCTGCTTTGCTTCCCTTGCACCCACTTTACACCCCCCGCTGGCATCAGTCACACAATAGAAAAAACTTTTCTGCCCCCGGTAAAATGATTGTGAGTACCCATGCACTAGACGAAGGTCATTCTAAAGAAAATGTTTAGGACAATACTTATGTACAGAAGTTTCAACGTGTTAGGCCTCAGTTCTTTGGTAAACCCAAGATAGTGAACATATCCAAAAGAAAAGCTTAAGAGTGCCTTAAGTGTGGTCCTCACAATTATACCTGTGATCCCTGTAACACCATATAAAACAAGCATTTTCAATGCAAGGGTTCTTCTTTGGAAAAGTTTGAGCTATTTGCATTGTTAATGACCACATTTTTATTTATGTCTTGGTTTTGAAAACAGATAAATAAATGGCATGGTTACTTACATTGTTATTAGCGTAATCTTTGCAGTCTCTAGAACTCTATATCACTCCCTAGTTACTCTACACTCCCTAGCACTGTGCACTCCCTAGCTTCCCTAGTCACTCCGCACCTCTTAGCATTGTGCACTCCCTAGCATTCTCTAGTCATTTCCTAGCACTCCTTAGTCACGCCCTAGCACTCTGCACTCCCTAGTACTCTGAACTCTCTAGCACTCTGCACTCTCTAGTCACTCTGCACTTCCTAGTCACTATGCACTCCCTAGTCACACATGCACTTAGAGCTACACACACTCCCCCAGAGCCACACACCCGTCCCAGAGCTACACACACCTCCCCCCAGAGCCACATACACACCACCCTAAAGCTACACACACACCATCCTAGAGCCACATACACACTTTGAGCTACACATATATATCTATAGCCACACACGTACACACTGATTACAAACACACCCAGAGCCACACCCAGATGCGCACACATACAGAGCTACACATACATACCCAGAGTTACACACACACACACACACACATAGAGTTATACATACACTTAGAGTTACACACACATATACACACCCCTACAGAGCCACACACACATACACACGTAGAGCCACATACACACACCTAGAGCCACACAAAGACTCCCCTCTCCCCTCCCCTCTCCTGACATTTTTGGCCGCATTCATAAGTGATGACATTTGTAGTGGTGGCCTCGGGCGAATTATTTGGCTTTGCAAGCGAAAAATTAAAACTGTCCCCAAACACAGGTGTTCATCACATGGTGATCATCACAAGGCGATAATGAGCTGAGACAAAAAGCAACGGCAGAATGGATAGAGTAAATCGGACCACCTCGATGTCCCCACCCGGCCCGTTACTCCCCACGCCACATGACATGCCAGCGCCGCAGAATAAAGTCGGGCTTAGGCTGAGTGATTCATGTCAAGCACTGCATGACACGTGACTGACTGACTCTGTTCCAGCCTATGTGTCCGGGGGTCCGAAGTGTCTGGAATCTCAACTTACACCCGGTTCCACTCTAGTGACGCGCTTCAGTTGTCCACATGTTCTATCAATGTGCTACCCATACAGTTTTGTAAATCACCGAAACATCACCTAGGTCAATTTAGAGCGCTAAGATGTGACAACCATATGTTCGTCTAAATTGGCTTTTTTTAAGATATCTCCTATGGAAGGTGTTCAGCTATGGTGACATGGCAAGATGTAAACATCAGAAACCAGCTAAACCCTGCCACCTCCGTGCAGAGCCCAGACTATTCCGGATTCCACCACAGCCCATTCTGAACAGACTGTGGGCAGTCCTTTGCCTAACAAAATAATAAAGCGATCTATCTACATAACCTCAATCACAGACCACAGCCCAAGCAAACTCCCAGAAAGACAGAGCAAGATGTTGAACGACGCCCACAGGCACAAGGTGTGCACAATAACCTGGATTACACTAGTGCACTAACCACGCAGAGAGATTTCACAAAAACTTTCCTCACGTCTTCCAAAGTAATGATTTTGCCAGAACACCACAGTCGCCCCAGAAGCTGAAGGAAACGCACAGCTCACCACAGCAACGGGCACACGGACAGCGGGAGGGGGAAGGCACACGGACAGCGGGAGGGGGGAAGGCACACGGACAGCGAGAAGGGGGGAAGGCACACGGACAGCGAGAAGGGGGGAAGGCACACGGACAGCGGGAAGGGGGGACGGACACACGTACAGCGGGAGGGGGGACGGGCACATGGACAGCGGGAGGGGGGACGGCACACGGACTGACACCTTCGAGTAAAGTCCGCGCATTATAAGAATGCATTAAAGAAACAAATAAATAAAGTAGAAGAGCAACGCACAAAAAGCACAACTGACCGCACCAGGATACAGAAAGACCAGCAGGTTTGCGCCAGACCTGAAATATGCAGAAAGGCAAACCCCTAAAAATAAGGAGAGGAGTAGACCAAAAGCTCAGGAAGTAGAGCGGCGAAGCCGAGACACGAACCGGTAACCCCAGCCACAGGAACGAGTACACTAGCCACTAGGCTTTCTTCCAGCTCACTCACACGCATGCATAGTGCACAGAAGTATGCAGGAACAAAGGGGAAACCAATACCCGCAGAGCGGGAAAAATAACCCCAGGACAAGAGAAAGGCGTACACAGACTCATGGCCGGAACCTGAGTCCGAAACCCCCAAAAGGAGAGTACGTGGAATCCGACGCACAGCAATGGGACACCAGTGCCCAGCTTAGAGAAAATGTCATATGTAACAAAACAAACGGGAAGCATTCATCAGAAACGAGAGCCCCTTTCAACAGCTCTCGCCCACTCCCCTGACAAAAGTAAACCAGACACGCAGCTGGAAAACTAAGCGGAGCACAGGCGTAAGTGCAAGCTCCAACCAACTGGAACACCGGAGGCTACAAGCATGAAGGAGATAGACAAGAACCCTACACAGCCCACAAGCCGCACGCCGGCAGCCAGAGGCATGGGAAAATATGCGGCAACCCGTGCGACCGGGACCGTCTGAGGCAACGGCCGCAGAGAAACCGGGCCAGCAAGGTAAGCCCCCCCCCCATCCCCCCCCGCGCAGAGTCCTCCCACACCGGACTGAAACCAGAGCCCGCTAAAGCAGTGAAAAAAAAAAAAGACCCCAAGTCGAGGGGGTGGGGGTGGGGGGGTGGAAAGCATACAGCAGCACCGGAGCCAAAGCAATCGGCGGGCAAAAGCGGCCCACGCACGACAAGCTTAGACAGCCACTGGAGCGACATAAAGGGAGCCCTCACAAATACGAGGCACAATGCCCACAACCTCCCGCAGTGGGTACAACGTAGCACTGAGGTACAGCAGCCGTCGCAACGCCAGCAAGGGGCCGAGAGGGTGGACTGGAGCGGAATACAAGAAACCCCATAACAAAGCCTTTAGCCCTCCCGGGGGCCGAAGGGACCCCAACAGAGAATGTATCCACAGTGCGGTCCAATAACCGAGAGGTGGGGAGGGACTCCCAGGGCTATGTGGAGCAGTGAGGCAGCCGAGCCGAACCACAGAGCCTGCAAAAGCAGGGCAAACGGCCCCAGAAGCTAAAGGAAACGCACAGCTCACCACAGCAACGGGCACACGGACAGCGGGAGGGGGGGACGTTACACAGACAGCGGGAGAGGGAGGGCGGGCGGGCGGACACACAGACAGCGGGAGGGCGGGCTGGCACACGGACAGCGGGAGGGGGGGGCGCACTCACCTGGACATTGATCCGGCAAATGATCAAAACATGCCGTCGGAAAAAAAAAAACATCCGCCCACAGCTGCATGACGTACTACAAGGGGCAGGATGAGAAAAACATTGTCGGAACGCCCACGAATCGCCTCGGTGAATGACGGACACCTCTGTCTTCCAATGGCTAGCCTCCATTTATGGAGCTAGCCAATGGGAGACAGAGGCGGGATTAACCCTTACACTGTAGAAACATAAGATTTCTCCTGGGCGGAGCTAGGAGCTTCGGACCCAGGCGAAACCTAAAAACTTACATTTCAAGAGACTGCCATATAACAAATGAACAGAAACTGAAAAAACAAGAGAGCAGACGTTCCTAGAACAATATGTGAAAAGAGCAAAAGGGGGACTCATTAGACCTCCTACCATTTTCAAGCCAAACTGCATTTAAATGAAATTGTATTCATGCCAACAACGTGCCATGTTTTCCCACCCAGAAGTAAGGCTGAACAAGAGCACTACTCTTTAACAGGGAAAAGGTGCACATTGAAGTCCTTCTCATCATGTAAATGTAAGCCCCAATTTGGTGGTAAAACAACTAAAAAGCAGCTGTTAGGTATAATACGGTTGAAGGCAAGCCACAATAACACCAATTGAACAAACTGTCTAGTGCTTAAGGAGAATCCGTGTGTGGAGGCATCCCCATAGTGTATAGCAACTCATTAAATGCCACTGGCAAAGCGCCTCCAAACATCACAGCAATGTGATCTAGATACTACACTTCTGGCTTCCACTGGAAGAATACCAAATTAATCTTTCATTTGCACCGCAGTATGGAAAAGACCTCGTTCTTGACCAATACAATCTGCACTATACTGACAATGAACATTCCATGGAAAGCCAACTTAACAGTTGCACTATAGAATAGGTTGGTTGCAAGTATGCACTACAGAGGTACTAATTGTGCAAGGACCCTGTTTATTAGCATCAGTTAACAAGCGACATCCTTCTCAGCTGTAACAGGATGAAAGCTTTCACACTGTAACCACTAGTCATAACCTGCACCTCTGTCACCGTAGCAAGGTAGCATTCACTGCTGTAGGATGAAATCCATTTTCACTGTCACACTGTACTGTGTCATTCAGTGGTGCAAATAACATACCTAGTAAGACAGAAATGTCTGGGGGAGGATGTGACGCAGCGGCCAGAACTGCCAGCTCGGGAGCTGGGGATTCAGGCTCATGGCTTGGCGTCACGAAACGTCCTGTGATTATGGGCAAATCACTTAATCTTAAACCAAAATGGGCGCAAATGATATTCCGCTCATGTACAAAAACACAGAGGGATGGATTTCTGTCAATTGAAGAAGCAGTAGTGCATCTAGTGGCAAACTGCTGCGCATACAAAGGGAGGATAGGAGGGGAGTGTGCCCGCAGAGAAATCAGTGGTATGTGGATAAGGCGAGGGAAAAATGAGGGCGTGAAATCAGTGGAAGGTTGACTGGAGCCTTTACAGAGGGAGGGCGCATAGAGGTCCAGAGAGTTTAGAGGCAGGGAGTTTGAGAGGAAAGGCAGGTTTGAAAGAGAACAAATGCAAGCCAGAAGCAGCGACCCAGGAGGGGTGTTTGGGCGGGCATGCACTGTTGTGAGTGGGGTGAGGTGGTGTTGGCATGGCCACAGAGAGATTAAGAGCGACAGAGTGGGAGGCGAAAAATTAAGTGCCCACAAAGGTTTTAATGACAGAACATAAGCAGAGGCAGGCCAACCTAAAAAAGAGTGCGCTTGAAGATTGAGAAAGAAAGTGAAGCGTAAAAGGACATGTAACTGGGGCAGTCCTTCTGGGAGGATACGAAAATCCAAAAGGAGGAAATACAAAGACTATTGACTAATCACAAGTGGCAATTTACAAACGACAGTAAGAGGAAGCCAATTGAAAATATGGGCGGTGCTAAAAGCCCATATCCAGGAACAGCATGCCTCCACAGAGCAGCACATGCGCTCCCCAGGCTCGACCTAAAAAATGGAGGTGATCATGCAAAAAGGGGCAATTTCTCACAAATCATATATCCACGGTAGAACATATTATACATTTTGGATTCTAAACTTCCCTTTAGTGGCAAACATTCCTCTTTTACAGATCCATGCATGGTACAATAAACTGGCAGATAAAGTATTTGTGCTGCAGGGGATTTGGCTGATTTTTATAGTTGACAAAATAAACATGAAAATGTACTGTCCTTGACTGCAAATAACATGGTCTGTGTGCCTGGTTATTAGAATTTCACACCACTGAGTGATTGGTATTTTTTTAAATTGTATCTGTTGTGTCTTCCTCCTTTTCTAAGCTTATGTTTTTACATACTGCATACAAATGGTGTATCTGTTCTGATAATAATAAAATTTATCACCATCCCAGAATGCACATGAAAGAAGCAAACGTGTGGATACAAGTTCATTCTCCCCAGCCAGGAATTTGACCTACATAGGATTAGGATGATAAAGAAAAGTCAGCAAATCATTGTGAAGTAAAATTGACTAGCTGAACTAAATATAGCACCTCCTCTGGAAAGAAGAGTGCAGGCTCCAAGGCAGAGGTTTACTGAAATGCTACGTAAGCCCCAGCAAGATGCCCTTTGTGGAGGCCAACACACAGTGAACATGAGGACTTTAAAAAAACCTGCACAACGATGTGGGCTTGAAAAGCGTCCCACCCCTATACCTTTTACATTCCATTACTTTACAATGCTGGCCGCAACTACCAAGTGCGCGGAACCATGTTTTGGCAAGTATAAGAGGTAGACAGATATTTCGAAATTTGAACAAAAGAGAACAGTCAGGAACTCAGCAGCGGTTATGGGCAAAACTAACAAGCAAGGGGAATCTGACCTGAGCAAGGGTGGGGCAGTTCTAGTGGAGGTGTTTAGTATACACAAGACAGAAACCTTAACATTGGGAAGAGAAAGGATAAGACCGAATCTGTGGACTGGAACAGGTTGGCATTGGGACCGAGAAACTGAATAGCGTAAATCCTGCAAAGACAAAACTATACAGACAACAAATAACGCGAAGGCAAGCTGGCAGTACAAACAGAAGCACGATAAACAAACTATCTGAACTGACTAATTGTATTCTCCTTGTGAAGTGATCGGTCTGTGAGAGGAAAAGGCCTGGGATCACCTACCTGCTCTTATGGGAAAAGAGTGTTTGTGATTTTCTGTGCAAGAGGCACAACGCCTCAGAATCTCACCGGCACCCTCCGTAATAATAATCCAGACAAACACAACCACAAGAACGGACAACAGGGAATAGAGCAAGTAGCACTGAAATGGGGACTGAGCTCAGGGAAAAGCAAGACTGGATTGAAGGAAAGGACTTCAGTTAAGGTCTATCAGTTTAGGACACTGAGCCAGGAAAGGGGAGCTACAAACCGGTGACAGGACTGACACAGAAAACACATGGTAAGTATACAGAATTCAAGATTTAGAATCTGCACATCAACAAGGGTATGATGGGGAGTGAGCAGTCAGAACTAGAATCACGGGTAAGGAGGAACAAAGGGGCAGAAATAACAAGGAACAGAACCAGGGAAAGCAAGGTAACAAAGCAGAGCGGAGGGAAATATTGGGAAGTCAAGGTACAGGCAATAGACCTGGAATCGCAGCAGCAATAACGAATTGGAACAAGCGGAGATTCATTAGAAAACAATGTTGCAAGCTCTGCACACTGAAGTTGCAGGGATAGCAATAGATTAAGGCAACGGGGGAGGAGCATTGGTGCCGTGTGATACAGGTGTGAGTCATCAATCTTGAGCAGGAGATCAGGGAACCAGGTATGACTGGAAAGCTAAACAGGAACTGGCAGAAGGGAAGATTGTGGGCCTCATAACGCAGAAAAGGTGGAAGAGAGTAACCAGATGGGGAGTGCGGAATGGAGTAGTGTGTGTGACAAGTGAAGTAAACAAGTCTGAAAGTGTCAGTATAACTATAGCAGCTAGTATCAAGATGCTGGGCAGAACTCCACCACATGGAGAAGATCTGGCTAATGTTTAACAACAGCAGAGTCGGTGTCAGGCAATAATGTTTCAGTCTTTACACATAAAAAAGTTGCCATCTCTTATTTATACAGTCTTAAATCTGATAAGGTACTGGAACTACCTGATGTACTATGAGTTTGGAATGGTTGTAATATGTTTGCTGCTGCATCATTGTTCGTGGTTTATGTAAGCTGAGTGGCAGAATTCCAGTATGTTAGTCCTGTAAACCTTTGAGATGTGTGTGTTAGAAAAATGAAAACATGTTTTCCCCTCAGTATTCTTCTTTCCTTCTGTGGTAACAGAATGTAACCCTATCTGACCAGTTTTTTGCTCAATCTCCCTCTATGCCATTTCAGCTGGTCTTTTCTGAAAAGAGTGGCTTTGATGTTTTCTTCTATGTTATGATTAGGATTGGACAATTGTTTGCTTCCGATTCTTTCTTTGTATAACCCGTTAACCGCGGCGGTAAGTCCGCCGCGGTGCGGGCATTTTCGTGCGCGGGTGGGGAGCCGACGGCAGCACTGGGGAGGTAGTGCTGCCGTCGGCCATTGGCCGACGGCAGCAGGGAAGGGGTTAAGCAAAACATATGTAATAAATGCTGGCTACTGGTCTAGCACTTTGAGATGTATTTATTCACTATCTGTACAGACCAAACCTCTCAGAAAGGCAATGGAGCACTGTAAAGATTCAAATGGCAGGTGATTGGATGGGTAGGTGGTTCTGAGAGTGGAAGAGGACGCTGCTTCACTGTGATGCTACATTCTTTAAAGAGGCGTGTCTTCATCTTTGTCTTGAATTGGTGCTGGTTCTGAGTGTGGGGGGGGTTCTGATTGAAAACTGGGATGTTTATCTAGATTCTGGGATTGGCTTGTTGACTTTCTTTAGGTCGAGCCTGCGACCACACATGTGCTCTCGCGTGTCAGATGCTATTGTTTACAGTAAAGGGTTTAGAGCCCGCCCATTACTTAAAATTTGTTGGCTTCAGTGTTACTGTTCTTTGCAGCCTCCTAATTAGCTAGCACAGGCCAAGCATCACTTCTGTTCCTTTCTGTGGAGCACGTACCAAGTACAGATTTATTAAACTTAGTTTCTGATAGATACATCTGCCGTGTGGATTCCTCACCTTGTGAATATCCCCCTTGCGTCAGCAACGTTCGGAAAATTCTTCGTAGCACGCCGGCGTGGACGACGTCATAGGAGCACGGCATCGCGCGCGACTCCGTCTGACGTCAACGACTCCATATAAGGCCCACGTCGGCGTGATGACGTCTGTTCCCTTTTTTCCGCGTCGTCGACGCTAACGGTTTCTGGGATCTTCTGCGATACTTTAGTATCTTTTCGCTGTTTAGCTGTTATTGTTTCTCTGTTAGAATTCGCTTCATCGCCGAAGATGTCAACGAGGAAGACAGGTTTCAAACAATGTGGTTCCTGCTCCCGGATGATGTCGATCACCGATCCGCATCCCGACTGTCTGTGGTGTCTGGGTTCGGGTCACGATGTCAAGAACTGTCGTTCCTGTGACAAGATGAACCCCAAAGCCTTGCGAGAGCGGGAGGCGAAGCTTCTGCTTGCAAAGGTGAAGGAAAGGGAAGCCGGAAGGTCTTCGAGGTCAGTGTCCAGGCGCTCGAAGTCGAGACAACGGTCGCGGTCGAAGTCAAGGTCGGCTTCGAGGGCCAAGTCGAGGTCGGCTTCGAGGGCCAAGTCGAGGTCGAGAGAGAGATCAAGGTCCAGAGGGAGGTCGAGGTCCGGTTCCAAGTCGGCCTCTTGCCATGCTTCGGGCTCCTCGAGAAAGAAGCATAAGAGGAGTAAACATCACTCCAGACACCACTCTGGCAAGGAGTCTTCGGATTCGAAGAAGAAGTCTCGAAGACATCACAAGGACTTCGTGTCTCCTTCACCAGCTCAATCTCACCTTGGTTCTCCAGTTCATGAGCCGGAACAGGATCTGGAGTCGCACCATTCATCGGTGCATGAAGAAGAGGTTCCTCGAGCACCGACTCCGGTTGTGGAGCCTGAAGAACAAGAGGGCCAGGGTGCGCCTTTGCCGGATCAGCCTCCTTCGGAGCGGCCGTTGGGTTCGTACCCACCCTTTCCAGGTCCAGGTCAGGATCCCTCGCAGTTTTTAAACGCCATGTTTGGTGTTTACTCGAGGGCGATGTACCCTGCTGGTGCGCCTATGGGTCCCATGGGTCCTTTATCTTTCAATTTGGGTGTGCCCCAGGCTTATGCCCCGGCCCCCTTTGTGCCGTTTATGCCGACGCCTTGCACTCCTTGGCTCGGTACGGCGCAGCCGAGGTCGTCGACTTCGCATGCGGCTTCGCCGACTCCGGATCGGCCTCGAGTGGATTCGGATCGTGGTACTTCCCGTCCTCCGGCTCCTCGCTCGACGTCGGCTCCGGCGCCGTCGGAGTCGTTGCCGGATCCATCGACTTCGGTCCGTATGGAGTGGTCGAGGCGCAGGGCACAACGCCTCTTGGATGAGAAGGAGTCTATGGACTCCGAGGTTGAGGAAGGAGAGTTGCAAGAGGGGGATTGTTTTGAAGACCTTCAGGACGCAAGTGGCTTGGAACTTTCTCCTGAATGGGGTTTGCCAACCGTTTCTGACGCTCCATCTAAGGACTTGGCACCCTATCATGTCGTCATAAAGAAGGCTGCAGAGTTGCTAGGCTTGACTTTGCCCACAGTTGAATACAAGCCCAACATCCTTACGGAAGTATTACATTCGCCTTCTTCAATTGTGGAGCCTACGCTTCCTTTTACGGATGCATTAACTGAACCAATAAAGGAGGTCTGGAAGAGGCCTTTATCTGCTCCTGCGGTTTCCAGGTCAGTGGCAAGGCGTTACAGGGTGGCTCCTGATGACCCTGAATTTCTTTCCTCGCATCCTGCACCGGAGAGTCTGGTAGTGCAGGCCGCCTGTTCCAGCAGGACTGCGGGTTCTTTCCCTCAGGTGCCAGCAGACAAGGACTCGAAAAAGTTGGACCAGTCTGCTAAAAAGATTTTCTCCTCGGGTAGCATGGCCTTGAAGTCCACCAATGCTACTTGCCTCTTGGGGAGATACGTTCACGCGTTGATGGACTCTGTTAAACAGCTTTCTTCTAAGCTTCCAGAGGACGATAAGAAGAACTTTAACGAGGTGGTCGCTGACACTCAGGCTGCAGCTCGTATGGTTATACAGAGTGGTATGGACACGGTGGACTCTGTTGCCAGAATTATGGGCTCTACTGTTGCTACAAGAAGGGCCGCGTGGCTTAAGTCCTCCGATTTTTCTTCTGACGTTCAGTCTACTCTGTTGGACTTACCATTTGATGGGACAGGTCTCTTTGGCAAGAAGGCTGACGTAGCTCTGGAGAGATTCAAAGACAGCCGGGCTACGGCGAAGTCTTTGGGCCTTCAGACGAGGGGCTCTGCGACTAGGAAGTATAGGGGTTTTGGCAGACCCAATTTTCGTCCCTACAATCAAGGACAGCAGCAGCAGCAGCAGCAGCGCCAGAATCCTCTGTATAAATCCTACAGAGGAAAGCAAAGGGGCCGTGGTCGTGGGCGCCAGGTCTCCTCCTCCTCCTCCTCCTCCTCCTCTTCCTCTAATAACCAACCCCCTCCCCCTGCAGCAAAGCAGCCCTAGATCCGCCATTCTGGATCATGTGGCTCCGGTGGGGGGTCGGCTTACTCATTTTCTACGGTATTGGGAATCGGTTACGTCAGATCTTTGGGTTCTCAATCTCGTAGAAAATGGGTATGCTCTTCCTTTCCAGGAGTTCCCTCCCAATTACCCTCCTTGCCAGAGTTTTTGTTCGGAGGACCACCTTGTTCGCTTGCAGGAAGAAGTCCTGGCTTTGTTCAAGAAAGGTGCGATAGAGGTGGTTCCAGAGCAGGAAAGGGGTCAGGGATGCTACTCCCGGTATTTCCTGATCCCCAAGAAGGATGGCAGGTTACGTCCAATCCTGGACCTCAGGATTTTGAATCTCTATCTCAAGCAGGAGAAATTCAAAATGCTCACTCTTGCGCAGGTTCTTCAAGCGCTGTTGGAAGAAGACTGGATGGTGTCGATCGACTTGCAGGATGCGTATTTTCACATCCCGATCCTGAAGTCGCACAGGAAGTATCTCCGTTTTACGGTGGGATCGCAACACTACCAGTTTGCGGTCCTTCCGTTTGGTCTTACTACTGCGCCTCGAGTTTTCACCAAGGTGATGGCAGTGGTGGCTGCACATCTCAGGAGGTCGGGGATTCCTGTATTCCCGTATCTGGACGACTGGCTGATCAAAGCGGAGTCGCCCGAGAAGGTGCTTCATCACCTGCAAGAAACATCGCAGCTGTTGTTCAGGTTGGGTTTTTCAATAAATGTGCCCAAATCTCACCTGGTGCCCTCCCAGCGCAACCTGTTCATAGGTGCGGTACTGGACACTACTGTATGTCGTGCATTCCCTCCTCCGCAAAGGATTCGCGACATACAGGAAATGATTCCTTTGTTTCACAATGGAACGGTTGTTCCGGTCCTGAAGGTCCTTCGCCTGCTCGGTCTGATGGCTTCTTGCATTCTCCTGGTCAACCATGCACGCTGGCACATGAGGGCACTCCAGTGGTGCCTCCGCAGGCAGTGGTATCAACACAACGGAGATCTCGGGGAGTCAGTGAAGATCTCCAGAGAGACTGCAGCGGATCTGTCTTGGTGGGGCGTGGAAGGCAATCTGTCTCAAGGAAAGCCTTTTCAGCTTCCACCATCGGTTGCCACGGTGATAACGGATGCGTCCACTCTAGGGTGGGGTGCTCATCTGGGGGATCTGGAGGTCAAGGGTCTTTGGTCTCCAGAGGAAAGGTTGCTTCACATCAACCTTTTAGAGTTACAGGCGATACGTCTGGCGCTCAAGGCCTTCCTCCCTTCCCTTCGCGGTCAGTCGGTTCAAGTCCTGACGGACAACACGACCGCGATGTGGTATGTCAACAAGCAGGGAGGAGTGGGGTCGCAGTGTCTCTGCAGAGAGGCTCTGCGCCTCTGGTCCTGGGTTCAGGACCACCAGATCTGTCTGATGGCAAATCATCTGGCCGGAGTTCTGAACGTGCGTGCAGACATTCTCAGTCGTCAGTTCTCTGCCGACCACGAGTGGAGGCTTCACCCGGAGGTTGTTCGCTTCATCTTTCAGATGTGGGGGACTCCTCGGGTGGACCTGTTTGCCACTTGCGAGAATGCTCACTGCCCGTCATTCTGCAGTCTCCAGTATCCGATGCAAGGAGCAATGGGGGATGCGTTTCAGTTGAGCTGGAGAGGTCAGCTCCTTTACGCGTTTCCTCCCATACCCTTGATTCCTCGGGTTCTGAGGAAGATTCGCCAAGACCGGGCCCAGGTCATATTGGTCGCCCCGGATTGGCCAAGAAGGGTGTGGTACACATATCTTCTCCACCTCTCCTCTCACCCGCCGCTCCGTCTCCCTCTCAGGGCAGACCTCCTCTCTCAGATGGAGGGGCAGGTTCTACACCCCCACCTCCAGACATTACACCTTCATGCCTGGAGATTGAACGGGGCAATCTGAACTCTTTCTCTCTCCCTAACGATGTGGTGGATGTCATACTTTCTGCCAGGCGTGACTCCACCAAGTCCATTTATTCGTATAGGTGGACTAAGTTTGTGTCTTGGTGTAGGGAGAGGGATGTTGACCCGTTAAAGGCTCATTTATCTGATATTTTGTTATTTGCTCTTTCTCTGGCACGGCAGGGGTTTGCTGTTGCCACTGTCAAAGGTTACCTTTCGGCCTTATCGGCATTCCTCTGTTTGCCGGATCAGCCCTCTCTTTTTAAATCACCTGTGGTTTTAAGATTTTTGAAGGGGCTCACTAATAAGTTCCCTCCTTCTCCCTTTGTTGTTCCACATTGGGACTTGAATCTTGTGTTAACCTATCTGATGGGTTCGCCGTTTGAACCCTTACACAAGTGTCCAATGAGGCTTCTTTCTTTTAAGACAGTCTTCTTAGTTGCAATTACCTCGGCAAGGAGGGTAAGTGAGCTTCAGGCTCTTAGTTCCAAGCCCCCGTTCCTGTCCATACATGCTGAAAGAATGGTTCTTAGGACCAGGGCTGCTTTTCTGCCTAAGGTGGTTACTCCCTTCCACCTAGGACAATCCATTACCCTTCCTACCTTTTATCCTCCCCCACACCCTTCCAAGGAGGAGGAGAGGCTTCATCGCCTGGACCCGAAGAGAGCGGTTAGTTTCTATCTTGATAGGACTAAAGACTATCGGACAGACGATCAGCTCTTTGTGGGTTTTGCTGGCTGCAAGAAGGGCAGAGCGGTGCACAAGCGCACACTTTCCAGATGGATTATTCTCTGCATCAAGATTTGCTACTCTCTGGCGGGTAAGGACCCTCCTGAGGGTATTAGAGCTCATTCAACTAGAGCAAAGTCTGCTACTTCTGCATTGTCTAGAGGTGTTCCTGTTGAGGACATTTTGCAGGGCCGCGACTTGGGCCTCCCTCCACACTTTTGCAAAGCACTACTGCTTGGATGCTGAGGTGAGGAGGGATGGCCACTTTGCGCGCTCTGTTCTCCAAGATTTCCTGGTGTAGCAGAGTGGACACCCTCCTCCGGGAGTGGGGACTGCTGTGGGACTCTGTTCACAAGGTGAGGAATCCACACGGCAGATGTATCTATCAGAAGAACAAGTTACTTACCTTCGGTAACGCTTTTTCTGGTAGATACAGTATCTGCCTGTGGATTCCTCACTGACCCACCCGCCTCCCTGTTGTCCACTCTGCTATACCTGATATGTGCAAATGTAATTATGGTTTTATCTGACCTTGTATAGTTTTGCACTTTGATTGCATTTGTTTTGCATATACTGTGTGCATTGTGTATATATATATATATATATCAAGCTCACTGGGGTAACCACAAAGTCGAGAGGCACACAAGCACAGACCAGCCTTTCCCCATTAAAAGCTTTATTCAGGACACGCAGCTTTGCACCTCAGTTCGTGCTGTCACAGCATTCCGCCTGACGCGTTTCGTGATGAAAATCACTTCCTCAGAGGCTCACGGAGCAGTGCTGGCCACACCCATTTTATCCCGTGGCGCATATTCACGCATTTCTGGGAGATGTAGTCCACTTTAATAGCCTTAGAATCGTTGCTCCTGCCGTGACACAATCGAAAACCCTGGATGGGCACCGGGATGTTCAGCAGCGTGCAATGTCCAGGTATGTGCTCCAGTCGGAGCTCCTCAGATGCAGCCCCTCGGCCTCCTTCCCTTTACAAGGAGTGGTGCTCTCTCGGCGGCTGGTCTGCCGCTTTTAACATCAAGCTCACTGGGGTAACCACAAAGTCGAGAGGCACACAAGCACAGACCAGCCTTTCCCCATTAAAAGCTTTATTCAGGACACGCAGCTTTGCACCTCAGTTCGTGCTGTCACAGCATTCCGCCTGACGCGTTTCGTGATGAAAATCACTTCCTCAGAGGCTCACGGAGCAGTGCTGGCCACACCCATTTTATCCCGTGGCGCATCTCCCAGAAATGCGTGAATATGCGCCACGGGATAAAATGGGTGTGGCCAGCACTGCTCCGTGAGCCTCTGAGGAAGTGATTTTCATCACGAAACGCGTCAGGCGGAATGCTGTGACAGCACGAACTGAGGTGCAAAGCTGCGTGTCCTGAATAAAGCTTTTAATGGGGAAAGGCTGGTCTGTGCTTGTGTGCCTCTCGACTTTGTGGTTACCCCAGTGAGCTTGATGTTAAAAGCGGCAGACCAGCCGCCGAGAGAGCACCACTCCTTGTAAAGGGAAGGAGGCCGAGGGGCTGCATCTGAGGAGCTCCGACTGGAGCACATACCTGGACATTGCACGCTGCTGAACATCCCGGTGCCCATCCAGGGTTTTCGATTGTGTCACGGCAGGAGCAACGATTCTAAGGCTATTAAAGTGGACTACATCTCCCAGAAATGCGTGAATATGCGCCACGGGATAAAATGGGTGTGGCCAGCACTGCTCCGTGAGCCTCTGAGGAAGTGATTTTCATCACGAAACGCGTCAGGCGGAATGCTGTGACAGCACGAACTGAGGTGCAAAGCTGCGTGTCCTGAATAAAGCTTTTAATGGGGAAAGGCTGGTCTGTGCTTGTGTGCCTCTCGACTTTGTGGTTACCCCAGTGAGCTTGATGTTAAAAGCGGCAGACCAGCCGCCGAGAGAGCACCACTCCTTGTAAAGGGAAGGAGGCCGAGGGGCTGCATCTGAGGAGCTCCGACTGGAGCACATACCTGGACATTGCACGCTGCTGAACATCCCGGTGCCCATCCAGGGTTTTCGATTGTGTCACGGCAGGAGCAACGATTCTAAGGCTATTAAAGTGGACTACATCTCCCAGAAATGCGTGAATATGCGCCACGGGATAAAATGGGTGTGGCCAGCACTGCTCCGTGAGCCTCTGAGGAAGTGATTTTCATCACGAAACGCGTCAGGCGGAATGCTGTGACAGCACGAACTGAGGTGCAAAGCTGCGTGTCCTGAATAAAGCTTTTAATGGGGAAAGGCTGGTCTGTGCTTGTGTGCCTCTCGACTTTGTGGTTACCCCAGTGAGCTTGATGTTAAAAGCGGCAGACCAGCCGCCGAGAGAGCACCACTCCTTGTAAAGGGAAGGAGGCCGAGGGGCTGCATCTGAGGAGCTCCGACTGGAGCACATACCTGGACATTGCACGCTGCTGAACATCCCGGTGCCCATCCAGGGTTTTCGATTGTGTCACGGCAGGAGCAACGATTCTAAGGCTATTAAAGTGGACTACATCTCCCAGAAATGCGTGAATATGCGCCACGGGATAAAATGGGTGTGGCCAGCACTGCTCCGTGAGCCTCTGAGGAAGTGATTTTCATCACGAAACGCGTCAGGCGGAATGCTGTGACAGCACGAACTGAGGTGCAAAGCTGCGTGTCCTGAATAAAGCTTTTAATGGGGAAAGGCTGGTCTGTGCTTGTGTGCCTCTCGACTTTGTGGTTACCCCAGTGAGCTTGATGTTAAAAGCGGCAGACCAGCCGCCGAGAGAGCACCACTCCTTGTAAAGGGAAGGAGGCCGAGGGGCTGCATCTGAGGAGCTCCGACTGGAGCACATACCTGGACATTGCACGCTGCTGAACATCCCGGTGCCCATCCAGGGTTTTCGATTGTGTCACGGCAGGAGCAACGATTCTAAGGCTATTAAAGTGGACTACATCTCCCAGAAATGCGTGAATATGCGCCACGGGATAAAATGGGTGTGGCCAGCACTGCTCCGTGAGCCTCTGAGGAAGTGATTTTCATCACGAAACGCGTCAGGCGGAATGCTGTGACAGCACGAACTGAGGTGCAAAGCTGCGTGTCCTGAATAAAGCTTTTAATGGGGAAAGGCTGGTCTGTGCTTGTGTGCCTCTCGACTTTGTGGTTACCCCAGTGAGCTTGATATATATATATATATATATATATATATATATATATATATATATATATATATATATATATATGTACTTGTTGGTCCGTCCGGGTGCCTCGAAGGCACGGAAAAAAGGAACTGACGTCATCACGCCGACGTGGGCCTTATATGGAGTCGGTGACGTCAGACGGAGTCGCGCGCGATGCCGTGCTCCTATGACGTCGTCCACGCCGGCGTGCTACGAAGAATTTTCCGAACGTTGCTGACGCAAGGGGGATATTCACAAGGTGAGGAATCCACAGGCAGATACTGTATCTACCAGAAAAAGCGTTACCGAAGGTAAGTAACTTGTTCGTCTGTCTGCTGATCGTGCTATGATTAAGGTTCCATTTCTTCTTCCCCCCACTCTAACCCCCCTCCCTATCTGTTACTCGCTTCCCTGCACATTACTCATATCCTTTTCCCCCATACCTCCTCCCCTCCTGCTGTCCATTATTGCTTAACTCCTTCAACGCTGCACACATTTTTGCACTGTGCAGGTGTTTTAATCAGTTGAGATAGAAACCTGTGTGACTCCAAAGGAGATGTATGGTACCTGGAGGTGCTCATGTGAACGAACTGATGTTGTTTTGATAAGTAGGAGGAGAACCAGTGAATGACAATACCAAAGCATCCTTTTCAAGACTTCAGGATGTGTATGTGTGAAGATCCACCAAGCAGCATGTAGTTAAATTAGAAGTTTATTCCCCATCAAGTATACCTCTAGCTTCACTCTTACAGTTTATCTACTAAAAACTCGCCTTTCTTCACAAGAAGACATTCCAATCCCCAGTTCTAAGTTCCACATTACATAGGAACATTCCAGCAACTCTACACATCTCCACCCTTTACATACATAAAAGTGCATTAATAATACAGAAAAGGAAACATTTAAAAACATGTTAACAAGATTTATAACACTTCAACATCATAACTTTATACATAGAAAAACATGTCCACTATCCTTGGGCACATACAGTAATACTTTCGAAATCAGCACGCTATATATTTTGCATATTATCTCGAACACCTCATGGACATTTGCACACAATCCCCAAACTCAAAACTGATCCATCCACCAAAATTACAAAACTCCTCTTTACCTCTTCCGCTTGGATAGGTTTGGAGAACTTGATTTCCCCTTTTTGACAATGCCACCTCTTCTAACTGCCACCAAGTCACCCTTCCGAATGTCTGTTATTTTGACACCCTTCCTAGCATTATAATATTCCTTCGTCTCACGTTGTATCTCTGCCACGCCACTTACCACAGCATTGCTATCCACCAACACACAGTCTTTGTTCTTCAACCATGCCCGAACCTCCTTTAACCCTGTCTCTCTTTCTTTGAGAGATGAATAGTGACACTCCAGGCACTGAGAGAGGTGTTATCCTGTGCACTTAAATCAACTTTCTCAATTCACTATTCCAAGGTAGACCATTAGCCAAGAAAAGTTGAACGTTCTCCATGATTAGGCAGCTGATTCTTTCAACCAAGCTTTTGGTCTGAGGCCTGAACAAAACTACTCTTTCATGCTTGACATCCACTTTTTTTTTAAATTCTTTGATACTCCTGGAAATGAACTGCACCCCATTATCAGACACCAATGTCTTAGGGATATCTGTGTTCCTCACACCTATTTGGTTACCGGACCGAGGAAATCAATAGCCACTTTCTCTTATGGCCTTTTGGGTAGATCCACACAATTCAAAGGTGGCTGTCTCTCAGTTTTTGTTTTATCGCTGTTATCACATGCACAACATTCCTTACAAACACTTTTAATTTGTACATCCATCCCAGGCCACCAGAAAGATCATATTGCGACCCGGTGCCCTTTATGTGCAATTTGAATTATCCTCTTAGTGAGTTTCTCAGGTGGAATGCTTTGGTTTCTCCTTAACAACTTCCTGTCGCGCACACTCAATTAGTCTTTCACATGATGGTAACCATTAAGCTATGTTTTGCAAGCTTGGCTGCTTGTCCAGCCTGCAGACACACACCGTCTTCTTGAAGTAAAGCATTCTTTGCCATTGCTATATCCCATTCCTCTTTCTCAAGAGCTACCGCTTCCCCTCCTTCTCTCATGTCCACTTCTGCTCCCTGGTCCGGTTCACCCACTGGCATTCTCAAAAAACAATCAGCAATCACATTTTTTAGTCATTCATTCATTTTTCATTCATAAGTCTTTATTGCGATTCTTCATCATAAAAAGACAAAAGTTAACAAAATAATACATTATTACATATATCATCCATTGATAATACTCCAAGATTATAAAAATATAAATTCACAATTATTACACCATCACAATAATAAATGCATACATATACAATAACGTTAACATTATTAAAATCAGTTAAAAGTGTATTAAATATTTAACCCAGCAAAAAGACTTGGGGCATACATTAATTATCATAGCTATACATTCTATTTTAAAACGCGCTATAAAGTGCAATGTAAAAATAAAAGCAGGGACCTTACATGATTACTTTACCCCCCTTTTTTTTCCACGCAACACCCATTCCCAGCTCAAAACCTTAGCAACTCCTATAACTACATAATGAGTGGGGTCAGATTTCAGCAATCTTTTTGCCACCATAGCTGATCTAGTGCCCATGAGCTTACACCCAGGTTTCAACCAGATACTTCTTGGATTATGGTAGACCGGGCAAACAAATAAGAAGTGGTCTACATCTTCTATCTGATCTTTGCAGAACTGGCACTTATTACGAGTGACAGTATCCCATTTACTTGTAAGCCACCGCAAGGGTAAAGTACCATCCCTAAACTGATGGTATAACGTACGATCTAGTCGTTTCGTTACTAGGTCCCAATAGGCCTCCAAATGGGGTTCATCCCTGATATCAAGGTAATCCCTTGACCACGACGAAGTGACATGAGTGGAGAATCTCTTAACTTTGATCAACTCCCAATATTCTGCTTTAAGAAGCTTTTTGGTGGAAATTCCGCAGTCTCTGGTGATCCCAGAGATTCCTAATCTCCATGTCAATCAACAGGGATTTGACACCAGAGAATCATGGGATTCTATGGGAACGGCTTAGCCCCCTAACTTCCAACAGCGCCCTGGCATATAGGTGGAGCTTTGGAGTCGTCCAGAGTTGTCTCCAGAATGCCAATGGTCTGTAACGGGCGACATCTTCCAGTGCATGACAACCAAGATCGTAAAGCAGTAGGATTCTAGGGGAAGATTGAGGCAGACCCACTACAGATCTCATGAATTTGTTGTGGGCTGTGGAGAGGGGGGGATAAGTTGGTAAAACCCCAAAGTTCGGCTCCATATCGAATTGCTGGACAGATTTTAGACGTATAGATATTAACAATCGTAGCAATAGGCTTGGAGAGGGACAAACTGTGTTCCTTAAGCAAGGCACCAGCTAGCTGAGCATGTTTTAACGCCAAGATATCTATTTGAGGCTTCCAGCTCAGTTTATCATTAAAGGTAACACCCAGGTAGATGAAAACATCAGTCTGCTCCAAGGGTTCACCATCCATAAGGACTCGTGCTTTTACTGGCTTTGACCCGTGGAGCACCATGAACTTAGTTTTCCCTACATTGACCACAAGCTCATGCTCTCAGCAAAACACCTCAAACCGTGACAGGGCCAGTTGTAATCCCTGTCTTGTTTTTTATATTATCAGGGTGTCGTCCGCAAACATGAGCAGGGGCACTTTCTTGCTGGCCAATATTGGCGCATCCGTTGGGTAGTTGGTAAAGAACTGGACCGGCCCGTTAATAAACATAGGAAACAGGGTGGGGGCCAGCACACACCCCGGTAATGCACCATTACAACGCAACTTTTACAACGCACTACCATTACATCGCATGCCATTACATCGTAAGTATAGGTAAGTATATAATTTTTATTTAACATTATTTTATTAATTTAATTAATATTAAAATTAAAATAAAATATTAATATATTAATTTAAGTAATTTTGGGGTATTTTTAGGTTTTAGGGCTGGGTTTGGTTTTTGGGGTACAGGGGTATTTTTAGGTTTTAGGGCTGGGTTTGGTTTTTGGGGTACAGGGGTATTTTTAGATTTTAGGGCTGGGTTTGGTTTTTGGGGTACAGGGGTATTTTTAGGTTTTAGGGCTGGGTTTGGTTTTTGGGGTACAGGGGTATTTTTAGGTTTTAGGGCTGGGTTTGGTTTTTGGGGTACAGGGGTATTAGGTTTTAGGGCTGGGTTTGGGTTTTGGGGTACAGGGGTATTTTTAGGTTTTAGGGCTGGGTTTGGTTTTTGGGGTACAGGGGTATTTTTAGGTTTAAGGGCTGGGTTTGGTTTTTGGGGTACATGGGTATTTTTAGGTTTTATGGCTAGGTTTGGTTTTTGGGGTACAGGGGTATTTTTAGGTTTAGGGCTTGGTTTGGTTTTTGGGGTACAGGGGTATTTTTAGGTTTTAGGGCTGGGTTTGGTTTTTGGGGTACAGGGGTATTTTTAGGTTTTAGGGCTAGGTTTGGTTTTTGGGGTACAGGGGTATTTTTAGGTTTTAGGGCTAGGTTTGGTTTTTGGGGTACAGGGGTATTTTTAGGTTTTAGGGCTGGGTTTGGTTTTTGGGGTACAGGGGTATTTTTAGGTTTTAGGGCTGGGATTGGTTTTTGGGGTACAGGGGTATTTTTAGGTTTTAGGGCTGGGTTTGGTTTTTGGGGTACAGGGGTATTTTTAGGTTTTAGGGATGGGTTTGGTTTTTGGGGTACAGGGGTATTACGACTTTAAATAAATTAAATAATTAAATTAATTTAATTAAATTTAATTAAATTAATTACAATATTTACAATTATAAAATTAATTGAATTACATTACTTAAATGACATTACATTAATTACTTTTTTTATTTATTTAATTTATTATAATTAAATAATATTATTTACAATTTATAAATTAATTAAATTTCTTTAATTATATTAAATTATATTAAGTATTATTTTAAATTTAATTAAATTATATTTATTGTAATAAATTACATTATATTATTTACTATTTATAAATTTATTATATTTCATTTATTATATTATATTAAATAAATTAAATTAATTACAATTTTAAGATTAATTAAATTACTATAATTAAATTACTGTTTTTAAAATTTTTAAATTATATTTATTAATTTAAATTAAATGTATTACATTTTTTTTAAAAAGATATACTTACCTATACTTACGATGTAATGGCATGCGTTGTAATAGTATCTGCTATGTAATGCCATGCGTTGTAATGGCATGCATTGTAATGGTACCTGCGTTGTAAAAATTGCGTTGTAACGGTCTGCGTTGTAAAATAACGCGTTGTAACGTCATAGATCCCACACCCCTGTCGGACGCCTTTGTTCACCTTGAACTTTTCGGTGACCTCACCTGGTTTGCCCCATCGTACCTGTGCATTTGTGTGTTCATGCAATGTGACTAATATGGCAACCAACTCTTTAGGCATCCCAATTTTGATTAATACCTCCCACAGCCTTACCCTTGGAACAAGATCGAAGGCGGATTTTAAGTCCACAAATGCTGCAAAGAGCATACCCCCGCCTAAAAAGACCTCCTTCCAAAAGATCAAAACAAATCTAAAGGCTTGATCGAGGGTGCCTATGTGAGACCGAAATCCTGCCTGTAATGGAGACAAAATATCCTCTTCCATCAACCATCCCTGTAGCCTGCCCAAGATCAATCGTGCAACAATCTTTTGCACAGCGTCAATTAAGCTGATGGGCCTATATCACATTTTTTTGTATCTTCGAATATTCCATCTCAAAATTGTACTCTAACACAGATAACATCCATCTGGATATCCTTGGTGTTACATTTCCTCCAGACATTTACCCTCTTAAAACAAGTGAATTAGGGGCTTATGAACAGTTTATCTTTAAAAGGTAACCTCCACGCAAAAGTATTTGAAATGTATGATCCCCTAGCAACACTCCAGGGCTTCCCTTTCTATAGCAGAATAGTAGGACTTGACTTTTTGAAGGCATCTTGAAGCAAATCCAATTATCTTGTCATGACCATCCTTCACCTGTGTTAACACAACCCCTATTCCTACATTACTTACATCAGTTGTTATATGCATTCTAGCAGTTACATCACATTCACCCAGTGTGGGACTTCGCAGAATACCCTCCTTTACTTTGTTGAAAGTTGTAGTGCAACCTTCATTCCATTAAAAAATGACCCCTTTTTCATTAGTAACCTCTAAGGGTTCCACCATTTCTGTAAAATTAGCCACAAATTTGGACCAATTTTGCTAATCTTAAAAAAGACTTCAATTGATCCTTATTTTCTGGTTTAGGCGCATTTTCCACAGCCATAACAATGTTTTTTTAAAGTTTAATTCCATCCTTTGATATTTCATACCCCAAGTACGTGACCTGTGTCTAACTCAATTGACATTTTTTAAAATTTTGTTGTGAATTTGTGGTCTTTCGTCGTTTCATCATCCTGTCCATCAACTCATCATGTTCCTTTTCATTCTTCTCCGCAATCGAAACCTCATCCTGAAAACACAGCACCTCTTTAAATCCATCAAATATCTGTTGCATCTGTGTCATCCTTTGCAACACCACTGAGATCAACACTAACCCAAAGGTCATACTACAAGCACTGGGCTTCTAGTAGGCCCCCAGCGTGGTGACATATGAGGTAAGGTGTTTGGATTCCTCCTGCACATCAATCTGATGATATGCAGCTAAAAATTACTCGACCACCCAGGTCTGTTATCATCTCAGAAATATTTGGAAAAGGTTGTCTGTCTACCCATATGTTTCTATCCAAGTTGCGCAAGTCCACACAGAACCATTGTTTGCCCCCCCCCTGCTTTTGTGCCACCACTATGGGTGCCAACCACTCCAAAGATTTAATAGGTTCTAATATATCTTGCTCTAGTAACTTTAATTACTTATGTAAGGGCTCTCTCATTAAATGCAATATGTTCCTTGCCCTGTTTACCACGGGGGTAGCATTGTTTTTAAAATAATTAAGTGTGAAAAAACCATTAAGTTTACCCAAGTGGTCTGTAAATACCTCAGGAGATACATCTTCATTAATATTTTGACGTATTCTCCTTGGGTTTCTTTACCCATTTCCACACTTTGCACCTCCACAGTCATGACTAGTTTCTCAGTTTTAGGGTTCGGAATTATGTTAAAATCTCTTTGATGTTGCCATCCTAGCAAACCTGATCCCTGCTTAGTTATATACACTCGACCCAGCATTCTTCTGCCTTAAAAGCCTATTACATCTTATTCATTCCCATGAGCTCTATGGTTTTTCCACCATATCCCACAGCTTTGATATCAGATTTGTTCCACACTGGATTTGCCTCCTCCCAATTCTTACAATACATGTCTTTCGATAACAAGGTGTACAAACTTTCAGAGTTGGCTAACATTCTCACATCACAGTCATCCAGACTCAAATTACAACAAGGTTTTTCTAACTTGTCTGTGCTCTCCCTATTAATGCCTTTAACCTGAGAAGATGTACTAACAGACTGTCCACAAACCTCAAGATCCTCCACAGCAAGTACTATTAGTTCTTATATTCTTTCACAAGTGCGATCTATTTCCTGTACCTACGCCAAGTAATTCTGTGTCCTACAGACCTTAGCAAAATGCCCTTTCTACCATAGCTCCGACATGCAACATTCCTAGCCGTACTGCATGCCAGGTGTCCAGGGGCAGCACAAGGGTAACATATGATTGCTGTAGGATTCATTATTGGAAGTGTTGATTGGAATTGGGATTTCCTATTAGATTTGTCCAGTGACTACATTTTCTCACTATGTTTCACCTTATTAAAATTCATCTATTGGTATGTACACCTTTGCTACTTTGACCGAATGCTCTTTTAGCGACTCGCTCCCACCGTTCTTCTCCATCACCTTTATCCATAATTGTGTGTGTTCTAGACACTCTGCAGTTTGTATGGACTCTTCAAGTAAGGGATCCTTAATTAGGAGCTTTTCTTTAACGCTTTTATTATTTGTGCACCTTACTATTTGATCCAGTATGACAGAATCACTTACATTTTCAAACTGCCATGTCCAAGAAAGACCCCATTATGCCGACACATAAGATGCAATGTCTTCATATGCTCTCTGTACACAAAAGAAAAGCGTGTGTTGCTCCAATATAATGTTTACCTTTGCCATAAAGCACATATCTGCAAAATGTACAAATGATGGATAGAGTCCTGAACAATGAAAACATTCATCTGCAGTCACAAAAATCTGGGTTTAATCCATCGTTCTTTTACTCACCACGCCACCCTAGTTTGGACCCAGCCATATGCAAATCAGTTTTGATCCTGCACCTCATGGGAACAGTTTATCCCGAATTAACAAGCCAGGTCCTCCCTGAACTGGAAATGAGCATCTTGGGTCTGGTTTCAGGGAATTGCCATTCATCTGCCAGACTAGCTTGAATCCAGTGGCACAGTGAGCACAAGACCCAAGTCTGGGCATACCCTTCCCGATGGATTGGAATGCGGCCCAGAGCAGTTGCCAGTGGCTGAGAGTAATTCAAACATTTCACCCATCGCCTTCTTTTTTGCATTTGTTGATGTAAGTTCGCTGGGCATTCCCGTACGTGAATCCTTGTCTGGGAATACCCGGGATCTTTTTGACTGTGAGGGTGGTAAGAACCAGTTCACTGACAACTAGATGTCAAATATTCCAGGCTTATAACATTTCTGAAAATCAAAGGGAAAATAACTGTTAAATTAACATCTGCATCACCTGGGATGAGTAGAGAGGTCAAATAACTCGACCTCAATAACTCTTATTTGCCCTTACTATCACTTTGAGGCCTGCATAGGCTATCTGATAAGTGATGTTTAGAGTGATAACGTTGAGTGCAAGTTTAGATGTTCAATTGTAGTTCTTAGCAGAAACACGTCTTGGTGCAAATGATGTTGCATTAAGTGTTATGGCAAAACTACAACCGTAGTTACTTTCCAGTTTTCAAAGTAAAATGTATAGTTCGCTGGTAACAGCTCCTTTAGAATATGGTTTAAGTCGTCGGAGATGCATGCGTCTGTGAGGGCAAGTAGTTGAAATTCTTGTTCTTTCACTAATGTGTATTTTGTTCTTAATTGCATGTGTTAACGGGCTGCTGAAGGTTTTTGTTGTTTCGATGCAATGGTTTCTGGCTTATGATTATTGACTAAGGGATAGTGCCACATTTTTCTTGTCTTTCATTGGTTTTTCCCAGATCCTGATAAGGAGGGTGATAACTATGCACAACCGGTTAAGTGGTACCACGTTGCCAGTGCATTTGTTAAGATGCTCAAGTACTCAAATGCACATACAAGTGGTTTTGCTGGCATCTGTGGTTATCTGCATGTTCTGCTCACTGTCAGTGGCATAGAGCCTTTGCTAAGATTCACTTTTTAGGTCTCGCCTGTCGATGCGCATGCGCATCGAGCAAGCGAGACTATGGGGGCTTATCCACTCTTTATCCACTGCAAGGAATCGTGGCGATTCCTTGCAGTGCCCGTGACTTTTAAGCTCAATGCGCATGCGCATTGAGCTTAAAAGCGCGTGCACGTCCGTCTTGTTTTACCCGCTCCGCCCCCTCCCCTTCCCGCCGTGTCGCATTTCTCCTCCCCCCTCCCCTCTCTTCCCTCCGTCTTGTTTGTTTATTTTACCCGCTCCGCCCCCTCCCCTTCCCGCCGTGTCGCATTTCTCCTCCCCCCTCCCCTCTCTTCCCTCCGTCTTGTTTGTTTATTTTACCCGCTCCGCCCCCTCCCCTGCCCGCCGTGTCGCATTTTTTTTTAAATCCCCACTTCCCCCTCTTCATACTGCGTACAGGATGTTGTTCACTTCATCCACTGCACTGATCTATAAGGCTCCGTTGCCCACATACATGTGGAAGCCCCCTCTATCCTTCACTCCCCGCCTCAGTTTCCGTCGACCCTGAACCCGCCCCCTGATGTGTCCATGTCCGTGTCCAGCATGTCTAGCTGCCCTTCAGAGAGGTTCGTCTTCACGTCCTTGGCTCTGTGCTTGGTGCGGTAGGTGTTGGCGAAGATCTCTGGTTGTAAACCGGGATGGCCACTGTGCCTGTCTGAACACACTGACTTTCTTCCGTTATGCTTTGCAGTCCTAAAGAGCTTACCGTTCTTTTTCCACTTTAGCTTCTGTGACTCGTAAAGATAGTTCTACGTTTAGTAGTGAGTGAGTAGTAAAAAGTACACTGTGTTACTGCTCACCAACTCCTAATTAGCAGGTTGAAGTTTCTGCTACTCTTGGTAAATAGCTTTGTGCATCCGGCCCCGGCCCCGGCTCCTCCTTTAACGCGTGCCATTCGTTTTGGACTGTCCGGTACTCCGCTGCTGCGCTCTTTTGCCATTCGAGACCCACTCCGCACTCTTTAAAACTATGAAGTGCAATGAGTGTTCTGCGAAGGGAAATGACGCGCATAATTCATGGCTGCCTCCTGTGATCGACTATGGTCCATGTGTGTCGACTGCCGGATTCTCGCCCGCAGCTGCAGTGTAAGGTCAGATCACACGGCAGAAGGACGTGGAATCGATTGAAAATGTGTCCCTGCTCAGTCGGTGTCCAACTCTCAAAGCATTTCCTTTGCAAACCGCTGGGAAGACAAGGCAAGGGGAGGTCGACGTGACACGTTCAGCTGTTACCATGACCTCGCTCTGAGCACTGTCTCCCCACTCCAGTGCCCGCCGCCTATTCATTGCCTCTCAGTTCACTGAGTACTCTACGCTCAGACCTCATATGTTGACCACCTCACTCACCCTCAACCCCTCACCCTCACTCACTCACCCTCACCCTCAACCCCTCACCCTTAACCCCTCACTCACCCTCACTCTCACTCATCCTCACTCAACCACCCTCAACCTCACTCATCCTCAACCCCTCACCCTCACTCACCCTCACTCACCCTCACTCACCCTCACTCACCCTCAACCCCTCACCCTCACTCACTCACCCTCAACCCCTCACCCTCACTCACCCTCAACCCCTCACCCTCACTCACTCACCCTCAACCCCTCACTCACCCTCACTCACCCTCAACCCCTCCCCCTCGACCCCTCCCCCTCAACCCCTCACCCTCAACCCCTCACTCACCCTCACTCTCACTCATCCTCACTCACCCTCAACCCCTCACCCACCCTCACCCTCACCCTCACTCACCCTCACTCACCCTCAACCCCTCACCCTCAAACCCTCACTCACCCTCAACCCCTCACCCTCAACCCCTCACTCACCCTCACTCTCACTCATCCTCACTCACCCTCAACCCCTCACCCACCCTCACCCACCCTCACCCTCACTCACCCTCAACCCCTCACCCTCACTCACTCACCCTCAACCCCTCACCCTCAACCCCTCACTCACCCTCAACCCCTCACTCACCCTCAACCCCTCACTCACCCTCACTCTCACTCACCCTCACTCACCCTCACTCAGCCTCAACTACTCCCCCTCACCCTCACTCACCCAAAACCCCTCACCCTCACTCACCCTCAACACCTCACCCTCAACCTCAACCTCAACCCCTCACCCTCACTCACCCTCACTCACCCTCACTCACCCTCACTCACCCTCACTCACCCTCACTCACCCTCACTCTCACTCACCCTCAACCCCTCACCCTCACTCACCCTCACTCACCCTCACCCTCACTCACCCTCACTCACCCTCACCCTCACACAGTGCAATAGTTCTCAGACCATTTCAGTTAGAGCTTTTAGAAATGTTTATGGCTTTTTTATTTGTAATACTTTCGCATTGGCTACAGGAAACAAAAATGCTAAACATTTACAAAAAAAAACATAAACAATTCTAAAAGCACTAACTCTAATGGTGCGAGACCTATTGCATTTCCAATGCTTGTGATTGATGGTCTTTGTGTAATGATGGGCCTGAGCAGGTCATACATTGGATCATCCTGATTTATTCGGGAATGGGAGATTTATTGGGGATTGAGTACAACTATTGAAGTGCATGAAGCCATGGTTCGTAGTGGCCAAAGAGACTGGCATAATTTCTATGTGCCAGTTTAGATCTTTCTTTTAGTTATTTCAAAACTTACTAGGACAGTATCGATCTATCTTTAATTTGGTTCATGGGCATTATAGTGTAGTGTGTGCTTACTGAAGATGGTTGTTTAGTGGGGAACTCTTGTTGCCTTTTGGAATATTGCACGCTTGAATTAGAGGCAGATACTTTGAACCAGTATATTTTCAACCCCTTCTATCTGTGCTGTAAAGTGAGAGCTTTGTCATTGTTGTAGCAGTTTTGGAAAAATAGAAATAATCGACAATTCTGAGGTTTAGAGTTTTGCAAGGGGAAGGGCCTTATTGGACTATCCTTTTGGTTTTTATCATTGTTATTTGACAGAGTGGTATTGCGGGTAAATGTTACTTTCTGTAAGCTTCTGGCAGTGTGTGGATGCGTTTTACAATTGGGGTACTATAGATTTGTTATTGGTGCTGTTTTTTCTTATGGCTAGTTTTCAAATATGATTTTTTTTCTAATCATTTCTGCACATCTTATGTTTAATTTTACATAGTGATTTATATTCTTCTTACTTTTTGGGGTTGGTGTTGGGGTTTGTCCTGCCCTCGGATTCCATAAGCCTCTGTTTATGCACCTGAGTGTATAAGATTTTAACACTGATCGTGATGCCAGTGGAAGGCAAACCTTGAGTTAGATGGCTGGTTTTAATGATTCAAAAGTGGTATCAACAATGTTGACATTTTAATAATGAACTGGAGTTAGAGATGTAAATCTGCATTACCCTATGTATGTTTACCTTGAAAGTATTGTACATAATAATATCTAACAGTCTGTGTTGCACGTCTATACTTTTTACATTCTATAATTTGACATACAACCAACATCTAGCTTATTTCATGTTGTTTCTTTTCTCCCAATGTGGAGGGGGACTAAACTGTACCGAAAAGTTAGTTGGTTTGTAGTTATTACACTCATTCCCCGTACCAATCTAGCCAGAATGGGCGGCCGATCCTTCAGCCTGCTCACTGCCAAGCTCTGGAACAGCCTCCCGGAAACTATCCGTGGCATGCGGGACCTTCTGGCTTTCAGGAAAGCCATCAAAACCCACCTCTTTCAGTAACCGCACCTCTTCTTCTCTGGTGCTCTCTTCTTTTTCTGCCTTTAGCTTTGCTCGCAGCGCCGGGACGCCCCTTTGCTGGGGCAGCCGAGCGCTATACAAATCCCAATAACATTAACATTAACATTAACTGTCTAGTATGTGAGGAGTATATAAAGTAGAGTGGTATGTGCTCCTGGTCTATTTGCGAGTTTCAGCAGTAGTGCTGCATCTAAATTACTTCGTAACTGAGCATCATAAGTGTATCAGACTTATCCCTGGTACGGGCAACTTATTTTATGATTTTCTCTCCTTTGCTTGTAACATTTGGAGAGAAATGCCGGATGCTTTTTTTCAAAATGTTCCATTGGTAGGTGATGTAACTAATGTGTTAAGTGTCTGTAGTGAGCTTGTCAAGAATCTTATTCCTTGATAGTTCGAAGCCACTTTCAACTGCACCATATTAGAGTATTTTTGACTCAAGGGTGTAACGCATGGCACTGCAACCCCTTAGACTCAGGGGTGGACGGTGCGGCGGGCAACTGTTCAGGGGCCCACAAGCCCTTCAGAGGAGAACCATTCTGCCCAAGGCCAAATAATATCTGTGAGATAGGACTCTGGGTCCGCTTTTCACTTCTGTAGGGGAGTACCATCATTTTACTTTATGCCATTGTTTTGACTTGCACTGATACTGAAGACTAACCAGTCTGCAGATTGACATTCTTTTCTTAATTCCTCTCTATGATGTGTTAGGATAGAATGTTTACATTTCTTTAATCCAGCACCCTTCTTCAGCTCTTTCCTGAGTGGGATACTACTGTAAGAGACAGATATGATGGACCCTTCTGCCCCACCTAATATCACTCTAGCCACCAAGACCGTTTTTGCTGGTTCAATGTAAATGCTTTAGTTGGATATTACAAGAGGAAACTTTTGTGACAATGAGCGAAGAATGATCACCCCCATGTCTGTGATGCAATGAATAAAGAGTAGAGGCTGTGGTCTGTCTCAGGTCATGATTGTTGCAGAGAGGTTGGCACACATTCGACTTTGCCATTGGTTTTACAACTTGAATGTGCCCTCCATAACTGGTGCTGTTGAATGTCCTAAAAGACTTACAATCTAACAGATATACAAAATTATTCATCTAACGTGACCTGGTGGGGGTCAAACAAGACATAGCACTGACTTGGAAAGCATTAAAATCACATCACTAAGCGGTTAGTGGAAGCTAGCCTGGACCACTGTAGAATACTTTACTCTATGAAGACCTAGGTGTACACACAATGGGGAATGGATGTGGGCAAATTGGCAATACTATTGTGGGGATGGCAGTTAAAACATACCCCGGGTAACAAGTACCAAAGGGAAAACATAGTAACTATATATTTGCCTTTTTTATTGTATTGCATGTTGATGTACCTGGGTATTGTTAAGAAATTCACTTTTCTATTCTTCCCTTTATATTTAGTTTGAAAAATAAAGGCATATACCAATTTCAAATGAAGATTACTATAAATTTAAATAATTGTTCCTTTGTGAGGAGCATATAAAAAAGGAAATGGCTTTGCTGACCTGCAGTTCTGACTGACCATGTCCCGTTATACGCATGATAAGTTAGTGGTTCCATGTGCCTGGACTAATAAGCAAAGTCTGCACCAAGAACAGGTACTTCACATTCTTCTGCACCTGGGCCTCCTTGTTAAAAAATAAAATAGTATTTCACAGTGACATGGTAAAAAGAGTTATAGTGTTTCCCCAGTGGCATTGCGTTTAAAGGTAATAGTAATAATGGAGAAATGGCAGCCATAAAATGTAACTTGCAGTTGATTGTTTTAAAAAAACTTTTTTTACAGAGTTTTATACAGCGCAAACATAACCTGAAAATTTTGGGTATCACCGCTTTAAATAGCACCAGTTGCGTTACATGAGGACACATTCATTTTTTTGTCAGGCACGGGGAGATTGAGTGATTTGCCCGGAATCGCAGGATGTTTAGCGTCGTTGCCAAGACTTGAACCCAGTTCTCCAGATTCGAGGTCGCCCGCCCTAGCCATTAGGCCAACTTCTCTCCCCGATTGTGCCTAAAACAAAGTAAAACTAATATGAAGGAATAAAAAAGGCAAAAATAACAATCTCACAGAGTCACAATAAACAAATAGTAACTTCAACCACTCTGCTTGAGGCTCACATTCTCTTTTTCAGTTAGAAACGAAGGTGCAACTGTTGGTGAATCTGTTCAGACAAGGGAAGCTAATATGTGTGCATGTACGTGACGTAAAGGTGTATTTGGGAGTACTTGATAATGCTGTTTGTCCTTCCCGACAAAAAACTGGCTTTGCTTCTGGATTAAGAGTAATCAAATTATGTACAGAAGTAAGAAAACTAGTCCAGAAGTCTCATGATCTATGCATAGGAAAGATTAATTGACCATCAATGCAATGTTTGGCAATGAATACTGCTGATAAAACTGTTTCCTGAACCCTGAAGATGCTGCAATTAGCGAGTTGCATGCTATAGAAGAAGCAGTGGGAGAAATCAACATTCTAGCTTCTGTGTGGAATCCTGCCAATCTTTAGTTTTTTATAAATAGAAAATATAGGCTAACATAGGTTTAAGAATAAAGTACAATTTAATCCCACTCAAAGAATTTTGAAATAGTTTACAGTGAATGTAGCTGCTATGCTCCTTCCTGGTTGTCTTGGGTATTCTCGTGTATCATGAAGCTGGATAGGCTGCTCTCTAGCTCCAGCTAACCATGAAGGCTTTTCAATCAAAAGGGGAAGTTAAGACCTGCTGACAACTTCCATCATCTCGCCCCCCTCTATTGTGGTTTCTTTAATGGAGTCTTTCAGTACTTTCTGTCCATTAAAAATGATAAATTGTGTTTACATTAAGAGTTCAATGTATAATAAAATACCGAACAAATTGTATCCCCTGAAGAGACGAGCAAAACTCTGAAATAAAAACGTTAAGTATGGGATTGGGGAGTCATGTATATCATTGTGATTCATCCATTCATTAACAGTGGTTCTTATCTATATTCATGTAATATTTTGTTTTCTTGCACTAATGAGGTATGTGGTTTACTTTAAAAGATTTATAAGCTATATTTGCGATTGCTGCAACCTCAGGCTTACTGTTTGTACAACTCTTGTAGGTATTGGATGATTTTATTTATTGTAAAGTAGCTGATTCCATAATTGCTGAACTCAACTCTTGGAGAGACCATGACTAATGTTCCTAAATGGTGTATAATATGATGTGTAGGAAATGGAAAGCCCTGTTTGAAAGCAATTACGGTAGCTATAATCCTGATGGTGAGAGGTAGTTTGCTTTTTAATTTAGTATCTAGGATTGTAAATTCTCATCTGGATTCCTTGATATTTAGTGGAGAGATATTGGCTGTGCAGAGGATTCGGTGGCTGTCGTAATGAGTAAATTTGGAACCTACAGTGAGTATTCCTATAGTGCATTTGTAACTCTAACACCAGTAATTTAAATTCGTATTAACACAAACTGATAACCAGTACAGAAAACTCTGCAAAAAAGAGTAGACTTGATCTTGTTATAGCTACCAAGTGCACCTCCTGCTGTTGTACCCAGTATAAGAATTGGTTTGGTTTGCCCTGTTCCCATCATGCACTGGGACAGGAACAGACTAATTTGCATATAGCCAGGTTCTTAGCTGGGATGGTGCAGTGAGCTAAAAAACGGTGATGGATCAAGCCCTGATCTTTGGACTGGGTAAGAGTGGTCTGCTTAATTCAGACACTCTGTTCATCACCACCCCCTTTTTTTGAATCGTTTTTGGCCACTATAGGTGTGGCAGGGTATACTCAGACATGAGTCCCTTGCTCACTGCACCAACAGGATTCAAGCAAGCCGGGCCGACGACGGCTGAAATGCCAGAAACCGGTCCCCGGAAGCTTGTTTCCTTCCCAGTATAAGAATTGGCTTGGTAGTTTAGTTTGCCCTGTTCCCATCATGCACTGGGACAGGAACAGACTAATTTGCATGTAGCCAGGTTCTGAGCTGGGATGGTGCAGTGAGCTAAAAAACGGTGATGGATCAAGCCCTGATCTTTGGACTGGGTAAGAGTGGTCTGCTTAATTCAGACACTCTGTTAATCACCACCCCCTTTTCTGAATCGTTTTTGGCCACTATAGGTGTGACAGGGTATACTCAGACATGAGTCCCTTGCTCACTGCACCATCAGGATTCAAGCAAGCCGGGCCGACGACGGCTGAAATGCCAGAAACCGGTCCCCGGAAGCTTGTTTCCTTCCCAGTATAAGAATTGGCTTGGTAGTTTGGTTTGCCCTGTTCCCAACGTGCACTGGGACAGGAACAGCCTAATTTGCATGTAGCCAGGTTCTGAGCTGGGATGGTGCAGTGAGCTAAAAAACGGTGATGGATCAAGCCCTGATCTTTGGACTGGGTAAGAGTGGTCTGCTTAATTCAGACACTCTGTTCATCACCACCCCCTTTTCTGAATCGTTGTACGATGTTACAGCATATGCTTTCACCATGCATACCTTTTTATCTTGCTGTTTTTTACATCCCATTCATCTACTTTTACCTCGTAGGTAAGTTTAAATAAGGTAGGTTGGATATATATACATATATATATATATATATATATATATATATATATATATGACGTACCAGTTACCTCCCAAAAGAAGAACTCAGAGGCCAGAGGGAGTTCAGGGCAGACAGCTCATTTATTTCACAGATTCCCAGTGGCGGCGTATGCATTTCGGCTTTAATAGCCTCCTCAGCGCCCAAACACCGTGACATGTCCTCCCGAATAGCTCCTTTCTGCCAAAATACTTTGCAGCGCTAAATCTCCTCCCCCTTAAGTGATCGACACACCCACTGCAGCTCGTGTAGAATGTTGAACCACTGGTCCCAGAATGCATTGTAGCAGGCATTTCGGGCGGGTGGCGTGGAGGAGTGAGTCTAACTGTAGGTTCGCGCTGGCAAGCAGGTAGGTGTGGAAGGCGCACAGTCTTGGAACCACTGAAAGTTCACGGCCGTTGCCCTTGGTCCCTCGTGCCGCTACAGCCAGAGGTAACACACTCACGGTCCACTGGGTAGAGGCAGTCAATGCGGACTGGGATCCCAGATAGGTGAAATACCTATTCTCCCCAATGGTGCTGTGTGTCTTCTGGCGGTCACTGGAGCTTTCGATCCCTCGAAAGTCTGTAAGCTGCAAGCAGCGTGGTGTCCAACTTTGCTCCAGGACAGCTTCGTGTAGCAGGGCCATCTGTTCTGCGTCGTTGGCTGGCGCAGTTTACATGACGTACCAGTTACCTCCCAAAAGAAGAACTCAGAGGCCAGAGGGAGTTCAGGGCAGACAGCTCATTTATTTCACAGATTCCCAGTGGCGGCGTATGCATTTCGGCTTTAATAGCCTCCTCAGCGCCCAAACACCGTGACATGTCCTCCCGAATAGCTCCTTTCTGCCAAAATACTTTGCAGCGCTAAATCTCCTCCCCCTTAAGTGATCGACACACCCACTGCAGCTCGTGTAGAATGTTGAACCACTGGTCCCAGAATGCATTGTAGCAGGCATTTCGGGCGGGTGGCGTGGAGGAGTGAGTCTAACTGTAGGTTCGCGCTGGCAAGCAGGTAGGTGTGGAAGGCGCACAGTCTTGGAACCACTGAAAGTTCACGGCCGTTGCCCTTGGTCCCTCGTGCCGCTACAGCCAGAGGTAACACACTCACGGTCCACTGGGCAGAGGCAGTCAATGCGGACTGGGATCCCAGATAGGTGAAATACCTATTCTCCCCAATGGTGCTGTGTGTCTTCTGGCGGTCACTGGAGCTTTCGATATATATCCACACATACGTTATGAGTGGTAAAAGGACCAAGAAATGCATGCGTGGGAAAGGTCCTGCGTGGTAATTGCCGTGTTGTAAAGGCTGCTTCCCCCCTTCAGCCAGTGTTGCTGTTCCGCTAACACCACCTTGTATGCAGGCACTTCAATGTTCTTACTTCTAAACTACATGTCCAACAATGCAGAGTCCTGTTGGCTAAAGATGCCAGTGTTAGTTGATGGTGTTGCACATAACGTGGAGCCACTTTGTAGCTGTGTTTTTGTATTTTATGTTTTACTTTAGACCTGCCAAAAGTTGTACTGCAGTATTTTGACCTGGTATCAATGGAGTTTAATATGAAGATGGAGTGCTTTATAGGTCTGTTTGACTTTAGAGTCTGTTTCCACTGTATGTTCATGAATATCCCGGGATGAGCAGGAGAGATCTATACACGCATTAGGCACATTTGTCATTGTGAGAAAACATTGGACCCATTTGTTGGTGGACTGGGATCTAAAAGATCCCTGGAAAACATATTAATTCCAGTCCCACATAACTGAATGAGTGTCACAACCACGTATGTCCGTCTCTGGGAGGAAGCGAGGGACATATTTTATATGTGTCGACAACAAAGTGTGTCTGTTCCCCAGGACTGTGTGCCAGGCTCGATAGTTGATGATCACTACTTTTATCCACCCATAAAAACATTGACGATCCCCAGCATACTGATGTATATCACTGTCTCTCATATGGCCAATCCTGCCATAGATCCATGGTTTATGAAAATTGGCACTCTTTAAAACAGTTACTGAAAATCTGGTTTAAAGAATGCACAAGTATACATTGGGACCACATGTTGTGTAATTTTTTGTGTGGAGTTCGTGGCTGATATTTCAGCAACTTGAATCCTGTACAATTTATGCCATAAAGATAATTCAGTTACTTGTTTAGATAGTAAAGCACTTTGTTGCTGAGTTCATTTGTTTGCAAATCGGAAATGCTGAAGATGAAATAAAAGGAGACCACTTCACTGTGAAGTATTCCCTGCTCTAGTGCAAGAGTGATAACTTCCGCTGAGAGGAATCTAATTTGGGAACACTTAGGAATCTATTGTATTAAAATGACCTATGTTCATTGTACTTTCGAAGCAAAAACTGGATTTATTTCCTGCAAATTTACTTCAGCATTAAACGCAAGAAACTGAATGAACTAATTACAGGGGAAGTTATGTGGATATCCCACATTATTTTATAGTTCAGTCCCTTAGTTGCTTAAAACTCCTTCAAAATGGGTAAGGCCCTGTAAAAGTTGTGATGAACACAAAAAGAATTACTAGACTGTTTATTAATTCGATACGTTTGCATCGAGAAAATAACTTATTTTTGCATTCGCTTTACCTTGTTAGTCGTTGTGTGGCACAGTTGATAATTATAACAATGTCAATCTATCTCCCCGACTCTCCTTCCCCTCCAAAACCCCACTAACTAAAGGTACATGGGTATATTACTTGTTGTCTGATGGAGAGATTTGTGTATGCAATATGTAGCCAATACTAGTCAAGAGTGTGTCCCTGGGGGCCTCCTCCCATAACACAGCCTGGGTTTGCTTGTTAGAATTGGGAAAGGTGAAGGGCCCGTGTTAGTGATGGACATGCACACAATGGAAGCCCCCTGGTGAGGTGGGGCACCAGTGGGTCCTACACATACTCGATATTTATATAGGTATGAGAGAGGATATGTCATGCGTTCCTTTGTGTGGGCCTGCCATAGTCTGGAATGCCATTGCATAAGCGAGGGTGCCTCCATTTGCTTTCACTCTGTACCCACTGCCATTTTTGCCGCCACTAGACATAACCATAGTATTGATCAACCCCCTATAGTATGGAGTTTTAAGAGATTTTTTCTGCAGCCTTAGGAGCTTAAAGCCCAGGTCATCCGGTATAGGGTAATCCAAAATGACCTTGATTTGTGCCAGGATTTCGGACCAGAATGGGTGAATCGTAGGAAAGTCCCACAAGGTGTGCCTAAAGTCCCCCAGCATGCCACATCCTTCTAACCTAAATCTGAAGTATTAAGAAAGATTCTGCTTAGTTTGATAGGGTACAGATACCAGTCATATAGTATCTTATAGTGTGCGTCCCATATTCCCATCAAGTGATTGAATTTGGAAATATCTCTCCAGAGCCTGCCCCATTGCCCATCTGAGATTGTAGTGCCCAGAGTCCACTCCCAGACGGCCATGTGTCGTGACTAGGTGATATTGAGGGTAGAGCGCAATAGGGAGTAAATGAATGAGATACTCCCTCTGGAACCACCTCAACTTTTCACATATTGTTCAGTGGGGTGACGTCCCTATAGGCTGCCTCTCTCATCTGGGGGCCAAGAACCCAGTGTCTAAGTTGAGTGTAGTGATAGTGTTCTAACGCTGGTAGATGAAAGTCCCTTTGACAATGCTCAAACATTAGGCTGTCCCAGTTATGGAAGAGATCCGAAATAGTGAGACATCCCCCCTCCCTCCATGCATCAAAGGCCCCCGGGTTTAGGGCTGAAAGAATGGGAGGTTATAATGAATGGGCATAAAGTGGGAAGGAAAGGAGGTCCAAGCGGCTGCTCAGTTTACCCCATCCCATATTCTAAGTGTGCTCCTCGTAGGAGTCCTCGGGTATGCATTTAGCGGGTATTCCGCCTTGGGCTTCCATAGGAGATCCTGGATGTATCTCCATATGGAGCCAAAGTTTATCGGACTCCAATGATGACAATTCTGAGATTATTCTCATTTGGGATGCTTTGTAAAAAAGATGGAAAGCAGGCAGTGCCAGTGACGAGTGCTTCGATAGAGGAAGTTGTTAGTATGGGAGATGTGCCTGCTTGTACTGACAAATAAAACTTGTGATCATGGAGCGCAGGTTTATTTTATTTGTTTATTTTAGAAACTTACTAAGTGCAAAAAATACCCGTGGGTGTCTTGGCACTGTGGATCATGCTAGCAGGAGAAAGAATAACTATTGATTAAAGATCCATGTTTTTATTTGCTTCCTAAATGTAAGTAAGGTTGTAATTGTCTTCATTTGGGGTGGAAGGCTATTCCAGAGTTTGATAGTTGTAACTATGAAAGACCCGTCGCCCCATGAGACTTTTTTTGTTCTTGGAACCTTCAGGAGGCTTGCTGTAGATAAACGTAAGGTTCTTGCAGGAGTGTAGGGGCATAGTGATTGTTTTAGAAATGCTGGTCCAGAGGCATGCATTGATTTAAAAGCAATACATAATGCTTTGAATTGTGCTTTGTGTCCTACAGGTAGCCAGTGTAGCTGTCGAATGACGTTGGAAATCGGTTTAAAGTTAGGGGTCCGTGTAAGCAGTCTAGCTGCCGTGTTTTGCACCTGCTGCAACTTGTTTAATACTCTTTCCTGAGCATTGATAAAGCGCCCGTTACAGTAGTCAATACGAGACACGTACTGATAAGAGTTGTAGCAGCAGCAGTAGGAAGATGGGGGAGGAGTTACTTTATCATTCTAATGATAACAAATGGTGATTAAACAACCGCATTTGCATGGTGCATGAATGACAGTCTACTGTCAAAAATGACCCCCAGGTTTCTTACCTTAGCAACTGGAGAGGGAGGTGATCCGAGGTCTGCTGGCCTCCTTGTGGGGGACCAGACTGGGAGAAGGTTGTCAAAAATCATCACCTCAGTCTTATCAAAGTTTAATTTAAGGCAATTTTCTGTCATCCATGCACTTATTGCAAGCATTCCCTGTTGGAAATTATGGGCCATTTTCTCTCCGTTGTTGTTAACAGCCAACACCAGTTGGGTGTCGTCTGCGTATGATGTTAGGCCCAGGCGATGGGATTTAATTACCCTAGCCAAGTCAGACACATAGATATTAAATAGCTTTGGACTTCGCGAGGATCCCTGGGGAACACCACATGGCAGAGTGAACAGCGGGTAGTTAAAGTTGCCAAAGGTAACGGACTTAACATGATTAGCAAGAAAAAAGGAGAGAAGGGCTCTGGCCCCGTGGGAGATCCCAGCTGCCGTTCGATCAGGGTCGCATGATCCACCGTGTCAAAGGCTGCAGAGAGGTCCAGCAATATCAAAACTGCGCCCCCCCCCCTCCATCTAATATCTTCCTAGTTTCATCATAGGCTTTGATAAGCGCAGTTTCGGTGTCATGTCCCCTTCTGAATCCGAATCGAGATTCATCCAAGCAGTTATTTTGGTTGATAAATTCTGATATCTGAGCGTTCATAACTTTTTCAACAATCTTAGCTGGAAATGGAGGACAGGTTATGGGTCTGTAGCTAGTGACATTGGCCGGGTCCAGAGTACTCTTTTTAATGAGGGGTTTGATGACAGTTTTTTTCCAGATAGAAGGAAATATGCCTGTTATAAACATTTCATTGAAAATCTCACCTAAGTTGGTACCTATAATGTCAGGGAATAGCTTGAGAGTAGAAGGAGGACAAGGGTCCTCAGGGGATCCAGAGTTGATGGTAGTGAGAAATCCTTGATCTGGAACAGAAATCTTTAGGGATACAGGCAGGGGGGGTGGCCCAGGTCCAGACGCGGACCGGCGCAGACGGGCTTGCCTTTGGCAGGCTGCTGGCGCGCCCGCTGGGTGTCTCCGGTAGCGTGGTACTTAAATACTAAGGGGTGGCAGACTAGCCTGCTGACCTACGTGCTGCTGTGTCAAACCGGAAGTGGAGAACTTGCCGGTGAATGCGTGAAAAAGCTTCCCTCCACAACAAACTGAATATTCAGCGGTGGAACGGGGAAGTCAAGTACAAGTGAGTGCAGTAATTTAAAAGACAATGCGACGCAATTTAAAAAGATTTGCAATTAATCAAGTTCTAAGAGCCCTTTACCAGGCGCTTCTCGAGTGTAACTGACAGCAGGTTTCTGCTTGCTCGCGTTATACCAAAAAATAAATAAAAAATACATAAATAAAATGAATATCAAGTGAGGCCTCTAAGTACTTTCTTGCCGGTGAATTGGGTATGTTAGAAAATTCTTGCCAGAGCTGATAGTTCAACGTGTTCTGTGGAGAGTTCTTAATTTTGTGCCAGCACATTATCTATGAACCTTGCCTAGCCAAGAGTTGTTTAGTAAGGACAAACTCCAGGCGAATCTGTGCGGGTGAAGCGTAGGTTGGAAGGCTAAACATAACTCTGTAGGCCTTAGCCATTGTGGTGTCCAACAAGTTTGCATCCCTGCCTCCCAACCTCTGAGTCAGGTTGGGCTGGAACCCCTGATTGAGGTCAATCGGTAAACCCTTAAAGGGGTACAATAACTTGGGCAAGACGTTCATATGGCCCAGTCATGAGATGTACTCGAGTGTCCTTCTTCGAAACTCTAACTTTAAATGTTGGAGGAGTGGGGGATAGTTATCTAAATGCCAAGATATATAATCTCTTTTTTAGCCCATTGGAAGGGGGTCGTTGCCTACACAGCCTCCATTTTCCACTGCAGCAGATTTAGATTGAGCAGGAAAGATTTGATTAGGTTAATACGAAAGCCTAATACCTGTTAAAAGTTTCCTAGTTCTGTCTATGAGGCCACCAGCATAGGCCCTGGATTGGTGATCGTCATTAGCACATCATCGGCTTTGAGGGAAGTCTTGTGTTCCTTTGTGCCAAAGATGATGCCTCTGATGGAGGGTGTTGTACGTATCTTCGCTGCAACAGGCTTAATACTAAGAAGGCACGTTTCGACACGGTGTCTCACAAAGTGCTTCTCGACCGTCTGAGGGATGTAGGGCTGGGAGGTGCAGCCCTGTCTTGGGTGGAAAGTTTCCTCTCCTGCCGCTCACAAGAAGTCAGGCTGGGCTCCCATAAATCCATCTCTAGGGAGCTCACCAGGGGTGTGCCACAGGGCTCATGCCTTAGCCCCACATTATTTAATGTGTATGTGGCCCCCCTAGCCGACTTAGTGAGGCCCTATGGGTTTACCCCGATATCCTACGCTGATGACACCCAGCTTCTGTTCCCCTTCAAAACTTTCACACCTGCCCTGCAAAAATCCTTTGCAGAAGGCATGAGGGCCGTGTCAAGATGGATGGCCGAGAACTGCCTACAATGCAACGTGGGCAAACCGGAAGTGTTATTGTTCGGGGAGGCGGCGACACTGTGGTCTGGGGAGTGGTGGCCCACAGAACTAGGACCAGTTCCTGTCCCAAAGCAGACTGTCAAAAACTTGGGGGTGTTATTCGATCAAGCCTTGACTTTTAAACATCATGTCAACCAAGTTGCTGGCACATGCTTTAGGGCCATTGGACTATTGAAAAGGGTGTTCCCCTATATACCTGATAGTCACAGGAAAACCCTAGTCCAGGCACTAGTGATCAGTAGATTGGACTACTGCAATGGCCTTCTTTTGTCAACTAATGAAGGCCAATTAAACAAACTGCAAGTAGTCCAAAACACGGCGGCGAGGTAAGTCCTTAATGTTCCATCTAGAACTCCCTCCCGTCCTCTACTAGCTAAACTCCACTGGTTGCCAGTGCGGCAACGCACGAAGTTTAAAATTCTGTGTACCATTCAAAAATGCCTGACAGGAAAGGCTCCCAAATATCTGACTAAAGCTTTTCAACCCTATGTCCCAGGCCGATCCCTACGATCGAGCAATCTCCATTTACTACAGGTCCCTAAAATAAAAAAATCTCGTCAGGGAGGTCGTGCTTTGGCAGACACAGGACCTGCTCTCTGGAACTCCCTTCCCCCTAAACTCAAACTCATTACCAACCACCTATCCTTTCGTAAATCCCTCAAGACTCACCTTTTTGTTATTAGTTAATCAGTTCATGCCTCGCTACCTCTGTTAGTGACTAGGCATGGTATAAATCTCCTTCAACCAGCATAAGCGCGGAGATACCCCTTCGGGGATTTATTCAGGTGCTATAAAAGCACATAAATAAATAAATAAATAAGGGGGAGAGAGGGCACCCCTTTCTTGTTCCCCTCCCCAAGTGGAAGAGATCCGCGCTCACTCCATTATTCAGCACACAGGCACAAGGTAGGGTGCAGTTGACTTCAATCCTAGATATGAATTGGGCACAGAAGCTGCACCTCCTCAAGTTGTGGAATATGGAGGGCCAATCCACCCGGTCAAAAGCTTTCACAGCATCTAATGCCGATAAGGCTAGGGTAATCAATTATTTTTAGTAGCTCTTTTGACAAGGTGGATCACTCTTCGCAAATTGTTGTGGGTTTGCCTATCTTTGATAAAGCCGGATTGGTCTGCATGTATTAAATCTGGCATGAGATCCTCCAGTCTGGTTGCTATGATCTTCATGTATAACTTGGCGTCAAGGTTGAGGAGCACTTTCGGGTGACATGAGCCACATTTTTGGGGGTCCTTCCCCGGTTTAGGGGTGACTGATGAGGGCTTCACTCATGGATGAAGTGACTGCATGCGCTTCCCCCATAGAATTAAAAAGGGGCACTAGATGTGGTATGAGCTCTGAGCCAAAGTTCCTATAAAATTGCCATGTCCGCCCATCTGGGCCTGGGGATTTGTGAAGTTTAAGACCTGTTGTTGCCTTATGAACCTTTTCCTCATTTATGGGGGTTCTACCAGGAGCTCATTTTGTGCCATGGTTATCTTTGAGAGCTCCCCCTTATCTAGCTAGTCGAGCAGTACCTTTCATTGTAGCCCTCCATGGTATATAGGTTTTTAGGTCGAAGGCCTAAAAGGCTGCGCTTGCGCAGACTTAGGTCTGAGATTTAATGACTCTCATAGCGCAGAAGGTCCCACCTCCCTGCCCTGTCTCTCCTTCATTGGCTGGCTTCCTAAACGGAGGCCAGCCATTGGAGGAGAGATCAGTCACTCCGATGTAGCCCCGTCCTTTTCGGATTTGGGGGCGTGATTTTTTGTGTTCTTTAAACAGTCACTCAGAACCACAAAACCACGCCCCAATTCCGAAAAATTTCAAAAGTTTGTGGACGCCATTTTTTTTCTTCCCCGAAGATGAGCTGCAGGACTCCCTTCCTCCTCGCCGCCTGAGCGAGGTAAGAAATCCCTATCCTCTTTGAAAGTTGGTGAGATCCGGGTCAGAATGGGGTCTGTCAGCACTGGGGGTGGCTATGAGTGGCAGGCGCTGAAATGGTGACACCAGGGCGCAGATCCTCTACGAGTGCGAGCCGGGCGGTGTGTGCTTGCTGTAGCGCCTGGGGTGCCTCTCCACCGCTCAGTGCGCCCCAAAACTGCACTTCCCGGAGCCTCGGCTCCCTCCTGCCCCTGCCGGGAGTAGTTTCGGGAGGAAGTGAGATTGCCGTCTGCAGACCCGACGCCATCAAAGGAAAGCCTCCCCCCCCCAGCTGTGGCCGCCGATGCCCGCAATGCTGCCCGTTTCCCCGACGGAGCCCGCCCTGGGTGGAGAGCGTTAGGGGCCGCTGCCTGCTTCCCATGCACGCAGCAGCAGCATCCCCGGGTGGAGGATGTGCGTGCGGGGGTCCCTGCCGGGAGGAGATGTGCGGCTGAGAAGGGAGGAGCCCCTCTCCCGTCTGTCCCCGACTCTGCCCATGACTGTGTCCGGCGCCTAAGTCCTCTTTCCTCTCAGCCTGGATCCGACTCTTTCCTTCTCCTATTCGTCGGTCCCGTCTCCACAGTTATCTCTCTGGTTGGTGCAGCCCTTTAACTTATAGCGCTTTGCAGCCCTCTGAGGCGCTGTACGAAGTCCGCGTGAAGATAGTGGCCAGAAGCGCCGAGTTTTCCTGCTTTCATTGCTCCTCGTTTGCTGCGCTGCTTTGTGGAAGCGCCGCGAAGCATCTGCTAGCGCTATATGTCACGCAGTGAACCTAGCGACTTTAGCGGATGCAGGACATTACCTCCTCGTTACCCCCTCACCCCTCCTCAATTTATTACTTAAAGAGGCAGCCGCGACCCACAGACACATCCACTTCCCTTTCCAAAAAGTTGAAAAGCCCCCTCCCCCCATCACACCTCCTGTTTTAGTTAACAAAAGCCCGTCCCACACATATAAAGTTGGCCTCGTCCCAATAGAGAGGGAGGGGTTACATAATGGGGGTGAAAAGAAAACCTTACTGTAGTAATGTAGGCTCTCAGGAGAACAACCTTACACCACAAAACCCACACCCTCGAGTAATTAAACCCCTGGCATCACGTTATCAATTGAAATACGTCACAAGATACGTGGAAAGATTAATTCCTTTCTTTTCTCCAGCCAGGATCTCTGCGCACACAGCCCTGCACTGCGTTTGCGTCTTGATTCGCCTTCTGCACTTCATCAGATTAAAAAAAGTGTTGCTGCTCAACAAATCTTATTTTATTGGAGCGTGTGGCGTTGGCACCGCTCCTGCCAGACACTTGCAGTCACTGCCCGCTTCAGTCTTCCAGGAAGTGCCAGTTTCAGGGAGTCCGTGCCAGCCTTCCCCGGTGAAGTGCAGTGCCCATGTCTGCCACGGGAAACTAAAACCAAACATGTCTTTATCTAGGCAATCTTTAGTTTTTCTGCCGGCACATCCACGTTGTCACTCTGATGCTGTGACGCGCGAAGAATGAAACACCACAACAGCACAGTCATTACCAAAAGAAAATACTGCTTCACTCCTAAGCATGGGGGGTGCAGCAGACGACCTTGGCGTGGGTCACCTCCTGCGGTGGGCCAGCCACCAGAGTAAGGGGGGGGCGAACCAAGGGTCTGGCTCGGATCGCAGAGCCCGAGCCCTGAAAATGCGTCATGCGAACCATGCAACAAACATCACGTAAAATATGACTGTCAAGTTCAAAAAGTGCATTTCTTTAACACGTGGACTCTTTGACATTAAAGGGCACAACAGACCCCTGCACTGAGAAGTGCTTACTAACAGGGATACTTTCGTGCAAGTGGTGTCACACTTGAAAGCACTTTCATACACGACCATGAAGAAGAAACCTTTGCTGCAAAACAATGTGCAACGTACTCTGTTGTGAAGTGATCTTAAATCCTTGGGCACGGGTTGTGCTCTGTAAAACTGACAACATATAGCATGGATTCTGCCTATGCCCCATTCTGTGGTATCGTCCATACAGAAGTCAGAACAACGCATCAATCTTTGATGTCAAGAGCTGCATATCCAGAGACTGAATTGCACGGTGTGGATAGTTCCAGCTTCTGTGCATCACCGAATTGTGCACCCCCAATTCAGATCGAACTCTCTGGTATAGCACCTCAATTGCGCCCTATTGCATCCGAACGACCAACATTTCCCCCAGTTCCCTCCCACCTGCTGTCGCTTGATCGCCACTCCTGTTCACTGAGCCACCCCTTAATCTCCCCCACCCCCGCCGCCCTTACACCCACTTCCCCTCACCCTCACCCCCCTCAAGGCTTCGCTCCCCCTGCTCGTGCATGAAGAGAAGAGGTGCTTCTGCTGTTGAGCTATGATACATCTGCCTGGCTGACAATGGAAGTGCCCCAGTACAGCAGGCCTATTAAAAGAGATGGCACTGTCTATTTAACAGCAGAGCAGCCTGCCTGCTCAGTCCCGTTGAAAGAAAGGAAACTCCGCTGAGAGGGCAGCAAATGGTTAATTTAAAGGACATCAGTCGAGGTAAAGTCTGAAAAGTTCAGCTGCCTGCTCGGATGCGCTGGTCCTGTCCAACTGAAAGCACAGCGCCATCGAAGTAGACCCACCCTGTGGAAAAGTGCTTGTACTGTCCAAATGAAAGTACAGCAGAAACATTCTGGTACTCTCCAACTGAAGGCCTAGACCCGCACATGAGAATTTCATGTGGTGTTCAGTTTAAGATATACGAACCCTGCTGAGATGTCTATGCTGTGAAACATAAACTTTTCTGAGGCATGCTTGTGCTCTCTATTGAAAACCGGCAATGGCAATGCCACTGTTTGACTTATAACTAAACGTGCATATTCAGTCTCTGATGAGTTTAGGCACTCATTCACTAACTCATCTCACATGTGCCCTGTAGCTCTTTCTTCCACACATGCATCCTTCCATTCTCTGACTCATTATTGCATTCACCCACTCACCTGAATTCATTATTTCACTCATGATTAGTAAAACACACACTCCATGTAAGCAAACATATGCAAGATACATTTATACAAAAGCAGAAAAAAGTTTTTAAAAAATGCTTTGCATTAAAGAATAAGGTAAACCTAACTGGGTGGCCATCTTGGAATGGTATAGTGTATAGTTTATCATTGTTTTAAGGTGCCAACATTGCGACTCATTTAGAAGCAATATCTCAGCCATCTTAGAATAGTGAATAGTGAACCAGTGATTCACCAAGGACAATACCATTGCACGAACACTGCAATAGGTCTCGCATTTGCGAGAGATTAAGCTATTGGCATTGTAAATGACAATGCCATTTATTTAGCTGTTTTCAAAACCAACACAAATAAAAAATTTGTCATTTACAATGTCAATAGCTTGGAACGTAATCAGAATAATCTAATGATGGGAAATGTCAAATGCTACTGATGAATCCAGAAATATCTTGAGCACTGACACCAATGAGATATATGATATATGATATGTGTGGCTGTGTGTGTGTGTGGCTCTGTGTGTGTGTTTGTGTGTGGCTCTGTGTGGATAGCTTTTTTTGTAGGTGGCTCTATGTGTGGGTGGTTCTGTCTGTGTGAGGGTGGCTCTGTGTAGGTGGCACTATGTGAATGACTCTGTGGGTGGCTCTATATCTGTGTGTGGGTGGCTTTGTGTGTGTGGCTCTGTGTGGGTGTAAATGCAATAGGTCATGCATTTGCGAGCGATTAAGCTATTGGCATTGTAAATGACAACACCATTTATTTAACGATTAAGCTATTGGCAATGTAAATGACAATGCCATTCATTTATGATTAAAAAAAAATGCCATGAGCAATGCCAATAGCTCTACCTTTAATAATGCTGAGACCATTGCATTGTAAATGCTTGTTATAGAAATGGCCATAGGCTTGGACCTTCTCCGGGTTTGTGACTACCCCCCCCAAATTATGTTGTATTCCTTATCTCTTTTGATCCGCAGTTGCCTGGCTAGATGTGAACCCACCTTGTTCCCCTGCTCTTACGTTGTACGTTTAAGTATTAAGACAGTGAGTTCAGGCCTGTTATTGTAAATGGTATTAAGTATACCTCTGAGTACTGTGACTTTTCTCTGGAGGAGTAAGGTTGGGTGTTCTTCATGTGCCCATTCTGCGGTTTGGAGGTCTGCCTCTAGAGTGAGCCTTTCTTTTGTTTTCTGCTTATTTAGCTTAGGTCTGTATTTTTCCTTTAATGTGTGCATCTGTATATGTCTTTATTCTGATTCTTGCATTGTTATAAGTAGTCCTTCTTCATTTTATACATTCTTTGTAACAGTCTCCACCCACCAGCCCACACATTTGTCTCTCAAGTAACTGTGCCACAGGTCAGAAATAAAATATAAAACTTTTATTGTGGCAAAGTGTGGCCCTGCCAGAGTGTTCAAGTTGTGGCTGGGCAATAACTTTGATTGGTCTAGTCATTTTTGGCTACAATGATAAAGCGGATGGCTGGTCTCAGGGCTGGATTAACCATTAACCAAAATAAGCATGTGCTTGGGGCATGTATTTATTCTGTTCCTGGATTTAACATGGAGTATAAAGGTTGCAAAACTGCAAATGGTACAGGTGAACCTATAAATAATGTGGAAGTATACAAAAAGAAACATTATTTTCCGTCTTACTGTAAATTTTGTTTCATTTAGAAAAATAAAGTGTTGATATAGTCACAAAACAGCAGCAACAAGACTTGCGTTTCATGTACACAAAGATGTTTTTTTCATTTTGAATTCTTGTACCATAGTCCTTTTAATTAATCATAACTTCAGGACTATAGATACCAGGATGCAAAGAAAAACTTGAGTGGTGGGATCCTCAAGCTAGAAGATGGGGAAACTTGGTAGATGAGAAGCAGTCTGCTAGCCCCACACAGTTGCACAGAATAGAGCTGAATACAAAAAAGCTCTGAAGAAACGTAAACATAGCTTACAAAACCAAGCCTGGGAGGACCTAAGGGACGCTGCTGAAAGGAAAGACTCTGCAAGTTTCTGGAAAGTTATTAATTCCCCATGTTTTCAGGACCAAGGGGCACCAAAAATAACGAATATTGCCGGAACAATGGCAGAACCACTTTCAGAGTCTATACAACCACTCAAGCTATTCAACCCAGGGGGACGTACCAAGGAGTTTTCAGCCGGCCAAACTGGACTTCTCCCTGAAAGAAGTCGAAATGGGAATAGCAGGGCTCAGCAAAAATAAAGCACCCGGCCCGGATGGAATTCCACCTGACTTATTCCTAAGCAGACCCGAGCTATGGGCCCCGCTGCTCACCAGGGTTTTGAACGAGGCAGTGGTGGCAGGACTGCCTCGTTCTTGGTCAACAGCGACCATAGTCCCTATCTACAAAAAAGGGAACCGTGATGACCCTCAATGCTACCGACCCATTTCTCTCATTGATGTGACGGCAAAGGTATTGGGGCGAGTCATTTTACAGCGGTTGCAAGATTGGGCTGAGGAGCATCAGATCCTCTCTGAAATCCAATACGGCTTCAGGGAGGGTAGATCCACCACCGACCAATGCCTAAACTTATACCTCCTGACAGCTAAATACACCATCGCTGGGAAGGGGTCCATTCACATGGGGTTTATGGACCTTTCAGCGGCTTTTGACCGCGTAAATAGAAGCAAGCTCTGGTCCATGCTGATAGAACTAGGAGTGGATCAACCGCTAGTTGACACCCTGCAAAATCTCCACTGGAACACAACCGCAAGCGTGAGGTACAACCAAGAGGGAAAAAAGACCGATCCCTTCGCTTGCACCAGTGGAGTAAGGCAGGGATGTATCCTCGCGCCCTTCCTTTTTTCCATATATATTAATTCGCTGGAAAAAGACCTCCTCAAACTTAAGGTGGACTCACCCCAAATCGGTCATCGTGCAGTGCCTGTATTACTATACGCCGATGACGCGGTTTTGCTTGCCAGAACCCCTCTAGGATTACAAAAACTGATTGACGGCTTTGTCATGTTCATGGACAAGCTGGACCTGGCGACAAACTTGGAAAAATCCTACATTATGTCATCAGGGCAACTGACAAAAGGGAACTTTACCTACCACATTGGGTCACACAAGATAGACCAGGTCAAGACCTTTTCATACCTGGGGGTATTGTTCGATAACCACCTTAACTTCAAACCTCTGGTAGAGAAGCACTCAATGAAACTGGCAGCATCAGTAGGAGCCTTCATGGGGTACGGTCAAAGACTAGGAAGATGGTCCCCAGAGCAAATACTGAACCTGTACAGGTCAATTTGCTGTGCGAAGGTATCCTATGGGGCAGAAGTGTGGGGCTTCCTGGATAACAAAGCACAGCAAATACAGACAGAAGAAAACAAATTCCTGAGAAGAATTCTGAAAGTGCCCCAGAGTGTATCGGCTCACATCATCCATGAGGAAGTGGGGGAACCCTTCATAGAAGATCGGATTAAAATTAAACCTCTCCTGGCATGGGTCAAAGTATGGACCAACCCAGAGGCGGCCTTAACAAGACAAATTATATTGGATTGCCTCAAACGAGATAAAGGTCAAGTCATTCCCTGGCTGAAGTACGTCAAGAAATCACTAGCAGAGATTGATTGTATAAACTTCTTTACAGCCCCAGACTCTCTAACAACTGAGAGCAAAGCTTTGGTGAAAAAACTTTTTCCTGTACGGCTTCAGTCATTAAGGGCGGAGAAAGAAAGCCACAAACCCACTAGTCTATCTTACAGTGAACTTACAGCGAAGCAAGGAATGGAACCTTATTTGAGGGTCAGGTATAACGCTCAGGACCGCTATGTCATGACCCGTTTTAGACTTAACATGCTCCATCATCTTTTTGCGGTTCCGGCCGGTTTCACTCACACAGTGGCAGAGAAGGGTACCTGCGGCTGCGACCACAGGTCTCCGCAGGATACCCTTCACTTAGTTTTATTGTGCCCATTTTACACTGTACCAAGACGTAAGTTCTTGGTGGGGATTCTGAAAGACTTAAAGTTTAAACAAGAAAAATTGGCCCTGAAGTTTTTAAAGGAAGCTGAAGTTGCTTATACTCTTTTCTGCACTATAAACTTTATCCGGATGGCCATACGGCTGAGGAATACCAGAGAATCTGGACCCTAATATTATCTGTCCCCTTGGACAATTAACTCCTGCTCCCCTAGCTTAATGAATTATGGTGTTAGATAATTTTAACTTTTATAACTTTTTAATGGAAATTCACTTCCTTTTTTAAAAATCATTTCTGTGTGTATTTTGTATATGTGCTTTCATGGTGTCTTTTTAAGAACCGAATAAAGATTACAAATTGAAAATTGATCCGCAGTTGCCTGGCTAGATGTGAACCCACCTTGTTCCCCTGCTCTTACGTTGTACGTTTAAGTATTAAGACAGTGAGTTCAGGCCTGTTATTGTAAATGGTATTAAGTATACCTCTGAGTACTGTGACTTTTCTCTGGAGGAGTAAGGTTGGGTGTTCTTCATTTGCCCATTCTGCGGTTTGGAGGTCTGCCTCTAGAGTGAGCCTTTCTTTTGTTTTCCGCTTATTTAGCTTAGGTCTGTATTTTTCCTTTAATGTGTGCATCTGCATATGTCTTTATTCTGATTCTTCCATTGATATAAGTAGCCCTTCTTCATTTTATACATTCTTTGTAACAGTCTCCACCCACCAGCCCACACATTTGTCTCTCAAGTAACTGTGCCACAGGTCAGAAATAAAATATAAACCTTTTATTGTGGCAAAGTGTGGCCCTGCCAGAGTGTTCAAGTTGTGGCTGGGCAATAACTTTGATTGGTCTAGTCATTTTTGGCTACAATGATAAAGCGGGTGGCTGTTCTCAGGGCTGGATTAACCATTAACCAAAATAAGCATGTGCTTAGGGCATATATTTATTCTGTTCCTGGATTTAACATGGAGTATAAAGGTTGCAAAACTGCAAATGGTACAGGTGAACCTATAAATAATGTGGAAGTATACAAAAAGAAACATTATTTTCCGTCTTACTGTAAATTTTGTTTCATTTAGTAAAATAAAGTGTTGATATAGTCCCAAAACAACAGCAACAAGACTTGCGTTTCATGTACACAAAGATTATTTTTCATTTTGAATTCTTGTACCATAGTCCTTTTAATTAATCATAACTTCAGGACTATAGATACCAGGATGCAAAGAAAAACTTGAGTGGTGGGATCCTCAAGCTATAAGATGGGGAAACTTGGTAGATGAGAAGCCGTCTGCTAGCCCCACACCATCTTCTCAGGAGGCCATTTCTGCCGGCTCTATTTCTAGTACAGTTTGTAGCAATGCTTGGGTAAATTATAAATATATTACTGGGTAAAAGTTGAAACTGCTAGAACTGTTCATCTGTGTTTTAGCCAATCAAATTTGCTATAAAGTATCACTCGAGGTGTCACATACAAGACATGAAAATGTCGCACATAAGCACAATGGCAGTCCTGCGGTACAGCCTTGACCACTAGGTCTTACACTGTCCCCACCTGTCTCAATATACGGATACTCTGATGATCTTGTATTGCCCATCATAATTGAGACTTGTAACAGTTTTTGAGGGTACAGTGTCTGTATTATTCTTTTTCCAGTTAATGCCGGGATTTAGCTAATTGTTGCCATGCTATAGTTGTGATGCAACATACTACAGCCCAAAGTCAGGCAACCATAGCCCTCCTCATTACATGGGCAATGTCAGCGTTTCTAATCTTGCTCCACTCTGCATGCCCCCGAGACAAATCACACCAGTAACTAGTCCAGCTGCATGAGAGACATGAACGCTTCAACACATAACTGCAGTGTTGGAGTAATACCATTTTGATTAAAAAATATAAAAAAATCCTTCCTATCGCCAGCAAAGTGTTGTAAAAAGGGAAGGGAGTGTCTTATTCTGCATGATACTCTGCCCATATAAAGTTCATTTTGCAAATTTTGTATAATTAGTCATCTATATTCCCAAGTATCGAAAGCTGGTAGTCTCCCATAGTATCCCATCTTCTGAGCATGCTTCTGTTAAGGATACTCATTTAACCCCGAGGGAATAGATCCCAAGTAAAAAGAAAGCTGGAAACTCCTTGAAATGTGTCAGCTCTGATCATTGTAGCAACAGTCTTTTGGGCTCTTTCTGCTATGAAGGTGTCGTGGGACATGGAGACCACATGTATTTTGCCACAAATCATGATTCTTCCTTCCCCTTTTCATGCATGTTGGCACTTAACTTATGGTCAAAGAGTGCTTAATTTGAGCTGGCGTTGCTGGTGGGGCCACTGGCACTTATTTTGGGGGCTTGCACGTATTTCTCCTTATCAGACATTTCCCAAGAGCAAGAGAGGAAAAACACACACAATGGAAAGACAGAGGAAGAGAAACAGAGAAAATAGTCACCAAGGGAGAAAGCAGAAACCTTTAAGAGTGACGTAACTGGGCAGGGAGTCCTTTGTCTTGACTAAAGAGGTCTGAGGTGGATTCTGGTGTATGCACCCTGTGTATTCAGCACACTGACATTTTATAGCGCTTGTGTCTGAGCAGCGCTTTGGGCAGCATTTATTGTTTTACAAATAAAGCACTGTGGTCTAATGGTTGTATCACCAGGGTAAATGGCTGTGGTGAAAGAGGATGCCATGCGCAGTGCCCCACTGCAGGATCCAGCTGTCAAAGTCTACCTATCTGGTCCTGACTCTTGCATTTTGCCCAGAATGCAGCAACCTAACCTAACTTAGTTAACTGGGGCGAATCTCATGCTCCCAATTCCAAGCCCACATATTTCCAGTCCTCTGTTTTAGACACCCAGTACTGCTAGAGCATAGGTTCCGTGTGCAGAGAACAGGATATGTAAGACATGCATCAGGTGCCTCAGATTTAGCATCAAACTCTTACTAGGAATAAACGCACATTGATCACTGTGCTTTATAGTTACAGTGATGCGCATTATCTTTTTGCTAGTAACTTACTTAAAATGTTAACTTCTGTATTAATCATGGATCGCTTCCTAAATGCCCAAATATAACTCAGATTCCTGACTGGCCTTGACATCCTAATAAATGGAGGCAAGCTCTCCAATTGACGTGACTCAATTAAAGTCTCTGGCAATTTGAGTACCCCTGTATTCAGTTGATAACATTCCACCGTGGACACATCGCTTGCTGGAATCGCTGGGTTGCTCTTTCAGCCTTTTCCTCTTGATCCGAGTCTCGAGCAATGCTCTCTGCTCTTTTGTGATCTTTGGCAGTTCCAGTCCTTGAAGGAACTGAACCACCTCAAGTATGTTTAGTTGCTGTTGCTCTCTATAAACGTTCATGCAACAAGAGTGGCATGCCTCATTGATTCCCACTTGCGTTACTACACTCTTCCTGCTTCAAGTGGAGAATGTGTGTTTGTGGTTTTTCAATTTTCAACAGTCTCACTTGAAGACGTCCTGTTTTGTCACCCTCTTCATGCAGACACTGCCGATAAGATGTGTGTATTATCTTGTCAAGTATAGACCATGTTTCCTCTGGCTATCGTCTAACCACTGCTATCTCTGTTATTTTCCCTGGGTTCTAAATCATTTTTTCTCAGTCTCCTGCAGTGGTTTCTCCTGATCTCTGTGTGTGATCTAGCTGCATTGTGGTGCCATAGATGTTTACCATGAACTCATGCTGCAGGACGACCATAGGCCTACTCCGTTGATTTCCAGTTTATTTCAGACTAACTCTGGGCTCCATCTTTGATCATCTCCACATAGGTCCAGTCCAATAATTTCTCAGATCAAAGGTGCCATGTGGAAATCTTAGATCTATTCTGTGTGTCACTGTACTGTGCCTGCATTCCTTTTACTTAAGTACACTGCATATCCAGACATTGCCTAATCTTCTGTCCTGATCAATGCATAATCCATCCTGCTATGAGTGTTATGAATCGATGCGTAATAAGATAACACTCTGTCCGTAGGGTGCTGAGTCCTGTGATCCATTAACTGCGCCTTGTTCATTGCTCTTTTAAGTGTTGCTCTTTTAATTCTGTCTGGTGGATGTCTGACCATCTGCCAGTGATGCAGTGCAGGTCTGCTTTCCATATTCAAGATACGTCAATACAGGGCGATGCAGCTCAGAGTAAATCTTGAAAATGTGTCAACACTAATTGGTGCAAATACCAAATATAGGCAACAAAAATATAGACCAAAACATGTTTCACCGTGATCTGTCTTCACACCCCACATTTTGAAATGGGGCCTCTGCGGCTACCCACTCTTATATGTAGTATGAGTAGGCAGCAAGTGCATGTTTCTGTGTGTTGTACACATGATCAGCCAGGTGGGGCGAATGGTCAACAGTTATTTTCCTGCCGCACCTACAAGTCTAATTATTAAAGTGGTTTTAAATAGTGTTTTGGAAGAGGGAGGTAATGTTTATTTTCTATTTAAATTCTAAACTAAATCAAACCTCTAAACTCTTACCAAAATATATTGACCAAACCCCCCCCCCCCGCCCCCCCACATCAGACTCAGTAACATGCGGCAAAAATGACTTTCAGTATTACATTTTTATTTTCTAAATGGTTATATGAGAAAGCACTGCTACAGAAAAAAATGTAATCGCCCAGAAAATAATTTAACCAACGTTTACTGAATGTGATTGGAACTTATTCTTGCATGCTGCATAAATCGACTCTCAGGCAATTGTTGATTGGCCTGGAGATTGTCTTCCTTCATGCAAGCCTCACAGTGCTGTTACCACACTTGAACCACACTGGAACTACTACACGGAAATAGCTGTTTTCCCTACAACGTATCTACGGCTCTGAACGAACTGCCATGCCCATTCTGTGTTCCCAAAGTTTTGGACCACAGCGTTTTAATGCCTCGTGCACTAGATTTTAACTAAGGTTGGCAAACCATTGATCAGGTATTCACGGAGTACAACAGTGCCTGATTTTTAAACATGTCATTAGCTTTTTGTAGTTTCATTAAGGCATGAACATTACAGTTACATCTTCATTAGTTAGAGGAGTTATCAGCACATGTGGCATCTGCGGGTCATTATTACAAAAGAATGAAACCAAACTATGGGTTGCGCACTTTATCCTTAACGTCAAGCTTGTAGAGTCATTTTAAGCTAATCAGTTTCCTTTGTTGCATCCCTCCAGAATGAGGGTTAGATCTCAGCCCTATCTATGGCACTTCTAGCAGGCTACTTGGTGCCATTGTTCTGTTCTCACCAGGTGGACGTCTGGCGGTTCTCAGTATGTCTCATTGGCGCTATCAGCTCACAGAATGAACTAAGATGCCATTCCCAGATCTGCTTGTGTTCCCATTTGCCCAGTCAATTTGACCAAATTTGGGTCTTTAATAGATTGTGGGTATGCGCTGCATTGCCAGGACTAAAGCCAGGTTTACAGGTTTATGAGGTATCTCGTCTTTTTTAGGACAGTGATACAAACCTAACAGACAACAATTCGGATTAGGCAAAGCTGGCTGACCAGTGGTGTGTTCTCTTTTGTCCATCACTATTCCCCTGTACTCTGCAACAACATGTCTCACCTTGGTAATTGCTTAGTTGTATTCTGAAACATAAACACCAGCCTTTTGGGAGTTTGATAGCTCTGTGCTGGTAAAAAATATTGCTGTAATTTAAACCATGCATTTCTAGAGATCCGAGCCAGTCTTCCAGTTTTTTTCTGAGAACTCCAGCAATAGATCTTTTGTTCTTTTAACTCTTAGGTTGTTTAGATTCTCATCTATTGTCAGTCTGTAACTCTCTGTATAATTGTGTGACCGCTGTGCGTCCTGTCCCAATGTTAACACAATATTTAGGGTGCGGTTATGGTCTGGTTCAGTTACGACTGTTGGACCCCACCTTTTATGTAGCTTCTCGAATATGCCTCCATAAACCAGCAAGAGACCTGGGGGTTTATTATATGTGAGCATTATTTATGCAACAGTGTATAATTTGCCAACGTCATAATGGTCAACCGGGACTGTCCCTCCTATGTGGTTCCATTCCTCACTCTGCCTCTTGTTTCCCCAAACAACGCTTTCATTGATAAGTCAGGAAAGTATATCTGAGACCAACCGATGCTTAAAATAAATAAATCCGGTATTTGTAAAGTGCATACTAATCACCCCTAAGGGTCTCAAGGCGCTGGGGGACGTTGGGGAGATTAAGTATGCTGTTGCCCCGAGTCGCATGATTCTGAGTTGAGCTGCCGGTGGCGCCGGGGATTGAACCGCGAGCATTGTGCTGCGGAATCAGTCGCTCTGGCCGCTGCACCACACCTCTCCCACCGTGTTATGTGATGCTTGTGTTACAGTTTTCTACGCTATGTACATCAGCAGTGTTCACCACCTCAGTGGCTAGCAATGGCTCGTGTACAATACACTTGTGACCTCTTTGTATTCTTGTCTTTTTTCTGGTGTTGTATTGAATTAAAAAGGATGGGACTGGCGATTCATCAGTGACAGGTGGTCATCTAGATCACAAGTACAAGTGAATTGTGTTAATTGAGTTTGATAACCTGGTCTCCTTTTCATCACAAGACAGAGCTAGATACAAGAGGGGTGTGATTGTGACATTTTGCATCATAGTGAGACTGAGGTAATGCACATCCACATTCCCTTAGGTTCCAGCGGTCAATGACTCTTAGGTAATTGAAAGTGACAGCATTGCCTTCTGGATCAGTACTGGATCTTTAGCATGTGGGCATAAGCCATTAAAGTTGTTGGTGTGGTTTAACCTCAAAATGGTTATGCAATTTTGTTTTATAGTGAAAGTAGTATTGCACTTATTATGCCTAACTAAGATTTGATAAGGATTTTATGTACAAGTTCCACATCAATAAGCTGCGCATCCATGGCTTACAAAGGAGTACAACAAGCAAATCTTCACACCATTTGGATTAGTTTCTTCTGGCACATTAACGATCCTGGGGTGACCTCAACACCTGTGGAGGGATTGAGCAAGGCTGGGTTCTTATCGTGTGATTTTTCCTAGTTGAATTGTGCTCAAAGCCGGCTTTATATGTTAAAAATAATGTTTTTTGCTGGATAGACAATTTAATTTGTTTTGTGTGCTTTGCACAGTGGAAAGCGCCTCAAATTCTTTGTGTGATTTCATGTGGGAGCTCTACTTAAAGTTGTATCTAAGAGTGACTCACTTGACACTGCAATAGATCCAAAGGAATTGTTCAGAAAGTTCTGCTAGATGATACTCTGCGGCCACTGATAAAAAACTGACCAGGAATGTGAGTCGCATCACATGGTTAGCATTCATTTTGGTTATCATTATTGTTTAGGCTTGAGTAGGCCACGGCGGTGAAATTCTGCTCCACTCGCAGAGTTTGCATTTTTTCCAAAAGGAGCAGAGTATTTTCTTCACTCACCAGCGTTAAGTTGGCAAGCGCGAGCAAGGAAAATCTTACTCTGGACCACCTCCAGGTGAGATTTCGCAATGCGGGCGGTTGCGAATTGCTGCTACCCCTAGCATTGAGAAACTTTCTGTTCGCGTTGAGGAAGTTGCCTCTCAAGTAGAACATCTACTTGAGCAGCAGAAAGAAGCAGCACACTTGTGTGCTGTGCATTGTGCTGTTCGCTCTGATTTTACAGTGTGGGAGAGGCACCCTATTGTAATGATGAAAGATGCGCAGTCAGGGTCTTGTAGTTACAACAAGTACGTTTATTCTTAAGTTACAAAGTAGATTCTAAGTTATAGGAAGATGGTAAGTCCTTTAGATGTTCCTTAAGTTGCCCCACCAGGAGCAGCCTCCTGGCTGCTCAGCCATCCAGATCAACTGACACTCCACTCATACAAACACACTCCAACATTCTACATGACCTCATCACAAGCTGAGCAGGTAGGCAGAGAACTACTGAAAGGAGAGTGCAGCAGGTAAAAGGAAGACTACAACACATCTCCCCCATTATAATATGAAAAAACAAACAGAAAGTGTGAAGCTATTAGACACACGTTAGAGCACAGAAGGATGCAGTAAAAAGAAAGGGTACATCACCTCCGATTGCTGTGAAGACCATAACAAACAAATGCAAGGAAGAAGTGTAGTGAAACAACAAATAAGAGTGAGGAAAAATGCATGAAATAAAACATACCACACATCTCATCCTACCCCCTTGATAACGCCATGAAATAAAACATACTACACATCCTACCCCCTTACTCAAAAATGCATAGAGATGGTAAAACACACATATGGCAGAAAAGAGGATGCACTACATAAACATATAATACACCCTACTCACTGGTAAAATAAGGAAAACAAGGAATGCAAGTCAAAAAGATACAATCAAAAACTACATACTGCGTTTCCAAAAACAACACACCACACGGTGTACCTAAAACGCCACATGACAGGTCCAACACCCATAAAAAAAAACTATGGGTAACTGTAAATCCAAAACTAACCAATAATGAGTACTTAAAACTCAAGGGAAACACATCATGAGTTATTCTAACTCCAAGCAAACGATTTATGAGTCAACTTGAACTCAAGATAAGCATATTATGAGTAACACCAACTCAATGACAACCAATTTTAGGTATTCCTACACCCAAAGGAAAACATAACATGGGAAAAACAAAACCCAAGGCAAACAAAAATTTTGGGAATTGCTACACTCAAAGGAAAACAAAATTATGGAAATCGCCATGCCCATGGCAAACATCTGATAGGTTTCTTTAAACCTAAGGCAAACAGATTTTGGGAAACTAAACCCAAGGAAAACAAAATATGGATTACTAAAACCCACGACAAACTAAATTTAGGATATCATTAAACTCATGGCACTCACGTCACAAACTGAATAAGAGACACACCATGACAAACTGAATAGGGGACACTCCACCAGAGGCAAAAGAAACACCACACACACTAACCAACCACCACTCCAGAAAAAAACACGAGACAAACACTATAAATGACCAGCAAAAATAATAATGTCCCAAGCTCCCGTGAGCGGTCTCTGTTGTAAATACGGCAAGATACGCGACGTCTTCCATAAAACAACATCATTCCAAACAAAACACACCTCATGGTTAAAAACAAACCTACCACAGTAACATGTCCCCAATACAATGTTGTGAAAATGCAGATATAACACAAGGTAATATTAACATAACAAACTAAAACAATAAACGTGGTCACCGTAGTCTAGGTAGATGAGCGATACCTCACCCGAAAGTCCAGTCCATGTGAAAATGAGCGATACCTCACCAGAAAGTCCAGTCCATGTGAAGATGAGCGATACCTCACCCGAAAGTCCAAAATTTCGCCCAAAAGTCTAATTCAAGTAATCATTCATTCATAGTCCAGGTGGTGCAGGTTAAATCCAGTGTATGTCCAAAATTGCGTCAGAGGCAGCACCACCAACTCGGGATGACACCACAAAAAGTTTTAGGCAGGGGCTCGCTTTGGCCCACAAGGTGAAAACCCATGAAATTCAGAGTTCATGCAAACAAGCAAAACTAAATGACCTGATAGACGTCGTTAACCAGACTGGAAAACAAAAACATTGCGATCTGCATACTTCAATGCTAAACGTCGTGGTTCTCAGCACAACAAAGGGATTCTTCCTAATGTGCCAAAATGGCCGCCACAGCGTCGTTCAGCGTCGCTTTCTGAAGGAAATAGGGCACGCTTAGGAGCTGAACATGACGCTGACGGGGTAGCCCTTCTCAAATCAAACGTCACACGGATCAAAGGAGACCTTCACCAACACCACGAAGAATTCTAATGATGTCATCATTCCAGGCAAGCAGGCGAACTGGAAAGAGCTCCAAGGACCAACCGTCACTCACAAGAAAAACGGTGAGTCAGCTAGCACAGAAAGAAACGCTGGCTCGATTTTAAAAGTTAAAAAATCTCTAGCTGCCAAGACACGCTGCAAGCGCGTCACTTCCACAGTCAAGACATGCTTTCACTTCCACTGCCAAAACGCGCTGTGTAGAGATAAAAGATTTTGAAATCCACAGTCAGGATGCGCTGTTTACTCCAACCTCATAGCGCTGCCTTAAAACATAAATGCTGGGTGTTAAACACCGTGAAAGATTCCAGGCACAAGACGTGAGGGCTCACAAAACATCAGCTGCGTGTGAACCTTTCAAATCAGTCAACATCTGCTGCGTTTTAACTCCTTCAGCACACGATGTTGCGCTTTTCCACTCAGCCTCAAAGATTATCTTTTCATATGTCACACGCCGTTATGCAGAATTAAACCATGGGTTAGCAGGCAAACGATCACAAATGGGAACACTCACCCAAGTTCAACAAGCACTGGCACATCCACGTTGGGGCCGACCGGTCTATGGTCACTGGTGCGCTTCTTCAGTTTCTTACGGACAGATAGTTAGCTTCTTTTGCTTGCGCTTCTTCAGTTTCATATGTACAAGCCATTCAATGTAGATCACGTAGGTTCTTCAACTCGTCGCCAGTATTGTAATGATGAAAGATGCGCAGTCAGGGTCTTGTAGTTATAACAAGTACGTTTATTCTTAAGTTACAAAGTAGATTCTAAGTTATAGGAAGATGGTAAGTCCTTTAGATGTTCCTTAAGTTGCCCCACCAGGAGCAGCCTCCTGGCTGCTCAGCCATCCAGATCAACTGACACTCCACTCATACAAACACACTCCAACATTCTACATGACCTCATCACAAGCTGAGCAGGTAGGCAGAGAACTACTGAAAGGAGAGTGCAGCAGGTAAAAGGAAGACTACAACACACCCGTTGCTAAAAATCAGCGTGAACAGCGCGACCTAGTACACTCCACCGCTTGCGGAACACCGAGTAGCACAGCTGAGTTTGAGCGGCCATTGGTATACCACTAATAAGACTAACATGCTTTCCAGCTAGCTAGTTAGAGTGGTGCAAAGACTTCTGTTGAATTTATAACTTTTTCTTGATGTACCCTACTATGATTAGTAGCCTTCTGATTTTGAGGAATATCACTTGTGCTACATGAGCTACAGAGAGGGTATTCCTGCATTCGGAGTTAATGGCAATTGTAGTGCTAAATGCAAATTAAGGTACGACACTAGTGGGTGGACATCGTTTACCTTCAGTGGCGACAGCAACAATTGTTGATGCGCATGTCCATGCTGGGAGTATTGAGGAGATAGTTTTCCTTAACTTGCATGTTTCTTCTAAACGTGCACGTCTGTGGCACGGGCCTACCTACCATTGTTGCAGCCGATGCAATGCAGAGGTGCGAGGGGTTCCAGTCTGCCCTGCACTAGCTTATGCGATTTCAAAAGAAGTCCGTTCTATTTTTATTAAAGACAGTGCATGCCAGGGCCATGGTTGTGTTTAATTTTCAAAGGAGGGGTTCAGAGGGAGTAGACAGAAGGAAAGAATAATAAGAAATAGGGTGAAATAAAAGGAGGAGGTGAAAGAACATCGAGGACGGCAGGAAAAGATGAAAGAATGGGAGAAGGGATAAGGTTGAGCGAGAAAGAAAAAGGAGATAAGAATGAGCAACGTGGGCAAGAGAATAGAAAGTAAGGACAAAAAGCAGGAAGAAGATTAGGGTGAGTGACCGATCACAGAGAGACTGAGAAGGGGAGTAGAAAGTAGAGCATTAAATGAGTGAAAGATGAGAGGAGAGCGAGGTGGAGATAGGAAGGCGAGAAAGAAAGACCAGTTTATATACAAATCAGTTTTAATGATTTCTGTTTAGAACTCCGATATATTGCTACGTATTTTACATCGTGCTATGTATATTTAACATTGTGATGCACAAACAGAAAATGTACATTTTTACAAAAAGTGATCAACTTAAGAAAACAAAATTCTTTGTTTGTTGCGCCAGGTGCAAGCCAGAATGTTGATTTAAAACTGTCTTTAAGCTCTGCTGCCATAATAAATAAAGACACTTGTCATATAAACCCTTTATTAGAGAGATGGCAGTAGCAGACACCTATGTTAGTGTACCCATGGAAAAGGCATTCTTTTTTTTGCTAATAGCTTTGGCACCATTCCACAAATCTGCACGAAACCTATAAAAAAAATTCTTCTGAGTATGGCAGGGCAATTTTTATGCGAATCCGTTAAACAGAAGGCAAAAAGTGACTTATCCCGTTTTTATTCCCACAGAAAGCTATTGACACAGCTGCAAAAAAATTGCTGAACAGGATTAGTTGGCATGAAAGAAAATCTTTACCTTAAGAAATGACTTTGCTTAATATGTCGTTTTCGATAAATTCGTATTGGATAACTGTTTTTGTAGGCCTTAGGTGGGGCTGACCTGGGTTAATAGACAATCTGTGGACCCGAAATGAAACCGAAAATCATTTAATTGAAGCTTTTTCACACGTAGCTCTTTTTGGGACAGCAAAATCCAAAGTTGAATCTACAGAGACGAAGCTTCCTGACTCGTTTGAATGTTGAAAAAAAAAGATAAAAGAGCCATAAGGAGTATCCCCTGACCTCCTGGCTCATGTGCGATATTCAAAAGAAGGGCACCAGTGGTAAAATGAAAAATATTGCTGTGCTTCTATTTAGGGTTCATGCATCCTTTGGCTCGGTTTGAGCACCCTAGTATGGACCCCTGAGAACTGCATATCCATTCCCGGATCTGAGATAGTTTGGTATAGGGCTCCTGGACCCTTGTTGGGCATCCTGTGGAGGTTTACAGATCTAGTGACGTGTCAACATCCTCCCATGGAAAGCCAGCTAGAGTAAAAGAATTTTCGGGTCTGTGAACCCCAGGAACAGGTTTATAGGACTTTTCCAAACTTTAGAACAAAATACATGGCACCTGCTCTGCATAGCTGAGGGCGCTTGCAGTTGGAATTTGGCCATAAGATGTGGCCAAAGGCCTGGGGTATTGCGCACAAGAGTCTAACCCTTGCTGTGGGATGGGCACCCCTGGCCACAGGTCAGGCTCTTTAGCCAAATCCTGTTGCGACAGCTGAAGGGCCAAGACCCCCATCAAGTGGGTCCTGGACCCTTTGTGGATATCCAGTGGGGGTTCACGGATGTAGTGGTGGGTCATGAACCCCCACCGGCTAATAGCAACAGTCCTGCGCACGCATATAGTATGGTAATAAATCCAGGTTGATGCAGTGTGAAAGCAAATGGAAACAATCCAACCTTGAAGTTCTTTGGTCTCTTTATTTGGTCATTTCACAAAAGGACACACAGCCAGCCGACACGTGTTTCATCAGAGAAACCATGTTCTCAGACTCTTCAGGGCTCTATGGCTGAACTCCAAGTCAATAACATCCCCAAGCCGGTGACCATTCCAATCCGGTAGGGTATGCTACTTCACGTTGAGGCGATCACCTCCCAAGGCTTCAAAATTGCGAGCTATTCAAAAGAAGCTATAAATTGGCACTCCAGTACTGGTAAGTTGTGCAGGAAAAATTTCCCAATCCTAATCGTTACCTAAAACAATCTAAAGTATTTCCCCGATCAGTCCTGCTAATGCACATGTTCGTGCTCTCCGTTACTTTGGTTCTGTCAAGATGCTGGCGTCCTGGCATCTCAATTTATAGCTTCTTTTGAATAGCTCGCAATTTTGAAGCCTTGGGAGGTGATCGCCTCAACGTGAACTAGCATACCCTACCGGGTTGGAATTACTACCGGATTGGGGATGTTATTGACTTGGAATTCAGCCATAGAGCCCTGAAGAGTCGGAGAACACTGTTTCTCTGATGAAACACGTGTCGGCTGGCTGTGTATCCTTTTGTGAGACGACTAAATAAAGAGACCAAAGAACTTCAACGTTGGATTGGTTCCATTTGCTTTTACACTGCATCAACCTGGATTTATTACCATACTATATGAGTGCGCAGGACTGTTGCTATTTGTACTTGTGTTTGGATTTTCCTACACTGATTAAGGGGTTGTAGGGTCTCCCCTTCCTGTCAGCACCATAACATATTATTGCTATCCTACTCCACGGGGGAAAGGGAGGGTGCCATATCCAAGAGGTTAAGCAAGGGGTTGATTATACAGGAGAGCACATCGGCTCCTCCTAACTGCGTGAATCCTTGCAACCTGAATAAGAATAGTAACAATATTGTAGTATTGCAAACCCCCCCATCCACCAATAGAGTGGTCCCTAACATGCCCCCACAGAACATTGCGCCACTGGGGAACCTAGATGCACTAGGTGCTGTAGGTGGTATACACAAACCATGCACCACGTGTGTGACACTACATGACTTTCTTACAAATAGCATGGGGGAATTGTTAAAATACCATCTGAAACCCTTGGAAAAAAGTATAAGGATAATTGAAAAACAACTTGCTAAATTAAATACTCCTGCATTCACTCAGAAGTCACTGAGCACCCTAGATACGGGGGAGGGGAAAACCAAAGAGCCAAGTAAACCGGTTAAACCGGCTCAACCACTTACCTTACCAGCTGCGTGTCCAAAGCCCCGTGTACAAGATAAAGAAGTAAACACCCAGACTACTAAAAGCGTCAAACCAAATCCACAAAATACCCCTAAACCCCTAATTGCAGAGGGGAAGGGCCAATCCGATATCACCAGCGATAATGCGCAACCCACCCCAGCCCTTGTGGCTTTAAATACTCAGCTAGCTAATTTAAAGGAGACTTCACACAAATCACAAAAAACCCAGTCTCTCCAATCTCAGGGAAAACAGAGGACGGGCACTAGGTTCAGGCGGCCGTTCCACCTGCCACCTGAGGCTACCCCGTACACTGTCGTCCTAACAGGGGTGTCAGAACTGCCGGACGGCTCGGATGAGCCCCCGTGGTCACTAAGGAACAAAGTTCTGCAATGGTTAAGTCAAAACAGACCCATACAGCCATCGCATCATAGCAGAATAAACTCAGTTAGAAGAGTGTTTTGGATTGGGGACACGAAAAAAAGCTTACAGGGTGACTGTGTTATAGTCAATTGTGACGATCCTGCCATGGTTGACTATATTTCTTCTTGGCCAGCGCTCGAAAAAAGGGGGGGGGTTGACGTACAGCGTCTTTCCTTCTTCTATCCACCGTTAAATATTCCCAATTATGGTAATACAACTGGTTGGGATGAAGTCCAAGACTGGCCATGGACGCAGGTGGGGTACACCAATAGAAGTAGAAACAGGAACAGCAATAATCACTGGAACAGAGGCTGGGATTCTCGCCCCTGGTACCATAGCAGAGGCAACCCAAATCCTGATTATTGGGGGGGGGGTTCCTACAAGGAACAGATACGACTGCTTAGACATGGTCGATTGACCAATAAAGGTCACTACAGGGGTATCAGAAATCTTAGCCCCCCAATTTAAGATCCATGATGTCTCTCCCCAGGTAGAAAACACTAATCCCGTGATGATAGAGACTACATCAGATCATGACACGGGTGGTGGAAATTTGTCAGGCCAGCGTCTAACAGAAAAATCTAGTAAGCCATTGAAGGAGAGTGGACTTGAGTCCACAACCGAAACCACCAGCATGCATTCACATCTGAGCACAGTAGATAAGATTAAGATTCAAATTCACAATGAGATTGGAGCCCTGCCCGTGGGTAATGTCCCACTAACTAGTCAGGAAGAATCCAGTCCACCCAATGAGGGGAAATGTTCGTTAAAAATAACATCATGGAATATTGCTGGGCTGGCTAAAAAAGTGCGGGACCAGTTATTCCTAACTTTTATGGAAAGGCAGGACATAATCTGCCTACAGGAGTGCTGGGACTTAGATGAGACCCATATCGAGGGCTTTAGCACTTTTTATGTTCCCTCGATTCAGGGCAACCGAGGCAGAGGCTCAGGGGGACTGTGTATTTTCACCTCTAACCTCTGTAATATAGAACAGAGTATGCATGAGGCAAGCGGACCAAAAGCAGGCGCAGGGAGCTTATTACAAGGCCTGTTTATTAAATCAAATGGGCACTCCTTTTTCCTGATCAACCTTTATAACAACGCGCCAAAAGTTGAGGTTAAAACCTTAGTAGCGGAGTTGGACTCACTGCTAAAGAGAGGTGGGCAGGCGGCAGACTGCTTACTTATAGCAGGGGATTTTAATTGTCACTTATGCCCCTATAGTCAAACAAAAAACTGTGGCATTTTTGACTTAAAAGGGGATCCTACTACACACTTTGAACACTCCATAGGGGGCAATCTGTTAAATCAACTCATGCATGAGTGGGATTTGGCCTTCGCAAATGAACTTTGTCAGCCACCCGTAGCGTTCGAGACAACTTTTTTTGGCCATGGGGCAGGCACTGTAATTGACTTTATTTTAGTCTCCAACAGGAATCAAGGCTGGGTGGGGGGTTTTGATACGGAGGATCTAGCAATAAGCGACCATTTTCCTATCAGCACTTCCATTAGTCTAGGGAAATCGGGGACCCAAAAAATAAGTACTATGAATATACTTCATGGTCGTTCAGTGGCGCTGGCCAGAAAAAATGGCTACGCCATTAAATGGGCAAAAATTGAACCCACAAACTTTCTGAAAGACCTGGTGCAGAAAGAATCTAGACAATTTGCCACCTGTTTGGAACCAAGTACCAACCCCGAGCTAATAATACAGGCGTATGAAGGGATCAAAGCCACAATAAATGCCAAGTTAACTAAAAAATTAAAGTTAGGGGAAGACACGAGATTACATGGCTGGTTCAATCGAGCCTGTACAAAAGCACACAAAGCCCTATTACAGGCCTTAAAGATCGTCCCTAGGGATAGCGGCCGAGTTAAGGAGGCTAGACAAGCTTATAAGCAGACCCTTCTAACCAGAAAGAAAGAACTCAAAAACGCAGCTTGGGAAGCCCTGATAAAGGCAAGCGCTCTAAGGGACAATACATCGTTCTGGAAAGAAATTAATGCCCCCTTCTTTCTGGATAGGAAGGTAGACTCCCTGGAAATAGGCATATCAGAAGATGTTTGGGTTAATTATTTTACCTCCCTCTATAAGAAAGAATCACTTGCTTCGATCCCACAAGTTGAGATGGATGCGGGGGAAAGGGTTCTTCTACCGTTTCAGGGAAATTTCCCACTAAAAGTAATGTTTACCCCTGTAGACGTGGAACAAGCGATTTGCCAGAGTGCGAGTTCAAAGGCCCCTGGACCTGATGGAGTCCCCATTGATTTGTTTAAAGGGAACGTAGATCTTTGGGCCCCCTTACTAGCAAATGTATTGAATGCTTACACCAAACTAGGTTTTCCCAATACATGGAATGAAGCAATAGTCATCCCAATATTTAAAAAAGGGGACAGACAAGACCCAAAATGTTATCGCCCCATCTCCTTGTTAGATAATCTAATGAAAGTAGCAGGCAGGGTGTTGCTAACCAAATTACAAACCTGGTCCAAGAGTAATGGGATACTCTCAAAATTCCAATATGGTTTTAAGTCGGGTTTGGGAACCATAGAGCAGGGTCTAAACCTGTCCCTCATAATGAATAAATATATTGAAACAAAAAAAGGGAATCTGTTCCTAACATTCGTTGATTTAACTTCGGCGTTTGATTGTTTGGATCATGGAATGTTGTGGAAAACCTTGACCACAATGGGGATAGATAAAAACATTTTAAGTTTTATCCAGGAGTTGTATAGAGATGCAGGCGCCACGGTGAGATTTGGCAAAAATGGCGAGAAAACTAGAAAATTTCCCATAGCAAAGGGTGTTCGCCAAGGCTGCATACTTGCGCCATTTCTATTCAACCTGTATATCAACGAGGTAGCAGCTTTTTTGAATGATCTGGAGGTGGACTACCCCAAGATAAATGGTCTCGCAGTCCCACTATTGTTATACGCCGATGATGCGGTGATCATGGCCCGCACACAGCGGGGACTCCAAAAGGCACTAATGGGCTTTGCAACCTTCATGAGCTCTAGAGGCCTAAAAATAAACGTGGGGAAAACTTTCACGATGTCATGTACCACCAGTAAAAAAGTTCCTGATTGCAAAACCTTTGTTAATGATTCAAAGATAGCAATGTCTAAAACTTTTTCTTATTTGGGTATTATTTTTAACAATAGGGGGACATGGTCCACAGCGATTACCTCCCGGAACTTGGCCTTTGCCCGCTCAATAGGGGCGGTCAAGCAATTTGCTAAAAAACTCGGCGGGAAACCGGTAGACACACTACTTAAGATTTATGCAGCCAAATGTGTGTCTACAGCGGTCTATGGGGCGGGGATCTGGGGACTTGCAGATAGCTCTCAAATTCAAAGGGCGGAAAATGCTTTCCTGAGATATCTTTTAGGAGTCCCGCGTTCCACATCTACTACCATATGCCACAATGAACTTGACAGATCCCATATTAGTGATCTGATAAAGATAGCGCCAGTCATGCTGTGGTACAAGATTTGGACATGCGAGGACACGACATTCAATAGGGAAGTAATTTATGATTGCCTGCAGCAAGCTAAAGGCGCTAAGCAGCCATGGCTGGCCTATGTTAAAAAAAATTTGAATTCCATCGGCCAACCAGAATTCTTTTCAAACCCAACCTCATGTGCCCAAATGTCAAAAAAAGTATTAAAAGAGACTTGCCTTGGTCTTTTGGAGGAGAGGAGATATTATCTAGATGGGAATAAGTCTACCATCGTAGCCCATCGCCAGATCCTCCATGATCGTGGCCTTCATCCTTATCTGGCGCCAAATTTTTCATGTTATCACAGAATGCTTTTAGCACGATTGAGGACGGATTCTTTTTTCAGGCTAATAACGTTCCCTGTTCCAAATGACTGGTCTGGGAAATTGATAAAATGCCCGTGTGATGGAGTAGCCACCCAGTCTAATATACATTGTATCCTTTTCTGCCAGTATTATCAGTGGGGGAGGAAAAAACACCTGCTACCATTATTAAAGCTGTGGGGTTTGAGAAGTTGTAAAACTGCCCTCCATAGATTGTATTTGCTCCAAGATGAGCTTACTATTGTAGTGGTGATAACATTTTTGTCGTTTATTATAAAATGTAGAGGAACCATGAGAAGCGATTAGAAAACTGAGGGTTTGCATGAGTATTATTCTGTGCCTAATAACACCATATAATACATAAATATGTTATATTTACCTCAACCGTTTAACCAACCCAATGAATTCATTTTTCTACCAAACGTATTTTATGAAAAGATTTTATGGTTTTTAAGACTAGATTAATTGATTGACAAGTGTATTTGTTGTAGTGATTTCTTTTTAATACCCAAGTTTCTAATGTCGTGTTTTTGACTGTATTTTGTATTGTCTGCTTTTATGGTGTTTGCTAAATACCGAATAAAGCTATCTTTGAATTTGATTTGAATTATTATTGCTGTCCACACACTACTACGTTAATATTAGCAGACCACCATTACTTCCTGTCCACGAAAACCCCGTTCCTCTTTACCTCTAACCCCCACTAGTTGCCCATCAAAGGTACAGGAATTTGCGAGTCCATCAACCCCAAAACAGGATCAATGAATCCATAAAGTTTCCCCCAAAAAATACAAGGCAATACCATGCGGCCAACTTAAAGGGCATGAGCTGCATTGAATGGCTCCTTAAAAACCAGGCCCAAGTCCCAACCCTGCTGCACTCGGCTAAAAGCTCCACGTAATTCCTACTCCAACAAACAAGTGATACTACATTCATAGCTGTCTCTTTCATTTTGTTATGCATATTATTATATTTAATCAAGCGCAAGCTTTTTAGCATTGCATTTGGTGTGTTTGCATTGCAGCTGTGCGAGTTACGTATTGCACTCCATCCATAACTTGCCCCTACTTTACCCCTGCCACATTTGCCCCGTTTTGACTTTAATGGTCACTATATTTGCATTACGCAACTCATGTGAGGTGGTTTTGTCCTTTGTCCCTGCGTGCCTTTGGAGGGAGTAGTTGCTTGGGGTACTTCTGTTAACAGTTGTCACACGACGTACAGTACTACTGCTGTACTCTATTTGTGAAGTCAGGGTACTCTGTGGTAGGTAAGACGAGCAGAGAAACCTTACTCTAGGCGCTGGCAGTAGATTTGTAACTCTAATTTGTTATACCTCAGTAAAGATGCGCTGTAGATGAAGGGTATCTTAGTGAGTTTGAGCCCTGTGCCATGTTTATACCAGATTCCAACTACTCAAAGTGAATTGGGATTCTACTAAGAAAATTGATATTTCAGCAACAAAAAAAGGTGTACAATTATCAAAGTTTTAATTCTAGTGTCATGATAATAGGGTTACTCTAGTCTAGAGGCTTGTGACAGCGTTGTGCAAACAGAGTACATAGACCGGTCTTCAGTCAGTGTGCCAGTGCAGGACTGGTAATTGACTTGGCTATGGAGCGTGGGCTGAACAGCTAGCCGATGCAATAAATCTCTGCTGAGCTCTGGCTGGGCAACCGCCCTCATGGCAAATTAAACAGCATTCAGGTCCTCACTGTCCAACTGGCAAAGCCAAAGTGTGGATGACAAAAAAGGGCTATGTACTGAATTAAGCATTGACTGTTATTGTGATGTTGCTACCAAATAAGCTGTCTGTGACATTTCCTACACCCAACCGCTGTGACATGACGGAAGAAAAGATTTTAGGATGGCTTCAGTACAAATGGGACACCTAGACAAGCTTTGGTTCCCGGGCCCTGCAGCAGGACATCCCTGGCCATCTCGTTCGGCTGTGTGTGGCCATGTTATGTCATTGTAATTTGTTACGCACATAAACCATCCCGGGAGTGGTATAAATGCCTGAATGCCAGTATAATAAGTAGAAAGTAACACAGTTAGAATAGGTGAGTCTGCAATAATTTCTTGAATTGAAGATGATCCTTGCAAATTTGCATTTGAAGAGGCCGCTTATTCCAATAAAAAGGGTCTAGGAAAGAAAACAAACTGCCCCCTTACTGGGACTTTTTGACTATAGGGACCGTGACCAGTGCTTTGTCGCAAGATCTAAAAATTCTTGAGGGGAAGTAGTGAGTAAGCTTTGAAGATAGATAGGTAGGCCCTTTACCAAATAGAGCTTTGTGAGCTAAGCAGCAGATCTTAAACATAATTCTGTTTTTCACCAGAAGCCAGTGGAAAGCATGTAAAAGAGAGGAGGAGGCAACTCTAGAAGGGAAATTACAGGTGAGACGGGCAGCGGTGTTCTGTAGCACCTGAAGTTTAGATAGCAATGACTCATTTGCTGAGGCCAAGAGCGCAGTACCATAATCCAGACGGCTGATAACCAACGCCTGGACTAACATCTTCCTTGCTGTAAGTGGTAATAAAGGAAAAGCTCTTCTCAGCAAATGCATCATGTGGAAGCAAGAGCCTACAACGGACGCACCCTATTCTTTCATGGTAAGAGATTGATCCATCTGGACACCCAGGTTTTTAACTACTAGTTTAGGTGATTGGGACATGCCAAGTTCTTGGGGCCACCAATCCAATCAGGATTCCAGAGCTGTTGGACCTTCCCAAATAGCATAATATCTGTTTTGCTTCAATTATCTAGAAACAGTTTTTGGTCATCCAGGTGGCAATAGCCTTCATCCAGGCAGAGAAAGATTCTTTAGTTTTGGCCATGAGGGTCCAGTCTCATAGGAAAGGGTTGTCCCTGTTTGGGGCAGTTGGCGTATTTGAGGACAGATGCTAACTGATTGATATGAGACGATCTATCGGACACCTACAACAGCTCAGAAACAATATACAAGAGAGTTGTGAGCTAGATCTTGTATCACAACCTATTCACTTATGAAGGAGAGGCCGCTGGAAACAACCATTGTTAGCAGAGTTTGACAAACACAAGGATGTAGGTGGTATGTGTTTAAAGATAACTTGATGTCATAGGCCCCAACACTTTTTATCAGTATACTTGGAGGCTTGCGAGCCCTTGCTTCACAGAGGGTTGGAATAAGTGATTCTAAACAAGTACTGCGCCAAGCAGACTGCCGCAGTTGCTCCACAGCAACTCAAAGCAGCCTGGCTGCTGACTGCTGTCCTATGCCTGGATGAGGACTGTATCGATGTCTTGACCTAGGGAGGACTGATGGACAGACTCAGCCACACCAACTATCTATTGGCGTTCTCCTCACCAAAAGAGCCTTGTAATCTGCTAATTAGGAAACAAAAATGTGTAAAAAACCAAAGCCGATCTACAGAATATGGAGTTCATAAAGGGAAAACCTAAAGTTCAGAAAAAGTTGACCCTGGCCATGATGAACATCTCTTTTTAAGGTACGAGAACTTGAGCCCAAATGTAAAACTATGTTCTCAAGCATTTGCTACCAAAGCCTAGTTGTCCTGAAACAAAACATACCTGCCCACTCTGACATTCCAACGGGAGCCTTTTGCGAGTCCTCGCTTAATGTAGTACTATATTAAGTGCCTGACAAATAATACTCTTACCCATTCATTACTTACCACAATCCAGATGTCAGGAATTGCTTTCTCTGTTGTTTCGAAGAGGTTTGGTGCCTTGCAACATTCCGAGATATGTGCTGGATAAATGTGTATATAAGTGGCTTGTGTTTCTCAAGTAAAGTTTCATTGCCCAAAAATCGCCAAACTCCATCTTACTGTCATGGATTGACCGGGAGGCCAACAGTACTGGCCCAAGTACTCAATCTGCACTATATAGTCTGCGAATTAGCACACCTGATCGATTGAGCAAACTCCTAAGTTTTTTAAACTAGTTTCCAAAGGCTGAATAAGTATAATATGCATAAATCATTTTCTTTCCATCGATTGACTTTACATGTTATTTTGTACAAGTAAACCTATCAAAACAAACCAGGAGCCATCACAGTTTCTCAAATTAAAAACGGATCTTATCAGCATTCTTTGTTGACAAGTTCTTGTGAACAATAAGTCACAGTTATAGTAAGAAATAACCAGCTTGCATCTTAAGTTACCAAGAAGGATCGTACTCTGTGTCCAGATACCACAATCCATTGAACTGGTCAGGTCCTTGGTGTTCTCGGGAGTCAATTACTGAAACCTTGTCTAAGCCAGAGCCCTCAAGGAAAAGGACTTTACAATTATACAGTCTACAAAATCATGCAGTCAGGCTGACTTAGATTAAAGAAATTGTATAGCATCTCTTCAGCCCTAAAAACCTTGTCTGGCTTCCAGAGGCGTAGAGACTATAGAGAATACGTTTCTAAATCATGCGTGCCATGTTCTAAGAACTTGTAGATCTTGGTCCCATACACTTAGACATTATTTTTACCCTACACCCCCAACTTCAACCAAAAATCAAACAAGTCAAAGCAGATTAAAGAAGTCAGTTTCCATACGCTTACGATAGCTCAAGCAAGCCATCTGTAGGGCTGACTGTGTTAGAATTCGCTGTGTCAAGATTCCATGAGTCTGATTTGATATGTCAAGATCCCAGCAGTCTCAATATTTGGCTTTGTTAAAGAAAAAGAAAAAAAAGTATTTTCAAAGAGGCTTTTACCTCCTTTACAAAGTTTCAGTAATCATCCCATCTCTGGTGACAAATTTACAGGGTGCAAGACAGTTATTGTTAAAACCTCTGATTAATCTGCTGATCCTGACCCACTTTAGTCAGATTGTCATGGCTGTAGGGAATGGAGAAAGTGATGAGCAGCTGTTCACTATTCAATAGCTCTATGGAGTGGTGTCCATCACAATCCAGTATTTTACAAAAAAAGTTAAAACATTCATTAGTAATAACACTGTGCAGGTATGTAAAATATTGTTTGATTTCCGACTCTCAAAACCGAATTTTGTGTGTATATTATTCTTTCGGTTAAGACCTAGTAAAATCTTCCCTAATCTTCGCTTTCTCGAATGTCCATTGAGATCACACTTTGTCTGAAACAATTTGCTTCTTTTTTTCTTTACTTGAAGTTGTTGCATAATGTAAAGCGTGTTTAGAAACCAATCTGATTTACCACGGTATCATTATATATTAGATTTACTGAAGACAAAATACGTAGTTCAGATTGGATTATTGCAGTGAAATATTGCTTTGTCATGGTTGGTCTGTTGCTTTCATCTTTTTCCTGCATGATCATATTGAAATCACAAGAGCATTTCTTTGTACTACACCACTGCAGAAACAGGATTTTACTTTTAATACCATCCGAAGAAAACCCATCTTTCTTGAATGGCAGAATACGGGTATTTGCTGATACTCCTGGTAATCCACATGAAAATTGCCATTTAGTTGCAAACTTGATTGTTTAAAGATCACTTCAAGAGAGAATCATGTGCTCTTCTAGCTTCAGCTAGAAATTGCCAGTATCGTTATTTTGCACCAAAAGCAGCTTTTTATTCTGACCAATACTTTTCCTCTGGGCGACGAGGGAGCATTCTGACTCTGCTATCCTGCTGTGCCAGTCGACAGGTTCACAGGAAACAGCTTCTACTTGACACTGCTGACAATCTGTCGCAAAGATTGGTTTAATTTTTAGTAAGTTTAAAATATTTTATTGCGGATCCATTGGCTCAAATACAGATTTGCTGAATATCATCCCCACGTTCAAACTAAAATGTTCAACCAACTCAATTGACTAGTCTAAACAAAAACAATGGCTCCACTCTTACAAAAAAAGGGTGAAATTTGGAGTCGAGGAGGCTGGGTGTCATAGAGGTGTAAAGTCAAGGGGGGTACACAGTCCCCTGAATATGATACCTGTCATGCTCGTTATGTTGCTGCCTTCTCTCAGACTAATAAGCCTTTGCCATCTCTACCACTGTGAGACAAAAATGTGTCCCCATGTGACCCATTAGGTTTTGCTAGGTGTCATAGGGAGCCTTCCAGCTTCATGGTTTGTAGGTGTTGTCTCCTCTTCGGCGTGGACTGACTGTAATGAGGGAAAATAAAACGTTACCCCCTGGAGGATATTGGCTGTGTGTGGCACAATGTTGTATGGTACCTCTCCGGCCAGCTCAGCATTCTCTGTTCATCTTGCTTTCATACTCCTCGTTGCAACTCTGTATGTCTTTCTCACCATAACCCAGGAATGTAGAAACCACATGTAGAACCTCCCTTTCCAAATCTGTGTGTCCTCGAAAAAAATGTGCTCACACAATGGCATAAAGGCAAGGATCACCAAAGGTCCTACAAATCTTTATATTACCATTGAACATGAGGCCCTTCTGTGTGCAAGGGCAAGGGAAACATTGAAAGCATATCTTTGGTGTAATAGTTTCAATCTTATTGCATATCACAAACCACTTCTGTACGTAATGAGTGCTATTAGTGTTAGTTTGGCCTCTTTTAGACTTGTAAGGTTTAGACTTTAGACTTGTAAGGTTGTTGTCAAAACTCCAAGAGTTCAATTTCTGTATCAAATCCAATACTGGTGGGAATAATGTCCGAGCAGCTTGCCGGTCACTTTTTACCCTTAAACAACTGTGCTGATTTGTGTGATGACACAGACGTTGAAGGTTTTGTGGCTGCAGTGGATGCGTCTCTTTCCAGTGTTGTGTGGCACTGGTGAAATTGAATGCTTAAAAGTCTGTGAAGATATTCTTAGTGAATCTGAGTAATTCTTTGTGAATGGATGGCCACTTATAAGAAATTTGACAAAATCAATTTCATCCGGTATCTTCTGAGGTGCCTCTAGAGAATGGTATTGTGACTATACAACGTTATATGTTCTACCTGAAAGCGTGAGGAACAGATTGTTATGTCCGGCACCAAGAAGCTTTTGAGGAGAATTTATCAATAATTATGAACAGTGTTTTGTTACTGAACCAACACTGAACGGTCAGCAAGGAACACGTGTGTTTAAAACCTTTACCTGGAAATGCATGGCAAAAGGTAGCTATTGATTTTGACCATCCATACAACATTTTTACCACAGAATAAGGGATTTTTAATTGTGCTGATAGACTACTACTCTAAATAGATGTGTTATGGCATTATAACTGCTAGATGTGTTATGGTATTATAGCCACGTCTAACACACATAATGTCATTGAGTTTTTAGAAGATGTATTTTCTAAGGAAATATTGGTTTCTGACAGTGATAATTCCACGTCCAAAACGATGTTGCAGTTTTTTTGAAAGTATGGTGTCAAACATGAAAGAACACCTCTGTATTTTCCTGCAGCTAATGGTTTAGTTGAGATGTTGAATACATTTTTGAAGGAGGGTTTTCAAACTGCTATTACTGCTAGAATGGATACCAGAAAGGGGAAAAATATTGAACTTGTTCCAACACTCATACGGTTTCAGGGTTTCTGTGCTTAATTTGCTTAAAGAAAAAGAAGCCAGGAATCCACTTACGACACTGTGGAGTGTTAAAAAGTTAGATGACTGTGCTTTGGATGAAATTGTCGGAGAACGTGTCAATAGTAAACACAAAGCGATGATCAAATATTTGCCTACTAAGGACAAATGCAAATCAAACGATCTCTCTTTTGTTGTTTGGGTTTTGATTTTTTAAAAAAAACTTAACGGTCAGATGGGAAATTCAGATTTTTCAGAGTCTATGTTGGTAGTTTGTCTCCCACAGTGCCGTCTTGTTGGCAGATCGCGGAAAGAACAAGGGCGTTGCTGTGAAGTTGAAGCCTTTTCTAAAGAAATTAATTGATGAAGGAATGTGTTGCGAGAGAGATTATGTGTTATGGGATTTACTGGCAAATGTTCCTTCTGTGAGTGAGTCGAGAAATGTCGCACAGGAACATTCTCAAATAACTTCTGCTCCTGACATTGGAGAGGAAAGTGTGAACTCACATAATGATGATATGCAAGCGTGTTTGCAAAGAAGTACATTTATTGCACAACTGTGTTCAAACTGTCAACATATGTGAGACTACCAGTTCGTTTCAAAGACCTCGTATTGGTCTGATCTTAGATATGTGAAATTTCCAGTTACGTTCATAGACTTCGTTGTAGTTTTTCGTCTTTATTTAATAGTTATTATTTTGTGGAAGGGGATATGTTCTATATTCTACATTCTTATTCAGACGCTTTGTTATGTCATTTGTTCAGTAAGCCAGAGGTTCCACTGTTGTCCAGGATGGCTGCCATTCTCCTCCGTGCCCTTCTCGAATACAGTTTTGCTGAATGCTGCCTGCATGCCCCTTTGTGGGCCTTGGTTTCTGGAATACTTATTGGAATAAAGATTTCCTTCTACAGCATTGTGTTTACTTATCTTTACAATACTACACCCACGAGCCAAGCTGCAGTGCGATAGGTGTTTTGAGATCCTGGGCAGTTAAGACCTGTTTAAAGAGCCTGATGCTGGTCTGTGGTTCTGTTCTTGCACAGAGTCAGAACACAATAATGGGGGGAGTAGGAGCGCGTCTAGGTACAGTATGCAAGATCCCTAAATGTACATGTATATAAGTAGAGTATGCAGTTCCTAAGAGAATCAGAAAAGGAAACCGAAAAGGCAGTAGGTCTGAAGGGGACTGAGCAAGATGATCAGGGGGATCGTATTGCTCAGAAGCAAGACCCTTCACACACCCAGATGGGTGTCATGCTTCATCATCATTCAAACACGAAAGAGTGGCGAGGGTCAGATCAGTTTATACTCTACCACCCCAGACCCCCAAGAACCTCAAATATTCGCTCATGAGGGGTGTATAGAGTGGGTAACATAAATGAAATATACAAATAGAGAGGGCCTCAATAGGGCAAATCACTCAATTTGAGAAAACTGCCCTCACTCACATACCAAGGTATGTGACATGCTTCATCATCGGGCCTGCTTACAATACGCCCTGGTGTATCCCCACACAGGGCGGAGCATGAGGGAGGGGAAAAAAATAATACATTTCTCTTAACACGACATATAGTCAGGACAAGTAGACATAGACAACACGTAACACATAAGTTGGTGAAAGTCGTGCAAAACCAAGTGATCACAACCGAGAAGTGCGACGAAAAGTGCAGTATGAGGAGTGATTAAAACTGATTAAAGGTGTCAACCAGAACACAACCTTTATTAAACTTTTCTTGACACCCCTACCTGGATTAAAAAATGAAAGAGGATGGGAAAAAGCCTCAAAGAGATAATTAGGAACCTCAAGGCTTCCCTCCTACCACTGCCAGAGTCAACATGTTTCGACCGCTCTGTGTGTGCCTGTAAGGTCACTCCGGTCTTCTTCAGGACAGTCGCATTCGGTGTCACTCTGGGTTCCTCCGTACTTCGGATAATGGTACCCCAAGGGTGAGGTAGGTCTAATCGATCCGTACCTCTCCTGTATTCTGTGTGGAGATTGTCCCCTCAAATGCGGGAGAACATTCACAAGTTTATATATATATTACAAACTCGAACTGGTGTCTGGTGAGCAGGACGCCAAAGAACACAATCGTTCCGAAGGCACATCCTGGCTTAATCACCTGCAAACCGTGACCCCGCACATATATGCTTCATCATCAGACAGCTCCTCATTGGGCCGGTGCTGCAGTGCCTAGTGGACTCCTTGAGGGTGCTCTTTGTGGAGGTCTTTTTAAAAAGATGCCGTGAATAAGTGTAAGTGGAGGTGCTGTGCGTGTAGATTGGTGTAAACATGGTATAAAAATAACTAAGAAAAAATGAACGTTTTAATACATGGGACCTCTTGTGTTTTTTAATTTTTTTTCACTTTTTATTGACCTTTTGAAATCCAAGTAAAAAACGACATCAACAATTTGCTCACCAGTACCACTTATACAGGATCTTGAGAATCACCATGAGTTTTTCATTGTTACATGTGCGATCAACAATATTGTACAACATAGTGAAATCATTGCCCTAAGTGCATCTTTTCCTACAACTCATCCGGGGTGGACAGTAAATATGTAGTGAGGGGACCCCATATGTCTTTAGGCCTTGATGGCTGTGGTCGTTCTTCTGCGTACAGTTCCATTTGGGTTCTGCAGCATGCCAGGTCCAACAGCCAATTTTTCTTAGTGGGTGTAGCTGGTTTACCGCATTGTAGGGATACCCTCTGCTTCTCTTACAAGAGAGGGACTGACGCAAATTTACCACGGACCAGATGTAGGCCTTTGTCCAATCCCAACAGACTTACACTAGGGTGGCAGTCCACTTGCTCAAGTACCATATCAGTTGAAGTCCTTGTAACTGGGGTGCAAAATAGTCTAATAGAGGCACAATGCCAGGCCTAGTGCAGAAAATCAGCATCCGCTGCTCCACATCTCAGTTTGCATCTCCCCACAAGCCAAACCTATGCAGTTTAACGGGTGTGTAATACATTTGTAGTCGATACTTAAAGCGTATTATGCAAATGTTGCAGTTGGATGTGAGCATATGTAGTTGTGCGCAGCAGGAGGTTCAATCTGCCAACTCCAGTGGCTTATCAAGATCTGCATTCCAGTTCCCCCTAATCTTGTCCAAATCCCTTGGTATATCTGTCTGTGCTGTATTATATAATTTGGTGATCAGCCCACGACGTGTGTTGCTCACAAGTAGGATTTGCTGTGCACTAAGTGTGGGTGGTTAATCTGGGAATTACGGGTAAAAATCACACAAGGGCGCTCTTAAGCGGTAATATGTGAATGTCTGCAAGAGGGAGCACTGTTGCATGCATACAACCTCAGTGTCACAAATGTGCCATTTATGTAGGCGTCCCCCACGGTCTTCTGCCCCGCCCCCTCAACTAGGCGCACCTAGTGACTGATATTGCTGGATGGCAGCGTAGCCGCAGTGCCAGTGTGTATTGTGGGGTTTTACTTGCTCACGCTCCCAGCATCTGCCAAGCCTTTGTGGTGGAATATATTGTGTTTATTTATGTGTATGTTAGACACTCATGCTTGTGTGGCAGGAGAGTCTGGAGTGGAATTGAGTGAGCATCATATTAAAATGCCAGGTGTGGGATGTACTCATGCTTCTTATACCAGTGGCGTGCAAAGTGGGCCTGTGTGTACAGATCATAAGTATGACGGTCAGATGATTTGAACCCCTGTGTGAATAAGTAGCGTAAGTATGTCCCAATTGATCCATGGTTGTTTCCCAGACCATGCCAGTGTTAGTAGGTGTGCTCTAAGGCTTTTTAAAAAGTAGAGTGGAAAAACATCTGGGGTCTTGATAAAAAAGATCTAGGATCTTGACCAGTCACCATTTTCATAATGGTTCTCCTATTCGCTAGGGATAGCATTAGTCTGGACCACCGGGGGATCTGCTCTCCCAATTCCGAGATAGCCATATCATAGTTGGATCTTATCACCAGGTTGGGTGTCACTGTGACTCTATATTCCCAAATATTTAACAGGGTCTCTGTTCCACACCATGGGGAACTCAAGCTGGTACGCCAGAATGCAGGGCGTTAGAGGGAATATTACGGACTTCGACCAGTTGATGCTCAAATCCGAGTAGCGCTCAAATCTGATCTATTCTCGGATTAAAGGTGCCAAGTGCACAGGATGGTCTCTTATATACAGCACTATGTCACCTGCATAGAGGGATATACTGAGGGGGCGCAGCCAGAACTTCAATGCGGAGGCAACATGTCTCAGTTGAATTACACGGACCAGTGGCTCCAGCTTTATTGCAAATATTAATGTTGACTTGGGGGCATCCTCCTGTGTGCCTCTGTGTGTATGGGAAATTCCTCGGATGTTTGACCATTTTTATGTACTCGAGCCACTGAGTCTGTGTAGGATGTATGGCGTTACAACGCAGGCTATTACAACGCCTGCCTTTAACAACGCGGTTTTTACATCGCATACTTTTACAACGCTTAGCGCTTAGAGGTGCTGGATAGTGAAAAGTTTAATTTTCTATTCCAACTCCAGTCCCCGTGGACACTAGGGAAGGTGTTGGATAGAAAATTAAACTTATTCCCTATCCTAGAGCGCCCCCAGCGCAATGCGTTGTAATGGTTTGCATTGTAATGACCGCTTTGTAATGGTAGTGCGTTGTAAAAGTTTCGTTGTAAAAGTTTTGTTGTAAAGGTTGTTCACCTATGTGTATAATAAGAGCATCCAGCACAGGAAGACGTCTGGCATCCCCATCCGAGCCATAATTGTGAACATATAGCCCCGTTCAATGGAATCAAAGGCTTTGACGGTGTCCAAGAGGACTGCCTTTGCCTGTAGTGAAGGGTGCAGCTAGTGCAATAAGGCAAAGAGGGGGTGCATAGGTGGTGCACTGTGGACTGAGCAGGTGTGAACCAAGACTGGTCTGGCAACACCAAATTTGCAAGTAGTGGTTGACGCTGTGTTGCCAGTATCTTTGCCAATATTTTTGCATCAATATTTTTATTTTTATTTTTGGATGTTCATAGACAGATATGCAACAGAATCGGTACATCAATGGTCAAAATATGCATTGCCAACAATACGTGATGCCAACACGGTAAGCAGCTATACATTATAATGACAGTACATCACATCATATATTTATGACACTGTTGAATGTCAGGAGACACAGCTGAAATGTTTATCCGACACCCACAGTATCCAAATCTGGACTATCAGTCCCTGACGAGTGGTGCGCTACACTTTCAGACTCTGAGTTTCTCGCTCTAAGCCAAGTAGCAAAAGGCTCCCAGATTTCTTTCGGGCGAGAGGACATGGGCATGAGTTCCCAATAGTGTGTGAGCTGTTCTTGGCAGTAAGTTACATCTGTCACCCATTCTGTAATTTGCGGGCGTCTAGGGACAATTTTTGCATCAATATTAATTAGTGACAGTGGTCTGTACGATTTGCAATGCTCCAGAGTTTTGTAAGGTTTTAGCAGTTTTACTATGTGTGCCTCACGTGGCAAAGGGGGGTAACACCTGCTTGTGGTAAGCCTCTTCATATAAGTGTGCAGGTGTGGGGCCAGGAGACCGGCGTACTGTTTATAGAACTCCACGGTGAGCCCATCCAATCCTGGAGCCTTACTGTTTGAAAGAGTGCATATGGCATCTTTAACCTCTTCAAGCGTTATAGGTTGAACTAAGTGTTCATGCTGCCCATTTAAGTTCCACACCAGCGCCATATCGTTCAGAAATTCACCTATTTCGTCTTAATTGCGAATGGGCGAGCAAAATAGAGGCAGGTGTAGAATTGTGTGAAAGCAGTAAGGATAGATGGTGTGCCATAGTGTGTTTGCCTCTGGTGTGGTTACTTTCACAACGTGGTCACGACCCTATTGCAGTCGCGGCCAGATTTTAACCAGGTGTTCCCCAATCCCCCTATACTCTAGCTATATGCAGTTTGGATAGAAAATGTAACTCTCGCTCTGCTAGTAAAAATCATAATTTATTCCCGAATAGCAGCGTGGGTGGCATTATAATGGTTGGTCTTGTAGTCACACTTCCACGTTTTGTATTTGCATTTGTTATACCTTCAGCACTCCCACCTGTGTGCTAATGCATACTTCCCTTATCGTCACCTTGAAAGCCTCACACAGAGCCAACGTTTTTTACAGAAATATTCAATAATACCGAAGTGGAGTCCTTCTCAAAATACAGGGTCTAGCAGTGCTGTTGCTTGGGTTCGCCATGTGGATGTGGCAGGAGCGATGCTAGGGATCCTTAGTATTATCTTCACTGGTGCATGGTAAGACAGTGTTTTAGGTATTTGTGTAACTGCCTCCGTCTCCACAACCGTACTGGGTAATCTCACCTCCTGCAGTTGAAATCACCAGATCCCGGTGTCTGACCGGCAAAGCATCGGGCCCCCTGCACAGCCCTACCACTTGAATGTCAGCCGCTGCGTCCCAGGGCCCCGCGTCACACACCACAGCCCCCCGAGGCCAACTGCTGCTCGTCACTTCTAGCTGGCGCAGCAGGGGTCCGCAGCTGCTCACTTGCTCAGTAACCGCCTCTTAGCGGTGTGCCTGCCTTGCCGGTCATCCGGGATAAATAGCCCCAAACATCAGTAGTGCACCGTGGCCAGGCAGGACAGCAGCAGAACCGGGGCCTCAACCGGGCCGGGCAACTCGCGGCGACGCTTTAGGGGCCAAACCGGTGACTTCCGGTTTCCGGCCTCGTTGTTGTTAAACTTGCGGCCGGGGACAGGAAGCACTCTAGTCCCCGGCTTGGAAGACAGCAGGTCGCAGGCTGGTGGGCGGAGTAGCTCGGGGCCACGACACCGTAGCCGGCCGAGAGACACCTCGCCGGGCGTCACTTCTCTTCCGCCTCACGATTTTGGAACTTGGGCAAAGGATATTTTCCAGGATAGGACCGAGGGTGGCCGGGGTTTCGGGAGCTGAGCGCTCACGCGGCCATCCTGGTCTCGAGCGTGGCTCCCAAGTTTGAATACTTTTAAGCTCCAACCTTTTGATAATATGATTAGAAATAAAACCATTTTAAAACAGATTTTAAATTAATCAACTAAATTGGTATCATTACTATTGGATCAGAATTAAAAAAAGCATGTCTGGTTGGTTATCAATTCATATAATAAAACTGAACCCCAATTCTAATCTAACTTCTTGCTTGAAACCAGCGGTAAGGGATATTTTGCTCTAGCTTAGGTTTGGACACTCCCCAACAAAAGATAGTACACCTAGATGGGTACAAGTTTGGCAGTCACAAAAGTGTGGATTATGTGGTTATATTAATGAAATGTTATTGCACATTGTATGCATTTGCCCCAAATTGTGTAAGAAAGATTAAGACTTTTAAAACCATATTCAACAAACAAGGGTTGAAAACATGTCGCCAAGCGATAATACTGTGCCTTCAAGGGTGTATCATCAATTTAAAATTTAACTTTGTCAAATGTATTCTTAAGGCTGAGAAAAACTGGCTCAGGACGATATTGGGGTCATTTAATAAGAATAGAAAGCGGCTATGATTCCAATTATATTGTTTCCCCTATTCTGGCAATGTAACTTGATACATTTTATAAAGTATCTGAGGTTCGGGGTAATTTTAAGAAGCGTGGATGCACTTTATATTTTAAGTACTAAAATCACAACTGGACCAAATATGTGTTACTGTATGCGATGCTTCTTTTTAGGGGCTGATATTTTTTTTTTTTAAAACAACAGAGAAGGGACTCAAAGATTATCTGTACGAATTGGTTTATTAATATGTATGGTGAATAATAATGAAATGTAATGTTTATATTTGGTTATGAACAAAATACTTTTTTATGATATTTTATGTATTTCTGTTAATACTTATTATCTTTAGGTTTAAAGTATTTTATTGAAGCAGGGTAAGCAAGGAAACAACAAGGACATGAAAAAGAAAAAACACAGGTGCCCCACAATCAATGCGTACGGTACATTAGATACATCAAAGCATTTCTGTCTCCTCAGTGGGCACCATCCAGCATGGAAACACAGCTTGCGCGCCTGTGGTTAAAGACAAAAAAAGGGGGGCGGGGAGAGGGAAGGGGGGGAAGGGAAAAAGGAAAAAGGGGGAAAAGGGTGGGGAAACAACCCTGCTCCATATCCTACCCAACCAACAAACCCCCCCAACTACTGCACCCCAACCCACCCCCTGTACTGTGCCAATGACCATCTGCTCTCCCCTCGTAGCGACCCTCCGGTTGACTCCGCTACTAGACGCCGACTCCGACCAATCAAACAGGCGGATCCGGCGGCGGTTTCAGCCGTAACAGCCTGAGATACCTAGGGCAGGTGATCTCCCTGAACTCAGAACACAACAGATCATGGAAAGGCGCCCACAGCTCCTCGAAAGCATCTATATCCCCCACTGCCACTAAGGACATTTTTTCCATGCCAAGAACATGCCACAATCTATGCAGCCAGCCGATAACGGTGGGGAGCGTGGCGGAGCGCCAGTGTATGAGAATGTTTTGCACCGCTGACCCCAGAGCTATCGCAATCTGTCTACCCCTTCTTGACCTGAGGGGGTACATCAACCCATTCGGCAATCCCAATAGGACATAGGCAGGGAACCGTGGCAGCTCTATCTCGAAACATTTGTCAACCTCGCTAAGGACCTCCTCCCAGTAAGAAGCCAAAAGGGGACAATCCCACAAAATATGTGTAAGCGTGCCAATTTGGCCACAGTTACGCCAGCACGTCCCTGGTATTGACCTAGCCATCTCATGTAATTTCTCAGGAGTGCGATACCAATAGGTCGAAATTTTGGTGAAGGTCTCCGTGAGCCCCATGTGATAGGCAGAGTGGCGTGAGCGGTAGGAGATGTGGTCCCATTCTGTATGACTCAACACTTGTCCGAGCTCCCGTTCCCAGCGCTCCCGACCCGGGTTGTGAATGTGAAAGGAGGGGGGCTGCAGCATCTTGTACAAATCGGAGATAAGCTTAGCGTCCGACGTGCGAGTGACTAACCAGCGCTCGTACACCGTGATCTCCCGGTCCGCCTTTTCGCGCACTTGGGACTGTAGCGCCCAGTGGCGCGCCTGCATATACCGCATGCGCTCCGTCTCAGGGAGGCCATAATCCCGCCGTAAGTCCTGGAAGGGGATGACACCCTCTGGGCCATACAGGTGATACAAAGTGCAACAGCGGGCCGCCCGCCAGCAGTCGTAAGCACCAGGCTCAGTTCCCGGACCAAAGTCCGGATTGCCAATTAGCGGCGTGAAGGGAGAGGGAAAGGTAGTGAGTTCATGCCTAGTGGCCACTGAGTCCCACACCCGAAGTGGGACACGCGTCACAAAAGAGGCGTAAAGGTTAGGGGGTCGATGAGCCCGTCTCAAGAATGGCACCTCCTGTAGCGTTCTGCCTGCTACCGCCTGGTCCTGAAACAGCCAGTGTTTGTCTGACTCCCACCGGCTCCACTCCACCAGATAGCGAAGTTGGGCGGCCTGGAAATATTTCCGTAAATCTGGTATCCCTAGCCCTCCAGATTCAGGCGCCAGCGTAGCAATGTTCCTTTTAATCCGCGGTCTACGGCCCTGCCACACAAAACGCGCAATGGCCGATTGAGTCTCTGCGAGCCCCCCTTTGGGGGGCTGCAGCGGCAGCGCCCTAAACAGGTATAGTACCTGAGGTAGAAGGGTCATCTTCAATGCGGCCACCCTACCCAGCAGCGATAACGTGCCCCTATCCCACCGAGCCAGTTCCTCTCTGATTTTCGTGCTCAAAGCCGCATAATTGGCAGTGACCATCGCTGGGAGGGAGGGTGCCAACAGGATCCCCAGATACGGAATCCGGTCCCCGGACCAGCTCAAAGGGAAAAGCCTCTGCAGTTCCGCCCTGGTGGCGCCGGTTAGCGAAATATCGAGGGCAGCAGATTTCCCGAGGTTCACCTTAAAGCCCGCCACCGCGGCGAAGAGGTCCAATTCCGCGATACAAGCCGGCAGCGACCTCCGTGGGTCATCGAGCGTCAAAATGACGTCATCCGCATAGAGGCTAATCGCGTGGTGAAATTCTCCCATCTTGACCCCGATGATATCGGGGTTCTGTCGAACCCTTTGAGCAAACGGCTCCATATAAAGAGCAAAGAGCAAAGGGGACAGTGGACATCCCTGTCGCGTTCCCCGTTCTATAGGAAAGGGTCGGGAGCTGCCCCCGTTCACTCGGACCACCGCGGACGGAAACCGGTAGCAGTTGAAAATCAAGTGCCGGAACTTCTCGCCTACCCCGAACTTCCCCAGGGCCTTCTCTAGGTAGGGCCAGTGCACTCTGTCAAAAGCCTTCTCCGCGTCTATGGAAAGGAGCATTCTTTCCCCGGGGATCCTCGAGGCCTTCTCAAGAATATGAGTCACCCTCTTCGTGTTGTCCACCGTCTGCCTGCCAGGCACGAAGCCTGCTTGATCCGAGTCGACCATGCCCGGGAGATGAAGTGCCAAACGTGCCGCCAGTATGCTAGTGAACACTTTCAGGTCCGCGTTCAGTAGCGAGATAGGACGGTAGGATCCACAGGCAGTCCGGTCCTTGCCCGGTTTCGGGATCACGGAGACCGTGGCCTGGAGAAATTCGGGGGGAATGACGCCCGGCTCCGAGAATGTGTTGAAGAGGCGGGTCAACAGAGGCGCCAGCTCCTGACAGAAGGTCTTATAAAAAAGAGGGATGAAGCCATCCGGGCCCGGGGCCTTGCCCGGTTTAAGCCGGGAGATCGCCGTGACCACCTCCTCGATACGGATCTCCCGCTCCAGATACTGGGCCTGATCCGGCGTCAACGACGGGAGCGGCACCGACTCCAGATAGTCTGCCTCCGCCCGGGCAGAGGGGGCCTCGCCAGTGTAGAGGTCAGCGTAAAAACTACGGAAAACGTCCGCAATTTGCTCGTCTTCCGTGACCGAACCTCCGGCAGGGGTAACCAGCTCCTTCACCCGGTGCTGTTGGTGTTGCACCCTAAGCTTGTTGGCCAAGAGCCGTCCCCACCTGTCGCCACCGGTGTAATACTTGTGCTTCAGACGAAGCATCGCGTACTCAGCCCGGTCCATGTCAAGGGCAGACAAGAGTTTCCTGGCGGCTTTCAGTTGTCTCCAGACTCTGGGGGCTCCCGTTCTATGATGGACCTGCTCCAGCTCCCGCACCTGCCGGGTAAGCTCATCCCTCTTGAGCTGGCGATCCTTGTTCTCCGCCGAGGAGATAGCGATAAATTCGCCCCGGAGCACAGCCTTCAGGGCGGCCCATTGCGTCGCACGGGAGGTGTCGTCATTATCGTTTACGCGCTGGAAGTCCACAATGGCCGCGCGAATCTGTTGCACTGTCGACCGTCTGTGCAATAGTGTGTCCCGGAGTCGCCAGACCCCTCTCGGTCGAGCCACCGGGGGTAAATTGAAGGTACCCTCCACCGGCGCATGGTCGGAAAGAGAGAGGACCCCCATGTCGGCATTCGAGGCCAGAGCGAGCATCGGGCCAGTCACAAGTAGATGGTCCAGTCGCGCGTAGGACTTGTGCGCGTGTGAAAAATAGGAGTACGCGCGGGTCGCAGGGTGGAGGCGGCGCCACATGTCATGCAAGTCCAGCTCCTCAAGTCGGGTGCGAACCGAGCCCGAAAGCTCTCCCAACTGGTGGCGCCGTTGCACAGACCTGTCAAGAGCCGCGTCGAAGACCAGATTCAGATCTCCCCCTAACACCATGTGCCTATCAGAGGTGGACGCCACGTCTTCCAGCGCCCTGTGCAAAAATTGATCTTGATGGTCATTGGGGCCGTAGATAGAGCCTACAGTCATCACCAAGCCCCCCGCCCTAATCCTGTATGCTAAGAGCCTCCCTTTCTGTTCCACTACCTTTTGTAAGATCTCCCCCCTGAACCCCCTGGAGAACAGAAGTGCCACCCCTACCGTTTTAGAAGCGCTGGAGGAAAAAAGCTGCGTGGGGAACTTGGGGGTACGCATTCTGGGACAATCTTTGGCCAGCAGATGGGTCTCCTGTAGCAGGCAGATGTCATCCTGGGAGTTCTCTAACAGAGACAGTACTGCCCGCCTTTTAACCGGGTTATTCAGCCCTTTCACATTCAGAGTAACAACATTAAGAGCCATCAAGGAGGGGAACCCTTGAAACGCACATGAAGGTGGGCAAGGCCCAGCAGGCGAACATAGAGGCCACCTCACGAAACCTCAGCGCACAGCAAACGCAGACATCCCTACGGCACAGTACAGTCCCCAAACCCCAAAACCCCCCAACTAAGTGGACCCCCCCCTTCCCCTGGAACTTCACACACCCAACCCCATACCGCTCCCAACTCCCAGCCCCCCTGCAAACCCCCAAACTCAAAACACCCCCCTGCAATTCCCATTCCCACTCCCCGCTTCTCAAGTCATTCAAAGAAGTCATTGTCCCAGTCCGGTCCTTATCGGACAAGGCCGTGGAAAGTCAATCTAGTGGACGTCCAGCCACCACCACCTGCACTCGCCATCCCGTCCGTCCCCACCCCCAGAACCCCCGCACCTGCAATTAGGAAAGGCTAGTGTAGACTCCCCCCGGAGTAAGTTTAGGCCGTCAAGGCCACTTCACCGATCGCTGTTGCTCTGGAGGCCTCCTGGATGGCGGCCGACATGTCCGCCCGAATCGTGGGCGAGTCAGGCCGCTCCGGTGGCGGGGAGCGCCTCTCCCCAGCCTGCTGCCAACCATCTCGAGTGCTTCGTCTGCGGCGCGGCGCCGGGGTGTCTGTATCCGATGCCGTGTTGCCCAATACGGAAAACAGAAGAAGGTGGCTGGACAGGAAAATTAACAAAAACAAATTTCAATCACGTAGTCAATATATACCACGTGACCACCGGGTAGGAATCCCAAATTAAATTTTCTTTTAACTCAAATTGTTAAGAATTCAAATGCACGGACACAGACAAAACAACTGTTACAACAGTTGAGTTCAGTGATGAAGCTATATACAAATATATAAGTTTTACAAATTTACAACACTTGCAAAGATGAATCAAGCAGGGCAAATGAGCAGGACACACCAAAACAATACAGAATTCAGTGAACAACATCAATTGTCATTATATACAGTGCAAAAACTTCCAAGTGTAAGGCGAATATGTAACCAGTCCATAAGAGTGTAAGACCATGGGACAGGCGGGGAAGATGGAATGCAGAGCCTGCCTGTCAACCAAGCCTGTGGCTAGTTGTTTATAACGGGTTTGCCCGGCTAGGATCCACAGTGACTAATGAAATTCTATCCTAGGGGCATCCTTAAGATTTGCCACAGGGTGGGAATGTCGACGCGTTTCGAACCGGCGTTATTACAGGTTCTCTTCAGGACGGGGACTGGGAGCTGTGATTCTGCACAATGGCACAATAGCCGTAGTGTCGGTTAACCTCAACCAGGGGAGATTTCTGTGCTTCTACCAGCAGTAGACTGGAGGTAGGGTGCCCGTGAGGCGGTGCACGAATGAGGTCGGAGACAGCTCACATGTTGTAGCGTCTCTGTGTAGGAACTGGAGTCCCACCAAGCAAGGAAGCCTATTCAGCGCCAGCAAGCAATGAATGCTTTCGGTTCGTATTTCAAACCAGAGGATTGATTCCGCCGTACCACGCTGACAATTGATGTTGTTCACTGAATTCTGTATTGTTTTGGTGTGTCCTGCTCGTTTGCCCTGCTTGATTCATCTTTGCAAGTGTTGTAAATTTGTAAAACTTGTATATTTGTATATAGCGTCATCACTGAACTCACTGTTGTAACAGTTGTTTTGTCTGTGTCCGTGCATTTGAATTCTTAACAATTTGAGTTAAAAGAAAATAAATTTATTTTGGGATTCCTACCCGGTGGTCACGTGGTATATATTGACTACGTGATTGAAATTTGTTTTTGTTAATTTCCCTGTCCAGCCACCTTCTTCTGTTTTCCCTATTGTCGAGATCCGGGCTGGGCAGTCGTTGGATCCAAAACCTTTACTGTTCTACAGTGATGCCCAATACTGCGCAGACATCCTGGAGGGACCGGAGCTGGTGCAATGTTCCGTTCCATCGGAAAATCAGGCGGAAGGGGTGCCCCCAAGAGTACTGCGTTCCCTGCTCCCGGAGAAAGTCCGTGGCGATTTTAAAGGATTTTCTCTTCTGCAGTGTGACCGTAGATAAGTCCTGATAGAGGGCCACCGGGTGGTCTCTGAAGCGGAAAGGCTGCTGCCGCCGCGCCTCGCGGAGGATCCGCTCCTTCAGTGGGAAGTCCGGTAGGAAGGCCAAAATGTCCGGGGGGGGCGCCGTAGCTCTGCGAGGGCGGCCCACCCGGTGCGCCCTGTCGATGCGGACTTGAAAATCCTCTGACTCCCCCAAAATTGCACGGAAGAGGGCCTCTAGGTAGGCGGTCACGTCTTCACCCTCTTCGCCGGACGGGACGCCCCGGACCCTGATGTTGTTCCGCCTGGACCGGTTTTCGAGGTCTTCGGCGTGGGCCTGCAGCTCAACCTGTTGCTCCCGCAGCCGCAGGACCTCCTGCTGCAGGTGGGTGATCTCTTCGTCCCTGGAATGACCAGCTTGCTCCACAGTGTTGACTCGCTCCCCCAGGGAGTCCACCTCTCTCCGTACCTCGCGGACCTCCCCGGCCACCTCCTGCTTCAAAGTCTGAAAATCCTCCCTTAAGGAGCTAAACAGCGACTCCAGGAACAATCGTGTCACCGGGGGCTCCCCGCCTTCAGCGCCTCTAGAAGGGGCCGGGGAGTTCGGGGCGGCTTGGCTCCCTCCGCTGCGTAGGGCACCGCGTCCCAACATGTCCGGCAAAGTCCGATCGCCTCTCCTTTGACCCCTGGCATTCGACATCCTGGCGGCGCGGGAGCCACCGATGGCCGTTGCTCGGCGAAGAGGCCACTAGGGTCAGGGCAGCTATTCGCCAGCCAGGAAGCACCGCCACACAGAGGCCCTGATCAAGGCCGGGCGGCCGGTCCGAGGTCCCCAAAATGGCCGCCCGTTACAGTCAATGGGCCAACGCCCAGGGAATGAGGCCTACCTCCGACGCGAGTCCAGTGGCGATAAACACAGCTGGAGGGCAGGCTCGCGGGGCGAAGGAAGCCGGGCCGGCACGTCTGGATGAATTAATGCTCCGGAGGCGCGACACCACTCCGCCACGACCAGGGTTGGGCCGGAGCGGCCGCGCGAGGCGAGCGTTCTCAAGCCCCGGACTTGCGTAGTAGCCGGAGGCCGGCTCCGCTTCCGTCGCCCTCCTCCGTTCGGCTCCGCTCCGCCGGCGAAGTCTTCCTCGGCACCCACTCGAACACCGCGGTGCAGGCACTCCGGCAGGCCACTCACAGTCGGCAGAGCACACCGTCGAGACCCCAAGCCTGAAGGTCTCGCGGCCTCCGGACCGCACACAAGCCGACCAGCGGGCTCCGCCCCAGGCTATCTCGGTCAGAATCGCACCTCTGGCGGGGCACCCAGGGCTCAACGATCGCTCCACACCACCACGGGGGTCACCAGGCTCAGTCACCGCTCGATCCGGGGGGAATCAGCGGCTGTGAGCGGTGCAGGGTTTCAGGGGTCCGGGAGCTCTCGGCAAGTGCGACCTCTCAGCCCGCCATCTTGGCCACGCCCCAATACTTATTATCTTTAAGGAATGTAAGAAATTGCCATTTTTTACAAATTGTGTTGTTTTATTGTAATGATTTTAATTTATCAGACAATAAAGAATATATACCACTGCTCGTGGTCCGCGCCACAGCAAGCTTCGGCTGCACCTCCTCAGCACAAGTCACCTGCTCTCTGTAATCTACTGCCGCCCACCACACACTCACTCAGGGCCAATCCGAGACTCCCAGAAGACAGTCTGCTCGCTTTCCTTTAGGTCTCCTCAGGCCGTGACAGCCGCGTTTATTAAGTTGACCCACATTACGAGGCGCTCTGCCTTCCTCAAGTCTTCTCACGGGTCGCCAGCAGGGAACGTTGCAGTTGGGAGAGGGAGCTTCCAGGCCACTGTCCCCATGCTGTCGTCGATGGGTCCATACACAAGTAAGCGTAGTGCAGCTTTTTCAGTCAGCTGTGCAGTGTTAAATGAGGACATTGTAAGGGTATATTAATGCTGAGGCAGGGTGGTTTTAGAGGGAACCAGCACGAAGCAGACCATACGCCATCTGCTCTAAGCCACCCTACTTACCCTTACTACTTAGTAGGTACCTCACAATGTACAGATGTTTTAGTGGATAGGGGATCCAAAACTCTGAAGTGTGTGGAAAGCAGAAGGAAGGATGTATTTATGAGTTTAAGGATTGCAGCCCTGACCTCTTAAGATGTATCATCATGATGTCAATTCTGTGAAATAAATATAACACCAGCTATGTGGGTTCCTATTTACTGTTGTATTTGGCAGTAGCCATGTAATTTGGTAGGCGTTTATTTTTTGCTTCATTTTTGGATGCTACTAAACATGCCTGCCCTTCCTGCATTGTGTTGTTTCATGTGTAGTGCCCAAGTCTCTAATAGCACGTCTTCTCTTGCATGGAATGGTGATACAGTGAGTGTTTCATATATGTCAGTGTTTTTTCTTTGAAAGTTACTTTTAGGGCTAAGCAGTTACTATATATTCAGAGTAACTGAAATCAATTATGCGTGAAGTAACAGACAGACAGACTCCATGAAAATGACCTAAAGATGCAGAGGTCAGTATTATTTGTCCAAGAGTAGTCTTCCGCTGTTGTCGCCGGTGTGACCAATCCTGGATCCAAAGTGGTACAAAAGGGAGTGGTGATGGACGGAGCATCTGAACCAATCAAACACTCACACCCAGTCAACAGATCTGGGTTTAATCCATCACCGTTCTTTAGCCCACTCTGCCACCCCAGTTCAGACATGGCCATATGCAAATCAGTCTGACCCTGTGCCTCATGGGAACAGTCCAGCCTGAACTGCCAAGCCATGCCTGGACCGGAAACAAGCTTCTGAGGACCGGTTTCTGGCATTCCAGCCGTCTTCAGCCCGGCTTGCTTGAATCCAGTGGCAAAGTGAGCAAGGGACTCACGTCTCAGCATACCCTGCCAACTTATTGCGAAGAAAGTGGTACATCCTCTTTTGTATCGCTTTGTTCGCCCTAAGTTGGCAGGGTATGCTCAGACATGAGTCCCTTGCTCACTTGGCCACTGGATTCAAGGTAGCCTGGCTGATAAGGATTATGAATCCGAAACCGGTCCCAGGATGCTGGTTTCTGGTCCAGGGAAGACATGGCTTGGCAGTTTGGGCTGGACTGTTCCCATGAGGCACAGGGTCAGACTGATTTGCATATGACCATGTCTGAACTGGGGTGGCTGAGTGAGCTAAAGAATGGTGATGGATTAAACCCAGATCAGTTGACTGGGGGTGAGTGTTTGATTTGCTCATCCCCTTTTGTATTGCTTTGTTCCATCCTGTATCCAGCACAGAATCCTCTTAACAGTTGTCAGTGCTCACTACACCTTGCCAGCAGGTGGCGGAAAAGAGGGGGAAACCACGATAGTCCTGCAGTCACTTTGTTGTCTCTCTCCCTTCAGTCATAGAGCCACGTATGTTATCATGCGGTCAGCCCTCCTCAGGCTGCGTCAGCCTACAAATCTGTGAGCAGGGCTGCCACGTCATGTGCCACTCTGGGTGACATACCAAAGTCTAGCTGTGTATCATATGACAAGTCGCTAGCCCCAAGTGCTAATCTCCTTGCCGCCGTGCAGAGCTGTCTTGTGTCAGGATGTCTATAGATGTTCAATAAGGCTTCCAGTTCCACAGTCCATCCGTGGGGGCCTCCCTGCAGCCTAAAACCCTGAACCCCGGTGGGGACAACCGCATTTCGCTATGCTAATGCTTTTCCACCCCCTTGAAATCCTCACAAATGTCATCTTGGGCCACGTACTGGTAGGAGCAGGAAGGCCTATTCACCCCCGTAGTCCAATTCTGTCTCCTCACTCTTTGATTTTGGGTGTAAAATGACATTAGGGATATCCATATTGATAGTTCTCCGAGATTTAAATATCTAAGTAACATCCTGACAGTCACTTCAGAAGGCATAGAATCTGTTTACCAGTCTGTACTCTTTTGCCCTTTATCAGTTGGTGCAAACGAGCACTCACAGAGCAAGTAACTTTCTGGATATGGTGTCCGCTCAATCGTGCTGATGAAATATTGAGGATATTAATGATACCTTAACCTTTTCAGTGCTTAATTTGTAGAAATATAAGTGCCGGGGCCCTCGTCAGTAGTCCATTGGCGCTTACACCACCCCTTGCCAGCACTGCCAAAGACCGCACCAATACAACTACTAACCATCACAGCCCTACAATTGTGACAATACAGACGATTCTAGCCCCCCAAAGCTTTAAGAATGGCTTGGGTGGCAGGCATTAATTATTTTTAATACCTATCGAATTAATAAGCAACTGTTGTGCTAATCTCCAAATTAGACAAACCTCACCAGCGTGTGACAGACTATCGTAGGTGCCGTTGTTGCAAAATTAAGTGCCAATGCCAAACACCAAAACCTAGTGGCTCAAATTAAGCACTACTGTTACTTCATTTGATCACCACACTATTAATTTCTAATTTCTCTCTTTTTGCAGCGCCTTACAGTAACTCCACTGCTTTCTACATTATGTTTTATAAATCGTCTGTGAAATACACTTAAATTTGGTTTCCGACTTCAAAACCCTGGTTAATGTAGTCCTCCTAACCCACAGCTTCTAAATTTGAGTGTCCCTTGATAAATCAAACATTGGCTCTCTTTAAGATGGAATGCACAGAGTGTGATACATCCGGCAGAAAGAATGGAAAACAAACCTCTTGGGATACCAAACTATTTATAGAAGGGGAACATCTATACCAAATGACACTGGCTGAAGCAGTGTCAACAAAGAAAGACTTGGCCATGTTTACCGGCAAGGTTTGTTGCCTGTGAAGGCCTGATTGCAGAGGGCACTAAGAACGCCAACCATAGCCTGAAGGACACCCAACTGTTCAGTTGAAATAAGTGAATTTTAGGTCTCATTGGAGAGAGCACATAAGTGCTATTTCTTTCTGCGAACTATTGTTTCAAAAAAAAACAAAAAAAACTTGTAAAAGGGGGTTTTAGCTGTCCTGTTGCCATTGGTTGCCTTTATTGTCACCCTTATGTAATTTCTTTTCATTGGTGAGCGTGTGTCTGAGCTCATGGGCATCACTTTGTCTCTGTAATTGTTTCCTTTCCTGAAGCATGAACCAAATACAGATCGATTTCCTGATTCGTGTTCTGCACTGCTTGTGCTCGGATTGTGATACTATTTTTCTGCGAGTGTGTACTGTTTGCATATTTTGTTAACTGCGCCTATGCCACGCTGTCTTGTTTTTTAGCTGCTTATATGGCCCTTTATTGCCTTGGGTTCCAGCTTCTCTCTTTTGTTGTTTACTTTTCAGATTTGTCAAAACTATACTTTCCAGTAAGATGCTTTTCTCTGGCCATTCTTTTCTAAGCTGCATAGCAACACATTTTATTACAATTTTATAAAGCTAAATGTTTCAGCATTCTCTAATGCTATGTTTGTTTATGAAACAACCTTGTTTTGGGAATATTTAGTGTAATGCGGCTTTCCTTCCCGATTTGGGAAAGCCAACGTAAGTTACATTTTTGTAATTTTACCACCTTGTGTTATGGGCACTTACCCAAATGCATGTTGTTAGCAGTTCATAGGTTTGACGCCTCAATAACGCGCCGTACCATATTCATACCATAATATACTATACAATACCAGACTATGACATACCACACATGCCAAACTATATAACTGACCATATCATACAATATTACATAATATCAAACATACTATACAATTGCAAGTCATATCATACAGTATAATGACAGTTCATACCTTATTATACAGTAACAGACCATACCAAAACAACCCATACAATAACATACCATACTATATGTGGCATGGTGGACAAACAGACCAGGACAAATAGATAAAGTTTCACTGTGGGTTGTTTATTCTTTTAACTGATACAAGGGTTTGTGGGAGTTGTAGGCCAGTTTGTGTTCTTCTCTTCCTCTCTGTCCTTTGAAGCTAAGGAAAAAGAGGCTTCCTCTTTCTTCTTCTTCAGGTCCCAGTTAAGTGTCTCGTTGAAACCCAGTAGAGCACGGGAAAAAAAGGGGGAGGGAAGACAAAAAGAAAACACCCAGTCACGGCAATGTCCGTATTTTAAGTATCAGTGCGTAGGCTGCAGGGAGGGGAAGTATCAGGGTTTAACACCCGGTACCGTCACCAGTGCGAAATCGAGAAGGTCGAAGAAGGGCTCTGAGCGTAGGGGAGCCCTTTAGCTCCCCGTTTCCTTTGAACTGCTTCCTCCACGGTTCCCACCCTCAGCCGTACGGCGCCCACCGCCCCAAGGCGTCCCCGTACCTTGTCAAGCAACGACCCTCCTGCGTCCGAATCAGGATCTACGTCGGCCTCGGTAGTCCTCCTTTCTGTCAGCTGGGGCCTGACGACAAAGGTCCGAACGCGGCAGTAATCTTACTTGATGCTTTTTAAGTAACAATGGTTCAGTTTTTGGCCTGATTAGGTCCTGGAGAAAAAGGTCTGGGTAGCGAGTATTTAATAAACGCTGGGGAGCAAAGACTGTAGGTATAGGTAGAATTTTTTTTTATTTTAATCTTTTCTTTTTTATAGAGTATACATAAATATTTATACTGTATTTCAGGTGCTCAGGTGAATAGTACGGTGCAGGACGTGACAAAAGTGATCAAAGTGAACGAACTGTCACACAACAACAACAAGGTTAAAAAACAACAATTATATACAATAGAATGAGTAAAAATCCTTGGGTATGTCGACGGCGTTTCGATCTATATAGCTTTAGATCATCATCAGGACTGATGAGCTTCCTGAAACTTGCCAATGCATTCTCAGGCAAGGATGATTTTTTGATGCTGAAACTGAATTGGAGGTTGCTTTCTGGAGAGAATATTATAGTTAATCAAAAAGGTCTCTCAATGAGATGATCCAGGTAGCGCTCGGTCACTTTAAATTAGACGAGGGTCCTACTTGGATTGAATGATTAAACAGAGCGAGGGAATCTGCTTGAGCGCGTTCGTCGCGAAGATAATTTTCAATTATGGGCGCCTAGAAGTTAATTCCGGCGATTTGGCGAAGCAGGTAGGGGGTCCGAGTGTATCACCGACCGTTGCTCTTACTTGAGTCCTCGGTTCTCCTCTTTCAGCCCATCAAACGAGAACGACTCTTCCTTGGTTTCTTTGCTTTTGAAGTCGAGCCAGTCACCTGAGTCAGTCAGGTCACGCGGAACAGGCAAAGGAATGGTGAGCAGGAAAGCGTTCCGTCCTCTGTGTATCTGCCTCCGTGGGGTGTCCTTTGTCGTCACACTATACAATTACAGGCTGTACCATATCATACTATCCAGTCAAGTCACCTTCATCTCTTATTTTACCTTTGCCCTCCTCTGAACCCTCAAGTCACACTCCCCTTTCTTTACCTTTAACCACCCCTGAACCGTCATGCCACCCTCACCTCCCTTTGCCTCTCCCGACCCCTCAGCCCTCAAGTCACAGTCACCTTTACCTCCCTTTACCTCTACCCACCACTGAACCCTCAAGTCACCCTCACCTAACATCCCTTTACCTCTACCCACCTTTACCTCTCCCAACCCCTGAATTTTCAAGTCACCCTTGCCTCCCTTTACCTCTATCCATTTCCTAAATCCCAAAATCATATTAAAAAAAATAACATCAAAGTATGTTATTTCAAAAATATACTTACCTGCATAGGAAAGTACTGTGCAGTAAAGGTACAAATACTTACCTGGGTGACGTTTATGTATGTGGTAAAGGCTGCTGGTAAAGGGGGTGATGTAAAGGTTGTTCCTTCTCGTGCACGATGTTTTGGGGCAACTTTTGGTTGTTTTAGTCCCTTCAATTAGTTTGGCTGACACCGTCACCTCTCTTCCCCCACCCCTACACTTTAGGTCTTGCTTGAACCATTGCTTGCGCTGTTGCTTGCAAGATATTTTCTTTACTTAGGGGGCTTAGAGCACATCCATTGTTTACGAATGGTTGGCTTCATGGTCACTCAAATTTCCTTGCTTCTCTTTGGTCAGCCGGTGCTGACCTTACTTCTTCTGTGTGTATTTGTTCCTACCCTAGAGCATGCCCTAGGTGCTTCTTCCCTTGACAAGTGTCCTCCCACTGCTTCCTGATTTCAGTGGTACTTTTTAGGTTTTGCCTCGCCGAAGGCTGCGCGGCGAAGGCGAAATCTAATGTTAACAGAGTGGGCTTGGGATTATGCCCTCTGTTCCATTGGCTAGCTCCATAAATGGAGGCTAGCCATTGGAACAGAGATCTGAAGGAACGGGGTTGACAAGCCTAAAAATTAACCCCTAGGCTTCAACAGGAACGTGTCAGTCATCTCGGCAATAATCTAGCAACATGGGTTTAATTTGATGATAGTAAATTTGGAAAAAGTCGAAAAATTATGATTTTATATATAAAATGTCAAAATCTATGGAATGCATAATAACATTGTGAAATCTAAAAGGCGTGTTTTCCCGTAAACACGCTGCTTTTCTGTTGCAATCTATCCAGTCATTGGTATCTTTTTATAAAAGCACTGAAATTCGGAAACAAATCCTAGAACAAACACCTAGAAATGATCATGGGCTGTCAAAAAAGCTGCTGACTCCCAGCTGTGAATGGTGGCAAAACTACAGAAAAATAAACAAGAAACTTGGAAAAGGTTAGAACTGAGGAAACGCAGAAAATTCAGGGACACATGATAGAAAGTGGAGCGGCAGGAAGGATCTTTGCATTTAATGACAAATATTTATCTACCAGAGTGGGAACTTTGGCAGTAAGAAGCAGCTTCTGTTTACTTGGCTATAATTAGATTAAAACATGCAGATATATTGTGCTTTCGGGACTGCTGCGCGGCTGTCCTGTGCCTGCCTGCCCTGTGTGACCCGCTCTGACCACGAGCCGTTTTCACTCTGCCAAGCTGGGCTGCCCACACCCGCCTCGCCCTCCTGAAGGACGCCCTGATTTGCCTGCTGTATCCCAACTGGGAGGAGAAACTCGAGAGATTCAACCTTTGCCTGTGGAGACGCCACAGCGTACCCTCTCCCCAGCACCGCGTTATCCCCAGAAGAAGCAGTTCCTCGCTCAGATTTGCCCCGACTGAAATATGCGTCATACGCCAGAAGCGTACGCCTCGCACCAGCCTTTAATTTTCAGCCCCCCTGCGAGACGTACCGCCTTGCCTTTGTGGCCGTACGCCTCGCACCAACCTGCCCGCATTAAAGCACAGCACCTCTGATCCTGCGAGCCTGCATTGGTAGAGGTTCGCGTCGTACGCCTGAAGTGTACGCGTTGGGCCCCGCACCTGTCCCCGAGGCCTCACCGCACCCGAGAGCCGCACTGTACTTAAGTACAGGCCGCCCCATGCCGCTGCCGCCTCTGGGGGAATCTGCCTGCCAGAGAGGACGTCTGCCCCAAGCCGGACCGGCTCGACAAGACCAGCATCCGGAACCCGCCCCGCACCCCGCGTGTACCACGCATCAACAGGTACTGGGCATTCCTTCCAAGGCAGCAAGAGCTGTACTGTACACCCTCGTGGCGCCCTTAATCCAGAACTGCATAGTTGGGGGAAACTAAAATATTGGTAAAGCATTTAAGGAGGAACTCAGAGTACTTTCAATAAAGCCTCGTTTTTTTACATCCCTGAAGTATTTTAAAGAAAGCCTCAGTTTTGTGCATTATTGAAACAATTATAAACTGATACTGATACTTTCGGGTCGAGTTTGCGCTATACAAAACGGCAAAATAATCACAATGTGTACTCGTGTGCATAGTACAACCCTACTCACCGCTTTTGTGGATGTCCATGATGACATGTCCGGCAGGTTTTCTATGTCTGCATTTTGCTCACACATAGATATGCCTCTTTCGTCTGCACCAGCCTATCAATGATGTGTGGTCATTTCTACATCACCTCGAACACCACCCCTCCCGAGTGTCATCTACCACGACCCCCTAAGCCCCTTTCACCCATCTCTTCACTCTTGTCTCGGCTCTATACTTGCCAAACCTTCATTCCAAGATGCCTTCCAGTTACCCCAATCTCTCAGTCCACCTCCGCTTCATTTCCTCCTCCCTGCCGGTCTCTCCTGAGTCCGTCTTCTCTTCTGGTGCCCCTTCTTCCCACCATCAGTTCACGACCCTTCGCCTCACCTACCCCTCCATCACTCCACACAGACCCCCGCTGCACTCCGTCTGTTATTCAGCTCCAGCCCCTGCCGAGCCTCAGCCAGGCTCCCTTTCAAGCCTCTCATCCTATCCTTCTCACATCTCCTTCACTTCGTCCCTCCTTCTCTCCACTACCTGGTTTCACTCCGCTCCAGCCCATGCAGAGCCTCAGCCAGGCTCCCTTCCAACCCTCTCATCCTATCCTTCTCACATCTCCTTCACTTCGTCCCTCCTTCTCTCCACTACCCGGTTTCACTCAGCCATTCTTCCCTCTGCAGCCAGCTTGTCCGGCCCCCTTCCTTCAGCTCTCTTGCCGTTTCTTCTCTTCATCTCCTCCCTCGTCTCCCCCCTTCCATTCGGGCCCCTTTCCTTCGTACCCACTTCCTACGACCCTCCCTATCCCTACACCCAATAACTCTATTCCTCCCTCGTCCTTGTATACCACGTCCACCATCCGTCCTTGGTGCCCCACCCCCCTCCCTACGACCCCCTCGTCCCTCCTTCACCCCATCTCTTTTTGCCCGCCATCCCTCATTCACAGCATAATCTGAAAAAGTGTGGGCAGAAGGTGAGGTGGGGAGCTATAAGGGGTAAGGAAGGGAGAGAATTGAGTGCCAGAAAAGTTTACACTATATAAAACTGCATTAAGTAAAAGAAATACTTGCACCCATTCACAGCATAATCTGAAAAAGTGTAGGCAGAAGGTGAGGTGGGGAGCTAGAAGGGGGAAGGAAGGGAGAGAATCGGGTGCTAGAAAAACTCGAGCAAGATTATTTCATATAATTTTTTACACATCATTTTATTTTATTTTAATTGTAACAGATCTGAGTGCAGAGTGAGTGTGTAGAGTGCAGAGTAGTGAGTGTATAGAGTAGTGAGTGTGCAGAGTAGTGAGTGTGCAGAGTAGTGAGTGTGCAGAGTAGTGAGTGTGCAGAGTAGTGAGTGTGCAGAGTAGTGAGTGTGCAGAGTAGTGAGTGTGCAGAGTAGTGAGTGTGCAGAGTAGTGAGTGTGCAGAGTAGTGAGTGTGCAGGCTAGTGAGTGTGCAGGCTAGTGAGTGTGCAGGCTAGTGAGTGTGCAGGCTAGTGAGTGTGCAGGCTAGTGAGTGTGCAGGCTAGTGAGTGTGCAGGCTAGTGAGTGTGCAGGCTAGTGAGTGTGCAGGCTAGTGAGTGTGCAGGCTAGTGAGTGTCCAGACTAGTGAGTGTCCAGACTAGTGAGTGTGCAGACTAGTGAGTGTGCAGACTAGTGAGTGTGCAGACTAGTGAGTGTGCAGACTAGTGAGTGTGCAGACTAGTGAGCGTGCAGACTAGTGAGCGTGCAGACTAGTGAGCGTGCAGACTAGTGAGCGTGCAGACTAGAGGGTGCAGAGTAGAGGGTGCAGAGTAGAGGGTGCAGAGTAGAGGGTGCAGAGTAGAGGGTGCAGAGTAGAGGGTGCAGAGTAGAGGGTGCAGAGTAGAGGGTGTGCAGACTAGTGAGTGTGCAGACTAGTGAGTGTGCAGACTAGTGAGTGTGCAGACTAGTGAGGGTGCAGAGTAGAGGGTGCAGAGTAGAGGGTGCAGAGTGACTAGGGAGTGCAGAGTGACTAGGGAGTGCAGAGTGCAGTGTGACTAGGGAGTGCAGAGTGCAGTGTGACTAGGGAGTGCAGAGTGCAGTGTGACTAGGGAGTGCAGAGTGACTAGGGAGTGCAGAGTGACTAGGGAGTGCAGAGTGACTAGGGAGTGCAGAGTGACTAGGGAGTGCAGAGTGACTAGGGAGTGCAGAGTGCTAGGGAGTGCAGAGTGACTAGGGAGTGCTAGGGAGTGCAGAGTGACTGCAGAGTGACTGCAGAGATTAAGCTAATGGCAATGTAAATGACAATGCCATTTATTTATCAGTTTTCAAAACCAACACATAAATACAAATTTTGTCATTTACAATGCCAATAGCTCTAACTTTTCCAAAGGCGAAACCATTGCATTGTAAATGCTTGTTTGCTTTTCCTTGCACCCACTTCCCCTCCTTTCACAATGTTGCTTTGCTCTGCCCTCCACCATCCTCCTGCATTGTTGCTTGAACGGTCCTCCTAGTCCCACGTTGTTCCTGGTTCCATTTACCTCCCACCCTCTCTCTCTTCATTGCTGGCCTCCTCCTGTCCTATCAACTGGTGTTAAGATAATACAAATATGCAAACAGAACTGCACTCCCTACTCTGTATGGCCTTTTTTGTGCTGTCTTAATGCAGGGCCAGAATGGTGAAATTCAACATGGAAGAAAGATAGTTAAAGTTTTTTATTGTGAAGGCAAAGAATAATCTCATACTAGGAAATAGCCCCTTTGTTGTCAGAGCTGGCTGCATAATAGCGCTTTTTTTCTAAATATTTGCTGTGCTTGTATACAACATGGCAAAAAGAAATTAACAAAGCTATAGCTCTCACATAGGGGAGACCTATAGGCTTTTCCAGTGCTCGCTACACTGTTAATCTCTTGTGGTCCCCATGACATTCAAAACACAAGTAACATCATGTAAATCACGAAGGGCTTCTCAGATCCACCGTCCGTTACCTCAGAAGGTATACAGTCTGAGATGCCTACCCACGATACATAAATCTCAAGAAGTCCACATAGGCCACCTGGGGCACTGCAACAGTAGGACATGTTGTACTGAGGAGCAAATACTCTCTATCCTTAGGGTATAAGGATCTCCAAAATCCTGTATACAAGTGGATAACACTATTATATTATGAACATAGGCAGAATAGCTTATAGGTCATTTTGGGGACCAAGCTTAAATTACACCGAAAAGGTTGCCAACTTACATTTAAATATGGATTTCGCAAGTGGAGTGAAATATATTGTGACAATGAATAACATGAACAAGAAAGACTGCCAGGGAAAGGATGGTTGGGGGATGTTTGTGCATCACTAGCGAAGCAATGTTTTAGTACAACATAGAGTTTATAAACACATTTCCCTCAAACCAGCATGGCCCTATTCTAATTAAAGAAACCTGCCTCCTACTTAGAGGATAAGTGAAGATTATTAAGCTGCTATATAATGCACTTTTCCCGGCGAGGTTTGGGTCAGATATGTGCTCTCAAATTCCATATACTCCTTCCAAGTAACACTGGCGGTTGAAAGGATAGCAAAAGATGGAGTGATGATATTCTTCGAACCAGCAATTCAAAGTAAAAAGAAAAAGGCAACCCAAGTGTGGTCTAGCAATATGGATTTCAACCATCCTGAACGCCTCTTCAGTTCAATATAAAAATGTGATTTTTAAGTTCCTAGAAGGGGGTGAGACGGAAGGTAGAAAAAGCAATAAGAGGAATGCAACATCCCAAATATGTAACTAATATAAGTTGTCCCAATAGTTAGTGACCATAAAGCAAAATATAACTTGTAGCATTGCTGCAGAGCCCATTATTAGATTAGAAGTTGACAATCTACTAGATGACCATACTCCTTGGAAAAAAAGATTTAATAGAAGCAGTAAATTCAGTGTAATGTTTAACAGTAACAAGTTATTTTATTTTTTCTTCTCTTACTGGAGTACTTGTGAAAGAAACTAGTCTCTGGTGATGGTTTTCTACGCTTTCAGTGGGGCAAAGTCAGGTGGGAGGGTACACTTCGCTTCTGTGCCATTCCTATTAACCAGGATGACATTAGATGCACCAGACTGAAAAAAATATGTGTAACACACATAAAGAACTTGTGGCACATATAGCCGCATAAGCAAACGTGGAAAAAACATGGTAGTGGACTTGCGCAATGTTGTTCCCATCTGATCAGCATTGTTCTCCGGAACTTTAATGCTAACAGCACAGAAAAGTTTACATATATTTTTCGGTAAATCTCACAGTCCTATATCTACATGCACAATGTTGTATGCGCATCTGATTGTCATCAAAAGAGGTGGGGACAATGTGAATGCTAAAGGAAGGGGAATGGATTTTCAGTCATTCTAGATTTGAGGGCTGCTTAAATTGAGAAATCGTGCCAAAAATGGTTGGCAACAACCTTGACATCTGCAGCCTGGGAAGATGAAAATGTCAAAGATTATCTTAGACTAATGTGGTATGTCCGTGTAGTTAACAGAGAATATGCATTTTTTTTAAAGCAAAAGCCAACCGAACCCAAATGTTGACTTAAGAGGGCTGTTTGAGGGAGATGTGATTAAGAGGGCATTCTGCAAATGTATCATGTGGTAAGTAATCGGAAATCAGTGACCAAGAGAGCTAAAGAAAGATGAAAGCTCTCAAGAACGCAAGTGTTGTCAAATGTAATTAGGAATTGTTCATGATAGCTGCCCTTACTATTTCTTGAAAATATAGAAGCAGATGGAATGTATCAACTTTCGCTCTAAGGAATACATACATTACTGTGCGCGCCCATAATCTTTTAAGGGTGAAATGGTGCATACTTTTAGTGCAAGACGCACTTAGATGCAGGGGTTCCCAGCATTGCCTTTTAGTGTAATAGAATTAGAAGCTAATTGCCCTGCGAGCCTAAAGCAGCAGGAAGTCGTTTAAGCTTTCATCCTTAAAAGTATGCCCGAGCCTTTTGATCACAAGCTCGCTGCTCGGATGCTGAGGAGGGAGTGTGCTGCCTGCACCTTCCTGCCTCGACGTCCAAGCACAGCAACTGCGCTCGTCCTTAACCAAGTGTTTACTGGCAAGTCATAACGGCGACGAGGCCGGCTCGTGTCCATAGGAGGTTCCAATCTGTGATCGTACACATGAGTGTTGGAAATTAGAGATGTGCACGTGGCAGTATTTATAACCAATGTGTTGAAGTAGCTTCCGTAAGTTTATGTGCGTCAATAAAATCGTCCATTCACAATACTATTCTTAATTGTTCCTTATTGATTTGATTTGGTCAGCCGAACAGAATAGTGTACAGTTAGAATCTGATTACCTCCTGATTTCCCTTCCTTCTCCCCGTCTCGCATGTGAGGTGTCCACCCCTCCTTGCAGAAGTCCTTCAACGTATTAGAAGTTAAATAAGCATTGGCAAAACCAATAGATGTCGCTTATGTGAGAAGACAAAAGGGAGACCAATTCCTGCAGGCGCTGACTGTGCATCCACGACCACAGATGTTCATTGCTGGCCTTCTCACTACGAACTACAGGTGGCTGCCAATAAATCACATGGCCAAACTGTGCAGTTTCACTCTGGATTCTGCAGCATTCGTTCTAAAGTGAATAAAGTTAAATCCTGATCGCAAACACAGCAAAGGGAGGGTGGGAAGAAGCAGATTGGGGAGAAATACAGGAGAGAGCCAGCTACTAAGATGCATTGTGTAGAGTGCGTCAACAAAAAGAAAAATAATAGCTTCCAAAAGCATGAGCAGTGGAAGGACATAAGAACTTGGGCTGTGCTCCGGGGGAGGTGCACAGACCAGAAGAGGAAGTAGCGACCACAGCACTGACCAGCGGGATGTGAGCAATTCAGACTGTCAAAAACAAACCGAGAAAGTAGGGTCATAGGGAAACAGAGTTTAAAGACCTGATCCTGGTTCACTTCCCCAACTACACAGTATGAACAACACAAGGAACCAAATCGGTCTATAAGCCAATTCTTCTGGTCTAACTGACATTAATAGCACTATGTCAGTGGGTGCTACAGTCACCGTTTAACAAATTGCAAAGAGCAAGAAAATGGAGAAACACAAGAGTAGTGGACTAAGAACACATAATGTGGAACTACTTCAAAAACTGGTCGACAAGATCCAGATCATCTCATTGTGGAGAACCATCAAACAGACCAGGTAATCAGTCATATCATTTGGCCGTCCAATTTGTGAACTGGCAGGTCCTTTGATCATCGAGAACTTATTGAGTTATTGATACTGGATCTGGTCCACAGTTAACTATGAACCACCAACTGATAGCCAATTATTGATGGTAGAGAAAAATAGTGAAAACACAGTGCAACTAACCAGAAGTGGTGATTTAAAATAGGGTGATATGTCTCAAACAAATTATTTTAATGAATAACAAGGCACATCCCCTAATTAAAAAACAGGAACAGCACAAACGACAGTATGAACCAAATATCTGTCACGATATGGGACAACATGTTTCTGCCTACCGGGCTGAACGTCCGAGGCTTTCATCAGGGCCACTGCTCTTTACTTGTTGCTACTGTAAGGCTATGTGTGTACTATATAGTGCACCAAACAAAAGTGTGAGAAAGTTACAAATAATAAAGGTTGAAAACGATACAACCTGTACCAACAGTTTTGTACTATTCCTCCATGTCAGTGAATGACAATAACAATCTGTTGGAAGAATAATTCTCCTATAAATACAATGTGTTACAATAGCCCCGAAACAAATGTGCTTCCATAATATCTTAGGTCTAATAAATGAATCAATACATTTTTCTCACCCAGAATGACAGGTGACCGGACCTAACCTCACCTGGACCGTGCTCAGGTATACGAGGCCCTGCTCTGTGGAACAAGTAGATGCAAACAGGGGGAGACATCAAATATCCACTACTTCAGTAGAGTCCAAAGATATCTATCCTTATTCCCTGTTATATTAGTCATCCTTGCCCACCAGTAGACTCAGTGATAGAGCACCCCCTGGTCTCTGGCAAACACCCATTCGACCTGCATCACACAAATGCCTATCTTTTATCTAAAACGCACACAATCAATCTTTAAAATTATTAAGTTCAAAGATAAACAATGGTGTCTATCCATGTCAAGAACCCTTTTATATTGGCTCTTCTACTGTGTATAATCAACAGTCTATACAATCATCAGTCCACTGATACTCCTAAGCAAGCCCTCTGAGTAACTCTAGATAGAGGCTAGCTGCTACTGCTTGTTAAAAGGACCTATTCTCTTTTTCTCGTTGCTGCTACTGCTTGTTAAAAGGACCTATTCTCTTTTTCCTACCTCTCCTTCGGTGCCACCAAACTCTCCTGAGGCTTGGCGGAGGCACCGATCTGGAGAAACTGGGTGTTTTTGTATTGTTTCAGCAAAGGGGACTAATTTTTCTTCGTTTTATGTCTGCCCCATTTTTATGAGGTAATGGCTAATGCCTGCATAGAAACTATCGCTCCAAAAAGCGGAGGAAAACACTGGAGGAAAACACTCCAAGTGTTTTCCTCCGCTTTTTGCCGTTTTTACACCAAGGGTCAGTGTTGCCAGCTCCAATGGCAGTGAACTATAAAATACGAATAAACATACTCTGGCCAGTAGGAGCGATAGTTTCTTAGCAGGCATTAGCCATTACATGGTCCTTGTCTGACCCCTAATCACTGCGACTCGAGCCTTGTTGATCCAGGCTGCCCAGCCGTCGGCTGCACGCTCCCACTGCGGAGTTTGGCTTGGATTCTCTCGAGGTCGTGGGCTGCCTTGAGGCTCCGAGGACTGGATTGCCGGATCTGACCTCCACCGATGTCTTGCCCTGCCTGATCCCTGATTACCGGAACTCCGCTAGAGACTGAGCCTCGAGGAGGGTCGACTGCTACACCTCGCTGTTTGGGGAGCTCTCTCTCCGCGAACAGATGCCCTGCAGCCTGGTGTTCCGATGAAGGTCGACTGCGGCATCTCGCTATAGGTTGAGCTCTCTCGCCGCAAACTGATGCCCTGCAGCCCCCCGCCTCGCGCCCCCCCAATCTGGTCTGTCCCTGCTGCCCCCAGTGCGGGTCTTTGAGCCGGGTGATCCCGCTCGTCAGGGGCCTTGATCTTGGGGTCTCGCCTTAGCTGGTTGTGGGCGGCGCCCTGGATCTCTGCCCCCTGCTGGAGGTTTCCGCGCTTCTCTTGATCTGTCCCCTTGGCGATCTGGCCCATGATCGTCCTGCCTTCCCTCGGAGTGCCAGCCTGCTGATGGATGAGGGTGCGCTGAGGCTCTGCTCACTATGGGAGTCAACGCATTTTTCAGTAAAATGTGTCTCGTGCCCTCGGCCAATTTTGGCCCGTACTGCTGACAATTGCCCTCACCTTCGTTCAGGACGGACCCCACCCGACTCCCGCCGCCCTCCACCACCCGACCTCTCCCTATACAGACGCGCTGCAAGGACCTGCGCCCTTTCATGCAGCCCGGAGGTAGCCTAGACTTCTGTCGGCCGATTGAGGTGCTGATATGAACTACAACGCATCTATGTTGATGCTTGGTGTGTCCTTCTGGTTTTGTTGGTACACAGGGCTGTTTTGGACTCGCAATCTCATTTCTGTGGTGCCCATCTTGTGTCCAGCCCAGGGGGGCAGCCTTCAGAGCCTCCATTTTGTTGTTTTTGTTATGGTTGTTTTCCTCATGCCTCACTATGCAATGGTCATAGAGATAGGACTCTTTTCCCGACCTTGCTGAGGAATTGACACAGAGATAGTACTTTTCTCCTCTATTTTGACATCCATCTTTGAAGTGAGATCTCCAGTGAGCCTCACCAGACATTGTGGAAGGAGTGCTCCTTTCGAAACTTTTGCTATCTATTGTATGTTAGTTTTGTATTCATATTGTATTCCTCTTTTGGTTATTTTGCACATTCTATCTTTTATATCTGTATAATTAGCTCTTTAGTCCCCTTGTTACACCTTAACTCTGTTTTATTAATCAGATTATTGCAGCTAGAACTGCTATTTGTACCTCATGCCATTTATATATCTCTTACCTTAGCCATGATGTTATTTTGCACAATTATTTCTTGTGTCTTTATTTATTGTTTTTTGCCTTTTCATGTTTAATTTTACATCTACCCTTTATATCCCATTCCTTGCTATATCAAAGTTCCCTCACCACCCCGTCTCCTACCCCCCGCCTCCACTTCCTCCCTCTACTCCTTACTGTTTTCCCTGCTCTGACTGTTTTGTTCACGCCACCTTCATACGCTGCCCTGCTTCACCCCTTTTTCTCACGGTTGACATCTAATCTGACGAAGCATTACCGGACTCCTGTTAGGTTGCTCACTTTTATCAGATTATGTTCTCACATATTTTTTTCGATATTCTCCGACCCTCCACGCTTGTGTCCCGCTGTCGGCCGGCACACACTACTTTTACTGTTTATCCTGCTCTAGGCTAACCTCATCCTACTGTCTGAAGCTACCCAGATCTAACCTCACCTACTCCCCCCACTCCCACACATCAGTATCCTGTACTGCTATTTTTGAACAAACAGCAGCAAAGGTGCACCACAAAACATAAAACAGTAAGTGCTACGACGTTTGAGCAGAAATAAGGAGATATTCCTCCGAGATGTTGGAGTTCTTCTTTGAATCTTTATTTTCAAAAGGCAATAAAACACACACAGCCGACGCGTTTCGTCCCAAACTGGGACTCCTTCAGGGCTTTAAGTCAGTTGAATGTCGCATATGGGGAAGAACATGTGAGGAAGCGGGGTTTCAGGGGTCACCTTCCCGGCTGATGTAATCCTGTTCTATAGATGTACTTTCAGAGGTCGGTTTATAAAGAGGAGTTCTTGATATGCGTTTGTTAGCGTTTTGGAAGAAATGTCATTGGCATTCTTGGGTGGTATGGAGATTCATGTCACCTTGCTCATAAAAATTTGCTCAGTCCGTATGCTGAGTCAAAAAAGAACTGGTGTTGGACTGAAGGTCCTGTTAGTCCAATGGAAGAGGGAGTGGGCACTGTATCCCAGTAGGCCGTTCCTGATAAAACGGCCGGCACCCATCCACAGCCCTCGACCTGGTAGCACTCCCGAAGCGACGTTGTGTTCTTTTTGGTCTAACTTATCTGCTCCTGCTTCCTCTACCTATACTCGTACTCATGCCACCTCGCGCGCCCCCCCTCCCGCTGTTTCACCCTCACCCATTTCGAAAACCGGCCTACACTCTTGGGTTATCCTCTCTCTACCCCTCTCATCTCTCTAAACACGGTAAGAAAACCCTCAAGAACAAACCTCTGTCTTCACCCAGAAACCCTATTTGCAGACCACCATAATACCCTAAACTCCTCCATCATCACCAACTACATCTTCTACACTAAACGCACTTCTAAATGGCAAAGCCTTTTTCTCCGTCACCTCCCTATCACTAATTCCCGCAATATCCCTTACGGTGTGAAACTCTCCACGTCTCCCTCACCTTCCTTTCCGGGTGATATCGATATCTCCATCTTTAACCCCTTCGATGCTGATGACGAGCTCAGCTCGTCATCACCCACGGGTGGCGTGTGCTGATGAGGAGCTGAACTCGTCATGTAACGCGGTAATTAGAAAATAGCCGCACAGCGCAAAAATCGCCGCAGCAGCAATGCGGTTAAATCCGGAAACCTTCTTATCCAAGCCTCCGAAAATCACGTACTCATCTTCGAGCTCCACTTCAACTCTCTATCACAATCCCTATCACAATCTGTCCATGCCCCCCTTTCTCCCCTCCTGGTCCCCACCCAACTCACAGCTCCTTCCTCTCCCACCATTACTCCCACCCCCCTCTCCTCCTCTTGATGCGCCATCCCCCTCTCCTACACCCAACCTCATCGCCCCCTCCCAACAACTCCGGACCTCCCACGTCCCTATCAATATCACAAATAACGATCCCCCACCTCTCCTCCCACCTCGATCCCCTCCCTCCATCACACCCTCCCCCTCCCCCAAGCAAGTTGACTTCCCTCAACCTCCACCTACCTGCTACGACAACCCTGTCTCCCTAAACCCTAATATTTCCCCTAACATTTCCCAATCCCCTACTTTCTCCCTATCTTCGAATGTCTCCCAGCCCTCCATTGTCCTTGTCCCCCTCTCTCCATCCTCAACTCTTGCACCCCCCTCCACATCCCTGACTTCCCCTAAATCACCTTTAACTCCTGATTCCATACCTTCTCAGGCATCCTCCTTAAACTCTAATTTACAACTTGTGACCATTCGCTCACCACTTGTCGATCCCCTCCCGATTACTCCACCCGAAGCCTCCTCTATCTTCAACACCTCAGCCTCGCCCCCAGTGTCACCTATTGACCCCCTTTTACCCCCCTTCTCTAACCATGCTCTCTCCTCTACCCTATCGCCTCCCTCCAACTCTACCTCTGACCCCCCGAGCTTGCATTTACCCCCCAATGCCCCCACACATACTCAGGTTCTCTCCCTAACCCCCAATACCCCCACACATACTCTGGTTCTCTCCCTAACCCCTTACTTCCTATGCACACCCACTCCTGCTCCGCCTGACTATCTCCTCTCAACCATTCCCCTCACATCCTCAACCGTATCCAACCCCACATCTACTCCTCCAGTTTCGCCTACCTACCGTCTATCATCCCCCTTTTCTAATAATTTGCTCTCCACCAACACCTTACCTCCAACCAACTCCCACTCTCCCTCTCCCTCCGATGCGCCTCATCGCCCATCCACCCCCAAAGCCCTCCCCCACCTCCTTACTTCCCCCCCATTGACGCCCACCTTCCACCCTCCTTTGTCCCCTCCTTCACCCCACTTTTCCCCATGCACACCACCCCTTACTGACCTTCCACCTCACTCTCTTATCGGTCCTCTTAAAGCTGGTCCTCCTACACCTACCTCCAATATACCCTCCACCTCTATTAACAACCATATTAAAACTGAATTCTCCCCCCACACCTACTACTGATATATCTCCTACCTATATTAATGTTTGACCACCTCACTCTACTCCCCTCCCCCCTCCAGGCTTTCCCCCCATGCTTTCCCCCACCTTGATAACCCGTACCCTACCAATCTCTTTAATTTATCCGATACACTTTACGCCTCAATTCCATCCCAATCACTCCTTAAAGTCGAACTTTTACTCTCATCCCTGGTCTTAGAACTCTCCTCACTCAGAAATGATATCTCTCTCCTCCTTAAAACTCACCTATCTAACTCAGACCACACCTCAATGATGTCTGATTGCGCTGTCCCGTCGCAAGATGACACTCTTTGCAACCCGCCCCCTAACAGACCTCCTATTGTATCGACCCTCACCGACACCCCTCTCCTCCCCAGTAAACCTACTGCCCGAGCTGAGCATAATGATTACCCCTTAAGCACGCCACCCAGCAACTCTAACACCTCCTCTCCGCCTCATCGTGATACTCGCAACTTTACCTCGGGAACCAACTCTTTTATTAACTCACCTGACTCCCCTTCTCCATCCTCGCCTACCATCCCCTGCTCATCCACAATACCTGTTCTCCTAAACACGAACAGACTCCCCCCCAACCAACATCTCCTAGACCCCCCCAACTACTTAGACCTATCCCCCCCCTCCTGCGGTCCCCTCTCCCCTTCGTTGCATGTTGATAAATTGTAGATCCGCCTCCTGCCACGCAACTGAGATTTCAGAAACCATTCTCAATTAAAACATTAACATCGCTTTCCTTACTGAAACCTGCCTCACCGCCCACTCTACCCCTATCCTCGACCTGCTTATCCCTCCAGGTTTCTCTATTATCAGAAAGGAGAGAATCAAACAACTAGGAGGAGGCCTTGCCCTTATCCTTAAGGAGAAACTTGACATAACACCCGTCCTACTCCAAGACCCTTCGTCCTTTGAATACCTTTGCGCCGATCTCTCTTTTCCTGGATTTCCCACTACTCTGCTTCACACCATCTACCACCCCCCAGGAAATTGCCTTCCCTTCACAGAAGAGATGACTGATCTTATTATCCAAGCTTCAATCTCTCACCCCAAAAATCTCTTCCTGGGTGACTACAACATCCACTCGAACAAAAAAGATGACCCTGCGGTCTCTCTTTTCAATGGAACCCTAGACATCACTGACCTGACCCAACTCTGCCTAGCCCCCACTCGCATCAAAGGCGCCACCCTGGATGCTATCCTGACGAACAAGGATTTGGCCTCTTTGTCGAATATAACACCTGTTGATTGGTCTGATCAACACCTCATCCTCTTCACCCTGAACAGCCCCTCCACGCCCCGCCCCTATCAGCACCCTTCCCATAAAACCCACTTGTAACCTTCACCTCATCCCACCCGACGTACTGTAATCTTCAATTAAAACTCGCCTACTCCCCCCCCCCCCTCTTAGCACGAATGATCTCACTAATCATTATAACAATTCCATTCTTGATGCCCTTGACTTAATTGCCCCCATTAAACTCAAAAAACAAAAAAGCATTCCTCCCAAGTCCTGGTTCAACGCTGACCTTAATAACGAAAGACGGACCCTCAGACAATCTGAACGCGCCTAGAGGAATCATCCCTCCTCTGAAAACCTGACCCTACTACGATCCAACAGAGCACATTACAAAAAAACATATCTTTTAACGAAAAAGCCACCTTCCTCCGGTCTCAACTTGATCAGGCCAGAAACCGTCCCATAGAACTGTTTAACATTGTTAAAAAACAAACTTCCTCCGGCCCTCCTAAACTTGCAGCCTCTGTAGATAGATGCGAAGAAATTGCCAGTTTCTTTTCGAACAAAGTCAACTCAATTGAACTATCCTTCTCTTCCCCTACTCTCTGTCTCCAACCTCCCTCCATCCAATCCACCATACCAAATATTCCCAATTCACCTCCTTCCTACTCCCTCCCTCCTCTCTCCTATCACCCTCCCCCGTCCAAATCTCCCTCCCCAGCACTCCCAATTCACTTATTTCCCCCCCCCCCCCCCCGCACCCCGAGTCCACCCAACCCCTCCCTCTCTCACCCTGCCGGACACATCCTCTACCTTTTCCCTTCCTAAAAATAACGCGTCATGGAGTGTATTTAATCCAACCTCTGAAACCACTATCATCAACATCATCTCCAAACTCAAACCATCTCACATTCCAAAGACCCCCTCCCCGCCCTCTTAGTTCAAGAACTCGAATACACCATTGCCCCAATTTGAACCTCTATTATCAACTCCTCTTATGGCTGCGTTCCTGCCTCCCTTCAACTAGGTAAAATCTCTCCTATTCTAAAAAACCCCACTGCCTACCCTAATGATCTGAACAATCTACGCCCTATCTCCAACCTTCCCTTCCTCTCTAAAGCCCTTGAAAAATGGGTTCTGTCTCAGCTAGAAAACCATATCTCCTCCTTCAACCTACTTGACATCTTCCAAACTGGGTTTAGAAAGGGAAGCAGCACAGAAACAGCCATGCTCAATATTACTGATGACATTCATCGCTCTCTTGACAAGGGCGAATCCTCACTGCTAATCCTCCTTGATCTCTCGGCTGCCTATGATACAGTACACCACCCCACCCTGTTGAACACCCTAAATGTTCGCTTTGGTTTGAAAGGTATTGTACTCCAATGGTTCACCTCCTTCCTCCAGAACAGATCTCCACAAATTAAACTCGGCCACTGCCTGTCTAAACCTCAACCTGTCACTCTCAGAGTCCCCCAAGGGTCTATCCTCTCTCCAACCCTTTTCAACCTCTTTATGGAACCCCTCACTCTCATTCTCAAACAAGCCAAAATCAGTTACCACCTACATGCCGATGATACCCAACTATACTACAAGATTAAAACCCACTATGACATCCTTCACCTCAATAACACTCTGTTGAAAGTCCAAGCCTGGTTCCACCTTAATCATCTAAAACTCAATCCTAAAAAAACCGAAATCATCCTTTTCACCCCTAAATTCAACTCCCTACCCATTCAACTCTGGATTAAAGACATCACAGCCCTTAATTGCTCCCTCTCCACCTCCAATACGGTCAAATCCCTGGGTATCAGCATTGATCAGAACCTTACTCTCATCCCCCACATAAAAAATACAGCAAGAAGTGCTCTCTCCACCCTACACCACCTCAAAAAAGTTAAACCTTTCATTCCAGCTGATGATTTCAAAATCGTCGTACAATCTCTTGTCCTATCCAGGATTGACTATGGTAACGCTACTCTGGCCGGCACCCCCAAAGTCCACCTGGCACCAATTAAATCTGTCCTCAACATAGCCGCCAGACTTATCTCTGACTGTTGAAAATTCGACCACATTTCCCCTGTCCTCAAAAACCTGAACTGGCTCCCAATCGAAGGTCGATCCACCTACAAGGTAGCTTGCATTGCACACAAAGCTCTCCACCAAGACACCCACTCTTACCTGTCTAGCAAACTACAAAAAGCAGGGAGCACTAGAGCCCTGAGAAGTACTACCTTCCTTGTCCTTATCCCTCCCAAACTTAAATGCAAAAAGACCCAATCTCGTGCATTCTCTGGTAATGCCCCCACTATCTGGAATGCACTACCCAAAGTCCTTCGCTGCAACCCCTCCTACCCTCTCTTCAAAAGGAGACTCAAAGCTCTTCTCCTCAATAAATACTTGGGCACTTAATTTTCTATCGATCCTGAACTTGCTCATCACCCTTCTATCACTCTCTCTCTGTCACCCTACCTTCTCCGCCCTCCATCTCACCCTCCCCCCACCTCACCCACCTCCTTAGCACTACTTTCAACTCTCCCTGCACTGCCTCTACTCTGCGCTACCAACCCCTGTCACTAACCTACCGCTTTATACTTTTTATTTTCTTTTAATCTCTCCTGCTCATTTCCGATTTTGTGTGTGTATATATATATATATATGAACCGTGAACAAGCAACTTCTGTTGCGAAACGCGTTGGTTTGTGTTGGAGATTGAATGAAAAGAAATAAAATTCACAAACAAGTGGTTCTGTCGGGTATAGACAATTTCTTTGGGGTGGGCTGTAGGCAGCTCCAAAGCACACAAACAAGCAAAAAACTCTCTGATAGTTAAGGTTTTTATATTTTTTTAAAACAGAAAAAAGAAACAATATAATTGGAATTACTTCATTCCACTCTATTACTGTCAATTACTTGGCAATTACGTGAGTAGTGACTGTGGTGATTCAAGTGACCAGTGCAACATATAATAGTGACATTTATTTACAAAAACATTCATTTACAATAAAATCAGGACCGGGGGAGGTTTAAAACGATGTGATTTCTATCGTTTATGCGGCCAGTCTTATATAAGTAAATGTTCCAAGGAAGATAAGTGGTTAGTGTCCATATTCCTGGAGTTAACTTGGCCAAAAGTGAGAGAGCGTCGACGTTTCGACCCAGGTTGCGCTCCAGTTGGTAGTCGCGGCGGGTCTTTAGGTCTTTTAGGAAGTGATGTAACCCAAATGGTTTTTTCCCCTCTTCCTTTCTTTATTTAAAAGCAAACTGTTGTCAAAATACACTAACCTGTGAGCAAGGTCTCCGTAGAGACCGAAACGCGTTAGGTTTTGCTGGATGCTGTAATAAAGAAATTGCAATTTGACTTAAAACCCGGTGTGGTTTTTGAATCCTTCACACGGGAGTGCATGAGGAAAAAACTTCCCTACAGGAAAAGCTGAATTTTTATAATCACAGCGGGTCCTGCTGCGCCTCGCGTGCACCGCCCCAGAGCACCCGGGAGCCTCCGAACTTGGGCCAGATTGAATGGGGATATATATATATATATTGTACTTATTATGTAATTGCTTTGTTCTTGTATCTCACCATGTAAAGCGCTCTGATACTCTCGGGTCCAGCAGCGCTATATAAAACTTTTTAAATAAAATAAATAATGTTGGACCTGGGCCTCTTGGCAGGGTCATCCCTAAACTTTTTGCCTTCCTCCAATACTCTCTCTGACCTATTTTGTTTGGTTTAATGACTCTGGGCACTTTACCACTGCTGACCAGTGCTAAAGTGCATATGCTCTCCCTACTGTAAATTGTACATGCGATTGAAATCCATGATTGGTGCATTGGATTTACTGTTAGTCCCTAGTAACGCGCACTAGAGAGTGCCGGGGCTTGTAGATGCCAATACTGCTGGTGGGCCTGCAGCGCTGGTTGCGCCACCCACCGTAGCAGCCGTAAAGATGTGTCTGGGAACTGCGCCCGCAGAACCCGCGTGCGGTCTCGTACTGTCACGCTAGCTAGGCAAGTGCACCCACTTGCCAGCCCCCGAACCTTCCCTTGACTACATATTAGTCACCCCTATGGTAGGCCTGCGGGCAGGGTGCATTGTAGGTGTGAGGTAGGACAAGCCCTGATGTGTGTGGCATGTCCTAGTAGTGACTTACAACCAAAACCGTAGCTCACTATTGAAGGCTACCTGCTCCATTAGGCCAGACTGAGCTGCTGGAATTATTACACGCTATAATCCCAGCAGGCTCAAGGAGCATGGTAGCGAGTCATGTTTAGTATGCCTGAACTCAGGATGATAAAATATGTCTTGTAGTCAAGCTTTTTTTAGTATCCTGTGTTTGCAAATGCTACTTTTAGAAAGTTAGCATTTGCTTGCCTAACCATTTCAGTCCGCCTCTGCTGATATGTGTATCTGACTGTCTGGGATGTGTGAGTGACAGGGCTGGGGGAATGACAGGTGGTGAATGCGCAGATTACACCTTAGTGGGAGGTAGGAGTGGCTCTTGACTCTGGATCTTGCTGTGCTCTGCCACCACAATGCTGGCTCCACCCTCCTGGGGAGCGACTGATGACTCAGCCGACACCTGGCCCAGGAAGGGCGAAGCCCCATCAACAAGGTACTCTGGCTACCCCTGTCCGCACAATGCTGGCTCCACCTCCTGTGGGGCGTCTGATGCGCCTGCCCCTCACACTGAAAGCAGAAGCCGGAGTACACCCGCGGGAGTACTCAAGGACTGAAAGTGGCTATGCAAAGGCCCCCCTGGCCTGCGAGAACAAAAGAAATGCCCTATAAAAGGAGGAGCCCTGCTCCTTGAAAGTTAGATCCGGTTTGGGCTACAGAAGGAACTCTGCCCGACGAGAAGGACCGTGAAGGACAAGGAAGGGTGCTGTCTCTTGCCTGTGTCTGGTGCCTTGCTGCCGAAGGAGAGGAGAAAGGAAAGACTACGAGAAGACTTTTGCTTTACAAGACTTTGTGCCAAACTCTGCTGAGAGATCTCCAAGGGCTTGCTGTGAACTTGCCCCCTGACCAGCGCCCCAGGACCAGTGGGCGCTACACCCGGAAGAAAGCGACTGTGTGTGCTGCTTATCACTGCAGTACCAACGGAGGAATCTCCTCCAAGGCAACGACATCCACCTGACCACCGTGACCGGGGCCCAAAGCAACAGCGAAAGCAAAGTGAGGTCCAGCCGCCGCTGGCCCGAACACCGTGACCGCAACTGCACCGGGAGCCCGAGAGCAAAGCGACGGAGGACCCGTCCGGTCCGAGCTCTCGAGTTGACTGCGCCACGAGCAGCCAATCCACTTGCAAAGACGGACAGTTGCCCTGTGAGAGTCCACTGGGTCGGTATCCTGCCCGACAGCTCAGCTGTGAGCGCACAGCTGCACCGGCATTTGGCTGGGTACGTCCTGCACTTGGGGACCGTACTGCCACTTGCCGCCACCACACGGCCGCCGCCTCCAGGGTCGGAGCGAACGACGAGGAAAGGACCCTGCCGCCACAGAGCACCGCTGCCCCGGATGACCCGTGACCTGCTCGGCTGAGAGCCGCAACGAACAGCGACCCCGGGAAGGCAACGCGACGTGGGACAGCTCCCCTGGAAGCCGCCCGCTCCACAAGAACTTTGTTGAACCGGCCTGAAGGCCTTAAAGAACGCTTATTGCTAGAAAGAACTGTGGCAACTTGAACTAAGTAATTTGGAACCGATATTTGAAAGTTCGTTAACTGTATTCATAAGCCTGCTTAAAATCTATATAAAGATATATATTTTTACAGAATACAGTTTGGTCTCATTGTGTGGTGGGTTGGTTGTGGGGGTGTAATATTGCAAGTGTTTAACCCTATGTGCCCCAAAGATTAGCCTACGACTGCTTAAGCCACACTACCTAGAGGGTAAGCAGAAGTTGTCTGGAAGGTAACCCTCAGCCCTGACGAGGAAGAGAGAGTCCCTGCTTGTCCCTAGTGTTGCACTGCGCCAACTAGAGCCTCCCCCTTCCTACAAATAAATTACCTCATAAAAACGGGGCAGACCTAAAACGAAGAAAAAGTAGTCCCCTTTGCTGAAACAATACCAAAACGCCCAGTTTCTCCAGATCGGTGCCTCTCCCAAGCCTCAGGAGAGTTTGGTGGCACCGACGGAGAGGTAGGAAAAAGAGAATAGGTCCTTTTAACAAGCAGTAGCAGCAAAGAGAAAAAGAGAATAGGTCCTTTTAACAAGCAGTAGCCGCTAGCCTCTATCTAGAGTTACTCAGAGGGCTTTCTTAGGAGTATCAGTGGACTGATGATTGTATAGACTGTTGATTAACTATACACAGTAGAAGAGCCAATACAACCGGTTCTTGACATGGATAGACACCATTGTTTATCTTTGAACTTAATAATTTTAAAGATGGATTGTGTGCGTTTTCGATAAAAGATAGGCATTTGTGTGATGCAGGTCGAATGGGTGTTTGCCAGAGACCAGGGGGTGCTCTATCACTGAGTCTACTGGTGGGCAAGGATGACTAATATAACAGGGAATGAGGATAGATATCTTTGGACTCTACTGAAGTAGTGGATATTTGATGTCTCCCCCTGTTTGCATCTACTTGTTCCACAGAGCGGGGCCTCGTATACCTGAGCACGGTCCTGGTGAGGTGAGGTCCGGTCCCCTGTCATTCTGGGTGAGAAAAAATGTATTGATTCATTTATTAGACATAAGATATTATGGAAGCACATTTGTTTTGGGGCTATTGTAACACATTGTATTAATAGGAGAATTATTCTTACAACAAATTGTTATTGATATCCACTGACTTGGAAGAATAGTACAAAACTGTTGGTACAGGTTGTATCATTTTCAACCTTTATTATTTGTAACTTTTTCACACTTTTGTTTGGTGCACTATTTAGTACACAAATAGCCTTACAGTAGCAACAAGTAAAGAGCAGTGGCCCTGATGAAAGCCTAGGGACGTTCAGCCCGGTAGGCAGAAACATGTTGGCCCATATCGTGACAGATATTTGATTCATACTGTCGTTTGTGCTGTTCCTGTTTTTTAATTAGGGGATGTGCCTTGTTTTTCATTAAAATAATTTGTTTGAGACATATCACCCTATTTTAAATCGCCACTTCTGGTTAGTTGCACTGTGTTTTCACTATTTTTCTCTACCATCAATAATTGGCTATCAGTTGGAGGTTAATAGTTAACTGTGGACCAGATCCAGTATCAACAACTCACTGTGTGGCATGAGGTCTCGATGATCAAAGGACCTGCCAGTTTACAAGTTGGATGGCCAAATGATATGACTGATTACCTGGTCTGTTTGATGGTTATCCACTATGAGGTGATCTGGATCTTGTCGACCAGTTTTTGAAATAGTTCCACATTATGTGTTCTTAGTCCACTCCTCTTGTGTTTCTCCATTTTCTTGCTCTTTGCAATTTGTTAAACTGTGACTGTAGCACCCACTGACATAGTGCTATTAATGTCAGTTAGGCCAGAAGAATTGGCTTATATAGACCGATTTGGTTCCTTGTGTTCACAACAATTTTATGCCAACCAATATAAAGTATTGGGTAGGCTCCAAGATTGTAAAAAGAAAAAAAAGTCTCAAAGAAACAGGCATGTGCTGTCTTTGCGAACCCTTAGAAAAACCTTACTACTTGTCTTGCAGTCCATAAAAGGGTCCTGCCCCCAACAATCATCCAGGGTTGGACTGGACTACATGGTTGTCTGTCAATCCCCAAAGGACTAGCCTAACAGGTCACTGGGTGTTTTTTTCTTTTTACTGTTTGTGGGCCTATTTTATAGTATGTTGGGCTGGTTTATTATTTGATTTACATGAAATTACAACAAACAATGCCTGCAGCAAACACAAATGCATGCTGTCTCCCACATCTTGCGAAACATCTCTAGCACTTGTTCAGAGCTGCCCCAATTAGCCGAATGTGAGCGACATTTGGTTTATTTTATTTGTTAGTGGGAGGCACTTTTATTTTACTGCCCATGCCTATTTTCTCTCCCAGACCGACCTTACCTCTATTCTGTTGTTTTTTAGTGTGCCTTGCAGACTTATTTGAAACTACTGCTTACTTTTGGTAGTCTTGGGACCCTATTGGTACTTCTGGGAGGCCACCCTAAATTTCCTACTGGGCTCATGGGTAAGAACAGCTTATGACGGTCAAACCCCAACTTGTTTCCGGCTTCTAATTATCACCCCTTCTCAGTGGATGGAAGGGAGGAGGTAATGATGTAACTCTTCTTTTTGCCTGGACATTAACAAATAGACAAATTTACCTTTAGTTAAACTATAGATTAAGAAAATAAATGAAAGAACAAAAGCTTGCAGACCCCCCCAGGGTCCTATCCCAGATTCCAAGGGTGGAAAGACCCAGGATCCTATTATCCCAAGTCCAAAGAGCAGAAAAAAACACGTAAGAGATAATTAAACTTAATAAGACATTACATATTTGAAGTATGAGTGCTTGAGAAAAAGTCACAGAAAATGAATCAGTTAAAACAAAATCAGGTTGCTTTAGTTTGCCCTCAGCCTGATTCCGAACCTAAGATGGGGACGGCGAAGAGAGAAGGCGCAAAACAACCACGAAGCACTTCAAAAATATTGAGGAGTTAAGAGGATTGAAAGCGAGGGGGTGCGATCGGAATCACTGGCGGGAAGGGTGAGAACCGAAGCCAACAGCAGCTGGCTTGAAAGCTCTCATTGCATGGACAGAGGGGAGAGATCAGGAGAAAAGGGACCTGGGGCATTGCTAGAGGTGGGCAGGACACTTGAAGCTGGAACCAAGGGCCTGGCTCAGTTCAAGGTACTTTGGACCTTGGGCCCAAAACAAGGCAAGCTGTAGCGTCTGCCTGCCACCCACGTTCTACCATAATGCACCAGCAATTGAATACCACAGCATTAACCTTTGGTGTTGAGAAGGTGAGAAAGATGTAGCTATCTGGCGTGTGAACTGCATAATGTGAAACCAGAAAACTTGGGATCAATCCTGGATTCCATGCTTGACCAAATTGTGTGAACCTAGGCAAATATTTAATTTTACGGAGACTCCTTTTTCTCTGTTATCTCAGGTGAGAGTACATTCCAATATATGAGTTAAAGGGTGTACAGTGTACACCAGGGGTACTCATAGTACGGCCCGCGGGCCAGTGGCGGCCCGGCAAGCCTTCCCTGGCGGCCCGCGTACCCCCGAGACATCATACCTGTGTTTCCCGAGTTTTTTTTTTTAAAGTGTCTGCAGCAGCGAGAGAGACTCTTGCTGCTTTGTGGGGGCTGCCAGCGGGCGATCCTAGGAATGGCAGAATAAAGCTGCAGGGGCCTAAGAAGAGGTGAAATACAAAGGCATCATTAACATGCAAATGGTCTTTTAATGACCTGTGAAGTGCTCGGGTGCAGCTGTGAGTGTGTGTGTGCCCCGGCTGGCGCACAGGCAGGGTGAGGTGACAGAGGGAGTGGGAGGGAAAGCAAGGGGGACGGAGAGGGAGAGAGAGAGAGTGAGAGTGAGTGAGTGAGTGAGAGGGAGTGAGTGAGTGAGAGGGAGTGAGTGAGTGAGAGGGAGTGAGGGAGAGGGAGTGAGGGAGAGGGAGTGAGTGACTGAGAGGGAGTGAGAGAGAATGAGTAAATGAGTGAGCGAGTGAGTGGGAGTGAGCGAGTGAGTGGGAGCGAGTGAGTGGGAGTGAGTGAGTGGGAGTGAGTGAGTGGGAGTGAGTGGGAGTGAGTGAGTGGGAGTGAGTGAGTGGGAGTGAGTGAGTGGGAGTGAGTGAGTGAGTGGGAGTGAGTGAGTGAGTGGGAGTGAGTGAGTGAGTGAGTGGGAGTGAGTGAGTGGGAGTGAGTGAGTGGGAGTGAGTGAGTGGGAGTGAGTGAGTGGGAGTGAGTGAGTGGGAGTGAGTGAGTGGGAGTGAGTGAGTGGGAGTGAGTGAGAGGGATGAAGTGAGTGAGAGGGAGTGAGTGAGAGGGAGTGAGTGAGCAGGAGTGAGTGAGAGGGATGAAGTGAGTGAGAGGGATGAAGTGAGTGAGAGGGATGAAGTGAGTGAGAGGGATGAAGTGAGTGAGAGGGATGAAGTGAGTGAGAGGGATGAAGTGAGTGAGAGGGATGAAGTGAGTGAGAGGGATGAAGTGAGTGAGAGGAATGAAGTGAGTGAGAGGGATGAAGTGAGTGAGAGGGATGAAGTGAGTGAGAGGGATGAAGTGAGTGAGAGGGAGAGAGTGAGAGGGAGAGAGTGAGAGGGAGAGAGTGAGAGGGAGAGAGTGAGAGGGAGAGAGGGAGAGGGAGAGAGGGAGAGAGGGAGAGAGTGAGAGGGAGAGAGGGAGAGGGAGAGGGAGAGGGAGAGGGAGAGGGAGAGAGTGAGAGGGAGTGAGTGGGAGGGAGTGAGTGAGAGGGAGGGAGTGAATGAGTGAGTGAGAGGGAGTGAGTGAGTGAGAGGGAGGGAGTGAGTGAGTGAGAGGGAGGGAGTGAGTGAGTGGGAGGGAGTGAGTGAGTGAGAGGGAGGGAGTGAATGAGAGGGAGGGAGTGAATGAGAGAGAGTGAGTGAGAGGGATGGAGTGAATGAGAGGGAGTGAGTGAGTGAGAGGGAGTGAGAGGGAGGGAGTGAATGAGAGTGAGTGAGTGAGAGAGAGTGAGTGTGTGAGAGGGAGGGAGTGAATGAGAGAGAGTGAGTGAGTGAGAGGGAGGGAGTGAATGAGAGGGAGTGAGTGAGTGAGAGGGAGGGAGGGAGTGAGTGAGAGGGAGGGAGTGGGAAGGAGCGAGTGAGAGGGAGGGAGTGAGCGAGTGAGAGAGAGGGAGAGAGAGGGAGGGAGTGAGTGAGACGGAGAGGGAGTGAGACGGACAGGGAGGGAGAGGGAGTGAGATGGAGACAGACAGAGAGGGAGGGAAAGGGAGGGAGTGAGAGGGAGGGAAAGGGAAGGAGACGGAGACGGAGAGGGAGGGAAAGGGAGGGAAAGGAAGGGAAATGGAGGGAGAGGGAGGGAAAGGGAGTGAAAGGGGGTGAGACAGAGAGTGAGTGAGAGGGAGGGAAAGGGAGGGGGACGGAGAGGGAGGGAGTGAGAGGGAGGGAGTGAGAGGGAGGGAGTGGGAGGGAGTGAGAGAGAGGGAGTGAGAGAGAGGGAGTGAGAGAGAGGGAGTGAGAGAGAGGGAGTGAGAGAGAGGGAGTGAGAGGGAGGGAGTGAGAGAGAGGGAGTGAGACAGTCAGAGTGAGACAGAGGAAGACAGGAGAGAGGGAGAGAGAGCTAGAGAGAAGGAGGGAGACCGAGAGAGATGTGTGTATACCGGGACGGCTCAATGGACAAAGGCGTCCGCTGCAGGGACCTATGATCAACATCATGGTCAGTTTTATGTTGTTGCTCTAGCCCCTCCCCCACTGCCCCTGCCCCCCCACCGATGCGGCCCTCGGACACAAACCAAACTGTAAATTTGGCCCCCGAGAGAAAGTTTGTGAGTACCCATGGTGTACACTGTACAAAAATAATGTGATGTATTAAGGTGAAACGCGTCTGCATGTTAAAGAAATACCTTTTTTTAATTTTTAAAGATACTATCATATTTCACATAATGTTTGATGCAGGATTTAGATCGCAACTATTTTGAGGGCTTGGCGTCTGCATTGGTTCTTAGAGCCCAGCAAAGGTTTGGCTCGACTCTGGGTCGGCTCTCCCTGTTAATATACTGGCCCACCCACCTCTGGGAATGGACATTTCTGTGGGGGGAGAGGGGCTTTCATCAGGTCAGATTCATCAATGAAAACAGACCAGGCTGATATTTGTCAGCATCAGATAGAACCACTCTCACATGCCTCCTCTTTGGTCTATTTGTAAACGATTTTTCTCTGTGTTTTTACAGGTTTTTTCAATAGGAAATGCTCAGTTATGAAAGCAAAGGTTTTGCTCTTGTACTGAATTTTGATTTTGTTTCACTTCTCGTGAATGTTTTTGAGAGGAGAAGGATTTATGTCCTTTCTTTTCTCCTTTAAAATAATCTGTTTATAGGATTACTGATCAGAGAGGAGAGCATGAACCAGACAAGGAACATCGAAATTCAAAAGTCTAAAGATATCTGTTCCGGTTGTTTGAATTGCTTTCAGATTAAGATGTTGCACATTTTAAATCCTGTAGGGCACTTGCCATGTGTGCCCTGGTGTATAGATCGACATGATACATTGCTGGCCTCAGCAGAAAGTATCTCTTTTGTTTTCATTGTGCAAGACAAAAAGGTTCAGCAGATGTAAGGAGTCCGCTGAAAACCTGTTTCACTGATTCACTGAGGCGTGCTTCACAGCAGCACTGGCTCTTACGGTTCCACATACCTCAGCATTAATATTGCTGGAAGACACCTCATCCAAGGTACGAAGAAGAAGAATAACTGGCCCCACCTCCCAAGTCTCTGGAAAAGCTGTTCATGGAGGACAAATTCTGTGTGAACATTATCTCTTTCCCCATAAGCCTTTTTTGCACTGAGATATAAACTTCATCATCCCCTTCTAATTGCAGTACTCCTGGAAGTTCTGTTATTTGTCTACCTAAATAGTTTCAGAAGTCGGATCTCTGGGGCATATTTCTGTAAGTTTTCTCCTGGTGTGCAACTCAGTCCTTGAAGAAGTCCCTCATGTCCTATGGAATAATGTCTCAAAATGTATTGTAGCATTCTCTTTGGTGACAGCCTGACATGTGGTTGGGAATAGTGGTTCTGTGTTCCAAGGTACTCCATATCAATCTGATGGACGGTGACATTGGTTCTTATCTACTTACGTTAGGGTTTGTTTTTCGATTTCCTTCTGACTGCACAATTTCCTGGAAATGTCCTCCACTGCCATTCATGCAGAGTTAAACAGTACTGGTGTTGGCGTAAAGTTAAAGACAACGAAGAAGGGTGGGGCAACCTATGTTGCCCTAAATCCACTCGCACAGCAACATCTAGCCGCTTTTGGTTTCATTTAAACGCTACTGCATTTTCCCATTTTTTGGCCATTGCTTAATCCGTATTTTTAGACCTTCAATATTTATTTGTGACTGTATTTAATTCCAACTCCAATCCACACACGGGGATCATTCTGCTGTTTTCCTAGGTTTCTAATGTCCAGACAATGCACTCCGGGCCTCATGTACCAAACATGATCTATGCAGAAGTTCGTCCAAAGCAATGTTTATTAAAAAATCCAATGCATTTCGGGCACCGTACTGCCCTTCGTCAGGGAACACTACAGATAAAAAATGAAAAACATCATATGTACACATTATACATTATCCGATCATGAATATAAACAGTCATCATATTTACACATTGAATTACCCATCCCCTCAACAGAGAGATTTGGGTTGATTCACACCTCTTACCACAAATTGATGACATTCTTTCCAAATTTGCTGATGCAAAGTATTTTTCAAAGATCGATTTAGCATCGGCATACCATCAGTTCGAGCTTGATGCTAGTTCAAAACATTTGACTGCCTTTGTGTCACCAGTTGGTACTTTCCAGTTCAAAAGAATGCCGTTTGGGCTAGCCTCTGCGGCTTCAGTTTTTCAGCACATTATGGAAAAAGTTTTGGAGGATGTTCCCAATACGGTTGTTTTACAGGATGACATTTTGATGGCACGGAAAACTATGGATGAACATGACAGAAATGTCTATTGTTTTGAAAAGTTTGAAAATCTAAAGGTATTGTGGCAAACAAGCTCAAGTGTGTTTTTGGTGTGGAATCAATTGAATATTTGGGTCATTGTATTTCGGGGAAAGGTATTATGCCAAGAGAGGGTCTCATTCAAGCTATTTCCGATGCTCCGTGTCCCATTTCTAAAGAGCAGGTTTCTTCATTCTTGGGTTTGTGTGAATTTTATACCAAATGTATTCAAAATTTTGCGGCAAAGGCTGTTCACATAAGAGTTGCTAAAAAAAAGGACAGTTTTTGTGTGGAGTGAAGAATGTCAACAGGAATTAGGTTCTTGTAAGATTCTTACTCCTTTTGATTCTTCTATTGAATGTATTGTATCTGTGGACTCCAGCATTGATGGTCTTGGAGGAATGATTTCTCAAGTCAAACAGAGAAAGGAGTATACTGTGGGTTTTGCTTCTCGTGCTTTGCGACCTAGTGAAAAAACGACTCTGTTATAGAGAGAGAGTTGCTTGCGTGTTGTTCGGCTGTAGAGCATTTTAAGTGTTTTCTGTGGGGAAAATCTTTCAAGCTTTCACTGATCACAAACCCCTTATTCCTATTCTGGAGGGAAAAATTGTTAAAGATCATACCCCCAGAATTGCAAGACTTAGTTCGAAGTTGTTGCAATATAATTTTCAGGTTGGTCACATACCAGGGGGGAAAAATATGAGGGCTGACTATTTATCTAGATCTCCTTTGCCAACAAGGAATGGGGAATGTGATAATGAGATTGAAGATGAATGTCTCATTGCAGCTGTTGATGCTTGTCATTTGGGCTGTTTCTTAGAACTAGATTGGTTGAATGGCAGCAAACTGATGTTTTGCTTAAAAAAGTGAAAGAGTTTATTGTGTCAGGGTGGCCAAAAGAAAAACATCTTGATGTTGATCTGCATCCTTTTGCTAAAATTGCTGACGAGCTTCCGCTGGAGGGTGAGGGTATGATTATGCGTGGTGACAAATGTATTCCTCCAGAGTCACTTAAAAGTCAAATCATTTGCTATGGTCACGAAGGTCATCTTGGACAAACCAACACGAAAAAGAGAATACGTGCAGTTTATTGGTGGCCTTCTATGGATCGCCAAATAAATGATGTTGTGAAAGGGTGTACCACATGTTGCACCAGTGATAAAGTCATAAAAATAATTTCACCACCTTTACAGTGTGTTCTAGAGTTTATAAGATACCTCTAAAAGTTGTGTTGCAGTTGGGTCTCAATTCAGAGAAAAATCTTCAGATTCAAAGCAATGAAGATAACAATAATTCCATGATTTATGTCCCTCCACGTAAAACTAGCAGGATTAGTGTCCCGCCAGATCGTTTAAATTTGTAATTTTCTTTGATCTTATAGGGTTTATCAACAAGTGTATCACCTGTTCTCAGGTGTGGTAATCTTTGTTTTTGGTTTTCCATTGTTTTCTTGTTTCTTTTATGTCTCTTTTTATTTATTCCCTCTCTTTCCTTTGTCTTTCATTCAAGTTGTAATTATTGAAAGATAGGAGATGTTGTAATAGTCTATCTTTAGCTCTATAGCCATGTTTCATGTATTAGCTACTTATGATGTCATTGTCATAGTAATAGAACTCTGCAGTTTGAATCCCAGGGAGACTGGTGTCAGTTCCTGGAAGCCGTGGAGACATACAGTCAATAAAGTCTATGTTCCTGTATTCATTTGTGTAGAGTGACTACTTCAGTTCCCCTCTCCCATCTAGGAGATGGCAGCATTGCACACATGCTGTCTTGGGACAACAACCTCTTCTCCATCTTGTACTCTGGTTCAGTTTATTGGCTTCCAAAATGGAACCTGCAAGCCTGTATCACTTGTGCATGGCACACGATCAATACTAACAAGCAGAAATACCATGCACAGGATGTTGGCGTTGAGTATCCCAAGTTCATTGCGAGAAGCAGCACCTAGGTGAATGGGTCTGTAAGCACACTCTCATGACTCACTTGTAAAAAGGCCTGTCCGTGTATTTTACCAAGCATGGTATATGGCGCCACCATGTTCCTGACATCAAACCCGCAACAAGGAGGGTACAAACCGTCACTCTGAGGGTGCAACCCCCCTGTTCAGGACAAGATCCCGAACCTGTCATCATCAAAGACCAGGCTTAGGCCATCACGCACACACAGGATTTATATGACATGACTAAAACTCAAAAACCAGGAACACAGGTATATGGAGGGTCAGGCACTCCGGGAAGGGGGGGTAATGAGATGGCCCAGAGCCCACTGTAAGTATTACTCTTGTATACAATAGCTCTTTTGATACCTTACAGCTAAAGCCGTCTGTAGGCAAGACTTAAAAAGCAATACATTGAATGTCACGTGCCTGTCTTGTGACAAAAGGCACATTTGTCACCCATGGAAACATACAAATACTTGTTTTTTTCAGTACCAATCAGTTAATTGACCGACGTTCATAACCCTGTGAACTCTCTGGCCTCAACATAATAAGGGGAGCTAAATTATTATTCAGAGTCCCAATGGTATATTCACTGAGGTAGATGTGTTTTTTACGTTAAGGTTTATGTAGTATTTTCCTTTCTGTGACTTGAGGGTTTTTGTGGGCAGGGAGGGAACCAGTTAAGTTTAAAAGGTGATGCTGTCATTGAACAATTGGCTACTTGCTCTATTGAGAACTTAGATCCCGGTAGAAGAGCGAATTTCTATATGGAGTATGCTAATCGATAAATCGTTACACTATTAATCTCATTGCAGCGCAAACCTGCGACCTTGTTAGGTATTCGACAAGAGTGCAAGCTCGTCTTGCTCCTACTGATTAGTGCTTTGGTTTGTGGAAGCATGGCCTCCTCTGGACTGGTTGGAAATTAGCAATTAAAAGAAAATCTAACTTTTTAAGTACAAACATGATAATATTTGGGAAATAATTAGTTTGCTATTATTTATTTTTCCGGCTTTCAGCAAAACTGTTTCTTGGCTTCTCTTACAATTTCGGTTATACTTCGTGTTCAAAGACCTTGTCAATCATTCCAATAATCCCCCCATCCATATTACTATCTACTAGCCCATTATTCTGTGGCAATATTACACAAATGACTTGGGAATGTTTTAGTTAAATTCAGTAACATTGCATACAATAACAATATTTAATGTCTGTAAGAAAATGGCTATTGACCTTGTTGTAGAAGAATCTGGGTGATAAACACCACGTTGTAAACTGAGAGAGTAACTATCTTTTTCTGCGGAAATGTAACTTAATATTAAAACAACTGTGTATCCTATAATATTAATGATGACATATTTCTATTTCCTTAGGCTCTGGACGTGGATCGAACTGTACTTCATAAAATGAAAAAGTCTGTGAAATCAATACATTCCTCTGGTCTTGGTAAGAACATCTTTATCTTGTGTATGTGTATTGTAGGCTTGCAGGTAAAACTTGTTATGAAGGACAGCTTTTCCTCTCAAAGTATCAGATATTTGTACAGTTATATTACTATCATCTTATGTGTGTCAGACTGTGAAGACTGCTCAATGCTTTTAAGTGTGAGGAAAAAGTGGGAACTCTCAGGAAAGGTGGTGTATGTAATTAAGACTGTGGAATAATGCATGTGGACTGGAACGTTGAAAGTGATAAATTGATGAATAAAATATGCTTTTTTTATTGTTTGTTAAATTCGTGTATTGCTTTTGGCGCCTTTTACAAACAAAACGGGAGCAGTGAAAATACGAAAATCACAGTATGAATGGGAACTTTGATAGTATATAAACTATATTACTGATGAATTTTATGTTGTACTTTTATGGATGTTTTTACAATCCGAATAAAGATCATTTGACTTGACTTGACTTGAGAGTATATAAAGAAATCAGATACATGGACATTGGCTGAGCATTAAATACATTAAGGTTTAAGGTGGGGCAAATGCACTTGAAGGTCAGAGTTATATTTCAAGTCCTCTTCCTGTATGGATTTAGGTGGCTGATGTGGAACAAGGCAGCAAAGCCTCTGCTGTTGGAAACAGAGTCTTCAAGCCATCCATTGGTTCATCAAAGGTTTTGCATTTAGGATATCCGTAACAGTTCATAGAACGTGTTCATCAAAGGACAAGATTTAAGTCAGTGAGGGTGTTGGAGAAACAAGTCCACAAGACTGACTGGACAAGTATATGCTCAATACGAGTATGTCACAAGTACAGAGGTAAAATAGAACATGGACCTGCAAATAATCAGGAGGGTTTAGAAGTATTTGGGATATGCAAGTTATTTGGAAATAAGAGCATTATGAACATAAAGCTCCTCAGTTACGATGTCATGCACCCTTCACACCACAAAGGTAGAAATGGCATGGAATGGAAACAAGTAATTGAGGACAGTGCTAAAAAGAAGTCAGCGGGATAAGGTAGTCATCTATGTTCAGTCTTCTGCCGTTGGTTCTTTTTTATGTACCCCAAGATGCTTGGAGGGTAGCCTAGAGTTGTCCTGTGGCATTATTTGTAAATACAGAGGCAACCATGTGGTGGACTGAATGAAGGACTGTTGACAAATTTATTTAGCCATTTGTAAAAGATGGAGAGAAAAGAAGACCAGAAGATCTGTAAGCGTTTCCAGATGGAACAGAAGTCCAACTTTCATTGAGCTAACAGTTGGGCGTGTCACCCTGTCGCTGCTTTATGTGCCTTAGGAAACAGATGCAGTGGTAGACTCTAGGGCAGAGCTTTCCAAACTGTGTGTCCCGACACAGTACTGTGTCCCCTGCAAGTGATGGGTGTGTTGCGGGATGACACTACCGGTATAAAGGGCACTTGGCAATTAAGAGGTATTCCTTTGAAAGAGTGTCTCGGAGTCAGCCGCAGAAGCGCGGACTCCAAGACACTCTGCTCTATGGGGGCCGGGCGATTCACAACAAAGACCCATTAAAAAGTAAATGGTCTTTTGAAGACCAGCAAAGTACTCGGGTGCGGCTGTTTGTGTGCCCTGTAAGCTGGGAAGAGGTGACAGAGGGTGACAGGCAGAGGGAGGGAGACAGAGGGATATAGAGGGAGGAAGACAGAGAAGTAGACAAGAGAGAGGGAGACAGACAGAGTGAGGGAGAGTGAGGGAGAGTGAGGGAGAGTGAGGGAGAGTGAGGGGGAGAGGGAGAGAGGGAGAGGGAGAGGGAGAGGGAGAGAGAGGGAGGGAGAAAGAGGGAGGGAGACAGAGGGAGACAGACGAGAGGGAGACAGACGAGAGGGAGACAGACAGAGAGAGAGGGTGACAGAGAGAGAGGGAGGGAGGGAGGGAGAGAGGGAGGGACGGAGAGAGGGAGGGAGAGAGAGAGGGAGACAGGGAGGGAGGGAGAAAGAGGGAGAGAGACAGACGAGAGGGATACAAGGGAGACAGACCAGAGGGAGACAGACGAGAGGGAGGGAGACAGACGAGAGGGAGGGAGACAGACGAGAGGGAGGGAGACAGACGAGAGGGAGGGAGACAGACGAGAGGGAGGGAGACAGACGAGAGGGAGGGAGACAGACGAGAGGGAGGGAGACAGACGAGAGGGAGGGAGACAGACGAGAGGGAGGGAGACAGACGAGAGGGAGGGAGACAGACGAGAGGGAGGGAGACAGAAAGGGAGAGAGAGGGAGAGGGAGAGAGAGGGAGGGAGGGAGAGAGAGGGAGAGAGAGGGAGAGAGAGAGAGAGAGGGAGGAAGAGAGAGGGAGGGAGGGAGATGGAGAGAGAGAGAGACAGTGAGAGAGAGAGACAGAGAGAGAGAGGGAGACAGCGAGAGAGAGAGAGGGAGACAGCGAGAGAGGGAGGGAGACAGCGACATCGAGAGAGAGAGAGAGAGAGAGAGAGACAGAGAGAGGGAGGGAGACAGTGACATCGAGAGAGAGAGAGGGAGACAGGGAGGGAGACAGACAGACAGACAGACAGAGACAGGGACAGGGACAGACAAAGACAAAAAGACAGCGACTGGGACAGACAGACAGACAGAGACGGAGAAGGAGACAGAGGGAGAGAGACTGGGACAGACAGTGAGAGACAGAGACAAATAGAGGCAGAGACAGGTACAGGGGCAGACAGACGGAGGCAAAGACAGAGAAGGAGACGGAGGGAGGGAGACAGGCACAGACCGAGACAGTAAGAGACAGATACAAATAGAGGCAGGGACAGGGGCAGACAGACAGAGGCAAAGACAGACAAAGACAGAGTGAGGGAGACAGGGACAGACAGAGACACATAGAGGCAGAGACAGGGACAGGGGCAGACAGACCTAGGCAAAGACATACAAAGACAGAGAAGGAGACAGAGAGAGGGAGACAGGGACAGACAGAAAGAGGCAGAGACAGGGACAGGCAGAGACTGAGACAGACAGAGAGGGAGATGGAGAGGGAGACAGAGGGAGGGAGAGAGAGGGAGGGAGACAGAGGGAGGGAGACAGGCAGAGGGAGACAGGCAGAGGGAGGCAGGCAGAGGGAGGCAGGCAGAGGGAGGCAGGCAGAGGGAGACAGGCAGAGGGAGACAGGCAGAGGGAGGCAGGCAGAGGGAGACAGACAGGCGGAGGGAGACGGACAGGCGGAGGGAGACAGACAGGCGGAGGGAGACAGACAGGCGGAGGGAGACAGACAGGGGGAGGGAGACAGACAGGGGGAGGGAGACAGACAGGGGGAGGGAGACAGACAGGGGGAGGGAGACAGACAGGGGGAGGGAGACAGACAGGGGAGGGAGACAAACAGGGGGAGGGAGACAGACAGGGGGAGGGAGACGGAAAGGGGGAGGGAGACAGAGGGAGGGAGAGGAAGGGAGACAGAGGGAGGGAGAGGAAGGGAGACAGAGGGAGGGAGAGGAAGGGAGACAGAGGGAGGGAGAGGAAGGGAGACAGAGGCAGAGACAGACAGGGGGAGGGAGACAGACAGGGGGAGGGAGACAGACAGGGGGAGGGAGACAGAAAGGGGGAGGGAGACAGAGGGAGGGAGAGGAAGGGAGACAGAGGGAGGGAGAGGAAGGGAGACAGAGGGAGGGAGAGGAAGGGAGACAGAGGGAGGGAGAGGAAGGGAGACAGCGGGAGGGAGAGGAAGGGAGACGGAGGGAGGGAGAGGAAGGGAGACGGAGGGAGGGAGAGGAAGGGAGACCGAGGGAGGGAGACAGACAGAGGAACAGAGACAGAGGAACAGAGACAGAGGGAGGGAGGGAGACGGAGAGCGGGAGACGGAGAGCGGGAGACGGAGAGCGGGAGACGGAGAGCGGGAGACGGAGAGCGGGAGACGGAGAGCGGGAGACGGAGAGCGGGAGACGGAGAGCGGGAGACGGAGAGCGGGAGACGGAGAGCGGGAGACGGAGAGCGGGAGACAGACGGAGAGAGACAGTTAGAGAGAGAGAAAGGGAGACAGACGGAGTGAGTGAGAACTCCCCAAGCTCCTCTTAGGTGTTTCGGGCTCGCTATTCTACGCTCGCTCACTACACTGCCTTACCGTGACCCAAAATGATGCATCTCCAAAAAGTGTGTCCCCAACATGAAAAGTTTGGAAAGCTGTGCTCTAGGGACTGCCTGACCACACTAGGTTGTATGGTGTCCCCAGTACTAGTCTTTATGACCTGGAGCTCTTTGGCCATCCCAATATATGTTTGAATCCCTGCAATCATCCACGCTTTTGAATTTGACCAAATGAATACAGTGAAGTTCCGTACTAACTTACACATGTTGTTCAGCACCAAGAAGCAATTTAGTTCTTGATGTGTTCCTTATGAATGATTAATAGTACAGTTATGACCCATACTTTCGTACATATTTGGCATAGATAGTATAGGTAATGCTTATGTATCATATATATTTAAAAGAGATGCTATTTTGTCCCTACCTAAAGACACGTTGCAACATATCTTTTATCGGTTTCGGCTGCCCCTATTCCTTACACGTTTTAAGTACATTTTACATTGAAATCGTTTCGCTTTTCTGGGAATCATCTTCGCATTAGTGTGAATTTGTTTCCTTTGCTGCAAATGTGACAGCATCCAGCTTTGATGTCTCTGACTGTCAAGATACCACCTCTAAAACACAACATATTGTCATTCAAGTGCGATTACCACAATCGCTGTTAGTTCCATGCATTAATAGCAACAGAATGTGTGTTAATTAAGTGCACCATCTCACACGTTATCCCTCATTTCAAACTCTGAATCTCAGAATTGATGGGAACACGTCCGTTAAAAGCAATAGGTGCATTAGTTTATATTTTTATGACCGTTTTACTGCATGATAAATACCGGTTAGTTAATACGCTCGACAGCTCTGCCTTAGTACTCCAAAACCTGTTCAACGGCTATCGGCCGGCGTCCATGAAGGGCTGTTTCCACTGGCTTCTTCTGCTCTGCTACAAAGGAGTTTATCCCAGAGCACAAAGGAAGAGCGCCTATATCATAAAACATGACAAGCAACCTTCATCCGGCAGCCGGCTCAAAACAGCCTTTGCAGGCAAGGTTTGGGCGTAGCCAGCGAGCACGAACAATCCACTCTCAAACGACCTGCAAAGAGACTCGTCTAGTCCTTGAAATCGGAAAGTAGAGCTACAGTTCTACAAATAAAAGGCCATTATCCAGACTAAATGGGGCATCATGAGCATTCATGCCATTGAAGAATAACAAAGCAGAGAAAACACAGGCCACAACAAAAGTAAAACTATTTATATTTTTCATTCTTTTTTGGGTAAAAAAGAAATGATACCCGTTCATGTTGAATTAAACCGCATAGGAGGCATTGCACATTTGCCATTGTGTATTTTAATTCCTGTCTTGTTCATCAGTGCTCTGGCTGAATGTCGCTTCGAGGATTTCCATTCCAGTACCTAATTTAGCAGACCGAGCAGCAGAGGCCTCTTTAAAATAAATATTAACTAGGGACTACTAACTGATTTTGAGTAAATTGCAACATGAAACCCCTCTGATATAAATCCATCATTTAGTTTGTACAAAAAGATTGTCCAGTAAAGCACCTGCCATATTTTGTAGAAGACACAATCATTTGGCTCCTGAATGCCAGTAGATGGTATCATCAGCCTTCATCTTGGTTTAGGCTCACTTTGGTCATGACAACAATGAGCCGCATGTAGATGTCACCTCTGTGTGTAGTCAGTCCCATTTCCCGCAAATGAGACACGCCTGTTTGCTTACAGAAATCCTCCAGCCTTGGCCCTCTACTTCTGAGACTCTTACCTTTCAGTGAGGGACTAGTAGATCCAATTTTGGAAGCTTAGTCTCAGCCCTTTTTGAGCCTCTGCTGTTGACTTCCCCGTTGCCCGGCACCACATACCAGCACCTGGATTACCCAAAGTTTCTAGCATAGCCTTTTACACCCAAAAGCCTGGTGGACAACCTTTATACCATTACTTCTACTCCTCCAGACAGTAAATCGAAGTGGATTGATGTCATGGGCTAGGACGTTTTCTGTTTGGGTATCTTAGTTCTGCTTTCCTTCAGTGTGTTTAGGCCCTCTGTTGCCACAGCTTTTTGAAGTTTGCACTCTGATGGTGTCACTGGGGGAACTCTGTTTGTCATTTATACAAACAGTTCAGGATGGACAGAACATGGCTAAGCAGATCTTGTGTTTTGACATGAATTCCACAGAGTTGACGGCCTATGCAAAGGGAGCCACTATTATCACCTACAAACACATCTCAATGCTCTGTACAAGATTCTGGGAGCTGTCCAAGCTTCTTTGATAGACTGGCCCTTTGACGGTGCTCAGCTCTTTTATGAAAAAGCTGATTCTGCCTTGGAGAAATTTAAGAGCAAGTTTGTAACGAGGCATTCTCCAAGCCTGCCCTGCCCAGTGCATCAGGTCCAACAGTAATATTAGAAATATTTAGGTTATTCCAGGGGCATCACCTTTAGTCAACTGCAAATACTGTAGCCTATCCTACAAGCAAATTTTCAAGCTAGTCTTGATCATCTTTGGAGTACAAAATGGCTGGACTGCTGTACAATTTGAGGTTCTTCATCAACGAGACAAATTCTCACCTCCAACTTGCAAAGAGGCTACCCTTCTTTGGACCAATCTTGTACAGTGTTGCCCTGCAGCCATTCCAGCTCCTGCAGTGAGTCCTGGACATTCAAGCTATGTTCCTGATGTTTTGGATGAGAGATGTTTCCCCCAGCCGTGACAGTTTTAAGGCTGCTAGGCCTGTTAGCCTTCTGCATCCTGCTGGTACTCTTTGCTCTACCTGTTCAGTAGAACCTATGCCTGCAGTTGGTTCTCTCAAAATTTGAAGTTCCTGACGGACAAGATCCTTGTTTTGGAAGAGGCCACTTAGGACTTCCAGTGATGGATGTTAGACACCAATATGACAGGTGGCAGGCAGTTCTGCTCCCCTCCACTAGTGGCCACAGTGGTAGTAGATGCACTGTCCTTTGGTTGGGAAGGTCACCTGGATGAAGTTGAAATCTAGGGTCTCTGGCCTCTGTTGGAGGAGCTGGTGGCTACTCTGTGTACCAGTAGATTCGTCAATACACATGATCCTCCTTGTTCTATGAAGTGGAGTGTAAAGAAATACTATCCCATGACAGATTCACTCACTGTCTGTGATCACATAAGTCTCGTCTGTTACATTTAATTAAGTAACTGAGGGCATGGAAAAAGGAAGTAAATCTCAACCGCGTACAGGGGTGCACCCAATGTGTGGCGCTGTGTTTTCTAGTCCAGGACAAGACAGTCTGCAATAGAAAGCAATGGGCCCACCTAACGGCGCACGGGAGCTATTTGCAAATCTTTTGCACATCATGCCTGCTACCTTGGAGGATTTAATAAGTGAGAAATTAACACGTAGGGGGGGGATTAGCCACCAGTAAGAGTGGTTCAGCATGGAGTAATTTATTATTTTCAAACATGATACAGGGTAAAACGATTTTCATAGATTTGAATGACCAGGCTAAAGAAAAGAGGCCTACTGATATCAAATGTGACAAGAAGTGTTTTTGACACTTGCGAAATGGCTTGCTATTCTTTCAGTCGCACCTACCAGTTTTGGGCAAGTTGTCTGGTTGCGAAAGACCTGTTATGAACTTACAGCGGGCTTACAGTCTGCCCATTGCTTCCCATTGGTTGACGTTAACATCACTTATTTGCTTGGTTCTTATTCAATGGCATGCTTTCTTCTTCTTATGTTGTCCCTCTCTCGGAGGGTAGCCTCTTTATGATACTTTTGATTGGCTGACTTGTATACTTAATCTGATGACATCTTGTGAACGACATCTTTCTTTTTCAATCAATGCTCTATGAGAGTGCAAGTGTTTTTTTTTTAGCTTTCTCCATTGTAGTCTGCTTCCTCCATCAAGTACTTGCACTCCCCAGTGTGATGCTGCTCTCCCCACTTCTTAGACCTTGTATGTAAAATGCATAGTAAGAGGGATATTTTTGCTGGGGTATGGCTGAAGAGCAGACTTTAACCGCATCGCTGCGGCGGCTTTTCCCGCTGTGTGCGGCATATTTACAAAAGCCGCATTACATGACGAGCTCAGCTCGTCATCAGCACACGGCAGGTAAGCCTCATGACGAGCTGAGCTAGTCATCAGCAGGGAGGGGGTTAAGAGTTGTCTTTTCTATCTCCATGCCACATATTGCATGACATTTCTCCTGGAGGCCCATTAATTTGCTCCATGGGCTAATTCGAAGCACCAAATGGTGGAATCCTGTGGAAAGTAAATTAGGCCCTGGCAACTGTCTCCCTTACTGACGTTTCATTATTCTTTTTAAAATCTAGAGATTAAAGTATTTGAAAAATAAATCATGTCTCTTATAAAGATTGAAGACACATAATTCAATGTGCAATATTGAGTAACCATAATATGTTTGCTTTTCTCCAGTTGTTTTCCCTTTACTTTTTTTAAACAATATGTTAATCATTGGCTAAGCCAATAGCTCGGCACTAGCATTATATAGGCTGGACCTATTAACTTTGTAAATGCTTGTTTTGCATGGATGTACTGATATGGGCTTAACCAGACAATGTAATATTAATGCTTTTGAAATTCCAAAACAAGAAAGTAAATCTCCCAGATCACAGAAACCAGCAGATATTATCAGACCTGTTTAGAAACAGCGTAAATATCAAGCACTTGCCACCTGCTGCTTGCAGTCAGCATTTGTTTTAAAAACGTGGTTATTTTTATCACTTGTGGATCGACAGGGCTTACTTTCAGAAGCATAAAAGTGTTTCATCTCCCAGTGGCCATAAGCTCTTATTCTAATGTCCATTGCAGATCTGTACAGCAGGTACACAACTAACTGAGCTAATCTACCACCTTGTGAAAGTATTTATAAATTTGTTCCTAACTAGTATGGAAGACCACTGGAAATATTTAAATATCATTACTGTTTGTTATGTTATCAGAAGCTTGTAAAGCGCACGGTCACCAAAGGTTTCATGGCGATAATGCTGTATGTTTGCGTAGCGTGCAGGATGGTAGTTAGCTTGTTTAAACATCCAGGTTTTCAAGGCCTTTCTAAAGCGCAATAGGTTGTCGCAGCTCCTGATTGACAATGGAAGAGAATTCCAGCATTTGGGGGCTAAGTAGGAGAACCTGCCACCTCCCTGTCTCTTGAGTTTGATGGCTGGGGTTGACAGTAGGTGTAGGTGAGAGGAGCGTTTATATAGCAAACTGACATATTTTGACACTGGTATTAATGCTAGTCATTTCTATAGTAGCATTAATCATAGAAAATGGAGATCGTGGTCAAACATTTTACCTTCTGACTTTGGTCCATTAAGACCCAATTCACCACCCGAATACACTTCTAACACCCCCTGTGAAAAAGTGAACTATTAGTTGATAGGTTCTGAGACCCCATCAAGTAATATTCAACAATTTGCTTTAAGGTACAGTTATGTCTCAATAAGTATAACTTTAGCTCAACCCTTGGTAGCTTGGCAAAGAGCAGTCATGCTTAATGTAGGTGAAAAACATGTAGAGAGCATTTAACAACACCATAGCGGTCCAGTATGAGGAAAATAGGATTCCTATGGGTGAGTTTGAGGCTCCCTACAAACTGGCAACTTTTATCCGTAATGGTGACCGATGCATCTCTTCCAAGAAAGGCTTCACTGGGGTTGGCTTAGTCCTGTGGAAATGCTGTCAAAGCCTCTGGTTCTTTTGGAGTTCTAGGCTCTTCTGATGCAGTTATCTTTGGCACAGTCCTCCTTGGTGTCAGCCATGACTTCGGGGGTACTATCTGAGTCAAGGACTCAGTCTAAGCATGCATAAGGGGAGTCCCAGGCGAGTCCAGTTGCGACTTGTCAACTTCTGTGCGGAGCTTCTGGCTAGAACTCCATTGGCACTGCAGAGCCTCATAGAGGTGTATACATGCTTTATGGCTAGCCTGAATTTATACGTTAATGAATCGAAAACATTTGTTCTGATTTTTTTTTTTAAACATTTTTTATTGGGGTTTTACAGTACAGATTTCCATTTGAGACATCAGCTATAATACAGTTTAACAAACATTTATGAGTATTTGAGCATCATCTATAGTTACAAAGTTTGCAATGCCATCTTTTGTCTAGCCCACTAAATATGTCATCTTACAATAGTCCAGATATCATCTGCTGGCTAGTCTTGCTGTATGGTAATATAGTCTGCTGTGTCTAGTCCCGGGAGTTACTTGGTGGTGAAAGTTGGTATATCGCCCTCTCCTCCATTCTTGTATGTTGTCCCCGTTATGGTACCTGACCATCTGCTCTGTTAGGTTAAGTCGGCCTCAGAACTGCCGAGGGGGAACTAAAACTGTGAACTGTGGGGAGGAAAGTGGGAGGGGGGGGGAAATCCATAAAGCGGACAGGGTGTTCAGTTATGTTGGCGGATGAGTTGATTGGCTACAAATTAGTTGGTCTATATTGCGGAGTAAGTGGGGGGAGAAAGCTCGGCTGTGGGGATGGGCAATAACCCTACGAATACTTTCCAGACAGGCCCGTCCGTCCCACGTACCTTGACGTTACGCAGTGTTAGCTGGTGTCTGCGCCACGGGAGACAGGGAGGGGGATTTTGGGATGCGAGCTGCGAGGCTTCAGGTGTTTCTCCTACTGTTGTCTCATGGTTAAATTAAATTAACAACTGTGCCCATTCCATGGATACTGGTTGTTTACGTGCACCCTTCACTTCCTCCTTCCTCAGCGTCTCGTCCTCTGCTGCCCCCCTATTTGTTCATTGCGCCCACCCAAGCCGCCACTGGGGGCCCTGTCACGGAACTTTTGTTCTGATTGCAGGACCTGGTCTCAAGAAACCCCCAAGCTTCTCCATAGGGAATAGAACAGTAGAAGTGGTGGACTGATTAAACTATTTACAAGTACTATTTGATTATAAACTAAATTGGAAGGATATGGTGATTAATAGAGCCAATCTCATGGAAAAAGCATTGCAGCAATTTTAGATTCTCCAGAAAACTAGATTCATCCTGGAAATGTTAAAAATCTCTCTAGCTGAAGCCAAATCTGTTGCCACATAAGGAGCAAATATCTGAGGTATGGTGAATGTTGTAGCAATCCAGCGTGTGGATGATGCCTTTTGTAAAACACTTCTATCTGCCCTCCACGCTTGCTTGTTGTGGCATTCACTATGGAAACAGGATAGTGTCAGACTCCACCAATCAGTGTTAAGGGACACCCTAAAAATGTAATATGCTCTCTGAATCCCATCGCTGAGGTACGTAGAGTCTACCCTGTCATCACTGGGGCTGCACGATTTGTATGATACCCCATCCATTTGTGCTAGTTGTAGTAAATTCCAAGGCTCGAAATGAGAGTGGGTGCAAATAAAGCCATAAGCACATTAATTTTATACCAGACGCTACCTCCTGTAAATTTGGGTGCGATATCTTATCTGTCCTTCCTTCAAAACTCACAGCATCCATTTGTTTTGACATGCTTTCGTCTAAACTTTATTCCACTTATGATTGGTTACCCTGAAAACACATATGCATTTACTGGCACACGCATCAAAGCTTTTTGCGATCGCAAACAGTGCGATTAGCAAAAAGCGTCCGTTTGCGATTGTAAAATTAACTTTTTCGATGCATCAAGGGTCAAGGCCCTCGCAATTTGAGAATTCGCAATTAATTGCGAGTTCTCAAATTGCGATTGCATTTAAGGAATCGCAAATGGAGATTCCTTAAATGCAATGCATTAAGGTAAAAAAATTATCGATTTTGCTAATAGGAGTAGCAAATTACTATAAAGTTAAACTTCATGGTAATTTGTAAAAACTTTGAAAAATGCACTTTTGTGCATTTTTCAAAGTTTCATATTGCGCACACACATGCCCTTAGGGCATGTGTGTGTGCGCAACATATGTGCACAGATCAATTTCTGGGGTGCAACAGAGTGTCCTTTTGACACCCTTGCACCCTGAAATTGCATGTGCAATTTGCAAGGACCTATTGGTACTCGCAAATTGCTCATGCAATTTCCCATTCATTCCTATGGGCCTGTAGGCCCATAGGAATGAATGGGAAGCCATTCCTTATTTGCGAGTAGCAATTTGCGAGTCGCAAATAAGGAATGTGTAGGAATCGCTATTTTTATAGCGATTCCTACATGCATAGGCTTTTGCGAATCCTTAATTGCGATTCCTTAATTATCGCAATTAAGGACTCGCAAAATCCTACCTTGATGCATGTGCGTGTGAATCAGTTGTTCCCCTGCCCTTGTGAAGGAAAATCTATCCAGTCTAGTATGCCTTTTGTATTCTTTGGCGCTTGAAATAGCTTAGGGAGAAAGAAAGAAATAATTTGTCTTTTACGAAAACATGCTTTAAGACAGTATTTACCAGCTTTATATTTCATTCAGCAATTCACAGATCTTTATGTATGCAATATTATTGCCTCCTTTCTCTGGGCAAATTTAAAATGTTGTCGAGTTTTATAGTCGCTGTGACTGTGATTTGGGTAGTGTTTATTTTTACCCATTTTATTAATCTAAAATGTAAAAAAGCTTGGCTTATAATTGACAACTTTTAGGCAAGATATAGGGGAGGGTATAAATGTAGGTCGTTCTGGTACCCCTAAGTTATTATTTGTTGCAATGGATTTTATCTGTATTCTCGTAATTATAGTGGTAAAATCATGGCCGGGTTTTAGAAACACTCAAGCGTCAAACAGTTAAGTGTATTTGTTGTACTTTTATGTGTTTTAATTGATGTGAAATAACGTTTTCTGACTGACTGCCTGATCAACTGGTCAGGTCTCCATATTCAGTTTTCGCTCTAGTTTTCCCAGCTTTTATTCTATTGGGCAAGGGAAATAGTACACTCTAATGCCAACTATGAGCCCTGGGGTTGGTGGGCAACTTGTGAGGGTCAAGACTCCATCTCCAAGCATGCATAAACAGAGACATTATTATTATTATTATTATTATTATTATTAATAATCTGGTTTTGTAGAGCGCAAACAACCCGGAGGCCTCGTAGCGCTAAGTACCGTCATACTAAAAGGGAAGAGATTAGATGAACAGATACGTTTTCAGATCCTTCCGAAATTTTAAAAGGCTAGGTTCACTGCGAAGGGAGGTGGGCAGAGAGTTCCATTCCTTCGCGGCATTCCAGGAGAAGGAGCGTCCGCCCCATCTGGTCCGTCTGATTTTGCTGACAGTAGCCAGAAAGGCAGTGCTGGATCTTAGGGATCTGTGAGGAAGATAGGGTTTTGCCAAGGAACAGATCATAGTGGGGGCATTCTTCCACATAGCGTTGTGCATAAAGCAAAGAGATTTAAATAGCACTCTGGCCTTAACAGGGAGCCAGTGCAGTTTCCTCAGGGCAGTGGTGGCTGACTCTCGTTTGTTGAGGCCCAACAGGAGGCGGGCTGCAGCGTTCTGGGTCACCTGTAGCTTTTTGATTGTAAATGCGGGGGCACCTAGATATAACGAGTTCCCGTAATCCAGACGGGACAGGATAATGGCTTGAACCATTATTCTGCGGGCTTCAAAAGGGAGAAGAGGCAGCACTTTTCTCAGCATACGCATTAGCCCAAAGCATGTGGCAGAAAGAGTGGTAGCCTGCTGCATAAAGCTGAGGTTGGAGTCCAGCCAGATGCCTAAGCTCTTTATGTGGCACTTTGGTTGGGGTATGGGCCCCATGCACGGTGGCCAATCTGACAGAGGGCTGGGAATGGTTGAATTGCCCAGCACCATGAGCTCGGTTTTCTCGCCATTTAATTTTAAATGCGAGATGGCCATCCACTGAGCCACCGCTACCAAACAGTTACTTAAGTTGGACGGGGAAGAGTCTGCCTGCTTCATAGATACGACTAATTGTGTGACATGACAAGTCTTTGGTTGAGGACCAGCTGGGTACCTGCAAAGCATCTTCATTTAGCCTTTTGTGGTCCTGTGGCTTAACGGAGTGCTAGCACACTAGCCCCAGGAATCACTCGGAAATCTTTTGGCAGTGGGGGGCGTGATTCATCCTCCATGGTCTCCCTTCATGCATTCATCAACAGACTCAATCCTCTGTGTGAAATCCTGGGGTGCAGCAGGTGCAATCCTTCTTGTTGCAGCCTCTCTTTGTGCAGCCCAGCGACTCAACAGGAGCAGTCCTCTCTTGGCAGGATTGACAATTGTATCCTTTGCCTAAGCTTGTGGGAGAGGAGGACTCGCTAGTCAATAAGGCTACCACTGCTTTGGCAATCCCACCCGCCTTGTGACTACTACCTGGGAAGTGTGCCAGCAACCTATTCCAGAGCACACTGTTCTGCCCTTTACCAACATAGCCAGACCCTTCTTTCCCCGGTTGGAGCTCCCTATCCCACCTCCAATGTGTGACTACATGGGGACTACATTAACCCCTTCAGGATAACTCCTAATCTAATTAAAATGCAACCAGACTGACTGGCCAACAAAGGAAAAGAGGCAGGCACGGGCTGGGTGACATCTGTTCCTGCAGAAGCAACCTGCCTTTGAACTGTAATTAGCCCACTGACCCCCTCTCTAGTCATCCTGCTACAGGAGAGGAACACTCCTTCCAGCAGATGGCTCTTTTGGTCGTAGTCCCTGAGAACGCTTGACGTCTAATTACAGGGCAGTCCAGGCAGCTGTAAATTGTGGTACCAATTAGAAAAGACTACTAGTAGCATTTTAGGCAACTTTGAAAAGTAAAATTTGTAAAGCTATTTTTTGTAAATAGTTGTGTTAAATCAGACTATGGCAATAGGTTGAGTTCAATGTAATGAATAATTTGACACTTTGAACCAGCCTTCTTACTGGTTCCATTGGGGAGTTACATTTATTAGAGTTAATAAAAGTCTTCCAGTGTTTTCCAATGGGTCTACCAGCATTCCGATAGGGAAAATCGACTTAGGCGAGTCCCACTACCAGGACATGTAAAACACACTTTATACATGGCTGGCTATTTATATACATTCTTCCTATCCTCTGGACACTTAGGGAGGGCATTAGGGGGTGACTTATAAGTTGTACATAGGGAGGTTTGGGCCCGCACAAATGGTCAATTTGACAGGTCGAATTTGAAAGTGCTTCCACTGTCATGTTTTCATTTGCCACTACAGTGCTGCTCATTTAAGTGCACTTTCTTCTACTAGTGACACTTTAACCTACAGTCCCTTTCTTTTACTTTCTTTCTTTCGCAACCTAACAGGTATCCTGGCGCTGTATTACTCATGGGTGAAAAGAAAGAAGGTGCCATATAATATGTAACTGTTCTGTATTATCGTAATATGTTAAAATCTTGAACTGCGCTCTAGCTGTTAGGAAAAAGCCAAGTTTTAAGACCTTTCCTGAAGTGTATTAGATCAGTAGAAAATCTCAGGGTGGCTGGGAATTCATTCCACAATTTGGCTGCTTCAATCGTGAACGCTCGTCCCCTTAGTCTGGTTTTTCTAAATCTGCTCAAAATGGCCTACTTGGTTGAGGACGAGCATAAGCTCCTGTCAGGGTCATGCCATTTTAGTCTCTTCTTCTACAGGGGGATTGGTCTGGTCCCATGAAGGGCTTTAAAAACAATGCAGAGAGATGTAAATATTACTCTTTGCTTTAGTGGTAACCAGTGTAACTCTTTCTAGGACCAGGATGCAGAGAACCTATTCAGCCATTTAAGAACAATTTGGCTGCCACTTCTTGAACTCTCTGGAGTCACTTGATTAGATAGTTCAGTGCTTTTAACAGTATGGCATTGCAATAATCCAATCTACTCCGAAACACACTACATACCAACAGTGCCCTAGAAGAAGTAGGGAGTAATAAGAGACTGTTAAAAAGTGCTTTGATTAAGGAAAAACAAGTCCCCGTTGTCTTGTTAACATGAGCTTCCAGACTAAGCTTCCTATTAAAAGCCCTTGGTACTTTGAGTACCATATACTTGGAACTTCCAGGTAAGTTAAACTTTCCAATTGTGATTTCCAATTGTGATATCTTGTTACTTACGATCTATGCTGCAGAACAGGCCTACCACCAAATATTTACCTTTTTAGTCCACTAAGCCACCTTAACATACAGGTCCTAGGTACTCTGAGTACCTTTTTCTAGGAACTTGCTCGTAAATTAACCTTACCAATCAGGGATTAGCCAAGTTGCTCCCACTTTTTCACACTTTTAGGGGTCAGACCACATGCATTGGGCCCTGGACGTAAGCACCCCAATGTTTAGAGTCATTATTACAGTACCAAAAGTTATCAAAAAGCGTGAGTGAACCTGCTAAACCATATTTCCCTACAGCCATCAGGACCTCAGTGATGTATTGTATAGCTCTTTGGAGGAATATTACACCTTGTCCATACCTGTTCAAATTCTCATCACTCGCAGGGGAAAGTTGGAAAGAAAATGCAAATTAGCTCTCATGAACTTTAGGCAAGAAAAAGGTAACTTTCTAAAAGTTACTTTTCCTTAATATTTATTAAAAACACAACTACCATTTAATTAGATTTTTTTTAAACTTTGTAAGTACTTTTAAAGTGTCTTTGGATTATTGCAATACATTTATCTCATTCACTGACTCGCAACCTATTTCAGGCTATGTTGTCTGGTCTGTAATATGAGGTCGCTTTCGAGGTCTCCCACCTGTGTATGTAAGGGAGATAACCTTCTCCGCCACCTTGCACCAGTCCTTGTCCTTCTTCCATTCTGCTAGAGTTGATGTGGTCGATTCCCCCTCCCTCCCCCCCGCCCCCCCCCCCCCAATTTCCGGGCTATATTGCGCTTGGTGATCATCATCCCCATGGTCTGTGGCGTCCCATATATGAAAAGGCACCATTTAGGCAAGGGTTGCAAATCTACCCCTTGCACTTCTCGCAAGCACTGTATCACAGTTTCCCAATAGATTTCAATCTCTGGGGAGCCCCATAGTACATATAAGAAAGATCCCACCTAACCACATCCTCTACGACACCTGGAGTCTACTACTCCTCCCATCTGCAATGCAGGACAGATATGACCCGTGCAATACCCTTAATTGAATTAATCGGAGTTTTGACTAAATGGCTGATTCTTTCGGTGAGGCCGTGGCCCCCAGCCAGCCATCATCCTCTAATACTCCTAAGTCTGTTTGCCAGCTTTTTCGAAGTTTCCACAGGGGATCAGGAGAGTTATTAATCAGTTTTTGGTAGGTAAAGAATATTGTTTTACTGTCCATGCAGTCTGGTAATAGTGGGGTTGACTCAGGTAGCACAGTTCCTCGTGGTATGCCCGCTCCTAAAGTCTGTCTAATCTGTGTGTGGAATGACGTATTCTCGTTGCAATTCTATGAATGGGACAACGTCTTCTCCGGACCACAGGTCCTTCATGGCAGAAATACCTATCTGATCCCATCTCTGAAAGCTGAACTGTTAAGCAGTGTTCGTAGTACCTCCGTGTTCTACAATGGTGTCGCCTGTTATGTTTAAGAACCATCCCAATCTCCTGTGTACCTGGTGCGATATTGCAACAGTGTGGTATATGGGTTCTACAGTGCGTTGATGTTTGGGATTGGTATAGAGTGCTCAAGTGGAACCCCCCTGCCAGAGTATATATCTATGCATCCGATATGCAGGTTCATTTTGGGGGGATGGACCCAGTGATTGATTACCACCAATTGTGATGCCTAGTAATATGCTTGGATGTTAGGTAGCGCTATGCCATCATCGTCCCACCTCTCACTAGTTGCTATGGTGAAGTAGTGTGGCTCACTGGTTAGAGGCGGCAGACCCGAGAGCAGAGGACGGCCCGGGACCAGGGTTCGATTCCCGGCGCGGCAGGTTTCTGGACCAGGGTCAGCGGACTCGATAATTCTCTCGCCTCGGTGCCCACTCTGCTCAGAGATCACACTCAGCAACTCTGGGCATTAGCTTGCCTCATCTTCACTAACGGCCCCACCAGACCGCCGGGGATGCCTGGTCTCACCCTGGAGATACCCATTAAGGGGCCATCTCTCAGGGAAGCCAGGAAGGGTTTCGCAGCGGTCGAAGCGCCTTGGGACCCTCCGGGTAAGTAGTGCGCTATATAAATGCCTATACATACATACATACATACATCCTCTGAGGTTTTCTATCCCAGAGGAGGGTTCTGATCTCACTGTCTATTACTCGAAAGTAGGATTCTTGTACCCGGTATAGCGTATTTTGCAGCACTTAGAGGAATCTCAGTAATGCCATAATTTTGAAAAGAGCAGTGCGCCCCAGCAAAGAGAGGGTTAATGATCTCCAATGTATGATGTCTACTTGAAGTAGTCGCAATGGAATGAGTAGATTCTGCTCGTAAAAGAGCACATGGTAAGTGGTCACGCATATGAAAATGTACTTAAAGCCTTCAGTTACAAACGCTGCTGCTCAATGTACCGGCAGTACTGGGCCCGTCACCCCTTAGTACATAAATAATCGAGTTGTACCAGTTGGCTGTATATCTGAAGTATTGTCTGAAGTTTGTTAAGATATTAAGAACTCTGTGTATGGAGGGATGTGGCATATAATAACATGTCGTCAGCGTAGAGAGATATCCTGTCTTTCCATTCGGCAGTCCATCAAAATCCCCGAATGATTGGATCCCCCTAACCCATCTCGCTAATGGCACAAGGATTAATGTGAAGATTAGAGGCGATAGGGGGCTGCCTTGTATTGTAAACCTTTGGAGGGGGAAGTAACATGAAACTCACCCATTCACCACCACCTGTGACGATGTGTGTATATAACAGTCTGATCCATGTCAAAAATGTGTGACCCAATCCCAGTCTCTCCTGGACTGCAAATAAATAAGGCCATTCAATGGTGTTGAAGGCCTTTTGGGTGTCTAGAAACAATATTGCCATATCTTCACTGATTGTGTCTCTTACCAATGACAGTGTAGCCGACGTAAGTTGAGTGCAGTGTTTTGCCCCGGAATGAATCCGGATTGATCAGGGTGTACTAATGTTGTTATAATGGATTTAATTGAATTTTTAGTAACAAGGTAGCTCCAATCCCAAGCTACACTCTTAGGATAGCATTCTGCACTCTGGTTTTCTACATTGGATATCTAGGCCTGCAACAGTGAAAAATAGCTTTTAGGTGTTAATCACTATATGTACATTATAACATTCAATTTCTACATGTTCTTTTTTTAAATGCCATGTACTATGCTTTTTGGGCTACAAGGCCTACATGTGGGCAACTTATTAATATTTAAAAGGGAGGTTTTAACCTGTCAAGCTGGTTTATTTTGACCATTAAATCATAGTGTTTACACTGCTACTGTCAGGCTACAATAGCCAACCTGAAGCCATGTTTCCACTACCACTGTAATGGATGGCACAATAGGAGCTGTAGTCCACTAGGGGCATTTAACTTTCAAGCTTAGGTACATTTAGTTCGATATACTAGAGACTTATAGGGAAGTTAAATATACCAATTAGGAGCATGCTTATTTGACGGTGTTTAAATGGGTAGCACAGCCACTTTATGACTGGTTAGCAGGGGTAAAGTGCACAGAGCTCTAAAGCCAGCAAAAATATAGGTTCCAGGAAAAGACGGAAAAATACGGGATGACAACGTAGAAAAGGCAAATTTCCTACACAGGTTTTCTCCAGCCAAGAGCTAGGTTAGACCAACCATTTTCTGGGCTGCTCGTAAGGAGGACTGAAGTCTGATCTACTGTGATCAAAATCACACATAGGCGGCCAACCACTGTGCCTTCCCGTTAGAAATGAAACCAGTGAACAACACTTTCACTGGAATAACATAATAAAAACGTACCTCATTTCTGTAACCTAGAAAAGAGTAGGAATGTACCTGCACGGGCATGATCCCAATTTTCAACAGACACTCAAGGGTTTCAACAAATAGGTACTCTAAATAATGGAGGAGCAGGAGATTTGAATCTGCGCAGCAGAGTCTTACCTCTCTGTGTTAAAAAATAAACGTCTGTTCTCGTGCACTGCAGAAAAGCTTTGCATAATGCTAAGCTGCTTTATACCTTTTACTCCGGCCCATCCACTTATCCTGAAGTACGGATAATCTTGATAAATGAGACCATGGGAGAGGGGACAGAACAGATTATTATTCCCTGCACGGTTAACAGCTTGCTGACTCTAAAGCAGAACACATGGGACTGTAAAACAATTGTCAATAGCCTAGCTCAGCTAGAGGAGCCCTCCGAATGCAATCTCAAGAGATCAACAGCAAACATACCAAGTTAACAATAATGAAAGAAATGAAATTTGTGCAGATACAGAGCAGCATCTCTGTGAGGCCAGAATCCGAAATGTGACAAACACGAAGTAACATAAGAGACAGCAGTGACTGGCTTATACTTCTGACACTTTGTAGTAAGAGTTTTGATCTGCTCTGCTCACAGTGGTTAGTATTCGAGTCGATACATTGGTAGAGGGCTAGTATACCAATTGGTGTATTGATGATTGTTAGTATTCATAGCATAACATTCTATGTGATCTTAAGGCAGTTTTCAGCATAATTAGCACCTCTATATAGAGGGAAAGTATGTTTACTCTCAATACAGATATGTCTTTCAGTATTAGATTAAGCTCTTCAAGTTTAAAGCATAACATGTCCAAAACTGTGGTTTAAATCTAAATGCCGCTTGATGAGCATCATATTCCCTCCCATGTTGGCCATAGCTTTTTCCCTGTATCAGAAGGCTATTTGTAAAAGGTGTAAAGTAGGAGTGTGCAAATGTTCTATTAACCAAACAAAGCGGTGTGTAAATTCTGATTATTGTCCTATTCATAGCTAGCATGGGTATCCGATGTTGTTATGTTTAGGCCCTGGTGTCGTTTTTTTTACTGCTTTCCTACTGACTTTCAAACTGTGTGGGTGTTGGTAACCTGTTTTTTCTCATAATATCTTAAACGGGGTTCCCTATTATATTAAAAGACCGCTGCAGGAAGAATTGCAAACTACTCTTTGTAATCTTTTTAAAAAAAATGTTTTTGTTTTATTGAGTTTCTCATAAAAGAAAATTTAAAAGCAAAGGAAACAATCAGTGCAAAGAAAATGCAGAGTACGTCTCTATAGGAATATTGCTCCCTTACATCCAGCACACGTCATAATCGTTGAATCACTACAATACAATTACATGTAGGTCTTAGGAGGCATAAAGAACATACATTTAGTATGATATGATGATGAATCGAGGACGTTTCCCAATTTCTCTGTGAAAACAGGAGAGTATAAATCTTCACAATTGGCTATCACTATCCATACATGGTATAAACCTTACATTTAGAAATCTCACTCCTGCGAGCCCTCCCCTGAGCGAGCGTCACCATTCACATTGAAGTTATTCAGTACCAACTCCTAGGTCATAATTTTATCTTCAGCTTTCTCATCCTACTGGTTGTAATCTTACTATATAGGAGAGTTGTGAGCAGTTCAGAAGAGAAACATGTTGCAAATTAGCACATCACTGCTGCAAACAAGTGTCCCATTTCGTAAGTTATACCCTTTTCTCATTGTGTATTTTTGTTGTGCATTGCCTAATACTTGATCCACAATCACTATTGAATTATATGAACCTTATTATACTTTCCCATGTGATTGTTTAATTTGTTGTTTAGTTGGCATTCTCAAAAAGACATGACTTATTCTTTCGTGTGTCATCAGTAGCACAGACGAGGTCAGTGATTAGAACTTGAAATTATGTGAAAAGTGTGGTGTTTGGGAGGGATGCTTTGAGGTTACAAAAAAACTCAGTCAAGACTGGATGGAATTCTGTTGTGACAACAAAAAGGACAGTAGTCATTTGGTTCCACACTAGTAAACTAGAAATATAAAGCACAACCAAGGGATTTGAGTGAAAGTTTGATGTAAAAGGACCGGGTGCTGTAAACATACTACTGAAATGTTTTTGTTAAATTCATGTATTTTGGGTCTAAAGCAAAACTATGAAGCTGTAGAAGCTACACAATGACTTCTGACACCATGAAAGGTATTCGGTAGCTCTGCAGATGTTTGGAGAAATCGTGTCCTATGGATTAGAACCCTAATTAGTACCAGATCCTAAAAGCAAGATTAATAATGGTCATAATAGTTTTAAAAAAGATTACAGTTGGCCACATCAGAAACTACTTGCACACACTGTTGCAGACCACCCCGGTGCAACCATGCAACAGCACTACATCCTCATCTCTGTTTAGCCACCCGTTTTGTTTACCACTCCTCGGGATATCTAGGTAATGCACCGGGAAAGAAGATGATGGAACATAGAAAAACAAGCATTGGTAAATGTATTAGGTTTCGCTTATGTGTTTATTAATAGGCTTTTTTTAAAAAAAAGTTTTAGCTTGGTGAGCAGTTGAGCAATATAAATTAAAGAATGTGTGACTGAGGTAGGAGTGAGGGGGGTTAGAAACACCAGCGAGCAGGAAGGGGGTGGGAGGAGGGCAGGGTGGGTTAAAAATAACAGCAGAGGTTAAGGAAAGATGCTGCAGGGAAATGCACTCTGAGTTCAAGGTTGAAATTAAAATTTAAATAAAGAGTACCTGCTGGCAGTAATTGGATGAAATCATACATAGGAACACCTCCCGCGCTACCTCTAGTTATCGGACGGTAAGTGCTTAAATATGTGAAACACGGAAGCAGAGATCTGCGGCAATGCCTGGCTTGTGTACAGTGAGCTGGATTCCAACCATTAGAGCGTGTCATACCAAAACTGCTCCTCTGTGCTGGAATCAGTAAAAATAAGTACAATGCAAGCGCTGTGCACCAGAAAGCAGGAACAGGGGTGGGCGGAGGTCAACAAAAGAGAGTGCAGGGACCTGCACTATCTACGAGTGCAGGGCTGAAATGTAAATAATAAAAAAAGAATGCCTGGTGCCAGTAATTCAGAAACATTTCACTCATGAATGCCTTCTGTGCAACCTTTACTTATTGGGCGGCGAGTGCTTAAATATGTGAAGCACGAGTGTGGCATGGTTACGTGCCAGGGAAAGATAACTAAATGTAAACAGACCTTAAACGGTATGCAACATTAACCAAAAGAAAGAAGTTTGAATCACTAACATGGATGGGACTGAGTAGTTAGGCCACTGAAAACTGATTAGAAAGACACAGAAGGGAGAACAGACTACAACCAATAGAAACCGAGGAAAGCCAACTGGCAAACACACAGGCCAATAAGAAGTGAAGGCAGAGGATGTAAGTCCCTTTTAAGATATATTGAAAACAATAGATTTCAGAAGCACAGTTCAAGCACTGAGCAGGCACAATCTAAAAAGGGCTATCTCAAAAGCCATAGATTATTTGGATTAGCGCCACTAGAGGCAAACGTTTCCATTAATATTACAGCAGTGGGGTTTAGAGAAAAAATAGCGTTATTTATTTTTTTTTCTTTGTTTTACTAGAGCAAACAAATGTTACATCCTTTGTATAGACACAGTTGTGTAGGCCAACATCCTCATCACAGTACTCTTTAGTTTGGGGAAAAAAACATTGTGCTTTTATTCAATATTTTTTCAAACTTCATGGAAAAGTATTTCTCCATTCCGGCTCCTGCCATTTCTTTAATAACATATTATACATATACCATATTAGGACTGAATAAAGCCACTGTAGACTACAATTCTTGATTTCCAAACCGCCAACAAGACCTGAAGTCACAACTCCTAGACAACACATTCATTTACATCCCTACTCGACATCAGAAGAGGGAACCCAAGCATCCCATCTACAACAAGTATGTGTGGAAAGGGCCCCATTTGCTCCCATGACCTGCTGCGCTCAGGAGGAGGGCTCTGTATGCTTCCACATTGGACTGAGTCCTTCACTCCCTCCTCCACTACAGGCACCAGGCCTCTCTTCGAGCACACCCCACACTCATGTTCACTAACATAAGCACAAACGCAGTGAAATTCCCAATCCACTGCAGATCAATTTGTATTTATCTCGGAAAAACAAGCAGCAGGGAAGAGGTCAGCCAATGAACAATCCTCAACCATTGTCCTGCATAGATATCTCGGCATTGTCAGTTGGGAGAGTCTGCATCTTGATAGCTAAATCTCAAGCACCTGGTGTTCACTTGTTGGCTGAAGGACTGAAGCCCTACAGCGGTATAGTAAATACTGTGCAAGATTTTAAATTGCAACAGCCTATGTGCGCAGTTATGTGAGATCGTTCTCGTGAGAGCAAAGCTTGCATCCACTGCTAATCCAACAGGTGGAAGGTGAGATAGTAGTTCCATCACCAGTAACACCTCTATCTCTTTAGCCTGCATCCACAAGCTGTAGGTGAGCGAAACGAGGCATGCATGCTTACTAAAGCCACCAACAAAAACAGTACACTCATCAATCACTGCACCAGCCCCCTGCATGACTCTTCTATCCCACACTTCACCGACTAGTGCAATGCCATTAACCCCTGCTTCTGTGAAAAAGTACAGAAGACCCAACAGCACAATGACAACTCGAAGCCTGCTTCTTCTCTTTTAAAAAATAAATAAATAAATTAATTAATTTAAAAAAAAATTGTCCTCATTCACCTTAGAAGGTTCCTATGTCCAATTTTTTCAGCCCTTTATCTGCGAAAGATACTGACCACTGTTGGGCTTAATACGATGGGCATATTCCTTCAATCGGCTATATCTTTCACTCGGCGTAAGGACCTACACCGGCGCTGCTTTAGAATTCGGTATATCGAGGAAGAAGATCTTTAGCAGACCAGAGTAGAAATGCCGGTGTAATCATTGGACATAACTATGTTCTTGATCCACCATACCCTTCAAATTCTACACCATCCTGTCTAGGGACTCCATCCATGCCATCAACAATTTCCAGAATCTTTCTTCTTAGTTTTTTTCCTAATAGATCCATTCGAGACATACACAGAAGGGATTCCAACCATTCAGAGTGCAGCGGGGATATATTGCTCACCCATTTACGACAGATCTCTCTTTTTGCAATTAGCATAGCATAAAACAGCATATTTCTTGAGTGGCCCGTAAAAACAACCCCTACTACAAATATAACCAAGGATAGGTTTACCTTTAGTTGCTGGTTCAAAATACCTGACAATGATGACTCCACTTTGTCCCAAAAACCTCTGATCTCAGGACATTGATAGAACATGTGCACGTCCGTTGCTTTTTCCAAACCACATTTACCACAACATGTTCGACTCCCGTTCCCCATCTTTGATAGTTTTTCAGGTGATATATAAGCCCTATGGAGCGAAAAAAAGGTAGTTCCTTCTTAAAAAGGCAGGTTTAACAGTGAGGTAAAGTGTGCACATAGATACTTGCCAAAGATTCTGCAGTTGCTCCTTCGGCAAGCATATTCCCCATAATTCCTCAGCCAGCATGAACTCTCCGTCCATGGTCTCCATAAGATGCCAGTACCAAAATGCTACCTCCTTAATTCCAATGGGTTTTGTTACCAGTTGCTCATCTAATATGTTGCCGACGCCAAGTGCCTGTTTTCTACTTTGCTGCCAGCTTCTTAATTGAAAATATTTAAACTTTGAGAGAGTGTTTTTCGTCAGCTCATTGAGATCTTGCCAGGGCAGCAAGTCTCCTTCCCTGGTCATGTCCCCCCAAACATTAAGGTTGGCGTTTTTGATGGGTACCGCCAGGATATCGTCTAGGGACTCAGGAGTGCCTGGTGATTCCCAAACTGGAGCAAAATAAGAGTAGTAATTTAGTTTTGAAAGGCGTCTAATGTGATACCACATTTTCGCCATCGATTGGAGCACCTTTAGTTTGATTTTTTTTTTAAAGAATTTGGGGTCGCCAAATTTAAAAAGGAATCCTACTGTATTTACTCTAGATAGTTTCAACATTGCTAAAAACATTGTAGAGATATCTGGTATCTTTGCTAACATTCTAGAATTCTTTAGCTGGAAGGCCCATGCATAGTATTGTATGTCTGGCAATGTTAAGACTCCCTTCTCACTCCTCCTCCGCAACTTTTTCCAGGAAATCCTTATCCCTTTGTTCGCCCAAATAAATGAATTGATTGCCTGCTGAATTTTATGTATGGTAATTTTATTGAAGTGTATTGGTATGGAGTTAAACAAAAAGGTTATCTTTGGCAATATGGTCATTTTAACCAGACTGACTCTTCCCAGGATCGTTAGCGGAAGATGCACCCAGCTCTTCATTAATTGAATGATCTCTTTAAAGACCCTCCTTAAATTAGTTTCTGCAATTTCGTTAATATCCTGAACTATCCTTAGCCCAAGATACCGCATTTCCCTTTTAACCTGGGTGTTGGTGCTTATTTGATTCCATACCATGATTTCTGTTTTATGCCCATTGACTGAGTACCCAGACACTTCTCCAAAATCTTGGCTTATTCTTAGAATAGTGGGTAGGGCAGTGCTCAGATCTGATGAGTACACAATGAAATAGTCGGCGTAAAGCGCAACCTTTCTAGCCCAATCTGCCTGTTGGATTGGAGAGATATCAGATGAAGTTCTCAGTCTGGATGCAAAAAGGTTCCATATAATAATTAAAAAGTAGCGGGGAGAGGGTGCAGCCCTGTCTTGTGCCCCTAAGTATCTTAAAAGGTGAGGATAACTTCCCATTTACTAACACCCTTGCTACAGGCTCCTGATATATTAACTGTATAGCTCTACAGAATTTATCGCCACAGTTATATCTTTCTAATACTGCTAATAAGTAAGACCATCTCACCTTGTCAAAAGCTTTTGAGGCATCCAATGTTGTTATTGCTAAGGGAGTATTGAAAGATGTTGCAATATCAATAGCTCCGATTAATTCATAAGTGAGTTTGTGCAAGTACCTCCCCTTCACAAACCCTCTCTGATCTTCATGTATTGTGCCACCTGACAGTTTGGCTAGTCTGCTAGCCAATATTTTTTTAAAGATTTTGTAGTCTGAATTCAAAAGTGATATCGGTCTGTACGACTCACTAACCGTCGGATCTTTATCTGTTTTCAGGATCAGAGTGACTGTAGCGTCATTCCAGGATTTCGGTACCTACACGTCTTGTTCTAGTACTTCACCAAAATTATGGTCAATATAGGCGATAATACTTCAGCTAGCGTTTTATAAAGCTCCATGGGAATGCCATCGGGCCTGGCTGCTTTACCCCCTTACTTGAGTGAATAGCCCTGATTATAATCGCTTGCTTTATAACATCTTGTTGGTTCAGATCTATTGGGTGGATTGAGTCCGCTAGCCAACCCTCTATCTCGACATCCGATGACCCTTCTTTCTCTTCCGTATATAGGGCACGATAAAACTCTTTAAAGGCTTCCCTAATGTCCGTATCTCTGTTTAGAACAATATTAGATTGGTCTTCTTTAATCTCCCCAATCCTATTCCCATTCAGATCTGCCTTGACCTTCCAGGCAAGAAGTTTGCTTGCTCCCTATCCATATTCAAAGTGAGCTAGTTTACTAGCTTCCCACCTATTTTTAACCCTTGTTTGGAGAACCGCTGATAGTTGGTTTTTTAGTGCTAGCTGCTTCTTCTCTAGATCTGCCTTTTGCTCCTCTGAGATTATGCCTTTCAACTCTATATTCAATAGCTCCATTTTTTCCTCTAGCCCTGTGATTTCCCTTTTGTACTGTTTGTTTCTATAGCAGGTTGCACTGGTGATCTGTCCTCTAATGAATGCTTTTAAGGTGTCCCAGGCTATTGCATTTGCAGCTGAACCACTATTAATTGCGATAAACTCCAGAACCTCCTCTTTCAATTTTCCCATTATCTCTGTGTCAGTCCGTATTGTGCGATCTAGGGTCCACCTTCCTGACAGCTTGTATTATTTTCTAATGTTAATAAAACTGCTGAATGATCTGAAAGGTGTGCTGGCTTATACTCAATATGTGGGATATCTTCCCTAAGTCTCAAGTCTACTAAAAAGTAACCTATTCTGACCATACTACAATATTTTTTATTATAAAAAGATACACCCTGTTGGTTGCATACCCATTCTCTCCGAAGATCACAGAGGTTGTGCTGCGTCATCTTGATTTTTAAGAATGCACTTATATTAGGTGTCGGTGTTGTTCTTGTCCTACTTAACTTATCTAATTTTAAGTCTACAACCACATTAAAATCTCCTCCTAGTATAATTGGGGCGGGGAATTCTAACAAATTAGTACAGAGATTTTTTAAAGGTTCACAGTCATCCTGGTTTGGACCATAGTAGCCGACTAGCTTTAATGGGTTATCCTCGATTTTTACTTCTACTCTAACCCACCTCCCTACTTTATCCACCCTTGATTTAGTCACGCATAATTTAATTTGTTTTTTCACAACTATAGAAACTCCTCTAACATTCGCACTCTGAACCGTGCAAATCACCTGCTGCACCCATCTTTGCATTTTAAAAAGATCAACACATTCCTTCATATTTAAGTGTATCTCCTGTAAGATAAGGATTTGAGCAGAGGAGTCTCTAAGATAGTGTAGTATCCTATCCCTACGGCCCTTTACGCGCAGCCCTTTGACATTCCAGGTCAAAATTTGAATGACAACTGTATTTGAACTCTTTTCTCTATCCATGGTGTTTGAGTACTTTTATTTTTTTTATTTTTTTGCCCATATGCTCCCCACCCCGTGCTGACCTGTTTCCCAGCCCTCCTACCCAGTGCCCTGGACAACTCACCCCTGCTTCTTCTTCTTGGACCTGATCTTAGTCCAAATTCTTTTCTTTGCTCTGCTGTTCCCAATAGACTAAAAACATATTGTGTGTCTATCAATAAGTGCCTACCAATGTGTTTCTAAAACTAACTTTCTCCTTTACCACTCCCACTCCCTCCAGCACCAGCACCCTTAATGTTTTCTAACATCTCATCTGCCTCCCTTATGCACCTTATCATGTGTATTTTATTGTTATACATTATTCGAAGCGAGGCCGGGAATTTAGGTTGTACTGTTGCCCCTAATTACTTAAAATCATCCATATGCTTACCCAGCTCCCACTGCTTGTCTAAGGTCGCTGTGCTAGGTCTGATCTTATTTCAAATGTTTAATCTGGGCCTTTCAATGAATTTAACTTTAATGCGGATGTGAGAATTGTTTCTTTCAATGCATGTGTCTGTAAGTTGATAAGGATCTTTCTTGGCTTCGCTCTACCTGGTGTTTTTTGAAATGGGTCTCTGTGTATTCTTTGTATGTCTTTTAGGATATCGTCCTCGCTCTCATCTAGCTGGCCTGCAGCCTTTATAAGAGACACCACATATAGTTTTCCCCATCTCTGATTCAACATCTTCACCAGTTGCTCCACTGATAGCTCCTATATCCATATTCGCCGATTCAACTTGAGGGCTCAGGACCACTATATGCGATGGTCTCTTTAGTGCTAAAACTGCAGGTTGCACTTTAAAGAAAGTGCGTAGAGAAGGTGTAATTTTCGGTTTGGTGCCCGGTAGTGGTTCTTCATGTTTCTGTTTTTTGCCCTGTTTTTTTTACTTCTCTCTTAGACTCCTTCCTAGATTTTTGTAAAGGGAGACTTTTTTGGTCTTTTTTGTGTGTTTGTTGTGGGAATAGGAATGGGAGTGGGAGTGGGAGAGGGAGACGCAGGAGCCGCTGGAAGCACTCAATCCTGCCTCTGTGGCAAGCTATAATTATCTGACACCCCTCCAGCAGCCTCCGCAACTCCCTGCCCCCCAAAAACACCACAAAATCCCCCCACACTGACCCTCCTACCTCTTGGACCTCACTTCTTTCAATGGTGGGCAGCTCCTCTCTGCCGGCTCCTTGTGTTGCAGGCCGGGCTGGTGCAGTGCTTGTGCTGACACTGCCACTGCCCGATCTAAGGAAACCTCTTGCGGCAGCCCTGCGGCTCTTCTTGAGCTCCAGGGCGGCCAAGAAACAACAAGGACCGGCATCCGAAACCGAGGGTGAAAGCTGCTCCAGAGCAGACCCAGACATAAGGCACATTAGTTGCCGTTTTTCCCTTTCTTGTTGTTTGAAAATACACCGGTTGGAGCCTATCTCCTTTCATTACCAGACACACCGCACTATGCACAGGGAACAGCAGATCTTGCGACCTGCTTGCTAAGCGGCCGCCATATTCCACTAAGCGGCCGCCATGTTCCCCTGCTTCTTCTCTTGCACCCATCCCCTCTCATAGAATCCCACAATGGTCATCCCTCAAAGTGCCATATCTCATTAACATACTCAACTCCGCAAAGCTGTTTCCTATGAAAAACTCTTACCCTTTTTCATCAAAGCACTCTTCGGGCACACTCTCTCTAATCTGCTCACCATTGTCAACGCCTTCTTTAACCAAGCCATCTTTCACGAAGCAGTCCCTTGAGACCAAATTGTCTCACTCACAAAGAGACCTACACCAGACCCCGTTGACTTCAACTACCGCCCATCACTCACCTACCCTTCATCGGTAAGAACATCGAGAAAGCAGTCTACTCTCAACTCCAAGATCACATCAGTGTCATCCATCTTCTTTACAGCTATTAGTCTGGCTTCCGATCATGCTGTAGCACAGCGACTGCTATCTTCTGCATCGTAGGATTGTTACTACATACGGGAACCTCAGAACATTTTCTAATGAATGCAGTCTCATTAAGTCTTTAGCTGGAGCTAAAAACCTCAATGTTCAAGAATTTCACAGAATTTCTTTTCTCTTTCTTGAAATAGTTCACTTACACAATACAGTTGCACCTAGCAGCACCCAGCTTAAAAAAAGAGCTCTATCACTACAAACAATACCTGTAATTTTCCATTAGAGATGAAGGAAGGAAGGAAAAGGTGCCTATCAGTACAAGTGTGCACAAGGTTAAAAAGAATACACTGCATTGGCAGTTTAACTCACAGATTCAGATCTGTTTTCCGGCTGTTGCCAAGTAGATCTGAGCACTCTTCAAGGATTTCTCCCTCTTTTTTTGCTACAGATTTCTCTTCAGGTTTCAAACCTTTCCAACTTTTATTCAACATTTTGAGCACCTTTGAAGAGTTTCCCTTCTTTTTACACCTCTCTGAAGGGATTTCTTTCTTCACAAATTCTTCACTGTTGCGATATGCCTCTTGTGTGAGAGAAAGAAGGTATTGCCTTTGAACGTGTGTGTGTGCATACGCGTGTGTGTGTGTGTGTGTGTTTTTTTGATTGAGCGGGGATTAGTCTTGGGGAGAGACAAAAGAAAATCTGGATAGAAGAGGAGAGGAAGAAAATGAAAAAGCAAGCCAGAGAGTGGGCTCCCTCTTCTGAGTCTGTGCACTCTCTTGAGAATAACTCCCAGAGAAGAATATTCAGACAAAGGTAAAGTTGGAGACACTATCATTAAAGTAGAAGGCATCATCATTGTCACTCCAGGTACTTCCACCACGCCCGAGAACACTATTCGACATCGAGGCATGTTTCGACTTCCAGATGTTGATCTTCAAAGTCAAGTAGGAGGACCAGTGGCAATGCTGAGATAACAGATACCAACAGGCATATCCCTGGTCCTCACTCCCTTGATGACAACACCAGCAACGTCAAAGTCTTCTCTGTCAATCCTAACTGTGAGACATATGACATAGAAGAATTCTTTGTCAAAGAGACCCCCTAAAGCAATTTTGAAATGACTGACGTAAAAAAAGATTGACATTGAATTAATCAATATAAAGGCTGGCCATTTCGAGGTCGAGGACAGTCCTTTTTAAGGTTCTGGTATCTCCTTCACCAACTGTGAGGCTGAAGATGGTTATCCCAGAAGAGGACCATTTTAAGTGTCACTTGCACCTTTAGGGTTAACACCGGGGCTAGTCATGGTACCGAAGAGTACCTTAATGTTGCCCCTCAGAAACATGCCTGTGTTAACACAGCCTTCTTTGTCAATTGCTCCATCTTCTCATGGTTCTCAGTGTAAGCTAAAGAGAGAAAAAAGGTAGAGCATACCATCCATCTCTCTTTCATCTTCAAGATATCAATTGCAGCATCTCCTTTACGATCTTCACCAGTAGTTGGTATAACAGCATTTGACGAAGTATCGTTAAGTGGAACAGCAAATTTAATATTCGGGTGTAGGGAACCCAATCCAATGTCTCACTAATAATGAAGACCTGTAAAGCAAGTGCTTCTCCTAGATCTCTCTTGCACTTGTCACTGGGCTTTGCCTAGCTAACTGAGCGTTCCCTTCTCCACCCACAACTAAAATGGCAACCTTGAGACCATTGAGGAAGTGTATAGGCAGTCAGAACAGTATCCAGTGTACATTAGACAGGAACCAAAATCTGACTCTTCTCTTGTCTTGGTAGTTAAGATAAGGCACACTTCCACACCAGAAATTTTAGAACCGCCTAATAGAGAAAGGAAGACTGTAAGCGTGTTATTACATTATTACAGAGCACTGTGGGAATTTCAGACTTCCTTTGCAGGCAGTCTTCAAAGAAACTGAAAGCAATACTTTGTGGTAATAATACAAAAAAGACAATTGGTTTCTAACCAAGTCATAAGTGAGGCCAGTGATTCAGCATATCAAGCAGTCACAGGAATCTCCCTCCATCGTGCATCTTGGCTTCGTCTAGCATCTCTGAAGCCTGGCGCACCATCTACATCACAAGCCTACTGTTCACTCCTTTTTGGATCTCATGTGAGATGGCACTAATGAAAAAGGCTATCTTGAAAGCTGTACATTTGGAAGAGAGATTGAGATATTACTGTGCTAAATACAGGTACAGGGATCATATATACCAACAGAGACAGGGTTCAATACTCGGTGTTCATTCTCTCTGCAGTGGCAAGATCGGGAGCATCAGTACCAGTACTATCTATGACCTAGTTGGGATAGAAGTCCGCAACAACAATAGCAACCCTCCTTCATGCGGAAATCCTGGTCCCACTCCAAAGAATGAGTCCTCTACCCCTATTCTGTTTTCCACTCCGTCTGGGGTGGGGGACGCAAGTGTGTTAAATCACCTGGCCTGAGTGGATATCAGTAATCGCCGACAAGTGATGGAAAACACTTGATCCCTTCAGTTCAAATCTCCTTCATCAATCTTTCCAAAAACTAGTGCTGAAATTGAACTGCAGTTAAAAAGAATGCATGTCCCATCTCTTCTTTAAAAACGTGATAGTCAGTTTCTCAGTATAATAGGAAAAGGCATCCATTCTAAAAACTTTCTGGTTAACGAGAAAGGTCTGCAGCGATTCAGACCAGTTTTTGACCTAAAACACGTTACAAATGTATCATTAAAGAAAAGTTCAGGATGTTTGCTTTACATCCGATATATCAACAGCTCATGAAAGGACTGGGAATGTACTCTGTGTACCTACAAGATGTTTATTTTCACATCCAGTTGGCTGTGAAATAGAGAAAGTTTCTCAGATTCGTAATAGGCAAGACTTATTACCAGTACTTGGTCCTTGCCTTCAATTTGAAATCTGCTTCGCAAAAGGTTTACATCTACCCTTACCTCAATGACTGGTTGATGAAAGTGTACTCTGCAAAACAGGCACATCAACACCACTGTTCTGTAATTCAATTGTCTGTGTCTATATATCAACCGAGAGAAGACAATGAAACCCTGTGTAAGAGTTCTTGACTACATTTGGGCAACACTGAGGACAGCAATACGAGAAGTGTGTACTTTGGAGGAAAGAGTATCTACAATTTTGCAGAAAAGTCATTAGCTGCTGCAAAAATAATTTCCAGAAGTACGTTGGATCCTATCCCTTCTTGGATCAATGTTTTTGTGCGTTTACCTTGGTACCCAAAGCAGAGCTTCACACGAGGCCTCTCAATGAGTGTATGGAAGACCTGTGGTCTCAGTGGAAAGTCAATTGGGAAAAAAAGATTGCCTTATCTGTCCAGGCCAAGAAGTTTCTCGTGATAGGGTCAATGATTCCAGTATTCTGAAAGTTGTTCCTTTTCATCACAGACCATTGTGATGGATACTTCCCTTATGCTATTTGGAGCCCATCTGTAGGATCACACTGTTCAAGGATTGTGTTCGTAGAAACAGCTGCATCATATACAGTGTTCTGGAATTTAAATCAGTCTACCTGGCACGGAATACTGCCCTGTCATTCTTTTTTTAAAACACATTTTATTCAAGTTTTAGCATGGTACAGCATTGGCCAGAAGGCCCATACAGCAACAGGATTTTATACGAGTTTTACAGTGTACCAGTTTGGAGTTGAGCAAAAACAATAAACCAATGTAAAACTTGGCACAGACTAGGTACCCCTTACTTTTCCCCTCCCCACCCGAGTGTTAAAGCATAGTGTTGGGCTTATTAGCAGTGTCGATTTTAGGTGAGACTACGTTGGTTAGATTGAATTTCCTGTTTGATGAATTCCTGTCATTCTTAACTTCTGCATCTGAGCCAAATAGCTAGCACACCGACAATGCAGTACCTCAACAAGCAGGACTGCACCAGATCCAGGATACTATCTCTGGAAGTCCCTAACATTCCAAGTAACAGATGAACAGAAAGGCCACGCATCATAACTAGTTGGGTAATTTAAGGTAGTAAATGAATGAATGAATGAATGAATGAATGAATGAATGAATGAATGAATGAATGAATGAATGAATGAATGAATGAATGAATGAATGAATGAAACATTTAATAAAGCGCGCGATGGCCGAGCGGCTTCCTGGCGCTGGGGACCTGATCAAGAACTCGGCAGAGGGGACCCAGGGAAGATTAAGAGGGGAATGCCTGAAGGAAGAGGAAGGTTTTAAGGGCTTTGCGAAAGTGGGAGTAGATGGGAATGGAGCGAATAGAGAGAGGAAGGCTATTCCAGAACTGGGGGGCAAGGACTGAGAATCGGGTTCCCCCGGTTCTGGATTTGCGGAAACGAGGGGTGTGAAGAAGAGAGAGAGAGGAAGAACGGAGGGTGCGGACAGGGGCATGAGAAGAGACAAGAGTGTTGATGAACAGGGGTGCGGAGCGAGAGTGAGCCAAGAAAGCTAGACAGGCCAGTTTGAAAAAGGATCTGAGACGGACAGGGAGCCAGTGAAGTGATTTAAGAGCCGGGGTGATATGAGAGGATTTGGGGAGGGAAAGGATGAGACGAGCAGCTTGGTTTTGAATGGCCTGTAGGCGGCGAGATTCGTAAGCAGGTATGCCCACGTACAGGCCATTCCCATAGTCAAGGCGAGAGATGACGAGGGCCATGACTATGGATTTGAGAGCATCAGAGGAGAAGAAGCGGGAGATTTTCCGGATTAAACGGAGGGAAAGAAAGCAGGAGGACACAACAGAGCTGATCTGACTGTGCATGGATAAGTCATGACTGACTTTGATGCCAAGAGTGCGGACAGAAGAAGAGGGAACAGGGGGGGGGGACCAAAAGAGAGGGGCCAATGTGCGGGAGTCCAGGGGTTGGAAGAGCCACCGGTGAGAACAAGTTCAGTTTTATCTGGATTGAGCTTCAGTTGGTTAGCGCACATCCAGTCAGAAATGAAAACTAAAGTGGAACAGAACTTGGGAAGAGAGTCAGGGGAGGAAGAAAGATCGAAAACGAGCTGAAGGTCATCTGCGTAGTTATACACAGAGACCCCCAGCTCAAGAAGAGAAGTGATGAGGGGGTGAATATAGAGATTGAAGAGGAGAGGGGAAAGAGAAGAGCCTTGGGGAACTCCACAAGTGACAGGACGGGGAGGAGCGGAAAAGCCGGAAAGATGAACTGCCTGGGACCTATCCTGAAGGAAGGACGCCAGCCAGGAAAAGGCCACGCCCCGAATGCCCGCTGCGCTGACACGGTCGAGAAGGATGGCATGGTCGACCGTGTCAAACGCAGCGGACAAGTCGAGAAGGACCAGAGCTTGGGGGAGATTGGAATCAGCCTTCCCCTTAAGCTCGTCCAAGACTGCGAGGACCACCATCTCCGTGGAGTGGCCTGGGCGAAATCCTGCCTGGTGGGATGCAAGGAGGCTGTTCTCCTCAATGTAAGAGGAGAGGCAAGAAGTGACATGAGCCTCGAGGATCTTGCCAAGGTAGGGAAGGAGAGAGATGGGACGGAAATTGGAGGGAAGAGAGGGATCTAAGCCAGTTTTCTTTAAAATCGGAAGGACTATGGCAGATTTGAAAGAGAAGGGGACAGATCCAAGAGCCAGAGAGGAGTTAAGGAGAGCAAGAGGAGGTCCAGAGCAAGTGGTGAAGAGGGTTTTAAGAATGCGTGCTGGCGCGCAATCCATGGGGGAACCGGACTTGATTTTGATCAGTAGATTTAGAAATAGTTCAGTGGAGAGAGGAGGGAAGGAGGAAAAAGAGGAGGGAGGATAGATGGAAAGACAGGTGGGGCGGGGTGGTGGCAGTGTGGGAATGTTGGCTTTGATCTTAACAATCTTATCAATAAAAAAATCGTTGAGTGAAGAACAGAGGGACTGTGAGGGAACCGGACTGGGGGTGGAGCGATCAGAGGTGGCAAGATTGTAGGCCAGTAAAGGAACGCTAGCGGCAGGCCATTATTGGGTGAACTGTTTAGAGTGGAATAAGATTGTGATCTTTCATAAGCAATACACCAACAGCTTGTTGTCTGCATTAGTGAACCTAATATCTGAACAATGAATGTTCCGCAACAGCTTATTCATCCCCTTCCCACACCAAAGATGGATGGTGGGATGTACACAAGCTCCTATATTGCTAAGGTCGGTGGACTGGGAAATGCCCATCAAAGCAGTGTAGAACTCTGATCTTAGGTGGCATGGAGTGCAAAGGAATGATGGGTTGGAATGCTACCCCAAGTTATTGCCAGTGGTTAACCAAATCGAAAGCATTCCTCCCATTACCTTTTGTCAGTTTAAGATCTTGTGGCAAGTCTGCATTACAAGGCTAAGATGCAGCTATTTCTTCTGACTGCTCTTCATCGCTTCTCATTACATTATGTAATAGATTTCCGAGTGAAAACTAAAATCCCTTTCTAATCTGCAACTTTCCTTTCAGGTATTAGTTAAACCTGTTAATCCATCTAAGGCATACCCTGCTGTATTCGCTAAGAGCATCATGTTGCGCACTGGCTGACCTATCTTCAGAGAAGCCATTTTAGAAACCTTTATGAATCTGAAGCCAAGTTAAGAAGTGTGTATGCGTCCATTTATTTTACTCTGGTGGTCCCCACTGTGTAGTTATGGTTCAGTTGCACTTTCATAGAAAGAGATTTTTTACTTGTATACCTATTTAATAAAAACAATACTAAAGTGAATTTATGGTGAGCTTTGGCTATATAACATGTAAAAATATATTTTAAAAAGTTCTAAATTTTACTTACAAAGCACAGTTAAAGTGCAATTAAAGTTACGAATTAAAATGGAAAAAGAACTGAAATTCTTAAATTGCTGTTAGTTCCACGATCCTAAGTCACTCAACAGCCATAAAAATCCATACCTCGAACACCAAAAACACTGGTCATGAACTCACCATTGATGTGACCAATGCAATTACAGATGTGAATACATGCCCTACTACTTTTTATACTATAAAAATTGGTTTTTGTTTGTGTATGTTATTGAACTATTTTACTGTTGAGCCTTTCCCAATGAATACTAAACTCTTTTTTTGCTATAATTTTGTGCTTCAACTTCATAACTTTTTTCTGGATTAGGTATCCACCCCAAATTTGCGTCCTTTGATTCCACCATCCTGGGTATTCTAAAAGTACCCATGGTTTGTAGATTACCCTTGAGGTAGCCTAGAAATAGCCAACATATAGCTAAATTGTTTGTGTAAAACTGAGAAAATGCTGTGCAAGAAAGCATATGTTTTTATTTTCGAAAAATAGCATAAATGAAAGGTTTTCTGTGCTTGGACAGTTCACAGTTTTTAGTAGAAACAAGTGGGAAACCCATGAGTGATTCTCGAAGGCTGTACATTTCTGAAAAGAAGTCAACATTCTGAGTTCAGCAAGGGGTTATTTGTGTAGATCCCTCAGGGTTTTCCCAAAGAAACTAACTTTCGAGATAAAAAAAAAGAAAATGAAACAGAGTAGGAAAAAACAGCTATTTGTAACAATATTTTCATCTGTAGCTTCTTGTCACAATGACTGATTTACAAAAACAATACACCGATATGTCCAACAGACCATTCTGGTCCTAGCAATATATAGGATTTGTAGATTCCCCGGAAACATGTCCTACCCAGACCCAATAACTGATCTGCATGTTACAATGCTTTTTCCCAGGGACCCCAACTGACCCTCCCTGGTTTGAACTATTCCTGTTGAAGTGCACAGGCCTGGCCATATGTGTGGGGTTTTTATAGGGTCAGGCGGGGTAATGCTGGATGGTAGGTATTTTGTGGATCCCTGTAGATTCTGTATGTTTACATCACAGAATACCAGGAAAATACACAATTTTAGACACAGTTTGAGGTTTGCAGGGCATTGTGGGTAGAAAAGTCATGGGATCTAAGTGAAGCACACCACCTGGGACTTCCCTGGGCGTCTAGTTTTCATAAATGTCTTGGTTTGGTAGGTTTGCCTAGGTGGCTGCTGAGCCTCGACTAAAATACCTCGCTTACCCCTTTTGTCAATATCACCGCATTGCATTTTGTCCCCCATCATGTCGCAGGCGCTAAGCCTCCCACATCTCCCGATAAATATGGTACCTTACTTGTGTGGGTGGAACGCTGGGTGGCTGGAAATTTCAGGATCCCAGTAAATTCCAGAACTTTACCTTGGACAAATGAGAGGAAAGTACATGATGTGAGGCAAAGTTAGAGATTCGCAGGGCAATGTGGGTAAGACAACATTGTGGAATTTAGACAAGACACATCAGACTTGCATCCCCTAATGTCTAGTTTATAAAAATATCAGCAGTTGGTAGGTTTTCCCTAGAGATAATCATGCTGGAAGTGAAAATCGGAAAAGACAAATATTGCACACCCATCCACTGCTCAAGTACTCAGTCAATACTGATTGAATTGAGTACGAGGGTTAGTGAAAAGTTAAAAATGCAAATTTTATTAACAAATTAATTCACAAGAAAAATGCAGAAATCATGTTTAATAAGATTATTCTAATTTCCGAACACTGTGCGCAGGAATTACAGTTCTTGAGTTGCAAAGCAATGGGAAGCTAACATCCAGAACAGCCATTCACGTGCCTTTCATGCCCCCCTTCACACACAAAGCCACTCGCACCACCAGCTGTTATCCCAACATGAGAGAACACTCATATCAACAAATATTGCCATATAAGCGCACTTTTATACACCTACAGAACTGCCACACCAGTTACATCACAACCAGTGAACTACAACTATATTCACACCGCCAGTAAAAAACCTCTCTCTCGCTATATATATATATATATATATATATACATACATACATACATACATACACACACACACCCCTCCCCCCTCCCCCCATAGACATCACCAAGAAGCTCTATGCAACTTTCATATCTAAAACATTCTCACAATTAACAGATTACATATCTAAAGCACATTCAGAAAAACAAACTAAGCTTTCAGACAGCAGATTATATTCAGTATTTTTTTTCAAGTTTCAAATAACCCACCTATAAATAGAAGATGAAAAACAAACTATGTTTGCATGTACAACAGGTGTTACTAAGCACAAGCAATTGGCTATGTGATCTCAAAACATAAAATATATAGTTCTACATACCGCAATGTTTGTCCTTTTTTACTATCATGGCTTCTCCGAATAGATCTGTTATGTATGGTCAGTTTAAAACTTGTGGGGACACATATGCTTTAATTAGGACATTCTGGGCAGTACATAAGATTTATCTATTGTACTCCTCTTCCCACGCAGACTATATTATCTCTGGCAACGAAAGACTTTTTTGGCTGTGACAGGAATGCATTAAGGAAAGTGACAATCTTTCAATCTAGTCACATCCTCAACCACTGTTATTCTAGGAACACTTGCTTGCTCTACTCCAAAAAGGCTGGGGATTACCGACTGCTGAAGCTATACAGAAGTAATTTTCGTATTTGGAGAACGATCTTTGAAAATAACATAAACATTGAAGGAGCCAATGAAACAAATCTATGACTTTAAAGCAGCATTGTAAGGCTCCAACATTTAATCTACTCTATCTGAACATCCTGTGTGCTTGTTGTAGTCTAGAATGCTTTTGTGCACTTTTGCTACCTGAGGCCAAACAGTTACGGATGAAGTGCTTTCATTGTGAATAGTTGTGAGCTAGTTGTCATCTTTCTGTCAGAAAAGTTCAAAGCAAGTAGCCTGTAGCTACCCAAAGCACTGCTGTTTACCCATTTGAAGTTTCTTACTCACTAGCTCTTAAGGGTATTAGAGCTGATTGTGCCTCATGCCACAGCATCCACTTTGAACAATTCTTAAAATAATTATAAGCTGCTGTTTAGAAATTATAAACCTATAAATGGTGACCTTTAAGTTCCCACAACATTTTTTCAATAACTTCAAAAGTGGAAGAGCAAGCAGGCTGTTCAATTGAATCCCTACCAGTGTACACCCTTAAATTATACGCATATCCAGTGGCATTTTCACTCAACATATCCTGCTTAATACCATAACATGCTGTCATGCTAGGTATGTACTGTCTGAAAACCAGATGGCCCTTGAACAGAAGCAGAGACTGGTCCACAGCTATATCCTGACCTCGAACATAAATCTCTGAAACATGATCAACTGAGTGGTAAAGTCAATAGCAAAATGCCAGACACACTAGGCCCACTGAAAGGGAGATGGCAGACGGATATGAGCAAATTAGGGTAGATAGATTAGGAGGCAGCGCCGATGTACCCCCACGAGTTAGCCATCAAGGCGTGTCTGCACCTGATACAATTCAGAATACTTCATAGGGCACATTATGACCACTGCAGACTACACACTATGGGGAGAGCAAGCACCCCAGCCTGCTTGTGCTGTGTAAATGCCATAGGATCTTTTATGCATACACTGTTGGAATGCCCCCATATATCTACTTTTTGGACAACAGTCATTCGGGAACTCTCAGCCTTACTAGTGGTGACACTAAAGCTCGGCCCACAATTTGTCTTGGGGATCCCGAACGATGTGGACATTCCACACTTCAAACTTGTCTTTAGTATACTGTGTTTAGTGGTGACCAAGGGGGATGTAGCTAAATATTGGTGAGCGCCAGAGGTAACTTCCAAACAGGAATGGACCTATATATGGCAGCTGAAAAGGTGACATACTGAAGTAGAGGTTGCCCTTGTAAATTTGATAAAATTTACGTGTGGTGGAAAACTTATTATGGGTTGGGGGTCTGTAGAAGGAGAGCCCGTTGAACTGTCAGGAATGACTACCAGTCAGACCAATTTGACATCAGAAATATACCGCCATATGTACTGTCTTTTCCCTGTTGCATCAATAAATAACTAAGTAGTCAAATACTCATCTCTATTCATGGTTGGAAAACCAGCAATTGCCATCAAAGCACTTGTAGACCAATATAAAGACTATGATGTATTCCTTGGCAATTGCATAAAAAATGTTAAACCCAAGAACTGCTTAATTTCATGGAGATTTGTGGGAGTGCACTGGGTAGATCTGTATTTGGTCTTAAGCATGGCACTGTTGTCCCTCAAAATCTGTTCTGCATACAATTAGTTTGTTAAACAGCACCATCCAAAAATGCATAATCAATACCGAGCTGAAGGAAATTGATAGGCAAACATCTCGGTACTAACCCTAAATCCTGCAACACCAACAAAGGCAGGCAAAATAGGCTGCAGCATGCTAGGGACAACTCGGGGTTCCGCACGTACAATGGGAAGCCTTCCATACTCATGTTGCACAAAAGGCCTTTCAATGTCATCCTCTAAAGTAGGTGCCTCACCTGCACTAATAGTGGATTAGTCATCAGATGATTCCTCTCAGAAGCAAAATTCACTGCTAGAATCTTGCACTTGTTCCTCTGTCTCAGATGCAAAGTCAGTCTAAAAGACATGTTCGGAGGCTGATTCAAAAAGCAAACCAAATACCTAAAAAAAAAAGGACAAAGCGAAGGTGTTGGACCTGGGGTCATCAGTCCACATAGGGAAGCCTGGCACAGAGTGGAAAGGTCTAACCTAAAGGCAAAAGTGTTACTCTTGCGTCACACCCTTACAGTAACTCAGCGTCCATCCACAAGAAAAGAAAGACACTACACCAATTTAGAAAAATACGGTCTGCTTTATAAAACTCTTAGTCAGATTTTATGGCTTCCAGCAGATTTGAGTATCAGTACTCTTAATAACTAGACATTCAATTATTAGATTGTGCCACACTTGATTTGACATTAACAATATCTCCTTCTCTTTTCCCAAATGAAAGGAACTGAGTGATATATTCTACCATTAAGTAAACATTGCATACATTTTACACTGTAGTAAGTAGTAGCCAGCGCAACAGAAATGTTTCTGTGATGGATTCATGGATCCTCCGCTCGATTCATGAATTCACAATGGACAACAGGAAAAAAAGCTTTAGTCTAATGTTGGGGCCTTCCTTTTTGAATTGGTCTCTCAAAGCCCCAAATTAACCACACACAAAACTCTTCATGCCCAGACCACACCAATTTAAAAATAATCATTCCTCAAACTACTGAACGGATCTACGTCAAGTAAAGGCACTTCCTTGAGTAAAGTTATGTTTACATGCCAACTTTGGTGTAATTCCCTTTAGCTGTTTTCTTATGTATCGAGGAGAAAGGAATATTACTTAAAAGGGAAATGTCACTTTTAGGATCCTTCCTATTTTCCTGAGGATATCCTGCAGGAAAAGGAGAAGAATACCTTAATTGTTGCTTGGCAGATGTGGGCTTGTGTTGCTTGTTGTGCCACAATGCCACCCCTTGTGGAGAGCAAAGTGGAAGAGCAAACACATGTTATGTTATGTTATGTTAGTTTTGTCTTTTATAGCGCACGGCTACTCCAGAGAGTGTCCCGGCGCTTTTATTAAAACCAGTCGTAGAGTAACACAACACAGAACAAGCAAAACGGAACAGCAAAAATCGGAGCGAAAAGAATTACTGGGCAAAAAGCCAAGTTTTAAGGCCCTTCCTAAAATTCAACAGATTAGAGGTGGTTCTCCAGCAAACAATGTCTATATTGTTTTTTGGTACCCCAGTTCTTTTTCCGTTTTTCTATTTCCATTTTTGTTTTGTCACAAAAGTTTTTTAAAAAACTTTATTGTAATAAGTAATTTTCAGAGCCATCTTTAATAGTTTAAAGAAAGATAACTATATATCTAGTTCGTTTTTGTTTGTCAGTGAGTGAGTGAAAGTGATGGACAGGAAGAGAGATAGGTGAGTGAAAGAGTGAGTGAGACAGGTAGTGAAAGTGAGAGGGATTGTGCAGCCTTCAGCCATGCCATCCGGGGTTTAGCCTCATGGCCTGGTCAGATTCTGCACTCATTTCACGTGTGTTCAGCCAACCCGCAGCATACAACCATCCACTGCTGCGCATTGCAGGCCTTCTTCAGCGGGGTAAGCTATACGGCCTGGCCTGGCCTGAGGCTAGGCTTTGCAGATGGGCAGCCCGCATTGCTCACAGCCGTCGGCTCGGATTGAGCAATTTGGCCTTTGGGGTTGTGTTTTATTCATTTTTTTATTTATTATTATTATTATTATTATTATTATTATTATTATTATTATTATTTGTATTCATATTATTATTTTCATTTGTGGAGCCTTATTTGGAACCTCACTTCCAGACTTAGCTGAATATCTGGGTACTCTAAACCAAGGGCAAACTTTATACTCGTAAGGCTCCGGTTTGGGAGTTTGTGGTTTTAAACGCATTTCAGCGATTTCTCCTTAGGCAATACAAGAGTTAGTGAAGCTTGCCTTGTGTTTTCCCTACCAGACCATGATGCTTTGAATGAATTCGCTATACTTTTTCGGGCTCTGTAGATCCCAGACACCTAAGTCAGTACCATGCCTTACACAGTGGCAATTTTAGGTGTCGAAGATCTGCAAATCCTGAAAAGGTACATTGGTTCCTGTACCCCTTTATTATTATTATTATTTTTTTTTACTTATTCCATTTTTAGGGTTCCCTCATTTTGGCCAGTCAGTCAGGTTGCACCCACACTCTCCAGCGGTTGGGGTTGTATCTGTGTAATCTGGGAGGCGTAAGATACCAGTAGGTGACTACCTTGGTCGCTGTTTCAAAACTGGAAACGTTCCGCTCAGTGTGGCGTGCCCATTAGAAAATGTCGCCCCATTCCTTCTCCGTAAGTGTTCGCCCCCATTCTACTTCCCAGCGCCGTTGCCCTGCCAAGGGAATCTCCATTTCTGTGGGACGCAAAAAGTGATAGAGTTCAGTGATAATATGTGAACTAGTTGTCTTGGTTTGAAGCCATTTTTCGTATGAGGTGAGGGTGGTCTTTGGGCCCCTGGTCGCACCGAGGGGTGCTTAATCCAGTGTCGTACCTGATGGAAATGATACCACTAGGACTCTGGCAATGCAAGGTCAGAGCGGAGGTCTTCGAAGGTCAGTGGGCCTTCCAAGTCAAAAAGGTGTCCGATGGACATACACCCTTCTTTATCCTAAAGTTGGAAAGCTTTCTGATCTAGTCCTAGGGTAAAATCCATATTTTTTCTATAGGTGTGAGGGGTGATGGAAAGGAAGTTGAGCCATGTCTTGTCGTAGTGAAGTCCTAGGCCTTTAAAGTTGTGCGAGTGACTGGTGAGCCATATAATCCTGCTGGACGTTGGGTCTTGTGAAGAAAGGGGTTCCCCCACAGTGTCTGACCTGCGATCCCTCTTTCCATAAAAAGCCAGTGTTTTTCCAACTCACTACAGGACCACTCCAACAAAATGCGTAGTTAGGCGGCTTGGTAGTAGCGGGCTATATTAGGGACACTCAGTCCTCCCCCCCGGGGAGGCCTGTAGCTTAACTCTTTGTTCATCCTGGGCTTTTTGTTGGCCCACACAAACTAACAGAATTCCTGCTTGAGCAATTTAATAACACTGAGGGGGGCTCCACAGGAATTGTTTGAAAGATGTATAATATTTTGGGTAGCACATTCATTTTAAGCGCCGCCACTCGACGAAGCCAAGAGAGGCCGAAAGGTCTCCATCGGCGTAGATCTTTGCAAACCTGGGAGAGGAGATGTTGATAATTCAGGGTAGCTATAGAGCGCATGGGCGTCGTCAGCTTGATCCCTAGGTATGGGATTTATTCTGTCTCCCATTGAAATGGGGCTCATTGCGTAAGATCCTTCTTGGTAGAGTGCTGCAAGGAAGCCCCCTGTGCCCGCGACTTCGCAACATTGACCTGAAAGCAAGAGGCCTCCACGAAGCACTCAAGTTGAGCGAAAAACGCAGGGATGGGCGTCTGAGGCGCCTCCAGTGTGACGACCACATCATCAGCATAAAGACTGATGGTATGGAGATCCCCCTCCGAATTGGACCCCTGAGATCATTGGATTCTCCCGTACTCTCTGGGCCATAGGCTCCATGTGGATTGCGAATAGTAGCGGGGAGAGCGGACACCCCTGCCTTGTACCACGAGCAATCGGGAAGGAGGGGCCTTTCACCCACAGCGCGGCCGTGGGGTGGCTACAGCAGCTAAATATCCACTTACGAAAGCGGTCACCCACCCCGAACTGTGCGAGAGTGGCCTCCAGGTACTTCCAATGTACCTGGTCCAATGCTTTTTTAGCATCAACCGATAAACCACAGTCTCCACTTTTTGATGTTGAGCAGGTGAAGTAGGCTTCCTGTGTTGTCACTGCATTATCTAGTGACCACAAAGCCAGACTGATTTGGGTCCATCAACCCCAACCTAGCTGCCAGAATTGCCATGAAGCGCTTTAAGTCTGTCATTAAGAGAGATATCGGTCTGTAAGAGGTGCAGAAGCAAACATTCTTACCAGGTTTCGAAATTATAACAACCGAGGACATAAGCATTGTGGTGGGGATGTTTGAGGCATTGCCTATCGCGTTGAAAAGCCTGGTGAGAATGTGTGCTAAGGTGGTGCAAAAAGTCTTGTAAAAGATGGCTGGGAACCCATCGGGTCCTGGGGACTTAAGAGGCTTGAGGCGGGCTATAGCCGTTATCACTTCCTCTATACGAATACGGCTATCGAGACTGGCTGTCTGTTCCGGTGTTAATCTGGGGAGGGTTGCCCCTTGTATATATGCAAGAGAGACTTGTTCTGAGAGGTGTTGAGCTGTATATAATTTTACGTAGAAATCGCGAAACGCTTGCGTTATGTGTGCATCACTCGAGCACTCATTGCCGGGCTTGTCAAGTACTGTGTGACCGGAGGCTGCTTGGCGTTGGACGTGTAGCTTGTTAGCCAGAAGGCACTCGCATCTGTCTCCCCCACATAAAATGAATGTAATGTCGCAACTGGGGGGGGGCATATTCCGCCTTCTCCAAATCTAGGCCGGCGAGTTGTAGGCGTGCTGCCTCTAATTGTCGCCAGTCCCGGGGGGCCCGTCCTTTTATGAATGCGTTCTAACTCTTGCACCTGCCTAGTTAGGCCTTCTCTCTTGTCGAATTTTGTTGTCTGCTGCGGAAGTAGCGATGAATTCCCCTCTAGCAAAAACTTTGAGTGTTTCCCAAAGCTGGGCGGTGTAAAAGTGTGTCGCGCAGCCGCCATGTATATGATGGTCTGTCTGGGGAGGGAATCGCCAGTGTGAGTGTCAATGCGGCGTGGTCAGAGTGGGAGCAGGGTTTGATATCTGAGGCCAGTGTATGCGAAAGTAGTGAACGGGACCCAATAAAATAATCAGTTCTGACATATGCATGCGTGTAGAATGTGTAGTCCGTGGCCTGTGGGTGTACGTTCGCCAAATGTCCACCAGCTCTAGTTCCCACAGCCACTCCAGCCTCATCTGTGAGAGAGCCTCCGCCTGCCCATGCCGTTGCGCTGATCGATCAAACTGATTATCAAAAACTGTATTTATGTCTCTCCCTAGGATAAGTTGACAATCTGGTGAGGTTGTTCGGTCCATCACTGCCCGTCGTAGGAATGCCTCTTGCCTCTCATTAGGGGCGTATATCAAGCCAAGGGTATAAGAATGCGCATTGATGGTGACTGAGAGGGCCAGGTCTCCCCTTATTTTAGCCTGTTTCGTGCATATTTTATCCCTAAATGTGCGGGAAATGAGGATAGCGACTCCAGCTGTTTTGGCTGTATGTGAGGTAAAATATTGGTGCAAAAAGCCTTCGATCTGAACCTGTTTGTGTCTCTAGCAAGGAGGTGGGTTTCCTGTAATAGGCATATTTGTGCGCCTGAATGCTCTAAATAAGATAAATTAGCCCTTCACTTGGTCGGGTTATGTAGCCCCTTTATATTTAGCATGAGGATTTTAATGTTCGCTAGAATGTAAATGTGGACCGGAATCGAGAGCTAAGCGAGGAGCCAGTGTCTTCACAACAGCTCCCGCCAACTGGCGTACCCCAGAGGTTAAGAAAACATACCCTGTGGGAGGCAGTGCATAAGGTTAAAGCAAGGATTCAGGGAACCCGGGAGGTAGGGCGAAAATAATAAAATAAAAACCCCAACAAATAAACCCATGAGCCAAAAGTCCAGCATCATGGAGTGAACTACAATCCGGAGCAATGTGCTCCAAAAATGAAACAATGAACGGGTACCAGTGGCCAGGGTCTCCCCGCTCTTGCCCAGGACCAGCCCCCAGCAGCTATAAAGAGAGAACCAAGAGGGTGGATCTGCAAAGCGTCCGCTATTTCCTCCCCCTTTTTCTAGCATTTGTTCGCCAGGGGGATCTCCTGCAAGGGTCGCCAAGACTGCCTGCCGTTCTTTGGCCATGGTGTCAGGGTCAGGGCGAAATGCCTGGGCTGGGGGTTTAATTGTTGTCCACCCATGGCCACTTCATCTGTTTCCATTTGTTTTGCTATTTTGCGGTTCTTCCGCCGAGGGGACTTCGATACACAAGAGTTTACAGGTCTCAATCACTGAGTGTATTTGCCAGAGTTCTCCATTGTAGGGAAAGATTAATCTGAACGGGTGGCCCCAAGAGTAGGAAATGGCAGCTGTTCTTAGGTTCGTAGTAACGGTCCGGAAAGCTCTGCGTTTCAGCAAGGTCGGGGCAGCTAAATCTTGGTAGAGAGTGGGTTTCTGGTCCTTATATTTAAATGAAGGATTGTCTCTGGCAGCACGTAGAATCCGCTGTTAAAGCTGGAACTTATGTACACAGGTTAGAATGTCAACCAGAGGTGCCAGGGCAGGCCTCTGAAGACCCACTCTAAGTGCGTGGTCAAGTTTAATGCAAAAGTCTGCCGGCTCCCCCAGAAGTGCGTGGAAGAGGTCCTCCACCTTGGCTTCAATGTTTATGTTGCTGTCCCGGACACAATACCGCGTATATTGTTGCGCCGGGACCAGTTTTGGAGGTCTTCTGTGTGTGCTTGGAAGTCGAGATTCTGTTCGCCCAGGCGGAAGTCCTCTTGTAGGCCTTCTAACTCCTCCGCCCTGCTGGACTCATGGTCTTCCAAAGAATTGACTCTCCCCCCTAGTGAATCCAAGTCCTGGCGTACTTCCCTGAGGTCCGCTGATAGGTTGCGCTTCATAAAGGTGATATCTTCTCGAAAGGAGGCAAAGAGTGGCTTGAGGAAGGAACGGCAGACTGGCCCCCTCCGTGTCCTCAGCCCCCTCCACTTCTGTTGTGGGCTTCAGGGGAAGGGATTCTCAGTTTGCGAATGGGGCATCTTGAGGAGCATATCCTTTACCGACCTGTCCTTCTTCACTCTGCCAGAAGCCATATCTAGGCTAGTACAACTTGTTGTCAGCAGTGTTTCATCACCCCTTCTTGTTTGTAGGGTCAGTCGGTGGATCGGTCCCCAGGGTCTTGGATTTCCTTAGCGATCCTCACGTTAGATAGTTTTGCCTTGGGAGTCAAGGGGCTGGAATTGGGAGTGGGGGGGCAGTAGTGGGGTCCAGCCCTTGCCAGGGTGACCACTCAATTAGGTGCAAGAGGGATGACTCTTGTGGCCGCCTCGGTCTGTCCTGTACCTTACTCAGGCTCGATAACACTGCTTTCCTCTTCCCTTTGCGTTGGAGAGAGTTGTAAATGCCTAAAGGGCCTCTTAGACTGAAGAGAGAGTCCCACTCAGGAACGTTGTAAGCCTCCCTGCTGCTCCTCCTCACCTCTCGTTCTCACCACTGTGTGTTGGGGGTCCTGGTGGTCCCAGCGACACCCTGAGGAATCCAATCAGTGGCTCACTGATTCCTCACTCCCAGAAGCACCTTGTAGGAGAGTGTCCACAATTCCAGCCGTCTGCCCCGCTCTCCAGACAATTAGTCAAGGCCTCCACCTCTCGCGATCTCCTCTCGAGCGCTGGCGGGGCCCAGTGCTTCCGCTCGCTTCTTGCTTAGTCTGGGCCTCAGGCCTCGTCTGGTCTATCACTCCCAGAGATTTGTGGTGTGTTGGTGCCACCCCCAGACTCTCTTCAGCCTAGCGTACCAACTGGGAGACCACAGGACGCGGCTATGTCACTGCAGGCAGACTCCAGCATAGGCCTTGCTTATGGCTTGTGGTGTCAACCGAATCCGGACCGACTTTAGTATTGCTGATCGGCGGCTCGGCCTCTCCCCTGTTATGCTCAGGTTGCGGGTCGCCGATTCCGCCTGATATGCCACTGGTTGGGGTAGGAGTCGCTCTGCTGGCTCTCTAGACCTCCTCCCTGTCGCCCCTTGAGGCCCAAGGACAGCGGCCTGTCTGACCCCATCCCGGGCCGGATGTCGTCTTGGATTCCTTTCGCTGGCCCCTACCGAGCGACTTGTTCAGGCCGTTGCCAGGCTCCCCACTGCTCGCTGGAGCAGCGTCGCTTACTACCGGAGGCATCGTTGTTCTCTAGTCCGCCTCACATCATTTCGCGGGTGCCGCCCAGGCTTCTCATTGCAGACTGGCTGCCTCCTCCAGTGGCTTGCTCGGTCTTCTGCTCCCAACCACGCTTGGATGCGACCAAAACCGCCCCTCCAGCTGCACCAACGTTGAAGGGAGATTTTCCTGGGGAGATCTGACCCCGATGCCCCAAATCCGTCTCTATTTAGCGAGGCCTAGCGGACCGGGAGTGGTGAGACGAGTGAGCGCGTCCTATCGCTCTTCCATCTTGGCCACGACCGGGATCCATAACTTTAAACCCTGGGGGGCATGCTATTTCAAAATCAGCATTAGTCTTTTGATGGCCATGTTTCTGTGATAAATATAATATCCCACTCTTTGGTCTCTAAGAGCATATTAATCTCTAATGAATGTTTCACTGCTGCCTGTGCATTCAGTAGCCCACGTCTAATCTTATCAGGTCTTTCCTTAAGATTTTGTTGGGGAACAGTTAGTTCTTTTTTCATCTCAAAATTATCCCATCTTAATTTATGTTGGATACGTTTTTTTCCTAACTGTTTCAATTACTTACTTAAATAGCTGATCCTCTCTCTTCGCATTCGCTCTTTTTGCCCTTTTGATTCCCCACTAAAACTAGCAGCATGGCGGTCATGCCAGAGTCTGCCTTAAATGGACCCTTCTCGCCTGAACCGCTAGACAGTTCACAAAAAATGGCAGCTGTCCAGTTTCTCAACCATCTAGTCCTTAAGCCCTCTCTTCCGTTCTGCCTCCAGTTCAGTTCAACAGTTCCCCACCACTTTAATTCATTAAAATCATCATTTAAGCATTAGTGCCATAAATTCAATTAAAATCCTTTTAAAAAATATTATCATTACCCGTCCCACCCCCCCTTTTGTTGTGCAAAATTACCTGGTAGCAGCATTGTAAGTGAAAGTTTGCGCAATCGCGCCAGAGTCCGGCTTAAATGACCCATCTCGCCTGAAACACTAGACCGCTCACAAAAAATTAAGGCTGTCAAGTGTCTCTACCGTGTAGTCTGTAAGCCCTCTCTTCCATTCTGCCTCCGTTTCAATTCAACAATTCCCCACCACTTCAATTTATCAAATTCCTCATTTAAGCATTAGCGCCTTAAAATCAATAAAAAAACATCTAATTTCCAGTCCTCCCCAGTTGTTATGCACAGTTGCCTGGTAGCAGCTTTCTAAATAAAAGTTAGCGCAGTTGAGCCACAGTCTGCCTTAAATGTACCCTCCTCGACTGAATCACTAGACCGCTCACAAAAAATGGTGGCCATTAAGTGTCTCAACCGTGTAGTTTGTAAGCCCCCTCTTCCATTCTGCCTCTGTTTCAGTTTAACAATTCCTCACCACTTTAGTTCAATTGCGTAAAAAGGGTTAACAATGGGCCCCTGGCAGTCTCGTATATCTTTTTCTTGGCGTCCAAAGCAGTTGTGATTATCTGCATTGCAATGAGTTCCGAAACTCTAAATGTCCACTCATGCCCCTTAATGCTAACAATATTAGAATTGTCACATCACATGCTTGGCCTACCTGCTTTCCCAGGAGTGATTGGAGTGATCTCTCTCCCAGATAAATTTAATCCACTAAGACATTGTGTGGGTCCGGAGAAAGCATGACTTTAAAAATGTATTGTATTGTCTTGAGAGTGGAATACAATTTTTTTCATGTATTTGTACATTGCCAGTGAAAGTGTGTCAGTGGCTCTTTACAGCCCCTTCAGTAACCTCTGGCCTTCTTTTTATTCCATTAGTGAAGCTTGACTGGAGTGTTGTACCATTACATCACAATTGTTTTTATGTTTCTCTACCTGAGATGCTCTGCATTGTTTTTTGTGTCCTGAAGGGGATTTGTTTGCAGTTATCTGATATGACCCTCCCTCATTTTTACTTATTGTTTTTCGCCTGCTGATTGTGTTACCGTTTGGCTACTAAGCAAAATCTTTTTCAGATAACATATTAGATGTTTAGTGTAATTTCCCTTTTAGCACATCTTTTTCAAATCTGTGAGGTCACCAGATGCTCCCTTTTTGATTTCTGGGTTTCATAACCAATACCTTGGCTATAGTTATGTCTATCCCTCTCAGGATGAAGTCTGCCTTGAGGTCCTGGAATGTTTTATTGTTCCCCTCTTTAACCATTCAACAGCATTTCTCTTGCCATTCTCATGCCATCTTTTAAAGACTCTTCTGCCCACATCCCCCACTGAATCTCAATTGGCACAAATAGTTGTAAACCGTATTGGAAAGAAGGTAAAGGTCCCTACGAACTACTATTTTATCCCAAATTCCCTGTGTAATCCTATTTACAGAAAGAATAGTGACCCCAGTGTCTGTGTTTTTTCTCTAGCTGGAGTTTCCCACAATTGGCGGTCTATTAGACCATTGTTTTTCAGTTGTATTTTACCCCACTCCATTCAGAAGCACAGCTGTGCAGCTAGGAAGTAATAGGGCAGGTTTGGAATTGCTGACCCCCTCCTTTATATGTTAAAAAGTATATCTTATTCTTAATCCATGGTTTCCTACCAGCCTAGATGAAATTGTTGTTGAGGGTTTGCAATTTAGCTTGTAGTTTAGTGCATGTGGAGAGTGCTAAACTCGCTTGTAGTGTAGTGTGTGTGGAGAGCAAGGGTGTTTGAAAAAAATAAGACAGTTTAGGTAATATTATAATTTTTACAGTAGCTGCTCTCCCCAACCACAAACCTTCTCCCTGTTCCATTTCCACTGGGGCACTTTTATCTCTGCTTCTAGAGGGGAGTACTTCAGAGCGATAATTCCTACGTGTATCTCTTTAGTGTCACTCCATTGACTTTGATTTTTACTTAGGTGTTCTTGTAGCGTACCATTGCCCAGCTTCTGAACTTTGGCCTTTATCCTATACTTTTCTGATTGTCATAATAAAGGACCCGTATAGTCATTCAGAAGCCTTCAAATCATCCAAGAACACAGAACTGTCTCCTTGCCTTGCCTCTGAACATTTTCCACAATATGAAGACATTTCTTAGTTCTATATATATATATGTTGCCTGACCATGACAAATAATTACTGATCTAGGTCGATTAGAGATTTTAGTAAGTGGTTTAGCCTGTTTGCTAATATTCCCATAAGTAATTTTATGGCTAGGTTCAAGAGTATACTCTAACGATATGAACTACAATGTTTGGGGACCTTCCCCCGCTTGGGATTATAAAAATTATAACCTCTGTAATTGAATTGAGGTGAGATCCTTAGGTGCTTATGGCATTGAAGAGATGGGCTACTATGGACTTTAGTGGGGAACAAATGTTTTGTAAAAGACTGCAGTATACCCTTCTTGGCCCAGGGATTACCCATTTTTGAGCCTCTGGATGCAGCTTACTCAAATTAAAATTCAAATATTTCTTTATTCGGCACTTAAAAAGATACCATAAAAGTGCATAAAACCAGTTAAAAACACATTAAAAACAATTCAATTAATAACATTTCATTTCATTTGTCAAGAGTCTCTCTGTTAAAGGGCATTGCAATCAACTCATCTCTCTCGAATTCCTTATCATCACCGCCATCTTAATAAAACTCGTGATACAGGACAGGGTGTATGCGTCATAGGCCTTTTGCAAGAACAATAAAGCTACCTTGGCGTGTTTAAACTTAGATCTTTTCAGGATTCCCACAAGGAACTTGCGCCTAGGTAATGTGTAAAATGAGCATAACAAAACAAAATGAAGGGTATCCTGCGGAGACCTATTGTCGCAGCCGCAGGTACCCTTCTGCTCAACCGTTAAGGTAAAACCGTGGGGATCGGACAATAAGTGATGCAAACGGGTCATATAAAATCTGTCCTGTGCATTATGGGTCGGTGAGAGATAGGGTTCCCTTCCACTCTCAATTTTCAATAGTCCGTAAGCAACAACTGTGGATTTGCGCTCTTCAGTGGCCGCCCTGCTTGCAATTGTCCATTCCCCATACATTTTCTTGACTCTCGTTTTATCCTGAGGAGTAACGGCTTCAGGCTTAGTGAAGAGGTTCTTACAGCCAATGTCCTCTAGCGTACACTTTACATATTTTAGCCAGGGGATAGAGCTCCCTTTGTCTCTATTCAGACAATCTGTGATCATTTGTCTACTAAGGCCTGCCTCCTGGTTAGACCAAATCTTCACCCAGGCCAAAAGCGGCCTGACTTTGATTTGATCTTCGATATAGGGTTCTCCCAGTTCTTCATGTGTGATATAGGCAGATGTACTAAATGGAACTTTCAATATCCTTCTAAAAAATGTATTTTCCTCTGCCTGAACCTGATGTATGTTTACGCAACCCCAGACTTCAGCCCCGTAGGCTGCCTTGGCACAGCATATTGATCTATACAAATTCATCACTTGCTCGGGGGACCATCTTCCCAGCCTTCGCCCATAACTCATTATTGCCCCAGTTGAGGCCACCAATTTTGAGCAGTGTTTATCCACAAGTAGTCTGAACTTTAAAAGCCCATCAAATAATACACCCAAATAGGAGAAGGACTGAACCAGTCCAATTTTATAGGTACCTATCTTATAGGAAAATTTCTTATCTGGTCTAGCCCCCGCAAGCATGACATAGGATTTGTCCAGATTTGCTGATAAATCAAGTGTGAACATAAAGCTTACAAATCCGTCAATCAGCCTCTGTAACCCTGCGGCGTCCGGGCTAGCAACACTGCGTTGTCCGTATAGAGCAGGACGGGGCGGAACGGGTGCCTACTTGAGGGGAGTCTACTCCAAGTTTGCGCAGTTCACTATCTAGGTTATTAATGTAAAGTAAAAACAGAAAAGGAGCTAAAATGCAGCCCTGCCGCACGCCACTGGTGCATGGGAATGGTGAGGTCTTACTTCCGTCTTGGTTAAAACAGACAGACGCAGTGGTTTTCCAGTACAAGGCTTTAAGGATGTTGACTAGATCCTGGTCCGCCCCTTAGGCCTATCATCAGGGCCCATAGCTTCTCTCTGTTCACATGATCAAAAGCCGCTGAGAGATCCATGAACCCCAAGTAGACTGCCTCCTTGCTGGCTATGGTGTACTTGGCGACCAGCAGGTAGAGGTTCAGACATTGGTCTGTAGTTGACCTTCACTCCCTGAACCCATATTGTGTGTTCGTTATTATCCGGTGGGTATCTGCCATTCAGTCAGACGATTTAGGACAACATGACCCAGCACCTTCGCCGTGACATCAATCAAGGATATCGGGCGATGGCATTGGGGGTCATCCAGGTTTCCTTTTTTAAATATCGGAACTATTGTTGCAGAGGACGAAGAGCGCGGAAGACCCGCCTCTACTGCCGCGTTCAGGACCCTCGTAAGAATGGGGGCCCACAACTCCACTTTACAAAGGTATAGGTCGGGAGGTATGCCATCAGGGCCGGGCGCCTTATTTTTAGTTAGTCCCAGGATGGCCCCTTCTACTTCTGCCAGGGTGATCTCTGGCCTTGCAATCAATTTTAGCCTCTGCCCTTCATCATTATTAATTTCACCTCTGTGATTATATAAGTTTTTAAAATGGGAATACCACTGCTCTGGCAAAATAGTATTTAAAATCTGTGGGGCATTTGAGTCCTGGAAACATGGTTTATTTATAATTTTCCAGAACTCAATCAGGTCTCTACTGTCCGCCGCCTCCCTTAGGTCCTCCCAGGCTTGCGTTTGGAGGCTAGTTTACGGATTTTTAATGCCTTCTTATATATCAGCCTGGATTGGGCAATATTTAACTTATCCCTAGGAAGCAATTTTAGGCTAGATTTAAGCTCTTTATGTGCCTTTGAACATTCTTTGTCAAACCATCTAGGGGTGGTAGTTATTATCCTAGTCTTAGTGGTCTTTAATAGTCCTTCAATGAGGTGCGCCATCTCTTCAAATGCAGTTACTACCGCAGCCACCTCACTTATGGGGTCGAGGCTTACATTAAGTGCGTCTGCCCCTCTGGTAATTAAGGTTTTATAAAAACTATCCCCATCTATTTTGGACCATCTAAGTCTCCTCCCCTGGTCTGATGTCTTATCTACAGAACCTACCCTTCGTGATACATTTTTAATAGTTGGGCCTTTTAGCTCTAACACCAGGGGGTTATGGTTGCAATATATGCTCCGTTCTATATCGGCCCTGTTGACCCAAGCTTTAAGTATAGACGAGACCATGATATAATCAGTGTAGGATTGACAACCTCTGCCCTTAAAGGTGGGATTAAGCTCCCCGCCGCTACCCAGTCCTACCAGGTCCATGGTGTGGACCAAATTGTGGCCTTTCAGCACCCTTTTTCTAAGTCTACCCCTTCAGGTGAATGCAGGAAATGTGGTCCTTTCTCCACTGTGCAACGCAACCAATCCTTATTAAGTGGTCTTAGGTTCGCGCACAGATGACCATTAAAATCACCTACAAGAACTACAGACGGTGCTGCTACCGACTTCGCAACAGACATCTGGGCATTTAGGCGAGAGTCCAATTCTTTTATTGTATTGCCCTTCCCATTGGCTCCCACCGCATTGTACCAGTTAATCAGGGTGATGTTTACGCCTTTTGAGCGGAAACCCAAAGCCTGCATATTGTGTGATGACCAGTTGAGGTTGGACCAAACCCCTTCTACAAGAAGATCCACGTATGTGATCAACCCTCCCAGGGCTCTCCCTGAAGCTGACTTTTGGGCAGGGACTGAGAAGCACTTAAACCCCTCCAGGGAGAAATGGTTACAATCAATCATCCAGGTCTCCTGAAGACATATAACGTGAAACCCGATAATGTATTTCCTCCATTCCTGCTCCTCATATTTGGCAGCAAGTCCTGCTACATTCCAGGATATTATTTTTAAACCGTCCTGCCTATCAGGTCTTCTTGCCCTGGCCATGAGGGGATGAATAATTACTTTTCCCTCAGTTACCGGACTTTTATTTAGGTCGGCTAAGCTATGTGATTTTATTAATTGGGTACCTAAAGCACTGCTATCCGGCCCCATTATCTCAATCTCGACCGCAGTACTTGATTGTAAGCTCTCTGCAATAGTTACCCACTTATCTTACCCTCTCTGCAATAACTAGTGCCGCAGTGTTTGAGTCAGGGGTACCTTATCCTGTTCAGTACTCTTATCCCTGTCTTGGTTATGCCGGGGGTTTATGTCTCTTCCTAGTCAGTCCAGTTCTTCTAAGGTCGACAAGGGGTCAAATCTATTCTGGAGGTCAATCCCTCCCTGGTTCCTCATGGCTACATAGTGAGGTCTACGACTATTCCCAACCAGGTTCCACTCCCTACCTCTCTGACCATCCATGGCACGCCCCCAGTTGTAAGCCCCCCTGGGATAGTAGAAGCTATGGGGCATAGACCTGATATTACTCGAGTCTGTAGTTGGGCCCGACCTTAGTATCTGGTCAACCACCTGCGTATTTCGAAAGTTCACCACCACACAATCCCCAGTGTTATCCTTAGGCCTGGTTCCCACCCAGTTCACCCGTCGTACCATTAGTATTTCCCCCTGTTCCTTGCCTACTAGGGGCATGCACTTATTTAACCAGAACATGGTTTTATTTTTGAGCTCCCCATAAGGCTCCAACTGATCTGGTCTCAGCACTTGAACTCCTGTGAGAATAAATACATAAGGGTCTGGTGGTAGATTAAGAGTTACTGACGTGTTGGAATGCACCTTAGTAGCGGAATTCTCTTATTGACACTGACTCACAGGGGAGGGCGAAGATTGTCTGTGGACCATGGCTCGGTGTATGCCTTTTGGCGCTCCCTGGGCAACTTCCCTGCTGGTAGCGGGCCAACTCGGGGGCACCTGTATCAAGCCTGCTGATTGTGTGTTCGAGGGGATCAAGGGGTGTATGATAGTGTTACTTTGTTCGTTTCGGAGTGTGCTTATAGATAGTATATCTGAGCTGGTGCTGGAACCCTCCCCCAGTGGGGTATTACCCAAGGGGGGGGGGGGGATTGGAGCCACCAGCCAACCCCTTTGTTTTAACCAGGGTTATTACTTTATCCAACCTACTGAGGATCAGTTTGGTTGGTTGGCAATGAGTGGCTCTAGGTGGTTCTGTAGGTTAGATATTATCTGGGCTACCCACATTGGGGGCACTTGTGTATTTGAGTCGACCCCTCCAGGAGGCCTTACTTAATGTGGTGGTGTCTAACGGGACCTTGTTCAGAGTGACCCTCTTTCGCCTGTTTTTTTCCCCTGTTTGTTTTCCTGGTCTTGCCCATTTGTGGTGTTTCCCCCTAGATGTTGTCTCCTGTACCAGTGAGGTCCCTTCTTGAGCACAAGGGATATCAAATGTCCCGAGATCAGGAGAATCCAGTGATGGGAATGATTGGGCTTCTAGATCCTGCTGCGGAGTTGGTAAAATAGGATGGAGGGGTTAATGAGAGGCATCTCTCAGTGTGCTCAATCTCAGATGCAACTTCCCCTAATGCTTTACGCAACATTCTATCGGTAGCAGTTGGTTTATCCCGGGTCGATGTCGGATTCCTTTAGATTTGCTACTTTTTGGTGGATCCGGGGAGGTACACTTAGGGAGTTTTGAAGACCTGGTTTGAACCGCGCTTGCCATGTCACTGTACTAATCCGATTTAACAAGTGAGGCAACAGGAGGTTACTCAGGTTCCACAACACTGTACACAGCTAAATATCCAACAATTACAGCCGCCCACTACCACTCCCAAGCGTCTCTAGTCCCAGTGGTGGCTCACAGGCTCGCCCGTAAATTCAATATACAAGATTGCACCTTGTACTAACCAGATGTTTGTCCAGTGCTGTTCCCAGTCACTTCCAGATCTGCAGTTGTTAAGGACAGGGCCCGTCCCGTCCTTCTCCGTACCCGGACGGCCACAGTCGGCCCCGCCCTTGTCCGTCATCCTCTGGTCATCCTCTAATTGAATGCAAAGGTTTGCAGACCCATTCTTGGATATCCGTTCAGTAGACCCCTAATTCTGATGTTGTTTTGGCACAACCTATGTTCAAGGTCTTGCTTTGGCAGGAATTATTCATGTTTCTCTTCAAAGGAGAGGATCATGTTCACCAGGCAACAATAGTCTTCGCAGTGAACATCCAAAGTCAATTTGATGTAGTTAACCCTATGTCCTACTGTGCTGACATTGTACTTGAATTCCTGTAGACATGTTTTGATGTCTGATGTGATTGTTCCCACATACTCTTTTGTCTCCTGCTGGAAACATTGTAGGAATTCTTGTGAAGTGGTTTAGCCTTGTGATGGGGTTCTTTGTCCGGTTGTTGCATGTGCTACTCCTGTTGAGATTCCCTGTGGTTCGCATTAAGATATACAGACCTCCCCCTGCACCTCAGGACCACCTCATCGCTCCAGAAATTCAGGAAAGGACTCTAGACCTGGCTGTTTGAATTAACAGATAACCACAAAGCAGTTAGCAACTCCACTGCCTTGAGATCCTCACGGGTGATTTGTCGCACTTTACAAATCCTCGATTGATTGATTGTTGTCCTCTGTAAGATATAAACCACACACAAGCATATTGCAAATGTAGTTTATGTGCTGCCCAGTACACAGCATGTTCCTTCTCATCGTGCTGTATGTACCAAACTCTCCCAACATTTTAAAAACGATATCCTAAATTAGAACAGTAACCTTCTAAATACGGTGGTCCAGGGAGCACAATATACGACTGAAAAAATTCAAGGGATAATACAACACCTCTTCCCTTATATAAAGGCTATATAAATAAATAATTATGAAAGTAAATAAAAACAATAAAATTAGCTATATACCCAACCCTAAGTCTCTGAAATAAAGTGTTTCTCACTGACATACTAGGACAGTAATATACAATGACCAAGTCAAGGATTATGTGCACACAAAATCTTGATACTACTTGGGCTTCACAACTGCCCTACCTAATCTCCCCATACAATTACTACTCTCTGGTTATATGGCGGCATTCAGCTCTGGTATCTCCCCATTAAGATTACGTGAAGAATGTATTTCAGTAATTGAATCTTGATCCATCGAATCATAGTTGGGCATCATGGCACCACTGACACATTTTCTGAGTTACATTTGGATAGCCTACTCGTGTGCCATACTTTTTCACCACTCAAAAGAGTAGAATTACAGAATAATCTCTCCACTTTGAATACTTTTGTATAATTACATTCAACCTTACTCACCTGTCCATCTCTTTTCACTCGAATCCATTTACCCACATTTAAGTTTACTTCTTTTGTGTCTATTTTTTTTTTCAAACCAAACTTTATATGCCTCTTGTATGCAAGAAATGTTTCTTCTGACATTATCAGGTGAGCTTTCAGCTTGTCTGGACTTTATCGAACACAAATGTTCTCTTCTCATCAATTCTGAAGGACTGTGATTTGTTTTATTACATGGCGTAATTCTATAAGCACTAATCACTTTCATAACATCTTTTCCCACTTCAAGTTGTTATTTCTTGGTAATTGGATTACTCCTTTAATTACCCTATGAAGACGTTTAACAATACCATTTCCTTCAGGATAATAAATGGAAGTGGTTTTATGTCTAATACCATTTTCTTTTATGAAGTTTTGGAAATTTTCTGACAAAAACTGAGGTCCGTTGTCACTTAAAATTCATTGTGGTTACCCTTCCCGCAATGAAGTCTTATCTAAAAATTTGCTAATGGATTCACTATCTGCCTTTTGTTCCATTTCAGTCTGAGGCCAGTTAGAAATGTTGCCTGTATTCAGAATAATACTCTTAGTGTCTCCATTTTTTTCACATATTAGTCCCTTACATCAATACTGATTATATCCCATGGCATTTCTGGGTTACTTATTGGACACAAAGAAGGACGAAGTGTCCTCTGATTCTTATCAGTGTTATTGCACTCAAAACAGTTTGGGATTTTCCTCTCTAAATCTCTATTTAACAGAGTCCACCAGTACAAACTTTCAATCCTACACTTAGGGCCTTCTTAAGTGTATGGTGGTCCCAGGACCGCCATACCCCTGGTGGCAGTCTGACCGCCATAATCTAGGCGGTCCGACCACCCGCTTACAAGTTTGGCAGTCAGACGCCATCAACCTGCAACAACACCGCCAGGATCACGGATCCCGCCGATGCAGCGGAGACTAAGGCGGCTGTGGTTGGCTTTGGTGCTGATACAGGCACCACCTTTGGGATTACAACTTCCCTGTCCCACAGCCTTTTCATGGCAGGCACCCTTGAAAAGGATGGCGGAAAGGGAAGGAAGGGACCGCAAACAAAGCTCCCAGGAGATTTGGCCCTGGGGTTGGGGGTGTGAAGGGGAGGGTAGTGCAGTTTTTGCAGGATCTCCCGACTGCGGCATTGACAGTCCGGCGGACGAACCACCAATGTCCTAATCCGTAATACTTCATGAAAAGTATTTAGGATTTTAATCTTCCGTTGAGTTGGGGATATGATCTGTCCAGATCGCATCAATTTATCATTTTTTAGAGTCAGTTCATTACCGACTTCCCAGAGGCACATAGACTTTGCTCTAAATCCTTCTTTTCTTGCCACCCTTTGTTAACATTGATTAAAACGTTTTGTAAACATTCATCCTTTGACATTTTTTCCTTCTACTCCTCAGTACTCATCTCATGTTCCTCTTCATCCCATAATCATGCTACTTGGAAATCATCCCACTTTTTTGTTTGCATTCCTTTCAACGGGTAACGGCGTGCAACTTTAAAAATCTGTCACCTGTTTTTAACTCCTGGGATGTATTGTACTTGGTAATTATAATCACGCAGTTTCCCTGACATGTGTGCAAGACATGAAGAAGATTTATTCCATCAACTCACTGTGATTAAGACCTATGTAAAGGGCTTATGGTTTGATCTCAACACAATGGATATACCTCACAAAAATTGTCGGAAATGTTTCAACCCCCAAATACACACCTAGGTTTCCTCTTTCAATCACCGAGTACTTTTCTTCTGTTGTCAAAACTGCCACTGGACAAAACTCCTATTCCAGCGGGAACATTAATCACCAGAGTTACTTTGAAATTTTGATTGGTGCCCGAAAACTGCTGGACACACATGGAATTCCGCAGCACATGCCTTAAAACCATGAGCTTATTTTTAGCGCTAGGTGGTCACACAACCCTAAAGCCGGCTCTGATTACCTGCACATTCTGTCCTGAGGAAAAGGTTGTATGATATTAACATTAATCCAGCCATTTTTGTGTCTCCCCGACTTTGTACAGCATTATCTGTAAAGGTTTTCCTTGTACCTGCCGGCATTTTCTTGTACTCCTTGCCCTTCTAAAGGAATGTATGATGGAATTCTGCATGTATTTTTCACCCATGCCTTAGGAACTCAGTCATTTGAATGAATGCGACCTTAGCATGCATTTGTTCTGCAGGCAGGTCATTTTAACGACTTGCCTTAGGGGGGCGCTGGATATTAGAATACTTTAATTTACTATTCCAACTCCAGTCTGCGCAACAGTAAGGAAGGTGTTGGACTTAAATTCCAACACCACTCCACCATTGCGCCCCCCTAAAGCAAGTTGTTGTAAGCACTTGCATGCAGAACGATTGCGTGCTAAATTCGCATTTGTCCTGTTGCCAGCGCTGTGAAGGCACGGCGTGATTCTGGCTTCGTCCTAAAGGACGTTTCCCCTTGGAAAGTACCGAATGGTTTTTAGAATAGTGGACAAGAGTGGTATTATCCAGGGCGCAAGGGTATGCTTTCCCCAATCCTTGGCCCCTCTGGAGCCATTATTATAGTTAAGATTTAGCACTGACAATCCCCAGATAGCTGTAATATTAAGATGCGCTAATAGTTTCGTTAGTGTAACATCTATTTTCGTCTTATAGCGTATTTTGCAGAATCATCTAAGTGAATGATACTTTGCTCATCTTTGCAGTTGCAAGTATACTTCATATTCATGCAGAAAGCCAACATATATGTTTTATTTGTGTTTATTCATAGCTTTGAAAATCCCTTAAACCCGATTGTGTGAGACGTGTTGCTAAAACCTGTGGGAATCATCAAAATGTGATACAGTGAAACATTCTTTGTCTATCAAATAAAGAAACCGTTTGCTTTGAAACCAGATGTCTAGACATTACCAGAAGATATATCAAATCTACTTATAACTACAGCTATATATTGCATATATTAGAGTATATGATATCCTGGAACTTTCCTGATTTCAGCCACTTCTATTATTCACCAGAGTTTTCTTGACATTTTGATTGTTGCCTGAAAACTGATGATATAAAAGAAGCTCTGCAGCAGGTGCTTTTAAACCCAGAACAGTTTGCGACACACAGTGGCCCCTAGCTCAGCAATCTGCGTTTGGGGTTACATGAGACACTTTGGGACCATAAACATTATTTAACATTTTAAGTGGAGTCACAGGCACAGACATGCTGTCAGCACTTAACACCACTGGTAGTAGCTGTTCTTCCTGTCGAGGGCGGAGACCTTGGGGGCTGGAAAAAAAAGAATTATACCAGGCCTGGGCCGTCAGTTGCAATTGGCAGCTACTAGTAATTGACTCAGGTGGTAGTTGGTCCCGGGCTTTGCTGCGGACCTCTGGACCGGACCGGACTGTCTGCTCCAACTCCAAGCATCATGAGCTCCAAGAGGAGAGGCAGAGGAAGTGAGGGAGGGATGAGAGGGCGGAGAGTGTGGGAGCAGGACAGAAGAATTTACACCAGGGCCATCATGGTAGCGATTTTATGCGCTACTATAGATTGACAGCCCTGTGATCAAGCACACCACTAGAGGTTGACTGGGGCCATATGGTGTTACATTTTTGAGTTTTTTTTTTAAATAAACGCACATTTGAGTGCATGTGTTCAGTGATGGCGTCTGGGAGGCTGGAAAAGAAAGTGAGTGAATTTGCTTGCAGGCTGATTTTTTTAGTGGAGGCCCGTATTGCATCTGTGCAGCAAAACCGTCCCACAGTACCAGAACCAGCCACCAGGAACAAAACTGGCCCGACCCTTCCAGCCTTCGCAGGAAACACCCAATGCCCGATTCAGCTAGGGTGACCAACTGGCATTGGTGCAAATTCAGGACGGTGAGTGTAAAAATTCAGGACAAAGGGTCAAAATTCAGGACACAAATTCAGGACAGGAGGTCAAAATTCAGGACAAAACTTCAGGACAATTGGATAGGTTTTACAGACACATCAGAGGTCGCGCAATAGTATATAAGTAAGCCCAGCCATATCCAAACATATTCAACCATTTGCAAACCTATCCATCATGTATCCTTCCATCTTCCTTTCACTCATCCATCCCTTCATCCAACCTTTATCCGTCCATCCACCCTTTCACCCTAGCCATCTGTACACTCATACTTCGACTCTTCTACCCATCCATCCATTCACTCATCCATCCCTCCATCCACCCTTTCACTCATCCATCCATTATCCATCCATCCACCCTTTCACCCTATCCATCTGTATACTCCTTCATCCACTCTTCTACCCATCATCCATTCACTCATCCATCCAGCCATTTACCCTTTCACCCATCCAGCCATCCTTTCACTTACTCATCCATCCACTGTCACTCATCCTCCCTCCCATCCACCCTTTCAGTCATCCATCCATCCTCCCTTTCTCTCTCCATCGACCCTTTCACTTAGCCATCCTTCCTTCCATCCATCCACCCACCCATCCATCTACTCATCCACTCATGAATCCATCCATTGACCCTATCACTCATCCATCCTTTCTCTCATCCATGTGTCCTTTCACTCCTTCACTCATCTATTCATCCCTTAGTCCATCTACCATCCCTTTCACTCACTCATCCATCCTTACATCCACCCTTTCACTCATCCATCCATCCATTCACCCTTGCACTTATCAATTCATCAATCCATCCATCTTTTTCACTCCTCCATTCACCCACCCACTCACTCATCCACCTTTTTACTCATCCATCCTTTCACTCATCCATCCACCCTTTTACCCATCCAGCTACCCTTGCACCCATACATCCAGCTATTTACCCTTTCTCCCTTCCATCCTTCCACACTCACTCATCAATCCACCCATCCTCTTTTATTATCCATCTATTCAATCTTTCATTCATCCATTCACCCTTTTACTAATTCATCCAGCCATCCAGCCATCCCTTCACTTACTCACTCGCCCACCTTTTCATATTAATTTTGAGCAGAGCCTTTTTGAGGTGCAAGAGCCATTTCTGGACTGGGACAGAAGCCACCCAGGGCAGAGACAGGATCCACCACAGATGGGGGGGGGGGGACGAGGGACAGGAGCCATCACTGGGGGAGGGTAGGCAGAAGGGGGACCAGGATCCACCAGGGTGGGCACAGGGGTGGGCATGCGGTATTCTAGTATCATCTTGGTCTCTTCCAGGGTGGGGTAGGGCTCCTCACCCCCTCCTGGACAAGACAATGAGAAGTCAGTCTCTCTTTCCAAAGAGTTACTTTTGTCAGCCCCCACTATGATGTACAGTACTTAAAGGAGATACTCCAAGAGAACTAATTTAACGATTGTCCTCCATACTTTGTTAGTGTGGGTGCGATTGTGCCATTTCTTAATTTTATTATATTGTATACTTCATGTTTGAAGAATCGAGGTTTGTTTGCAATTTAGTGACCGTAATTAAGCTCTGTGCTGTGAAGAGAACCACGTGCTGCCAGACCGGTTGTAGGATGTTTGGGGCCCTGAGCAGAAAGGGAATGTCTCACACAAATTGCAGAGCCATGACGCATTTAGGCTGTTTGCATCTGAATAGATGCCCCCTGCTCCTGAAGCTGCAGCCCTCCCCCCTCTCTGTCACCTTCGAGCACCTCTTAACAGCTCATCAAGGGCTGGAGGTGTGAGGGGTGGGGGCTGCAGCTTCAAGAGCAGGGGCATCTATTCAGATGCAAACAGCCCTGAATGCGTCATGTCACGTCAAGAAGGGAGGTGAGTGGAAGCTAGGGAGGTGTGACCGGTGCCCGGTTAAAATTACGGACAAATGGCGTCCGTTAAAGAATCCTTCACGGACAACGGACAGACGGCCGAAATTACGGACTGTCCGTGAAATTTACGGACGGTTGGTCACCCTAGATTCAGCCAGTCCAGCCTTGAGTGCAACTATAGTTTATTTCCATCCTAGGACACAGCGTGTTCCTTCTCCACCGTCTCAACATTCTTAAAATACTATTCTTAATTACAAGAGAGCATTACCCCTCGAAATACGGTGGTCCAGGGAGCCCAACATACAACTGAACAAATTCAAAGCATAACACACCATCCTCTTTTGATGGTTTGGTGAGCTGCCTCTTTTTTACTGACTGGCCACTCTTGAATCTAGAGTTCACCATTTCCTTCGATCCCACCGACCACTGTTGTCAAAAAGGGTTTGCTCTTAGACTGGTTGCGGGTTGGGACTGCTCAAGCTTATGTGTGGGAGAACCCCTGGGGATTCAGGTGTGTTAAGAAAATTGATGAAGGAAGTCCAACACTGTGTCCAGTAAGAAATGCTTTTCTGCACTGGACCCTTGGCACTGTTCTTGCCTGTTTGTTGAGTATCTTCAAAAAGTTTCCATTTCTACCCTCTGTTTACACTGACTGGCTGGGGCACTCCTTGTTTCTGTTTTCCGAGGTTGCTTTGTGGACACTGAGCACTCTCCTGTTTTGTGACCTCCTAAGTGCACTCTCTGTGACCACTTCCATTTTATGGGGATGACTTCTGTCTCCCACTGTAGTTCAGTGGGTGTCGGATATTTCATGATTTGGTGACTTTTTCCTTACTTTTTTTACTGATGGTATCCAGGGAGTCAATGAGCACGTCCTGTTGTTTTCTTGCTGTTTTTGTGGGAGTGGGATCACCTGGGTCTATGCTCCTTTTATTTCTTCAGCTCGATTGCTGTATTCATTCTTCTATCACTCTTTGGGAACTTCTGCCAGGTATCTTCTCCTGTTGGATCAAATATACGATTTTTCACTGAGTTGCAGACATTCGGCCACTGTCTTTGGAGCCGCATACTTTGAGTAAGGTTTTTGTGTACTCTATGATGTATCATTTAATATCCTGCAAATATTGGGGCAAGTTTTGTTAAGCGAAATAAATATCCACCCTAATGTTAGAAGAGCATTAATGAACATTAGGAGGAAAGCCTTTGTCCCATTCTCAAATGCAACCAAAACATTATGATTAATGTAGTGGATGTATATTTTGCTGGGACAGCTCAAAGGTCTCTTTAAAGTGCTTAATGGAGGGAAAGCACAGATGGTAGACCGAGAAATCGACAGCAAAGCAGGTCTAAAAAAAAAGCATGTTGAAGGAGTGAGCCTTCAGCATTTCTTGAATTTGAGAAAGTTGTCTTAGGAACAGAGGAGAGAAGGAAGCAAATTCCTGAGGGAGATGGGCATGATTTGCTGCCAAAGTGCTTTTAACATGTTTGGTATGACAAGGTGATTTTTCACAACGAGCCATAACCATCCAGTTTGTTAATCAGACATCACCACCAGGTTTATTAGGTAGAAAGGGTCTTATTGGTTCAGAAACATGTACACCCAGCAGAGGGTCTTAAACTCTGTCTTTGTTAATTTGGCGTGCGGTGCTCAATTTGTAGTGCTGGACTGAGGTGGTCAGTATGCCTCACTTCCAGGATGAGGCAAGATGCATAATTCAGGACTCATTGAAATTTGGACAATATTGTTAGCGTAGACTACCATTACATGGCCAATGCAATGCTTTGAGACAGGAGCAACAACGCAATATTGTCACACCTTGCAGACGTCTTGAGAAAGATAGCCATGTCAATCATGTGAAAAATGAATCAACCACTTAGAGAACCGGTCATGTTGTAATTTCCACTTGGAGAAATAATCATGTTGTAATATCCACTAGCAGAACTAATCATGTTGTAATTTGTTTGCTGAGGCATTGGATCTGATAAAATTTCAGTGGGATCAAGCCAGTGAATATTTATAAGGGAAAGCAAATGTGAGGTTCTGGGCAGCGACAAAGGTCTAAGAGCCACCAGCAGGCGAAAGTGTTTTGTACAGCAAGTAAATACTGTAAAACGTAATGGTTCCTAAATCTGTCACAAAACTGGTTACACAATATCGATAACCCCTGTATCCTTCTTTTGTACTTTACAGAATCATGGTATTAACTATGCCTCTCTGATGTAACAGCATTGTCTCTTATCCACCACCCACTAGTACCTAATGTGTAATGCCATGACCTGCTGAGAAATCAAATTAAAAAATGAAGAACATGGAAATAATTGACTCTTGAATGAACTTGATATTCATGTTGTGATCAAGCACGGGATAGGCTTCTAGGACAGAGTATAGTATTTGTAAAGCAATAAACAGTTGCTGAGGACTATAGTGTGGTTCACACCAGTCATCTTCAACTTTTATTGTAATATGAGCTACTGATGTTCAGTGAAAATCATTTTGAGCTTCATATATTATTAGTGTTGTAATAGTGATTCAATTTGACAAGATTACATTAGGGGACACCATGTGCAGGATAACCAGCAGGGTCACCTCAGTGCATCAGACACGTTTGCCAGCAGTAGTGTAAAAACTGCTTTGTCAATGTGGAATGCCTCTACATGGGTAATACATAACAGCCAGAGCTGTAATGCCTGTCGCCAATAATATCAGTAATAATTATCCCCAGTGCCACATTATTTATTACTCACTCACATTTCAGCTTTAAATATTTTAATGAAATTGAAACATCAGGTTATGAGTTCTGAAAATACACAAATTTTTATAAGGAATACACATAAAAAAATTGGTATACATCTATTAATTCAACCAAGCAAAAGCTGCTAATTTAGAGCTACTTCCAGGTGAGTTACCAGTAGTTCGCAAGCTGCTCTTTGGAGAAGCCTGGTTTACGCTTAGCGTTACTTGTTAAGCGCGCATCAATGTTTTGTTGAGTCACAGCTGTTTTAAAAAAAAATAGATTTTTGGGTAAAAACCAAGTAAAAAATATTTTAGTGAGCAAAAACTGCCACGCTTGAGTTTGTTTACTGTTTCTAAGCTGACGACTAAGCCTTATATTAACAGCATCCATTCACTCGTTTTACAGTATTGTTTTCCACTTCTAAGTCTCACAGTCAGCTTGCAAGATTTAGAATGGTCAGCACAGCAGTCCTGCATAAATTAACAGAGAGGGGCAATGCCTTATCTCTTAGTGTTTAATTTGTTTTGTTCATGTTCGAAGATAAATGTGCAGGGAAAAACAGCTTCTTTTTTAATTAAGCGTAATTCATTTGTTATTGTTAATCTCTTTGCTTCGGTGTTCTATTTTTCAAAGAACGGCTTTAAATGCAACGAGAAATGAATATTTTGGATCTGCCTCCTCTTTCCTCGAAATGCACAAAGAAAATTGATTTTGCAAAAGGGAGAAAGGTGAAAATCCTAAGAAGTAATTCTAGGTCATAGTCTTAACCGGTTTTCTAAGAGATTAGGTCCAAAAGTCTAAATGCTGCGGGCTTTCATAGGTTTTGTTGGACTAACTGAAAATATGATGACAGATGGTTCATTGCATAAGCTGCTCACGTGCTGTATTCACAAAACAATTTCGATAAAACATGTGTTTAGTGCCATGCCTCTTACTAAAATGACTCCAGCGTTCTGACAAATACACGGAAGCAAATCCCACCGAATTTGTAGGCTTGCAGAAGTGTCCTGTGTCTTTAAAAATACAAGCTTCGATGAATCAGTTGAACTTTTCAACCTAATTCCATTCAGGCAATTTCCAAGAGTAATGCATTTCTCACTGGTAACCACGTTAACAATATACGGTGGCGTGTTAGAGGGTCATGTAAGTGTTGTATGATTTGATTTACATCTGGCTGCCTAAAGACTCCAGGAGTCATGGTCACACGTCACATCTAACAAAAAATAAAAAGGATATGTGTCACTTTGCGGGGTCTTGGTTGAAACATTACCACCATGAAATGTGGATCTGTGTTAGACATTCCGTTTCCTAGAGTGAGATGCTTGTATGTCGCAATATATGTGAAAAAACGTCTTTCAAGGAATACCAAGTGTGAGAAAACAATGTTGCCTAAACCATGTTCAGATTTTTAATATCTAGCAAGTGTATCAATTTTGGATGATTTAAGGTCGAAATTGCTAATAAATTATGCAGACTTCATTTTTGCCCAGAGGAACTAGGTGTGGCTCTTTGTATATAACGGTATTTCTTGATTTCTGCCGTAGCAGGTTTCTGTTCACAGGATACCAAACAAGGATTACAGATCACTGTGGTTGTAGAGATTAAGGAACCTATCTTTTCACCTTCTTGCAAATATTTAGTGAATCTCAATGTGCCTCCATGCTTCTTCCATGCAATATGAATCATACATGTCTTGCAACTACTTACGTAATGGCTAAGCAGTCATTTTTCAGGAAATAGCTACAAGGAGCAGGTACATGTTGGTAGAAGTATTTTTACCATGCTGAGGTCCATCTATGCCACAGAAATAAAGATGCTATTCTCATTTCCCTATTACAATATTAGCTGACAGATCGCACTTGGGTGCAAAGTTGTGTTTTGTTCAAGGTATATGTCACACCACAGGAGTTCAGAACTCCTGGTTCTTATTGCAGTCTACATATTTTCCAGCCATGCCCAGGGTCTCTGGTTTTGACACCCAGATCTTCCTCTTGAAAGTTAGTATTCCTGAATATCATCTGCCTCTATATGAATTATAAGAATTCTAAGAATCTTGCCAATAATATGATGCAAATTTAAGCCCGGAGACCCTGGCTCCCACTAAATTGGCAGATTATTATCCAAGAAGTTATACATAATTTACAAGAATGTATGTGGTCATATTTCTGGATACCTTGTCAAGGTTTTCCAGCAGTACCACATACTAAAGTGAATACTGTGGACCTTTCCGCCAAGCCGTCTCACCATCTGCAATGGAAGATTCCTTCATCTTCAAGGTTCTGCACTCTGTAACTACCAGATGGTCCGTTTTGAGACCCTGAACATTTGGATTGTCTGAATTACACTTTCCCTCTTATCATCCACTTTTGTGTTATTTGCACACTGCTCATTCTACCCTCCCTTTCTTCCCGGTCACCTCACTTAAACTGTCATCTAATAAGAGACAACAATTCTACATTAACATTGTTTTTCTTTCCCTGACTGTCATGAAGTTACAGACCACTCTTTTTACAGTGGAACGTATTAAATATTGTTTACAGACAGTAATATGTGTAATTTTTCAAGCTAGGGGCATTATTTGCTTTATGTCAACTGCTATACATGTGGAAGAGGTGACAGTCTCAACTGTAGGTTTAGGTCAGACCACTGCAATGAAGCCCACACACATACTTTTCTTCTCTTGCTCCGTGAAGCCAGTCAGGTGCAAGAACACTGTAACAGAAGGGTCAAATCAAGAACATAATAAAGGTTGATGCATTGAGAGAGCATGTGCTCCAGGAAGCCCAAACTCACCTCACCTGAACTTTGTAACAGAAGATATCTTGGGTAGCCATCCTCAGTTCTCAAGTGAGCTCTCAGATGTTATTTCCATAGGTTGCACTCTAAGGAGTTGTTGGAAGCTTCCATGCATGCAAGGAGAGCAATGGCACAGGCCAACACAGTTAAAACAGGGCCTTAAATCTCGTTTTAAAACAAGTTAATTTTGGCAGCACTTTCTGCAAACTCTGTATTCAGCAACAAAAGCAGGTTCCATGCAGGTTCATCTTCAAAAGTTTCATTGATGTGGATGGCAGCTTCAGCTTCTGTGTACATATTGAGGCAGTTGTGCCTCAGGATAGAATTCTGTCTGTTCAGACAAGGAGCAAAGGGAATAAGTTAAGTCATTTGGATTCAGTTGAAATAGCTAACATATGTCAGCTCATGTCCAGTAAAGCTCCATACTGTGTGGGCCAGTGTCTTTCCTCTAGCCTTTCATAGGCGAATCCACATGTTTTCAGCCTATTGACAACAAATGTAATTATTATTCGCTATCAATATGGGACATTCTGCCCTCATAACGTATTCTGCCAAGTTGTTGTGAAATCCTGTAACTTTGAAGAAAAGACTGTTACCAGACCCTAGACTCTTAATTTTGGGCATGTACTTCCCCCGCTGTAATAGACAACCCCCCCTCCCATGCACGGATACCGCAGTAGACTGTCAAATTTTGGCCCTTATCACACAAGTTCAGCTTTTTGGTACTTTTTCTAGATTCACATAATTTAGGTCTATTTTAAGGACTTAATTGAGTTATAACATTCTCAGGTAACCGCTTCAGCAACCGATTCAGCTAACTTTGATATCAACACTATACATTCTCTGGCCCTAATTTTACCCTCCTCATCATGCCATCACTCCACTATCAGTTGATCCCGTTGAGGATAATGGGCAGCATGCCATGTTTTTATGTTCTTATAGTTTAAGTGATGATCTTGATCATAGTATTCTATCTTTTTGACTTCTGTGAACCCACAATGAATCATTGCTGGAATCCAGGGACCCCTGACTGAACCATTATTGGAATTCAAGGACCTCCCTGCCTAAGTATTTTCGATGATTTTTACCTCAAAACAATACATCTCAATACAGAAACCACTAAACATCAAACAAAAACACAAATATTGAAATTTATTTAATACACAATGAATATTGAAAAATGTAAACTTTAACACAAGATCGGAACTTTTCAAAATTCCGTTTTTAATTCTTGAGATCTACACTAGCATACCGCTATCTTTTTAGCACCTAAATGCTGTTTTTGTTGTCACTGCAATTGAGGCCACCCATCATCTATGCTCTATTCTATTTGCTGTATTTGTGCTGCTCTAATGAATCAATCGTAGGATACCAACTTAATTTTTAGCCTCCGATTTGAAATTCCTTCACATTTGCAGAACATTCTAAAATTTCCTATTTTCAGTGTTGCTTCTTTATTGATATACACCTTATTAACATTAATATTAATAGTTGTCTCAACAGTAGCGGACCCCATGAGAAGGCATCTCGGACTCCCATGGGTCCACAGACCACAGGTTAAGAACCACTGATCTTGATAGGTCTTTGGAGTCGGGACCTCATCACAGAGAGACTGTTTTGCTTTTGAAATGTGTGCCTTAATACATTTTTTTGCATGTTTTCGTTATGTGAAACAATACAATTATTTGAGATGGAAAAACGTTGTCTCCTGTAGTGTAATTCACCTTCACAGAAGTTTTTTAAATTTCTGATGGATATATCTACCTGTGGATTCCTCACCGTGTGAATATCTCCTGCGCCAGCATTCCGCAGATTTTTTTTCCCTAGCTCTCTACGCCGATGAGGACGTTACAATGCCACGGCTCCACTCGCGACTCCGCTTGACGTAACCGAAGCATTAAGAGAGCCGTGTCGGCGTGATGACGTCAGTTCCCTTTTTTCCACACCGTCGACGGGTAACTGTTATCTGGCTCTCTCCATATGCTTAAGATACTTTGCTGTTTATTCTATCCTTAAACTGTTGCTGTTAGGATGTTGTCTTCGAGGAAGTCTGGTTTCAAGCCCTGCAGAGAGTGTGGGGGGGTCACATGTCTATCATTGACACCCATGAAGACTACTTATGGTGTTTGTCGTCTGATCACGACGTGGAGGAATGTTCCTGCTGCAGGAAGATGAACCCTAAGGCTCTTAAAGAATGGGAAGCTAAGCTCTTTATGGCTAAGGTGAAGAAAGAAGGAAGAGGCAGAAAAAGAGCTAAGTCGAAGTCGTCTGCTTCGCATTCGTTGAAGTTGAGGAAACACAAGAAGAAGAGATCACATGGATCTCTGCGCAGTTCGTCGATTGTAAGGCTTCAAGGTCACCTTCACCGGACCCTCGATGTCGTCAAAAAAACTTGTCTCCTTTGCCTTCGCCTTCTCCTAGAGTGACTCTTGAGAGATCTCCTTCTTCAAAAGGTACTCCGGCGCGGTCTCCAGCACTGAGGAGTTTGCCGGATTCGGAAGGGTTACCACTCCAGGTTGTTTCTTCTCCTGCTTCTCTTGTGCACAAGGTTGATCCTGTGGCTCCGGCGGATCCAGCTGTTCCGACGCCGGATGCTCCACGTTTGGATTCTGGGTTGAATCCATTTCTGCAATTTCCTACTCCAGGATCAGACCCTACGCATTTTTTATAATGCTATGTACGGAGTATTTGCTAAGGCAGCCTTCCCCTCTGGAGGACCTTCGAGTGCCGTCGGTCCGCTGGCCTACGACTTGGAGATTCCTCGGCACTATGCCCAGGCACCCTTTGTGCCGTTCATGCCGACGGCGGCGTCATGGCAGTTTGCGGCTCCAAGGGTTTCGGCACCGTTCATGGAGTCCCCAGCGCCATCTGGTGGGCCTTCCTCTCGGCCTCGTGAAGTGCAGTTTCCGCCTTCAGATCCTCCTTTAACGCCGGCTCCAGAGATGTCACCGCCGACGCAGATTCCTAGATTTCGATCAAGGAGAGAGGCGCAGAGATTGCTGGAGGAAGAGCAGTATCAAATGCAGAAGGTTTAAGAGGGTGAAATCGAAGAATCAGTGGATGATTTTGAAGGCATACAGAGCGCAAGTGGGCTGGACACTTCCCCTGATAGGGAGATTTCTTCCACAAGGGCTTCTCCACCTCAAGAGGTAGCCCCATACCATACTGTTGTAAGAAAGGCGGCGGAGCTTTTGGACTTAGTTACCAACTGCTGAGTATAGGCCACATTTGCTCACTGAGGTTTGGCATTTACCTTCTAAAATAGTTGAGCCCTTGTTACCTTTTAATGAAGCCTTGACTGAGCCTATTCTTGAGGTATGGCGGAAACCACTCTCTTCTCCTGCTGTCTAAATCTGTGGCAAGAAGGTATAGGTCTGCTCAAGGGGATCCTCTCTTTCTGTCTTCTCATCCTTCTCCAGAAAGTTTGGTGGTACAGGCGTCCTGCTCTAAACAGTCTTCGTATGCTTTTCGTCAGGCTCCTGCTGACAGGGACTCTAAAAAACTGGAGCAGTCGGCTAAGAAAGTCTTTTCATCTTAAAGTATGGCTCTTAAATCTACCAATGCTACCTGTTTATTGGGCCTTTATATACATGGCTTGATGGACTTGGCTAAGCAATTGGCACCCAAGTTACCCGATGAAGAGCAGGGGAATTTTATGAAGGTTCTGTCAGATGCTCAGGCTGCTTCTAGACAGGTTATACAATCTGGCCTGGATACGGCTGATTCAGTGGCCAGAGTAATGGGTTCCTCCTTTGCTACCAGGAGGCAAGCTTGATATAGATTCTATGGATTTTCCCCGGATGTTCAATCTACTGTGGTTGATTTTCCTTTTGATGGGTCAAAACTTTTTGGAGAGAAGGCAGATTCTGCCCTTCAAAGGTTTAAAGACAGCAGAGCTACGGCGAAGTCTTTGGGACTGCAAACCCAGTCAAGGAGGTTTGGATATAAAAAATATTCTGGATTTGGAAGGTCTTCCTTTTGTAGCTTGCGACAACCTCAGCAGCAGCAAAATCCGCTCTATAAGTCCTATCAATCAACCAATCAATCATATCATTTGTAAAGGGCACTACTCACCCGTGAGGGTCTCAATGCGCTGGGGTGGGGAATGCTGCTACTGCTTGTAAAACCAGGTCTTGAGGAGTTTTCTGAAGGTCAGCAGGTCTTGGTTCTGCCGTAGGTGGATGGGGAGGGTGTTCCAGGTCTTGGTGGCGAGGTGGGAGAACAATCTGCCGCCGAAGGTCGCTTTTCGGAAGCGGGGGACTGTGGCGAGGGCGAGGTCGGCGGAGCGGAGCCGGCTGGTGGTGGTGTAGAAGCTGAGTCATCTGTTGAGGTACGTTGGTCCGGTGTTGTGGAGTGCCTTGTGCGTGTGGGTGCGGAGCTTGAACGTTATTCTCTTGTTGACTGGGAGCCAGTGCAGGTCTCTCAGGTGAGGTGTTATGTGGCTGCGGCGAGGGATGTCGAGGATCAGGTGTGCAGAGGCGTTCTGGATGCGTTGGAGCCGTCTCAGGAGTTTGACCGAGGCTCCTGCGTAGAGGGAGTTTCCATAGTCCAACCTGGGTGACCGTTCTTCTCGTTTCAGTAGATCTACTTGTAGATCCTGCGAAGCATGCAGAGGGTGTTAAAGCAGGAGGAGGAGACGGCGTTGACCTGTTTAGTCATGGAGAGGGTGGAGTCGAGGATGACTCCTAGGTTGCGTGTGTGGTCGGTGGGTGTTGGATCAGGTCCCAGTGCGGTCGGCCACCAGGAGTCGTCCCAGACCGAAGGGGTGGATCCGAGGATGAGGACCTCCCTCTTGTTCGAGTTCAGCTTCAGTCGGATGTTCCTCTCCATTCAGCGATGGCCTTCATTCCATTGTGAGGTTTTGCCGGTGTGGGGGTCCTTGGTGAGGGAGAGGATCAGCTGGGTGAATCGGCATAGGAGATGAAGTTGAGGTCGTGCTGACGGGCGACGTGGGCTAGGGGTGCCATGTAGATGTTAAACAGAGTTGGGCTGAGGGATGAGCCCTGGGGTACGCCGCAGATGATCTTGGTTGCTTCGGAGTGGAAGGGGGGGAAGGCAGATGCTCTGTGTTCTGCCGGATAGGAAGGAGGTAGTCCAGTCCAGGGCCTTCTCTTGGATCCCGGCATTGTGGAGGCGTGTTCGTAGTGTGTGGTGGCCGACCGTGTCGAAGGCGGCTGACAGTCCCAGGAGGATGAGGTCCTCCGTTTTTCCGTTGTCCAGCAGGGACTTGATGTCATCGGTGGCGGGAATGAGGCAGTCTCGGTGCTGTGGTTGCTGCGGAACCCGGACTGGGAAGGGTCCAGGATGTTGTTCTCCTCGACGTAGCGGGTCAGTTGTTCGTTGACGGTCTTCTCGATGGCCTTTTCTGGGAACGGGAGCAGGGAGATGGGCTGGAAGTTCTTGAGGTCCTTGGGGTCTGCCTTGGGTTTCTTGAGTAAGGCGTTGATCTCTGCGTGGTTCCAGCTTTCCGGGAAGGTTGCTGTCTCGAAGGAGGTTTTGAGGACTTTCCGGAGATTGGGTGTGATGGATGTGCTGGCTTTGTTGAAGATGTGGTGTGGGCATGGATCTGACGGAGATCCGGAGTGGATGTTGTTCATGATCTTGATGGTGTCTTCGTCGTTGATGTTGGTCCAGGAGAGCAGGCGGTTGGTGCGGATGGTGGTCATGGGGGCAGAAGTCTCAGTGGTTGTCGGGGCTTCGTGTATGTCTGCGATCTTGCGGTGGAAAAAGGTGGCCAGTGAGTCGCACAGGTCTTGCGAGGGTGGGACGTCGTTGGTGTTGGAGCTTGGGTTGGAGAGTTCCTTCACGATGTTGAAGAGCTATTTGCTGTTGTGCGTGTTGTTGTCAAGGTGTTTTTTTAAGGAGGCCATTTTGGCGGATCTGATGAGGTGATGGTGTCTGCGGGTGGCGTTCTTGTGGGCTGCATGGCTGTCCGGTGTTCGTTCACAGAGCCAGATCTTCTAGAGCTTTCAACAGGTTTGCTTGGAGGCCCGGAGGTCTTCAGTGAACCAGCTGGCTTTCTTGTTGGTGTGACTGTTGGAGGGTTTCTTGATAGGGGCGATGGTGTTGGCGCAGTCCTTGGTCCACTGTCTGAGGTTGCGGGCAGCGGTGTCGGGATCGGCGGGTGGGCTCTGGGCGAGGGTAGTGGTTAGCTGGTCTTCGGTGACTTTGCTCCAGGAGCGACAAGGCATCTGTTGGGTGCGGTGGTGCATGGTGGGTTTCTTGAAGGTGAAGTGGATGCAGCGATGGTCGGTCCAGTGGAGTTCGGTGGTGTGGTTGGAGGAGAGGTGGGGGCTTGCGGAGAAGATGGGGTTAAGCGTGTGACTGGCGGAGTGGGTGGGTGGGTGTTGTGACGAGTTGTCTGAGTCTGAGGTTGGCTAGGTTGTCAATCAGGGTGGTGGAGTTGGTGTCGTTGTTGTTCTCGAGGTGTAAGTTCAGGTCCCCGAGGAGGATGTAGTCCGTGGAGGCGAGGGCGTGTGTGCTGACGAAGTCGGCGATGGAGTCGCTGAACTGTGGTCAGGGTCTGGTGGGTCTGTAGAGCAGGGTTCCTCTGAGGGTGGTGTTGGGGTCGGTGTGGATCTGGAAGTGCAGGTGTACGGTGGTTCTGAGGGTGTCGTCGAGACTCTGAGAGTGTTCCTGTGGACAATGGTGATTCCTCCTCCTGCTCCGTTGGTGCGGTCCCTGCGGGTGATCTTGTAGCCTTCCGGGATGGCTATGGCTATGTCGGGTGCTGAGGCGGGGTTCAGCCAGGTCTCCGTCAGGAAGGCGACGTCTGGGGAGGTTGAGTCGAGTAGGTCCCAGAGTTCAACGGCGTGTTTGCGGGCGGAGCGTGTGTTGAGAAGGATGCATCTGAGGTGGTTGGGTTCTTTCCTGATCGGCAGCATGGTGGGGCGGATGCTTGTGAAGCTGCAGTTCCGGCAGGTGAAAGCTCCGTGGGTGCGCTTCGGGGCAGCCAGGAAGCAGGTGTTTGATCGCCCGGTGTTGAGTGCGTGGAGGATTCTGGCATCGTAGCAGTGTTGGGCGTCGTGGTGTTCGCGGGGTCCAGGGGTCCTGGTGCTGGGAGCGGTCCTGACGGGACGGGCGCAGACAGGGTTGCCTTAGACGTGCCTTCGGCGCGCCAGTGGCACGGCCGCTGCGCGGCCTCCATATGAAGGGATGTGGGAGGGAGGAGCAGCTGGGAGGCGGGAACGGGGCAGCAAACGGAATTGCAGGGGGGCAGGGACGCAGTTTCGGGAAAAACGGCCGGGGCCGCGGGAGAACTGGGCACAGGAAGGAAAAACAAGTTTAAGCAAGAAAACAAATAAAGGCACAGAGGAATAAAAACAAGTCTGGGCAAGAAAGCAAGTACAGGCACAGGGGAATAAAACAAGAATAGGCAAAACATGTACAGGCACAGGGGAATAAAAACAAGTCTGGGCAAGAAAGCAAGTTAGGCACATGGGCAAAATACAAGTTTAGGCAAAAACAATGCAGGCAGAGCCATGCAGCAGCGTGGGGAGCGACCTGCCTGCGAGCAAGGTTAGAGGTCGTTCTAGAGGAAGAGCCAAGGGTCGCCAACGTGGGTCTACCCGCAATCTCTCCTCCTCCTCCTCCTCTACCTCCCCTGCTACCCCTGTTAATGCAGGATAGCAGCCCTAGATCCCCCATCCTGGATCATGTAGGTCCTGCAGGGGGTCGGTTGTCTCATTTTCTACAGGGTTGGAAATCGGTCACATCAGACCTTTGGGTTTTAAACCTTCTTGAGAATGGGTACGCCCTTCCCTTTCAGAAATTTCCTCCACCTTACCCTCCTTGCCAAGATTTTTGTTCAGAGGACATTTACTTCTACTTCAGAAGGAAGTCCTTGTGCTCTTACAGAAAGGTGCGATAGAGGTGGTCCCAGAGCACAAGAGGGGTCAGGGATGCTACTCCTGGAATTTCCTGATCCCCAAGAAGGATGGGGGGTTACGTACAATTCTGGACCTCAGGATCTTGAATTTTTACCTCAAGCAGGAGAAAATCAAGATGCTGACCCTTTCGAAGGATCTTTTGGCACTGCAGCAAGAGGACTGGATGGTGTCGATTGATTTACAGGAGCATATTTTCACATTCCCATCCTGAAGTCTCACAGGAGGTATCTCCGTTTTACGGTGGGGTCGCAGCATTACCAGTTTGCAGTCCTGCAATTTGGTCTTGCTACTGCACCTCGAGTCTTCACAAAGGGGATGCCAGTGGTGACGGCTCATCTCAGAAGGTCGGGGTTTCCAGTGTTCCCTTATCTGGACGACTGGTTGCTCAAAGCGGGGTCGCCAGAGATGGTGCTTCATCATCTGCATGTAACAACTCATCTGTTGTTCAACTTGGGTTTTTCAGTAAATGTGCTCAAATCTCACCTGGTGCCCTCTCAGCGCAACCTGTTCATAGAGGCGGTACTGGAAACTACTGTGTGTCTAGCTTTTCCTCCTCTTCAATGAATTCTCAACTTTCAGGAGATGATTCCTTTGTTTCATAATGTAGCGGTTGAAGGTCCTTCACCTGCTCGGTCTGTTCTCTTCCTGCAAACTGTTGGTCAGTCATGCGCTCTGGCACATGAGGGCATTCCAGTGGTGCCTCCGCAGGCAGTGGTATCAACACAATGGAGATCTCAGGGAGTCAGTCAGGATCTCCAAAGAAGCTGCAGCGGGGCTGACTTGGTGGAGTGTGCAGGGCAACCTGACTCAAGGGAAGCCTTTTCAGTCTCCTCCTCCAGTAGCCACAGTGATAATGGATGCCTCCACGCTGGGGTGGGGTGCTCATCTGAAGGATCTGTAGGTCAAAAGTCTTTGGTCAACCGGTCTAGGGAGAATCCCTGGGTATTCACTCACACGGAGGAATTATTCCTATAATTCAACCATCAACAAATTACCCCCCCAATACAAGGCTAAATGGTCATATAGGGGAAAAAGAAGAAAGGGCAAATTCCACACTAAAATAGAACGTTCACAGTCTTTTTAATCAAAAGAAATCTTTACAAAGGTTTTATACACACATAAATCAGTTAAAATATCAAAGCAAGAAAATGTTTGAATTCATATATTTTAAAAACAGAAATCTGGAAACAATTCAATATAGACAGTAAACAGGCATAAATTCATTTTTATCACAATTCATATATCACAATAAACATATTAAAAAACATATTAAAAAAACAGTTATATCGGACAACAGTACTAGATGATAATGAAAAAAACCCCACTACACTGTGGCCTATGGATTTCGGTGCCACTCAAATGTCTAGATCCAATGGTCTTTAATCTATTAACACATGGTGTAGTCAGTAGTACCCTTGATAAATCAGTATCTACTGCTTCCTAGACCCTACTTGGATTCTGCGCAACAAGAAAAAAAGATTAAAAAGACTGTGAACGTTCTATTTTATTGTGGAATTTGCCCTTTCTTCTTTTTCCCCTATATGACCATTTAGCCTTGTATTGGGGGGGTAATTTATTGATGGTTGAAATATAGGAATAATTCCTCCGTGTGAGTGAATACCCAGGGATTCTCCCTAGACCGTTTGTCTTAGTACCCTGATCCCTGGTGATAGTGGGGTAATCTCTCTTTTTGATTTTCAAAAAGTCTTTGGTCTCCAGAGGAAAGGTTGCTTCACATCTACCTTCTAGAATTGTAGGCTATACGTTTAGCACTAAAGGCTTTCCTTCCTTCCCTTCGTGGTCAGTCGGTTCAGGTCTTGACATACAACACTACCGCGATGTGGTACATCAACAAACAGAGAGGTGAAGGGTTGTATCGTCTGTCGAAAAGCTCTGCGGAACTGAACCATCAGATTTGTGTGTTTGCAAATCATCTAGCCGGTGTGCTAAATGTTCGTGCGGACAGTCTCAGTTGGCGTTACTCGGCCGATCACGAGTGGAGGCTTTATCCGGAGGTGGTTCATTACATCTTTCAGATGTGGAGGACTTTGCCACTCACGAGAACGCTCACTCCCCATTGGGGGGCGCGTTTCAGTTGAAGTGGAGCTCGCAACTCCTTTACGCGTTTCCTCCCATAACCTTGATTCCTTGGGTTCTCAGGAAGATTCCCAAAGACCAGGCCCAAGTTATATTGATCGCCCCCGATTGGCCAAAAAGGGTGTGGTACACCGATCTAATTCACCTCTCATCGCACCCGCTGCTCTGTCTCTCTCTCAGGGCAGACATCACCTCCTCTTGCAGGGGCAGGTTCTACACCCCCACAGAGCCTACACCTTTATGCCTGGAGTTTAAACGAGGCAACCTGAGTTCCTTCTCTCTCCCACCGGATGTAGTGGATGTTATCTTATCGTCCAGGTGACACTCCACTAAGTCTGTTTACTCTTATAGATGGTCAAGATTTGTTAAATGGTGTGGAGAGAGATCCATTGATCCTTTAAAGGCCCACTTGTCAAATGTTCTTCAGGTTTCACTTTTCTTGGCTCAGCAGGGATGTGCTGTGGCCACTGTTGAGGGATATTTGTCGGCTCTTTTGGCATTTCTTTGTTTGCCGGATCAGCCGTCTTTATTTAAATCTCCCATTGTTTTGAGGTTTATTAAAGGCCTCACTAATAGGTTTCCACCTACACCTTTTGTTATGCCTCAATGGGATTTGAATCTTGTTTTAACTTTCTTGATTGGTTCCCCATTTGAACCCTACATAGTTGTCCTTTGAGGCTTTTGTCTTTTTTTATATGGTCTTTCTTGTGGCTATTACCTCAGCAAGGAGGGTGAGTGGCCTTCAGGCTCTTCGTTCAAAACCCCCATGCATGCTGAAAGGATAGTCCTTAGGACCAGGGCTGCTTTTCTGCCTAAGGTGGTAACTCCCTTCCATCTAGGGCAGTCCATAACTCTTCCTGTGTTCTGTCTTCCCCCTCCCCCTTCCAAGGAGGCGGAGAGATTTCACCACCTGGATCCTAAAAGAGCGGTGAGCTTTTATTTGGACAGGACTAAAGACTTGCGAGTGGACGATCAGCTCTTTGTGGGCTACGTTGGACGCATGAAGGGCAAGGCTGTGCACAAGCGCACTCTATCCTGGTGGATTATCTTGTGCATCAAGATCTGCTGCGCTCTGGCTGGTAAGGAACCTCCTGAAGGTATCAGGGATCATTCTACCAGAGCCAAGTCGTCAACTTCTGCTTTGGCCAAAGGTGTACCTGTAGTGGACATTTGTAAGGCAGCGACTTGGGCCTCCCTCCACACTGTGGCAACACATTATTGCTTGGATTCGGAAATGAGGAGGGAGGGCCACTTTTCGCACTCTGTCCTACAGGACTTTTTGGTATGGAAAGGTGGACACCCTCCTCCGGGAGTGGGACTGCTGTGGGAATCTATTCCTAAGGTGTGGAATCCACAGGCAGATGTATCCATCAGTAGAACAAGTTAATTACCTTCAGTAAAACTTTTTCTGGTGGATACAGTATCTGCCTATGGATTCCTCACTGACCCACCCTCCTCCCCGATGTCCACCCGTATATACCTTAAAGGTGTTTTTGTTTAACCTGATTGTTTAATATTTGATGTATCTGTCTGTTGCTCTTTGGCTTTCCTTTTAAATTTACACTATGTGTGGTTGTTGAAATTCGTGTACTGTGTATACTTTGAATATGTTGTCGGTTCACCCTTTCGCCGCGGAGGCACGGAAAAATGGGTGGAACTGACGTCATCACGCCGACCGTGCTTTCTTATGGCTCCGGTGATGTCATGCGGAGTCGTAAGCGGAGCTGTGACATTGTGACGTCCACGTCGGTGTAGAGAGCTAGGGAAACAATTCTTTAGAATGCTGGCGCAGGGGATATTCATAAGGTGAGGAATCCAAAGGCAGATACTATATCCGCCAGAAAAAGCGGTACCAAAGGTAAGTAACTTGTTTGTTTGACCCAGATAGTAATTTATACGAGTAAGATTCAGTTTTCAAGGGAACGTCTGGGGGGGAATGAGCATTACAGTTATTTATATATTGTGACTATTTTGAAGAAGCACGCTTAATTTCCAAACAGTAGGACTTTGCAAAAATGATAATTTCACAGCACTTCTCTTTTTAATGCCCACATTTGTTATCCCTCTTTTAAAGTTCATGTGGAAAATGAAGAACAGTATACCCAGGCACTGGAGAAATTTGGCAGTAATTGTGTCTGCAGAGACGATCCGGATCTAGGAACAGCTTTCTTGAAATTTTCTGTGTTCACAAAGGAGCTAACAGCACTTTTCAAAAATTTGGTGAGAACTAATAAATATTTATTTGACAAAGGGATAATTACTTATGTAAAATTAAGTATTCATGTTCCCGATCACCATAGTGTTTACATATGTACAAGCTAAGTTGTAGAATGATGATGGGGAACCATTATACTTAATGGACAGGATTAAGAAGTAGTTTTCTGTCTACATGATGTCATTTTCCATGCTCTTCTCATGTCCTTGCATTCAGTTCAGTCGATTATTGCAATGTTTTGGTTTCACACCAGGGTTCTGCTTGCTCTACAATAGCCGTAGCAAAACATTTTGGGAATCATCTGTTTTTATTAAGAAACAATCAAGCCATGTTGGTACACATTACCTTAATAAACATAACTACCACATTTTGTGCTATCCGACTAAAAAATGAAACCCCAAAAGCATGAATACGAAATGGGCATGCTTCGATTTGAATCCAAAATATGAGCAACTACGGAAAAGGAATGCAGAGCTGACGCAATAAAAGAAAGGGATAACATGGGAGCAGAATTAAATCTGCAAAAAACCCTGCCTTCTTTAGGGAACTTTCACAGAAACCATCAAAGCAGTGCAGATATGCACTGAATTTAGGGTATCAAAAAAAGGCCACTTGAGGCAACACTTATTACTTACCCGGCCACTCAGTTTTCAGTCACACTGGGTAGCCCCCAGATACTGCTAACCCATATCAGACCTTGTTTACTAGTGAAGATCTTTCGTCATAGCCAGAGTCTGCATGCACAAATCTGGGTACAGCAATAGCCTTTTGGTCCCCCACAGCGTCTCTTTTTCTTACACCACTGACCTTGGGGATCTTTCTTGTTCCAGGAATTTGACCACATAATAATTAAACAACAGGGGGTGGTGATGGACAGAGTCTCTGAATTAAGCAGAATACTCTCACCCAGTCAAGAGATCAGGGCTTAATCCAACACCGTTTTTTAGCTCACTGCACCATCCCAGCTCAGAACCTGGCTATATGCAAATTAGTCTGTCCCTGGGCCAGTGCATCATGGGAACAGGGCAAACCAAACTACCAAGCCAATTCTTTCACTGGGAAGGAAACAAGCTTCCGGGGACTGGTTTCTGGCATTTTAGCCGTCTTCGGCCCAGCTTGCTTGAATCCTGATGGTGCAATGAGCAAGGGACTCACGTCTGAGTATACCCTTCCACGGTTATGGTGGACAAAATAATTAAACAACAGGGGGTGGTGATGGACAGAGTCTCTGAATTAAGCAAAATACTCTCACCCAGTCAAGAGATCAGGGCTTAATCCAACACCGTTTTTTAGCTCACTGCACCATCCCAGCTCAGAACCTGGCTATATGCAAATTAGTCTGTCCCTGGCCCAGTGCATCATGGGAACAGGGCAAACCAAACTACCAAGCCAATTCTTTCACTGGGAAGGAAACAAGCTTCCGGGGACCGGTTTCTGGCATTTCAGCCGTCTTCGGCCCGGCTTGCTTGAATCCTGATGGTGCAATGAGCAAGGGATCACAGGCATCAAAGTAGCTCAAGAACTGGGTTTGAATCTGGTTTTGTTAAGTGAGAGCCTGTAGGCCTGTTTCACTGTATCACATTCTCAACCTGTTGTATGCCCAGAAGGTTGGCAAATATACTATGGAGATCATCCTCAAAGGTCTACGAATATATCTCTGCTGGAACTTCAGAGCTTGTATGTGGTACCCCTTTTTCGGGTTCTTAAGCATCCTCCTGTTAGTGTTTCATCTCCTGCCTCTGAAAACTAAGTGTGAGATCCAAGAAGTGGTGGAACGTTGGAGTCATCCCTGTTTGACATTAAGCACTTGAAAAAGTCACGGCATTGGACGTTGAGGCATACTATGACATCAAGGCACACAGACTTATATTTCTATTGAAAAACCTTCAGGGTTGCTCAGAAGGATAATGGGGAGGAGATTACTGGCTGCGTCTGACTCGGAGTACACTAGAGCATAATCTCCTCCCAGGTCTCTGCTTCCACTGGTTGTTCTGACTTTACCAACTCCTGTTACCCAACTTTCATGTCATCATCCAGCGATGACAACTCTTTCACCACCAGCACATTTGTATTCTCATCAACAAGTAGCTCCTCCAGTGCCACCTCCAAAACCATTGAGGACTTGGCCAGCCTGGTCAGCTTTGGCGCTTGTTGTTATCCACCCAGGATATCTCCATGACCTATGTATCTTCATAAACAATCAGCAAGATCACAATCAAGTTCAAGGGAGGGTCTCAGAGCCATTATTGTAACTCCAGTTGATCTATCCATACCTCATCTTCAAGTTGCTCATCTAGACCTAGGTGTCGATCTAGACCTCAATCACCTTCCTTCATGACTTCCTCTTCTTCTAGAGGAGTGCTTCCCAAACTATTTAGAACCACAACCCACTATTTAGTATGAAAAACGTATGCAACCCACCAAGCTTTAAAGACCGTGACGTGAGCAATTTTGTATGTAACTAAAGCATTGTGTGGTAGCGCATTATCATTTACAGACAGCACATCTTTCGTTGAAAGGGTCAGAAAATTTGCACGGACATACAGTTTTACTGATAAACCCATATTGCACACAAATGATAATGTGTGGTGATCCGGTTTCAGTGAATATTGTTTATGCATCACCTAGTAAATGGTCTTGAATTGTTATGATTGTATTAAAATCGTTGTTTCCATCACACTTCTGAAGTACAAAAAAAATGTCCTTCATTTTTGGTTGCCTAACTGCTGAATGTGTACAGTTCGTGTTTTTAAACATATATATTTTTTTTCAGACTTTTATATAGCCCGAACTTGACCCGAATCGGGTATCAGAGCGCTTTACATAGCACCAGTTGCATTACATGAGGACACATTCATTTTTTGTTAGGCATGGGTAGATTAAGTGATTTGCATAGAATGACAGGATGTTCCGCGTCATTGCCGAGACTCAAACCCAGTTCCCCAGATTCGAGGTCCACCGCCCTAGCCGTTAGGCCAACTCCTCTCCCTTCCTCATGTGGTAGAGACTTCTAGCTGCAGATTCCTTACCTTAGAATTATCCCTAGAGTCAGACTGGATTTGGGAAATGTTTGTGAGCAGTACCTCTGCGCACCAGTAGGAAGCATCAGTTAGCTCTGCTTGGTGTCTTTCGCACAGGAAGTGGCGTGTACAGTACCTATATGGACACCAACCCAGCGAGCTGACGCCCGTTCTTTTCAGTCAGGGCAGAACCGAAGAGAGCTATCCCTTGGTCATTTTTTGACTAAACGTTTTTTGCCTTTTGTCGAAGTGTTTTTAGAGATCTTCTGCTGGTGTGGCAGGGATGTCATACCAGAAGACCTACTTCAAGCCCTGCGGTGCCTGCCACCAACTGATGTCGGTGACCAACCTGCATCTTAGATACCTTTGGTGCCTCAGTCATGATCCGAAGACCTTCTTTGATTGCCATGCCATGAACCCGAAGGCCTTGAAGGAGTGCTCCCTCAAGCTCCTGGTTACTCAACTTGCAACGCTACGACAATTTCAATCCTGGTCGAAAGGAAGTTCCTGGGAGCGATCACGGAGCCTGAAACCTTTGTTGCACTCGAGTTCGTTGGGCCACTCTGGTAAGTCCCATCGTAAGAAGTGCAAGAAGTCAAAGAGGTCTGTATCGCCTCCAGACTATGGTGGACCTCTTGCATTTGCTGGGGTTTACTATCAACCTGCAGAAGTTACACTGGACTCCTTCTCAGACGCTCCCTTTCTTCTGAGCTGTTGTTTACATGGTGCAGTTTCGGGTCTGTTCTCCCAAACTGCGAATCCAGGGTATTCAGGCTATGATATCGATGTTTCGGCCTCTATCCTGGATTTCTGGGAGACTGACTCTGAGGCTGCTAGACCTCATGGCCTCCTGCTGGCAACACATACCTGCTGACATATGCGGCTCAGCAGTGGGACCTGAAGTTCCAGTGGGAGCACCATCAGGAAAATCTCTCCCACTTGGTCAAGATATTGAAGGGAAGTGCAAGAGATCTGCAGCGGTAGATTACAATCCGCAGTTAGGTCAGCAGCAGAACTCTTTCTTCTTAAACCAGATTTGACAGTGGTAACTGATGCGTCACTCCTGGGATGAGATGGCCATCCGGGAGAGGTGGAGATCAGAGGTCTCTGGCGGAATCCAGACTCCATATCAAACTATTAGATCTCTGGTAGATCCGACTGGCATTAAACGCCTTTCTACCCTCCATCAAGGGCAGGCTAGTGCAGGTGTTCACGGACAACCCCACCGCCATGTGGTACTGCAACTAGTAAGGGAGGGTGGGGCTGTGGACCCTTTGTCAAGAGGCCCTGCATCCCTCGACTTTGCTGGAAAATCAGGGCATTTCCTAGTGGGCTCTCTGAACACTCAGGCGGACAAACTAACCAAATGATACACAAATGGCGTCTACTTCCGGAAATGGCACAGGTCTTTTTCAGCAGTGGGGAGAGCCTTGGTTTGATCTGTTCTCCACCACTGAGACCCCATAATGCCAGCAGATCTGCACGCGGGAGTTTCCAAGGCAGCTTTCGCTTGGACAAGTGTTGAGCTCAGGCCTCCTGTATGCCTTTCCGCCCATACCAGTCCTGGACAGAGTTCTTATGAAGATCAGGAATGCCCGGAGTCACGTCATTCTGGTGGTTTCGGACTGGCTCAGAGAATTTGGTATCCCGAGCTGTGGAACATAGCCTTCGGTCCTCCGATCAGGCTTCCCCTTCGGTACAATCACCTCTCATTTCAGAATAATCAATAGTAATGTAATGTGACGCATGACAATCATGATTGTATAATGATAAAATAGAACACAACAATGAGTAATATAGCTACTAAAGCATGAGACTCTATCCCAGTGGATCAGCCATTTATAGTGCATCAGATCTATACATCTGAATAACAGGAATTGTAGTTGTCATGTAGAAGGTGTGCGAAAGCATCACTTTGGGTACTATGCTTTTATTGTTGTGGAAATATGTGATCACTTATCAGTATCATAATAGCATCAGATACGATCTACAATGCAATACATTAAACGTATGATAGCATTAAGATATAAAATGAATGAAATTACCCTGTGACTAGTGTCTTTAAAATGATAATGTGCTGCAAAAAAGTAACAACCCGAAAATGATATGTATTATAAATTAGTTTGAAATTATTATTCTGTGACAATTTAAACAGAACAGAATTGTGAAACGTTTTAAAGTTTTAATTTGTTTACAAAACTACATTCCAATTCACTTTCTTCTATGTTTATGCACCATGCGTCCTATGTGAGACTCTTAAAATACTCGAGTAACAAACTATGGTCATGGGATCAAGATCCTGTGTGAGGTCGAGACACATCTTTTTGCCTCTGCCTGAATAAACACTTTCGTGAAAAACCAAACTGGCGTAGCTCTTTGTCTGACCACAAGTGGTACAAATTTCGTTGTGATGTGATATATATATATATATAGAGATATATAGAGATATATAGATATATATCATTACTTGAATGATTCATTGGCCGAGTAAGATTCCGTTTATCATATTCGAGATATATATATATATATATATATATATATATATATATATATATATATATATATATATATATATATATATATATATATATATATATATTACCTACTGGCGGTCGCCAGTAGGTATATATAGTTAGGATTTTTTCCCTATGGCATTTCTGAAAATTCTATGTCTAATAACTTTGGCGTTTGTGGACGGAATCGGCTGAAATTTTCAGGAAAATGGCACATTTTGTTTCTGAGCAGCTCCTGGAAATTTGGGGGGGGTTCGTCAAGGGGGGCCGAGAAAAAAAGGGGGTCCCAAAACGCGTTTTTCCCATGTTAATTTCCATAGGGCGGTTGGACTCACTTTTAGCCCGAACGGCTGAATGGATTTCCACGAAACTTGGCAAAATTGTAGGGACTGTTAGCCCGATGTGCCTTTGCTAGGTCTCAATTTATGTGCTTCAGTGGATTTTGAGAAATTAACGTTTAAATCAAGATATATATCTGTAACAGCGCTCCGGGCAGCGATCCGGTTAGCGAACTTTTCGCGTATCGGAACTTTGCGATGCGAAGCTGATTGGCCCTCCGGTGTCTGTCAACATTCTAAACAGTCCGGAGCGGCCGCCATCTTGTCTCTCGGTAGGATCGAGAGACAAGAGGAGGCCAAAACAAAGGGGGAAATGAAGGAAAGGGGGCAAGGTAGACCCCTTCTGACCCCCTAGGATTGATGAGGGGGATATTATAGAGCCACGCGGGGCCCCAAAAAAAAAAAAATCCGATTTTTTCGCAGTAGAGACGCGTCTTGGTAAGCGAACCGGGCAGCTAACCGGGAAGCTAACCGGCAGTGTAACGGGAGTCTGAGGAGCAGCTGATTGGCTGTCAACATTGTAAACAGTCCGGAGCGGCCGCCATCTTGTCTCTCGGTAGGATCAAGAGACAAGAGGAGACCAAAACAAAGGGGGAAATGAAGGAAAGAGGGCAAGGTAGACCCCTTCTGACCCCATAGGATTGATGAGGGGGATATTATAAAACCACGCGGGGCCCAAAAAAAAAAAAAATCCTGAGGAGTAGCTGATTGGCTGTCAACATTGTAAACAGTCCAGAGCGGCCGCCATCTTGTCTCTCGGTAGGATCGAGAGACAAGAGGTGGAAAAAAAAAAGGTGTAAATGAATGAAAGGGGTAAGGCAGACCCCTCCTGAACCCCTAGGATTGATGAGGGGGCAATTAAAGTTCCCTGCGGGGCAAAAGAAAAAATAAATTGCGATTTTTCGCGGTAAAGGTGCTTCCTGGTACGTTAACCGGGCAGCTAACCGGCAGCGTAACGGGAGTCCGACATATTGTGTTTTTTGAACGTTTGTGATATGTGCACGTGTGGATTTTGTCTAATTAAGGTTAAAAAAATATATATATATCTTTAAGCGTGTTCTGGCGCGCTTACGTTTTGGGTTTGGTTTGCGCTGCAGAGACGATACGTCACGGTTATGCGATGCATCATGAGGCGTCTCACGGGCTACGTGATACGTCACTTAATAAAGAATATATTTTACAGCTATAGATATTAGCTTTTAAAAAACCAATGAAATTCACAGAAAAAACCATAGGTTATAGACCATATATAGTTAGGAATTTGCATTTACAAAACCTTGAAAATTCACTGAAAAAACCATAGGTTACAGACCATATATAGTTAGGGATTAGCATTTAAAAAACCTTATTTTATTTGCACAAAACCATTGAAATTCCATATATAGTTAGTTGCACTAACTATATATCGCGGACCCGCAATCCACTGCTAATGATGTCACATATTACATCATTCATGACATGGTCAGTGACATCACTGATGACATCACTGATGACATCTCAAATGACATCACTGATGATATCACTGATGACAACACCCAGTGACTGTATGTTTCTGTAAAGTTAAAATATGTCTTACATATTGAAGAATGAGTGGATGTATAAGTGTCTGGATGAAGGATTTAGTAGGTGCATGACTGACTGTATGAGAGAATGATTAAATGTGTCTCACTGAGTGTATGGGTTAGTGATTAAAGTGTCTTAATTTGGCAATCATTATTTATGTTGTTCTGTAAACTGCTGCATGTTTAAATCAGTAGCTATATCAGTAACTATATGGGTTATTGAATGGTTGCCCAAGTATTTGTATGGGAGACTGAGTATGTGTGTGGGTGGCTGGGAGGTGTATAACTCTGTGCATAGATGTGTGAGCAGTTGATTCCCTAGGTGTATGGGTTCAAAAGTGCATGTAGAAACAGCTGTATGGACAGTTGACTGTGTGCATGAGTATATTGGTGAGTGAATGGATATCTCAGTGCTACATGTCAAAGTAAGTACATATGTAAAACACACTCCATGTGAGAGTTGACATATATAAATAACTGAACATAAGAGCCAGTGAATGTGTGAGTGGCTGTATGAATCATTGTGAACTTGTATCAAGGATTGTATAAGAGAGTAAATATGTTTTACTATACGTTTGAATAAGTAAGGTGTGTATAACTGTATAGTTGAGGAAATGGAGATGTGATTGATTCTTTGCATGACTGAGTAACTCCATGGATGTGTGACAGTCTGTGAGTGCCTGTTTACACTGAGTGTATCTAAGGTTATATTAGAGTCTGAAGATGTATTATCACATAAATGATATCATCAGTGATGTAATCAGTAATGTCAAATGAGATGTCAGTGATGTCATCAGTGATGTCATTTGAGATGTCATCAGTGATGTCATTTGAGATGTCATCAGTGATGTCATCAGTGATGTCACTGACCATGTCATGAATGATGTAATATGTGACATCAGAGAGTAAATATGTTTTACTATACGTTTGAATAAGTAAGGTGTGTATAACTGTATAGTTGAGGAAATGGAGATGTGATTGATTCTTTGCATGACTGAGTAACTCCATGGATGTGTGACAGTCTGTGAGTGCCTGTTTACACTGAGTGTATCTAAGGTTATATTAGAGTCTGAAGATGTATTATCACATAAATGATATCATCAGTGATGTAATCAGTAATGTCAAATGAGATGTCAGTGATGTCATCAGTGATGTCATTTGAGATGTCATCAGTGATGTCATTTGAGATGTCATCAGTGATGTCATCAGTGATGTCACTGACCATGTCATGAATGATGTAATATGTGACATCATTAGCAGTGGATTGCGGGTCCGCGATATATAGTTAGTGCAACTAACTATATATGGAATTTCAATGGTTTTGTGCAAATAAAATAAGGTTTTTTAAATGCTAATCCCTAACTATATATGGTCTATAACCTATGGTTTTTTCAGTGAATTTTCAAGGTTTTGTAAATGCAAATTCCTAACTATATATGGTCTATAACCTATGGTTTTTTCTGTGAATATATATATATATATATATATATATATATATTGGCAAAACTCAGAAACCCCAAAGCTCCCGGGTTTCAAGGAATGAGAGCACTCAAAGCAAATGTGGCGTAGGTCAGCCAAGTCTTTATTCATTAAACTCCCTCGGTAGTCAGTTAGCAAACGCGTTTCGGCGTTTCCGCCTTCGTCAGTGTCAAAAAAAAAAAAAAAAATATATATATATATATATATATATATATATATCTATATCTATATCGATATATCACCCAGCCTAAGTAATAATAATGAGGCAATATATTTGTATTACTTACTTTTTTTATTTACATACGTGTATGTTTATATATATTGCATTGAAGAGATCTAAGCCATTTGTATTTTTAAAGTCATTTTTAAACCTTTATTGTGTTGACTAAGTCCATGAAATTTTCATACTGTTTAATTTATTTCATTTGTTTTTTCTATTGTAGATTCAGAATATGAACAACATAATCACTTTTCCACTGGACAGTTTGCTGAAGGGAGATTTAAAAGGAGTAAAAGGGGTAGGTGATGTTGAAACGTGGGATATTTAAAAGTTTTCTTCCATGGCATGTTTTGGGTTATTATAGGTGTATGGTTAATATACAAAAATGTTTTCACAGGGCAGAGTCGAAAGCTACAGTTTTTATGTATTGACAAAACTTAGAACCTGATGTGCTAAAGGTTTTGAGGTCACAAAACCCACTGTACTGAAAATCTGAGATGTTTTAGCCGCAGACTCCCAGACGCAATGTGCTATAGGTAAATTGACAGTCAGTAATTTCTTTTAGACTGTCAGTGTGGACGAAGGGGTTTTCCACTTTTTGAGAATGCTAATGGCTTGTTTCCTCCACAATTGTAGTCAGAAATTATTGATGCCATGAGGGACAGCATCCATCTTGTCAATGTTTCTATGGGCACAGGTAGGAATATACATTGGTGCAGGAGTCTGCAGCATACTCTGCCCCCTGCCATTCACTGAATGCCTATTTTATTTTTCCATTGCAAAGGGACTGCAAGAAGTGCATGGATGAGGTTTGCAGCCAGCCCTTCACCACGGATCCCAGCCTAAGTAGTAGTAGTAATGAGGCGATTTTCAGGTTTTCCCAACCTGTCTTTTTTCACATTTTTACAATCTAGGAGTTTATAATATAAGGGCTGAGCACATCTCTCACATCGCAAAGAGAGAGACTGGTCGTAGCCGAATGCAAAAGTGGTCGGCATTCAGCCTAGGACATTCAGATGATTACTCAGCTTCACACCTGATGGACAACGCCAGAGGTATTTCTCTTTTAGGTCTGGTAGTACAAGAACAACCGAATACCCCAGGGAAACTTATTGGAAATCTATTTTTGTTGATGCTACAAATACTGCTTAACATAGACTGTTTAGTGTCCCAGATCTTGACCTCTTCTTAGTGTAACATGGTAAAGGACGCTGGGCCCTTAACCACCACAAAGGGGCATGTTTCTTCCAGGAACTGGTGGCCGGACTCTCTTGGGGACTGCCCTCTTCCCTCCAACGCGGCTGGGAATCTGGGGGTCCTGATTGATACCAATCTCTCCTTCGACCTTCAGGTCAGTAGGACTGTGTCCACCTGCTGCGGTATCATCAGGACCCTCAGGAAGATTGGATCTTATCTTTCTCCTGAGGCGAGGAAGCAGGCCACTGTGGCCTTGGTCCTGTCAAGGCTCGACTATTGTAACGCATTGTATGCAGGCATGAATAAGAATCTAATTTACCCCCTACAGATGATTCAGAATGCCGCTGCTAGGTTGGTTCTAAATCTCCCCAGGCGTTCATCTGCATCCACAGCCAGGAAAGACCTTCATTGGCTTCCTGTCCAGTCTAGGATTGCCTTCAAACTTCTCTGTCTCGCCCATGGTGCTATCCATGGTTCGGGACCAGAAGGTATCAGGTCTCTTCTTGTCCCTTATCTCCCAGGCAGAGCCCTTCGATCTTCCTCCAAAAATCTTCTCCTAATTCCCAGATTTTCTAAGACTAAATGGGGAGGTAGAGCCTTTTCCATCTTGGCTCCTAAACTTTGGAACTCCCTTCCCCCTGCTTTGGTAGGGCAATCATCCTTTCTACTATTCCGAAAGAAGTTGAAAAGCCTGCTTTTTCGAGAGGCCTATCTCTAACCATGGACCCGGTGACCCGAGACTGTCATTTAATACATGCTTTGTCTGGCGCCTTGATGCCCTTGGGCTAAGTTGGGCCCTATAAATTGCCTTTCATTCATTCATTCATTCATGAGTGGGGCTCAGACTTACAAGTTAAGGAAGTTCTTGTATTGAATGTAATCATGCCTCCACTAGGAATCCCTATATTTGGTGGTGCGGGTGGTTGTGAGGGGGAAGGTCAGTTGAGAGGGACCTAAAGGGAAAGTTAAAATGTACCTACTAATCAACCAGTTATTTTATTAGTTTTGCTGTATGATATGGTTGAAAGTCAGAAACATGGGGTTATAGTTAACCCAAACAGTAAATAGACCTGTACCAGCACCTGTCTAGTGCCTTTGTCCAGTCCTATAAATTACCAAGAATAAGTGCCATGCGAGTTTCCCCAGGGTATTCTGTAGTTTTGTTTATAATACTAAAAGGAGGAAATACCCTTGTAGATTTTCCTCCTCTGTGGAATATGCAACTCCTAGCTCCATAAACACCGAAAACAGTTTTAATAAGATCATTCCAGAAAGCACATCTCAACAAGCAATTTACCATGCGAGGTAAAGGAACACTGCCTGAGTCTGTATGCAGTGTTCTGGGATAAACAGGCCATCTGTATTGCAATGTTGTTTCTCAGGAGTGTCAGGTTGTTTCATGTCACATCTGAATTGCTTATTCGTTTTTGTTTTGTTTCTTGATATTCTGATCCTGCATTTGCAATTGGTCGAACAAAATTGCTGCACTCAGAATGCAAAAAATAAAGAACTGAACCAACTATTCATACATGGCATTGGATAGCCTGAAATTTCTGGATTTGTCTATAGATTCTTGTCCTGCCATGTGATTTCGAGCATATTTTTTGAAGGCCGTGGATTTCACCAAGGTATGAAATCCACTGTGTAAATGATCAAGAAATGCAGCTATTTTGTATTTGGTATTCATTATTGTGTTTGTAAGAACAACTTCAATGATACATGGCAATGAAGTGCCCTTTACTTGAAAGTTCAAAGGGCATTAACCTCCACTGTACTTCAAAGACAAACTTGAGGCTTGGACTTCCCTTTTAAGGAAAACAACATCTTCATAACATTTATGTTACCCCTAGATCTGTATTTTTGGATCAAGTTAGCCTGGTACACTGAAGAAGCAGTAAAGTATTTCCTTTGCTGGAAACTACATAACTGATTCCCAATCAAAAGTCCTTACCCCACACCTGATCCTTTTTCCCATCTACTCCAGCATTAGCTTCACTACATGTGCAGAGGTTATTCCTCTTATTTGAATTCAGCATTGCAGGGTCCTCAGTGCTAGTCACAAATGTAGGATGGTCCAATCAATATTTGAAACCGGCGAAGGGTTGGCGTGGCCTAGAAGGTGACTGAGTCAGTCACTCGGCTCCGTGATCTGTGCAGTTTTTTCCCTACAAGTATCCTGATCTTTCATGGCTAGAACCCCTGCCGCCAGCATCACCCGCCAGAAGTCCTGAAAGACTGGGAAGCGTGAATAGGGCTGTTGGCTGTTGCTGTGCGAGTTCGGCTGCTGTTTCCATGATGCAGACAGGGCATAGGAGGTTCCAACTGCTGAAGCAGAGGACGGAGAGACACAAGATGAGACCAAGCTCCTGAACTCGTTGGTTGGCCTGCCTGCTGGAGCTTGCTGATACCCTACTGCCCCAGGCTCATCATCTCGGCCCCAGGAAAACTGCAGAACATTGGAAAGACTGGTGCTGCCTGGTCCGGCCTGTGCTGCAGAACACTGGGAGTGACGCCGGGCTCTGCTGAGGTCTCCTTGAAGAACAGTAGCGATCAGAGGGTGGCGTATAGCCAGGAATGTGGCAGCAGGTCCCCCCTGCCCCCCTCCCAAATAAAAAGCAGACCAGTCGCCCTTCCTCCGTTACAGGTACACTGAGGGCCCCCCACTGGGACCTGGGTGAACAGTCACAAAGACCCACTTGGGGGACAGGTTTCAATGCAGGATTCCCTGTGTCAGCTTTTGCTGCATTTTTAATTTTGGAAAGTCTTCCTTTTATATGGTACACAGACAACATCGAAGCACCTAGGTGAAAGATATTGTTAAATAACAATATTAACTTCTAAACTTCCCCTAGGAGAGCGAGAAACATGAAGGAAAAGGTGCATGTTATACCAAAAATGCATAAGCTGAGACCGCATGCACTGCTGCTTTAAGGAGCCTATTTATTCCATTTCCCAGTATGCACTGTACTGGCAGTTTGCTTTAAAGCCTTTTTTTGCTTTCTCATGTTGAGCAAATCTTGGAGCACTTCAAGGTTTCCACTTCCATTTTTGTTATGAGGAATTTTCTTCAAGTTGTAAAAATGTTCACCTTCATTCAACATTTAAAACATCTGTGAGCATTCCCCTTAATTTTTAAGAGATTTTGTCTCTCAATATGCCCTGACATTTTGTACAGTGTCCCTTCTCTGTGTGGGCTGTCTACCCTATTCCCATTGTGTGAAGGAGTGCACATTTTGTCAAAAGATGACACAAAGTGCCCTGAAGGATCAAGAGGGAATTAACCTATGAGGAAAGCTGAACAATCTTAGGGCAGAGCAATAATAAACCGAAAAAGCCATAGAGGTGTCCCCCTCTACTGAGTATGTGTCCTCTTGTGAAAAGGACTTGCACAGAGGAAGATGTAAAGAAAGTAAGCAGAAGAGACATCACCACCACCACCGCTCCAGGCTCTCCTGCCACACCGGAGAGCACAGTTCGAGGTTGACCTCACAACAAGGCTCGGCACTTACACTCTCTCCATAGAGGAGTTTCACATCAGCATCACTGTGGTTGACTCGAGTATCATCGTCAGCGATATCTATATCAATAAGATCTTCATCAAGGCATTGATTACTACCAACAGACACTCCTTTGTCACCTACATTTCCTGGAAAGATGATTCCAGAGGAGGTCACTATTCAAGAACCTCTTGAATCATTAAGACTTCCACCAAGGCAGTTGTGGTGCTAAGGAGCATTTTTCAGTGTCTCCCAGGTTTAACACACCACCATAACCTTCTCCACCATCTCCGTACTGAGTGCCTCCTCGTACTACACCGAAGGTATGCTGGAGAAAGAATGCTGTAAATTTCTTCTTCCTCTTCAAGGCACCACTAATTCATACGAATCATATACTCTGACTACGCCAGTAGCATCTCCTGTGGGCACACCTCCGATATATAATTTTGGTACTTTTCAGAACGTCTTGCTAAGGGGAAAAGCAAAATTAAGCATTGAGGTGGAAGCTCCTCAGATTGCGGTCTCTCTTATATTGGAGACTATACAACCAGGAGTCTGTCCTGGGTCCCTACAGCCATTGGCTCTAGGGTTCACAGAGCTATCTGAGTAAAGGTTCCTGGTCCCAGCTACCATCAAATCCGCCACTCCTAGATTCATGAAATAATACAAATCCTTGGATCAGGATCCAATCTATTTGAGTCAAGAAACTAAGCCCAATTCTGTTATAATTTCAGAACTGAGAAAAAGACATGCTTACACTTAAGAAACTTCTGCCCCATCTAAGAGAGAAAGCAAATAGATTCTTCAGGACAAGAAATTTGTGGCTCAGCAGCTATACCCTTTAAGACGGCAAGCACCTCTGACTTGTTGGAAACGTAAGATAGAGCCTTGTGGGAGGCATTCATTTTTTTTGTAGATGATTTGACAAGAGCTATGTGACAGGTCTTTTGTTCAGGAAGGACAACTAGTATTTAATCACATCTTAAGTGTAGACAATGATTCAGGAGACCTGGCTGCCTCAGTTCTACCATGGTGTCTCCCTACGTCATGCGTTCTGGCTTGTATTAACAACTTTGAATTCAGATGCTAAGTTTAAGATCACAAATCTGTTATTTACTGAAGCTGTCCTCTTTGGTTCTCACACCAATGATGAAATTGAAAGGATGAAAAAAAGAGAAGAGATTTTTAAGGTTTGGAGGAGAAGAAATTTTACCATTCCCAGTACAGGTACAGGGGCACAAAGTATCATCAAAAACAGATGCATCTGCGGCGTGGCCTGACCATCTAAGATGGTGGGCACAGCTTCATAAAGCTCCAACCAGTTCCCATAATCTGCCCATAATCCTATGAAACTGGATCATTTTACACCCAATGTTTTGCCGATCCGTTTGATCCCACACCTGGGAAGCAGTGGAAAAGTCTCTGCTCCCCACCAGAGAGACGAACCAGCCTGTGGGTCTGAAACCGGGTCCTGAGTGTGGCATTATCTGATTGGCAGTGGTCTTCCCAGAAGGGTAGAGGCACGACAAGTCTTCCCTGCCACTCTGGGACAGGAGCAGTGTGCTAGTGCTCACTGAGGGGATGCATAGGGGTACAGGGCAGGATGGGACTGGTGGCCAAGAGTTAGGAGGCTGTGTGATCTCCTTCTTACCCACTCCCCCCCCCTCCTCTACTGGTTTGATCTGGGTTAGGGGGGTGGGTCTTGGGAGTTGGCCGAGCCCTTTCCATTTCCAGACTCCGGTGGCACTACAGCCTCCGCTCTTTATGGTCCGGACAAGGGACAGCTGAGTTGAGACCTCTATCTTTGCATCCTTTCAGTAAATGGGCCCAAAACACCAGCCATGCAAATAACTGACACACAGGCCCTCTGGGCCCGAGATCTGGTGCCACCACAGCTCTGCACTGAACCTGGTAGGGGCCCCACTGAAACCTGCTGGTTTTGAGTCCTGAGGACAGCTTGCTAGCCACCCACCAATCCCCTGCTCTTGAAGCAACAACTTCCACACCACTTGGCACCGTTGATGTCTTCCCCCCCCCCCCCCCCCCCCCCCCCAGCTGACAAGCACAAGTGCAGCCCTGGAGGCTGCACCTGAACCCATTGACATGGTGAAAAGGGGTTGGTGGCCTCCTCTCAGGGGAAGATTGAATGATTTACGAAGCTGGGTGAGACCCAGGCAGTGGCTCGAAGTGAAGTGGGTGGCATAGACCAGATGAACTAGGAAGGAGACCCCTCGCTAAGAGCAAACTCCTACATCTTATACGAGAATTTAGAGTGGCTGTTGAGGTAAGGATGGATGGGATGGAGTCTTCTATCTCGCTGTTGGGTCAAGACCTCTGCAGAGTGTCAGAATGCATGGTAGGTTGAAATTAGGGTCTCCTCAGTGGAAGATGACTTGCGTCTCCTTACAAAAGACTTTTCTATACTCTGAGAAATAGCTTTGCAACTGGAACCATGAACAAAGGATGGCGGCTGAGGAAAGATCTAGGCTGCACAACTTGCCCCTATTAGAGCTCCCGGAAGATTTGAATGAGATGCACCCCGAAAACCCCTTCTCCAAGTGGTTCAAGTCTTGGGTATAGGGGAAGGACCTGTTTTCAGCACACATGATCCTCCCTGCTAAACACCCCCCTGGTGCCACACCCCGCCCTGTCATACTGCGTATTCTGAGTTTTCTGGACAGGGGCGCTATTTTTAGGGTAGCTTATGCCCAACAAAATCTCCTACTACAATCTGCCAGAGTAATGATTTTCACGGATTACACTGCCAGGGTCCAACAACAGTGTAAAACCTTTGCTTCTGTAACAGTTAAAGTGAGAGCAATGCATGTTACCTATGTGCTCTTGGCAGCCCACCAACATAAGGTCCACTTCTTCGCCATGGCTGATGATTTATGTGCCTGGATAGAAGAAGGAGTGACCTGGGAAGTTCAGCCACCCTACCCCGATTGATTTCGAAAAGGCTTTCAACACCATCAACGGGCACATTTTACTATCCGTGCTCCATAAAATGAATTTTGGCCTGCATTAATTGGCTGCTGTCACTGCTCTCTATACAGCCCTTTGGGCACAGGTCTGGATTAACTGAGTGCTTCCCGACTACTACAATATAGAAAGAGGCATCCAACAGGGGTGCCCTTTTTTCCCCTTCCTCTTCACCCTGCCGATAAAGCTGCTGGCTGTATGGATCTGCACTGATATGAAGCTTAAAGGATTTTGCTTGCCTGACAGCTTAGACAGGATATCCCTGCACGCAGATGACTGTTGCTACACATTCAACAACTCGATTATACTTTGCCACATCTGCAGAATATTTTGTTGGTAAATGCAGAGGCCTCTAGTTTGACAGTTAATTGGCACAGTCCACTTACATTTAAGTTCAAGGATGTAGACCACCAGATAATCTTTGTGCTCCAGTGCAAATAACGGAATATCATTAAGATTACTACGCTCGACCTGTAAGAAAGCGGAGAGGAAATGGAGGAAGACCTACTCTGTATCACTGTATCAAATAAAATAGCTTTGAAGCTGGTATTAGCCACATATAAAAAGGCTATTGCTCTGTCCAAATCAAACTTCTATGCTAATTCCATTCTACAAGCCTCCAATAGTACAAAAGCTCTGTTTCAAATAGTCAAGGAACTCTCATACCCAATAGGCACAAGCAAGAAGGTAGCTGCCTCGCAAGAACTTTGCGAGGAGATTGCTGCTCATTTTAAAGATAAAATTGCGAAAATTGTCGGAGACCTTGACCTTAATAACAGCAGTGACCTGGATAATTCCACCCGGGGACCAGATGAAGTGGTCCGGGCAAATATCTCCCTGGACATATTTCCCGCCCTTACTGCCGACTCTTTTAAAATCTTGGCTAACAGCGTGTCCTCTGGCTCCCCACTTGATCCTCTTCCGCATAAAATCTGTAAAACTGTAGGCCATGGAACGTTCCCCTGGTTACAACAAATCTGCAGTCAATCTTTGGAAGTGGGGGTTGTTCCAGAGGCATGGAAGTTAGCAGTAGTAACACCGCTGCTAAAAAAAACATCATTAGACCCCAATACACCAGCAAATTTTAGACCTATTTCTCTCTTGCCTTATCCAATTAAAATCCTGGAGAAAGTAGTCAGCAAAAGCCTCTCTTGTTATCTGGAGGACAACCATCTGCTGGATAGGGACCAATTAGGATTCCGTCCAGGTCATGGCACAGAGACCGCCTTGGCGACCGTAGTGGACAATCTGCGGATGCAAACCGACAATGGGAGTGACACCATTTTGGTGCTACTCGATATGTCGGCCGCATTCGATACGGTGAACCATGTAATATTGTTGGAAAGGCTGGAGAGTATAGGGGTGTCCGGTCAGGCTTTAAAATGGCTGAGATCTTACCTATCAGGAATCTGGCACCTTTCACCTCTAGTAAGTCTTCAGTGCAATATGGGGTACCGCAGGGCTCTGCGGTCAGCCCTGTCCTGTTTCACATCTACCTTCAGCCTCTGTTCCCTATAATTAAATCTTTCGGCATTGATTTGGTCAACTATGCCGACGACACTCAACTGGTGTTCTCCCTTGAGGGGAGACAAGCAGTGCCGATGGACCTCTTCCAGGAGTGTATGCGGCAGACGGCTGGATGGCTCAGGAGTAACTCCCTACAATTTAATGGTGGGAAGACAGAGGTGGTTTACTGCCCCACGGCCAGATTGTCCCAACAGTTACCTCTGGAGTTCAGGCTTGCACCTGAAGAGGAACCTCTTACTCCAGCTAAAACAGTGCGAAACTTGGGAGTCTAGGTGGACAGCAACCTTCAAATTGAATCACAGGCTAACAAGACTGTGGGGGTATGCCTTTCCTTGATGCGTATGCTACGCCAGATCCTTCCATTACTCGCTAAAGATACGCGCGCCTTGGTAGTGAGGAACATAGTGCTGAGTAGGCTGGACTACTGCAACTCCCTGTATCTAGGAGCGCCGCAATACATCTTTCAGGGGTTGCAGAGAGTCCAGTCCATGGCGGCAAAGATGGTGCTGAATAGACAACGTATGTCCTCAACAGTGCTGGCCTTGAGAGAACTTCACTGGCTGACCATCAAGGAAAGGGTACATTTTAAATCACTTTGCATTGTATTTAGAGCTGCGTACAACTTGGGTCCTATCCCGTTACGAGAGAAATTTACTTGGTATAATCCAAAAAGGCAGCTTCGATCTTCTAGTACAGGCCTGTTGGCGACTACTAGATTAAGGGGCTCCAGGATGGGGGCGAGGGCCTTTAGCGTGGTGGCCACCCAACTATGGAATGGGCTGCCCCAGAACATTAGACAGGCCAACTCGCTGACGGATTTCAGAACGAGCCTGAAAACTTGGCTCTTCCCTAGGACTGACCTTTAATACTGCCCCTACGGTTGCTCCGGTTGCGTGTAGGTTGATTTTTCTAAGTCTGAGCGCCAGGATACCCGTAGGGTGACAGTTGCACTATATAAAAGCTCAATTCAATTAATTCAATTCAATCATGTTCGAGGCATATGAGCTGCAGATTGTACACTATGCATAGATCGCCACCTTGTGTTGGGCCCGGATGTTTGCAGTTTGATGTTGTCCTGAAAAGTTCTTTGGAAGTCACGAGATAGGTGACTCCTCCTTAGGACCACATTGCACATGGTCATCAGCTCCATCCCCAGATAGTTTTTTTCCGCCATCGGGCTCGGATGTGTTTCCTGCGCTCCGGTTTGGAACCAAATTTCCTTCAGAGCGCAATCCTTACCCAGTTCGACAGTATTGTCTCGATCGCGATCTAAAACGCGAATCTCTTCCAACTTCGAAGTCTTTGATTCCAGTCGTCGACGAAGGCCTTCGGGCCTACCTAGGCCTCACTTTCTGGCTCGGAAAGGACGCCATTCAAGAAGTGTCCTCAATGTGGGTCGAAGTTTCCCCACACCGACCTACATGAGGTATGCAACCTGTGCCTTTCACCGAAGCACGAGGCCAAAGACTGTTCGACGTGCGCCTCATTCCGCTCCAAGAAGACGATCCGGGACCGACGAGCTCGAAGAACTATGGCTCGCTCGTCAGCTCCGATTCCCGACGACATCTTCGTTGAAGGCGTCGACGTGCCAGAACACTAGCACGCCGAAGAGCGTATCGGATCATCAGATGCTGAAGAATCCGACATCGAGATGGTCACTCCAGCTCAACGGCTCTGAAGTAAGACCGTCGACCCCACCCCATCCTCGACACCATCTGAAAAGGCTTCGGTCACACCCTCACCTTCGGGCTCCGGTGCACACCGAGACACTGCTTCTAACGCCCCGCCTTCGGGCCCGGCAAAGAAGACCACACAGCCTTCAGGCGGCTCGGCCTCGAGCCAGCCTACTTCCGGTGCGGACCCAGTACCAACACCTAAGAAAAAGCCATCTTCCACGTCGACCGTTGCTTCGACACCTAAGCACACAGCACTGAAGACTGGCAGCAGTTCACCGACACCGAAACCGCACTCTGAGAACTGAAATAGCACATTCCCTCAAAAGACATTCAAAAGGGCACATTCCTAAGCCAACTGCCGACTCAGTGCCTAAAAAACCTACGGAGCCGAAAATGTAGACGCCAAAGGATGTACCTGGCTCACAAGAACTTTTTACACCGGATCCACAACGATAGACTCTTGTAAAGAATCCCAAAATGGGACAATTGACTCTCGGCTCCAAAGAAAAGATCACTTGAGGCGCCAGTACCTCCTCCCCCTGCAAAGAATTGAGACATTGCAACCTCTCCATTAAGGGTCCCTTCTGCTCCACCTCCCCATACCACTCCTCCACCACAGCATTCATCTACACCAGAGTTCTTCAATCTGTGGGGCGCGCCCCCCTATGGGGCGCACACCATCTCTGGGGGGCACGAACTCCACTGTAAGAGCTAACCTTTCACTGTTTCCTAATCGATGGGGCACAACGTAATTTCGACAGAAAGCTAATTCCAAGAGCTGAAATGTTCCTGTGCTGTGAAACCGAAAGCAAAACATTTCAGCTCTGGAAATTAACTGTGCCGGGATGGTTTGTTTTTTACTGTAAGGAAGCAAAGTTTCTCTTTAAATTACATTAAGTATGGGCATGCCTTACACTCAGGGTTTTCTGAAATAATTACAAAAGTGCACATTTAATGAAGCTATTTTCATGCTTTTTATACATTGTGCTCAAGGAGCACACTTTTAAGACTAATCTTTCTTTATAATAGGCTGAAAACAAATGGCTTAGGGGAGAAATGAAGGGCAGTTGGCTCATGCTACTGTGGGATTTGGCAGCTGAGGTTCCCTCATATGAGAGTGTACTCAATTCAGCAACTACCATTTTATTTGTACTAAGTGAATGGAAATGACCAAGAGAGAGCAAAGCAGAATAGGGTGAAGGAAAAAGGGCAAGAAAGCTGAGAAAACAGAGACAAAGGGATAAAGCAGAGTTTTAAAAAAAACCTGCAAGAATGAGACAGAGGCAGAAATAAGAGGGTGGAGGAAGAATGAGGCGTGTATTGGTTCGGTCAAGACTTGTCAGTCCTGGCAAACAGTCGGTCTGGCAAGAGACCATACTGGCAGAAGTGACGTAATAAAAACTTTGGCACCTGTACTTTTATGTTTATTATTAATTAAGCACTGCCTTTGGGAATCCACCATAAACCCTTTCAGCCTGTAACAGTCTTTTCTACTCTCTGCCTAGACCCACTCCCTGGAGGCACACACATCAGTTGTGGCTGGTGCAGGCAAGCGCGGTGGGGCAGTGGAGTGGGAGGGGGGGACTGAATAGGATTTATTTATTTAATTTTGACCTATTCCATTATCAGTCGACTTTCCCACCGCTGACCCATCGCACTTACCTGCGTCGTCCTCCGCTGAATTTAAATGCACTGCAATCCTGCCAGTTCACTGTGCAGCTGGACCGAGATTCATTTGATCACTACAAAGTTTGTCAGAGAACATTGCTCTGAAGTAAAAATAGGCAACATCATTCAGTTTTTATTAGTTCTATTTTTTAACCATAAGCCTGACATGCGTCCTAAACCCCCACTCAAGGCATAAGTCCTAAAAAAAAAACAAATGGGGGGATTAATAAGCATAAGCAATGCACATTGGTATCACAGGAAGGGATGTCAGCACCCTGTGAGAGCCTCCTTTTTTTAAATAAATGAGCTAGCCTTTACTTCCTTGCTTGCTATGGAAGGAAAGGTATTTACCTAAATTGAGGGTAATTGCTTTGGAGGTGAATGGGCTGCTCCAGATAACACTGTCCCATTATGACTCAACTGCATACGTAAATCCCTAGTAAAAATAATTTGTGCACAATTTATCTTGGAAAAATTTGATTTGGACTGGTTAATAAGCCTCTGTCATTTAACCACACCCTTCACAAACCTGCAGTTTACTAAACACTCTTACTCTGTTTAACATTATTTACCGGGTATGGCGTGGATATGCAGATGCGGATGGCAGTCGATTATGTAGTGTACCAGATTCCAAAAATTTCTGTCAAGTGGTGGGGGGGCCCGACATCTAAAAAAATTCAGCTGGGGGGGGGCTCAACCTAAAAAAGTTTGAAGACCTCTGACCTTCACCATCTCCTAATCCAGACACAGATTCTGATTATGAAGGTGGAGGTGCACATTACCCACCAAAGGCTAATAGTCCTCCTCAGTCACCTAATCCATGGGATGATTACAACACCCCTGATGTGACTTATGTCCCACAGGATGATGCCTATCCTTCCAGACCTTCCCCACCAGAGGTTTTAGCCGATAGTCCAGAGGGCGGCACAATATCATGGGGTGGACTTACACACTGACGCAGTGGAGGAAGACTTCCTCTTAGACACCTTTGACAACACACACAGGTCTAAAACCATCTTACCAATGCTTAAGGGCGTCATCAAGCACGCAACAGAAGTTTTTAAAGACCCTGTTAGAGCTAGGGTCCTCAATCCCCACATTGAGAAAAAATATAAAGCTGCACCTTCAGACCCAGATTATATTAAAAGGCCGGCACAATTAGATTCTTTAGTGGTATCCAATGCACGTAAACGTGGTATTTCCCAAACAACAGGGGCAGCTTCACCACCAGACAAAGAATCTAAACTCCTTGACGCCTCTGGCAAAAGAACTGCAGCACAAGCAGCTAACATCTGGCGCATTGCCAACACCCAAGCCTCGCTGGCCAGATACGACAGGGCACATTATGACGAACTAGAGTCCCTAATGCAGCACCTACCAGACAAATACAAGAACAGGGCTAATGAACTTCTACAAGAAGGTAAAAATATCACAAATACTTCCATCCGTTGTGCCCTAGACGCTGCAGATACTGCCTCAAGGGCAATCAACACCAGCCCTTACTACGTAGACATGCCTCGCTACGTATTTCAGGTTTTAAACCTGAGGTGCAAACCTCCATACTTAATCATCCATTTGATGAAACACACCTATTTGGCTCAAATGTTGACGTGTCTTTGGAAAAAATGAAGAAAGACACCGACATTGCAAAATCTATGGGAGCTCCCAGACGTTCTTTTCGTCGCTCATCGTACAGAGGCAACATAAGAGGCTACTCCTCAGAAAGTCCATCCTCTTCTTACAAAACCCCTGGCCAATCCACATTCACCGAGGGCTACCAGAGAGGGTGTTACAGGGGTAACCACAACAAAGGCAGAGGCAAGAACAGCACCTCCCGCTCTGCCTCCACCCCTACCCAATGACTTTCCTCCCCTTCCCCCCCAACATTCCACTCCTGTGGGGGGAAGACTCCAACACTTCCTGCCTGCATGGATCAACATCACATCAGACTGCAAATTATTCAATCAGGTTACTGTCTAGAATTAACATCTACCCCCCCAAACATACCACCCAAACAGCGTTCAATGTCACAAGAACATCTGTCACTGTTAAAGCAAGAAGTGGCATCTCTGCTAGAAAATGTTGCAATAGAACTAGTTCCTCTGCACCAGCAAAACAAGGGAGTTTACTCTCTGTATTTTCTAATCCCAAAGTACGGCTCTCTGAGGCCTATTTTAGACCTCAGACCGCTAAACATATACATACAGTCAGACCATTTTCACATGGTCACACTCCAGCAAGTCCTTCCTCTCTGGTCGCAAAACGACTTCCTGGCTACTCTAGACCTCAGGGACGCATACTTTCCCATTCATAAAGATCACAGGAAGTACCTCAGGTTTATAATAGACGGGCAGCACTACCAGTTCAAAGTACTCCCATTCGGAGTCACAACAGCACCAACAGTATTCACCAAGTGCTTAGCAGTGGTGGCAGCGCATCTACGAAGACAGCACGTCCATGTCTTCCCGTACCTCGACGACTGGCTCATAAAAGCCAGTTCAGACAATCAATGCGCAAAACACACTCATGCCACCATCCGGCTGCTCCACGACTTAGGGTTCACAATAAACCACACCAAGTCTCATCTACAGCCATCCAAAGTACAACAGTACCCAAGTGCCACAATAAACACTTCAACAGCGCTAGCTTATCCCACCCCAGCAAGAATAGCCAGCATGCAACCTCTACTAACAAAGTTTCAGCCACAACACTCCCTCCCAGCACGAGTGTTCATGCAACTCATAGGGATGATGGCCTCTTGCATATTCATAGTACCACATGCAAAACTTCAAATGCAAGAGTGCTTATCACGTCAATGGAACCAGGCTCAAGGTCACTTAAGAGACCTAGTGTTGGTAGACGGTCAAACACATCGCTCTCTGCAGTGGTGGAACACCAAAAACCTTTCCAAGGGACGACCATTCCTAGAGCCAGTTCTTCAGATAATCTTGACTGCGGACGCGGGGAGCCCACCTACTGCAACACACAATGTAAGGCAGGTGAACACTGCAACAAAAATTACCCCACATCAATCATCTGGAGTTACTAGCAATATTCTTGGCACTTAAAGCTTTACAGAAGCAAGTAGCAAACAAAGCTGTGTTAGTCCGCACAGATAACATGACAGCAATGTATTACATACAGAAGCAAGGAGGCACGCACTCCCTGCAACTATCTCAACTAGCATAGGAAATATGGAGGTGGGCCATACCTCAGAATATATTCCTTCTAGCCCAACATGTCCCAGGAGTACAAAATACTATAGCGGATCTGTTAAGTCGTCAAACACAACAGACCCACGAGTGGGAACTTCATATGCAAGTTTTTCAGCCATTCTTTCAGATGTGGGGAGAACGTCAGATGGAGCTACTTGCCACCCACGAAAACGCAAAATGCCCAAGCTTCGCCGCCAGATATCCACACCCACTGTCCAAAGGCAATGCGATATGGATGAATTGATCAAACAGATTTGCGTACGCTTTTCCACCTCTACCACTCATGCCACTAGTAGTACGCAAACTACAGCAGCATTCTCTGACCCTCATCCTAGTTGCTCCAACGTGGGCCAGACAGCCGTGGTACACCACACTGCTACAACTGTCTGTCGTACTGCACCAAAAATTACACCTGTCTCCACACCTCTTAACTCAGAACTGTGGAGAGATCAAACACCCGGACCCAGCTCAGCTCAACCTAGCGATATGGCTCCTGAAGTCCTAGAATTTGGATATCTGAATTTTCCTCCAGACTGCATGAATGTCATTATAGAAGCTAGATGTCCTACCACTAGGGCATGTTATGCAGCCAAGTGGAAACTATTTGTAATATATTGTCATAACAACGATATTAATCCCTTGGATGTGGCCATTCAAAACATTATAGGTTACTTACTGCATCTCCAAAGATGTAACTTAGCCTATACGTCTATTAGACTACATTTTGCTGCAATAGCAGCATATCTGCAAAACAGACATCTGTCTCTGTTCAGAGTGCCTGCCACTAAAGGCCTTAAGAGAATAATTCCTCCCAGAGTACCACCTTCACCTGTATGGAATTTAAACGTCGTTCTCACGCGGCTAATGGGGCCTCCTTTCGAACCCCTACACAAATGTGAATTACAATTTTTAACCTGGAAGGTTGCGTTCTTAGGAGCTGTTACTTCCCTGCGCAGAGTTAGTGAATTACAAGCACTAACCATTCAAGAACCCTTTTTGCAAATGCATCAAAATAAGGTTGTTCTGCGTACCAATCCAAAATTTCTGCCTAAAGTCATTTCTCCACTCCATCTCAATCAATCTGTGGAACTGCCCGTTTTTTTTCTCGCAACCACAGTCAGTAGCAGAAAGAGCTCTTAACACTTCAGATGTCAAAAGAGCATTGCTATACTACATAGAAAGAACACAACCCTTTTGTAAGACAAAACAACTTTTTGTGTCTTTCTCACCACCACACAAGGGCAATCCCATTTCAAAATCTGGAATAGCTAGATGGATTGTCAAATGCATACAGATTTGCTACCACAAAGCTAAACGTACGCTATCTGTTCCTCCTAAAGCCCACTCTACCAGAAAGATAGGGGCTTCAATGGCATTTTTAGGGAACATTCCCCTAGATGACATCTGCAGAGCAGCCACATGGGCTACACCGCACACATTCACAAAGCACTATTGTGTAGATGTGCAAACAAAACAACAAGCTAATGTGGGCCAGGCTCTTCTCAAAACATTATTCCAAACTACTGCAACAGATATGGGTGGTCGCCGCTAAGAGTGGGTACTGCTATATAATCTATGCATAGTGTACAATCTGCAGCTCATATGCCTCGAACGGAAAATGCTACTTACCAGTATGCATCTGTTCTTGGCATGTAGAGCTGCAGAGTTGTACACGCCCACCCGCCTCCCCGGCTACCCTTATCTGTTCCAGTATTATCTTAATTAGATACAAATTACACGGGCATCCTTCCTGTACTTGCAAAGCTCCATCATTTCCCTAATGACGAAAAACAATCTGGGGATGGAGCCGATTCCCATGCGCAATGTGGTCCTAAGGAGGTCCATCTGGGAGTGGGGAAAGCACACGGGGAAGAGGTAATAGAACAAAGAAGACATAGGATCGAATGGTAAACGCATAGAGGGATGTGGCATCTTCGGAAAACCCGGGGAGGGCGCCATCAGGGAGTGGTAAAGGACACAGGGGGGAAAAAAAGGAGGGTAAAAGAGGAGAAAAAGGAGTTTAGACTCTCAGGAAGATTCAACAATGGCTAAAATGGCTATGCGTAAAAAGTGGGTCCCTAACCAGGGATCGGACAAGACTCACAGATCCAATAAATGAACCAGAGGTGGACATTATAGAAAAGTGTTCTGCCATGGGCATTCTTCGTTGAGACCATTGGTAACGGAGTTGGTCAGGAAAATCCAGAAAACCTCCCTTTTTTTCCGGAGGTTTGCAGGGTCAATTCCATGTCTTGCTTTTATTTTCTCCAATATGAACCAGCGGAGATCGTTTTCTGTGTGTCCTTTTTCAATCCAGTGGTAGACAATGGGGGCGGAGGTCTTCAAGTTCCTGATGTTCGACTTGTGCTCTCCAATTCTCACCCGGCATTCACGTCCAGTTTCCCCCACATATGGGAGGTTGCACGGGCACAGAATAGCTTAAACCACATTACTGGTTCTGCAGTTGGTAAGTGTCTCATTATGGGCCACTGAGATTTGTGGTGAAACATATGGTAGCCATGATGGAAAGAAAGTAGTGCATATGTTACAAATGCATCTGGCAACTGTATTTGCTCTTCGTCTACGTTTCTTATTTATTTATTTGAGCAATTTATAGAGCGCGCAAATACCCGTGGGTGTCTCGGTGCTGTAGACGGAAGAGGCGATGGTACAGTGGTGTGCTACTCATTGGTTAAACAGCCAGGTTTTTATTAGCTTTCAGAATGCCGGCAGGGATGGGCAAGATTTGATTTGCTGGGGGAGGGAATTCCACAGTCTGGCCGTAGCAACGGTGAATATTTTCTCACCCCAGGAAACCTTATTTGTGCGTGGAATCATAAGGAGGTTGGCGGTTGAGGATCGTAGGGTTCTACTGGGTAGGTGAGCACAAAATGCTTTCTTTAGAAAGTCCGGCCCGGTGTTGTGAATAGCCTTGAAGGCTATGCAGAGTGCCTTAAACTTTTAGCGACTTGTGACTGGTAGCCAGTGCAGGTTTCGCATCACCCGGGATATCGGTTTGTACTTGGGGGTATGTGTTATCAATGCACCATCTGTAATTTACTAGTGATCTTTTTCTGGGCATTCAAGAGCAGGCAGTTGCAATAGTCCATTTTAGACATGACTAGGGTGCTAATCGGGTTTTGCCAGCGCTGGGTGGAAGAAAGGGTAGCAGTTTCTTGATCATTCTCAGTGTGTAAAAGGATGATGGGACAGTGGAATTGGCGTGAGCTGAGAATGTTAGTTTATCGTCGAAAATGACGCCCAGGTTATTTGCTTTCGGTACTGGAGGGGGTGGAGGGCCATGGTGTGGTGGGCCACCATGTGGGGGACCAAGTTGGGTGTAGGTTGCCAAAAATCATTACCTCCGTTTTGTCGGAGTTCAACTTTAGGCAATTTTTGGCCATCCAGGAGCTGATAGCAAGCATACCGGTTTGAAAGCTGGTCTCAATTGCTCCTCCATCGTTGTTAATTGCGAGCACCAGCTGTGTGTCGTCAGCGTAAGATGTCAGCCCAATCCCATGGGCCTTGATGACCTTGGCCAGGTCCGACACATACATATTAAAGAGTGTCAGACCCAAAGATGATCCTTGTGGCACGCCACATAGGAGGGTAAATGGCGAGGAGTTGTATTCCCCGAGGCTCACTAGCTGGGTGCGATTGGCCAGAAACGAAGCTAGTAAATCTTTGGCTTTGAGTTTAATGCCCATGTTTGAGACACGGTCGATCAGGGTGACATGATCGACCGTGTCAAAAGCTGCTGATAGGTCCAGCAGTATCAAAACTGCTGCTCCACCTTTGTCTCGGCTGGCTCTGATTTCGTCTGCTGCTTTGATAAGGGCGGTCTGTGTGCCGTGGCCTTTCCTAAAGCCGAATTGAGTCTCGTCTAAGAGATTATTTTCCTTGATGAACTGAGCCAACTGTATATTCATTATCTTTTCAAAAATTTTAGCTGGGAAGGGGAGGCTCGTGATGGGTCTGTAGTTTTTTGTGGTCTAGCGGGTTGAGATGTTGTTTCTTCAGCAGAGGTTTGATAGTTGCCCTTTTCCAGGTTGCTGGGTAGATACCAGTATTAAACATGGTCATTCAAATGTCTGAGTTTAGGGGCTAGTTGATCGGGAATAAGTTTAGATACAGAGGCTGGGCATGGGTCCATGGGGGAACGAGATTTGATGGTGAGGATAAGATCATAGATTTGTTTGGGTGAAACTTGTTTAAATTCTGAAATGGAAGGAGAATTGTTGCCCTTGTCAGTGGGGGTTGAAAAGTCATTTTTAGGTTGCGTGGCTAAGTTGTCGTATATTTTGCTGACTTTATCTTGAAATGCAATAGCTAAAGTGTTGCACAAGTCCTGGGAGGGTGCGGGTGGGGCGTTTGCCTTAGAACCGGATAGTTTGGTGACTACCTGGAAAAGTAATTTAGTGGAATCTTGGGCCATTCTTATTTGATTTGTATAGTATTTGCTCTTTTCTGAGATAATGTGCTGTTTGTATTGGGAGATTGCCAATTTATAGCAGGCTTTGTCGGTGGTGTTATAGTCTCTGTGCCAGTGCCTCTCGGGGTTCCTACAGCGTTGTTTCTCCAGTCTAAGGATGTCTGAGAACCATGGTGCCTACCCGGTGGGTCTGTTTTTTTGAGAGATTTTTCATGGGTATGAGAGCATCAAATGATTTGTGCAACCAGTCTAAGTAATTGTAGGAAGCTAAAAGATGGGTCTGGTGTGGGCTCGTAACTGGATGATAAAAGATGAGATTTAAGGGACTGCTGATCTAGACTGCTCCAGGCTCTGAATTGACTAGACCGTTTGGGAAAGTGTGGTGAAGGCGTTTTATTAGCCTGAATGTTAAAGAAGACTGATCAGTGAGCCGTCCAAGTAAGGGGTATAGTTTTGTTTAGTGATAACTTGGTGTTATTAGTGAAAAGCCCATCAAGGGTGTGACCGGCTTTGTGTGTCGGGCTGGTGACCAATTGGCGGAGGTCAATGGCATCCAGTTCTGTAAGCAGCGTGACCCTGTCCTTGTCATCCTGTTTTCCAGATGGAAGTTCAAATCACCCAAGATTGTGAAGTCTGCTTCCCCTGCTACGGGTTCCAGAAGGCTGCCTAAGGAGGAACGGTAGTCCGATCGTGGGCCTGGGAGGGCGGTATAGTAGCGTTCCTTTGAAGGATTGAGATTGATTGAGCTCTAGTGTGAATGTTATAGCTTTGCATGTTGTGGTGGGATTGGTTTCTGTCCTGATCAGATATTTATCACAATAGATTATTGCCAGCCCGCCCCCCTTTTTTATTAATTCTGTCCTGCCTGACTATGCAGTATCCTTCCGGAGTAGCGGTGCAGAAGTCTGGTCCAGAAGAGGGGTCTCCTTAGGTTTCGGTTATGAATAAAATGTCTAAGCTATTATTAGATAAGAAATCTGCTAATTCATATTTGTGTTTGGGAAGGGAACGCGAGTTTATGAGTGCAGAGTATATGTTATCTTGGTTGATGTGAGATGGTTGGGACTGGGAGTTTCTTGACTTATTATGGATGTTCAGCGTAAAGAGGCAGGGGGGCAGTTGAATGTTGTATTGTTTTCTATTGCACTGGAATGGAGGTGCGAGCAGGCGGCGGTGTTGGCGAGATGGTGGATCGTTTTTAGCTGATTGCTGGAATAGAATAGCGTTTTTTTGGGCTTATCTGGGTCGGTTGGGCCAGGGTTCCCGGCGTGGATGGGCTCAGACGGGCTTGCCTTTGGCGCGCCACCGGCTATCTGACAGTTGATTGAAGGGTCATACCCTGACATGTTTACTCGCTCTCGGTGCAGAGTTCAAGCCTGGCTGGTCACATGATTTAGAAAGGATGGCTTGTTGGCGACTTTGGTTGCATTTTGGAATGGGAAAAGGACTAGCAAGGGTTGAAGTGAGTGTTCCAACTATTAAAGCATAGTGTTGATTATACCTGCTTTTTGCCGCTCGACAAGCACACTTTTGAGGTATCGGCTTGCATTGCAGCGCATGCGTTGCTCGCTTGCGAGATATATTGTCGCCGGTTTTGCTTCGGAAGCGTGGTGGAAGCTCCACCCATGCTTTTCATTGGCGCGCATAAAAATACTCGCGTTTGATTGCAGGGGAGGCATGTTTGTTTCCTCCCTGTCTCCTGTTTGCCGCGCCTGCCCGGACAGGAGATTGTGCACATGCACGGCATCTCTTTTGCTCACGGCGGTCTCGACAGGGCCTCGTTAATTCGTTGTCATATGTATCCGTTTCACTTTTGTATTTCACTGCATCTCGCCAGTGGCATCGTTTTTAAATATGTCACACAAGCTGTGCAGCACTTTGTTTACTACTTTCTTTACTGTGCGGGAGGTAAGTTTCTGAATCTTAGCTACAAAAGCAACACGTTGTAACCTATTTATGTCCATCACACCTTTAGTGAAATTGTTCCGTGTTAACTGTCTGCAATCTGCTGGCTTCCATATTCATCTGGCTTTCTTTCAACACACCGCAGCAGTTCATTCTTTTTAAAGTGCCTTTTCAGATCTTCTAGTCGCTTTTGCTTGCCCACATTGCAGCATTTTAATTTTGATTACGCTTTCACTGTTGCAACATTAGCCCGTTGTGAGAAAGTGGCTCTATATATACTGGACCAAAGTAAGGTACAGTGTGTATAGAGACCACCAACCCCAGAGGTATAACAGGGGTTAAAGTCAGGGCTGACCTTACTCTCAAAAGTGATCGCTTGGTCGAGCAGTGAGGCAGTACCAGAGGACAGTGTAAAGCATTTGTTGTACAGTCAGCAAAAGGTTTCACACACACAAGGACTGCACTCTAGGCCAATTGTTTTTATATCAAAAGATATATAACAGTCCGTTGTTTCACGTTAACTCATGCAACAGTTCATGTATACGTGCGCATATGAAGGCCTTTATTACACACTGCCTCCTATAATGCTGATTTAATGTTAGTGACCTGCCACAGTCGCCCAGCAGTATCCATAGCAATATTAAAAATAAAAGTATGCAATATTATTACGATTTTCTTTTGTACAACTAACAGTTTGTCTGCCTTTGCTCTTGAAGAGGTGTGAGACTGCAATGTACTGTTCCTGCCACCCTGGAGCTTTATTTGGATTTAAGGATTGCATACTAACTCTGTGTGTGTCTGGATACTGCGCACTGCCAGCGCTCTGTGTCAGTGAAAACATTTCCCCCCAGGACAGTACTGGGGTGTACACAGCCCTCATAGCTGTGCGTGTACAGAGCCCTCGTAGCTGTGTGTGTGCTGAATCAGCCGCTGTAGTGAGCTCTTGCTCGATGGTGTATGCTGGCTGGTTGCATTTTTGTTGTGTTTCTTTTGCAGTTCTATGTAGCGGGAACAAGACCCAAAAGTTACACATCCATATACTTACTACACACATACATACCATTACTTATCTTTGAAATACATTAACAACACTCCAAACAAAACCATTAAGCAAGATTGGAATTACATCCCAATAACTCTAACTCTAACTGCTGCAAGACCTGTTGCATTGCAAATGCTTCTTCCTCTTGGAATGATATCTTAGATTTCTTTTAAAAATATAGAACAGTTAAAAGGATAGTGACCCAGGGTGCAGAGGGCATCCCACCAAAGGTTTTGCTGCAAAGGCAGTCGAGTGATTTGCGGTCACAATCTCTAGTAATCTTGTGTTTTGAATTGACTATCATGTGCGTTTTATCAAAATGTTGCCATTTTTCTTTTAAGTCAAACACTTCTGAGGAACATTTTATCAATATGCTGTGTGCTCCAACGTGCTGAGTCTTAGTGTATGTGCGCATTTTACAGTGTTTGCTCTCATTTTATAATGCTGTACTATTTCTTTCATTTAAGGATCTTAAAAAGCCGTTTGACAAAGCATGGAAAGACTATGAAACAAAAGTGTGAGTATGTCTTGTTGTAATCCATATAAAGACATCAAAATGTCATTGCTAACGTGAAACTTTATAGATATCTAAAAGTTCTACTGAAAAGTCTCCGTATTCGCTTGTTTTTAGTACGCATGCAGTAGACGGGAGAATCCAAGGTAATGTGGTCTCAGCGAAGGGAAGGAATATTAATGTAATGTTTTGGTAAATATGCTTCAGCTCAATAATTACTGTAAGGTAGGATTTTTTGCCAAGTATGTAACACTTGCCGTGTCGAACACGAGACTATAACTTAAAAACAATCAATTTGCTGTTGAACCTTCATTTCTCCCCTGTTGCTGAATGACATAAATACATTCAAAATTATTTGTACACCTCACTGTGTTTATGGGCAAAGACCAGGATATCTCTTAAACCTATACCACGTTATGCTCCACAGAAACCCGCACTTATCAATAGCAAACCTCATCACCTAGTGAATGTTTAAACTGATGAAACATGGAGGGAGGTTACTGGTTGTACAGGTTCCCAAGCCGTAGAGGAAGCTGAATGCACTTCTCAGGACAGAATCTAACCATCTGGTGTCAGGAAAGGCCTGAAATCTGAGCTGTTCTTGACAGTTTTCACCTGTTCTTGTCACAGGGGGAGTTGTGGTGGGCAAGCGATTGGTAAATATTGTGCCAGGCCACCCCTGTGCCTAGAGGATTTAACTTCTACAATCAAATCAACAATTTGAGCAGGTCCTCACCAGCTTCCTTGCTGTCAGTCACCTCCTTCCTCCTGCCGCTGCTAGGCGGCTCCTGCCTGGAAGTTAGCTTCACCATCCAGCCTTACCAGCACTTCTAGGTTCCTGTGCCCTAAGCTCCAGGCCCAGTGCCACTCTCAGTTTTCTCCTGCTTGCTGTTTTTCTGGCTACCTGCCTCTCCAGCGCCCCTCCCAGGACCTACTTAATGGAGACAGCAGCACGGGTCCATTGAGCAGGTCCTTTTGCTGCCACGTACCTCCTTCCTTCCGCTGCTGCGAGGCTGCTCCTGCCTGGAAGTTAGGCTACGCCAGACAGTCTTGCCAGCTCTTCTAGGTTCCTGTGCCCTATGCTCCCGGCCCAGGGCCATTTGCCTTTTTCTCCCGCTCTCCATCTGGCACCAGCTGGCAAGCAAGGCAACAGCCCAAGAGCACATTGGGCTTGCAGTGGTCAAGTTTCTAGATCTTAACATTCAGCTAGCCAATTGAATGTTGGACTTCGACTCATGAGAGGTCAAAGAGAAAGAATAAAGTAATTGAAACTATTAAAAGACAGAACAAAACTCCCAATAGCTTAAACAATCATAGATGTGCTATGATACATTTTTTAAAGTATATTGGTTTGATTCTTTTCATAGGTTAGTGCCTTGACCTTGCCAAGCTCAAACCCCAGATATCTGTTTTGGTGAGTCACATATTTCAGAGGCAGATGCATCATATTCTAAAACATAAGGTATTTGGTGCTTGCAAACGTCAACCATTGTGGGGTCCAGTACTTCTGGTGTTACATTATTCTTTGTATATAATAATTAACCGAGCAACTGATGCCTGCTGCAAGCTTTTGTTCTCAACTGAGTCTGATTCTGTTATTTACAAATAATTGTATTCTTCGCTGCAGTCATTTTTTGAAGTCTTATCAATCTTCGCAAACTAATGGTTATATCATTCAATTTTGAGTCTTGTTTAAAGACAGTCTTAACCCTCTTCTTGGAAACAGCTAATGATCAGTCAACCATATTCTCCAATATTGGATCATCCCCATTGTCCAGCTGTTTTCCCCATGGTAGACACAGTGAGTAGAACAATCTTAAACATAGATAAAATAGCTTTAACTTAGTAATAACTATAGCCTATGACTAAGCCACCAAAGCTCTGATTTTTGCTGCTCATCATATGTGAAGGGAGTCCCCATATGTTCTGCTCAATCATTCAGAGAAGTTGTCTTTTCATCATTTTGTCTACATTTCTGAGATACTTGCCTTCTTCATCTCATTATTTAGATAATCTTGAACAGATCAGACATGTCTGAATTCTCTCTCTAAAAAAGAAGGTATTTTTAGGCATTGGTGTACTTGCGGCAAAAAGAGCTTCACTCTGAGGATCACCACAAAAAGTGTATAGATTGCCTTCAGCCAATCCACAATGCAAAGGATTGCAAGATCCATAGAGTATATTCTAGCAGGACTCTTAAAGATAGAGAGACTAGACTGTTAATATTGCCCCAAAAATCGAAATCTGGAGAGATATATACCTTTGTGGAAGAATGGAAGGGCTCTTTCAAAGCATTAGGAAAATTGTAAAAATGGGCACGTTCACACTCTGACAGCCTTCAAAGGCAACATCTGAGGAAAAATCTTCAACCTCTAAAGAGCCATTCAGAAAGGCTTTTAAAAAGTCCATAAGAGAGTGAGCCACCCCATTCGAAAAAGAAGGTATTCATGGAGCCTTCAACAAAATCTTAACATTTGACCGATGACACCTGCAATTACTGTTCAGGGCTTGGTGCTTACCCTAAATACAGATCTAGTTATTCTGCTGTCTGAGGCGAAATTTTCTCTAAGCCATTATGTCACCACACACTGGAATATGTGGTAGTTAAGTGCTTTTGAGCAGTTACCACCTTCTCAGGAGGAAAAAGCCAAAGGCGTAAAAAAAAAAACCTTGCTGATGAAGGAGCCAATAGTCCAGATCTGCAAGTAGAGGGAGCGTGGTAACAAGTGAACAAACTTATTATTATTTATTTTTTTGCAATGCACCCTCAAATCAGACTGAGGCCTTTAAATAGTAAAGGAAAAGGAACTTGCATCAAGCACCACGTGACTGGAAATATAATTGTTTGGGAAAGTTAGTTAGAAACCGAGGGAGGAAGAGCCATGATAGAAAGGGAAATTAAAAGAGAACGAAAACTTGAAGTGGACTCGCTGTGGAGTCACTTTAAAAGGCTGCTGTAAACCCTCAAACACGTGATTGCTATTTGTGAGCTGAAGTAAGAAGGAGCAGCAGTCAGGAGCACGAGGGGAGGCAGACCCCTGTCACACCTGTGGGCTGAGTATGGCATATCCTGTACACAGGGAACCATTGAAATCCTCAAGGTGCAGTGGATCTCGGGCACCCAGGTGTCTGAAAAAGCACAGATGCAACGGTATACCCCCCTCCTAAAGCTTCTGGTTTGTTAAGAAAGGCCATAAAACAAAAATGATGAGCCAGTCTAGCGGCATGTACTGAAGAGGCAGGAACCTAAAAACACACACTAGCAGGACAACCTTGTCGGTGAACGAATTACTGCAACTGACCTCTGAAAATTCCGGAGTTCCAAATCTCGCTGACCTTGTATTCCAGTTCCCCATTTACGATAACAAGTGGAGGAAGAGAGATTTGACAAAAAGGCATGAAAGGTAGGGTCACATAGAGAATTCAGAGACTCCTATTAACACTCTGAGGAGCATAATGATGCTGATTATGATGAGTGGGAGTATGGATTTGACACATACTATCAAACAGTGCAAACGTCATAGGAGATAATAATTGTCCCTATAACTTTGGTTACGGATCTGTGTTCAATGTTTGTTCATTATTTCAAGTGATTTCCAGAATCAACTCCATCTGATCCTAAGAAACCACGTTAAAAGCAGTCCACTCTGTCAGATTTCAAACGAGGCATACAACATCTTGCAGTACTGCACATTTATCACCTAAACAAAGTCCAAGAGCCCCTTTGTCACATAACTCACTTCTGGTGCCTCAGTCTGTCCAACCATAGGGTCCCAATACATATTATGACCAGCAAATGGGACAGTTGGTAAATACTCAATATTCTGGTCCGTAATGGGGCGATTATGTCATACCTGTTCCAAGTGATACCACTGTAGGAAAGTAGGATATGCTTCTTATGGTTACCCCCACTTTTTTCCTGATGTTGCACTGTTTTTGACTATTCTGACTGGAATCCTGCTTTCTCCTGAAAATGGCAACACGTGTACTGTGGTACACTCCAGATTGGATACTGGGGTACCCTTATCAGTCCCTACTATATGGTACACATGTACCCAGGGCATAGGTACCTCAGAGGCCTCCCATTGGCTGAAACATGTGTTATGCCACCCATGAGAGGCCATGCAAAATGGAACTACAGGTCTTCTACTGCCACCTGTGTAAGATGGTGCTTACACCACTTGCTTTAGATATAGGTTCACTATATCTATAGGTCACTACACTTAAAACTTATAAGTCACCCCCAATAGCAGGCCTTATCAATCCTGAAGGCAAGGTGTTGGGTTTTTAGTGAGAGGGTGCCCCTGCATGAGTAGAGCCTCTCTGCAGCCTTCGGAGACCATTCTCCCGGGTTGTCTGTGACTCAGATGGCCATATAGTAGGGGAGAGGATGTAGCCTTACAGCTAGAGCGGTCGACCTCGAAGCTGGGGAAACGTGTACGAGTCTCAGCAACAACGCTAAACATCCTGTAATTCTGGGCAAATCACCTAATCTCCCCGTGCTTAACAAAAATAAATGTGTCCTTCTGTAACCAAACTGGTGCTGTGTAAAGCGCTCTGATACCCGATGTCTGTGGTCTAGTTCGCGCTACATAAAACTAAAAAAAAAGGTGCATTATAACCTCGCAGCAAATGCTATCTCAAAAACGGCTGCGTATAAACATATTGTGTTTGGTATCAAATACCTTGGAATCATACCTCCACACTGGTAACCGGTGTGGGAGGTATGATTCCACACTTCTGAAGCAAGCTTCGAGGGGTCACTGGTCTATCCAGTAGCAGCCTTCTCGACCCGGTCAGCACAAAATGGATGCTGCCAACCAGAGACACATTTCTGCCCTCCTGCTGCTGAGCCAAGCTCAAGCAGAGGAAGGCATCCTGTCACAGGGAGGTGTGACCACCTCACAGACAGGATTTAGTGTATTAGGGCTAGTTGGGTGCTCTCTGAGAGTGCCTGAAAGTCTGCAGTTGGGGCACATTTGGTGTCCCTGTGCATAGTTCAGCTCAAACCAGTTTGGGGAGCTGTTGACTCCTGCTCTGGTGTGAAACTGGACAAAGGGCATGGGTGTTAACCACCCCTCTGTCCTGTCTCTACCCTAGGAGGGTCCCTCGAATCTGTCCAACCCTCTCTCGGGGGTACAAAGGGGCTTACCTGGCTGTAAGACTTTAGATTTTATGTGGACAAGGTTCTACAAGAAGAAACCACTGACCTTCGACCCTCTGGACACTCTGTACTTCGACTGGACCCTACTTGAACTCCCTCTCCATCTAAAGCTTTGTCTGTGCCCTTGCTCCATACAGACTCCATGCAGGACCTGTGGTGCACTAAGGACAACTGAAGAATCTCCCTTGGAGTGTAGGAGTCACTCCTTTGCCCTAGCAGGCATCTTAATATAACTTACCGCTGCTACCGAGCTCCTGTGGCCTCCAAAGATTTCAGCAACACAGGAGGCGGGTTTTTGAAGGTCCCTGAGGTCGATCAGCCCTCTCAGCAAGTTTGTGGCCAGTATCCCTCGTGGGAACAGAATAACCCGAACCCTTATGCACTGCGTCCATTTGGAGTTGCATATGCTTGTTGGCGATTACCGAGCTTGTGCATTAGATTCTGTGTAGTCCTAACCCTGAGCAGTATTTTCACTAATGAACTCTGGCCTCCTCGCACCGAGTGCTCCGTGGGCTGGTACTTTGCAGTCTTGCTCGAGGTCCCCTTGCAACTCGTGGTCATCCGGCCTGTGGGTCTTCCTGAGGGTCATCTTGATTTCTGTTGGGCTTTCCTGGTTGCTCCAGATGTGCCCTGACTCCCCATTGGTCAGTGAGTCTCCTGGACCCTACTGGTCCACACCGTAACCTGCTTGACCTTCTTGTGTGGGTTGCTTTTGCCAAGGCTTGTTGGTGCTCCAGCCGGACACCAACCCCTCAGCACTCCACATCCTTCGTGGGACAGCTAGCATCTGGCTCCTGGTTGTTCTCGATGTCTCCTGGTCCTCCTGATTGCAGAGTCATGCAGCCCTTCTTTGCACCTGAAACACCCATCATTGGTGGGCATTCTTCTACCGAGACCCTGGCACTCTGAAGTGACCCAGACTGTGTCCCCTCTGCTTTCAGTTTCCTTCCTACAAGAATCTAAGCTTGGATTCAACCGGACCCTTTTCACCTTCACGGCAGCAGTACTTCTTCACAGCCCTCCATTGAGAACGATGGCAGTTTCCGACATCACTCCAGGCTTGTGCACCTGGCTCCTCTGGGATAAGTAACTCTGGTACTACAGTATCCACGGGTGGGGTGGCTCCCCAACCTCTTAAGTTCCAACGGGTTTGCTCGAAGTCCTCCTAGAAGGGTCCTTAAACTTTAAAATTGCAACTGCATTTCCCATAGAACTGTACGGAGGCCGCTGTTGTGTAGGCACACTGCACCTGTCCTCCGTAGGGTCCCTATCTACTCTCCTTGGGGTCCCAGCGACTCTACGTGCTCTAGACCTTGTCTCAAGTCATCAGTGTTATACCACTATTTTGGTATATGGTTTGGTCTCCCCCTGGAGCCCACTGTGTTTTGTGCTCTTTAAAACTGTTCTATTGATCTTGTATTGTGTACTTTGTGTTCTATCCTCGTGTAGAGGATACTAGAGGGTGTTATATTAATAAATACATATTTTTATATAACTACTGTGTGGTTCTTCTTTCATTTGTTCAATATAGCAGGTGATATTCTGGTAAAACAAGCTGCTTTACATTTCTTCAAGATTAAACCTGAAGGCTGCTATCCACAGCTACCACCAGGATAGCTGTCTAAAGGTTATCTTTGACCTCCTACATCATAAAATGAAATGAAAATAGGTACTTGTAAAGCGCACAGCTACTCCACAGAGTGTCCCAGCGCTGACAATGGGCCTACCGGAAGACAGAAACAAAGCTTACAAACAGGCCAATGCCGCCCGAAGAATTACAGCTGGAAAAGCCAGGTTTTAAGCTGTCTTCTAAAAGTCAACAGGCCCTGCACTTGCTAAGATGAGGAGGCAGTCCGTTCCATGAGCAGACGGGCAGCACTTGAAATGAACGACCACCTGTACGGGAGTGGGCAAACCTGGGTATGTGCATTAGTGACTGGCTAGAGGACCTCATGGTCCGTTGGACCGTTATAAGGGTTGTTGGGACTGGTGCAAGGGATGCTGAACTCGAGGGGCAAGATGGCCGCTGACCCGCCTTAGGGAGCAGTTGCAATCCTCTCTCCTCCCGTGGAATCAATGATGTTGAAGTATGCCGAGTGTTTCTCACTGGTTGGCGCGATTGCTGAATAGACAGTACGAGTTAGAGAATCGACTAGGAAAATCTCCTTGCCGTGCTCTCTTCTCTGTGGGCAAACTTTTGAGAGCTCATCTCCTCCAGAATTTACGCTGTCTGGCCTCCAGAATGGCGCAGAGAGGGACTAAGCCGAAAGAGCAGAAGGAGCCAAAGGAAACTGCAGCATCGACCCCTGCGCCGGCCCCTAGTCTGCGAGGTGCTGCTCTGGCAAAAAAGTTGGCGGCGGGCAAGAACACTGGGGCTGCTGAGGATCAATGCGGTCATAGCATCGTAGAGAAGGAGATAGTTGCCGATGCTGTTAGGAAAGGCGTCAAGAATCGCCAAATGGGAGGAACAAAGACTAAAGAGAATGTACTTCGGTAGCCTACCCTGTACGAGGCGTTTCCTGTGGTGAATGCTCTGGGCGGACTGGATGCGGGTGAAGATGGTTGGGAAACAGATTTCTCGCGCTCCTGATCCGATGGAAAGACCGTGCGAGCCGAGTGTGGAGAAGGCGGATGGCGGGTTGGAGGTTGTCTCCTCACAGGTATCTGAGGCAGAGATCGGGGAGCGTAACCAATGGATGCCGTACTGATGGCGAGATGGTGGGTCGTGGGCCGGTGGAAATCTCCTCGCAGGTATCCGAGGAAGAACTCGTGGAACATAACAAACTGCCCGCGGGCTGCCGCACGGGCAGCCAGCAGGAGGGGGCAGCTCATCCCGAAATTGATTCGGAGGAAGACGCGGAAGCCGATACGGGGCTACAGGTGCCCGATCCAGCACTTACAGCAGAGCCGGCAGTTCAGGTATGGGTGCAAGTGGCGGGACAAGCTATAGATGACTCCGCCTCAGGCATTCATGGTGTCGCTATACATAATGCTCAAATGGGACTAGGAATAACCACTCCAGGGCCAGGCACGGAAAAAGGAATAAAAAGTTTTAGAGTAGAAGGGCACAAGGCTGCTCCTGCAGGGACACTCTGATTTCCGGCGCCATCAGCATCGGTGGTTTTGGTTACCTCTAAGCAACTGCAGAAGGTAGCTCTCCCAGACTCAGTGCCTGGCTCTCCTAGTGATGACTGCTTTTTCTCTCTTAAGGATGATACAGGATCCTCACTATCTAGCAGAGTCACTCATGTGGAAGAAAGGATGGGGACACTTGATGACGATGTTTCTAAATGGCCTGAGTTCAAGGAGACCCAAGAGAAAATTGCAGAAGATTTGCATTGGAAGCTCGAAGATTTTGAGAACCGCCAAAGGCGGAATAATATTAGACTGCTGGGTGTGGCGAAGGGGGTGAGGGGCAAGATGTCCGTGCATTTGTTGTTGCTTTATTAAGGGGTGCTTTTCCTGAAATGTCAGCATGGAATTGGGAGAGCGAGGTGCAATGGGCACATCGGTTCCCTTTGACCCAGAGGAAAGGCTATGTAGCAGCCCCCAATGATGGGCCCAGAGCTCTTCTTGTCTACGTGGGGAACTACCTTCTTAGGCAGGAGGTTTTGGACAAGGCTAAACCGGAGGCAAGGCGCTCATTTGAGGGTACGACATTCTTTGCCGGCCCAGATTTTTGCCACGCCACTGTGGAGAAGAGGTGGCGGGTAAGACAAATGATCCCGGCCTTTCAGTCCATGGGTTACGAGGCTTTTTTTTTTTATTATTTCCGTCTCGTCTGAAAGTGCTGGTGAATGGTCAACTTAGAATGTTTTTTTCAAAGATAAAGGCCCAAGCATGCTTGACGGAGTTAAAAGAAAAGAAAGGCTCAAAGGGGCACTAATGATGGAATGCGATAAATGATTCTAAAGTCACCTCTATAAGGGCATGGTCTTATGCTTAGTATGGTACTAAGTATGAGACTAGGTTGTCCGCATACTGGCACCAAGGTGGAACATAAACGGAGGGGGGGAGGGGTTTGCGACTTCCTGCGGGTTTATAGCTGTCACACATAGGTCATGTTTGGCCTATTTGCCTGTGAGGGGGTGGGAGGGGTCTGATGGAGGGTGGTTCCGGGGGAGCGGGGCAGGCGAGGGAGGCAGGGCACAGCACAGTAGGGCACATTCGGGACCATAGGCATGGCGCATGGAGGAATGCACAAAACAAAAAGATAGTAGGGGCGGACTCTGGGGGGTTTGAATACAATAGCAGAAATTTGATCACTGATGGACTGGATGATGGGGTAGGACAGGCACCAGATGTATTTTGATGTGTACACGAATAGCTAAAATTTACGTGTGTATCTTGAATGAACGGCTTAAGAGGAAGCGAGTATCAGCAGTATTGAGAGCTTCAAGGGCGGACTTTATTTGTTTACAGGAGAAGGAACTAAGGGGTTTTTACTGGTACAGCTAGGGTACTATGTGTTGGCTCACTCAAAGCAGGGGGCTAAAACTAGAGGGGTTGCAATATTGTCTAAATTAAAGGATGTCCTAGTTAGGAAGAAGCTTGAGGATCAATGGGGAAGGTAGGTTTTAATAGAATGTATGATTAATGGGGGCTGGGTCTCTTTGGGATCAATTTATGGTTCATCTGAGAATGACCCGGAGATATTTTCCTTTTTAGACTTAGAGTTAGCAGAATGGGCTCCACATGTGATTCTCTGTGGGGTCTTTAATATCAAGGGGGTAGGAGGTCTTGGTTTAGAGCCGTCAGAGAAATACCAGGGGCAGAAGAAGAAAGTTTGTTGTGCAATTTTAAGTCTAGCAAGAAATAATGAGTTAGTAGACGTATGGACAAAACTGAAGCCCCGTGACTTTGGGACTACCTACTACTCTGCTCCCCACAAGGTATGCGTTAGGTTAGATTATTTTATGGTTTCTAATCGTTTGATGGTAAACTCCCAGATTGAAAAACTGCCTCAGATTGTCTCCGATCATAATCCTTTCGTTTTCTCCTTAGACACTGCAAGGAAAGCTAGGCCTGAGCGCACGTGGACCTTTGAGCGGGGGTTATTAAAGGATAATAGTTACGTGCAACATATGAAAAACTGAATTAAAGGGTACCTCCTCAGGAATCACCTGGGATGCCTTTAAGGCAGGTGTCCGCAGTGAAACATTACGTTTTAGTTTATTTAAACAAAGACAGGAGCGTGTAAGGGCTATAGAACTGACTAAGGCCCTAGTGGAGGCTGAGCAGGAGTTGGTTGGGCTTTCAACAACAGGTGCACCCTTAAAACAGCTACTTATTAAGGTGGCTAGGGTAAAGGCTGAGGCAGAGAAAAATATTTCTAGCAAGGTGGCTGCCACTTATCTAGGAAAAAAACAGCATTGCTATGAGTTTAGTGAATGGGTGGGCTACACTCTAGCAGTTCGCACAAGACAAAGGGCAGCTCTAAGTGAAATTAAATGGATTATTGACAGTTCCGGGCACTTGCTTATAAATTCGAGCATGAGGGGTTTGCCAAGGAACATTCGGTCACCGTCTTCTAGCCAGACCATTGCTATCTCTTAGAAATATGAAGTGAGTTCCTGGGGGAGGGGATGTGGGGGCATTTTGGGGAAGTGAGATGTGTATAAGCTCTTGAAGTATTGCAGTATAAGTTGGGTTTTTACTCCCTCGGTTCCAGTCATGAATGTGCCTACATCCGTTCTAATTTCTATTATTTATTCCGCTGCTCCGTTAGGCCGCAGCATTCTAGCCAGTGTGCGTTCAGGTCTCTCTCCTACTCCTTACCTACATGCTCTAGCATATTTATCCATATATATAATCTCCCAGTCAGCTGGTGCATGGAATTCTGTCATTAGTTGAGCCAGACGGCGGAGTCTCGGATCCCCATCTGTCCCCGCCCTCCCGTCCAGTTCTCCCAGCTTCAATTTGACAGTTTTAATTTGTTAACGTATATCCAGCAGTATGCCGCTGTCTGCGAATGTAGGCCTTAAATTCATCCTAGAGTGTGGCTTGTGTGGTAACAGTGCCAGTGTTAATTGTGAAGTATACTACTACTACCTCCAGCATTTGTTCTGGTCATGGAGAATGTCGCTGGGGAATTTCCAGCGTTTTTTGCCTTTGCCGCCATATGGAATATCAAGATGCAGGAGGACAGGGTTGTGGGCAGAGAGGGTGCGTGGCAGCACTGTTCTCTAGTATTGGGGTGCCTTTCATAGATTCACATGCCTGAATCATTCCCCGTCGTTGGAGTGGGAGTCCCACGGTACCTAAAGAAGCAATAATATGCCTATAGAAACACCAAAACCTTGGTAATAACAAACCAGGTAGTAAAGTAGCCCAAGCTACAGTACAAAAAACTTCCACACATGACTATCCTAGTCATTTTGTGTAGACCAAACTGCAGCCAATCAGGCGACAGCACCCACCAGAATGTTCTCCTCAGAGGCTCAGGCTCTCAGATTTTCTACCGCACGTCGTGTGAAGGGAGTCGCCCTGAGCTTTGCTCAGTTTCTTCATCACTTTGGTTGGTTTTTACCTTCTATAAGATGTCTACTTCTAAATCCCTCTTCAGGGCCTGTGATTCTTATGGGAAGCTGAGGTTGTTTAAGGAGGCTCCTCACAAGAAATTTATTTATTGTTTATATCCAGATCATGAGGTAAAGGAGTGTAAGATCTGCAGAACCTTTCCTCAAAAGACCCTCAGGGACAGAGAGGGTCGTCTTCTCCTGTGGCTCCAGAAGATCAAGGACCAGGATAACCCCTTTCTGAGGTAGGAGGTATAGCCTCAGAGTCTACTATGTCCTCTAGAAAGAGGAAGGCTGAGGTTGAGAAGGCTTCTCCTGGGGCAAAGGTTTTGTGGAAAGCCCAATCCTCTCAGGATTCTGGCGTGCCTTCTACTTCTACTTCAAAAAAGGCTTCTCCACCTTTTAAATCTGGTCCTGGTACTCCCCCAAGGAAAACTGGAAAATCTTCATCTTCCAGGACAGCTTCTCATAAAATATTACCTCAGAGAAAAACCTTGTGGTCTTTAGCGTCGACGACGGCTCCACCATCGACGTTTCTTAACGTCGACGCGTCTTCAACATAGACTGTAACATTCTCCTCACCAAGACCTGAAATGGTGATGTCTTCAGCTTCCTCACTGTCGACGCTGGTTCAGGTAACAGTTCGTCCCATCTCGTCGACGAAGTAATGCCATCGATCGTCGACGCCCCTCCGTCGATGAAGATTTTGAAGGTACAGTCGACGAGCGCTTCGTCGTCGACACATGCGTCGACGAAAGTCATACCGCCGACGGGCTCATCGTCGACGAAGATCACCCACCCGTCGACGTCATCCTCGTCGACGAGCATTACCATACCGTCGACAACGTCATCGTCGACGAAGAAGACACTCCCGTCGACGACGTCATCGTTGACGAAGAAGACACTCCAGTCGGCGACGTCATCGTCGACAAAGATTACATCGTCGACAGCCACACCGTCGACGCCGATGAAGATTGCTGTTCCACAGACGGTTAATGGTCCGTCCACGGCACCGACGACGGTGGCACCGTCGACGCCTCCGTTATCAACTTTTACAGAACTCCAAGTGTTGTCAGCTAAGTCGTCTACAGTCCCTTTACCTTTACCGTCTACGACAACTTCATTGCTAGAAAGACGTGTGTCACTGCCACTCTCATGGGCCCGGTGAGCAGCCAAAAAGCAGAAGGGCCCCACGCAGATCTCGTGGATGCTGGGGGGCTGGTCTTCGGTGCTGGAGCTGCTCAGGGTCGGGCTTCTCGGACCCCAAAGCACTCACCAGAGGATCCCTCGGCGGTCGTGCTGGATAGAAGTCGTGCAGTTCTGATGATGGCCGGTCCCTCGAGGTCTCGTCGCACCTATGGTTCGCAGCTTAGCTGTAGAGGTAGGTAGAGGTCAGAGGTGCCAGGGAAGCCGGGTCTCGTCGTGCTGGTCGGTCGGATTCCGGAGGAAGGACGTGCAGCAAACCGCAGAGTTCTTAGATGGTGCCTGCGGATGCAGGGTGACTACTCCTTAGCCACAAGGGAGAAATCTTGAGAAGAGTCGAGAGTTCCTTTCGTAGAAAGTAGTTTCTTGATTCAAAGATGATCTAATTTGGAAGGGTCCCCGCTCCTGCCTTTATCCTAAAGAAAGGGTAGGTACGCGACTAGGTCCTGCCCTAGGGGTGGGACCAGGAAGGGGGGTGATTACACCCCTCTCCCATGCCGGACTTTCCCCAGCTCAGGGGCTGGTGTGCCCCTGGAACTGGTTCTAGCCGGCAGATGCGTAGTGAGCACCGGGGTGCCACTTGCAGTCACCTTCCTGTAAAGCCCTGCCTACCCAGGATACACAAAACCCTGTCTGGGATGGTGCTAGCACCGCCCCTGACAGGAAACCCTTTGTCCAAGCTCCCCTCGCTGGAAGGACTCCCAGCTGCAGGGGGTCAGACTTGTGTCTTTGGTGGCAGCATCCATTTTGTGATGCTGAGGCTCGAGTTAACTTTAAAAGGGATTCACAGTTACATACATATCGTGTCCCTCTAGAAGGGTGGAATGCTAACCCCGTCGCCAAAATTGGCGAGGGGTTAGTATTCCAATTCGTATGACACCTTACTCGACATGTTTTGATAAAGCGATACCAAAGATAGCATTTAACCGCGAGGATTATAATGCACTTAAGAGTATATGGTATGCGTTCCAAAGCCTATTAGTCCAGTACTTACCTGCTAGTAATTTCGCATTCCACTTTTGTAGTATATGGTTTTCCGTGCCCCTCGGGCATTTGTGTAAATTGTGCAACTTAAAGTATTTTCGTAAGAGTTTTGTTGTGTGCTTAGTACCCTGTCCTCATAAAGAGTACAGGGCTGTTGTGATCTAAATAAATACACTGTTTATTTTCGTAACACTTTGTGGTGTCCTTTCACTTGGTGTTCAAGGGGTATATGTGATGGTATAACAGCTGGCTTAACAGGCCCTCTAGAGTCTAGCCTAAAGACTGCTCTTGTCCATGCTACTAGGATAGCTGGTCTATCGGTTGACTTACAACCAATCATCAATAAGGGTTGTTTGGACTGATACATAGTGATCACTAGAATAGTGAGCACTGCATATCAGGCCAACTTCTCACAACGTGGATCATCTTTAACGGCTCTATCACAGTTGCCGGAGCAGTTATTAGACTCTGAGGAGGAGGAATCCTATGAAGATGAATGTTTTCGTGCAGCCAGAAGCCCATCTGAGCTGCTTATAAAATATCAGAATGAAGATCATGAAGAAAAGGATCAGTTCCTTGAGCCTTCTGGTCGGGCTCCCGTGTCGATGCCTACTGCGCAGATGTCATTGGATTTACTCCATAACCTCCAATATATGTTAAGTGATTATTACCGCTGATTCCCACCTTCCGAGTCCGGTGATTCACGCCTGTCAACGCCTATGCAACAAGCATCTACGTCACTATTAGGACCTCCAAGACAATCCTCTCCGCTGCCAATCTCGGAGATACAACCTACGATACCTCATTTGCCGGTACCATCTCATCACACCCAGGATGATGTTACTTCTGATGAGGAGAGAAGAAGGTGAAGTAAATGACAAATCATTACTGTCAGAGTGGGACGATTATCAAGCACAAACTCCTTCGCCAGCTGGTCCACCTGCGGCGGACTCTCCGTCGGTAGACATTGCGACTTTTCATCAAATCATGGACAGGGCAACAAAAAGATTTCTTATCACCATGGAGTCTAAGCAGAATGAATGCTTCCTGTATGATTTTAAAGATCAGCCACAAAGGCAGGTGAAGACCATCCCAATAATTGACATTATTTGGAAGGAAGGTTTGAAGATAATGGCTACGCCAAACTCTCTCCCGGTAGTTCTACCTCGAGTAGATAAGAAATATAAGGCGCCTCTCACTTCGCCGGCATGCCTTATTGCTCAAGCTAAAATGGACTTGGTTGTCACCCAGGCAGCTCAGAGGAGGGCCAGGAATCCTTCTTCCCAAGTCACTGCTCCCCCTGACAGGGAGGGGAGACGTCTTGATTCAATTGGCAAGAAGGTCTCAACTATAGCGGCAACTACTGTCCGTGCTGCGAACTCCCTAGCGATACTTGGAAGGTACGATAGGCAGATGTGGTCAGACGTAGCGCCTTGTATTGAGAAGCTTTCAGAGCCTGATAAGTCTGAAGCCAAGAAGATATTACACAAAGGTGAATGTTCGTCGGCTGAAATAGTTGATGCTGCGGTGGACGTGGCGGCTACAGGTTTCAGACAGCTGGCGGGTGCAGCTGTTTTGAGAAGACAAGGATAGCTCAAATCTACGTCTTTTCGCTTAGAAGTCCAGACTAAAATCATGGACATGGCCTATGATGGAGAGTTCCTTTTCGGCCAACAAGTGGATGAGGCTTTGCAAGCTATAAAGAAGGACACGGAAACAGCACGCACGCTGGGAACGCTGCAATTCCGTAAGTCATCCTTTCGTGGTGCAAAAGGAAGAGGCAATTTCTCCAATAGAGGAGGTTACTCTCAGCAGTGTTCATATAGCAACTCGCAAGGTAACCAAAGATACCAACCGTACAGGCAGCAAACGTACGGTCAGAGAGGGAACAATTATTCCCAGACAAGAAGGAAATCCTCTTATTGAGGAAGAGACACGAAGAGACAAGTAAGACGAAAAACCTGCCACCACTTCTACACAAGCCAAATTTACAAATTGAAGGAAGAATATCCTACTTATAAAATTGGTCCAAGATTACTACAGACAGATGGGTCCTGGATGTTGTATCCAGGGGCCACATTCTGGAATTTGTCAAAGCCCCTCCAAATTCTCCCCAAAAGGTCCACCACCAGCTCATCTCAAAGAGCTGTTCTCCCAAATAATTGCCATGATTCGGAAAGGAGCAATCGAAAAGGTACCTCAATTGCAAAGAGGGAAAGGATTTTATTCAAGATTTTTCCTTATACGCAAGAAGTCGGGAGAATGGCGTCCTATCCTCGACCTGCGTGCCCTCAACAAATACCTAAAAAAATTATCCTTCCGATTGTTAACACTTCAAGAAATCCTCCAGTTTCTCTCAGAAGGGGATCACATGGCAACACTCGACCTTCAGGATGCTCACTTCCATGTGCCCATCCTTTCCAGGCACAGGAAGTTTTTAAGGTTCAGAGTGGCTGGCAGGGACTTTCAGTACAAAGTTCTCCCATTTGGACTGCGATCAGCTTTCAGAGTTTTCACGAAGATATTAGCTCCGGTGGCAGCTCATCTTCATTTGGAAGGAATTCAAATTTACCCATATTTGGACGACTGCCTTATCAAGGCCAGTTCTCTATTCACAGCAGAAGCTCACGTTCAAAGGTGCCTTTCACTATTTCAGAGCCTGGGTTTCTCAGTCAATTTCGAAAAGTCCCATCTAACTCCATCTCAAAGGAAGTCTTTCTTGGGAGCAACGTTGGACACACAACTCGCCCGAGCTTTTGTTTCGATCAAGATCCACAGGATGTCTTCCATACTGCTGAAAAAAGAGTATGTTTCTGTTCGCAAGTTCAAATCTTTCCTAGGGATGATCTCTTCATGTATCCCTCTCATCCCTAACTGTCGTCTCAGGATGAGGCCCTTGCAGGAAGAGCTCAGTCTTCAATGGGTGCAGGTGGTAGGATCATTCGAAGACATGATCAACATAACTCCTCGAACGAGAAACTCCATTCAATGGTGGATGCAAGGATGCAACCTACAAGGGGATGTGCATTCCTGACAGAGGTGCCCAGATTTATCGTTACCACGGATGCTTCTCTGGAGGGATGGGGCGCACACCTCCAGGGAATGACAATCAACAGAAAATGGAACTTACAACAGAAAAAGTGGCACCTAAATCTCCTGGAACTACGAGCCATCTTTCGAGCTCTGAAGTCTTTTCAAAGAATCATCGAGGGTTCCATGGTTCTAATTCGAACGCACAATACAACCAGTATGCATTACCTGAACAAACAGGGAGGTACAAGGTCGGACCGGCTATCTTGTCAAGCACAAGAGATTTGGAATCGGTCTCTGGATCACGACATCAATCTTTCAGCGATCCACGTTCCAGGGGTCTCCAACGTGCTAGCAGACTCCCTCAGCAGGTCTGCTGTATCCAGTCACGAATGGGAGATCCATCAGCCGACCCTGGATCGAGTATTCCGAGAGTGGGGTCACCCCGACCTGGATTTGTCTGCGATGAATCGGAACCGGAATTGCCCACGCTTTGCAAGCTGGATTCCCCACAGGAACTCAATTGGGGTTATTATTTTGATGAACTGGTTTCAGACATTTGCATACGCCTTTCCACCAATTCCTTTAGTCCCCAAGGTCATCAGGAGATGAAGAGACAACCATGTCGCCCAATCCTGATTGCTCCAAGGTGGCCTCGACAATATTGGTTCACCGAACTTCTCCTCCTTTCGGAGTGCAGTCCAATCCAGCTGCCACAAATACCGAATCTCCTGACCACTCAAGGGGGTCAAGTGTGCCATCCGGACCCAGCTTCCTTGAAATTAGCAGCTTGGCTCCTCAACACAATGAGTTCGCCCACTTAGACATCCCTGCAGATTGTCAAGAAGATCTGGCCAATGCTAGAGCGCCAGCAAAAACCTACAAGCTCAAATAGAAGCGATTTTGTGCCTGGTGTCGCTCTGCTGATCTGCATCCCATCCATGCTAGGCCGGAACAGATCTTGCCTTTCTTCCTTCATCTGGCTAGATCCGGTTTATCGCATTCAACTCCAAAGGTATTTCTGGCAGCCATTTCCAGATTCCGGCAGGACGGATCTAATTCTCTTTTGTCTTCAAGGATAATTCAACAATATTTTAAAGGACTATTCCGTGTGTTTCCTCCAATTCGACTCCACCTCCATCTTGGTACTTAAATGTGGTGCTCGCTCAACTCATGAGTCACCCCTTTGAACGCATTCATAAGATTGATCTCAAGTTCCTTTCAAGGAAGGTCTCTTTGCTCTTAGCATTGACATCAGCTAGAAGGGTCAGTGATATTCAGGCATTCACTTCAAAATTTCCTTTCTTGCAATTTACTTCAGATTCTGTGGTACTACGTACTAATCCTAGGTATATGCCCAAAGTTTCATCTGACTTTCATCGTAATGAGCCGGTAATTCTCAAAACATTTTTTCCAAATCCACAATCAGATGCTGAAAGGGCCTTACACTCTTTAGACATTAGGAGATTTCTCAAGTTTTACCTTCAAAGAACGGCCACTATTCGCAAAACAGACCAACTGTTTGTGGCCTATGGAAAACTGCGCCAGGGATGCGCTGTATCCAAACAGACTGTAGCCTGGTGGGTCTGTTCAGCAATTGGACTCTGTCATCAACAAGCAGGATGATCTTTACAGTCTTTACCAAGAGCGCATTTTACAAGAGCGGTATCCTCTTCTACCGCTCTTTTCGCTGGTGTGCCTCTTCTTCAGATCTGCAGAGCTGCAACTTGGTCCAGCAGGCACACCTTTACTAAGTACTACTGTTTGGACTCGGCCAGTGATGCAGATGTTTCGGTGGGAAGAGCAGTTCTTTGCAATCTTTTCAAATAAGGTGAGCCTCTGTTCTCCCTCCTCCTCTATGCTCTTTTTAGACGCTTATAACATGTTTTTTCTATTTTATGATTATACATGCATACTGTGATGCAGGTAGCGTCTAATGAGCTTTATGTTATGGGTACTGCTTTCTACTCTGATTCAGGAAGGAAAGACACCCCAATACTGGAGAAGAACAATATTTAATTACCTGTAATCTGTGGTTCTCCAGTATTGGTGTCTTTCATAGATTCACATGCACCCGCCCACCTCCCCTCAGAGGCTCCTGTGGGCGATTATTTGGTTTCACTCCTGTGCGAGAAAATCTGAGAGCCTGAGCCTCTAAGGAGAACATTCTGGTGGGTGCTGTCGCCTGATTGGCTGCAGTTTGGTCTATATAAAATGACTAGGATAGTCAGTGGATTCCCTCCTTGGTCGTCACCTACCCAGTCGGTCTTTAGGCAGACTTCTTTTCGTCTCTCCTTATTGTCTCTTCCCTAGCTTCTATCCTCTCTCCCCTGAATCTCTCCCCTTGTCTGCCCTGGGATCACAGCTTACTGGACTTTGGACGTTGCCTTGACTCGTCTACCGGTTTGTGTCCCCATCACCCTTCCCCTCCTCTTCCCATGCTGTGTCTCTCACCCTCCCCTCCCCTTTCCCGCCCTCATTATCTGTCTACTTCCCGTGCTCCAACCCCCCCTCCCCTGAATGTCTCACCTTGCCTGCTTTTCCCCTTACGTATTTGTGCTTATTGTTTATCTCGACCTTACATGTAACAATGTTGCCATGCTCTAAGAACTGTGTAACCTTTGTAATGATGTAACCTGTAACCATGATCTGATGCTCATGTAAAGCGCTCTGATACCTCCGGGTCTAGATAGAGCTATATAAAACATAAAAAATAAAATAAATAAATAATTTAAAATAACTTGCAATTACGTGTTGCCACCAAGAGTATTCATAGCCTCTCATTAGAATGAGGCCTCAAACGGCTCTTGTCTTCTAGTATACCATTAGAATCGAATACTAAGGCAGTGCAAAACGATTCAGATGTACTTTGACAGCATGTGGGTGCACATAAGCGAGGCAAACATAATATAACAACAAATCAGTGGGGCTTGTTCGCAAAGTCTTTTGGAGTACAAAACTAGCGCTTATGTAGGTCTCTTACATAACTTTGTGAATAGCCCTAAACCTATCTAAAATTGTAATATTCATATAACAGTTAACACAGATAGAAAGAACTGTGTCCTTTTTGCATTAATTGGGAGCAGGACTTTTTTGGGAAATTCACAAAAGCATTTATGAGTGCTTTAATGAAATTCCTGTAGTCCACCTTTCTATTGTCATATATGCTTTTGTGAATCAGCCTCAAGATGTTAATTTAAACTGAGGAATAGTTTATTTGTGCATAATTAAAAATATAACATTAGTCCGAACAGTGTTTCTCAGCAACCTACAGTTTATGCATAGTGTTCATTTATAAAGTTTTATTTTTTTTTCATTACTAGTTGCTTAAATAATATTGACTGAATAGAATCGAAATGGGTTAAATTGGTTTAAAGTAGACCAATGTTCCATGGTAGAGTCAAAACTTATTTTTCTAAGGTACATTGCCTCATTGCATTCCCGTAGTTTCATAGAAAATGACTATTAGTGAATCCATACACTTTAGTCTTGGCAGTGTTACAGTAACTGTCTACTGTGCGGAGAACAATGTTCCAGTCCCTACCTATTATTTCATAAGGATTTCTTCAGAAAAGCTGCCTTCAGTTGCATATTGGTAATGTGGTTTTGTAACCACACCCAGAATACCTGACAATGTTAATATAATTGTACTGTACTTTTGTAAATAACCAGTTAAGAATGTGTTAGCTTTGTGGTGGGTGTAAGATCTAATTCCCGCTATGGGTAATAAGCAGCGTGTGTGGTAAATAGATGAAGGTACTATTCAGGTGATAATTCTAAATTTGCCATCCTTATTTTCTTTTTTTATCATAAGTACTAAAATCGAAAAGGAAAAAAAAGAGCATGCCAAACTACATGGAATGATCCGCACAGAAATAAGTGGGGCAGAAATTGCAGAAGAAATGGAGAAAGAGAGGAGGTTTTTTCAGCTACAGATGTGTGAGGTAGGATGACACAAATTTTTATTTTAATTGACCCATGGCAATGTGAACATTTGAGTGGAAATTATTTTCTTTTTCTTTGATGATAACAGGCCCACTTCCTGTGCTTTTCTTCATTGTAGCACAATCCAGTGACTTGCACTTTTGTCACTTGGGGCCATATGTATCATTCTATCGTTTTGCGAATTCCAAATAGCGAATTTTAAGGAATCGCTATTTGGAAATCGCAAAACGGTATGTATGTAAATAATCGCTATTTTTTAGCGATTTCCAATAATTCCTTATTTGCGAATTCGCAAATAAGGAAAACATCCCATTCATTTCTAAGGGCCTCTTGGCCCATAGAAATGAAAGGCAAAATTGCGATTAGCAATTTGCTAATCGCAAATTTTGCGAATTTTCCAGGGTGCAGGGGTGTCTCAAAAACACCCTGCTGCACCCCTGAAAATGACATGTGTGCGCATATGGCGCACATACATGCCAAAGGGCATGTATGAGCGTCACATGGCACCTTTTTGTTTTAAAAAAAATGCTTTTTGAAAAGAATTCGCAATTTACCACCAACTACAAGTTGGTGGTAATTTGCGACCTCTTATTCCAAAATCGCAATTTTTAAATATTTCATACGTTTCATTTTAGAAATCGCATTTTGCAATTTCCTAAATGCTTGTGCAATGTTAAGGAATCGCAAATGTTGCGATTCCTTAACATTTGCGATGCGATAATTTCATACATCGCATTTCACGTTTTTCTTGTCGCAAACGCTGCGAATTTCCGATTCGCAGCGTTTGCGACAAGAAAAACGCTTCATACATATGGCCCTTGGTCACCAGGAAGCTAGTGTGTTCCATTGTGAAGTGTCTACATGCTGTTGCTTCCATTCTCATCACTACTACTTTTGGACGGTGATGCATCAAATAGTCCAGGGCTCCAGTGTATTTTTTTTCTCTTTTCTGCTTTATTTAAATGGAGCCTTATTTATTCTGGTGCATGTTTGGACAGGTCACTGTTGGCTTATTAAATGTAGATAGCTGTGTTCCATTAATTTTCATTTTCTCGTATCTCATACTGGCGTTCATTGTTGCCGTCTATAAAGCAACTCTCTTGCAGGTGTGAGGATGCAGAAAGCAAGGATCTAGGATGTTTGCTTTTTTTGTAAACATGTACTTCAGAAGCTTGGTTCAAGGTATTGGCTGTGGTTTTTTCCTGTAGTAATAATGTGGCTTCTTTTACTAAGTAGATTGTTCTCCACACCCCCACTTCTTCTGTTCTATTTTATACCATTTTAATTGTCACTTTCACTTGTTCTCCTGAATGCCCATATTGTGGAAACTGCTGAAGCAGAGGAGCCGTAATCACATTATATCAAAGTGTGGATCAGGGGTGTGGAATTCAATAAAATATCTACTTGTCCATGGGGCAGGTTGCTTCTTAAATCTACTTGTCCTGTAACAAAACCCACTTGTACTTTTGGTGCCATGTAGTGTGGCAACAAATTATGGCAGCAATCTCATTATATAAGAGCTCTGATATAGCCTCACTGATTATGCCAGGGCTCATACCATAGTAGTATTTCAATACTTTCAATCCCCTTATGTTGCCACTTTTCCGCAGATCTACATACTGAAGCTGAAGGTATTGGTAAGCAATAGTTCCAGGTTTAGAATTCCCTTTTGAGTATGTGCAAACCTATTAACTTGCATGTTTTAAGGGTTTTCATCAACTCTTCTCTAATCTTTTCCTATACTTGGTAATGTTGGAAATTTACTCCTGACCATGGCAGGCGTAAACCTTCTTCCAGAGTTGGGAAAAAAGTGTTTGGAGGGAAAGTGAACTTGTAAACAGATTTTCGCAGGAGCAAATCTACACATGCATATTTACTCATGCTAAAATGCAGTTAACAAATATTTTCTAGGAGTACTATTTTTTTTGTCCTACTTATGTAAGTTCTTAGGAATTCATGAAAGCTGTATTGTTGCACTTAATACAAGTGGTACAAAAGGGGGGGGGGGTGATGGACGGAGCATCTGAATCAATCAAACACTCACACCCAGTCAAAAGATCTGGGTTTAATCCATCACCGTTCTTTAGCCCACTCTGCCACCCCAGTTCAGACATGGCTATATGCAAATCAGTCTGACCCTGTGCCTCATGGGAACAGTCCAGCCCGAACTGCCAAGCCATGTCTTCCCTGGACCGGAAACAAGCTTCCGAGGACCGGTTTCTGGCATTCCAGCCGTCTTCAGCCCGGCGTGCTTGAATCCAGTGGCAAAGTGAGCAAGGGACTCAGATCTGAGCATTGGGGAATTTTAGCCTGCATTAACATGTTTCTAAATGATGCTGCAAAGAAATGGTACCTGAAATTTTACAGTGCTTAAGTGAAATTTTTTTTTACCTGCTTCCATTTTTTTTATGAGCATTTCATTTTGAAAGCAAAGAATCATCAAGTTTGCTTTCAAGCTTCTGCAGATATTTGTATCAAATCAGAGAGCATTCTGGGAGTATTATACACGGCCTCTATTGCTAAACTTTGTAAATGTGTTTACACATTTCTATACTTGAACCACAGTCAGTAGTGCAGTAGTGCGGTCCTAGCTTACAACATTTACTTAGAGCGCTTACCCCAATAATAAAGGCTTTCAATCAATGAACCATAAATACAAGTTTGAACAGTATTAACATATGGACAAAAATATTACCTTAACTGCAAACAGTGTACTTCCCTGATCCATAATGTGGTGTTGTAATCTGGCAGCCAAGGGGTTTGTGCAGCAGCGGGTTGGGCCCAATATGTCCTGGGTGTCAGGCTATAGGAATTCCACATCTCTGCTGGATATGTGTTGGCTGCTCCTTCCTTGGGCATCCAAGTGGGTATTCCTGGCAGAGCTGTCCAACTGGGAATAACATTCCTTAGATTACATATTCTTCATTATAATTGAGCTGATGTTAGGGCTAAAGGAAGACCTACCTTTAAACTTTAGTACCCCCCTATGTATTACTCGAAAAGACTCTTCATTAACCAGGATGGCACCACATTATGCAGGCACATTACTTTAATTTGGTATTATAGTAGGTCAGTTCTCACATGTGATGGTTTGATCTTAGGCTGAAAATTGTCCAGAGGGAGGTTCTATATACAAGGTACATTTCTTGGATCAGTGGAATTGCTTCCCATATATACCCAAAGCAGGTAATCTGTTAGGCTGTGATTTATATTTTTTTAAGGAAATAAAGATGTTTCCATTGGACTTGTCATGAACATGGGGATGTGAAAGTTCTGAGTTATGATTTTCTTGAAATCATTGTGTTTGGATGGAAGGCAGACACGCAGATGTTCATTTTTGTGTCTTTTTTCCCTCTTTCCGCATAAGGTGCGCCTCTTTTGGGGTAAAGAAAGCCTTTTCCTTGATTTCTCTTTCAATATCCTATGCATCTGGGTTTGTTTATAAGTGTCTTTGAGCTTTCAAAGTATTCATACTTGGTAGTGCAGTACCATATGATATCTAAGAATTGCTCACTTGGAATATTGGACCAGATGTATCAACATTAGGAAGTGCAATTTACAATTTGCAATTCTATGTCAGGACCGGAGGCTTCAGATTATGCTTTTCTCTCTTCGCTGTTTATTAACATAACATCGCACAGCAGCCAGAAAAGCATCAAAACTCGAAAATTTTTTAGTATTCCCAACACCGGAATATCAGAAAACATCGTAATAACATTGTTTAATAACTACAAATCCCATGAGATCAACATTAGGCAGTCCTTTTTTAGTATCCATAAGTCCCAATATAAGGCGTCCAACCACCGAACTCCTCCTCTTTCTTCGCTGCTTCGCAGCCAGTTAAGTGCTATTCTCCCTCTCTTGCACATTTTGTGTTTGTTGAGGTTTTGTGTTTTTTCTCATATTCTGTTAGAATTGACTGTTGCTTTGGGGGGTCTGTGTTTTTTTTTTCCCTTCCAGAGCCCCTTCCATCGCGGGGACGCCTTCGCCCCTTACGCGATGTCCCCGTGTATTCCGCGGTGTTGAGTTCGCCGCTAGAGGGCGCCATTGCGTCTCGCCTGCCCGCGCGCAGCTTCCGTCTCGCTGATTGCAGCCGCGCTGGGGAGTCGACATCGCAGGTGCCCCGCTGCCTCCTAACCCTGACGCCCTTTTGGGTTGTACTGTCCTGTGCTTGAACGCCCCGGTGGGGTCTGTACTGGTGGTTGTAACCACGTTGAAGCCTGCGGGCGGTTTTTCAGCACCTTTTCCTACATCAGCTTCCGCTGGGGTGTTCCCCGCTCGAGCGCGCTGGGAGGCGGTGAGACCCGGTCTCTGGAGAGAGGGTCGGCGCGCTGTGAAGGCTGGTGCTGCCTTTTTGATTGCCGGTTCCACCGGCCTACAACCCTTGCTAACCTTCGGTTGGCCCACCCGTGGCTGTCTGTGTACGCCATCGGAACCCTCAGTTTCCAATTTATTCTCTACTGCGTGGTGGACGCCATGGCTGAGGGGTACTATGTCGAGGAGGAGGAGTCACACCAGTACCTCCAAGACGACGACTTCTATGCGGCTGTGGACCAGTCGATTTACCGGTGCGTGCAGGAAATCGTTGGGCCTATGGAGGACAGACTTTCAACCCGCATTGTCGAAGAATGTGCCAAGTTGGCACCGGCCCTAGGGGGGTCACCCGCCAACGATCCTTGCCGGCCTCCGGCGGCCAAGAAGCCACGTGGGGACGCGGATCCCAGTGGTTCACAAGGTGTGGACAAGGACGCCTTCGAGCGCCTACGCGACGCTTTCCTGGCTAAGGCATCCGGGTCGGCCTCCGAGGCGCCTCCGCCTCAGACCCCTTCAACGCCGGCGGACGTTGTCCCGGCCTCCCCGGGGGGTGTTTCCCCCGCGGATACGGACGACGACGACGACGACGAGGACTCCGTGCGGTCATGGCGACCGGCGTCCAATTCGACGGAGTTGCCCAAAGACACTTCAGGCATGCTGGACCCGGACGAAATCATGCACCCGCGGTCGGCCGCTTGGGCGCCTGGTGACAAGGTGGCGCAATTTGTAGCGGGCCGCCTCCGCAAGCCCTTGGAGAAGGAGGCGCGCAGCTGTTTGAGAGGCGAATGTCCCCGCCCGACTTTGGATGGGAAGGTGGCCATGACGCCGGAGCTCGATGGGAAGATGGCCACCTTCATGGCGAAGTTCGTGAAGGACCCCGGAAGGGGATCGACCGTTCCTGGCGCTCCTGCCAGGACAAGCTCTTGGACACCATTGGCCCCCTCACCAAGATCCTCGATATGGCCGAGGAAGCCAAGGTGTCGGGCAGCGCCATTTGCCCGGAAGTACTGTCCAACTGGGCGCAGCGGGCTGTTATCTTCCTGGGGAATGCCAACTGTGCCCTTTCGACCGAACGGCGTCGGTCGCTGCTGATAAAACTGGATCCCAAGTTGGGCGATTTGGCTTCGTCGGAAGCTGGCGCTGTTGCCCAAGGAGGGCTCTTTGGCGAGCCGTTCATAAAAGAACTGGGGAAGTTTGTTTCCACCTTCACCTCCCTGGATAAGGCCCAGTCGACCATCAAGCGGGTCTTCCACCAGCGTTTTTCCCGGGGGGCTAGTCGTGGTAGGGGCATCACGACCGGCCGTGGTGGTCAGCAACAGCCCGGAAAAGGGCGCGGCTCCGGCAGAGGAGGCTACATCTCCTCCGCGAATTACAACAACTTTTACCCCACCAGAGGTCAGCGTTTCGGAGGACGCGGGAACTTCCGGAACGACTCCGGCGCCAACAATTCACACGGTGAGTGTTATCCCTGCGGATCAGGTTGTTATTGGGGGGAGGTTGGCGTGTTTCACCCAGGCGTGGGAGGCTATTACAGCGGACGCATGGGTCCTTCAGACCGTGCGGGGGTTCCGCATAGAGTTTTACGACCAGCCGCGCCAGGTAGAGCCTCCTCGCCCATACCGTTTTCTCAATCGGACGCGCTCTTGATCGACGAAGAAGTCTCGGCGCTGCTGCGCAAGGGGGCTATTTGTCGAACAACGCGCCACCCCCGGGGTTTCCTGAGCAATATTTTTCTTGTGGAAAAGGTGGACGGGGGCAGACGACCAGTCATCAACCTCAGGGAGTTCAATGGCTGGGTGGTGTACAACTACTTCAAGATGGAGGGCATCCATCTTTTGAGGGACGTTTTGCTCCAGAACGACTGGATGGTCCGTCTGGACCTCAAGGATGCGTATCTGGTGGTTCCAATTTACCCCCCGCATCGTCGGTTCCTTCAGTTTTGCTGGAAAGACATGGTGTTCGAGTTCAAGGCCCTTCCGTTCGGTCTTTCCTCGGCCCCTTGGTGCTTTACAAAAATTCTGCACCCGGCCATCGAAACCCTGCGGAGTCAGGGGATTCGGCTGATCGTCTATCTGGACGACATCTTGTTGTTGGGCCAGGACCCGAGCAAGTTGGCAGCTCATCTGTCTCAGACAGTCTCCCTGTTACAAGGTCTGGGGTTTTATTGTCAACAGGAAGAAGTCGGTTTTCACCCCTGCCCAGCAAATGGTGTTCCTGGGCTTTGTGGTGGACTCGATGACATCGACTCTCAGTTTGCCGTCCAGAAAGATGGCCAAAATCAAGCATGTGCTTCGGCAAACTATCTCCAAATCGCACACCTCCCTCCGGCAGGTGGCCAGAGTAGTAGGCCTCCTCTCATCGTCCATTCAGGCGATATTCCCGGGCCCTCTTCACTATCGGGCTCTTCAGCGATTGAAAGCGCATCATTTGCGCAGAGGGCTCTCCTACGACCGCTTGATTCCCCTGTCGGTGGAGGTCAAAGAGGAAATGTCTTGGTGGCTCGCCCACATGGAGGCGTGGAACGGTCGCGCGATTTTCGGGTCCGTTCCAGACTTGGTGATCGAGTCCGACGCCAGCAGGTCTGGCTGGGGCGCCCGCTGCGGGGATTTTTTCCACAGGCGGCGCTTGGTCGTCCGACGAACAGCGACTTCACATCAACTGCTTGGAACTTCTAGCAGGTTCGTTCGCCGTCCGTTGCTGGACGAGGGACTCCGTGAAGTCATGCGTCCTTCTGCGGATGGACAACGTCTCAGCGGTTCGGTATGTGAACCACTTAGGGGGTCCGCGATCAGGAGCCCTTGCGGACCTGGCGAAAAACTTTTGGGATTATTGTCTCGCCCATCAAGTCTCGGTTACGGCAGAATACCTGCCGGGTCGGGCCAATCAGGTGGCGGATTGGCACTCGAGATATCTTCGAGACTCCAGCCTGTGGAAGCTGGATGTTCAAGTGTTCCGCTGGCTGGCGGCATGCTGGGGACCGTTTTTCATAGACCTGTTTGCGTCCCGTCTGGACTTCCAGCTCCCGAGGTTCTTCAGCTGGAGACCGGACCCCTCGGCGGAGGCGACGGATGCGTTCCTCCAAGACTGGAGTCAGGAACGGCCGTATGCCGTCCCGCCTTTCTCCATGATAGTACGGGCCGCGGCCCAGGTTCGCCATCAGATGGCGGACGTGGTGATGGTGACGCCCGTGTGGAGGTCGCAAGTGTGGTTTCCAGTTCTGCTGGAACTTTCCTGGGATTCTCCAATCCTACTCCCCCGGCTTCCTCGTCTTATCCTCAATCCAGACGGGGTCCCTCACCATCTCCTCCAGGGTTCTCTCCGCCTCATGGCATGGAGGCTTTCAGGCGACGTTGGTCGCTCCCTGGCCTTTCGAACTCAGCTCAGCACTTTTTGTCCAAGGCCTGGCCAGGCAGCACTGCCAAGAGGTATAGATCGGCTTGGACCAGGTGGGTTCGTTGGTGTCTTCGACGGGAGTTGGATCCCATGGTCGCAGGCCTCGTTCCTATCCTGAATTTCCTTGCAGAGCTCTCTACCGCCGGCTTAGCATACTGGACGATTAATACGATACGTTCTGCCATATCTGCGGCTCATGTGCAGCTGGATGGAGTGGCGGTCGGGGAACATCCCCTGGTATGCAGGCTCCTTAGGGGAGTGCGTCTGGCTTTACCGCCGGACCCACGGTATTCCGTCCTGTGGGATGTCAACGTGGTGTTGAACCTTTTTCTTTCCTGGCAGCCTAACAAGTATCTTTCCTTAAAGGAACTGTCAGCTAAACTGGCGATGCTCCTGTGCTTAGTGTCTTGTCGCAGGGTGTCTGACGTGCGTGCCCTTGATGTCACGGCGAGAGCGTTCTCCCCGGATGGGGTGACCTTTACCGTGGGCCGACGCACGAAATCGGCTACGAGGTCTATTTCCTATCCGGCATTTGCTGATGCCCCTAAGTTGTGTGTGGTACAGTGTTTGAAGACCTATGAGGATGTCACAACGGAACTTCGCCCTCCGGGCGAACAGCAGTTACTGATTGCGCTGCGCAAACCGCACAAGGCTGTCTCTTCCCCCACTATAGCCCGGTGGGTACGTTGGGTGATGCAGGAAGCTGGTATTGATACGAGGCAGTTCGGAGCTCACTCAGCAAGAGGGGCCATGGCTTCTAAAGCATTTGCCCTTGGGGCACGATTAGAAGACCTCATGCGCGCTGCGGACTGGTCTTCGGATTCCACCTTCAAAAGGTTCTATTTTAAGCCAGTGGTGGATATTGCTAGTTTGGTGGTGGACAAGCTTTAAACAAGCATAATCTGAAGCCTCCGGTCCTGACATAGAATCGAAATTTGCCTAGCTTAGTAACGGTAAGTTTCAATTCTATTAAGGACACGGAGGCGAGGATTATCCCACCCATACCTCCTGCGGAGATCCCGCCCGTACTGGAGTAAGTAATCCGTTTTCCGATTTGCAGTATGGTTACTGTTTTCTTGGGTTGCATGTCGATTGACTTGATGCTCTGCTTTGTTGATTTGCCTTCATGCTTAGCGGGTATGGCTTAGCTCACGCTGTTCTTTTTCCGCCAGGGAATGATGGTGCGAAACGAGATGCTTGAGACTTTGGCCTGACTCGCCACGAAGAAAGAGGAGGAGTTCGGTGGTTGGACGCCTTATATTGGGACTTATGGACACTAAAAAAGGACTGCCTAATGTTGATCTCATGGGATTTGTAGTTATTAAACAATGTTATTACGATGTTTTTCTGATATTCCGGTGTTGGGAATACTAACATTTTTTCGAGTTTTGATGCTTTTCTGGCTGCTGTGCGATGTTATGTTAATAAACAGCGAAGAGAGAAAAGCATAATCCTCGCCTCCGTGTCCTTAATAGAATTATAACTTACCGTTACTAAGCTAGGCAAATTTCGATTCTTACCAAATCACAATTTGGAAATCTCAATTCCTACTGCAAGACAGTTTTATTTTTTAAATTGCGATTCCTAGTGGGTTACAAATTGACCTACCTCATGAATATCAATGAAGTAGGGCGCAGTTTCGACCCAGTAGAAATTGTAGTGATCACAGGGATGGTGGTCTGCTGGGGTCAGCAGACCACCATGTCCTAAGTTACTTTTTAATAAAGCAGGATTTTTTTGTTTTATTAAGAGCAGCCCATTTCCCTCATAGGAAATGAGAGCTCATTTAAAAACTTTGTTTGAGAAAAAGAGGTGGTCTCCTGGACCATGGCCTCCTCCTAAGCAAACATTTCTTTTGTATTCATAAAGTGGAAGGAGTCTCTTGCAGGCTGGTTTCCATTTGCAACTGCTTTACCACTTCGCTTTTGTACTAAGGAAGTATTCATGTTTTGCCACCTGAATGTGACCACAAAACATTAGTATATACATTCCAATTCGTATTTTGAAGATGCACCCAAAACCTGCTCCCCTTCCAAGTGCTGAATCGGTATGTATTCGCAATCCCAAAATGCGATTTGATAAAATGTTAATGAATCGAAATTTGGGACTAATACATACCAAAATGCCTTTTAGTGTTTGCAAACAGCCCGATTCTGTGAATCAGGCCTTTTGCAAACTCAAATAGGTTTGATACATCTGTCCCATTATCTCTTGAATTTATTGCCTGGAAACTCTCATAATGAAGAAAACTGTTTAGGTCCTGGATTTGTATGTAGGGCTGGAGTTGGATCCCCTACTTCCCTCTGATCAAGAATATCTACAATGGATAATGGATGGTGGTTGAGCAGATGGAAAAAATCTTCTAGCCGTTTCTCGATGTTCTTTATCATTCTGTTCTCCTCCAAAACCTCAGAATAGCGGGATGATGACATTAAGGCCACCTCCTGATCTAACCGGACCCAGAAAGCTATGATAGCCTGGGTCGAGGAAGGATCAAGTGAGGGCAGAGGGGAAGGAAACAGGAGGGAAAGGAAGGGGACAGCAGGGAGGGATATCTGGAACGACAAAAGAATAATAATGATCGCACCTCTCTTTAAGGTAAATGACGGAGACAGGAAAATACTCAAAATAGCTGTTCCCTATACCTGTAACGTAAATAAGAGTGGCCCTAAAGATACTTCTCTTCCCCTACTATCTGGTCCTGGATATGTGTATGAAGCGTGTAGGTTCTCCACCTGGAATACACAATCAGCCGTGACCTTAGCGAGGGTAGACCCTTTCCCTTTTACTAATAAAATGCTATTCGATAGTACATACCATGAAAAATCAGATGAATGGCCGAGAACACGTTTCACCATATCAAAGCAAAGACCAAGTCAAGAATTCGAACCAAACAAAAACAAAAGGTGGGGTTACGTCACCCCTTAAAGATATAAGTACAGTACCTGGTCGAAGAACCAACAGGTCTGGATCCTGTAGGAAGGTTTCCACAAGATGTAAGAACCGCCAACAGCGCTACTCCGCAAGAGCCGGTGCAAGAAGGCTCAGCCAACGGAGAGCACGGAAACAGGACAACCCTGTAACGCTACACTACTGACAAGTATCTCTACGCGCCCCCCGCACGAGCCGGTGAAAGAAGGCTCAGCCAACGGGGGCGTGTAATCGCAAAACAGACAACAACACCAGGGGTTCTCCGCACGAGCCGAAGAAAGAAGGCTCAGCCAACGGAGAACCCCCCAGGACTAGAAACACGCCGTTGCTTGGCGTGAAAGGAAACGGAAGTAATGTTCCCCGCACGAGCCGGTGCAAGAAGGCTCAGCCAACGGGGAAACACACGAAAGCGGCAGAAGGAATCAGCGAGGATCAGAACAAGGCACCAAGAAGAACAGGAACTCCAAAAGACGAACCAAATACTCCAACACCGGGTCAGTTACGAAAATATCCGACGCCTTTCATCCGTAGGTTCCGCCCTTATATACTCCTCCCTTGATCCCAGGGTTTCTGGGACATGTAGTTCTGGATAACAGGAATTGTTCATGAAGGTGATTCCGACTCCTGACACATTCACACACACCAACCTCTTTATAATCCCCATGACCAGGTTCAAGGCATGAAGTGGCCAGAGTCAAACCTTTATCCACCACCTCCTTCTGTGGCAGGAAACTATGCCATATCTCGTACTATCTCTACTAATATAAGTACTACTTGATCATTAAATCCTCCAGTGCTGCATCAGCACCAAGTCATGTCTTTTTTCCTGCTTTGTTGCAAACCATAGACTGGCATCGCCTCTTTTGCTGCTCTGACCACACTGTATGCCATTTATTGTTCAGCGGGTGTAGAATATCCTCTATTACAATATCTTCTAACTCTTTCTGAAAAATAAACTCCTTGGGCTTTTTCATGTGGATTGGTTCTAAATCGAAATCTGTTAGATAACATTTTTTTGTTGCCAAACCCATAGACCCTTCGTTACCTTTTCCCATTGTTCAACAAAAAGTTTTAACCTTCCTCCCACTTTTACCCCGGTAAAACCAGAATGTAGCTTCATACTCACCTTGTCTTGAATTAGCATTTTGTCTTCGACCTCTTGAAGATTTAACTCTTCTCCTCCACTCCCTCTTTAGAGATGGAATCGAAATTTGCCTAGCTTACGTAACGGTAAGTTTCAATTCTATTAAGGACACGGAGGCGAGGATTATGCTATATCTTCCTTCGCTTTATTAACATAAAGAAACCACAGCAGCTTAGGAAAAGATATAATAAGAACAAAGAATGCTTTAAACATAAAGCATTGACGTAATGTTCAACAAAAAATCAACAACAACTCCCAAGAGTCTCTTTGTTATAATCATAGTCCACAGTCCTTTGTCACTGTTCATCATCCCTATATAACCGGACTTCCCATCATCTTCCTCCTCTTTCTTCGCGCAGATCACGCTTAAGCCTCATTGGTCCTGTGTAGCACCGTCGTTGCCTGCCAAAAAAGGAACAGCATCAGCGAGGTGGCCCAGGAAAAGGCTACAACAAGGCGAGGAGCATTCAGTGAACAACACAGTACAGACAACGTAAAGGAAAACGCTTTACTTACTGCCATACGGGTGGGTAGAGACACCACCGTAGTCCGGGTGGGATAATCCTCGCCTCCGTGTCCTTAATAGAATTGAAACTTACCGTTACGTAAGCTAGGCAAATTTCGATTCTATGTCAGGACCGGAGGCTTCAGATTATGCTAGTTTAAAGCTTACTTACCACCAACTGAGCTAAATCCACCACCGGCTTAAAATAAAACCTCTTGAAGGTGGAATCCGAGGACCAGTCCGCCGCTCGCATAAGGTCCTCCAGACGAGCACCCACCGAGAATGCCTTAGAGGCCATGGCCCCCCTGGCGGAGTGTGCTCCAAAGAGAGAAGTATTGATGCCCGCTTCTTGCATGACCCAACGCACCCACCTAGCGATAGTGGGGGAGGAGACAGCTTTGTGTGGCTTCCGCAGGGCAATCAACAACTGACGCTCGCCCGGAGGGCGTAGATCCAAGGTCAGGTCCTCATATGCTTTGAGGCATTGCACGACACACAACTTAGGAGTGTCAGTAAAGGCTGGATAAGAAATGGAACGCGATGACGTCTTAGTGCGTCGACCCACCGTAAAAGTAACCCCCTCCGGGGAAGAAATGCGTGCAGAAACATCCAGCGCGCGCACGTCCGAGACGCGCCTACAAGAGACCAGACATAACAACATGACTAATTTCGCCGAAAGCTCCTTCAGAGACAGATAAGAATTCGCTGGCCACGATAGGAACAGGTTCAGGACCAAATTGACGTCCCAAAGGACGGAGTACCTGGGCTCTGGCGGCAGCGCGAGGCGAACCGCTCGCAGAAGCCGGCACACAAAAGGGTGTTCCCCTACCGGATGGCCATCGATGTTATCATGGCCCGCAGAAATCGCCGACCGGATAGCATTGATCGTTCTATACGCCAAACCCTTGTCGGCCAAATGAGCCAGGAAATTCAGCACGGGAACAAGGCCGGCGACCATGGGATCCAAATCCCTTCGTAAACACCAACGCATCCACTTAAGCCAAGCGGATCTGTAACGCTTCGTCGTACTATCGGCCCATGCTTTGGAGAGCAAGTGCTCAGCTGACCCCGAAAGGCCCGGGAGCGTCCAGCGTCTCCTGAGAGCCTCCACGCCACGAGGCGGAGAGTGTTCTGCATGACGAGAGGGTGAGGTTCCCGATCCGGGCTCGTCAGGAGCAGAGGAAACAGGGGGGTAGGATTGGAAAATCCCAGGAAAGTTCCAGAAGAACCGGAAACCATACTTGAGACCTCCACAGCGGTGTAACCAACACCAGGTCCGCACCCTGGCGGCGTATTTGAGCCGCCGTCCGCATGATCATGGAGAACGGGGGAAACGCAAACGGCTGTTCCCGACTCCAATCCTGCAAGAACGCGTCCGTGGCCTCCGCCAGAGGGTCCGGCCTCCAGCTGTAAAACCGCGGCAGCTGGTGGTCGAGACGGGACGCGAAGAGGTCCACCGAGAAGGGGCCCCAAAGGGAGTGTAGCCACCGGAAGACTCCCGGATCCAGTTTCCACTGGCTGGCATCCCTGAGATGTCGAGAGTGCCAATCCGCTACCTGATTGGACTGGCCTGGCAGATACTCCGCCGTCACCGCAATGTGACGAGACAGGCAATAATCCCAGAAGTCCTTCGCTAAATCCGCCAAGGCGCGGGACCGAGGACCTCCCAGGTGGTTCACATATCGGACCGCCGAAACATTGTCCATCCGGAGCAGGACACAAGCCTTGACCGAATCTTTGGTCCAACAGCGAACCGCGAAGGAGCCCGCAAGGAGCTCCAAACAATTGATATGCAACTGTTGTTCTTCTGACGACCAGGCGCCGCCGGTGGAAAAATCCCCGCACCGGGTGCCCCAGCCCGACCTGCTGGCGTCGGACTCTATGATTAAGTCCGGAGCCGACCCGAAGATCGCTCGCCCATTCCATGCCTCCATGTGAGACAGCCACCATGACATCTCCTCCTTCACTTCGTCCGTGAGGGGAACCCACTGATCGGAACACATCCCACGGCGCAAATGCTGCGCTTTCAGGCGCTGAAGAGCCCTGTAGTGCAGCGGGCCTGGGAAAATCGCCTGGATGGAGGACGACAGAAGACCCACCACCTTGGCGACATGGCGCAGTGACGTACGATCCCTCGCGATCGTCTGCCGAAGCAGGTGCCGTATCTTTGCGACCTTCCGGCTCGGTAGGCTCAAGACCGCCTGCACCGAGTCCACCACGAAACCTAAAAAGGTGATCTGCTGAGTGGGAACCAAGACCGACTTGGAGCCGTTGACGACGAACCCCAGTCTCTGAAGCAGGCCGACCGCTTGACGCAGTTGTCCTGCCAGCACCTCCGGGCACTGCCCCATAAGGAGGATGTCGTCTAAGTATACTATCATACGGACCCCCTGGCTTCTGAGAAACTCCACTACCGGGTGAAGGACCTTCGTGAAGCACCACGGGGCCGAAGAAAGGCCGAACGGCAGGGCGGTGAATTCGAACACCCGGCCGTCCCACAGGAATTGTAGGAAACGACGATGAGGGGGGTGGATGGGAACGACCAAGTAGGCATCCTTGAGATCCAGTCGCACCATCCAATCCCGAGGGAGGAGCACGTCCCGAAGGAGGTGGATCCCCTCCATCTTGAAGTGACGGTAGACCAACCACCCATTGAATTCCTTGAGATTGATCACAGGCCTCTTGCCCCCATCCGTCTTGTCTACCAAGAAGACGTTGCTGAGGAACCCATGCGGGTGGCGCGTTGATAGGCGGATGGCTCCCTTGCGCAGCAAGTCCGAGACCTCCCCGTCTATCAATCACGCGTCGGAATCTGAGAAAACCATCGGGCGCGGGGGCCTCACCTGAGTTGGCTGGTCGTGAAACTCTATATGGAAACCTCTCACAGTTTGCAAAACCCAAGCATCGGCAGTGAGCAACTCCCACTCCCCGTAAAAGCTTGCCAGCCGCCCCCCAATCGGAACTTGATCCAAGCAAAGTACACTTACCGGGGGCATTTCCTTGTCCGGACTTCTTTTGGAATCCTCTTCCACCATAGCGTTGTCCCCTCGTGGGGTAGAAATTGGTGTAGTTGGCCGAGGTCTGGTACTGACCTCTTCCGGAGCCTTGTCCACGGTTGTTGGTCTGCTGACCACGGCCGATCGCGCGGCCCCTGCCGCGACCGGCCCCTCCAGAAAAACGCTGGTGAAACACCCTCTTGATGCTGGACTGGGCCTTGTCCAGCGACGTGAACGTGTTCACGAACTTTCCAAGCTCGCGGATGAAAGGTTCACCGAAGAGGCCACCCTGGGCCACGGCACCTGCCTCCGACGAGGCCAGGTCCCCCAGCTTCGGGTCCAGCTTAATAAGGAGCGACCGCCGCCGCTCCGTGGACAGGGCACAGTTGGCGTTGCCCAAGAAGACGATCACCCTCTGGGCCCAGTTGGAGAGCACCTCCGGTGAAATGGCGGTGCCATTCGCTCGAGCCTCCTCCGCCATATCGAGGATCTTCGTGGCGGGCCCGACCGCATCCAACAGCTTGTCCTGGCAGGCCCGCCAGGACCGATCGATCCCCTTCCTGGGGTCCTTCATGAATTTCGCCAGGAAGGTGGCCATCTTGGGGTCCAATTCTGGGGTCATAGCCACCTTCCCCTCCAAAGTAGGCCGAGGGCATTCCCCTCGCAGGCAACCCCTCGCCTCCTTCTCCAGGGGCTTGCGCAGCCGGCCCGCGACAAACTTCGCCACCGTCTCCCCCGGGGCCCAGGCCGCGGATCGGGGGTGGACGATCTCGTCCGGGTCCAGCATGCCCGACTCATCTCGGGGCATCTCCTTTCCCGAAGGCGCCGGGAGCCAAGACCGGGTCGACTCCCCGTCGTCATCCGTGTCCGGAGAGTCGTAGATCGGGGAGGCGGGCGCCGTTGACAGACCGCCCGAAGTGCCAGGGTCCACCAAGGGCGTCGGAGGCACCGCCGTCGCCTTGGCCAGGAAGGCGTCACGAAGACGCTCGAAGGCGCCCTTATCCACGCCTTGGGCCTCCGATGAAGGCTCCTCACCCCGGGGTCTCTTCGGAGCGGGCGGCAACCCGCCGGACGTCCCCGGGAGCTCGGGGGGCGGCGGCACCTGCGCCGCTGCCAGCTTGGCACACTCCTCTACGATGCGGGCCGAAAGGCGATCCTCCATGGGCCCTACCACCTCCGTCACACAACGATAGATGGAGCTGTCCACCGCCTGATAAAACTCATCATCCTGCAGATAGGGGCAGGCCTCCTCATCATACTCCCCTTCCATGTCGGAACCAAGGGCAAATGCGGGGCACCCAAGAGGGCGGCAACCGAGAAAGTTCTCGAATGTGGGCAGGCCCAGCGGCTGCGATCACGTTTTGGGCCAGCTGACGTGGCAGGTGGGCTGCACCAACCCCCAAGCGCGCAGACCCTCCTCGCCGGGACCGGGTCTACGTACCCCTCAAGTGCGCTAGGCCACACACGAATAAAGAGGTGCACAGATCTCGCCCGAAGGCGATTCACGCGGTCAAAACCGCCATACAGACCCCAAAGGGCGTCAATTTGTGAAGTACAGACCCGGAGCACCAGGTGTCAGAGGGGTACGCGAGGGTCGGCCCCTGCGCAAGCAGACCCCACGGCGCGGCTCCTCGCACCGCGGAGGCGCGCCGGAGGGTCGGCGAGGCGACAGGCCGCCCCCTTGCGGTCTATGTACACACCGCACACAAGTGGGAAAAAAGTCGCGTAGGAACGGCAGAACGTTCCCGCAACTAAGGGACTCTGAAAGGAAATAAACCATGCAAGGAGTCCCCAAAGACCGCAAGACATCAAGCACAATAAAAGAAGACAAATAGAAAAGCACTTATCTGGCTGCGGGAGCAGCGAAGAAAGAGGAGGAAGATGATGGGAAGTCCGGTTATATAGGGATGATGAACAGTGACAAAGGACTGTGGACTATGATTATAACAAAGAGACTCTTGGGAGTTGTTGTTGATTTTTTGTTGAACATTACGTCAATGCTTTATGTTTAAAGCATTCTTTGTTCTTATTATATCTTTTCCTAAGCTGCTGTGGTTTCTTTATGTTAATAAAGCGAAGGAAGATATAGCATAATCTGAAGCCTCCGGTCCTGACATAGAATCCTTGATTTGTTCTATAATTTTCACTGCCCTGGATTCTTGCAGAATGGATCTTATAGTATCCACGGCTGAGAGGATTCCTTCTCCTTCTAGCCTTCCCATAAAAACTATTTCCAGCAAATACTCTTCTCAGAAAATGGTGCCTTATCCAAACTTGTTAATGTTTGGACATATTTGCCTATGGTTTTATAACCATACCATCTCCATATAGAAGTCCCTTGGCTTCTTCACTAGACTCAAACACAGCAAAATTTCCCAAATTTGGACTGAAACTTATTAAGACAGTCTTGCGTCTTTCTACCAAAAGATCAGCATTCGCTTTTTCCAGAAAACATATTTCTTGGCGACACCACTCTCCCAAAAGGTGGATGTTCAAATCCGTGCCCTTTGAATAAGCTTCTTCCACCAAATCAAAATGTGTGCCAAAGGACCATGGATAGCCAATGCCTTGTCCTGGCATTGTTTCAACTGTCTTTATAACCCCTTCCTAGGGTCTCTGCCCAGTTTAAAAATATATATTATTAAATTGGGATCTAAATTTGGTGTAACTGTCACCTTATCCTTAATCAAAGGTCTGGGGCTTTCTCTATCATAATATTTCTTTCATCTCTTTCCAATGCTTAATATATCCTGCCACATGTTCTAATGGCCACCAATCTTTGCCCCTTAGGTGTCTTATGTCTTTTGGATCAAATAATTTCCTAGCCAGTGGATCAAATATTGATATTTTTCCTTTCTCTCTCCTTTTATTACTTTCATTACTCTATTAATCTAAATTATCTTTATAATGTAAGTCCTGTATGTATTCATCTACATCTTCACCTGCTGTTCAAATTCCTCAAACTTGTCCTCTTCGTTTGCAGTGCTAGACTGCCCGTCCTGCATGTCGCTCTAGACACCAAATCTTTTTGAGCCGCTTTGGACTCCTTACTTATAGTTCTACAGCATTCTTTATATCCTTTCACTGTTTGAAACACTTCACACCTGGCCCCTATTAACCTTATCCTCTCATTCCGAGATTGAAATATATTCTTCATCTTCCAGGTTTTTGTATTCTCTCTTTTTCTTTAATACTTTCTTCACTTTCTCTTGAACAGCAATCTTCAGTTCTTGTGATACTATTTTCAGTATTACATTTTCCGGCGCCAGATCCCCTGTTGCCTGTTCTCCCATTTTCATATAATTTGTCCTTTTTGCCTTGCACTTAGTTGTTTATTTACCCATTAATGTACAATTTCTTCGTATTTCCTATTTAACTCTAGCGTATGCTAAAAAAAGACAGACTGATATGTACCTGTATCTGCATCGATCTCCAACAAGTGAGTGTGACCAGGCAACCAGCCACTTTGCAAAGAGCCGAAGTGAGAGAGCTTCAATTCCTTTAGAAATATTGCATATTGACAGAAAACGTCATAAGCGAAAGTGATGCGTCACCCACATTAAATATGGCGACTGCATTCTAGTGACTACTAGATTTCGATTCTGCCCTCAATCGGAAAAGAAATGCCTGCAGTCGTGCGCTCCTCTCGGTAACGTGCCCCACGCTTTTTGAAAATATTCAGTGGCTAAAACAGGCTTCGAAATAACCAATCCTCTTTTTTTACCTTTTACCTAAAACTGGAAACTGTTGAATTATAGTGTAAATAAATCTTTAACCATCCACATATCGAAGTTATTTATCGAAGAAGTGATGAAAGGTAATCATTTTGCAAGATTATACGTATAGAACCGGATTTACAGTATTCATCTACATAAATCACATTTATCCGAAAGCACAGCTTGCAGTCTGAAGACCGTGACAGAAGGTTAAAACAAAACAAATCAGCAGGTATCCATTTTTCAAAAAAAGAGCTCCGCTGTCTTTGAAATGTAAAAGAATGCTTGTGTGTCTTTGGTTCATTCATGTAATGCATGAATTAAAGAGTGAAAAATGTGCTCCTGGAGTGAACATCAAAGTGAGTGTTCTTTTTCCTAGGAGACAAAAGATTGAAAAAAATTAAAATGTATTTACCCATGTTCTGGTTCACCTCTTCTGGTCCTCGTGTGCCTTCAGTCCATTGACGCTGGTCTGCAGCAATTCTCCAAACCAATTCAAAGGCTGCTCTCATGCTGCTGATACTGTTAAGCAGCATGAGAGCAGCGCCAGGATTGGCTGGAGCGAGCTGCCTTGACGCTCCGTCAGGCACTTGTGGCCTATGCAAGTTCTCAACCCAGCTATCTAATACAGCTGGGTGGAGAGGTTTAAAAGGTGCATGTCAGGCTGGCGGTCTCAAAACAATCTGCCAAAGTGACATGCGCACTCTTAAGTAGTAGAGTGAGCACCACTCCTCTGAAGCCAGTCAGCAGCAGTAGCCCAACCCCCCAAACATGGCTGGGCTGGGGAAAGGGAAAAATAAAATGGTAATAAATTCATTGTGTTACCATTTAATTTTTCACCTTTGTGGCAGCATGGAGTGAGGGCAGGAGGTTGCTCTTCTGCCCTAATAGAGGGACTGCCGCTGGGTTTTTGTTCACATTATCCAATAGTCAAAGCGGCCTGTGTCCAGGGCCATTCTTATTGACAGGGATAGACCCTTCTTTCTTAATATTGTAATCAGTTTCCTTGTATTTTATGATTTGTACTAGATTTTGGAGTGACAACCAATCTGGTTGAATGGGCCTTTTATTTTAAAAAATATTATATTTGTTTTTTATTATTGTCCTACTTGCTTACCATTGAACCATTCCCAATGTCTTCATGTCATATCAGCTTATCTGTTTTTGAGAAACAAATGTTCCAAATGCTGTATTGGTAATATGGCATTGTGTGGCGGTGCTAAAGGAAACTAAAAGTCAAGAATTTTCTGTGGTCTAGATGATTCGATTGTTTGCAGAAATTTTTGGGAAATTTAATCCACATACCTGAAGACTGGTACCCGAAAGGTTGCCTCCTGAAAGCAAATTGATGACGGAAACTATTTTTAGAGAGGAGTTGGAGAGTAGTTTCATTTTTCATGGGCAGGGGCAGATTTTGTCTTTGTTAAATTGTGGGCATCTCTGAAGATAGCATTGTTTTAATGAGTAGCACTTTCTCTTTGACTTGTGCCTGTAGGGATGCTTAAGCAAATTTTAGGTTTCTTTTGGTCAGAGTTACACGTGTCTCCCCTCTTGGTTTGGGTAATTTCCTGGGCTGCTGTGTTTTTATATATTTTGATAAGGGGCAAGCACTTTCTTTGGTAGTTCTACTAGTAATATTGTGCAGTTAACCTAAGTCGTTTGTTTTTTCCCCACATAAGTGAGCTATAGGAAGATCTCACTTACCCTAGCTGCACATTTTTTCTGATAACAAAAGATAAACATAAGAGTGGGTATAATTCTTATTTTGGTTAGTTAAAGGGGCATTTCACTCTTTAGATGACATTGTTTATGAATTTAAATAATTTCATGGATATGACTAGCGATATGAGCACGCCTCCATTGTCTACCCTTTTATCTTGTTCACCCAAGCAACCGGATGCTTTGTTTCTTTAAATTCATTATGCTTTACTAGGCATTATTCAGTATATATTTTGCTTCTTCCTGTATAAGATTTACATTTATTGGTTAGCCCTTACTAATGTGAATTGATGTTTTAACAGTATCTTCTGAAGGTTAATGAGATCAAGATTAAGAAGGGAGTCGACTTACTTCAGAATCTCATAAAATACTTCCATGCACAATGCAAGTAAGTTCTAATACCATTATCACATGACTTATTGTATATTTAAAGGTATTAATATTTATAGGAATGTCAACTGTTGTTTAAATGCTTTCTCATAATTTATCAGAGGAAAAAAATGTGAAATATTATTACTGCCGGAAGGTGAATTTTGAAGATTTACCTTTTCAACATGGGGAATGCTGAGTTAAAACAAGCATACGGTAAGTTTATCTTCTAAAAATGAAAATATTTTCTTCAAATGAACAATAGGTGGTTGGGGGCAACACACAAATTAGATAGTAAAAGAGAGCAACCTGTAACATGTGTTTGACTCCTTCCCACTCCCAAATTCTTTGAACGACTCTTGTGCGTTTTTGTAACTCTTTCATAGCAGTTTTCAAAAGTGCAAGCTAAGTGATGCACAACACTTTCTTCCACTGCAACCCTGGCTGCCATCTCAATCAATCCATATACAAGGTGTTTCGGGTAGTACCCATAAGATACCAATAGATGAAAAGGGGTAAAATGATAAAAATCTCTCTTCCCATGGATCTTCATCAAAGTCATTGGCACTGAATAGTCCTGCCTATCTGCGAGGATTTCAGAACACTTCCTAAAAACAGAAATCTATACATTTGTATCATATTCACCCATAAATAACTCTCTGTTGCTTATGAAAGGCTAAAAAGACAACATTTTATTTTCAAATAAAAAAAAAGTAAAAAAGACCAATTATTTTCTATGTCTCCATAAACAATAAGTGACCATAAGAAATCTATCACAAACCTTTTTGAAAAAGAAAAAACAATGAAGGACAGAATTAGCCTAGCGGCATCAAGGAAAAACTCAACTAATAAACTTGACACTGTGCCTTTAAGAACCTCAAAGTACACCCAGTTTCCCATCAAGCCTTACAGTTGACAGTTAATTGTTTTGGCTCTTGGAAACAGGATCCTGGGCACTAAGCTTTGAGCTACCTTTTTTTAACAAACAATATAGGAAATCTTTCCCAAGCCTTTGTTTTAAGGCTTTTACTCAGCATCCTTTTAGGATGAGAGTAGTCTTCTACCTTTTTTATGACAGAGGAGAGTTCTTTTTCTGTCAGAATGTCTTCACTTTTCGTGAAGTAGCCTTCCTGTGGCAAGAAGATGGCACAAACAGATCCACCAAGGGTCTGTGTTCATTGCCTTCCTGAGCATCATCATCATGACTCATGCAGACACTGTCAAAAAGTCTCAAGAAAAACATTAAGAGAAAAACTTCAGGCTGCATTGACTGCAGAGAAAGCTGTTGAATCTACCAGAAGCCATGGGGAAGGTCAGTCTTTAACTAGAGTGCTTTCCTTCTGCTCCATGGACTCCCCAAGCTGCTGGTCCAAGGAGAAAGATAATCACAGGAAGGGGTGTCGGTACTGTTCAACATCGAATAGTGTGAGATTGAAAACAGGCAATCTGACCATTTGCTCTCCATCGAGAGGTACTCCGCTGAAGCAGTCGACGTCAAAGCGCCATTCAACATCAACAAAGCACTGCCGGTCAACATCAAGGCAATTGTCAGTGTTGAATACACCTGTGTCAACTAGACCGCCTCAGTCGACGTCAAGACTTCCTCCAACGACTTTGAAGACTCCACCACCACCGTCACAACAGACTTAGACGACGTCAAGGCAAATTATATGTCATCAAGATCTACATCTCCCTACAGTTACTACCAAGTTGGTTGTAAAGCTCACATAAGGGGAGCAGGTACTCCAGGTTCTGATTACTTTCAAACCTATTTGCCTTTTATAAATACACCTCAAATAGTTTGTTCATCTCACTTTCTCCTGGTCCAGTAACCTCTCTGGGGTCGTTGGCAGAACCAGCTTCTCCTTCTCTTCCAAGATGAACCCCTTCTTCAAGGAGAACACAATCCCCTATAAGTCATCATACTCGCTCTAGATCTAGGAGTTCATCTAAAAAAGTGTCTAGAACAAGAATGTCTTCTCACTCAAGAAGATCAGACATAAGATCTGCAAGGTCTCACTCTCGTATTTGGATACATACACCTTCCTGGACAACAACCTCATGATCTTCTGTAAGGAATTACTCTCCAATCTTAAGTGACACTCCTCCAGCAGGTGACCCCTCCACATTTAATGATGTACTAGTTAGAAGTGCTGCAAAGTTGAATATCACAATGCCCACCACCACCTCGACATCTGTCATTTTTGTGACTCTAAATTTAAAGTCCACTTCAAGACCTTTACTACCATTGGTCCAAAGTCTTCTGGAGCCTGCTATGCAGCTGTTCGTGACACTGCATCTATAAGGCCTGTTCTTTCTAGACTTCTGAAGAAGTACAAACTGCTGTGTCAGGATCCTCTTTTCTAAGACAAGGTCCTACTCCGGACTATGGAAACAGAAGTTTTTAGTCTACCCTTACCTGGATGACTTGCTATTAAATATTCCACCCTCAAAAACTACTGTAACATTTCAAAATGTCTCGACACATTTTCAAGTGTAGGTCTTCAAGACAATATAAAGAAATCATTGACCTACATGGTTACAGTGAGCAGATTAAATTGGCAAGTCATTCCTGTTTCAGATTCATAATCCGATTTGTCAATAGGCGTGGCCAAGCTGGCAACCAAGATGGCTGCACGGCATTGAAGCACTTTGAGCATCGCACGAAATATTCACTACATTGGGCATCGCATTGCCTGTACAGTGACACAGAACTCTGCTTGGACTGCTGCTTGCTGGTCGGGTCAGAGCTGGATGGCCACGATCAGATGCTGCCATGTCCTCCTTCTCACTGAGAGACTTGCTTGCTGGGGCCTGACGCAGCCTTCGGAGGCCCGGCAGGGAATTCTGGGAGGACCACTGCACCTGCTGTTACCAGACTGATCTGTGGTTCTTTCTCTTGTTGCCTCATTTGCTTTATGCAGCAGTGGTTGCCCACTTTTCTCCGTGCTGCAGATTTTCAGACCTAAGCTCATCCTTTCCTCCTACCGTCCTGACTCCATCAGAAGCGGTCGCTCCCCACGCCTCCTGGTCTATCCTGGTATCGTTATTGTCTGCCTCGCATTACTCGTTATTGTCTGTCTCTCCTGGTATCGTTATTGTCTGCCTCGCATTACTTTGGTGCCTTAATTAGAAATTGTGCCTGCTTGTGTTCTCCTCTGTGCATTGCTCGCATTGGGGTATCTCTGCCTCCCTGTACATCGCATTGCCTTAAAGTGTGTCTGGGCCAATTTCGTTTAGTAGCGCTCGCATTATATGACTTTATTTATTTAAATAATATATAGTGCCTGATTGTACCACTGCCTACAGCGTAATTGATTTCTGTGCCCCAACCTGTTCCGGTTTCGCTTTTGCTGCCATTTTGTAGTTGTTGTGCCTCGGAGCCCGTCCTCTCCACCCTGCTCCCGCCTCCCAGCTGCTTCTCCCTCGCCCCCGCCCCTCCACCATCCACATATGACAGATGCTTTTGCGTGCAGCGTTCACGCGCAGCGGTCGCGACCCATGCGCGCCGAAGGTGTGCCAAAGGTAAACCCGTCTACGCCCGTCCGCGCCTGGACCGCGCCCAGGGCCAGACCCCTTGGCCCTTGTAAATCCCACTCCTCCCGCTTAACATATGATGCCGCTTCCCTCTCAGCACTCAACCCCGGCCGCATCCAAGACTGCTACCTAGCCGCCCCAGGACAAACCCATGGACCCTTCACCTGCCACTCCTGCAAGTTCAATGGCATCAGGACCCACACCAAATCCACAGACTCCAAACAGAGCTCCGACACTAACCACCTAAAGTGCATCCTACTCAACACCCGCTCGGTCCACAGACACGCCATTGAACTCTGGAACCTACTCGACACCACTTCGCCGGACGTCGTCTTTCTTACAGAAACCTGGATGAACGCCTCATCAGCTCCCGACATCGCCTTAGCCATCCCAGACGGCTACAAGATCATCCGAAAGGACCGCACCATTCAAACAGGAGGAGGCATCGCCATCGTCCATAAGAACTCCATCCGCATCACGACCAGCTCAGACGATATCCTCGCAGCCGCCGAACACCTTCATTTCCAGATCCACACCGACCCCAAAACCACACTCAGAGGCACCCTCATCTACAGACCACCAGGACCCCGCACACAATTCAGCGAAGACATCACTGACTTCATCAGCCCACACGCCCTCCCCTCCGAGGACTACATTCTACTGGGAGACCTCAACTTCCACCTGGATAAGAAAAACGACAGCAACACCACCACCCTTCTGGACAACCTGACCAATCTCGGACTCAAACAACTTGTTGATACCCCCACCCACTATGCCGGACACACGCTCGACCTAATCTTCACCTCTAGCAAGCACATCTCCTTCAACCACACCACAACTCTCCACTGGACGGACCACAGCTGCGTTCACTTCAACTACAAAAAGACCACGACCCACAACCAATCCCCTGAAGAAACTGGAACAAAATTACCACCGACCAGCTCTTCACTTCGCTTCACCAAAACCCTCCTGCAAAATCGTCGGACCCAAACCAAGCAGCCACCAACCTCACACAATGGATCACCCACAGCGCCGACAAACTTGCACCCTTGGAAAACCACCAAATCAAGCAAAGCAGCAATAAAGCCCCCTGGTTCAACAATTACATTAAGACATCTAAGAAGTTATGTCGTACCCTGGAGAAAACACCCAACCACTGACAACCTGACCACCTTCAAGACCGCCATCCGCAAACACCACCAACTGATCCGATCCACCAAGAAATCAGCATTCAAGGATCGACTTGACAACAACGCACACAACAGCAAAGAACTATTCAACATCGTCAAAGAATTTACCAACCCCACCGCCGGCGCCAACGACATCACTCCATCCTAAGACCTTTGCGACTCCCTAGCGTCTTTCTTCCACAACAAAATCGCCGACATACATAACAGCTTTGAAAACCAATCCGGAGACCAGCCCACTCCACCCACCTCTGAACCAGAACCCCCCTCTAACAACCTTTGCGCTTGGAACCCAATCACCACTGATGACACCATCTGCCTGATGAACTCCATCCACTCAGGACCACCAACCGACCCATGTCCCCACCACATTTTCAACAAAGCAGACTCCATCATTGCACCCCATCTCCGAGACGTTATCAACTGCTCCCTCAACTCCGCTACCTTCCCGGAAAGCTGGAAACATGCCGAACTCAGCGCCCTTCTGAAGAAACCCACAGCAGACCCCACTGAACTTAAGAACTACCGCCCCATCTCGCTCCTCCCATTCCCTGCCAAAGTTATTGAGAAAGCCGTCAACAATCAGCTCGCCGCCTTCCTCGAATCCAACAAATCCCTCGACCCCTCACAGTCCGGCTTCTGAGCCAAACACAGCACCGAAACCACCATCATCGCAGCAACAGACGACATTCGAACACTGCTGGACAACGGAGAGACGGTTGCCCTCATCCTACTTGACCTCTCTGCTGCATTCGACACAGTCTGTCATAGCACCCTCATACAACGCCTCCGCAACGTCGGAGTACAAGGAAAGGCATTGGACTGGATCATCTCATTCCTCGCCGGAAGAACCCAAAGAGTCCGCCTCCCCCTTTCAGATCGGAGCCCACTGAAGTCATCTGCGGCGTACCACAAGGATCTTCACTCAGTCCCACCCTCTTCAACGTATACATGAGGCCCCTTGCATCCATCGCGCGCCAACACAACCTCAACATCATCTCCTACGCAGACGTCACCCAGCTGATCCTCTCCCTCACCAAAGACCCAAACACCGCCAAAACCAACTTACACGAAGGAATGAAAGATGTAGCCGAGTGGATGAAGAACAGCCGTTTAAAACTGAACTCGGATAAAACTGAAGTCCTAATCTTAGGCTCTTCCCCCTCTGCTTGGGACGACTCATGGTGGCCACCAGCCCTGGGAACAGCACCCATACCAACGGACCACGCACGCAACCTGGGCTTCATCCTGGACTCCTCCCTCTCGATGACCAGACAAGTCAACGCCGTCTCATCATCATGCTTCAACACCCTACCCATGCTCAAAAAAATATTCCGTTGGATCCCCACCGAAACAAGAAAAACGGTCACCCACCCACTGGTCACAAGCCGACTGGACTACGGAAACACCCTTTATGCCGGAACCACAGCCAAACTACAGAAAAAACTCCAACGCATCCAAAACGCCTCAGCAAGACTCCTACTAGACATCCCCCGCCAAGCTCACATTTCCGGTCACCTGAAAGACCTCCACTGGCTCCCCGTCAACAAGAGGATAACGTTCCGACTCCTCACCCACGCACACAAAGCCCTCTACGACCTAGGACCCGAATGCCTCAACACGCGCCTGTCCTTCTACACCCCCACCCGCCAACTACGATCGTCCAATCAAGCCCTCGCCGTAATTCTACGCATCCATAGATCCACCATGGGGGGAAGATCCTTCTCCTACTTAGCGGCCAAAACCTGGAATTCTCTCCCCACCCACCTCCACCTTACACAGAACCACTTCTCCTTAAGAAAGCAACTTAAAACTTGGATATTCAATAAGTAATGTACCCCCCTCCCCACAAGCGCCTTGAGACCCTCTGGGTGAGTAGTGCGCTATACAAATTTCTGAACTTGAACTTGAACTCCTGCCTCCTTTCATGCCCGAAAGGCTGGTGACTGAATTTTGCCTTCACCACGTGTGCGAGCTGTGGTGCCAGATTGTGAGCTCCTGGAGCTGGGGTGCTTGTCATTTATTCCACATCTGAGGTTCACATTCTTACCCTTGCAGATTTTGGCTGGCTTGATGCATTTGGCCATTTTGTTCAGCCTTTGTGGTTATGCTTTGTGGGTATGCTCTAATTGTGCAATTGGAGTCAAATTTGTCATCGGCTCTAGAGGTCTATTTCATGTTGTGCCTGACTTTCTAGTGTTGTTTATTATTAAATTCACCCCTACTATTTTTACTTCTGCTGCCTAGCTATTTCCACCTACTGGCTCATGCCTAATTGTTGCTCGTTGCACTGTCCATGATTACAGTTGGCTCTGGCACCATTTTCATGGCAGGAACAGCTCACATAAAACAGTGGGCCACTGTGACCATTGGCAAAAGCAGCTTACCTTTGAACCCACCAGGACCCTGCCCATGTTTTCCCTCAGAATCCACCATTACCTCATCAAACAATGGCAGCCACCCCCGTCGGTTGGCACAGCCGCTATTATGGACAATCTACGCACCAGCTTTAATTCTATTGATTCTAGATTTGACACCCAAGCACAACTCTTTGATGCCATGTCTGAGAGCCTGGATGGCCACACCGTGAGGCTCAATGGTGCGAAGCGCAGGATCTTGGAAATCGAGGATAGCAATGCAGATACAGCACAGCGTCTTGAACGTGTGGAGCATCTCCTCAAGACCACCGCAGCTATAAATGTGGACCTAGAGGCGAGGTCCAGACTAAATAATATTTGTATAGCTGGCATACCGGATTTCACCAACACGGGACGGATGGATACTTTTGTGGAACATCTATTGGCATAATTCTTTGATAGGAAGTTCTTTACTGATACTTTTATAGTCGAGAGAGTACACCAGACATTTGTACCCCAGCCAGTTCCTGGGGTGCTGCCCGAGAGATTATTGCCAGGCTCTTAACCTTTAGAGATCCTGATACCACAATACGTATGGACAGCAACAGGGGATCCCTTCAATATCGGGGATCTATGATCTCCAGACTACTCCAGACTACTCCAGTAGTGCAAGAGGCCTGTTGCAAATTTACTGACGTTAAACACACTCTCCAAAAGTTGGTACTAAAATATGGATTGCTCTGTCCAGCATGTCGACGACCTTCATCACATCTTCAACACTCCTGCACATGCTGAGAAGTTTTGTAAAAATCACTCCTCTGGTAAATCCCCTTCTGGCACAAGTCCTGGTATAACGGCTTCTGAAGAATCTGCGCCTGCTTCGCCTGGGACACACCCATAGTAGCCCATCCCAAGTGCTTTGTTGATTTTTATTTTATTTATTTATTTTTATTTAAAGTGTTTTGTTTAGCGCGAACAAGACCCTTGGGTATCGGAGCGCTTTACATTGCATGAGGTAGAATAGAGACAAGTTTAGTATAGTGCAACTATACCCAGTTAAATGATGTACGTAAGAATACAAACAACACGATCAAGCAAATTACATTGTTAACACAATTATGCAGTGCACGAGTAACATATGTGATACGACTCCTTATGTTGGAATATTTGACTTCCTGGTCCAATAAGTTTTAAATGACCTTTCCTAAGCATTCTATATTCTACTAGTTCTGTGACTAGGAATTTGTATAGTACTGTTTGAAAGGCTATCTCCCAAAGAGTTGTGGCCTATAAGTAACGGGTTAGTAAACATACATACATACAGTGACCAGAGGTAGATTCGGGAAACCCAGTGCAAATTAATTTTAGTTGATTTCTCCTTTATTAACCATCTTCTCCACTCAGTCTTGATACATGTTGTACTGCCCTCACGTATGTCAAACTCAGCCGGGGAATTTCTTTTAACTTCCCTAGAGTCAAAGTTTTGATCAGGACTATGACATGGTATTAAAGCTGAGCCATCTTGTCTGTGTGAGGAACTTGCTCATTAGAAATATTTTTGTTTCCCTCTTAAAAGTTGCTGTGTTTGTTATTTTTCTAATGTTAGGCAGAAGAGAGTTCCAGATTCTGGGTGCTGCTCCTGAGAAAGCTCTATCATAGGTTCTCTTCTTCTGGAAAAAGGGTGGTCTCAGAACCAGCTCCTTGGCACTCCTAGCTGGTCTATTGCCTCCAGATATTTCAATTTTCTGGGCAAGGTATCTTGGTGGATTGTAATTAAGCGCTTTGTGTGTGATGCATGTCATTTTTAGTTGAATTCTGCCTCGTACGGTAGCCAGTTTAATACTTTCAGGTGTGGAGGGATATGGTCGAACTTACTTGAGCCGGTGATAATTCTTGCATCTGCGTTGAGGCATGCTTTTAATGGTGCTGTGGATATTTTAGGAAGACCTGCTATAGTAGTACAACCATATTCAATCCTCAAAATGACCAATGATTGGACTGCTAGTTTGAGATCCGCTTGAGAGATGAAGGGTTTCACTTTTCTAATGTAGTTTAAATGAAAACTGGCACCTTTAGCTATTGCTTTGATGTGGGCTTTAATATCAAGGTTCTCGTCGAGTGTGATTCCTAGTGATTTAGCCGATTCAACTAAAGTAGGGGTGCAGTTAAGTGCCGTGATCATTTTAGACCATTCCTTGACCTTTGTGTGGTTCTTTGGTGGAGAAATTAGTAGGAATTCTGTTTTCTGAGTGTTTAGCTTCAGATGATTGATTGTTAACCAATGTAATGTCGTTTGTAAAGCCTCGTTCATTAGCCTGATGTCTTCTAGAGACGCGATCTTGATGTATATCTGTGTGTCGTCTGCGTACATATGAAAGGATATTTTGGACTTTCGAAGAATTTCCGTCAGCGGTTCGACATACAGGTTAAAGAATGATGGAGATAATGTAGAACCTAGATGGACTCTAATCGTATTAGGGCATGAAGGTGATAGAGCTTGGTTGACCAGGAATCTTTGCATTCTATTTTTGAGGAAGGTTTCAAACCAATACAGCACATTACCCGATATTCCCATCCTGTCCTGGAGCCTGTTCAGTAATTTTGCATGATTTACCGTGTCAAATGCAGATGACAGGTCTAGAAGGATGAGTAGACAAGATCTATTTTGGTCTAGGGCCTGTAGGGCATCATCGACTATATGTAGAATTGCTGTTTCCGTGCTGTGTCCTGTTCTGAAACCCGACTGACAGACATCCAGTAGGGAGAATTTGTCAGTGTGTTCGCTAAGTTGTTTTTGTACACATTTCTCTATTAGTTTGACAAGTACAGAAATGTTGGTTACCGGTCGAAAGGTATTCGATCAGCCGGGTCCGCTGTCGTTTTTTTGATAATGGGGTCGACTTGCCCACTTTTAAGGCATTCTGGAGGTATCCCTTGTGAGAGAGGCGTTAATAATTTTTGTCAATATTGGAATCACGATATGGCTGATTTCTTTCATGCATTTTGCTGGGAGAGGGTCGTTATAGTGGTTATTAGGTTTGATATCCAGTAGTGTTTTGGCGATGTTATTCTGGTCCAGCAACTTGAATGTATCCCAATGTGCCTTATTTTTTGCCCTATCCTACTTAATTATTGAGTTGGAAGAGTTGGTTTTGCTCGTTGTGGGTCTTTGGCTATCTAGGTTATCCGCTGCACTCCTGAGCTCACGTTCCAACATGTTGGATTTGTTGGTGAAGAATGTTGAGATTTCTTCGCAGCTTAGTTGTATTTTTGTGGTTTCATGGGCCAATTTGGCCAACTTGTCGGATTGTTGTTTTAATATTTCAAATAGTTTCCAAGGTCTATTTTTGGCGCGATCCAGTTCTGATCTAATAAATTCCTTTTTGGAATTAAGGATCTTCTTACTGTATTGTTTTCTGGTTTTTCTGAGGGATTTCAGTTCAGGAGATGAATGGTGTGGTCTCCATTTTTAGAAATTATCCAGTCCAACGTGGCTCCTTTCGCATGAGTTGGCTGTGTGCATGCTTGGGAGAGGTTTAGCTCGGCTAGGAAGTCTTTAATAGTGTTGACCTGTTTGTCATTGTTGTCGTTCCAGTGTAGATTAAAATCCCCTAGGAATATATTATTTGCGTCGGAGTTAGCATTTGCTGTGATGATCTCCATTAGTTGTTCTATGAAGGATATATTGTTACCTGGTGGGTGATAGATTGAAAGCAGGTTGCAACTTTGGTTGTTAGCCGATCTTATATTGAGACCCAGGTATTCGCAGGATTTGAGTGGTTATGATTGAATTTGGCTTACTTCTATGTCCGAACGGTGGATGCAGGCTATGCCACCCCCTGACTTTTTTTTGTCTATCCAGTCTCACAATGCTGTAGAGGGGGTGCACTAGTAGGTCCATGACTGGAGATGTTGATTCCGATAGCCATGTTTCTGTAGTAGGGGATCTCTGTGTATAGTCATAATCTAGTGAATAGTCCCGCCCATGTGTGTGGACACCGGAGCAATCAAAAATAATCTTTTAAAGGGTCGAAAAAATGCAGAACTGCACAGACACTTAAGAGAGAATTAAAGTCAGATAATGCAGCCTATAAAACCAGGCTACACTGTCCAGTACTTCAACTAGAAATTCCACCAAAAATCCAGAAACAGCAAAGCCTGTCCAGATTTCCCCTGCCTCAGCAGCAAAAAACCCTCTGGGATGGTAGAGAGGAAGACCTGGACAGACAAGCCCCATAGGCTGCCATTATGTGGCTCAGAACAGGATACTGTGCCTTTAAGAGAACTTTCCAGAACTTCACAGTATCCCAGAATGCACTGCAGGTCCCTTTTACTTTCAGTTCTTTTTTCTGGCTCCTGCAAGCAGGACCCTGGAGCATTGAGCTCTCCCTTTTCAAGGGTTTATAGGTGATTTTTCACTTTTATTTCAAGTTGAGTGCTTTCTAAAGTACTTTGGGGCTTTTCTTCTTGGTTTTTGCACCCTTTTGATGTCAAATATGCCTGCATTATTTGACAAATGTCCGGAGTGCTCCAGAAAGAAGGCCAACTCAAATTCCCCATGAGGTGTGTATCCTCTGCCTTCCCTCTTCCCATATCCCAGAGGAGTGTGTGATTTGTCAGGGCTTCTCTGGCAGAAGGACAGAAAGAAGATCAGGCTTCAGGGCCTTGAGGAAAGAAGGCTGAAGGCGCAAGGTGGGTCTGGATGGGCTTTCTCTGCCCGTGCTGAGGCCTCTGGGGGCTCCCCAGGCGCAGGAAGACCAGCAAGCGTCCCCATTCTCCGTCTGGGTCGATTGCACCGACTACGGCGTCGAGAGGGATGACTACAGTTGGCGAAAAGGAGAAGATCGTCGTCGAGGAGTAGATCGCCGTCGAGGCGCAGAAGGTCGCCGTCGAGGCGCAGAAGGTCGCCGTTGAGGCGCAGAAGGTCGCCGTCGAGTCGCAGGAGATCGCCGTCGAGGCGCAGAAGGTCACCGTCGAGGCGCAGGAGGTCACCGTCGAGGCGCAAGAGGTCGTCGTCGAGGCGCAAGAGGTCGCTGTAGAGGCGAAGGCACTCGCCGTCGAGGGAGGGACGGTCGACACCGAGGAAAAGACGCTCGACGTCGAAGGACCGACACTCGCCGTCCGGTCCCCGTTCTTCGACGCCGAAGAGACGTGGAAGGAGGTCTGACGCCTTGGGAGGTTCGCCAACGTCCCAGGCTGGAAAGGAAGGCGGATCACCGGGCTCGGTGTACTCCGAGGTGTATACCCCGTCACAGAGGCCGGTTACACCCCCGCCTCCATTGCCGAGGGGTCTCCCTCCGAGGGCCCCTACTCCTCCTCCTTTACCACCACTTCCGCAACCTGTACCTCAACCTCAGTTGCCAGAAAAGCCGCCTCCTGTACCTCCGAGGTCGGTCTTACTGCCCAGACTTCCGACCCCTCCCAAGGGGACCCCTAAGCCGAAGGCCCCGGCCAAACCAAAGTCGCCCGCTCGGGTGGAACCGGCGGATCGACCGAAGCCAAGGAAGTCACGATCACACTCCGGACGGAGAGGGAGATCGAGGAGTCAACGTAGATCCTCCACCATATCAAGACGTCGCCATAGGAGGCGGGGATCTAGGTTCCCCACGGACTCCTCCAGGTCCAGGACCAGGACCTATTCACCTACCTTGTCGGAATCCCCAGGGACAAGGGTGTCTCCGGTGGATGACATCAGCACGTTCCAGGAGGTTCTCCTGAGGGGGGCTGCAAAATTGGGAATCACGGTGACGGCTCCAACACCCATGACATCCGTGATATTTGAAACGCTTCACAAGAAGCATTTGTCTCTCCCTCTACTGCCACTAGTGCCTGGTTTGGTAGAGCCTGCGTAGGAGCTGTTCCTCACGCCAGCTGTGGTGAAGGCCGCTCCCTCCCGGCTTCTGAAGAAGTACAAGAGCCCCGGATTCAGCCCTGGCCTTTCTGCGGATAGATCCGGTGCCTGACTCTGTTATAGTGACGGCGGCCAGGAAGTTACATTCTACCTCCCTGTCCTCAAACGTGCCGCCCGATAAGGAAAGCCGATGGATTGACTCGGCTGGAAGGAAGGCTTGTGGGACTGCATCTACGGCCATGAAGGCATCCAGCGATGCGGCGTTGCTAGGGCGGTATGACCGTGCCCTGTGGGACTCCCTACAACAGTTCACAGAACTTCTGCCACGAGACAAGAGGGAGGACTTCCAAGAGATCCTCAAAGAGGGGATGCTGGTGTCAAACCAGGTCATCAGCGCGGCTGCGGATGTCTCTCTTTTGGCTGCCCATGGGTACTGTCATGGGATCAACCAGCTGCGCCATACTTGGCTCAGGCTCACATCACTCAAGCCGGAGGCCCAGCAGCGGGTGGCCAATCTGCCCTTTTCCGGGGAAACCCTTTTCGGAAAGCATGCCGATGATGAGATGGCCCGCATGAAGGCGAAGGCAGAGACCCTGACGGCTGTGAGCTTGGAGAAGCCCAAAGAAAAGAAGGCCTACCACCCGTTCCAGAGACGGCTCGGTGCACAGGGAAGAGGACGATGTCAGTCTTCGGGACAGCAGCAGCAACAACAGCAGCAGTTCTGGAGACCCTTCCAGAAGTGCCAGAAGGGTAGAGGGGGACAGGAGTCCTCTACAGGGAACAAGGGCCTGGTCTGGTCTCGACCCTGAGCGGTTATTTCCCCTACATCCGTTACCCGCTCCGGTGGGGGAATCGTTCAATTTTTTCTGGCAGAGTGGAGAAAAATTACTCAGGACAAGTGGGTGCTGAATATTGTTTTCAATGGATACAGTTTTCGGTTCACCAGCCCGCCTCCATCAATTCCTCCGGTCAGCTCGCGGTTTCAACTGCTCGAGCTCCAGGCGGAGGCCGATATCCTGTTAAGGAAACGGGCGATAGAAGACGTACCTCTGTCTCAAAGAGGAAGAGGTCTGTACTCCCGGTTCTTCCTGGTTCGCAAGAAGGACAAGAACAAGTTCAGGCCGAGTCTGGACTTGCGACAGGCAAACAAGTGGATTCGCAGAGAAAAGTTTAGCATTCTGTTGTTGCATCAGATTTACCCTCGGTTTCAACATGGAGACTGGCTATATGCAATAGACCTACAGGATGCATACTTCCATGTGCCCATTGCACACAAACACAGGAAGTTCCTGTGATTTCAAATCATTACCAACTATTATCAATACACAGTACTGCCATTCGGGCTGAAGTCTGCGCCCAGAACATTCTCGAAGTGCATGGCAGTGGTAGAAGCACACCTAAGGAAGAACAAGGTGTTTGTCTACCCGTACCTGGACGATTGGTTGATCAAGGCCTCCTCCTCCTTCTCGGAAGCTCAGGCACACTTCCAGAAGATGTGTGTTCTCTTGAACAAGCTGGGGTTGCACATCAACATGTCCAAGTCTGTCCCGACTCCGGTTCAGTGCATTCAGTACTTGGGAGCCACCATCAATACGCTTTCAGCAAGCGTGTCTCCTTCAGAGGAGCGACGGTTATCACTCCTTCGGAAGGCTCAGGCTCTTATGACCACTCCATCTACAACAGTGAGGACGGTGTCTTCTCTACTGGGATCGATGGCCTCTTGTATCTTCCTAACGCCACACGCACGGCTGCACATGAGACCGTTGCAGGAGTGCTTGGAGGATCAGTGGGATCAGAAGAGAGGGTCTTGGGACGACAAGATACAACTGTCTCTGCATGCTCTTCAGTCTCTGAAGTGGTGGTGTTCAGCGAGGAATCTCCTCGGAGGGGTTCCCTTCCACAAGGACATTCCCACTCAGACTATCGTGACGGATGCTTCTCCCCACGGTTGGGGGGCGCACTCCGGAGACTTACAAATTCAAGGAACGTGGTCCCCGATGGAGTCCACGTATTACATCAATTTCCTGGAACTCATAACTGTTCACTTGGCACTGAAGGCCTTTCATGCGTCCTTTCAGACCAACTCTCTGTTTGTACAGATGGACAATACGACCACGATGTATTACCTCAACAAGCAGGGGGGCTCGAGATCACGCACTCTGTCGCAGGAGGCGCAGGCGATCTGGCACTGGCTTCTGGCCAGAGGACTGACGATAACGGCTACCCATCTGCCAGGTGTGCAGAATGTTCAGGCGGACGCACTGAGCAGACTGATTCAGGAAAACCACGAATGGGTCATAAACGACGAAGTACTAGGAGAAGTCTTCGCAAGGTGGGGGACTCCAGACGTAGATCTGTCCGCCACCGCCGAAAACAGCAAATGCTGAGACTTCTCCTCCAGGTACTACCAGCAGGGGACGCTGGGGAATGCGCTATGGATCAACTGGTCGAACAGCTTTCTGTACGCTTTTCCACCCATTCCCCTGATTCCGGCAGTGCTCATCAAGCTGTCCCAGTCCAGGGCGCGGATGATCCTGATTGCCCCGGATGGCCCAGGCAGTGGTGGTTCACGGACCTGCTTCACCGGTCTCTCCTTCCGCACATACGACTGCGGTGCAGGCCGGACCTTCTCACAAAGTTCGGGGGGCAGATGTGGCACCCCAACCTCTCGTCTTTGAGTTTGGCGGCATGGCTCCTGAGATAGTTCAATATGGCCATTTAAATCTACCTGAAGATTGCATGGACATACTGAAGGAGGCTAAGCGACCTTCCACTCGGACTTCCTATGCTTACAAGTGGAAGAGGTTCTGTATCTGGTGCAAGTCCAAGAACTATGACCCGACGACGTGCAAGGAAGACGTCATCCTTCCTTAGCTTCTACATTTGGCGCAGTCTTGCATTAATGTTCATTCCATTAAGGTCCATCTTGCTGCATTGACTGCCTACAGGAAATGCCATTCACAGACTTCCTTCTTCCAGATCCCTGTGATCAAAGATTTTTTGGAAGGCTTGAAGAAAGTATTCCCTCCTGTCCGGCTTCCTTCGCCTTCATGGGAATTGAATGTGGTGCTGTCCAGATTGATGAAGGAACCTTTTGAACCTATTCATAAGGCTTTGTTGCAGCACCTGTCCTGGAAGGCGGTGTTCTTCGTGGCCATTACATCGGCCCGCTGGGTGAGTGAATTTCAGGCATTGTGTTGCCAAGAACCTTATACTGTATTTCATGCTGCTAAGGTTGTTATGCGTACTCACCCTAAATTTCTTCCCAAAGTTATTTCTGATTTTCATGTCAACCAGACCATAACTTTTCCTACGTTTTTTCAAAATCCTTCATCTCCAGCTTAAAGGTCTTTACATTCCCTGGATGTTAGGGTGTTGAAATTTTATCTGGATAAGACCAAAGATATTCGTAGGCCAGACCAATTATTTATCAATTATGGATCAGTCAGGACCGGTCTTGCTACCTCTAAGCAGTCCATCTCTAGGTGGATTGTTTCCTGCATACAACTGTGTTGCCAAAAGGCTAATAAGACCATAGGGGGTAAACCTAAGGCTCATTCCACCAGAGGCAAAGCTGCCACGACAGCTTTGCTCTGTAATGTTCCTATTGCAGAAATCTGCAAGACGGCCACTTGTAAGTCGGTTCCTACCTTTGCTAGACATTACTGTCTGGACACTGATGCCAGGGCAGACGCTCAGGTTGGGCAGGCTTCGCTGCAAAATTTGTTCGCACAATAGTGGTGTTATTTCTTGTTTCTCCACCGCCGCTTGGTGTGGGGATGGGCTTGCCATTCTATTCACTAGATTATGACTATACACAGAGATCCCCTACTACAGAAGGAGTAGTTTCTGTCCTGTAACTCCAGTTCTGTAGTAGGGGTATCTCTGTTATAGTCATAAGCGCCCGCCCTCCTCCCCGGTGGAGAGCTATTCATGTAAGGGATGCTACAGGTCTGGCGTGTTACGCCTTCAAAAAGAACTGAAAGTAAAAGGGACCTGCAGTGCATTCTGGGATACTGTGAAGCTCTGGAAAGTTTTCTTAAAGGCACAGTATCCTGTTCTGAGCCACATAATGGCAGCCTATGGGGCTTGTCTGTCCAGGTCTTCCTCTCTATCATTCCAGAGGGATTTTTGCTGCTGAGGCAGGGGAAATCTGGACAAGCTTTGCTGTTTGTGGATTTTGGGTGGAATTTCTAGTTGAAGTACTGGACAGTGTAGCCTGGTTTTATAGGCTGCATTATCTGTCTTTAATTCTCTCTTAAGTGTCTGTGCAGTTCTGCATTTTTTCGACAATTTAAAAGATTATTTTTGATTGCTCTGGGGTCCACGCACATGGGCGGGACTGTTCACTGGATTATGACTATAACAGAGATACCCCTACTACAGAACTGGAGTTACAGGACAGAAACTACTCCTTCTGTGAGGATTGTCATATCAATTTCCTGGTTAATGATGAGGACAGCTATGTCTGATGCATGTTTAGCTGCAGATCTACAATTGATCAGAAGGCATTTGATTTGATTTGATTTGATTTGATTTGGACTTATAGAGCGCATGGCTGCCCTGGAGCGTCCCAGCGCTGATCCTAATCTGAACCTGATGAACTCAAGCGAAAGGCAGATTTAGGGGATGGTAGGGAAGAGAAAGGTTTTGAGTGCTCTTCTAAATTTCAGGAGACCCGGTTCCATTCGGAGTTCTCTAGGAAGGGCATTCCATTTGTTTGACACATTCAGTGAGAACCGGCGGCCTCCAGTTCGTGCCTTCCTTACTCTAGGAACATTTCAGTGTTTTCCCAGCATTGTTTGAGTTCAGATTTTGCGGTTCGGTGATTATCTGGACTTGTTGTAAGTTATTAGGGTTGGGTTTCCTTTCATTCTGTCTTGATGTTCTATTGGAATTGATCTGGACTGTTCTGATTTCCTCCCCTCTCCTACGTTCCGTCGCCTCATACTTCTGGAGTAGGGATAGGGTTTCTTCTTCTGGTAAGTCTTTATGTTTCCTGTCCGGTCGATTATTCCTGTTTGATAATGGCATTGCAGTCTCCTTATTCTTTCTTTGAGGGTTGTATATTAGATCTATGATGTGCTCAACTTTCTTGTGGGTGCCTTCTATAGCTTCATGTAACTTTTCCATCGCTTGCATAGAGCTTATCATGTCTAGTGCCAAGTTGTCCATTTTTGTTTGAAGCTCTTTGAATTCTCTCAGGGTCTGGGGTGGTGTTTTGGGTGTGTTCCCCCATTTTTTTTTAGATTCACATTTTGTTTTCCTGTTTTTTTGTTCTATTCTCTTCATCGGGTTCCTTTTCTTTTTGATGTTCGTTCGATTGACAGATCCACTTTTATTAGCATTGTTGGATGCTCTTTACAAGCTTTGTGCCCTTAATATTATGTTTGGTTGAGATACATTTCTTGTCGTTCTAGACGTCCTTTGAGCTGGAGTAGAATTGGGTATAATTGGGGTGGCGTCTTCTATATCTGGTATTTCTCGGTTTTCAGCGAGTAACCTCATCGTCGGAGATGCTCCTTGATTGAGGCGGGGTGATGATTCTTCTTTCTGAGTTTCTATGTCGTTATCCGTACAATGTGTAGATATTTCTATTCTGTTTGTGTCATATTCGAGCGACTTGCTTTCTATTCCGCTTGTGACTGTTACTTGCGTTGACCGTTGTGGTTCCTGCGGCTCTCTAATTATTATGTTTTCTGTGGTAGTAGTGACCCCATTGTTTGGAGTGACTTCTTGTTGACTCAGGTCTTGCGTTCTCTGCATACCATTTTAACGTTTGGAATACGTTGTCAAATTTTTCTAGTTCAAATTTGGTAGCTTGTATCAGCACTGTTCCAGTCTTATACATGGTTATGCAGAGGTCTGCACTGCATCATGGTGATGCCTTGGTCATAATTTTTGTGCCATGAGGTATATTGGTTATAGATTTTATGATGTGCATATTAGTAATGGCGCATTGCCATTTAGCCGTTCTTCTTGGAAAAAATATCAAGTCATTCACGATAGTTCCTTTAACTATGTTACACGTGGGGTCTGATATCAGCGTGTGTGGGTTTTTCCTCATTAGGTTATGTTTGAAGTTTTTTTGCTGCATTCTTAGATAGTTTTTTAGGATACTTTATGATGTGGGCGTTCATGTTTACAGGCTCCAAGTAGTTGTCCGTCATGATAGTTTAAAGGTCGGGAGAGTTGCAGAAATAGTTACTAAATACTAGCCTTGTTGAATGATCCTGTACACTCCTTGTCTGGTTATATTTTGATTTCTCTTAGAATACCTTCTGTTTATTCTATGTAGATATTCCAAGGACCGGTGATCTTCCAGTTATTTTCCTTGCTTTAAAGGGTATTTTAAGATGGCCGCCACTTTTACATGCCTTCTCTGTGATTTGATTGCCTTTCTCTCTTCCTATTGCAGAGTAGTCCTCTTTCACTTGCCTTTACCTGGGGCTACTTAGAAGACCATAGCAGTCCTCTTTCCATTGTTCTTATTTGCTGCTCCCATTTTGGAAAGGATAATCTACAGACATGTACCCTTCACATTTACCTCCTGCACTCAAGAAGGCTGTATACTAAGCCCTGGAGTGTGTGCCTATTGAGGATGCTCTGACTTCAGTGAAGGGGGGGGCTACTGTAATTGACCACAAGGCTGGATGTCCTCGGCGGCCGCCAATTTAAAGTCAGGCAAGCCAGGTTTTACCTTCTCTGTTCTTACTTCCGCTTCCAGTGAATATTTTGAGTCTATTGGTCTTCTTTTCATATTGTTGGATTATGCATTATATGGTACTGTTATGCTATTTTTTCTTATATTGCTCATTTTTCAATAATTATTGCGTTTTGGCTGGAGTGAGTGAGGGATATTGTTGTTTGTTTTTTTGCATCATGTTTTGATGAGGCCTTTCTACTGCTGTGGTATACACTAGGTTTACCTTTACGTGCTTCCTTTATACATATTATTAGCTTCCAGCAGCATGCCCTCAGTTGCTAGTAGAAACAAGTTTTTCTCATCCTCCTGCATGTTATGGAATATTAAAGATTTGACCAAAGGGAAGCAGGTCCTCGCTCATTTGCGTCACCACGGGATCAAGGTGACCTTCCTTTAGAAAAAAGCATTTTGCCCCCAGTCCAGACTGTAGATACGCAACCACATGGGGTACGCCGAGCTATTCGTCTTGCTATTGTTCCTACTCGCATAAGCTGTGCATCCTAATACATAGCAGTGTCCCCTTTCAGCTGATATGGACTGCCGCAGATTCTGTTGGTCGATACTTGTTTACGATGGGTGAGTTGGCTGGTCGAACAGTGTTACTAGTTAACGTCTATGCACCAAACACTGACTCCCTTGACTTCTTTACAGATTTATCATCACGGATCACCAAATACCAAACTGACTATATTCTATTGGGAGGCAACCAAAATTTCACCTGACACCCAGAGCTTGAATTCACTAGCTCTGCAGCAAATTCCAAACCTTGTTCTTTACAGTCCCTTACAGACCTCTGTTACACATTTTATTTGACAGATGCATGGTGGCATACATTTCTTAAATGGAGCGAGTGAACTTTCTACTCTGCTCCGCACAGCGTGTGCCTCCAAACGCGCTCTTTTGGTTACCAACTATATTTCATTTATCTTGTACACTGTCTGACCACGCTCCTGTGGTGATCACACAGGGTTGCAAACTGTCTCCGCTTTGTTCCTAATCGCCATGGACCCTCTTGTCTGACATTTCCAGGAAAGACATCTTCATAGGGGCTCAGATTCTCCCATGGGATACTGCTAGCTTCACTTTATGCAGATGTCATAATGTTGTTTGTTCGCGATCCCGCAATCAATTTGTCTCTACTTGTGCGCGAGGTGCAGCGCTTCGGTGTTTTCTCTGGATTGTGTATCAACTGGAGCAAGTCCAAGTTATTTCCACTCATGGATGCCACTATGCAGTGTGATCTTGATTTTCCCCTGCAGTGGTGCACAGACTCTGCTAGATATCTGGGCATTCATATCCATAGTGAGCACTCAAAAGTAATGCGCCACAACTATCGACATGCTTTGACAAATCTTGAGACGCAGGTTGAAAGGTAGACTAAGCTTCAGCTGGGTATGGTTGGGTGTATAGCAATTACTGAAATAATGGTGCTGCCCTGCATTCTTTATATTTTTTTTAAACATTCCCGTTGCCTTAACTAGCATCTTTTTTACCTTCCTGCTTGGGCTAATCATTCGGCTAATATGGGCCTGCTCCCATCCTCGCATCCGCTGGGAGGTTATTACACTTCCCTATGAGCACAGCAGTTTTGGAGTGCCCGACCTTCAACTCTGTTTATGTAGCTCAAGCACATTATACTTACTATTGGTATCTTCCGGATACCATTTCTCAGTTCCTGAACGAGAACAACTACCACATCTTCCTCTTGACACCATACTCCCCCCAAGGACTACTGCGCGACCCCAACACAATTCAAACGCTAGCCACTACTAGTTGGGCATGGTTTAAACTTCTGTGGTATCTCTGTGGGTTAATTCTTTATTCTCCTCACATCCCACTCATAAGCAACCCTTGGCTCCCACTCACTCTCGAGTATCTAGTGCAGTATACGCTTGGTGCGCACAACTGTGGGTCGCAGGCGGCCTGTTTCTAGAAGGTGTACTCAAGCCCAGCTCTATGATGGCTAAAGCAGATCAATCGTCGATTAAGGATAGATTTAAATTCCATCTTTTACACAATACATTACGGGCAGTGCTGCCGGTCTACCCAACTGAACCCAAAGACTTTTCACCTCTCACATTGCTGATCGCGTCCCCAGACAATAGACATCTGGTCTCTAAATTATATCATATTTCCCTACAGTTAAGGCCTGCAGGGCTGGAGAAAGCTGGGGCAGCCTGGGAGCCTGGCCTGGGTACTCCTATTTTCGATAAGCTTTGGTATTACTGCTGTATGCAGACAAAACTTGTGCCAGGTAGTCACCAGCATAAGACATTACATTATAAATATCTACACAGAGCCTTCACTACCCCCGTTGGGCGGGCGAAATTTGACCCTACCAGATCTCGCAAGTGCCTGAAATGTCGAGCGGACAATGCAGACTTCTCCCATTTGACACGGACTTGCGAGAAAATAGCAACCTACTGGAAGTATATCTTTTCCACTTAATCTCTTATGATCGAGAGTCCACTTTGGGCTGACCTCCTTATGGCCTTATTGGGGTATGTTAAGCCATTACCACTGGCAGACTTGCGCTAACTTTAGCTAAACTGCAAATTTCACTTCATTGGGTTACACACAGTCACAGCTTGGCTGAAAGACTTGTCCTTCTGTGACACTACTTTCGAATTGTAAGCTTCACTGCAGCCAGTTGCATCAAGGCCTAAAGATATTTGGAAACCTCTGCGGAATTATTTGTCCTCTGCCATCTATTGTATTCGACACCCCCCTGTATTGTTTTATGGCAGCTAATGTGCTTTCATTACCTTTTTCTGTGGTAGGCTGTGCTTTTTGTATTTCTCCATTTGCCTGTGTCTCTTGACCTCAGATATATTTATTCCTCTCGCGTTGGGTAACCTGTTGTACTTCATATGTGTAAACTTTTCTTTTACTGCCATTACAGTAATTAGCTTCATTGTATGTATTTGTTGAGAAATTATAAATAAAGTTTAAAATATACACATATATCCGATTTATCACCAACGCAATTGGAAAGAGAGGTCTTCCAGCAGCAATACCTACTTGGCATGTGAAGATTTGTAATACAAGTGCCTATATCATTTGGGTATAACCTTGAAGATATATTATCAAATGTTGCCTTTGTGCATTTTATTTGCAGGGAATACAAATCCCATGAAAATTTGAATGCATTTTGCATTGGCTGATTCAAGAGATTGTGTATAGCACAACCCTACTTTGACATCACATAATGAGTTCCCTATGTCTCTTTGAGAATTTTTTTTAAAAAGAAGACCAAATATGGTTGTGTGGGGAATTTAGTAATGGAAAGTTCTGGCTATTTATATATAAGTTGTCTGCATGTGTTTTAGTCCCAAATTTCGTTACAATATTTTTTTTATTCCAGTTTCTTTCAGGACGGCTTGAAAGCTGTTGAGAGTCTTAAACCTTCAATTGAAAAACTTTCAACAGACCTACATGCTGTAAGTAATATTGGTTTTAAACATGTTGGGATAGGGGTCAGTGTTTTCTAATGACCATTGAATTCGTATTCTGAGGTAGCCCTCATTTTAGTTCTTACTGTATGTTTGGCTCAGTTTAGCAACTTTGAGCATTTTGTTTAAAACTGAGAATGTAGACACTCAGTGTGTGTTAGTAGCCAATGCTTCATAGAAAGGTGTACTTGAGCTGCTGTTATGTATCGAATCACTAACAAGTTGAAACATTTTCTTTATAACGTGCCTGGTTACAAGTTTTGGTAGCTGTGGCGTAGAAAAATTGCACATCTACTAAGCTCAATAAACTAAGGGTTTTGTAAATAAACATCCAAACAAAAGTCTGAGATGAGATACAGACAGTATTTAAATGTACTCTAGATCGTGTCCTAACACCCTGCTACTAATGAGGTGTACAATTGATTAAGTATAATCAAAATACATAAATCCTCTGTGACACTGGAGTACGCAGAACTTTCATTATTATTACTGTGCCAAACAACCAGTACATACATTTTTTTCTCTTATTTCCCTTACTGTCACCGCTTCAAGTGCTGTGGGTAGCCTTGATTGTAAAGTGCAAGCATTCAATCACATCTGACTGCCAGAGGGTATTTTCAAGAGAATCGACAGAGCACCAATCTCTGGTTTTTCTTTTCAAACCTTCAAGGCCGAATATCTCTGGACCCAGTGGGCCAGTTGTCTTCATATATAGATTCTTTTGCTCCTGGTGGATAGGACTAGCCACCAGGAACAATTTCAACAGGCCTTCTGTGCCCTAAAAGAGGTGCACTCATTGTGGGGAGCTGGATTTACTGGCTCCCTACACCAGCCTTCTATACTGCCTGGCTCCTGGTTCTACTCGCCTGCTGGTGGGGGCAATTTGACCTCTGCAATAACAAGCAGAGCACCGTCCTACCTGCACTTCTCAGGCCCCAGAGCCTCCAGGCTGTCTTACAGAACACCCAGGGTGGCAGTGGAGTACTGGTCTTTCCACCAACTGGTCCTTAGTGGGCATAAGTGGCCAGCGCCACAGACCTTGGAGACACTCATCCTGGTCCTGGGATCAGCTGGATTGAAAGTCCTTAGTCCATCATGGAAGGGCATCGGTGACTCCTATTTTTAGGTGGCCAGTCTACCACTGTTGTTGTCTTTCAGATCCTGGATCTTCTTCACTGTCTTTCCTCTGTGTGGCCTTTTTGTAAATGCGGTGTAAAAAGTTCAGAATCCCAGACACCCGTGGCCAATCCCAGGATGCCACACCATCCCTCCACCCATATCCCAGCCCTCCTGCACAGTATTCTGGTACAATCTATCAAGGTGACTTGAAGTTTTTTTCTACAGAAAGAGCTCCTCTAAGGGCATCACTGCGAGATACCATCCCCCCCCCCCCCCCCCAAAATGATCAAAGGGGGCCCTCCAGTGTTGGCGGTAGAGGTCTGGTCTTCCTTTTTTGTTCAGTGGCCCTGGGCTTGCCCAGTTCATGTGCTGTGTGACAAGCTGATTGTCAGATGCAGCTCTCCCCACACACCTTCCTTTCTCAGGTAGTGAATCACTGATAATTACTCCTTTTTTATGAGGAAGCCTTTGCTCTCTCTGCTGGGGAGCAGAATAATTAGGTTGGCCCATTATGGAGGACAAAAAACTCGAATCTGATTATGAGCTGAACCAGAGAAATATGATAATTCCTTAAGTCCCATAAGATAGGGTTTGGGAACTACAACTGGTCTGGACTGTGTAGGCCTAAGTGAAGTGAAACTGAATTTAAAGTCCAATTTAGACGTTTTGTATTATACAGTGAAAGCTCTAAAGATTTTCCTGTAAACCCTTCTGGCCTATCTATGAGGCGCACTAGTCAGTCAGTCAGTCAGTCAAAGTTCTTTATTGCGATAACTTAATATCATACAAAGACAATGGCATAAAAAACACAGACACCAAGTAGCATGAATAAAAAATCAGTTAAAAACAGTTAAAAACAGTTAAAACATTAAAAAAGAGCATTTCAGATAAATATAAAAATCGATGTACCATGTTGCAAATCATTAAGACTTTATAATTGCGTGGTATTAAAGTACATTAATAATAAAGTGCATAATAAAGTGCAATATCCCAAGGGATAATCCCTGCATAAGTGTTCTATTAAGGTATCTACAAGACCTGACACACTGTGATCTAAAATTCACTAACCTGAAGTTGCCATCAGCCCGATTAGTTAATAAACGAGTCTGCACTCTTAAGTCTGGTATTCCTGCTTCTTATTGCTCTTACCAGGAAATTTGCCACGAAAAACATGATCCTGGGGGTTTGCAGCATTTGTAGGTAAATAAGAGCAGGTCGGACCTGAATAAATCCCGCTTCCTTAAGTATGGGAACTAGAAACTGCCTCCGGGCATCATTATAATAGCTACAGAACATTATAAAGTGCATTGTGCTCTGTTCTGAAAAAAGATCACAAGGACATAGCGGGGCCTTTTCAGGGGTACTCCACTCAGAATAAAAACCCAAGTTAAAATGAATTAAATTAAGTCTAAAACGGGTTAAAATGAACCTATGATAAGGATTAGTCACCACATTGAGGTAGTTGTCAGGACCACTAGGTATAGCCAGCAGGAGGCTGGCCCTAACACAGGGTTTCTTTAACTCGACTTCCTCCCTCTCCAAGGAAAGGAGGTCCTTCATAGCAGCCTTGGTGAGGACAACGTCATTGGATGTTATGGAGTCAGTGGCTGTGTATAATTCAGGCCTCCCCAACCTACAAAAACTGTCCTTAATGTATTTTAACCATCCAATCCTATGTGCATTGTCCAGGGTCAAACAGTCCCTTATTATGTAATGGTTTAGGGGAATTTCAGGATTGAGCCACAACTTAAGCCATGCGATTAATGGGGCTATTCTAACCAAATCGCTAATGAAGCCTTCTCCTAGCTCCTGGTGGACAGTATAAGATGGGGTTGACTGCGGGACGCCCAAAACTGATCTAAAAAATCTGTTTTCCGCGGTCTGAATGGGATCAACTCTTTTATACCCCCAAAGGGAGCTCCCGTATGAAGCTACAGAGATACATTTAGCTTTGTATATTTTGCTAATAGCTTCAAAAGGCCTGCCCCCTAGTCTTTTTGAAAAGCCATGAAGGGCCGCGGAAGTTCTAGCCAGTGTAGCTACTCTACTTTTTACATGAGGGCCCCAACTACCTTTCTCATCAAAGGTGATCCCCAGGTAGGGAAAAGTAGTAACCCGAACAAGTTTTTCCCTTCCGCAGAAAAAGGTTTTGTGGAGGGATTTCCTTGAAGCCTGACCCATAAACATGACCTGGGATTTTTTTGCGTTAATTTTCAGGTCTAAGGATCCCATGAAAGATTCGAAAGCATCCAACAGCCGTTGTAGCCCCACTCCTGTTCGCGCCAGAAGCACCGCGTCATCCGCGTACAGGAGAACTGGAATACCCTGTTCCCCTGCACGTGGAATATCGCAAGTGACCCCTCTTAGAGCGGGCTCTAAGGCATTCACATACAACGTGAACAGTAAAGGTGCCAAGATGCATCCCTGACGGACACCTCTTTCAGAAGCAAACACTTCAGTACATCTTCCATCAGTGGAGACTCTAACTTTAGCAGACAGGCCAGAATGAAGGTCGGACAGTAAGTTGACTATAGATCTGTCCAGACCCATCTCAACCAGTTTACCCCAGAGCTTGGATCTGTTGACCATATCGAATGCAGAGGAGAGGTCCATGAACCCTAGGTACATGGACCCATCCTTAGCTCTGGTGTATTTCTCAATCAGTAGGTGGAGATTGAGGCACTGGTCCAGGGTGCTTCTCTTGGGTCTAAACCCGTATTGCACATTGCTCAAGATGTTATTCTCGGTGGCCCATATATTCAGTTTTGCTAATAGGACTCTCCCTAAAATCTTGACTGAGGAGTCTATCAATGAGATGGGCCTATAGCATGCAGGGTCCTGCCTATTGCCTTTTTTAAAAACCGGGATAATAGTTGAAGTTTTCCAGGACTCCGGAATATTGTCACGGTTTAAGGCGTTAAAAACCCTGCAGAGCAGTCTTGACCAGAAGTTGGGGAAGCATTTAAAGGCATCAGCCGGAACACCATCCGGTCCCGGTGCCTTTTTTGTCAAAGTGCGACTAATGGCATCTAAAATATCCTCAACTTCAAAGTGCAGATGGTTACCCAGTATAGTAGTAGACTCTTCATAAGCACTATTCTTGGCTAAGGACTGGCCTGAGTATATGTCTCTAAAGTGTTGGATCCAGTCCTGGTCCGGGATATTTGCTTCCAGGGGGGAGTTATCCTCGCCTGTAAGAAGGGGTTGATTAACAATTCTCCAGAACTCCCCACTGTTTTTTAATATGGCTGGGTCTGTAAGTTGTGCCCAAGCTTCGTCTTTAAGCTCTTTCTTTCTGGCTGCAATAGCTTTTTTGTATAAGGCCCTACTAATCCTAATAAGGTCGCGATCCTTTGGATCGGATTTAAGGGCATTAAGCAGCGCAGAATGTGCTAGGGAACAACTGTGATCAAACCATCTTTTAAGAGGTTTTGTCTTGGTCTTACTGATCACAGAGAGCCTACCGTTTATCTTACAGCATATGTTAGTGAATGCGAGAATGACATCCCCATCATTAGCATCATTCGACAAGCAAACCCCAACCTCTTCCTCAGCCTCTAACAAAACTTCCTGAATGAACGATTCTGGGGTTATACTATCCCATTTGAGTCTACGTCTTTGGTCCTTAACTTTGAGTGGTCCATCCATAAAAGTTGAACCATGGATACGTCCTAATAGTTCACCCTCTCCTATGTCCAGGGAAACTGGGTTGTGGTCACTAAAAGCAGATATCACAGTTCTATACATAAAAACATTGGATAAGAAACATGCAGAGATAAAAATGTAATCAATGATGGAGCCATTGTCTGAGCCCTTAAAAGTAGGGGCCCTGACCTCCCCCTCCCCACAACTAGATTCATATAGGTTCCATCTAGCAAGAAAATTTTCTAGACAATCCCCCTGCTTATTGTGCGCCAGATGAACCATTACACTGTTCGGGGGGGGAGTCTACGTCATCACAAACACATGATAGTAAACAAGGATGTATATTAAAATCCCCTAAAAAAATAATTTCGAATACATTAACATCCTGACTGTAGACTGACAAGAAATCATCCAATCTACCGAGACTATATGACGTGCAATCGGCAGCATTGGAGTTATAAAAATTAATAAACAAAATATTAGGAGACTCAGCACGAGACAATTCAACGATAAGGCAATGTTCTGAACCTGAGGCTAGTAACTTGAGGCATCCCTTAATATCAAGTTTAAACAGGCTAATCAAGCCCCCCTTAGCCCTTCCTGCTGAGCTAGCCACGGCAGGAATACTAAAGTAGCTAAAGCCATCAAGAGAAAAGGTGTTGTTAGTGTCCCAGGTTTCCTGAAAGGCGATAATGTCATACTTGGATATAAAGTTTAACCAGGTTGCGTTATCTGCCTTTGTCTTGATGCCGGCAATATTCCAGGTAAGGATACTAAAAACAGGCACATTGGTCCTAGGCTTTACAGGTTGTTCTGACTGAAGTCAATCATTGTGGTCTAAAAGTGAAAGGGGTGCAAAGCGGTTGGACAGTAAGAGGGGTTGAGCAAAAGGATTCTGAAACCCTTGGGGTACTGAATGATTCACAGTGTTGCGAGTGTATTCAGAACCCCATCTCTGGTGTATATCAGGGTTAGAATCCCAGGCAAAAGCTGGTGTTTTAGGATATGTGACATTCTGTTGTTCACCATAAAAGAATTTAAGTGTCAATGGTACAACAGAACCCTGCCTGCGTTGTGGTGGGAGTAAGTTGATTAGGATGTTAGGTAACACCCCTGTGTGAGTAAAACTTACTGCTACACAATCCCCCTTGAATTTTTTAGGGCGATTGCCCAGCCATGAGACCCTTTTGGCTGTTTTAATTTCCTGGGCCAGCTGCCGCCCACCCCCTGGAGCTAATCTCATATTTGTTGTTAGCCACTGTAGGGCTTTATTAGACAGGGAGGATGAGGATTCCTCAATACCAGCTTCTAATGGTGGAACGTTCGCCAGAACTAGGACGACAGGGGAGGCTTCAACTATAAATTGAAGTGGGTCAGTTGGTTGATCTTGAGCAGGGGGTATCTCAACCATTAAAGAGCCCTCCCCTCTACTAGTACCAGAACTGCTAATGGGTTGGTCAAGAAGCTGGGGTGGTGAATTACTTGGGGCTACAACTGGAATCACCCTCTCTTGGTCGTCATCCTGTCTTCTGCTATTACCCATATTTGCCACAGCTGTCATAACACAGTCAACTCCCTCAGTTAGTTTGTTCATCTGCCCTCCCAGCTTTTTAATCTCGGATTGAAGTTTATCAATTTTAGAGAGCAAAGGCTTGACGATGGTTTTAATTTTCAAATCAATTAACTCAGTGAGTCTATCGAATAAGTCCTCATCAAAACTATTAGTAGACTTTGCACGCCCCCCTCGAGTCTCCTTTGGAGGAGCTTTTGGGGTATTTACCCTCTTCCTCCTAGTCCCAGATCTTAGACCACCCCGCCTAGGTGGATTTTTATTTTTCCCGGAATCCGAACGGGAAGGAAGTTCAGTGATAGAGGTGTCATCATCAGTGGGAGATGCAAGAATTTCCTGGTCCTCATCACTGTCCACTTGATTCCCAAGGTCCACTAGGAGAACCTCGGAGCCAGATCCGGATGGTACGTTACTGGTCACGGGGCCGGATTCCAGTGTTGTGGGACACATAAAGCTGGCATCAGGGAAAGTCTGTAAAGGGACTAAGTCCTCCGGTGATGGGATTAAGGAGGGGGATAAACAACGTAGGTCAGGTGACTGACTAAGACCCAATGATTCTCTCCTTTGAGAGTTGATTTTTTCCACAGTCTGAACCAAATAATTCTTCATGTTATTAGCTTGTGGTACTTGGTTCTTTTTCGTCATTTTAGCTAATATAGCACAAAGCCTAGGCAGCTGAGAATAAACGTAGGGCTGTTAAAAACAATACAGTCTTACTTGGTCCGTTGATTGCCTCTTGTACTTCTGACAGGGTTTCTAGCCCTGCCCCTGCCTCCTCCTGCCAATGAGGGCCGTAGAGGGCCCGCCCTTTGCCCGGGCTTCGCCCCGGGCGTCCCGCTCGCGTCCCGCGACGCGGGGGTGTTCCTCCTTATGAGCGCCTTGGTTCGCGCTCACAGGGCGCTGCCGCGTCACTCTGACGCGCCGCCGCGGTGCCTGCCGGGATTTGCAGTCTCCCGGAGCGGCGGCGCGGAGTCCGGTGTTCCTCGACTCTTGGCGGTGGCGGCTGGTGTGGGCAAAGTCCTCTGCCTTCCTCGGTGGCCTGAGAGGTAAGAAAAGCTGACTCTCGGCGGTGGCGGCGAATGATTTGTGGTCTCCCCCGCTCTGCCGGGGTGTTCCTCCTTATGAGCGCCTTGGTTCGCGCTCACAGGGCGCTGCCGCGTCACTCTGACGCGCCGCCGCGGTGCCTGCCGGGATTTGCAGTCTCCCGGAGCGGCGGCGCGGAGTCCGGTGTTCCTCGACTCTTGGCGGTGGCGGCTGGTGTGGGCAAAGTCCTCTGCCTTCCTCGGTGGCCTGAGAGGTAAGAAAAGCTGACTCTCGGCGGTGGCGGCGAATGATTTGTGGTCGCACTAATATAGAAGGCCTACCCAAGATCAGTACCACTTCTTGCTGAGTCCTTTTTACACTAGGCTACCTGTGCGCAATTACCGGGCTGCCACAGTGGTAGTCTCATGTGCAACCTGCACAAGTGTTCATGTGTAACAGCCAAGTGCAGACTACCCTAGCTGCTCCGCACCAGCTTTTTCTTAAAAGACAGACACTGGTGGAAGCATGCGTAGTCCAATTGCTGTGAAGTTTCTGTGAGTGCGATAGATGGTGAGACTAACCCAAGTTAAAGTCCAAAAACCAAGTAAAAACCTTGGTGGACTAAATGGGCAGAACCCAATTGTTACAATGCCTACATTTCATGATAGGTGTCTGAAATATTCCCTTGTCAGAACATAATTACCCCCAGAAGGTGAGAGTTATCTTATTGTTTGCCCCACTTTACAACATACTGACCTATTTCTGATGGAAATTCTAACCACACATTCTTCACCTGGTGACTGTTTCCCAGGCATCGGACTGGATCTAGAAACATTTAGAGCAGTTTCCCTACAAGCCGATAGCTGGCGTTGTGCAGCTCCATGCTGATTTTGCTCCAATCTGAATGTGACAAACAGAGCCTCCTATAAGCGCCGCTTGTGCACTGACATCAGTTCCTTTCTTTCTACTCCATCAGACATGGATTGGGAGCTTCTCCTTCATCTTTTGAACAGCTACTTTTCAAAATGTTGCCAATGTGCAAGGTGAAATGTCCCCCTAAATTATCATTGTTTAAATTCTGCAGGAACAGTTGCAAACAAGATGTCTGTGATGGATCCTCACAAAGTCTGTTTGTGGTGTCCGGGGTCAAAGCATGAATTCAGGACCTGCAGTGATAGTGCCCAGATGACACCAAGCCTATATGGGACTGTGAGGCTAAATGTTACTTCACCAAACACAAGAAAACTCCATGCTGTGACCTTTCAAAGTAAAAAACGATAGTCCTGTTCCCTCTGTAGACCGATGTCTCGCTTTGCGGTCTTCGTGCAAGACTACAAAGAAACGAGAAATCTAAGCTGGAATCATCCCCGCTCTGCCACTCTTGAACTTCAGAGATCATGCGATGACGTCAGTGTGCCCAGTGGCGTAGGAAAGAGGGTTGCGGTGGGTGCGGGCCACCCTGGGTGTCATCACTGAGGGGGGTGACAAAAAATTGCAAACATTCGTTTTTTAAATGATAACATTTTTTGGGAGCTCACAACACTTTTTGTGGAAAAAATAATATCATTTAGAACAAGTTTAATAACTTCATCGGACAATTAATTAACCTCAACAAGTCAATATAATACTTACTGAAACTTTTTAGATCAGTCAACAAACGCAGCGAAACGCTGCTGAACTCGATGCTGTGTAGTGGAGAGCATATGGATAAGGAAGGGGAGTAAGTGTTTCTTCCCGCTGAAGTCTTTCTCTGCAGTTTGTGATCGAGTGAGACATAAATAACTGGTGACTCATCATCCCTCAACCAATCCTATCCGCTGCCGTGCCGGTCAGTCAGTCATCTCGCGTCATTTTACTGAAGCTTATTAATGCAGTGCAGAATTTATTTTTATTAAATTTTTTAGTTCATTGATTCATTGTGATCATCCTCTTCTCTATGATATTGAGTTTGGCAAGTAACGTAACATTATGATACATGCTATTTGTTTGCATTTTTACGTTAAGCCGAGGGTGACAAGAAATTTTCCGCACCGGGTACCACCTGACCTTGCTACGCCACTGAGCGTGCTTGCCAGTCTTGTTCCCAATCTCCATCGAAGCCATATTTGAGTTTGGTCCTGATGCACCCAGAATTTCCAGGTTGCAGTAAATTGAGTCCTTCGGGGATGCTGTGCTGCATATATTTGGCACATTTCAGGCCCAAGGATCTAGTCTTACTTTTTCCAGCGGGACTGCCCTCTGCGCTTGGAACTGCATCAGGATTAGCACTGGCTCTAGTGCAGACTTCGGTTCAGGCACCAGTCCCAGCACCGGTTTCTCTCACATCAAAGCCTGTTGCCGACTCAGGATGAGGATGTGCAATCCATAGTGCTCTTCAGCTCTGAAGTGAATCCACTGCAACTTCGACTGAAGTTCCGCCTGATGTGCAGATACACAGCAAACCCGTCTGATGTCAATACTTTTCTTACAACATGGTACAACACAGACCTCAGACATTAATTTTAACACAGAGTTAGTCAACGATAATTATGCTGATGGTGACAATTATGTTCCTTGACATGAAAGAAAGAAAACTGGTATGAAGAGCCTCAGGATGCCACTGGGCTGGACATTTCACCAGCTCCTGGCAACGTGTCAACCTTCCAATTCTCCCAGTGTGGCCACATAGGAGAACACCTCTTTTGCTGAAGTTATGTGAAGAGTGGCTGAAATGTTGGATTTGCAACTACCAAACCATGGAAGAAAAAAGTAATGTACTGACAGAAATCTTGCAATCAGGTAATTCTCACACAGAGCCATTATTACCATTTAACGAGGCCATTACAAACACTTTTTAGGCGCTTGGTCTAAGCCTTTTTCAGCGTCATCTGCTATTAGATAGGTTGTTGTTTGCCATCCCCTGCACCTGGCAACTATGCCTTTCTAACACAGTACCAGACGCCAGAGAGTCTGGTGGTACAGGAGTCCGCAAGCAAAGTAAATCCTAATGCCTTGCCTACCACTCTACTTGAGCGTAAGTTGAAACGTATAGAAACATTTGGTGAACAGATGTTACTCCACTGCCCTCATTCTGATATCAGTAAATGCCAGCTGTCTTGTCAGCCGCTACTCCCATGCCATTTGGGACACGCTGGCACACATTTTACTGGCTCTTCTGGATAACCTTAGGAAATACCTTTCCCAGGCTGTTCAGAAATGCCAGAATGCTGCAAAATGTGTAATCAGATCTGGACTGGGCACTTCGGTTCCATGACTAGATAAGGTCTGCTGGCCTCTCATGGGATGGGCATGTATCCTTAAAGGACATGCGATATGACTGCTCTCGACTTTCCTTCAAGAAAGTGGACTCAACCATGGAACATTTCAAGGAGAGCAGAACTACAGCGCGTTTTTTTGGGGGGGGGGGGGGATTTCACAAGGCAATTCTATAAGCAATTTCACTTTCTATTGGTTATGGTAGAGGCATCCCATTTTGGCAGTGCCATACTCCAACCCAGCAGGCCTTTCATACATTTTGTAGCAGAGGCAACAGTTCTCAGAATCAACAAGACAGCAAGGACAACGTGCAGCTCAGTTCCTCCCCATCCCTTGATCAGCCGCGAAACAGATTTAGTGTGTCCTTGCCAGAACACCGCAAACCCTGTCAGAGGCAAGATATGATATTTTCTCTAAAAATAGCAGACCATCAGGACAGACAAGCGGGTCCTCCAAATTATCCACCAGGACAATGCCTTTCATTAGTTTTTACCCTGCCTCCCTTTCCACCACCTTCAGGGCAGCTGACTGAGCACTGTCTATCCATCTTAATGAAGGAAGAGCAGGCTGTTTTGGCCAGAGGGACCATCAAGAGGGTTTCTGTCTCTGAAGTAGGAACTGGGTTTTACCCCTTCTACTTCCTTGTGCTGAAGAAGGATGACGGCCTTCGTCCTGTTTTACATTTTAGCCCTTTCAGCACCTTCCTACGAATTGACGAATTCAAGATGCTCATGCTAACCCAGGCTCTGTCTGCCTTAGACCTTGGAAACTGGACAGTGTCTTTGGACATGTAGAACACTTATTTCCACTTCTTTGTCCTTCACGCCCACAGGCATCATCTACAGTTCTTAGTGGCTAAGGAGCAGTTTCGATTCCCAGTGCTCCCCTTTGGCCTCACCAGTGCTCCTCGAGTGTTCACGAAAGTGATGATAGTGGTCGCAGCACACCTTCAGAAGTCGGGGGTACCAGTCTTCCACTATCTCAACAACTGGCTGATGAAGGTCGGCTCACTCAAGGTAGTTGTCAACCAACTCTAGATAAAGGCAAAACTCCTAGCTTCATTTGGGTTCACTATCAATGTGCCAAAGACACACCTGACTCTTTAGTAGACGCTCCCCTTCATCTGAGCCATTTTGGATATGGTACGGTTCTCCCTTTCCCCCGGAGCAGAGAGACCAGAAGATTCAGGCTCTAATCACAAAGTTTCAGCCTTGGTCCTAGATCTCAGTATAGATTACTGTGAGGTACTTGGGTTTGTTGGCCTCCTGCAAACCAAACCCACCACATTGCACATCTGGGCTCTGTAGTGGGACCTTAAATCCCAGTGGCCACAACATCTGAGAAATCTGTTGGATTGTATCCAGATGTCAGAGGAGCCTGCAAAAGAAGTGCAGTTATGAATACTAGACCATGATTGAGTCAGTGGCAGGTCATCTTTTTACCCCAACCCAGAGCTGACGATTGTCATGGATGCATCACTGCTGGGTTGTTGAGTCTATCTGGAGAAGGCGGAGGGGAAAGGCCTCTGGTCTCTACTGTACTCCACATCAGTTATTGCAATTCGGGGAGATTCACTTGGCTTTGAAGACCTTCTTACTCCCCATTAAATGAAGACTGGTGCAGGTGCTCACGGCCAACACCACCCCATGTGGTACTACAATCAGCAGGGCTGGCTGGGTTCTTGGGTCCTGTGTCAGGAAGCCAAGGGCCACTGGAAAATGGCTGGACCGCCAAGGGATTTCTCTGGTGGTAAATCACCTGGCGAGACCTTTAAACGCCTACGTGGCCAAACAGAGTCGCAGGCCTCTAGCAGATCATGAATGGCAGTTGCACCCGGAGGTGGCGCAATGTGTTTTCCAGCAATGGAGAGATCCCTGGCTCAATTTGTTTTTCCGGATCACCTCTGAGAATGTACAGCGCAGCACCTTTTCTTGCTGGCGTTTCCAAATCAGTTCTCTCTTAGATAACCTCTATCTAAAGAGGAGCTTTTGACTCCTCTGGACTCTTGTATGCCTTCCTGCTACTGACTCTCCTACCCAAGGTTTGAAGAAGATCAAAAGTGATCAGGCCCAAGTCATCCTAGTGGCATGGGATTGGGCCAGGAGAGAAAGAAATCTAAAACTTGTGGGCATGAGCATCTGTCCTCCGAGCAAGCTGCCGCTTTAGCAGGATCGTCTGTCACAGCAGCAAGGCAGGGTGTCGTACGTGGGCCTGCTCAATTTGCATATCCGTGCCTCGAGATTGATCAGAGTTGACCTGCTATCCGAGTTCATTGATGTCATCTTGGCAGCAAGGCATCCCTCAACAAAATATGTATGTCAGTCACTGGGACAAATTTGTGGATTGGTGCACCACCCAACAAATCAACCACTTAAACGTAAAGTGTCTGCATTTGTATTGATTGTTCTGTCCCTAGCCCATTAAGGACTCACTTTGGGCACTATTAAGGGATACGTATTGGCTCTTTTGGCTTTATTACAGTTGCCAAAACTTTATTTAATTCTTCTGTTGTGATGAGATATTGGAAAGGTTTGCAACTATTTTTTTCCACCCAAACCCTTTGTGATGCCTCAGTGGGTGATGAATTTAGTACTCTATTTTCTGATGAGCAACCCTTTTGAACTGCTGCATTGTTATCCATTGACACTAGTGACATTGAAAACTGTCTTTCTTATTGCCATCACGTTGGCTAGATATGTGAAAGAGCTTCATCCTCTTTCTGTCAACCCACCTCATAGCAACTTCTTTCCAGATAAGTTGATTTTGAGGACCTCGAGCTTCATTTTCACCAAACATGGTCATTCCTTTTCATGTCAGCCATTCTATCACCCTTCTGGCATTATTTGCTCCACCTCTTCAGTCTAATGAGGCATAAAGACTTGATCATTTGCACCCTAAAAGTGCAGTATGTTTCTATATTGTTCGCACCAAGGAACATCGAGTGGATGAGCATCTCTTAGTAGTGTTTTCCAGAGCAAAGGAGGGCAAGGCAGTACAGAAATGGACCATCGCTTAATGGATTGCTCTGTGCATAAATATCTTCTATGCACAGGTGAAAAAGCAGCTCACAAAAGTTTTGAGCTTTCATTCCACCAAGTCCAAAGCTGCTGCCACTGTGTTGGCTAGCAAAGTGCCTGTCTTGGATATCTGTCATAAATGGGAGTCGGTACAAACATTCTCAAATAGCTACTGCTTCAACAATCTGGGCTGTCAAGAGAAAAACTTTGTCTGGTCAGTCCTGCAGGACTTTTTGATCTGAGCCAGTTGACAGACCAGCCACTTTTGCAATCACAATATAAGGAATCTGTGATTCTAAGTATCCATCGGAAGAAGTTACTTACCTTTGGTAACAATCTTACTGGTGGATACTCTGTGACTACTGATTCCTCACGGCCCTCTCAGCTCCCTATTCTGTGAACTGGACTCTTTATCCATCTGAAAAGGTCCCAATGTAGAGTGCTTTCACTGATCATGCCAATCTGCTGATGAGCTCTGCGTCTGAGGGCATGGCGAGCCTAGAAAGCAGCTGATAGTGTGCATAGGTGACGCTTATACACGGCTCCGCTTGTCCATTCTGGAGGCGAACATCGCAGCGTGGAGCAGCACAATGCCACCTATCTGTCCACTGGAGACAAAGCATCAAAAACCTTTGTGGAGGAAAAGGTATGAATCAAGCACTTTACACCGCTTGAGCACCATTCACAAGTGCGCAGAAAATAGAGGGGGTGGACTGCAAGCTACATGACAAAAAAACAGAATGCGACTATCCTGCAAAAAAAATTAAAATACAGCAGGGATCAAAGAAGGCACCCATTTGCCCCACTGATGCACACCAGGCCTCAAGAATGCTGAAATTGTACATTCTCTATACCATGCAAGCCACAACCCTCAGGCAGTATTGTAGGCTGGGCGTTAGTATCATGAACTTCCCTGAGGTGAGGAGGGAACCCTAGGATACCAGTACCAACCCCAGAAAGAACTCCTCGCTAGAGACTCTGAAGACAGCCAACCCAGCAGAGGACTGACCTGCTTGGACAACCTTAATAGAATTGAAACTTTCCTTTACGATTACTAGGCATTTTTTCATTCTGTGTCAGGAATTGAGGTGAGGATTATGCAAGTTTAAAGCTTATTCACCATTAACAAGGCTATATCCACAATAAATTTGAAATACAAATTTAAAACAGTGGATTCTGAGGACCAGTCTGCTGCATTCATAATGTCCTCTTGCCTCTTGTCCATCGAGAAGGCTTTGGGTGCCATAGTACCCCTTTAAAGGTGGAAGTGTTAATGCCGGCCTCCCGCATTACCCGCCACATTTATTTGGCAATTGTTGGAGAGGATACAGATTTGAAAGGTTTCCTAAGTGCAAAGAGATGTTGGCGTTCATATATTGGTCTTACGTCTACAGTTGCGCTCTGATATGCTTTCAAACATTTCACCACAGATAACTGAGTGTAATCATTAAAGGCAGGGTATGAAACCATTCTAGGATGAGTTTTTGTGCTCCTGCAAACATTGAAAGTGACCCCATCCGGGGAATACATTCTGTTGAGAGTAGGACAAGAATAGATTAAGCACGCTGTTAACAACCAAAAGGCTGGGATATCTGGGTACTGGGGATAGTGATAATGCGATGGCCATGAGAAGTTTCCTAACTATAAGATGTCCCTTCCACCCCCACCCCTCACTCCCCCTGAAAGCCATCCACCGGCTAATGCCTTGCCGAAATGGCAGATATGAAGGAGTTTACTGACATGTAGGACATACCCCGCCGGGCCAAGTCAGAGAGGAAGTTTAAAATATGTACAAGATCTGTTACAATAGGATCCACGTGTCTCGACCCAACCATTGTCTCCAGGCCGACCTGTATCTTTCGGTTGTATTGTCGGGCCCATGCCTTGTGGATGAGCTCCTGAGCGTGTTGCAAACGTCTCAAGGTTTTCCTTCTTCCCCTATAGTCCTAAATGCCATGAGTCATAGATTTTCTTCCAACACCATCTGGTGAGGTACAAGTTCCAGGTTCCTCAATCTGAGGATAATGGTGGAGTAGGATTGAGGAATCCCAGAAAGGTCCAATGGTTTGGTCACCAACTGAAGTACTTGAGCATCTGATGATCTATTCTAGAGGAAAAGAGGTTCACCAAAAAATCCAAGCAGTGTTCAGGACTTTGAACACTTCTGGGTCAAGTTGCCACTAGCACGATTCTCTGAGGTGTCTGGTGTTCCAGTCCGCCGCATTGTTGTCCGACAGAGAAGGTACTCTGCTGTCACCCAGATATGGTTGTCTAGGCAGTATTGCCCGAATTTCTGTGCAATGTTAGTGAGGATCTTGGATCTTGTACCACCTAGTTGGTTAATATATCTCATAGCAGATATGTTGTCCATCCGGAGTCTTCAAAGGACTCCGCCGGAAGTTCTAGGCAATTGATTTGAAGATGGCTTTCTTGTTTTGACCAACTTCCCCCTGTGGATGACTCTCCATACCTGGCTCCCCAGGCAAGTTGGCTTGCATCCGACTTGACTATGTCGAGATCCGAACTGAAGATCGCTCTCCTGTTCCACGCCTCCAGGTGGTTCAACCACCATCTGATTTCCTCATTGGATTTCTCTGAGAGTGGGACCAATTCTGAGTAAGTTAGTCTTCGCCTGAGTTGGCAGACTTTGAAACACGGTAGAGGCCTGTAGTGAAGGGGTCCTGGTTGTATGGAAGATGATAGAAGGCCCACTATACTTTCGATATGCCTGAGTGAGTATTTTGGATTTGTCAAGGCTCCGCTCCACTCCTGTCAGATCTTGGCCATCTTTTTGCTTGGAAGACTCAATCACTTAAGCACAGAGTCTATCACGATAGGGAAGGCCTAAGGAAGATCACCTGTATGGGGGACGATAGAATGCCCACTGTTGGACCTGGGATCTCCAAGTCACCTAGGGTAGCCTGGCACTAAGTGGGAAGGCCTAACTCAAAGGTACATGTGTTAAGTTTGCGTCACACCCTTCAGTAACATAACGTCCATCCACTCAAAAATAAGGACGCTACACCAATGTTAGAAAAATACAGTTTGCTTTATGAAAAGAATTCTCTATTTCTCCTTTGTTACTTAGCAGTCTTTAGTTACAGTACATAAATTAGCTTTGCATAAAATTAGCAACTAGACAGTTTCATAAAAGAAAATCATTACTGGCATGTCCTTGTGTTCCTCCACTCTGAAAGGAGGGTTCTCTAACAACTCCTGCACCTTAAACAAACAAGATATGCATCATAAATTTAGAAGTTAGCAAGCATAAATATTTCCTACATTCAGATTAGGCTGTTCATTCAATTCTGTTAGCAAAAACCTAAAATGAGGTAGTCTAGCCTTCACATATAAATAGATTCAGTAAGATGCCTACCCAGTTCTACTTATGACACTATTCTGCCCCTTTCTGTTCAGAATGCCCAGGTAAATGTCTCGATGGAGTTCATATAACTTGATGGGGATTTAGCAATCTTGACCCCTGCTTCACTTCCACACATTTGTTTAAGCACTGTCTAAAGTTTACCACAGACCTGCTTACAGTCGGCCTCAGAGGTCTGCTTTCTACTCTGTCCCACGCCGGTAACTGGTTGTGACTCTCCGTTGCGTACCTCTGTCAGGCAACAGCGACACCCACTCAGGCTCGGCCACGCTTCCCCACACAGTCTTACCAGGAGTTTCGCCTCGGACCGGTCCCACAGCTCCGCTTCCATCACTCACCCCAGCAACGTCGTTCCGAGGTGTCCCCAGACCTGGCGCTGACAGCTCTGGGTGGTTGACGAAGCCGGAATCACCCCGCACTTCCTCCTTCCGAGTCGAAAGCAGACACTGCCGCCCGGTGCACTCCTCGGAGACCTGCACCTCTGGGCCTGCGCAGTAATCGATGCCCCTGCACTGCTCCCGGCGCTCTCACACAAGCTGCTGGGCCCGCGCAGTAATCGACGCCGCTGCACTTCTCCCGGCGTTCTCACGCAGGCTATTCCTTCCTTGCTGTCTCCTCACGCCGGCGGTTCCGCATCCCACGTCCAGCCTCCTCCGACGCTGCTCCGCCCTCTGTCAACACACAGAGGGAATCTGCTCCGGATAGGGCGCCTTCACCCCACAGGGATGTCAGCTGGCCTCACCAGATCCACGCGCGGTGAGTCCTTGATGAAGGGATCGGCTAGCTTCTCACAAGCAATGTGGGGGGTGAGTTAAGCTCCGCAGTTTCTAGGAGTGACCCTTCAGAGTTAGGTTTTTTTCACCCTTTCAATAGCGACTCGTCACAGAGTCCCCAGGGCCTTTAGAATCTTTCGGGGGTTGTTTAGGAAGTTTAGGTGTGGACTACCATGGCAGGGTTTGGTCAACACCAGTGGGGACAAGTCAGTACAGGAGATCAGCCGGCCCACAGGTCAATCCCACTCCTAGTAAAGCGCTGTCCTCCTCCTCAGAGTCGCCTCCCTCCTCACCAGTTCCACTCTGTGCACTCACTGGTCACCTCTAAAATGGCTGCCTCGCATTCTGCCTTATATAGGCTCCCTTCCAAAGGTCCAGTAGGGTCCAGAAGGTTCTGGAAGGTCCCTATTCTAACCTATGGGTCTTTCTCCTAAGGTGGCAGTTATGGCAGTTACTGTCCACCATTTTGTGGTTCTTGTAGGTTTTTAGTCAGAAAAGGCACCTAGGCCTCAGGAAAAAGGACTATGAGGGCAAAAGAGCATCTAAGCCCAAGGTCAATACCACAAAAAAATCCAGTGGACATAAAAAGATAACAAGGTTTGAGGGGCAAAAAGGGGACAAAATAAATAATTAATTAGGAGGGACTACCCAAAGGGCAGACAGGTCTAACACGCGTCCCCCCCAGCTTAAAGTGGGGAGAGCTACCCAACCCATTGGGAGTCCTCATCACTAAGGCGGAAATACCTAGAGAGACCGTCTGCATTGGCGTGGTCCACTCCAGGCCGATGTTCCACCCGGAAGTCCATTCCCTGTAGGGAGATGGACCATCTGAACAGCTTGGGATTCTCCCCCTTCATTTGCATCAGCCAACAAAGAGGTTGATGGGCAGTCTGAACCAGGAAGTGCGAGCCAAACAGGTATGGCCGCAACTTCTTCAGAGCCCATACCACCGCAAAAGCTTCCCGCTCAATTGCACTCCACTTCTGTTCCCGGGGAAGCAGTCTCCTGGACAGGAAGACTACAGGCTGATCCAGACCCTCTTCATTGAGTTGCGATAACACTGCCCCAATGCCATGCTCTGATGCGTCTGTCTGGACAATGAACTCCTTGGAGAAGTCTGGGGCCCTCAGGTCCGGTGCTGCAGACATTGCCTGTTTCAATTTCACAAAGGCTTGCTGACAAACCTCTGTCCAGACTACCCGTCGAGGTTGTTTCTTGGATGTGAGCTCTGTGAGGGGCGCTACAATAGTGCCATACCCCTTCACAAAGCGACGGTAGTAACCTGTGAGGCCCAGGAAAGCTCGGACCTCAGTCTGGGTCTTGGGGGGGTTCCCAGGCCATGATTGCCTCAATCTTTGCCTGGAGGGGCTGCACTGTTCCCCTACCCACCAAGTGGCCTAGGTACACAACCGACCCCTGCCCAATCTGACATTTGCTGTCTTTGATTGTCAAGCCAGCCTTTTTCAGGGCCTGGAGAACAGCTTGCAAGTGACGCAAATGGTCCTCCCAACTGCTGCTGAAGACGGCAATGTCATCCAGGTAAGCAGCGGAGAAAGCCTCCATTCCAGAGAGGACCTGGTTCACCAGCCGCTGAAAAGTGGCAGGGGCGTTCTTGAGCCCAAAGGGCATCACACAGAACTGGAAGTGTCCCTCAGGCGTGGAGAAAGCTGACCTTTTCTTTGCTCCATCTGTAAGGGAGATCTGTCAGTACCCTGAAGTGAGGTCAAAGGTACTCTGATATTGGGCAGCTCCCAGCCGGTCAATCAATTCATCCGCCCCAGGGATCGGATGAGCATCAGTCTTGGTCACTGAGTTTAGTCCCTGGTAATCCACACAGAACCTCAGTTCTGGAGTGGTGCCCGGTGGGGCAACTTTTGGTACTAAAACCACCGGACTGGACATGGGGCTACTGGAAGGTTCAATGACTCCTAGCTCCAGCATCTTGGCAACCTCACCATGGATGCTGGCCTTCACCTTGTCTGACAGCCGGTAGGTCTTTGACTTCACTGGGGGGCTGTCTCCTGTGTCCACATCATGGGTACCCAGGTGGGTCCTTCCCGGGACAAGGGAGAACAACGAAGAGTACTGCTCCAATATCTGGCGGCAGTCCTCCCGCTGCTCAGGAGTTAGGGATGGGGAGAGAATCACTCCCTCCACCGACCCATCCTTTTCCTGAGACGAAAACAGGTCCGGGAGAGGCTCGCTTTCCGCTTCCTCTCATCCATCAGTCACCATCATCAAGATGACCTCGGGCCTCTCATGGTGGGGTTTGAGGCGATTAGCATGCAGCACCCGTAGGGGCTGTCGAGGGGTCTTAAGATCCACCTAGTAGGTGGCCTTACCCTTCTTCTCCAACACCTCAAATGGGCCTGTCCAGCGATCCTGGAGAGCGCTTAACTCTCCAGGTTCCATCACCCACACTTTCTGGCCAGGCTCCAACTCCACCGGGTGAGCGTTGTGGTCATACCACTTTTTCATTTCTGCTTGGCTGGCTTCCAAGTTGTCAGAAGCTTGCTTCCAGAACTTTGCCATTTGGCTCCGGAAGGCCAGCATGTAGCTCACCACATCCTGGGGAGGCTTTCTGGGAGACTTTTCCCATCCATCCTTCACCAGGCTGAGAGGTCCACGCACAGGGTGCCCGTACAGTAGCTCAAAGGGGCTGAAGCCCAACCCCTTCTGCAGTACTTCCCTGTAGGAGAATAGCAAACAGGGTAGGAGGACGTCCCATTTCCTCCGCAGGCTCTCAGGCAGACTTCTTATCATGCCTTTTAAGGTCTTGTTGAACCTTTCTACCAGTCCATTGGACTGGGGGTGGTATGGAGTGGTGAACCGGTAGGTCACTCCACACTCCTTCCACATTGCCCGCATATATGCTGACATGAAGTTGGTCCCCCTGTCGGACACAACTTCTTTGGGGAAAGCCACTCTGGTAAAGATCCCCATCAGGGCCCTAGCCACAACAGGTGCAGTGACAGTCCTCAGAGGAATTGCCTCTGGGTACCGCGTGGCGTGATCCACCAGAACCAGGATGAACCTCTGACCAGCTGTAGTTGGTGGATCTAATGGCCCCACAATATTGATGCCCACCCTTTCAAAGGGGGTGCTAATGACAGGAAGTGGTTCCAGGGGAGCTTTCAGCTTCACCCCTGTCTTCCCACTGGCTTGACAGGATACACACGTCCGACAGTATGTGTCGGATGCCACTTTCATCTGAGGCCAGTAAAAGTGGGGGACAAGCCGGGCAAAGGTCTTGTCCTGACCTAAGTGTCCTGCCAAGGGAATCTCATGAGCCAATTTGAGAAGAAAAGCTCGGTATCGTTGAGGGACTACCATGGCCCGTGATGAACCGGGTAAAGGTACCTTGGGTTCACTGTAGAGGAGTCCGTCCTCCCAGTAAATGTGGTAGTGCCCTGCAACGTTCCCTGCTGCCTGGGCTTCGGCCTGTCTCCCCAGTCCCTCAAGGGTAGGGCACTCCTTCTGGCCCTTACAAAACTCCTCCCTGGTAGGCCCTCCTTCCACATGCCACTCAACAGGGATAGGTAAGTCCTCCAGGGAGACTACTTCCCCCTCCACGGACTCCTGGCCCACCACCGCGGGTGGCCGATCTGTCTCATGGGGCGTGGAAGCCGAAGCAGGCTCCTCCTGTCTTCGGGTCTTTCCCTTTTTGGCAGCGGGCTGGGCCATTGTTCCAGGCTCCAGCCCAGGCGAACTCCCTCTCCGGGTAGTCGCAGATCTTGTGCTCGCACAGGCCCAGTCGGGTGTACCCAGCATCTCCGAATGAGTCCGGTATTCCACCTCCTTCCAAACGTTGTGCTCCATGTCATTGCCCAACAGACAATCGACTGGCACGGCAGGGCTTACGGCAACTCGAAGTGAACCTGCAACCCCTTCCCACTCAAAGGGAACCTCGGCCACAGGGTAGTGGCCCAATCTGCCGTCAGCCATCGTGGCAGGGTGGAGTACATGTGGAATCACCTGCTCTGGAGACACCAGTTGACTCCTTACCATAGTCATACTGGCTCCTGTGTCTCTCAGAGCCTCCCCTCTTTGGCCATTGATGGTGACCCACTGCCCATACTTGGTAGTATTTGAGGGCACCTGGATCTTAGGAACCATCTCCCGATCTCCCAGGGACACTAAGGTGACACCCGCCCACTCACCCCCCTTATCTAAGGGCAACTCCTCCCCGAGCACTACACTAGCTACTCCTGGGGCTTTTCCTCTAGTGGGAGGGGGTGGTCTCTTTGGACACTTGACATCTCCCTTATAATGCCCAATACCACCACACTCAAAGCAGTGGACAACTCTTGGCTGCTGGCTTTGGCCAGGATGAGGGTTTCTGGGCGGGTTAGCCTTAGAGGTGAATCCTGTTCCCTTTCCCTGAAAACTGTTTTGGGGACCTTTTGAGAACTCCTGCTTTTTATCTCCCCTCTCCTTCTTCTGGGGGGCGCCCTGTCCGGCCCTTTGGGAATCCCCTCCAGTCCCCTTTGAGGACACCCGGGTACTCGCCCAGATGTCCGCCTCCTCTGCAAGCTTCCGGGGGTTGGTCAGCTTACTGTCCACCAGGTGTTGACGCAGCTCGGGAAAACTTTTCTCGAGTAGATGCTCTTTGAGAATAAGGTCATATAATCCCTCATAGTCCTTCACCTCGCTGCCTTGTATCCAACCCTCTAGTGCCTTCCTTGCATAGTCCAGGAAATCCACCCAATTTTGGGTGCCTAATTTGTGACCCCCTGAACTTTTGCCGATACTTCTCTGGGGTCATCCCAAACTTCTTAATTAGCTCCACTTTCATGGTGTGGTAGTGGGTCTGCTCTTCCTGTTCCAGGGCCAATAGTGTGTCCCGTCCAGTAGGAGACATGCACTTGTATAAACCACCCCCCAGTGTTTTTCCTGGATCCCATGGGCTCTTAATGAGACCTCATAGGCAGCCAGCCACTTGGCGATATCATCCCCTGGGCTGTAGCTGGCAACTATATCTTTAGGCAGGTAGGGTCTGGATTCCCTGGTCAGTTCTTTTGTTTCGCTGCCACCATTTGGAGAATTGGAGGGTCCTAACTGTAGGGCCTTGAGTTCTAGCTCCCTAAGTTTCAACTCATGAGCCATCCTCTGTTCCTCCCTCTCCTGTTCCAACCTGGCTAACTCCCACTTTAGCTGTCTTTTTTCCCTCCTGTCCACTAGTTCAGCTTCGGTTAAGCTTCTTCCGGAGACACTGCTGCCCCCCCTTGAGAAGGTCCTGGGTCCTGGGAGTAGGTTTTCCATCTCCGGATGGAACAATCTCTCTACCCCTATGACTGTGTCCCGGTCCGTCCCCTCTTCCTCCTCCTTTCCCTCTCCATGTGCTGCCACCCAAGCCCTCAAACTGGTCTGGAGTTCCCCCTTCTTGGCACCACGCTTAAAAAACACTCCCATCTTTTGGCAAAAGTCTCTAAGCTGGGCTGCAGAATAGGTTTCCTGTTCCTCCAGAGCAAATTCCATTTTGCTGATGAGAGATATCGGGACAATCACTTGGGAAGAGTTGGTTCAAAGGGCAATTCAAAGCTACCTCCACCCACCACCAGGAGCCAATTTAGAAAAAACAAAAGAGGTAATTGGGAAGTCCACCAGGAGAAAACTCCAGGTGTAGGCCTGTGGAGTACACTTTGTTACTTCAGAGTAGACGCAAACACAGTTCTCATCCCACCGCTAGACACCAATTATGTTGGACCTGGGATCTCCAAGTCACCTAGGGTAGCTTGGCACTAAGTGGGAAAGCCTAACTCAAAGGTACATCGGTTAAGTTTGCGTCACACCCTTCAGTAACATAACGTCCATCCACTCAAAAATAAGGAACCTACACCAATGTTAGAAAAATACGGTTTGCTTTATGAAAGGAATTCTCTATTTCTCCTTTGTTACGTAGCAGTCTTTAGTTACAGTACATAAATTAGCTTTGCATAAAATTAGCAACTAGACAGTTTCATAAAAGAAAATCATTACTGGCATTTCCTTGTGTTCCTCCACTCTGAAAGGAGGGTTCTCTAACAACTCCTGCACCTTAAACAAACAAGATATGCATCATAAATTTAGAAGTTAGCAAGCATAAATATTTCCTACATTCAGATTAGGCTGTTCATTCAATTCTGTTAGCAAAAACCCGAAATGAGGTAGTCTAGCCTTCACATATAAATAGATTCAGTAAGATGCCTACCCAGTTCTACTTATGACACTCCTTTCTGCGTCTTTCTGTTCAGAATGCCCAGGTAAATGTCTTGATGGAGTTCTTATAACTTGATGGGGATTTAGCAATCTTGACCCCTGCTTCACTTCCACACATTCGTTTAAGCACTGTCTAAAGTTTACCCCAGACCTGCTTACAGTCGGCCTCAGAGGTCTGCTTTCTACTCTGTCCCACGCTGTCGGCCACCCTTCCCCCCACAGTCTTACTGGGAGTTTCGCCTCGGACTGGTCCCACAGCTTCGCTTCCGTCACTCACCCCAGCAACGTCGTTCCGAGGTGTCCCCAGACCTGGCGCTGACAGCTCTGGGTGGTTGACGAAGCCGGAATCACCCCGCACTTCCTCCTTCCGCGTCGAAAGCAGACACTGCCGCCCGGTGCACTCCTCGGAGACCTGCACCTCTGGGCCTGCGCAGTAATCGACGCCTTTGCACTGCTCCCGGCGCTCTCACACAGGCTGCTGGGCCTGCGCAGTAATCGACACCGCTGCACTTCTCCCGGCGTTCTCACGCAGGCTACTCCTTCCTCGCTGTCTCCTCACGCCGGCGGTTCCGCCTCCCACGTCCAGCCTCCTCCAAAGCTGCTCCACCCTCTGTTAACACACAGAGGGAATCTGCGCCGGATAGGGCGCCTTCAACCCACAGGGATGTCAGCTGGCCTCACCAGATCCACGCGCGGTGAGTCCTTGATGAAGGGATCGGCTAGCTTCTCACAAGCAATGTGGGGGGCGAGTTAAGCTCCGCAGTTTCTAGGAGTGACCCTTCAGAGTTAGATTTTTTCACCCTTTCAATAGCGACTCGTCACAGAGTCCCCAGGGCCTTTGGAATCTCTCAGGGTTCGTTTAGGAAGTTTAGGTGTGGACTACCATGGCAGGGTTTGGTCAACACCAGTGGGGACAGGTCAGTACAGGAGATCAGCCGGCCCACTGGTCAATCCCACTCCTAGTAAAGCGCTGTCCTCCTCCTCAGAGTCGCCTCCCTCCTCACCAGTTCCACTCTGTGCACTCACTGGTCACCTCTAAAATGTCTGCCTCGCATTCCGCCTTATATAGGCTCCCTTCCAAAGGTCCAGTAGGGTCCAGAAGGTTCTGGAAGGTCCCTATTCTAACCTATGGGTCTTTATCCTAAGGTGGCAGTTATGGCAGTTACTGTCCACCATTTTGTGGTTCTTGTAGGTTTTTAGTCAGAAAAGGCACCTAGGCCTCAGGAAAAAGGACTATGAGGGCAAAAGAGCATCTAACCCCTAGGTCAATACCACAAAAAAATCCAGTGGACATTAAAAGATAACAAGGTTTGAGGGGCAAAAAGGGGACAAAATAAATAACTAATTAGGAGGGACTACCCAAAGGGCAGACAGGTCTAACCCCCACTATCCTTGCAAACTGTCGGAGAAGGATTTTGGATATGGCTGGAAGTGTCTCAACTCCTGTCTGATCTTGGCCCTCTTTTTTACTGGGAAGACTGAATTATGCCTGCACAGAGCCTATAGCAAACTCCACAAATTAAATTGTCTTACAGAGCAAAGTCCTGGACTTCCCGTTGTTGATGACAAAACCTATGGCCTCCAGGAGAAAGAGTCTACCATAACTGATTCACGGGTCTGGTGGCTCAGTGGACTAATGCGTCCACTGCAGGGGCCTTTGTTCGACCCCATGGTCACAAGTTAAAATCCTGGCAGGTCCACTCAGCCTTTCATCCGTCTGAGGTTGATAAAATTGAATTTGGATTTGTAGCTACCTCTGATGTAGGCCTATCTAGCCCGAAATGCATTGGGTTTAAGAGATCTCAGCTGTCTAGGATGAATTGCGTATTCCCACGTGCTACAGAAAAAGGCTTGAGGTATATATATAGCATTTGAAAAAATGGGGTTACACACAGCCTTTTATGTTAATGGAAAAAGCTAAGAGAAAATTGCGAATAAAATAAGGATATAAAAGCATAACAATGGATCAAAACGGAGTATTTAATTTGCAATTACATTTGTGGAACACATCCTTAATTTCTTGTGCGACTGAAAAAATGGGGCAGGGCACATTGCCAGTCTGCATGCAAAACATTGCCTATAAGTATACTGTAAAAATGAACTGTTAAACAGGAAGGTGTGCACCCTGTCATATTAAACATACAGTCAATAAAATTAGTACCATTGAGTTGGGTGACAATAAACATCTGTTATTCAGCGTCAAGATGCCTACGGGTGAACGTGCGCTTTATAAATACTTATGTTATTTTATGAGGTTGTAAACCATATGGCATATCAAGTGTATGCCCCACATTCTGAGGATTCATAGCCGGTTTGAAGACTTTGATGAAACACCTGATGTACCCTGTTTTGATAGGTCTTTGAAATAAACAGATCAAGGTGCAATGCCCAAAGATAGAGGACTACTCAAAATCCTGATCAGACATTTCCTCAAAGGACCTTAATGGATTAACTCTAACAGTCGCAGGGAAAACAACCTCAATTTTAGAGTGCCAATTATATTGGATGATGAGGCCTCACTCCCTAGTTGTGGTATGCTTCATCATCGCAACCTCATCACACCCTGGTAAGATGAAATTACCAGGGCGGGCTCATCTTGTTTGAGAGGGAGGTCTTAATAAAGCTGACTGTACAAGATGGGATCTAGATAATCTAAAAAAGCAACCCAGTATAATACCTTTATTTGTGGGTAAGTGCATTTTATTGTTTTCAGTTATTTAAAATCATAACAATTTACCAAACCTGTATAAAAACAGGATTTAGTTTCATTGTAAAAGAGACATAATTCTGCTATTTTGTATCGTCATGCAGACTAACTGTAATGTAGTACCACAATGCAGGTGTTGCATCTATGATAAATGAGTTCCTAAGCTACTTTCTCTAAGGAACATTTTAATAACCCACTGCTACACAGTAATAGCTATCTAAAGTGCATTTAGTAAGAACTTACAACGACTGAACGACTTTGTAAAAGATATTGATAGAGTGCATAAATATCTAAAAGCGAGATAAAAAGACAGAATCTTTCTAAAGTATCTTTAATAAAGTGCAGTGTGCGATAGTAAAAATAGCAATGGCACTTTTCATAAAAAATACTAAAAGAGTGATATGATCATTTTAGCAACAAGGAAACACAGTATTTTCCAAAGGAATCACTCTTATTAATTGTCTTGTAAGTACCATTAAAAAACTTGAAAAACCTAGATGTTAACTGTACATTACACTCAAACACATTTTTATCAGTTTTAATTTTTATCACTGTTTTACACTACCTTAAACTTAAATGAAGAAATATTGGTTTTAGCCGAAAGTACCTTAAAACATTCAAACCACTGCAGAGGCACGCTGTGTCCGAGAACGACTTTTGTTTAGAGTGAGGCTGCCGTTGAAGGCGACAGACAGTTCCAAGCGCCCATACTAATATCTGCCCTTAATGGTATTATTCCACACCTCAGCCTTATCAGGTCTTTTTTTCTGAGCGAGACTCAGAGGGCTGGATAGGTATGGTGTCCTCCCAATAGATTTGATATAAGGTTGCACACAGGTCTGAATGGGCCCTCAGTACCAAGTCAAGCCAATTATCAGTAAGAGTTTTGCTTTTGCGCACTTCAAAGTTTTGGAGGCAGATTTAGGGCCCACAATATTCTGTGAATCCAAAGATCCAATTGAGTCACTTGCGTAGGTCACCCATTGGAGCTTTTTTATCCTGCCTGCCCAGCAATATCAGTTCACTTAATGCCTTAGGCTTGACGGAATAGACTAGAAACCTAGCTTTTGCCATGATCAATTGCTTGTATAGGTGGACTTCAAGTCTATTTTGAAATGATCAAGTTGCGTCTCGCAACTGTAATGAAGGTCTAGTACCGGCATTGGGCCTTATCCAACCTAGTAGCTAGACAATCCTTGAATACTAGCATGTTGTACGTCAACGTTGGTATGACAGAGCAGATTACTGTTAAATCTGGTCCTCCCATATTGTTTAACAATTTTTGGAAACTAATATTAAGGAATGTACATATTCTTTTCACTGCTAAAAGCTGTGCTTTGTCTAAGCTGCGCTAGTTGATATCAATTCCCAGGGCAAACCTCATGTAAGATGATGTGTTTTGGCTAGGGTATCTTACATCATTCATGCTCCGATTACAATACATGAAGACTGATGATTTGAGGGTGAACAGGAATGTCAGAGGGGGACTGGCTGTATAATGTGTTAACCCACCTCCGTACCAACCTCATACGTTTACCATAGTACCTTAACTCCTTCAGTGCTGGCCACGTTCAATGGACGTCGTGTGCACTACCTTTGTAGTGCTGCGCACGTCCGTTGAACGTTGCAGCCCCGCCGGCGCAATAAGGCGCAATACAACGTTCCGCACCAGCGGGAACGTTCAGCGCAGCGGAGGGGTTAAATACACTTCACATACTTTCTAAAATCATAGCTTGTCACCAATGTTGTTACCTTTAATAAAAAAAAAAGAGGGGATCAATTTTCCGGTACATCCCGTGAGCTTGCAGGCGAATCTGACCCGTTAAGCTGTGATGCGCCTGTTCAGGGAGCTACATTTCCTATGAAACCTGCCAACATATTGTAGTGTAGTTTCTATATTCCCAATAGGCTCTGCGCATTGGAATAATATATCCTATAGATTAGACTTAGGACTGAGGTCTACTAGGTCTCTATCGAATATATTAAACTTCATTGTGAGTGCCAGCTAGTTTAAAGTTCACTAGAAACTTTCTCGAATTCACAAGAAGGGATTAGTTTCTGACAACCGCATTAACATGACAACTTTGTTTCCCCAAGAATAAACGTATCTTCAGAGTCGTGGAAACAATCGATAGATATTTTACTCATTCAATCGTGCATGCTTCGTTCCATCAGAGGTGCAGAGAAATAGAGAGATGGGTGTTTTCAATAACAGGGATTTTTTGAACAGTCTTCTTTCTCATACAAGTAAAGTGAACTATTACAATCGTAAGACAAGCTGTAAAGTATAATGCATAAAGCGAGAAGAGTATTGTAAAATAATACTGTAAAAGCATTGTATGATTTCTAAACCATAGATAAATACATACATAAATAACAAAGGCTAAAAGTACTCAACTGGTGCTTCTAAAATATGCCTACCCCAATGTACCTAACTTAAGTGTAGTACGAGGGAAGAAGTGTGGTGTAGCATAGGTTTAGTTTCTTTGCCAAGAATCTATCCAAGATTTCTCTTAGGGTCTAATCAGCTCCGTACCTTGGTTTTAGAATGAAGGAGGTCTGGTATCTCTGCCATGGGACTCGATTTCCCTACACCCCGCGAGGGGAGCTGGATTCTCAGCGAGAGAAATGCAGCCTCTCTATCAGTTAATCAGCTGGAGGGTCGGCTTCCTTCGGCACTTGCTGTAGTGAGCTGCGTCGGGCAAGTAGATAGTCGAGCTGCTCCGAACCACTGTGTCTTTGCTAGGGCAAGTGTAGGCATATTTATACCTTGAAGGTGCCTAGTTGTGAGAACCCCTAGGGAATGGTAGTTCTTTGAAAACTACATGAGTTCTTGGAAAAATCAATGTTCAAGCAAGGGGATGTCCCGGACTGCTTAAGCCGATTTTTCCAAGAAATCATTGTGGCTTTTTGGAACGGGTGGAAGTAGCCATGCCTGTATTTGGACTGCATGGGCTATGTTTAAATAAGGTTATGATTGCTATGCCTATATAAGGGAAATGTGAATTGTACCTATAATAGGGCATGAATCGTAAAATTTTGCTCTGATACTAAAACACCATACAACAGTATTTGTGGCTCACATAGATTTGATGACGGCGGGTGCCATTTAACGATGCCTGCTTACTATTCTGGCCATGAACAGCTGGAAGATGGAGGCAAGTTAGGTTCTTTGCCAGTATTTCTCTTGACAGAGTAGGTTTCTTGTGTATTCGCGTTGCTGATGGATCCTTTTCTGCTATATGGCATTTAGACAGATGCCTCTATTGACAATATTGAATGAACACTCCGAAGTGATGTGTGAGTGCGGATATCCCCACTGTCACCAATGTTTTTGAACACACTTGTAACTATAAGATAATTATTCCAATACAAGTGAGCTACAGGGGTGATTGACTGTGTGTGTACTCTGACTTTTATGTGATTGCCATCCTACTAACAGCTTGTCTTCCTTAACATTTATTATAATGATGAACAATACCTTTAGAGATATTTACACGACATGACTAAGACCAATAGCAATTAGACAATCACAAAACAACTTTACTGTGGATGAAAACCCCCTAAGAGTACATGTTTTTTAATACATAGGTCTTAGTTAAAGAGTTTGAATGTATTGTCTTCTCATGAAAGTATATACTGTGTGACTACAGAGGATACCTTCATAACTCCTCCCTCCAGACCACGGTGATCTAGTTCCCCAGATTTAGGGTAAGCAGCTTATTCTATTAGGTTTAAGCATGCAACCACCCTACACAAGAGCCTCTCTTTTTTGCAGTGCAGTGTCACAAGTATGCTGCGCGTTTGCCATAAGTTTGTCTGTGCATGTGATCAATTACCTGAGTGCCTAATCAATACAGTCTAACGAATTGAGATGTAGTAATGCTTATTTTTTTATCCTTATTTCATGGACAAATATTACCTGGGTTGTCAAAGCAGGACTCTCAATTTGACAATTCTTTCTTCCCTACTAAATAGGTATCAGGAATATAGATAGGAATCTCCTCCCTATTTGGCCCTGACGAATGCCCATGATGCATACTGGCATATATGCGGGCAGAAAGATGTTGATCATTGTGATATGCTGTTCATTATACCTGCATAATATCCCCTAAAGTTGGTTTTAGCTATACCTTGGATACCCATAAATAAAGGAATTATCCTGGATTTACCTAAAGGTATTTTATATTATTTGGTTCCTGTCTTGTCCAGTCTGCTTTATTAAGAACTCCCTCTCAAAGAGGTTGAGGCCACCCTGGTAGTATCATAATACCAGGAGGGGACGATGTTGCCGATGAAGAAGCATGCCATAACTAGTGGGCGAGGCCTCCTCATCCAATATAAATGGCACCCTAGAATTAAGCTAGTCCCTTGATCATCGAGACTAATTGCCACACAGTCAGTTAATAGTATTGGATCAGGTCCACGCATATCTATGAACCGCCTTCTGATAGCTGATTTCTGATGGTAGTGAAAATAGTGAACATTCAGTGCAACAATAACAAATGTGGTGAGTTAAAACGCACGGAGTGTAGTAACATATGCACACCCAGCTGTCCTACAATAATCTCCATGTAAGAGCATACAAATGCTCATTAAACAGAATTAACACTTGAAAAACTACATGATCCAGCATGCAACACAATGAATCATCGAGTGTAATGGTATAAATAAGAAAACTAAAGAGGGACTAATGACAAACACTGCCGTGAGCAGGAACTACGGTTCGAAACACGTAGGAGCTTTTTTGTCACGTTTGATAAATAAATAACTGTTTAACATCCAAGAAGTGTGCCGCTACATCTTTTTCTTGTATGGAATATTTGCGAGACATTGTCCCGGTCTCGATGCAGGCACCTGCTGAACATTGCTCCCGCTGCTACTGGACAATTTGTGTTGTTATATATAAATCATGGTCCAGTGGAAGGCAAGCTGTTGCAGAAACGCGTAGGCCATCCGATTTAATGCACGTTATTTTGGACATGGTGTGTGAATAAAGAAACTTTTGTATAATCCTACCTGCTTGCTGTGCCGTGACTTCTGCTGGGAGGGCCGAAGCAAGGAGAATCCAAGAAAAAAAAATATATAAATATATATGTGTATATATATATATATATATATAAATATATATGTGTATATATATATATATATATATATATATATATATATAATATTTTTTTATAGATTTTTAAAAAAAAAATTATCTGTCACACCCTAAAAACGAATCCCACCCTGGTCCCTTTAAATACCCCTGCACCCCATAATCCTATCCCACCCTTACTCTTTAAAATACCCCAGCACCCTTAAACACTAACCCATCCTGACCCTAAATATACACCCTGCACCCCAAACCTATCCCTGAACCCTAAAAAGACCCTGTACCCCCAAACCTATCCCTGAACCCTAGAAACCCCTGTACCCCAAAACCCAAACCTAGCCCTGAACCCTAAAAATACCCCTGTACCCCAAAACCTAAACCTATCCCTGAACCCTAAAAATGCCCCTGTACCCCAAACCCCACCCTAAAAATGCCCCTGTACCCCAAAACTTTTATACCCTCTAAACCCTCAATAAACCTTCACACCAAAACCCAAACCTATCCCTGAACCCTAAAAATATCCCTGTACCACAAAACCCAAACCTATCCCTGAACCCTAAAAATACCCCTGTACCCCAAAACCCAAACCTATCCCTGTACCCTAAAAATACCCCTGTACCCCAAAACCCAAACCTAGCCCTGAACCCTAAAAAATAACCCTGTATCCCAAAACCTAAACCTATCCCTGAACCATAAAAATACCCATTCCCCCAAACTTATCCCTGAACCCTAAAAATACCCCAGTACCCCAAAACCCAAAACTATCCCTGAACCCTAAAAATACCCCTATACTCCAAAACCCAAACCTAGCCCTGAACCCTTAAAATAGCCAATCACCCCAAAACATATACCTCAGAACTCCAAAACATATACACCTATACCCATACTTACTTTATCCTATCATATAAAAAAAACCATGCTTTTACCATTCATGCATTTACAACAAATTTTGTTGTAAATGTATGCGTGGTAAAAGCATATAAAATGGAATGCCATGCGTTCTAATGGCATTGCAGAGTCATGGTAGTTTCGTAATAATTGTATGCGGAGTGATGGTATGCGGGAAGAAAGATTTGTGATAATGGGTGTTTACCTTCTGCATCATAACTGTTGCAGTATTCTTGCCTCAGTACCTTAGCATAATGTGTGTCTATTAGAGCTACTGCCCTCGGTTATATTACAAGACATGTTTGCTCACAAACAGCAGCTGCATTCTCATGGAATGTCCAGGTGCTAGTGTCTGACCCGAAAGAACAATAAGGGGCATTGTGTTTGACCTTGTCTATGGTGTTCAGACTAATTCCCAGGAAAAGAGCAGAACACGAAAACGTATGCAGGTTCTTTGTGAAAATACAATGTGGCACAAAGCAAAAAATGTTATTTAGTAGTGTGTGCAAAACAAAATGCCGCCTACAACCTGCACAACTAGGTTACCATACGGAAATCGACAATGGGCCTTGCAGGAAACACGCAACATTGGCGCTTGGCAGCACCCATAAATAGGTTAATTAACAAATACAGACCCCTGTTCGGGGTGTCACGCTTCAGGCTCCTAAGGCCAGGGCCTGCGTTTGTTGAAATAAAGAGACACCACCTGCACCGGGAGGCAGAGGAAGAAGCCTATGCTACACACTTGTGGAGTTGAGAGAAAAAACAGTGTTCTTCTGAGGCTCGACGAAGCCCTGCAAGGGGGCGGGAGCCATCTGTAGCCCAGAAGACCGCAGTTCCGAAGCATAACCCCGCGCTTGTGAACCACTGCGCAGGGAATCGGAAAGCGATCCTATTGCAATCAGAGATCCGAGAAAAGAGGCAATTTAAGTAATTAAAGAAACACAGAAATTCTGTTAAGGCAATACAAAGCTCATTATGATCAAAACATAGTGCTTATCTGCTGCTGGAGCTGCGATAAAATAGAGAATACAGGAAGCTGTCATACCTCCAATGCATACTGATTGGTTGCAGTTTGATTTCTCTCTGCTCTTGGGAAATGTAGTTTTCTTTAGTTCTGCAAGCTGCTGGAGTGAAATAAAAGAAGAAAGTTATGCATAATCATCACCTCTGGTCCTGACATCGAATGGCTGTTATGGTCAGCAGAAGTGTGCCCCCAACTATACCATGATCCCAACTTGGCAAGGTACTGACTTTATTAGAGGATGTACCATAGCTACAGTGAAACCCACACCTATTATGGCAGTGCAACACCACATGGGTGAACGGGTTGCAGAGTGGTCTAAGGACCATGACAATATAGGAGCTGAACCCTCACCAAACCTGCAGCTTGGAATTCTCAGTGCACTAATATGAACAACCTGGGAGTCAAGTGGCAGATGCTTCAGACTCATCGAAAACACTGTCCCAAAGAGCAGAAGAGACTGTAAGGGACAATTTAATTCTAGTGGCTGAGTCCTCTGACACTAGCTCATGTACTCCTTGAATAAAGCCATAAGCCACAAGTGGTGCCAAGACCAATGTGAAGACTCAGAAGGCTGAGGCAGATCCTAATATCTGAAGTGATAAACCAACTCAGAGACCTAGAACATTCTAGAGGCATGGAACAAGAATGCCACATTGGATCAGCCAGAAGCCGTAATGAACACTGAAGGGGAAAAAAGAAACAGGAAACCCATATTGGAACATTGGGAAAAGGTCTGATGTAAGTGATGACCAAAAAAAGACATAACAGCACTAAAACCTGAAGTTGTGCCGTACAAGATGTACATTTTTCCCAAGCGTCTTTACATATTCCAGACCTTACCACTCAGAATACCCAAACACTACATTGCAGATTTACAGGTGATCTGCAGTCCATTTATATTGGCGAGCAAAAGGGAGAATCTGGCTAGAAAACAATGCTCTCTGTGCTTGCGTCTTGGGAGATTGAGTATCCCAGACATTGCCAACTATTATGCAGTGGCCCACTTATGGTACCTCATACACTGGACATGGCGGGCAACGAGTAAGAGGTGGTGTATGATAGATAACACAATGGCTTGAACACCTCTGAAAGTTTCCTGGGCAACTACAAACACACCGGACCAACACACTCCATCTTTCTCCGATCACAAGTGCCACGCTAGAAATACGTGATAGTATGGCAGTGAGGAGGCAGCCTCACTTCCTTTCAATTGCCCTTCATCCTCCTATTGGGGAGGGGATGGTAATCCTGAGTTTCCACATGGAAAGACAGAAACCACTACCAGAAGTTGTTAGAAGAAGGGTGCCGGATGTTTAGGGACCAAGCACCTTTCAAACCTCTGAAGAGTTACGAAGGAAATTTGCACTCCTGGAGGGGGAACACTTCTACTACCTACAGCTTTGACACTGGCTTCTACCCCAGGAGTGAAACACGATTATATTAGACCCCCGCCCACCCTTTGAAAAATATCTTTTGTACTGCACGGGGGATACACTATGCTACTTTTTAGCCATTCTGGGTGAAGGAACGGAGTATAGCTCTTGTTCAGGAACAATGGGAAGAAATAATGGAGTGAGCAAACAACATTGCCTTCCATGCAGAGGGCAGGGAATCACTCCTGAAAACTCTCTATCAATGGCACTAGACCCCAGTGCACTTGGCGAAGATATGAAGCGGAAGGGACCTGAAGTGCTGGAGTTGGTGTAGGGAGGAGAGATTGTTGACCCATGTGGGGTGGTTGTGTCCCACACTGATGAACTTCCGTCTACTGGTCTTGACTCAAGTTGAAGTCATCCCTGGATTGATTCTCACCAAACGCCCAGATGTGATATTGGAAGTTGAAGTCACAGAGTAAAATGCAGCTGATGGTGACAGGGCGATGAAGTCTGTAACTAGACTGCGGAAGGTGGCACGTGGTCCAGTAGGTCGGTCGGCTAGTGTGCCTTTGATGGAGGTGTGGCTGCCGGTCTTAAATCGGAAGTGCATGTATTCCATGAAGGTTGTGTCCTCGTTGATGTAGGTGGTGTAGGTCCTTGTGGATAACAGCGAGTTCTTCTCCTGGTTTGCTTGTTCGGTCTGTCCTGGCGGGAGACCTTGTAGCCCAGTGGAATGATTGTGGCAATGGTGGGTGCCAATGTGGGGTTTAGCCAGGTTTCTGTCAAGAAGAAAGAGTGCGTCTGAATGGTGTCCCAGATCTCAGTAGCATGTTTGCTGAGAGATCTTGTGTTGATAAGCATGCATGCCAGATGGAGTGAGGCAAGCGAAGCACATGGGGAACACGTGCTGGTGCAGGTGAAATGGCATTGAGTGCATGAGTAAGGTCCTACCATGGAGCGAGGTGAGGCATGGAAGGTTTAGTCTGGTGTTAAGTGCACACATGATGGAGGCTGTAGAGATGCTGCAGTCAGTTGGACCAGGGTCTGTGGCAGTGGGTGCAGTCCAAGTGCAAATGAGCTTGCCTTTGCTGCCATTAAGTAGCTTCTGGATGGGAGTGCTGGTCGGAAGGTGGGGCTAGAGAAGGGCGGGGTGCAGGAGCGGCTTTGCAACTGAGATCCGGCTAGGAGCGGGGAGGCGGGAAAGTACTGTTGTTTGTGGACCGTTTTTCTAGATGTAGTTTGGCTTCCTTAAGTCCATTATTTCCTGTCTCAGGCCTTGAACTACTTCTCCCTTCCCCTACTGTAGAGTGGACTGGGCCACAGAGATTATCATGTCCTGCAGATTTTTCCCTTGGTGCGGAATTTCCCTGTTGGTGGCCACTTGTGGATATGCATACTGCTCTCACCCATTTGCAGTCTAGTTTCTTTGCTAGTGCACTTAAATAACACCTTTGCAAGATCTCTGCTACAACCTTTCCAATTTCTTCCTCAATAAAATCCTCAGCATCTATAGCAACTTTGACCCCCAATGCAGGACACAAGAACTCATCAACCTGCTGCCCACCACCACCAAATTGGACCACCAGATCACAAACTGGAAACCCCTCACACCAGAAGACACTGCTGAAATCATATGAACAATCCACTCCAGGGCCCCCACCGATCTCTTCTCCCACCATATCTTCAACCTAGGAAGAACTCTGATCAGCTCCCACCAAACCACTATCATCAATACCTCCATCCAAAGTAGAACCTTCCTTGACAACTGGTAGAAAAATCATGGCAGATCCAACGGAATTCAGCAACTACATACCTATCTGATTTCTGACCTTCCTATCCAAAGTAGTGGAAGAAAGCTATCAACAAACAACTCTCCAACCATCTCAATTAGCACTAGCTACTACACATCTTGCACTCTGGATTTTGCAATAACCACAGCACGGAAACCTCTCATTACAGCCACTGACAACATCTGTATCATCACGGACAAAGGAGAAAAGCCACACTCATGCTAAGTAACTTCTCTGCAGCATTTGATACCGTCTCCCACAGCACCCTCATCACAAAGACTACAACTCTGGAATACATGGTCCTGCTCTGAGATGCAGGCCTCCTTTCTCTTAGGCCAGACCCAGCAAATCAGGCTCCTGTCCTACATCTTCGAACCCAAGAACCATATAGGCGAAGTCCCTCAAGGATCATCACTAAGCCCTATCCACTTCAAAGTCTACATGAGACCACTCTCCCATGTCATAGCATTCCAACGAATCAACTGTGTACTCTATGTAGACGACACCCTGCTCATACTCTTCCTCACAGACAACACCACCACCACCAGGACAAACTTCAACACCTGCATGTCCAACTAGGCAAACTGGGTGAAACAACTGCATAAATCTCAACACAGATAAAACTGACCTCCTCATCTTTGGCAACAAGAGTTCCCCATGGGATTTCTTCGTGTGATCTGCAGACCTGAGAACCAAGCCCACCCCCACTGAACACGCCAAACCCTTGGTATCATTGTGGACGACAGACTCACAGTGGCCAAACAAGTGAACGCTATCACTTCCTACTTCTCCATCCAACGCATGCTTTGCAAAATATTCCAGTAAATCCCCACAGACACCAGATGCATGGTCACCCAGGTCCTCATCACCAGTAGATTGTACTATGGCAACGCACTCTACACCAACATAACAAATCAACTCTTTCAAAGACTCCCGACCACCCAGAATGCTGCCAGGCTCATTCTCAACATCTCCCACAACGCAGACATTGCGCCCCACCTCCAGGAGCTACACTGGATACCAATCCAGAAGTGATGCCAATTCAAACTGCTCGCTCACACATACAAAGCTCTCCACCACATCGGACCTGTCTACCTCAACCACCACTTCAACTTTCACCAATCCACGAGGCAACTGCACTCCACCTCACTCCTCCTCGGACAAATACTCAGCAACGGCAGGAGCAACTCAGGAGGGCGCTCTTTTTCATACATTGCCACCAAATCTCGGAATGACCTTCAACACAACAGTAGGACCTTCTCATCCCGAATAGTCCACACCACCTAGCAATCCTACCCTTAACTTCAAGTAGATTCTGGTGCAATCAGGGTCCAAACAAGGGAAGGAGACCCAGCGAAGCATGGTACCCCCCATAGCCAACATATTCTTATACCACTATATAGAGGACACTAGCTACAGCAGAATCTAAATCTGAGTTAGAACTGCACATCCCTGATTTCTAACAATGCAAACAGCTGAATCCTTATGTGAACGCGACCATGTTTGAATTGGTTGTGCATCATGACACGCAGCCCGTGTGACCACCCAAGCTGTAATATCAGAGGGTCATTGTTGACCTGGGGGACTCTCAGACCTGCTGCCCAGCAGGGTAGCAAATAGTCTGAACCATGTACACCTGCGCACCTGCATGTACATCTCCTCCGTGCAATCACTGAACTCCAGTGTAGGGTTGATGGATAAAACAAGTCAAACACATAGATAGATGGAGGTGCTACCATCGCCTACCCTCCAAACTCAAACTAGGTGCACACACTATATGTGATGGCAGTAAGGATGCTCCCCCGAAAGGAGAATAGTAGGGGTTCGAATCTCAACGGGTAGAAAAGTGCATCAGTTATACTGGATCAAGATGCATCACCCACATTTTGTGGCATGTTTTATCATCAGCTTCCTCATCCCACCATAGAAGGATGATACCAACAAGGCGAACTCAACTTATGAATGAGGGAGTTCTTAATGCATGACACAGGTTAAAGGTTAGACCCAGAAATACTAATAAAAAATACTTTGAGGTAAACCCAAGGATTTCCCTTTAAAAATAGGTACCTCCAGTATAGTTAAAAATGTGGTTGGATGATAGTTTGATATAATGACCAAATCATCCCATTAAGGCCAACGTGTTTCTACCCTCACTAGTACCACCAGAAAATGGTCAGCGGCAATCGTCAGGGCATCAAAGATCCCGGTTTCTTTTATTCCTGTGATGGTCACAGAGGACAGCTGGTTATAAGGAGATGAATTTGTTCATTCTGCCGGTATGCCAGTTGATGAATGTGTGACGAGAGGGGGTACCCCACTCCAGCCAGACCTTTTGGCTATTAAATCCACAGTTGGTAATTGATTGTTGTAAACTTTGGAGTTTCTTGAAGTGTCCTTAATGAGACTCATTGAAACCGTAAGGGGGTCATATAATACAAAGCAGTAGTTCTAGAATTGACCTTGCTGTCAATTTTAGATTTGATTTTTACAACCCTTTGCACTGTACGAGAGGTATTTTTTATTTTTGTTCCAGCCCTTTTGCATCTTCATTAAGTCACAATTGAAAAATGTTTAGGTAGTAGTAAAACCGTTTACTGTTTTTAGAGCTCTTAGTATGTTATGTTCATGATGCTAAAACTGTCAGTAGCCCCCATTTACGACCTGCATCAATGGGATTGAATACATCTTGACTGCCATTCAAGATTAGACTGAGGGCTATGACGTTTTCTAAAAGAGGTTGGATCAGTGTTGGCAGACGGCTTCCTTTGTCTTAACAGTGGTTTCTCCTTTTAGTGTGCGTGGGGTGTGCCGTTCAGTACATGTATCACAGAGGACTGTGCAGTGATTTATCCAATCCAATGTGATTGCTGCCATATTTGCAATGCTCAGTAATATTGGGAGTTGATAGGCAGTGAAGTGGTGTATGCCACCTTTACTTCATAATTAATCTTAATATGCTTCACAAAGTTGAAGCACGTTAATCAGTCTCTGGGGGAGCTGATGTTTAGAATTACCATAGTTGATATTTAAATTACACAGTGGAGATGTTACATTTGCTTGAAGCATGGCTGATCTCACAAAGATCTAAAAATCACTCAACGAGCAATGGGCAATAGTCCAACCAAACGATTCAACAACCAGTTGTATATTGACTGAAAGTAATAGCTGAATTGGACTGCTAATGCTTGGGAGGTAATATGTGGGATTTACACTTAATCACACTTAAGCAACTTGCCAAATGCAATAGCCACTCCATCTCCTGCTCCAGAGGTTATAGATGCCAGTGTTTTAGGCATCCTTCAGCAGTTCAGTTATTTTTATCCTTTTTTCCAGTATCTGCCGTAATGGCAAGCAGTTGCTGTCCCCAAACCCTCTACGTTGCTGTCTTCCAGCAAAACAGCCTATCAACCAGTCACCTTCCATGGAACCAGTAAAGTAGTAGAAACTTCATGTCAGTTGTCACATACTCCCCAAATATTCTGCCCTCTGCTATCGGCAGTGCTGCAATTTTTCACATCAAGTTACCTGCAATGCATTTCTTGTATGTAATTCAATAAGTGAAATTCCCATGACTCCCAGTAAAAGGCTTGCCACAATGAAACACAGACGCCCTGCATATAGCCGGGCTTGAATGCAGAATACAAATTCAGTTGCATACAATTTAAATGTATTTTACACATTTCTTTCTTTTTCAACTTAGATTAAGCAAGTACAAGATGAGGAAAGAAAGCAGCTAACCCAATTAAGAGATATTTTAAAGGCTGCTCTTCAAGTTGAACAGAAGGAGGTGAGCATATACTGTAATTGATTTCTCTCTATTGAATGCATACATTGTTGTGGCTACTCACAGATCCAATGTCAATCAATCCCTTTCCATATTTACAAAATACACCAAGAAAGCAAATTCAACTACGTTTGAGTGTGACTGATTACAGGTAACAGACTGTTCAGGAGCCACCATGGACTGTGGGAGGCTCCTTTGAACTTATGGTGTGAATATTTCTGCTTCTCTGTCATGGGATTGCCTCCGAGATCCATAAATAGTAGATTATCTCCCCATGAATGCATGCATGATTCCTGGAACACTCTTTCTAATATGGTTTTCTTATTAAAATATTATTTGAAGTAAATGAGAATATGGTTTTAAAAAGTAACATTTCTTGCTCTTCTTTATTTTTAATTAAACCCAAATAAGAATAACTAGTCAGTTGATAGATTTAGATGACAACATCACTGTCCACCTCCCAACATGCTGAGACTTTTTATTATATTTTTGTGGCAGTGTGTGCTTAATGCTTCATAACCTGTTTTCTGCAAAAGATATCCAGCTCAATTGTGCATCTCTCCCTGCTCCCTTTGTTCGGGATTCTAAAGGTATCCAGAGTTTGGGGTTTCTGCCATTGACCTTGTTTTTTTTTTTTGCGCAGGAAGGTGTTATTTTGTCCTAAAAACGCATCAACAAAAAGTTTGCTGTGGTTCGATAGTTTTCCTCCTAGCATTCATAAAGGAGTTGTAAAAAGAAATCTATTTTAGCTCAAAAGTATTAGCAATTTTCTAAGTGGTGGTCCTTAAGTCAGTCAAAAAAGGTTATTAGGACAAAGATGTCCATAAAACAATTATGCAATCAGAGAATTAACTACACATTTTTTTTAAAGAACATAAAATACTGTCATGGCCTATTAAAACCTCTAAATAGTTCATATTAATAAAAAGATTTACATTGACATTCCTTGTTAGCCATATACTTTAAGAACAATGGTTTACAACTTCTAACGTACATCCAGTAATAGCTAACAATCAAATATTTCATTTTATTTTGATAGAAGATAAATTGCCACAGCTGGCAGCCTAGCTTTATTTCACTAATTGGACTGCCCAATTCCCACTAGAGAGAACAATTCTGCTAAAGAGTGGGCCTTAGTACATGCTACAGAGGGAGCCTGCAAATGAAGCAATCCATAAGAGATTATTCACATGGGCCACCCAATGCTCTTCAGGAATAATACAGTTTATTAATATAGAATTTGCTGAAGTACAGTCGTTTTGCAGACACAAAAAGTTACTTAAATCCCAATGATTAATAACCTCATTCATGACTTAACAATTTTTATAATTCTAATTTCGCTTTAATATAATGAAGTTTGTTTTCTTTTTTTTAAACCTGCTCAGAGATTCAGGGCAACTCGGGTCTTGATTAAGGACTCTTTTGCATTTTACAAACGGTATGTTTTAAGAATTGAGAAGACTGATAAAACCATTCAGAATTGCTCTTGCCCTCAGTTTTACTTCCCAGTTCCCTCTTAGTTGACAGATTTGTCTGCAAGTATCAACCCTCTTTTTAATTGTATTTTTGTACCACCCCATCTTGTATTCCAAGCCTACACAGATAATCCCACTTGAACAGAAGGACCTCTCTTACTGGCTGCTCTATTTTTATGTTTATAGTTACATATAGAGGCCACTGGTCACTGCTATCCACTTGTAATAAGGAACAATTATTGAAATTTGGCAATCAAATCCCAAAACAATATATAATCATTGGAACAAGACTGTGTACAAGTCCTAGAAGTCTGGCCTGCAGGACTATTCATCTTGCTGTGTCCTTTCAGACAAACTTAACCAATATTGGCTAGTCATTTTAATAGATGATTAGCTTCTTTTGAAGGATGGTGAATTGGAAAGTCTGCTATTGAAACATTACATGCTTCCTGGCCAGATTAGATATTGTATTAGCAATTATGGAAGGGGTTCAGCTTCATATTGAATTCGCCAGCACAAATCCTAAGACGAGCATTAGGGTACAGAGTTGTAAACTTAATAAGACCTTCCTCCATATATAGTATTGACTATACTTAACAAGGATAATGGATGCACATATACATTGATTAATGCCAGCATTTATTCTTCACTGCCCCAGCACTGTTTGATGCAAAGTATGACAGCCTCTTGAATTCTTTTTTTTTTAAATTTCAAAACTTTTATCTTGAGAGTTAGGCAAATGAATTATAGTGGATGGGGCATATCGTAATGCCTCCTTGGTTAGAAAATATGTAGAAGCAGTATACATACCATAGTAATTTGAACCATTTAGGGACTACAATGTATATTAAAAATACATAAATGCTATTCATCAAAGATAAGCTGTACTCCGTGTGTTAAAGGAGGGGGCTGAAGAAGAAGCAAAATATCAAGTAAAAAGATAGTGAACAGAGAGTGTAGCAAAGTAAGGAGGGAGAGCAGCTTATAGAATTCTAAGAAGTGATCTGTCAGTTTCACAGTCTGTGCATGTTTAGTTACAGCTTATTAAAGGCTCACTTTCTTTTGTTAAAAAATATTAAAGACATTGGTATTTTCAGTCAAAGGCAGACCAGTCTAAGGCATAAGCCGGGTCTTGTGGCTTAGCGGAATAATGCGTCTACTCTAGGGTCCTGTGTTCGACCTCCTAGTCAAAGGTCCAAATCCTGGCGGGTCTATTCAGCCATTCATCCTTCTCAGGTCGAGAAAATGAGAACCATTGTGTTTGGTAACAGTAAACATCTGTTATTCAGCACCAATTTACTTTAATTTACAATTTAATAATAACACCGTTAAGTGTGTGTTGGATTTAGCTCATGATTTTCACAATACATGTTAGGCTACTGCCTTGGTTGTAGGTTTTCATACTAAAACAGATCAGTCTTGTAGCCTTGATCAGTGGTGTGTTGTCACAACCCACTTAGTCCTGTTGTATTTGCCATAAAGTTGTGTTTCACCTCATGGCAAAAAGTACAATAGAAGCAGTCTTTCAGTGGAGGCACACAGCTTCCTCTCAATCAAAATCTGTACGGTTATACTATCACAAACAAGTAAAAAGTTAAAGTTTGCAAAATAATATACAACCCATCCTAAAATGGTATACCAATAATTCTAAATGTGCAGATCTTCTATTCTGAGAGTTTGTCACAGGGGTTGCCAACACCAACACCCATGCCTATTATGGTGATCTGTGAGACAATAACAAAATACCAACCTACAAATTTTAACACAGTGTAATGACAATCCACCCTTAACCACCTAATTGCTTTAATATACTGTTTCCGAAATAAATAAGTCAGGTATACTGCCTCTGTCATAACTTTTCATAATAAACAAATCCGATCTATAGCTTTAATCCATGGCTTGTCAGCATAATAAGGTAGGGCATGCTGTGTGTTCCGCTTAATCTTTTCTACAAGGCAGAAAGTGCAGTTCTACCAATCTTACAGCGGGAAGCACACAACTTCTCCCCAATCAAAATCTGTAATCAAGGTAGCCAAAATGTGGGTGCTTGTTCATATACAGTCTGGTGACGATTATGCTGACCAGGCAGACTTAAAAATACTGAGAGCCTAATTATAATCTGAAGGGGCAATCAAAGCTGATTGGTCTGGCCTTAGCGGACTGGGTTACATATCTCAAGTCTAATTAACAGAGTCTGCTTAAAGATGATTTCGAAGATTTTTTTTAAAAAGAAACATTTTATTGTAATTATAATCAAGGCACAAGTTGATCAGATAGTGCATATAAACATTATATCCAGACATCAGTAGTTTTTGGCAATTGGCGTATTGATATTACATACATCGCAACCGAGGACAATATTCCCTCCATTAACCCCTTCGATGCTTGTGACGGAACCATTCCGTCATCAGTCACGGCTGAGCTGTGCTGATGACGGAATGGTTCCGTCACGACCACACCCTGTTCTGGAATTCCAGCACAGGGGAAAAATTCAAGTAGCAGCCAAGGTATTAAATTCCCATCTCCCCATCATTTTCATCTTCAGACTCCCCCTCCGCCTGTGCCCTTGGTGGCTCGCAGATTTACCCCCTGAGTTTATTCCAGGCCCCCCATACCCTCCTCCACTTCTGAGGGCATCCTCGATTGATAAACACTGCTTTTTTGACCACCATGGCAGTATCCAGATCCCCACACCATGCTGTGAGTGTTGGCGACTCTCCAGCACCCCATTTTTGTGCGATGTTGTGCTTTGCTACCATTATTCCCAGTGTGGCCCACACCTGTGCCGAGCACATAAGAGCGTTCGGCTTCCACACGTTTAGTAAGCATCTCCTGGGTTCCGGCATTAATAACACCTCTGCTGTCTGTGATATGGTCCTCATTACTTTCACCCGGTACTTCATGATCTTTGGACACTCCCACACAGTATGGAAGAATGTACCCTCCTCCCCACATCGTCTCAGGCAATATGGGTGTGATGCTGTCCCTATTTTGTGAAGGGTGTGTATAGTAAGTTCTATATAGAATTTTGAGCTGCACTAATATGTCTTGAGGGTATTCCCACCTCCCGCGGGGAGGCCAGTGCCTCCTGCCATTCAGAAACCTCGAAGTCACCCATGTCCCGGTACCACTTTTCTCTGAGTGCCATGTGTGGGTCGGGTAAATTGTTTACTAATTTTCGGTAGGTAAGGGATGTTGCCCTCTTTTGCATGCAGTCTGTCAGCAGCCTGTCCTCTAGAGGGAGTGGCCTCTGGAACCGCAGTGCCGGATGGCAAGACCGCCTGCAGCACATGTTGTATCTGCATGTATCTAAAGATTTCAGAGGGTGCTAATTCCTACTGTGTTTGGAGACTCTCAAATGTAATCACCTCCCCCTTGTGCCACATGTCACCCACAGTGGATCTACCAATTGCGTCCCATTTAGCAAATCCTTTGTAATTCCGAAGGCCGCCCAAACATTGTGTGTCCCATAGAGGGGTAAGTTGGGTTATTGTTGCCGTCCAGCCTAATTTAGCGTGTGCTTCATGCCATAGGTTGATAGTCTGGCTTGTGGGTCCGAATACCGCTGGTGTACGCTTCTTGTTATAAAGTGCAGACATCATGCCCTCAATCCCCAGTCCGTTCCTATCTGCCTTGAAAGCAAGATCTGTCTGCGGAGCATGTATCCACTGATTGACTACCTTCAGTTGGTATGCCCAATAATATATTTGTATGTCGGGAGTGCAATGCCGCCATCATACCACCCTCTAGTCAATTTGCGCTGTGCTATGTATGTGTGCAAGTTTGTTCCCCCACAACAGCCCGGAAACCTGAGCCGCTATCTTTTTAAAGTAGTCCGATGGCCCTGGGAACGGGGTATTTTCCATGCGTACAGGAAACGAGGCAGCGCCATCATTTTAAAAAGCGCCGCCTTTCCCAGCAGCGTCAGTGGCAGTGCACCCCAATGAGTTGCATCCCTTTTTAAATGCTCTAGGGGAGGCGCAAAATTCCTTTTAACAAATTTGCCTGGGTCCGCCGTTATATAGAGACCTAGATACTTACGGGCAGTTCGTTGGGAGCTGCGGTGGTGGGCCATGCAGCACAAAGAGTATCGACTTGGACCAGTGTACCTGGATGCCCGACCATCAAAAAGGTCACATATATTCAGAAGTACCAGAAGGGATTGTCTAGGGGAGGCCAGGTATAGCAAGACGTCGTCCGCATACGACGAGATGCGGTATTCCCATCCTTCTGCCCACCTAATACCCCAGAGCATTGGCTCCCATCTGATCCACGTCGCCAACGGTTCCAAGACTAGGGCAAAAAGCAGCGGCGACAGTGGGCAGCCCTGACGCATGCCCCGGGTCAATAGAAAGTCGTGGGATATATGACCATTAGCCGTCACATGCTCCAGTGGTTTTGTATATAAGAGATGCACCCATGCACAGAACTTTGGGCCAAAGCCCAAGTGTGTCAGCACCACGAACAAGAAGGGCCACTCTACCATATCTAACGTCATACGAGCGTCCAATGAAAGGAGAACGGCTGTCTCTTGAAGATAAGGTATACAGGCCATCACTCCATGCAGACGCCTCAAGTTCAACGCTGTGTTCCTATTGGGCATGAACCCGGACTGATCCAGGTGAATCAGGGTTGCGAGGTGTGGGGTCAGTTTGATCGCAAGGAGTTTTGCTAGAATTTTGGCCTCAGCATTAATTAAGGATATGGGGCAAAAAGAGGTACAGTCCTCCAGGGACTTCCCCGGCTTTGGGATCGTCACCACTGTGGCTAGGCGCTGATCCGGTGGGAGCTCACCTGTTTGTAAACTGTTGCAGAACATATTTAGCAGGTGCAGGCCACTGTCCCTGCCATCTTTTTTTTTTTTTGTCAAAGATATTTTTATTCGAAGTTGCAAGCAAACAGTCCAAAGGGACCTAAAGTGACATCACAGGATCCCACGCAGGGGAATAACAAGATATAGTGTAAGGTTGACATAACACCTGAAAAGGGTGTCAAATGTACAATTAAAACCTCTAAATAGTTCATATTAATAAAAAGATTTAAATTGACATCCCTTGTTAGCCATATACTTTAAGGACAATGGTTTACAACTTCTTACATACATCCAGTAATAGTTAACAATCAAATATTTCATTTTATTTTGATAGAAGGTAAATTGCCACAGTTGGCAGCCTAGCTTTATTTCACTAATTGGACTGCCTAATTCCCACTAGAGAGAACAATTCTGCTAAAGAGTGGGCCTTAGTACATGATACAGAGGGAGTCTGCAAATGAAGCAATCCATAAGAGATTATTCACATGGGCCACCCAATGCTCTTCAGGAATAATACAGTTTAATAATATAGAATTTGCTGAAGTACAGTCGTTTTGCAGACACAAAAAGTTACTTAAATCCCAATGATTAATAACCTCATTCATAATTTAACAATTTTTATAATTCTAATTTCGCTTTAATATAATGACATTTTTTTTCTTTTTATTAAACCTGCTCAGAGATTCAGTGCAACTCGAGTCTTGATTAAGGACCCTTTTGCATTTTACAAACGGTATGTTTTAAGAATTGTGAAGACTGATCAAACCATTCAGAATTGCTCTTGCCCTCAGTTTTACTTCCCAGTCCCCTCTTAGTTGACAGATTTTTCTTCAAGTATCAACCCTCTTTTTTTTTTTTTTCCAAAAACCTTTATTGCACCATTACATTACACAGCGGAACGCCTACAACCCATCGGGCTGGCCGCTATAACAATTTATTAGTCACAATGCAGCAGTCTGAAATCTTTGGTGGAATAGCCAATAACGTAGAAATTAATATGCAGGCTGCGACGAAGAGGTGCAGCATTTGCAGATGTGTCTAAGTCATCAGTGGTTTTTGATTTTCCATTTTTATATATCAACCCTCTTTTTTTAAATTTAATTGTATGTTTGTACCACCCCATCTTGTATTCCAAGCCTACACAGATAATCCTACTTGAACAGAAGGACCTCTCTTACTGGCTGCTCTATTTTTATGTTTATAGTTACATATAGAGGCCTCTGGTCACTACTATCCACTTGTAATAAGGAACAATTATTGAAATTTGGCAATCAAATCCCAAAACAATATATAATCATTGGAACAAGACTGTGTACAAGTCCTAGAAGTCTGGCCTGCAGGACTATTCATCTTGCTGTGTCCTTTCAGACAAACTTAACCAATATTGGCTAGTCATTTTAATAGATGATTAGCTTCTTTTGAAGGATGGTGAATTGGAAAGTCTGCTATTGAAATATTACATGCTTCCTGGCCAGATTAGATATTGTATTAGCAATTATGGAAGGGGTTCAGCTTCATATTGAATTCGCCAGCACAAATCCTAAGACGAGCATTAGGGTACAGAGTTGTAAACTTAATAAGACCTTCCTCCATATATAGTATTGACTATACTTAACAAGGATAATGGATGCACATATACATTGATTAATGCCAGCATTGATTCTTCACTGCCCCAGCACTGTTTGATGCAAAGTATGACAGCCTCTTGAATTCTTTTTTTTTAAAATTTCAAAACTTTTATCTTGAGAGTTAGGCAAATGAATTATAGTGGATGGGGCATATCGTAATGCCTCCTTGGTTAGAAAATATGTAGAAGCAGTATACATACCATAGTAATTTGAACCATTTAGGGACTACAATGTATATTAAAAATACATAAATGCTATTCATCAAAGATAAGCTGTACTCCGTGTGTTAAAGGAGGGGGCTGAAGAAGAAGCAAAATATCAAGTAAAAAGATAGTGAACAGAGAGTGTAGCAAAGTAAGGAGGGAGAGCAGCTTATATAATTCTAAGAAGTGATCTGTCAGTTTCACAGTCTGTGCATGTTTAGTTACAGCTTATTAAAGGCTCACTTTCTTTTGTTAAAAAATATTAAAGACATTGGTATTTTCAGTCAAAGGCAGACCAGTCTAAGGCATAAGCCAGGTCTTGTGGCTTAGCGGAATAATGCGTCTACTCTAGGGTCCTGTGTTCGACCTCCTAGTCAAAGGTCCAAATCCTGGCGGGTCTATTCAGCCATTCATCCTTCTCAGGTCGAGAAAATGAGAACCATTGTGTTTGGTAACAGTAAACATCTGTTATTCAGCACCAATTTACTTTAATTTACAATTTAATAATAACACCGTTAAGTGTGTGTTGGATTTAGCTCATGATTTTCACAATACATGTTAGGCTACTGCCTTGGTTGTAGGTTTTCATACTAAAACAGATCAGTCTTGTAGCCTTGATCAGTGGTGTGTTGTCACAACCCACTTAGTCCTGTTGTATTTGCCATAAAGTTGTGTTTCACCTCATGGCAAAAAGTACAATAGAAGCAGTCTTTCAGTGGAGGCACACAGCTTCCTCTCAATCAAAATCTGTACGGTTATACTATCACAAACAAGTAAAAAGTTAAAGTTTGCAAAATAATATACAACCCATCCTAAAATGGTATACCAATAATTCTAAATGTGCAGATCTTCTATTCTGAGAGTTTGTCACAGGGGTTGCCAACACCAACACCCATGCCTATTATGGTGATCTGTGAGACAATAACAAAATACCAACCTACAAATTTTAACACAGTGTAATGACAATCCACCCTTAACCACCTAATTGCTTTAATATACTGTTTCCGAAATAAATAAGTCAGGTATACTGCCTCTGTCATAACTTTTCATAATAACCAAATCCGATCTATAGCTTTAATCCATGGCTTGTCAGCATAATAAGGTAGGGCATGCTGTGTGTTCCGCTTAATCTTTTCTACAAGGCAGAAAGTGCAGTTCTACCAATCTTACAGCGGGAAGCACACAACTTCTTCCCAATCAAAATCTGTAATCAAGGTAGCCAAAATGTGGGTGCTTGTTCATATACAGTCTGGTGACGATTATGCTGACAAGGCAGACTTAAAAATACTGAGAGCCTTAATTATAATCTGAAGGGGCAATCAAAGCTGATTGGTCTGGCCTTAGCGGACTGGGTTACATATCTCAAGTCTAATTAACAGAGTCTGCTTAAAGATGATTTCGAAGATTTTTTTTAAAAAGAAACATTTTATTGTAATTATAATCAAGGCACAAGTTGATCAGATAGTGCATATAAACATTATATCAAGACATCAGTAGTTTTTGGCAATTGGCGTATTGATATTACATACTTCGCAACCGAGGACAATATTCCCTCCATTAACCCCTTCGATGCTTGTGACGGAACCATTCCGTCATCAGTCACGGCTGAGCTGTGCTGATGACGGAATGGTTCCGTCACGACCACACCCTGTTCTGGAATGTCCAGCACAGGGGAAAAATTCAAGTAGCAGCCAAGGTGTTAAATTCCCATCTCCCCATCATTTTCATCTTCAGACTCCCCCTCCGCCTGTGCCCTTGGTGGCTCGCAGATTTACCCCCTGAGTTTATTCCAGGCCCCCCATACCCTCCTCCACTTCTGAGGGCATCCTCGATTGATAAACACTGCTTTTTTGACCACCATGGCAGTATCCAGATCCCCACACCATGCTGTGAGTGTTGGCGACTCTCCAGCACCCCATTTTTGTGCGATGTTGTGCTTTGCTACCATTATTCCCAGTGTGGCCCACACCTGTGCCGAGCACATAAGAGCGCTCGGCTTCCACACGTTTAGTAAGCATCTCCTGGGTTCCGGCATTAATAACACCTCTGCTGTCTGTGATATGGTCCTCATTACTTTCACCCGGTACTTCATGATCTTTGGACACTCCCACACAGTATGGAAGAATGTACCCTCCTCCCCACATCGTCTCAGGCAGTATGGATGTGATGCTGTCCCTATTTTGTGAAGGGTGTGTATAGTAAGTTCTATATAGAATTTTGAGCTGCACTAATATGTCTTGAGGGTATTCCCACCTCCCGCGGGGAGGCCAGTGCCTCCTGCCATTCAGAAACCTCGAAGTCACCCATGTCCCGGGACCACTTTTCTCTGAGTGCCATGTGTGGGTCGGGTAAATTGTTTACTAATTTTCGGTAGGTAAGGGATGTTGCCCTCTTCTGCATGCAGTCTGTCAGTAGCCTGTCCTCTAGAGGGAGTGGCCTCTGGAACCGCAGTGCCGGATGGCAAGACCGCCTGCAGCACATGTTGTATCTGCATGTATCTAAAGATTTCAGAGGGCGCTAATTCCTACTGTGTTTGGAGACTCTCAAATGTAATCACCTCCCCCTTGTGCCACATGTCACCCACAGTGGATCTACCAATTGCGTCCCATTTAGCAAATCCTTTGTAATTCCGAATGCCGCCCAAACATTGTGTGTCCCATAGAGGGGTAAGTTGGGTTATTGTTGCCGTCCAGCCTAATTTAGCGTGTGCTTCATGCCATAGGTTGATAGTCTGGCTTGTGGGTCCGAATACCGCTGGTGTACGCTTCTTGTTATAAAGTGCAGACATCATGCCCTCAATCCCCAGTCCGTTCCTATCTGCCTTGAAAGCAAGATCTGTCTGCGGGGCATGTATCCACTGATTGACTACCTTCAGTTGGTATGCCCAATAATATATTTGTATGTCGGGAGTGCAATGCCGCCATCATACCACCCTCTAGTCAATTTGCGCTGTGCTATGTATGTGTGCAAGTTTGCTCCCCCACAACAGCCCGGAAACCTGAGCCGCTATCTTTTTAAAGTAGTCCGATGGCCTGGGAACGGGGTATTTTCCATGCGTACAGGAAACGAGGCAGCGCCATCATTTTAAAAAGCGCCGCCTTTCCCAGCAGCGTCAGTGGCAGTGCACCCCAATGAGTTGCATCCCTTTTTAAATGCTCTAGGGGAGGCGCAAAATTCCTTTTAACAAATTTGCCTGGGTCGGCCGTGATATAGAGACCTAGATACTTACGTTCGTTGGGAGCTGCGGTGGTGGGCCATGCAGCACAAAGAGTATCGACTTGGACCAGTGTACCTGGATGCCCGACCATCAAAAAGGTCACATATATTCAGAAGTACCAGAAGGGATTGTCTAGGGGAGGCCAGGTATAGCAAGACGTCGTCCGCATACGACGAGATGCGGTATTCCCATCCTTCTGCCCACCTAATACCCCAGAGCATTGGCTCCCATCTGATCCACGTCGCCAACGGTTCCAAGACTAGGGCAAAAAGCAGCGGCAACAGTGGGCAGCCCTGACGCATGCCCCGGGTCAATAGAAAGTCGTGGGATATATGACCATTAGCCGTCACATGCGCCAGTGGTTTTGTATATAAGAGATGCACCCATGCACAGAACTTTGGGCCAAAGCCCAAGTGTGTCAGCACCACGAACAAGAAGGGCCACTCTACCATATCTAACGTCATACGAGCGTCCAATGAAAGGAGAACGGCTGTCTCTTGAAGATAAGGTATACAGGCCATCACTCCATGCAGACGCCTCAAGTTCAACGCTGTGTTCCTATTGGGCATGAACCCGGACTGATCCAGGTGAATCAGGGTTGCGAGGTGTGGGGTCAGTTTGATCGCAAGGAGTTTTGCTAGAATTTTGGCCTCAGCATTAATTAAGGATATGGGGCAAAAAGAGGTACAGTCCTCCAGGGACTTCCCCGGCTTTGGGATCGTCACCACTGTGGCTAGGCGCTGATCCGGTGGGAGCTCACCTGTTTGTAAACTGTTGCAGAACATATTTAGCAGGTGCAGGCCACTGTCACTGCCATCTTTTTTTTTTTTTGTCAAAGATATTTTTATTCGAAGTTGCAAGCAAACAGTCCAAAGGGACCTAAAGTGACATCACAGGATCCCACGCAGGGGAATAACAAGATATAGTGTAAGGTTGACATAACACCTGAAAAGGGTGTCGAATGTACAAAAGGGGAAGCTCCTTCTTAGAGTCCACTAGCTAATGGAGAGGTACAGCTGCTGAAAGTATGGAGCAAGTCCCATTGTCTCAATGAAGCTGAGGTGTATGCCAGTCCAGGCGGTCTGCCCAGGAGATGAGAAGCCCAACGGGGCTAAAGAAGTGTGAAAAACATACATCAGCCAGAAATCGCGCCTGGAGCGCTAGTGGATGTCACCCATAATAACACGAGCACAACATGCCTCGTCCCAACATGGGGCGCATAGAAGAGCATCAAGTAAAAAAAAAACAAAGCAAACTTCCCCACCCGCCCTAACCCATCCCCCACCCACCCGTGGTGGCGGCTGTATCCCAATGAGGGGAAGAGTAGAAAAGTGCAAGACTCTTGTACGTGGATCAGAATTGAAATAGGTGTAGAGCTCTAATGGAGGCAGGACAAACAGCGGAAGGAAGGCCCCGAGAGAGAAAAGACAACCAGAGGACCCCATTTGAATTCGAAATTTTTATAGATAGCAGCCATACGTTCAAGGCTCAACAACTTCCAGAGACGAGCATGCCATAGAGAGATACTGGTGCCTCCTTTTTCTTCCAGGCGGCAGCGAGGGTGACCTTGGCTGCGCATATACAGAGCCACATAATCGCCTTATCAGCTTGGGTCTGGTATTCTAGGGAGGGGTCACGAAGCCCTAGGAGGACCTCTGCCAAGGTGGTCGGGATGGGATAGCCCAGCATTTCTTTGATACGAGCTAGGATTTCGTCCCAGAAAGGTCTGATAGACGGGCAGTCCCGCCATATGTGGCGAAAGTCACTGAGGAGCCCACAGCCCCTTCAGCATCGATCAGAAGAGGAGGGGAATATTTGTCGCAGTTTAGAGGGGTGGAGATACCAATCCATCATGGTCTTAAGGTGAGCCTCTCTAAGATCTACGGAGTGATTGAATCAGTGAATGTCAGACCAAAGATGAGTCCACTCCTCGTCCGTGATGGGGCGTTGTGCCAGGTCTTCCCACATGTGCATGTATCTGGGCCTCGGGGATTGTGTGGTCGTGAGCAGGAGGGAGTAAAGGAAGGAAATTACCCCTTTCATAGTGGAGGTCTTACAAAGGAAGGCCTCGAATTTTGTGAGAGGCCGGGTGGCCGCCTCCCGTATTTGGGGGTGGAGAACCCAGTGCATAAGCTGTGCATGGTGATAGTGCTCTGTGCCCTCGAGGTTAAACTCTTTTTTGTAGTCATCAAGGGGCGTTTTGTCCCGGAATAGATTATTCAAAGCAAGACAACCCCCCTTTTTCCACGTCTCAAAGGGGCCTTCGGTGAGAGCTGGAGGGAAAAGAGAGGTGTTGTGGATCGGGGTAAAGGGGGATGGGAAGGTGGTCCACCTATAGTCACCTGAGATTATGTCCCAGACTTTGAGTGTGGTACGTGTCGGAGTGCTAATGTACGCATTAGGGGGTCTGTCAGTGCGGGCTCGCCAGATCAAATCCCAGATGGTCCTACCTGTCACACTGCGGTCCAATTGTCACCAATGCTTCTCAGAAGTTTTATGGGTCCATTCGACTATTACTCTTTTTTGGGCCGCCTTATAGTAGAGGTGAATGTCAGGTAGTCCCACCCCTCCGTCCCCACGAGCGCGGCGAAGCAGAGAGAAGGAGAAACGTGCCCGCCCACCCTGCCAGATTAAGCTCAAAATCATGGTCTTAATTTGCCGGAAAAAGTCAGGATCTAATTCGAGAGGCAGGGCCTGGAATAGATAAAGCAGTTTAGGCAGCAGGGTCATCTTTATTGCATGGATACGCCCCAGCCAAGAGAGGAAGAGAGGTTTCCATTTTGTGCGTTCTGCCCTGATACGGGCGAGGATAGGGGGGAAGTTAGCGTTGTATAATCCGCGCACAGTCGGTGTCAAATAAACCCCCAAATATTGAATGGAAGAAGTAGGCCATGCTAGGGGGGTGATTGAACGGAGGTTGGCTACTGTGTCAGGTGACAGTGTCAGGTTAAGTTTAAAGGATTTTCCGGCATTGATTTTGAAACCCGAAATTCGTTCGTAGCGCTAGAGTTCGATATGCAGGTTTGGTAATGAGTTTTCAGCTTCCGTGAGCGACAGTAACACGTCATCTGCAAAGAGCGAGATTTTGTGAGGTTCACCAGTAAATGGGACTCCCTTAATTGTCTGGGTTGAGATAGATTGCCAGGGCCAGGGGTTCGATACTAAGCGTGAAAAGAAGGGGAGAGAGGGGGCATCCCTGCCTGGTGCCTCTCGAGTGCATAAAGACGTCTGACCGTACCCTGTTTACCACCACTCTAGAATTGGGGAGGTGATAGTTTGCCCTAAGCATGTCAATAAATTTAGGAGAAAAGCCAAAGGCCTCCAGCGTATAGAAGAAGAATGGCCAGTCAACTCTGTCAAAGGCTTTCTCGGCGTCGAGCCCAACTAGAATCGCCGGGATGTGGCATCTGTTAGCTTTTTCAATGAGGTAGATGATTCTACGAGTGTGGTCATGTGTTTGCCTTCCCATGATAAAGCCTGATTGTTCAGGGTGAATTAGAATGGGCATAAGGTCATTGAGTCGCTTGGCAAGTATGGAGGAATAAAGTTTAGCATCCAGATTGAGAAGGGCTATTGGCCTGTATGATCCGCAGCATTGAGGGTCTCTCCCTGGTTTGGGAATAACTGAGATGACTGCCTCTGACATGGTGCTGGAGGTCCTTCCTTCGTAAGCCATTTTATTGAACAAGCCAAACTAGATGGGGAGATAGCTCGGGCGAATGTTTTATAAAAGAGTGCTGTGTACCCGTCAGGTCCCGGGGCTTTATTAACTTTTAAAGCGTTGATGGCTAGTGTGACGTCTGCAATAGTGATGGGGGCAGTAAGGAGGTCATTCCAGGCTTTGGAGACCTGAGGCAGGGGCAACGTTTTGAGGTAGTCCCGTTGGGATTACGCATCAAGGGAGTCCCCAGTATAGAGGTCTCTGTAAAAAGACCCAAAGAGGGCCGCCTTCTTTTCGTCTTTGTGTGTTACCCTCCCCGCTGAGTCCAGGATTCCGCCTATATAAATATAAGAAGGAAGGGATTGGCCCAACTATCCAAGGGACAGGGTACCAGCAATTATCAAAAACATATAAATCCCTTGGATTCACCTAATGATCGCACCACTCTTGTACTCATTCACTCATTCACTCACAATCACCTCTATAATCTTCAGACCAGAAATTATATATATATATATATATATATATATATATATATATATATATATATATATATATATATATATATATATATATATATATATATATATAATATTGCGCATTCCGCCGTCTCACCTAGCTCTGGAGTAACAACCAGCCAGGACACGGACCAGTAAAGTTCCTTTCTTCTTTATTTAATTAGTGCAGAAAAAGTCCATGACGTTTCGGCTCCACGAGCCTTGTTCATATATATATATATATATATATATATATATATATATATATATATATATATTGGTTATGAATACAAGCACTTCCTTAAGTACAAATAAACCTGAAATTGACGTTCATAAAACTGTGTGTACGTTTTATTTATAATTCGATATCAATAAAAGCATTAAAAACAATGAATACAATAATACATAACACATGAAAATGCATACAATAATGAAACCATAATAAAACAGAAGAAGAACTGTGTTGTTTAGCATAACACATCCGGTATATCAATTCAGAGGAATCTTTTCATAAGAGTCAGAGTCCTAATATCCATTCTGACAAATTGTTCCATGAATTTGACTTGAAAAATGTTGCATTGACGCGTTTCGGTGTTTTGCTCTGTATGCACCACCTTTATCAAGACTGATCTTTACGTAATGTCTTTCTTAATCAATAAATCGATTAAAATAGATCTAAACAAATACAAAAATAAAACAATATTACACATTAGTTAAATCACTATTTTCAGGCTGTTATTTGCGTGCGTGATATTCTATGGCAATGTTCAACCCTCCATGATTTATCCCTGTAGCCCATTTCTCAACCCTTACATGTCATTGAAATCATTAAACCCATTTCTACACATTTGAGGACTTGGATATCACACATAGTTTCTACAAACCATTTAGTCTCATTGTCAGCAGTACTCTCTTCTACAACCTGTTTACAATTTAGTCTGTGACACCTTCTTTTTAAATGCAAACAGTTGCCCTTCTTGTGGTTGTTTTTATAACCATCATCACTCCATCTATCCATTCTATACATTCAAAAACGCTCACACATCCATGCATGCACATACCATAAAGCTCGTATAGTGCCGGTTCCCGGTCGCTATGTCACTTCGGCCTGCCCGTTTCTGAAATATAACCATAATGATGGCAGATTTAATTTCAACCATGTTTCCTATCATATTGCTCTTGGTTTCATGCTAAGAAAAGTATCTATGTTTTTACCTGTGTATAACTTAGTACGAACACACCCAGGGTTCGGGTACCGTTATGCTGTTGTAAGTATCCGTAGATACATTCCTTTCTTTAATGTCTAAGGCTCAGGGCCACTAGATGTTTGACAATCTGTTTAAAAATCAAGAGAAAGTCCTTTAAGTCCTTTATTCTTTTTGCACGTTTAAAGCTGTTCAGTTATTGTTGTGGGACCTTGCTGTACCTGAAGTTAATCTCCCGGTGTCACTTGTGTTAGAACTTGTTAATTTCAAGCTTTTATTCGAATAATGCCGCACCACTGTATCAGATAGTTGCTTCTTCTTTGTAGAACCTCACCAATTACGGAGGACCCTGCAATGGGTAAAAAAGAGAGCGCATGGTGGAATCTTATAAAGCTGTCAACATCGCTGTTCTCCCTCCCGCTGCTCCTAGTATCATTAAAAAACTGCTAAACTACAGCAGTTCCCTTTAAGTGCCCTAACTGTTATGAGGGTTCTACCCTGCCTCTATACTACCTGTGAAACTGGACCCCGTGTCTAATGCCTGATTTCATAAATACCTGCAGATTCGGTGGGGTGGAGGGCTGGGTGACTCCTGTTACGTAAAAACGGATCTATGCTACATCCCAGGCCATATATACACAAACCTATCGTTAATTTCAATTATTTGCCGGTGTGCGTGGCATGTCCGTCGTGTTTCCGCCAGGGGGTCACATGACTGAAGCAGAAACGTCTTTACGCTGCGTGCATGTTGTAGCCGTATTCCTTCTAGTATTTGGACCGAAGAACCAAGCAAATTAACAGAGTTCTTCCCCCTCAGGAGCACATGACCACATGAGGTATATCTGCCTGTTAGACCTGGCACCTTGGCGTGAGTTTCCCTTCCACTTTTTGCTGATGTGCCTCAGATGTTTTTGCTGGTGTCCGCCGCTCAGGGCACTGCGCCACGGCCAATCGGTGCCGCAGTGCAAGTGCTCCCCATGTAAAGTGTATATGTGATTGATTTCCATGATTGGCTCATTGGATTTACTGTCAGTCCCCAGTAAAGTGCACCCGGAGGACCGGACCGGTTTCGAGGTAACACCTCTCATCAGCCCGGCTAGCTTGACTCCAAGTGGTGTGGAGTGCCTGGGACCCACGTCTGGGCATCCCCAGCGCACTTAGGGCGGCAATTGCAAAAACAACAAGTGATGGACCGAATGTGGATCAATGTCACACATTCCCCCAGTCAAAAGATCTGGGCCTAAATCCATCGTGGTGGTGTGGAGTGCAAAAAAACGATGGATTTAGGCCTAAATCCATCGTTTTTTTGCACTCCACACCACCACGATGGATTTAGGCCCAGATCTTTTGACTGGGGGAATGTGTGACATTGATCCACATTCGGTCCATCACTTGTTGTTTTTGCAATTGCCGCCCTAAGTGCGCTGGGGATGCCCAGACGTGGGTCCCAGGCACTCCACACCACTTGGAGTCAAGCTAGCCGGGCTGATGAGAGGTGTTACCTCGAAACCGGTCCGGTCCTCGGATGCTTGATTCCGTTCTGGGAAGGACATGGCTTTTGTAGTTCGGACTGGACTGTTCCCATGGGGCAACAAAGGCAGAGCTGATTTGCATATCGCCATTGTCTAACCCAGGGTGGTGTGGAGTGCAAAAAAACGATGGATTTAGGCCCAGATCTTTTGACTGGGGGAATGTGTGACATTGATCCACATTCGGTCCATCACTTGTTGTTTTTGCAATTGCCGCCCTAAGTGCGCTGGGGATGCCCAGACGTGGGTCCCAGGCACTCCACACCACTTGGAGTCAAGCTAGCCGGGCTGATGAGACGTTTTACCTCGAAACCGGTCCGGTCCTCGGATGCTTGATTCCGTTCTGGGAAGGACATGGCTTTTGTAGTTCGGACTGGACTGTTCCCATGGGGCAACAGGGTCAGAGCTGATTTGCATATCGCCATTGTCTAACCCAGGGTGGTGTGGAGTGCAAAAAAACGATGGATTTAGGCCCAGATCTTTTGACTGGGGGAATGTGACATTGATCCACATTCGGTCCATCACTTGTTGTTTTTGCAATTGCCGCCCTAAGTGCGCTGGGGATGCCCAGACGTGGGTCCCAGGCACTCCACACCACTTGGAGTCAAGCTAGTCGGGCTGATGAGAGGTGTTACCTCGAAACCGGTCCGGTCCTCGGATGCTTGATTCCGTTCTGGGAAGGACATGGCTTTTGTAGTTCGGACTGGACTGTTCCCATGGGGCAACAGGGTCAGAGCTGATTTGCATATCGCCATTGTCTAACCCAGGGTGGTGTGGAGTGCAAAAAAACGATGAATTTAGGCCCAGATCTTTTGACTGGGGGAATGTGTGACATTGATCCACATTCGGTCCATCACTTGTTGTTTTTGCAACTTTTAGAAAGCTAGCATTTGCTTGCCTAACCATTTCAGCCCTCCTCTGCTAGGATGTGTATTTGACTGTCTGGGATATGTGAGTGACAGGGCTGGGGGATGACAGGTGGTGAATGCCAGGATTACACCTTGGTGGGGGGTGGGAGTGCCCCTGGACTCTGAATAGGGCTGTGCTCTGCCACCACAATGCTGGCTCCACCCCCTGGGGGGTGACTGATGACTCAGCCGACACCTGGCCCAGGAAGGGCGAAGCACTGTCAACAAGGTACTCCTGGCTGCCCCTGTCCACACAATGCTGGCTCCACCTCCTGTGGAGCGTGTGATGTGCCTGCCCTTCACACTGAAAGCAGAAGCCAGAGTACACCCTACAAAGTGCTCAGAGACTGAATGAAGTTATGCAAAGGCCCCCCTGGCCTGTAAGAACAAAGAAAATGCTGTATAAAAGTAGGAGCCCTGCTCCTTGTAAATTAGAATCCTGTTTCACACAACGAACCTCTGCCCAACTAGAAGGAGAAGAAGACGCTGGAAGGACTGGCCTGCTGCTTGCCTTGCTGAGGAAGTAGAGGAAAAGACTTGAAAAGACTTGAAAAGACTTTGCTGACTTGTGCTTTGAAACATTCTCCAAGGGCTTGTCTCAGCTTGCCCACTGACTTGAACCCCAGGACTAGTGGGTTCTTGGTGCCTTTGCTCGTCTTGACCCTCGAGCCGTGTGTGCATCCCGCTCGAGTAAGACTGCGCCCCTCATCGCCCCCTCCTAGGGCTGTGTCACTCGGGAGCTTGCCTGCCTTTTCACCTGTGAAAGTCTCGCTCCGTTTGGAGTCACTCTCTGCCCCCGGGCTAGGCTGCCTGCTCCTCTGCCCCCGCCTGTCATCAGGAGCGCGCTGAAGCGCTCTCGCCCCTCCCGCCGGAATTCCTTTGGAGATCGTGATCAACACCAGAACCCGCAGCCCGCACGGACTGTGCCCTGCCGTCCCCGCTTCACTGTCCCAGACACTTTGCAGGCCGCGCCGCCCCCTTTGTTAAGACCCCCGTACCGTCGTACTGGGGGTCGAGGGCCGCGCCTGCCTGTGTGCCCGCACCTGCTGATGTCAAAGATCCAACGGCACCCCTGAACTGAACGAGTCGCACTGTCCACGACTCGTCCACACCCCGAAGGAAACGAAGCCGTCGGAAAGATCCACACCGGGCTAGGGGCCCGCAACGTTTGATTTCCCCTTTTCGCACCAGCCGCTTCCGCTTCTGCAACCGTGAGTAGACTGAGCGCTCCCACCCTGGTCCGCCGGCCCTCCTAGTTACCCGCCTCCCTGCTGGAAGCGCACCGCAGGTGAGAGTGTGACTCGGGCACTTCACTGCTCAAGAGAGACCTGTGCGCCTCGTGCCCGAGACTCACAGCGGTACGCTCCTCTTCTCTCCAGCCGAAGTGTACGCCGCGTACGGGTGCTCACGCCGGATGCGTGAGCGGTGATAGGGGGTCCCGAGTTCACCTGCGCTGACTGCACGGAAGCGCTGCGAAACGCTCAGCAGGCCAAAGACGGGCCGTGAGCCCCTAAAGAGCAAAAAGGGAGCACTGTTGAGTGGAGTATCACGTAGTAACAGTAACAGAGACTAAGAAGAAACAAGTGAATTGAACAAAACAAGAAACCCTTTTATTTTTGAACTGTGACTAAGAGAAGCTTGCCCAATTGCAATCTTGTGGCCATATAAAAACGTAATTGGTCTTGTGATAAGTCTGATCTGCATATATATATATTTTTACATAAAGTGAACGTATTTTTATATAACTGCAGCCTGGTGTCCATTTTTGGGGGGATTGGTACATTTACTGTGTGTGTGATTACAAGCGCTTAACCCCGAAACGCCTGAAGAATAGCCTTGGCTGCTCACGCCAAGCACCTAGAGGGTGAGCAAGGGTAATTCTAAGGGATCATCCTTCGCCCCGACTTAGAGTAGAGGGTCCCTGCTTGTCACAAGTGAATACTTGCGCCAACCAGACACCCCCAATTCTAACACTGCCCTTTCGTCATTCAAAAACCGTATTACTGGTGATATACTTCGCAAGATTGCCAAAAAAGATATCACAAAAATATTTATGTATATATTGTGGGCTCTAGTGTGTACTTATGGTGATTATGTAGTGTCAATAGACCGATGACTGAGGGAATTGTCGGCCGGATGGCAACCCCTCAATCACTGGCTCAACGAGCACCCCATCTATCACCTCCTTGTTCCATCATTATTACTCTCAAATGCTCCACTGAAACCAGAGATCCATCTATTATCTATTTAAACTGTCCCTATGATACGCTCCCATTCTTCTTTGGAATTTAATCCATCCTCACGGTGTCAAGGATCGATATGTACCATTGTTCACGATGTTTCCTTTTTATTGTGATGTCCCCACCGCGTTTACTGCCAGATATTCTCTCTATAATGAACCATCTTATAATTTGAAAGGTATGACCTTTGGATGCCTATATATTCCTTCTCTTGTTTATCTCTCAGTTGGCGGGCTAAGTGTCATCCAATTTTGTTGCCCTGGGAGTATGAGAGGTGTCGCAGTTTGAGGAGGGTATGCTCCGTCCTGTTAGATTAAATGGCCCGAAGTTTGCCCCTGAGGGCTGTGAGCTGGCGCTGGGTTTGCCTCGTGGGGTTAGTTTTTTGGGCTCGTTCCACCAGGGATCACTCAACTTCAAGGGCCTCGCGCTCAGAGGGCCGCTGTTTGTTCAGGGCTGCGTTGAGGGTAATGCATTCACCCCTAATGACCGCTTTCAGCACGTCCCAGGTGGTGAACTCCGAAGTATCTTCTGGGGGATGATTTTTATAAAAATCGTCGATGGTAGTTCAGAGCTTGGTGCAGGAGGATTTATCTTACACAAGAGAAGGCGCAAAATACCACTTGGGCGAGGTGGGGGCCAAATTGCGCCACTGGAGACCGATTGAATAGAGACTATGACATTAGACCGATATAGGGAAGATTTTTGCATCTTGGAGGGCGCCCTGTAGTGACTGGTTGATAAAGATGTAGTCTAGTCGGGAATACGTGCGGAGGACATGGGAGAAGGTGTAATCGCGAGTTTGGTGGGAAAGTGTGCGCTAAGTGTCCAGGAGGCCTAGGTCCCGTATTCGTAGTTGTGTTTCCCCAGAGAAGGTGCCTGCGTCTGATCTCTGTGAACGTGTAGTGTTAAGGTCTTTCTGCCATATTAAATTGAAGTCTCCTAACAGGATTAGGGATCCCTCAGCGAAGTCCTCAATTTCCCCCATAAGTGTATGTAAGAAGGATGTCTGTCCTGTGTTGGGGGCGTACAAGGCAACAAACGTGCAAGTCCTCCCTCGCAGACGCCCCTTGACCATGACCCAACGACCATCTCTGTCTCCCAGGACTCGCAGTGGCTGGAATTGGATCGCTGCATGAAAAAGCAAGGCCATCCCCCTATGTTTGGTGGTTTCCGAGGACCTATAGAAGAGTGGAAATTGTTTGTGTTTAAGGCGCAGTTCATCTGACCTAACTAAATGGGTCTCCTGTTGGGCGACTACATCTAGATGGTGGTCTATGATATATTTCCATACCTTAAGACGCTTCTGTGGGGAGTTCAAGCCCTTAACGTTCTAAGTGGCTATAGTAATGGGAGCCATCTATCGGCAAGAAAATTCCTCTGATTCTGACTTAGGAAGGCCCCTCCCCACCCTGCCGCCCGCCTCACTCCCTGCGTAGAGAAAGGATTGAAAACTATGTTGAGAATCTGCACATATGATCCTAAAGGTACGGTGATAAGATGTAAAAGGCTGCCACCACCCCACCCCTCCAACAACCCCCCCCCCCTACAAAGCCAAAAAAAACCTGAGTAAAATAAAACAAAAAAAGAAGGCTAACTAAGAAAGGGGTCTCGTCGTTCGTCCAAAAGGGCCTCATGGAGACCATGGAGGTACTCTGGTCCGAGGACCCGGTCCACACCCGCTCCTGCGGGCTGGTAATGTAGCTTCGGAACAGCATCAAAATGGACAAGACTCTCTGATTAAGATGGACTCCAGGTTGGCGCATTGAAGACTGCACCACGGCATAGGAGGGGGACCATTACTTGCTAACATACAGTAGGAAATCACTCTGTTCGAACTCACAGACTAGAACTTTTTACATTGCACAGGGTGAGCAAAACAAGTCAAAGAATTGGGGGCACCTGCCCCAGCTTTATTCAGGAAGGTCATAAGAAAGAGCGGGGCCCTCCTCAGGGGAGTGGGTCCCAGTAGCGCCGGTGCCGCAGCGGGGCTAGAGGAATTAGGATTCCCGGCTCACCCGGTAGATGCAGGACCCTACCGCAGGTCAGCGACAGATGAGTGTGTGGCAGTCATCAGGGCAGTGCAAGACGACAGGAGTCAAGAGCCACGGAGATGTGCCTCGAGGCGGCAGTCAACGACGAGGTCGGTGGAGACTTCGTAGTGGTACTCCTTTCTCCTGACCCCGGTGTAGAGGCTTCCGAGCTCGAAGGAATGCCCAGCAGTTCTAGGCCCTCCTGAAGGTCTGTGATGTGGCGTCTTTTTTTATTCTTGAAGTCAAAGCTGAGTCAGAAGAGGTAGGTCCATCTGTATCTAATTTTTTCGTCACACAGTTTGGATGTGATATGCCGGAGCATTTGCCGCCTGGACAGTGTAGCAGGGGCGACGTCTTGGAAAATAGAACAAGAGTAGTTTTGAAATGAGATAGAGTCTTTAGATCTCGCTGCTTGCAGAACCGCTGCCTTGGTTTTAAAGGCGTGGAATTTGGCCAGAATGTTGCGTGATCGCCTCTTCTCGCCCTGCTGAATGGAACCCATTCTATGAACTCTATCGAGTTTGATCTGGAGAGATTAGGGAGATATGATCTCTGCGAAAAGGCCCACCACGAAGGCCTCTATGTCGGGCCCCTCCGCGCCTTCCTCTAGGTCCCGGATCCGTATGTTCTCTCTTTGTGAGCGGTTCTCGAGATCTTCAGTTTTGAGCTGTGACTGGAGGAGTTGTTCTTGGAGTACGCGGACATCTTCCCGCATCTCCGTAGTGAGTCGTTGTTGCTCCTGGTGTTGTGTTTCCAGGTCTAAGACCCTGGTACCCACTGAGTCCACATCGTGTTGCAGAGAGAAGAGGCGGTCAGAGAGGTCGGACAGAAGCTGGTCGATAGAGGACTAGATGTCCTGGCCTATATCTTTACGAAGATCTGTTTTAAAGTCTTTGAACATATCCAGGAGCTCTGCCTTGATGAGAGCCATGGTGGCCTGGGTAGTGTCGCCTCTCAGCGAGGCACGCTTTTCGGCAGATGAGAAAGTCTGTAACCTTGGCATGGGTCTTAGAAGACGACCTCTTTGGAGGCATATGGTGTCTTCTAGAAGGTGAAGCTGGGGTCAAGTGGGCCCCAGGGTCCCAGGCCATCGCGGGGCTTGGTGGCCCAGCTCCCACTCCCGAACAGTCCCGTCAGACGGAGCAGAAGAGCTCAGCACGCATGGTCAGTTCAGCCGTAGGGCGCCGATGGCATGTGAGCTGCTGGGGAGAGGCCTCACTGCAAGGCGGGGACCCCAGGCAGCATGGGAGAGGTAGATGCGCCAAGGATGCGAAGTGTTGGGCTGCCAGCCAGAAAGAATCAGGTGAGGTGTCAAGGGCTCCGTAAGAAACTCTGTGAAGGGCCCGAGTCGCGGGGGCCACCCAGGGTGACCAACATGCACCCCACCAGCCAGGGGGGGTCAGCGCCACACAGTGCCAGGACATAGAAGCACGGGCCAATCCTCGGGGAGATGCGGGAGTGCCCAGATGGGCCCATACGGTTCAGCCACGTGAGCCTGCTGTACGAGGGCGTCAGGCCGCAACAGAGGAAGAGTGCCGATGTCTGGGGGCACTCAGCGTGGTGCAAGGAGCGGCAAGCGGGGGACTCGTTGGCTCAGACTCCGTGGGGTCTCAGAAGGTTGGAAGCCGTCAGGGGGGCAATCTGATGCTTAGGGTAGTCCGCACTCCCCCTTTGAGGCTGTCGGGTGCGCCGCCATTACCAGTCACGGCCGCTGCCATGTTGGGGTCAGGCAAGGCGGGGGGACCAGTGAACCGATTATTTCCCGCTGCTGCAGCCCCTACCGCACCTCACCGTAGGAACGCTGATGAATAGGCGAGAGTGTTGGGCGTCAGCCTACTCTAACTTTGATTCTATGGTAGTGAGCACCTGCTGTTGATCTCGCCTATGACCTGTAATTGAAGCGATGGCCTGCCCTCTTAGAACGGTCCTATAGGTCTCCCACAGGTTGGTCGGATAGTGGACCGATGTAACATTTTCTTGGAAATAGTGTTGTGATGTGGTGACCATAGCTTTCATGATCTTGGGAACCTTCAAGTATCCAGGGAATATGGGAAATATTCGCTGCCGCCCCCTTTGGTGATATGTTGTATGTTAAAAGTACTGGAGAGTGGTCGGAAATGCCCCTGGGTCTAATCTCAATCTTGTCCACATTTTTCAAACTATCCGGGGATGCATGAAAGTAGTCTATTCTTGATAAACTGTTATGTACCCCAGAATGAAAAGTGAATTGTCGCGCCGTGGGGTAGCAGTACCGCCATACTTCTGTAAGCCCCAGTGCATCCATAAAGCTCCCTAGATGTGATCCCCCCAATGTCTGCTCCCTCGTCGGTTGTCGGTCCAAGGTCCCATCCACCGTGACATTAAAGTCTCCCACAATAAGCAGTTCCCCTCCGGGAGATCAAGGAGGAAGTCACTGAGGGCCGGGAGTGTGACCGCATGCAGGGCTGGGGGGATATAAGCTGACACTATATTGATAGGGTGCCGCGTCCGTCTTCGTTTTATGTATTATGAGTGGCGACTGTTTTCGAACTAGGATACCTCCCCCTCTGGAACCTGAGGAGAACTCCGAGTGGGCTATCATTAAACACCCCCCCACCCCCAGCCCATGCCCTGCAGGCGGTGTAATACCAAACCTCTTTTTATTTTGTCCCCTAGGCTGTGCACATTCCACGTAATTAGCGATAGGAAAGCTACCTGTGTACTGGGGAATTGCCATCGATCAGATGGCTGTGAGTCTAGTGTCGTCACTATGTCAGACGTTATTGCGGCGAGAGCGCCCCTCCTGGTCATCCAGCTTCGCCGCCATTATTTTGTTTTCTGCCTCCAGGTGAATGACTTTTTGAGCAATGTGGCCATATCCCTGGACAGGGTTTTTGTCACTTGTTCCACCTCCATGACCCTTGTGGTCATTTTCTGGAAGTCAGCCCGTTGGAAGGATACATCCGGAGAAATTGTGCCCAGCGTCAACTACACATTAGTGAGAGCAGCCATAATGTCATCCAGTGTCACTTTATTTGCCCCCTTTCCTTCCGGGGCCTTGTACGGCGTTTCTTTGTGGTCCGGCAGAGCCAGGAAGTCTCTTGCGTACGCATACTGGTCCAGTTTGCCCTGGGTGGTTGTACGTGGGCCCCTGCCACCATTCTTATTCGGGGAACTTTGCGTCGGCCGGTAATCGCCACGGAATCTTCCTCCACGTGTGGCCTGTCGGCTTTCCCGCCGCACAATTAACTGAGAGGCACCGGGGCAGATGGCCGGTAGTGGTCGCACAGCAAGAAGCGCACGATCTCCGGGGGCACTCCGCCAGGCCGAGGGATCCCTTTCCGCTACTTCGGATCTATAAATAGTCAGGGTGCATGCAGCAGTAACTGTGTCCGGGAGAACACTGTTCAGCAGGTTAGGTTCACCATGGGTTCTGGGTGCGGACTCTGCCAGTTCCCTCCGAGGCCGTTGCCCCTCTGCGCAGTAATTTTGAGGATTTTTAATCCACCCATGCAGATTTTAAATTGTTTTTTTCTTTAGTGCCTTTGTTTGCATAACATGTTTTTTTTTTAACGATTGCCTATTCATAAGCCCACAAGCAATCTAAATTATAGATTCATATGCCTTATCTTTTTTAAAAAGATTTACCCATGATGCTTTGAATTCTCGAAGTTGTAAAAGTAACATTCTTCTTTGGCATTATCTTACTGCTAATAGACTTGTTTATTTGGTCAGAGAGAAGCGAAAACAAATGTGAGTGGAAATGTATGCCTCTTTCAGAACTAACAAATGTTTCTTTCTTTTCGAGCAGAATTCTATGCGATCTACTACTTTTTTATTCTACTACTGTCTAATAGTTATGCTAGGCTTGTTGCAAAAGTATTTAATGTTGGAAGAGTGCAATTCAACAGTGTATTATTTTGCGCTCTTAATAAATATTTAAACATCCACATGCCCAGTTATTATATGATTGGAATCAAGTGGGTAAATCAGAATTTCCAACATCCATAAACTACAGAGTTAAAAGTGCGTTGCGCCTTTGTGATATTTGATGTATCATATGCACAGTTCTGTAACTGAAGAGTTTATTCTTCTTTTCCCACTATGCTTTTACCTTTTGTGACCGAAGTCTAGGAGAGTAAGTGAATTTAATATTCTGATTTAGTGTGGTTGCATGTATGTTATCTTAAATAACATTTTAAAGTAAAAGAATGCTGATGTTTGTTACTTGTTGTAAAGCCTAAACATTAGAAAAAGTTATTGAAAGTATGCTGATATGTACAGATTTTAACTTTCCTCTAAACAAAATCTAATTACTCAGTAATGTTTTGTTGCAAGTCCTCGTGTAATTTCCTTGTATTATATTTTCCTCTTTGATATTTGTTTGGTACCCTTTATAGTTAAATAACATCTGATACTGAAGGGGGATGTTAGTTACCCTTTATTTCTATTTCATCTATATCATTACTACGTTTAATCTGTGCCTTTATATGTATATACATCTCAAACATTTCATGTTTTACTCCAAAATTGTGAAAAGAACTTTATTTTCAAAACTTTATTATTTTTACATATACTTTCCCTTCCTTCAATAACACTAGATATTGACATAGACATACCACTACGGTGTTGGCAAAAGCCATGATGCACCAGTAGTCAGTCTTAGATTTCTAGAGGGCTGCCAAACCATATTGGCCTAGCCATTGCATTTTACCTCTGTAAGCAAAAATGCTCCATAGAATGAAATTGTATTTCTTTATCCTAGACCCCAAGTGCTTCTTTTCTACTGATTAATGTGGAAATACTCACAACGATCTGAAGTCCCAAGTGCTCGTTCAGTAACCCCTCTAGACAGGCATTGGTATTGATAACATGAGTACATTTCACCTTGACCTGCCTCTTTTCTGTTTCTCAAGATTGATTACAATCATCTAAAGCTCGTGCAATGCCCCACTTATGTATTTATTTTCTGGCAGTCTAGAGCTTTTTGTACCCAGGAATTTTCATAAACCGGTTATCTTCTGTGCGCTTATTCCGAGGCTTCCGTTAATACTTCAGGCAACAAGATTCAAATGATATTGGTTCTGTGATACCCAGTTTTGTTTGCTGATATTCAATGCTTTCAGAAGCTGCAGGTTGACCAACCTCTGGAGAGAAACTAAAGGTGTGATTATCTAATAGCAACATTTCCAAATAATTGACAGAACAGTTGGATAGCTGTCATCCTAATAGGGGCAAGGACTTAGTCACATGGAACAAAAGTTAACTAAATATCTCTGGTGCTACTGATTTCTTCTTTCTGGACAGGGCCTTTAAACCAATTTTTTTTTTAACTCTGGACACTTTTTTTTCCCGCTAACCACTGTTTAAGTGCTTGTGCTCGCTCCCTAAAACATGTTAAAATTGTCCTATACTTAATTGGCATCTTTAATTTGCTTGTCAGATCAGATAATTTTTTATTGTTTCAATTATTAAAAACCATATACAATTTGTGAAACATCACAAAAAACATAAGACATGAAGTTAAATATCGACAGCCCACCCAAGTTTATAAATGTTTAAAAAAAGCATTACAAAATTATTCCTTTTGTTCTAATTGTCCTCATGTTTAAATAATCAAAACTTTACCTTTCCCACCCCCTCATAAAAATGTCGTTAACTGTCTCACATGTTTTTGTGAAGTGCACCAAAAACAGAATAAAATTGCCTCGGGTTGTTCTTATGGATTCCATATTAAAAGACTGTTTAAATAGATTCTTACGAATGTCCATTAACTCGGGATATATACAGCTTATGTTTTCCAGTGTTTTCCTCTCCGAGTTAATATGAAGGGTTTTTCTATTGTGCGCCAACTGTTTCAAAGGTAAATAGAGCCGTCTGAAGCATAACAATAATGTAATAGCCTTCGTGTTCAAGTTAAAATCAAAGTATGGCTGTCACTTAGCCGAATAAGACTCCATAATATACAGAGTTTTATATATAGCTGCCCTCTCAATGTCTAAGAGGCAACTGGTTGTTTTTATTTCTTCTTTTGACAATAACTTCAGAGTGCTTTGGTCATTTTAAGCAATTTGTTTATGGATGGCAGATTATGCTTGGTCAGGAAATCCTTAACACTGATGCTTCAATATGTGTTTTTGACAATTCTCTGTTAATATAAAATCTTATAGTGTTATTAACCACTCCTTAATAGTATATGCATTAGTTGATGCATTTAACTGTAATCCAGACTGTAGTCGACATTAGTCTCAAGGTCTAGTCTAACTAGACTTTGTGGAGTAGCTTTTTGTAGTATAAATATCTTCCTTATACCACCCATAAATGCAGTTTCTGCTCTCCTTATGGTTTCTGGAGGTCAGCAAGCTGCTCCATATGTACAAACTGGAAGCAGCTTGGCGTTAATCACTGTTACCGCAGTGCAGATGGCATTCCTCCCATATTTTATTGCAAAGCTTTTTTATCTCTCCAGAGATGACAGCCAGTTTCCGTCGCAGGTATTCCAAGTGCGCATTAAAATTTTATTTTTGTTGAATCTTATCCCGAGGTATAAATAAGTAGATTCCTGCACAATTTCATCCGGACAAGTAAACCAGGTGTATTGGGGAGAGGGGGAGGTTTAACAACCGAAGGACATAACCTTTGTTTTATTGCTGTTAATCCGGAGGTCATTAGCCAAGTTGTAGATGTTTAGACAAGGTCAGTTGTTTTTGGAGGCCAAGCAGTAGAGTTGATAAAATTATTAAGTTGTCAGCATAAGGCAGAAATTCTATTTTGGTGTTTGCTAGTTTGGGGAATCACCCCTTTCTTGCTTCAGCGCCTCTGCAAGAGCTCATATATATAAATTAAACAGTAGCGGGCTAGATTGCAGGTTTGTTTTTTAGCCCATTATACATGTGAATGTTTGGTCACGATCCTCTAACGTGGGAAAGTTTCACTCTCAGCCACTATAGAGATCAAATTTAAAGTTTTAGCAGTCCATTCTCAATCCTCCACAAATCCAGTTTAGCCCATACTTTAGCTCTTTTTACTCTATCAAAAGCAGTTGAGAAGTGGATGAAACATGCACACCAGTCGTTACCTTTAACTCTTACTGCTCTCTGAGCAAAAATAGCAAGTGCCATAATGTTATCAGTGGTGGAACAATTTCTTCGGAATCCTTATTGATGGAAAAGTAATCTCCTAGCTGCATCATTTATTTTTGAAGGAAAGTTAATAAATGCTTAGTTCAGATATTCCCTTCTACATCAAGCATAGCCATTAGCTAGTAGCTCTGTGGAAAATGCGTAGGGCCTTCCTTCCTTAGTGCAACACTAAGTTAATTATAATAGACACCAGTTCACTCCAGGCTGCTGAATCTCGCTTCATCACTGCCATGGACAGACCGCTTGGGCCAGGATCTTTTGAGTTGTTACATTCGCTAATAAGCTGTTTGGTCTCCTGGGATGAAATGATGTAGCTGGCTCGCCCTCTGCCTTTGTCACTGGGTGATGTATTTGATGTTGGTTCTCCATAGAGCTTTGTCAAGTGTTCTTTCCAGACCTTATGTGAAATGTGATAGTCTCCCCCTATTCTGATTGTTTTAGTTCCCTAACCTACTAGCCCCTAGATATTCCTTGTATTTGTTGTATGGAATGTGTCGCACAGTTCAATCCATAGATGAGCTTGTTGTTTTCTCTTCATATTATAGATCTGCCATTGCTTTACCTGTATTATAGCTTGTGAGTTATCTGGGGTAGAGGCCATCTTGAATAGGCATCTTAGTTGTTTTCTTGCCATTTTATTTGAGCTTTAAGGATTTTTGTCTAGTACGGCCTTATCTGGTTCTTTGGGGTAGAGGGGCTTTGAGATTATGCTAGAAAGTCAAATAATTCTCTTCGAAGAGTAGTACACTTCTGGATGTCTGGTACTTGTGTGTCTGTCATTGATATTGCTTCTTTCATGGTAGCTTTACAAAATGGTTGATGCCAAGTTACACAAGGAACAGGACCATACAATCTTTTTCCCGGCTTTTACTGTTTGTTCACCCGCTACTTTTTTATCACAGGTGAACTCTCCATTATTTTTGTTTAATGCTATATGCTGTGGATTCCGGTCGCTTTCATGTCTCAGTAAAATGTGAAAGTTTTTCATCTTCTAAAAAACCGCTAAATGCATAAATGTATAATTAATTGTTGACTTTAACCCCCTCTTACTGAAGGTAGCTTGAGCCGGTTGGTCCTTTGCAAATCTACCATTAAGGTGACAAAGCCCCATTTCCAATAAGGTGGAACAAATTAACTTTGCTGAATGTTTCTTTTTGGTTCTACTGAAAATTTAATCAGGAACTTAAAAAGTATGATTGGGGCAAGGTTGTCTCTAGCATCCTCTACTTGATGTAATAATGTGTTATTAAAGTCACCAGTTAATAACAGCATTATTCACAGCTTCCACCTGTTGCAATAGAGCATTTAGATCTTTACTCTCTTTATTAAAGGTGGGGGAAATGTAGATATTAATCGCACATAACCGCACACAAGTGTTTTATATCGCTCAACATCCATTGAGTTTCATGAAATCGTAGAGGCTTGATAGCTATTTATGCCTGTTTCTGCTTTTAGTAATATTGAGAGACCACCACTTGGCCTCTCCTTTGAACCATTGATAACTCGAACATGTAGATTAATATCATTTTGCATTGTGACCTCCAAAATTGTACAGGTTTCCTGTAAACAACTAATTGGGTAGCCGTTAAGAAAAGAGTCCAAGTTGCCATTATTCTCATTCTGATTTAGCTGGTGGTCCCATCCTGCAGTGTTCCAGATGTAAACATTCAGGAGGGCCCTGCTGACCAACATTAGCCTCCCTTTCTTGTCAGGGGATATAATGATTGTTGAACTTCTGCTATAAAATAGTCTAGAAGGCGAACCAGTCTTGTGTTTTGGTGGATCTCAGTAAGGGTACCCGTCGGGGGATTGATTTCATTTGAAGAGGCAGCACCAGGTCCTTCTTGGTACTCTTGCTTAAACTTTTCAAGTATTAATCTTCCATGGCCTAGATTGTTCTTGGACCCAGCTTGTTCTTGTACAAGCCGTTAAAGACTCACACAGTAGGATAGTATCCCACAAGACTATCTGAGGACCATCAGTGTTGCTTTTCTATTGTATACTTATAACCGCAGGTTCCTCACCTTGTGAAAACTCCCCAGGGTTGAGACTGGATCCAGAAACTTTTCGAGTAGTACTCCTGCATGCGCTAGGTGGCATTGTGCTCCTTGTCAACATTGGTCCACTACAGAAGTATCTAACAGAGATGAATTTAAGCACCATCCATGCACACTTATGTCACATCCATTCTTTCTGCGATTCGAGGCTTCCATCCGTAGCAACTTTTAGGGGTCCTAAAAATATTTTTTTCACAAAAGTTTTGTTTAAAATCAGTGTGCATGGGATGTCACTCCCTAAAACTACACCATTTAAATCTTGTAGATGTCTGTGACAGATCCCCACGAGATATGCCTTCGGTGCTTGGGTGTAGGAACACAGCTCCAGGGCCTGTGATGACTGCAGCCAGATGAATTGGTGGACCATACTGGACTGCGAGGCAAAGCTTTATGTTGCCAAATACCGAACGACTCAATGTTGTGATCGTCAAAGTCAAAAGGAAGGTCCCATTCCCACTCCCAGAGTTGTTCCTGCTGCAGATCCTAGTCATGGTCAAAGTCACTAGGTAAAACCAAAAAGATGCACAAGAAATCAAAGTGGGACTGTGGCCTTTTGCACCACTCATTAAAATCCAGAGAAGGCACAAGGTGTCAACATGCCTCTGTCTTGCTCCCGATCAATCTCGGAGCCAGTTCCAAATTTCGATCTGATACATCAAGGCTGTTGATGGCACTGCAGGTAATCTCATAGCCCTCCCCATCAACACTTTATTAGGTGAAAGACCTGTTCTCCTGTCGGGAGTACTATGGATACTCATCAACACCAGAGGCAGAGCATCAGGCGACTTCAGAGACGTGGATGAACACACCTTCGCCATTCGAGCTTTTAAAGTCCCATTAACCTGCTTCACTATCCCAGAAGCCTCTGTGCGGTAACTACAATGGAGTCACTGGTCAACATTCAGTGCTGTGCAAATCATCTTCATAATCTCACTGTGGAAATCTGTTCCTCTATCTGATTCTAAAGAGGTCGGAATTCCAAATCTATGAATACTTTCCCTCAACAGTAACTTAGTTACAGTGAGTGTATCACATCTTCGTGTCGGATAAGCCTCTAACCACAGTGAGAACACACATACCACAACCAAGATGTACCTCAGCTTGTAACACCTAGGCATCTCAATGAAGTCCAACTGCATCATACTGAAAGGTTGAAAGGTCCCCCCGACCTCCCAATGTGACTCAATGTAACCCCAGTCCTTTTCCCAGCATTCATCTGCTGACAAGTCACACACCTCTGACACACAGCTTCTGCCACTGCACTCAATCGTGGATTGTGCCACTTCTGTCTGAACACTTGCACCATCGCATCTCTTCCCAGATGCACCGATGCATAAATCTGCCTTGCCATTGGGTTCAACAAGTCATCCGGCAACACTGCTCTCCCATCACTTGAAACCCAAATGTCAACATCTCCTTTCACACATCCTGCCTTGATCCATACATTTTTCTCTTGTTCTGAAACCTGTTCCTTCAGGCACTTGAGTTCATCCCAAGTATCTGCCATGGCCAACATCATTTTGAACTTTCTTGGCTCTTTCCCATATGTCTCTCAGTAAAATTGCAACCTTGTTCAGCACAGAAACGCACAACCTCGTCGGCGTATCTGTTGCCAAGCGAGACAAACTCTGTCCCCTTCCCATGAGCTGTGCACTTGACAACAGCAATCTCGTTTGGGTGCTGCAAGGCTTCTAAAAGCAGCCTTACAAACTTCCCGGTTCTTATGGGTGATCCTGACAATGTCATGTAACCTCTATGACCATAACTGTCCGAAATCATGAACCACACCGAATCCATATTGGCTGTCAGTGTAAATGGTCATTCGAATTTGGTCAGCTGCCTAACAGGCACGAGTCAATGCAATGATTTCAGCTACCTGAGCGGAGTATATTCCTTCCAGGCAAGCAGCTTCAACCACTCCCGTAATGGTGCATACAGCAAACGCTGCTCTCAACTGACTGACACTGTCTCTTATGCATTAACAATCAACAAAGAAAATCTCATCAGAGTCAGACAATGGTTCATCAACAATGTCAGGTCTCTGTTTGGTACACAGTTCAGTTACATCAAGATAGTCATGGTCCGCACAATCTTCATCAAAAGTGTTTGTTAACGGCATTAAAGTAGCAGGATTCAAAACAGAACACCTCTTAAGGGTCACATTCTCCGCAGCAAGAATAACCTGCTCGTAGCGTGTGAGCCTGTTGTTAGTCAGGTGCTGTGTCTTGGTCCTTGTCATCAACAATTCAACAGAATGCGGAACATATACAATCAGTTGGTGACCCATGACAATACTTTCACATCTTTCAATGCTGACACCCGTTGTAGCAACAGATTTGAGACATCCGGGCAACGCTGAAACTACTGCATCTAAAGGAGCTGAGAAATTGGGAACTTGTCTACGGACACTTCCATGATCCTGAGTCAAGACTGATAATGCACAACCTTCTCGTTCACAGCAAAAAAATGAAAAAGTCTTGTTGTAGTCAGGCATGCCCAGTGCAGGAGCAAGACATAGGTCTTCTCGCAACTCCAGAAACACCTTCATACAGTCATTGTCCCATGGTACCGGATCACTCACATCCTTGTGCGTCAGTCTCTGTAAAGGTTTCGCCTTTAATGAGAAGTTGGGAACCCACTGACAACAGTAGCCAACCATCCCTAAGAACATCCTGACTTCCCCGTGCATGTAGGGCACAGTCATATTCATGATTGCCTCAATTCTGTCAGGTGACACCGTCCTCTTGCCTTTCTCTGTTCGATGACCCAAATATTGCACCGCATTCAAACAGTACTGCAGCTTATTTGGTGACACTTTGTATCCATTTTGTTTTAATAAGGCGATTGTGTCAACTCTGCACGCATCTTCAGTTCTTGACGCAACAAGAAGATCATCCATATACTGCACCATAACAGAGTTCTGCGGCAGTACAATACTTTCAAGGTTCTTTTTCAAGATCTGATTAAAAATCGATGGACTGTCTGTATACCATTTAGGGATACACCATGTTAACACATGGTTTCCCAGCTTAAATGCAAAAAGATATTGGCTCTCTTCATGTAACGGTATTGAAAAGAATGCTTGACAAAGATCGATCACAGTAAACCACTCTGCTTCACATGGAATTTGAAATAATATCACTCATGGATTCGGTACCACTGGACAACATGGAACAACTATATTGTTCACTTTCCTCTTGTCTTGCACAATCCTAAATTTCCCACTCGGTTTCTGCAATCCCATAATAGGCAAGTTACATGGACTGCCCATTATCTCCTTTAGAATTCCCTGCTTAATCATGTAGTCAATCACAGGTTTTATCCCTGCAACCGTTTCTGGCGTCAAATTATACTGGGGCGGTCTTGGGGACTCAACATTCTGTTTAATCTGAGTTTTGACTGGATCATCTCCTTTTATCAGACCTATATCTTCCCCAGTAAAGTCCCACACCTTCTGTGAGACTGTATCTCTCAAATCAAGCTCTTTAACTGTCACTACGGGGTGCATCTCTACAAATACATGCTGATTTGCAACCTTAAAGGTGGCATCGTCGTCATTAGTCTGCAATTCCACTCCCTGAGGGGTGCAATAGATGGTGCAGTTAAGCTCACAAAAGATCTCTCCCTAACAGACAGACTGGACTAAAATGGCACACCACAAATTGATGTCTGTCTCGGAAAGTTCCTATCCTCACAGGGATCGGTTCAGTCAACGGATTTGTCATTTTCCTATTTGCAACACCTACAACTTGGATTGATTGTCCCGAGAGGGTTAGGTTGGGAACAACTGCAGATCTTACAGTAGAGCGGGTAGCTCCAGTATCAACCAAAAAAGTGGTGGGGTGACCATCAACATCATCTTCTACAAATGGTCCCCTCTTGTCTACCTCCAAGACTGCCCCAAGAGTGCACGCTTCCTCCCCCCCCTCAGGCACCGTCATGCTAGCGGGTCTAAGTAACATTTGTCTTTGCCATCAAAGAGAGGCATCTACTGGTAAGTCAGTGTCCCCTGCGAGATCCTCTGTGGCTGGGGAACCTTCACCTGTGGAGGCAATGTCCCCCCTTTCATCGATCTGGGCTTCATCACAGTATTTGACACTTCAGGTACCTGCACTACTTCTCCTTCCTGCGGTAACTGATTCATTGGGTTCAAGGGACACTCGCGTCTCCGGTTTCCACCCTGGTGACAAAGGTGATATGCAGTGGTCTTTTTCAGTGTTGCCACATCTACTCTTGCTTTGGAGTCCTCTGCATTTACCTTTCCTTTATTCTGGCCATTCTGTTTCCTTCCTAGCGTTTTTCCACTTGACTGCGCTTGAGCTCCTTTGTCTGCTGCTTGCATCTGAACTAGCATCAGTTTGTCCTTAAGCTTCCTATGCTTCAAATCTACCTCGTCGCTGCAATATCTAGCATACCGCAGTAACTCGTCTATCGGTTTGTTCTGCCAACAGATCCAACACTGTTGGATCATAAGGCAAATCTCAGGTCTCAAACCTAGGACAACTTAGAAACAAAGTGTCCCATATCCTGGGGGTTCATCGTTTCCAACCCACTATACTGCTTAAAAACTTTCAATAGTCTCTCATATTATTCATGCACCGTTTCCTTTGGCTCTTGAACCTTCCGATCTATCTTCACCCAATCGATATCCTATGGAGATACCTTAGATTTCAGCCATGTGATTGCTTGCTCATACTTTTTCATAACAGTCGGTGACAGACCATTAGTGATAGCATCTCTTTCTGGTTCCGAAGTAGGCCACTTAATCGCAACTTTACTAGCTGCCCATAGATCACTTGGAACCACAATGTCTAACAGTGTGTTCAAATCAATCCACAAAACCTTTGAAAGCTTGACGAACCTCTCAACCTGTTTGTACCACTCAACTGGGTTCTCCCTCAATTTTGGGAAATCATTTGTAAATGCGGCCAAATCACCCATACTCCATGGCACATACACATATCCTCCGCTAGATACTTCTCGTAAAGGGTAATTTCCTATTCCTGAGGTTCCCCCTCCCGGAGGAGGCATGTCAGCCACACTCTTATCTGATACTCTTTTTCTTAGACCACATTTCTTCCCATTTGTCAGGTCTATTCCATGTTTTTATCCCTATGATCAGTTCCCTAATGTGAGTCTTTATCCCAATGACCCTCTTTTCATCTAAGTCTTGATCAGTGTACTGTTACCTGTGACTACCTTGCAACATATTTGTTTTAGACAAATCCACCTCATATCTGTTTGCCAGTTCAGTCAATTTCTCATGGGCTGAACTTGCTTTGTGAGTCACATATTTAGCTACAAACAGCAACTCATCTGGCTCGTAAAGTTCCACTCTCTCCAAAGGCAAATTCCCTTCAACTATCTCATCCACCTCTGCTTTTAACCGCATTTCATCTAACCTCCTTGCCTTTATCGCTGCTTTCAAGATACCTTGACTAGATGTTTCACTCAGCTCCCTATAACCATTGGCTTGTTCTCTGTGCCTATTCGCTTCAGATGTATCTCCAGAACCCATTCTATTCTCTGCATTCCCATGGCTCCATGGTTACTCGGAACACGTCCCGGCTCCGCCACGGGGTTCTGCCACGTTGCTGTCGTCTTTTCTCGTTGTCGGCTCTGCGTCTTACTGATCCGCAGTCTTTCGGTCTCTCTCCTCTGGTTGTCTCTCGTCTGCTTCTCCTGGTGGTTCGCTTTCCCCGCTTTCTCCGTCCTGGCGTTCCACCACACCTGTGGCTCTGTCTGGCCTTTTACCTTTGACGGGACCCCGCCCTCTAGCAGTGAGTAGTGTCAGCACAAGTTGGGGCTGTGCTTTGCCCCCGGGGCATTTGGGCTGCTCCTCCGGGCCGGCTATACCTGCTTCCTCGTCACAGTGCCTCCCCACCAGTCATGGCCAATCGGGCCATGTAGAGACCGGGCTGCGGGAGAGGAAGTCCACGTTCGTTTGCATCGATCCTGGGTGGTGAGTTACCTAGAATGAAAAAGGTTGTAGAGCTAAGAACCAACAAAGAATCCAAGCATTGGTGTCTTTGTGTCTAGCCAGCAAAATCAGGGGAGCATGGTCCGTTACTAACGTAAAGGTGCGGCCTAGCAAATAGTACTGCAGGGCCTGGACTGCCCAGCAAATGGCCAAACATTCTTATTCTATCGTGGAGTATCTTTTTTCCCTAGGAAGTAGCTTTCGGCTGAGAAATACAATTTAATGTAAGTCGCCAGTCGGTGTTGTCTGGGACAGGACTGCCCCTAGGCCTTGGTCAGAGGCATCCCTCTGTAGCGTGAAAGAAGAAGAAAAGTCAGGGCATTTCAGAATCGGATCGTTACACAAATGGGCTTTGAGGCGTTTAAAACTTTGGGACTGTTTCTGGGACCAGAGTCCAATTGAGTTGGGTTGTGTTTTCTTCAACATGTCAGTGAGGGGTGCGTCTTTCTCTGAGAAGCGGGGAATGAACCGTCTGTAGTAACCCACCCGCCCCAGGAAAGCCCTGATACCCTTTTTAGTGGTGTGGTTTTCTAGAGCTGAAATTGCTTCCACTTTGTCTATCTAGTGCCGGATGTGTCTCCCTTGGATGTGATAGCCCAGATATCGGACTTCGTCGGTAGCTACCATACATTTTTCAGGGTTAGCAGTCAGGCCGGAGGCACACAGGCAGGTAAATATCACCCTGAGGTGTTTGAGGTGTTCCTCCCAGGTAGCACTGTAGATGATGGTCATCTAAATATGCTGCTGCAGCACTAGGTTCAGCCCCTTTCTGTTGAGGAGAGGCAGGTTGCCGGCAGGAGGGCAAGATGGAGTCAGCGTGAGTCCCCGCACTGCTCGGCCCACGCCAGTCACCAAACGCAGTGATGATCGGCTAGCTGCCCTGCACGCACATCTGCTATGCTTGGTTCTCGAGCGCACAGGCTGCCAGTAATCATGAGACCACGGAGGACGCCGCGGGTCTCGCTAGGAGGTGCGGGACTGCTCGGCGCATTTCCCGGATTTGCCGAGAAGACCTGGAGACGGGTGAAATGTTCCCTAGACTCCTTTGCCTCATTTGTTTCGGAGGCTAAACTTTTTTCTTTCCACGCGGTTTGCGTGCACGAAAGTGAGGCACCCGACAGGAGCGCTGACAGGCGCTGTGTGGGATTGGTGCCGGTTTGTTGGAACCTGAGCTCTTTGTTTTTGGCCGCTGCAGCGTTGATCGTAACACACGGGCCCTCAAACTGCCACATGACCTTGGAGAAAGCCAAACTCGGCGAGTTGCCAAACATAAGGATGAATGCACGTGGGGCCAAGAAAGGGCTTAAACAGAAGACACCCATTCCAGGAAAGGACCCTTCGGTAGAAGACGGACCTGGGAAGACCAAATCTGAACAGGTCAGTGGGGTGAGTGGGGTGAAAAAACTAACCTTGGGAAGACAGGAGTTGGGGCTCCCAGTAAAGACTGCAAAGACTCTGGCTCTACCCAGCCCCTCCCTGCCAAGATTTTTCTGGTAGCTAAAACCCAGGCTGCCAGTGCTAAAAGCAGTATAGGGACACCACCCTCTTCTACACCACCTAATGCTCTTCCACAGCAGGACAGTGCTACTACTGATAGAGCTCAAACCACCACTAACAATACGGACATTGCTATCACCCCCCTGCCTCCTCCGTGCAGAAGAGGACACCAACAGTGCTAGCGAAGAGGACAGCGAGACCTCCCGCATCAACCCTGAGACAGCTGTGCACCCTAAAAAATCAAGAAATAAGACTAAGCGGCGAAGCCAACTTAAATGGGACTACTCAGACTCGCAGATGTCTTACCATCTGGATGAAGACAGACCAACTCAACCACAGTGGCACAGCCCGAGAAAACCACAAACCATAACATCCGAGACAATGGAGCCCTCACTGGCGGCTATACTCACTTCTATCAAGGATTTCCAAGAGGAGGTCAGAGCGGATAACCGGACTGCTAAGAATGCAGCAAAAAAATTACAGGGCGGCCTTAGAAGACTGAATAAAACCTGTACAGACATCAGCGACCGGGTGGGTATGGTTGAGGCTAGGACGGAGCACTTGGAAACCAAAGCAGTGGCTGCTTAAAGGTTGATTGAGTCCAACTCTGCTTGTCTTACAGACCTAATGGTCAAAATGGAAGAACAAGAAAACCGACAACACAGGAATAGCCTCCGCCTGCTTGGAATTCCAAAAGGGAAGGAGGGGGAAGATCCTAGACAATTCATAGTCAAGCTACTACACGACTCCTTTCCGGAACACCCAGGCTGGGATTGAAACCGTGAAGTGCAGCGAGCTCATCGCTTCCCCTTTTTTTTGAAACAGCAATATAACAACGGTAACTCAACTGAAGGGCAGCCTCGGGTGTTCCTTGTGTATTTTGGCAACTTCCTCTTAAAACAGTTGGTGTATGACCAAGCTCGTCGCAACTCTAAGAAAGGGGCCAATGGAATTACCTTTTTGGCCAAACCAGACTTCTGTCACCAGACTGTGGAGCGAAGGTGGCACTTGCGCCAACTGATCTCTCCCTTCCAGCAGCTGGGCGCTGAGGTATATCTTATGAACCCGGCTAGGCTGAAGGTTATCCTGCATGGCACCACCAAGGTTTTCCTGTCCGAAATCAAAGCCAGAGAGTACCTGGAAGAAGCAAAGCTTAAGAAGGGACACAAAGTCTAAAACTGGGGAAAAGGGGGAAAAAGGTGTTGCTGTTCTCTTCTCCCTCTTCCTGCAACTTTTGCAACCTACTGGCAACTAATTTTTCTAACCAGGGGGGGCGTCCTCTCTGCTAAACTCAATCTCTGCTTGTGCCTACAACCTCTTCTACATGCTCTGTTAATCTTTAAGAATCTTGAATTCTGACTTTTTTTGCCTGCTTTCTGCATCCCCTCTCAGGAAAGAAAAAACAAAATATTAAAAAAAGGGGGGTGCACAAGTGGGGAGAGCTCTCAAAAGAAAGGGGGGAAGAGAGGGCAAGAACGAAAAATTATCACACACTTGTATCTAACACTCTGCACTTAATCTGCGCACAGCACAGGGAAGGGTTAGTGGCCGATCACTAGATCAAAGTTATTTATTCTTCATTCTTTTTTTTTTTTTTTTTTTTGGCTGGCGTGGCCAGCAGCCGAGGCTCATGATTGACCTCCATCATTCAGGCCTGACCTGATTGCTCACTTAAGGGGGTGGGTGGGGAGGGTGGGGGAGGGGTGGGAGGGGTGGGAAGGGACACAGGAAGTACACTCAGGCGCAAAACACTCACAATAATTTCTTGGCAACTCGATTATATCTGTAAATACAACCTCATTGATTTCGAATAGGCCTTCAACTTCATACCTTTTAGATGGCTAGGCTAGATTCATTACGAATTGTCTCAGTCAACGTTTGTGGACTAAATGATGCCTCTAAAAGGCAGAAAGTGGCTCTGGGTCTACGAACACTTGGGGGGGGGGAAATCATATACCTGCAAGAAACCCATGTAGAACAGTCACAAAAACACCTACTAAACACTCTTGGGTTCAAGGTAGTGGGCGCCACCACGCAGAGGGCTAAAACAAAGGGAGTGGGAGTTATAGCCGACAGAAGAGTTGTCACCAGCAACCCACGGACCAAATCTGACCCACTAGGGAGGTGGGTCATTACCCAGATTCAACTCCCCAACAACTCTTCTATTACCCTTTGTTCAATATATTGGAGTAACGCTGATGACCCTGGGGCCATTAACCAAGTCTCCGGCGAGCTAGTGCACTGGCCCACTCCCATAGTGCTTTGTGGGGACTTTAATATACATCTACCTTGTGATTGGGCTACTATTACAACATGGAGCTATAAAGGGAGGAAACCCCTAGTCTTTCAGGCCCTAACAAATCTTATTCAGACTCACGGATTAATAGAGAGCTGGGCGAGCTAAAACGCTGCGCAACCCGGGTATACTTTCTACTCTGCCCCGCACCAAGTCCTAGTCAGGCTAGACTACTTCTTTATCTCTGCCTCATTCACCAACAACTACACAATTGACATCACACCTCGCTTTCTATCCGACCACAACCCTCTCATTATTGCCATCAAGGGGCTTGGACAACCTAAAGAGGCTACTTATTGGATTTTCGAGAAAGCACTATTGTATGACAGCAGCTACGTAACCCACATGCAGGGATGGATTCAAGAGTTCCTGGAGATAAACATTGGCTCTGCCTCTCAAATGATAGTCTGGGACACATTAAAGGCAGGGATCCGAGGTGAGACCCTAAGGTTCTCTACTCAAAAAAACAAAGTGGAAAAAACTTTAATCTGGGATCTACAAGAAAAACTAAGAAACATAGAAATTAAGCTAACCCAAGCAATCCATGCAGGACTAGACTGCCAGCCTGCCCATAAAGAAGCAGTCTTGGCCAAAGCTGAAATAGGAGCTGTCTTTATGGAAATAATCGCGGCAAAGTAGGCAGCAGCAAGGGAAAAGAACTACGAGTGTAGTGATAACACCACCTAGCCGTTAGGACAAGACAACAGGTTACTAGTAGCGAAATCCACTCAATCAGACTTCTCTCTGGTTCTGAGGTCACTGATCCTAGTCTTATTCGGAAGGGATTCCAGGAGAACTATGCCAAATTATACACGGAAGAAAGCTGCTCCACGGGGGATGTCCTAGTCAGGGAAATTTCCAACTACCTCAGCGAGATCGAACCAAGACAACTTAGCCCAGAAGATAGTAAGCTTTCAGATCTTACCCCCACGTGGGAGGAAATTCTGGACGCCCTCACTAGCCTCCCGGATGGGAAGGCATCAGGCCCTGACGGCATACCCGTTGAATTCTTCAAAGTCTTTGCTCAGCAAATCAAAGCTATACTCACTGAGGTAATAACATCTATCTTCAACAGGACTTCCCCTCCGACCTCTTGGTCCAGAGCTAGAATCTCTGTCTTTAGATATGAGCTCCTACAGACCCATAACCCTCATTAACTGTGACTCTAAAATATTCTCCAAGGTGCTAGCCTCCAGAATCTCCCGAGTAGTGGAATCTCTTGTCTCGGAGTGGCAGCATGGTTTCATACCCAAGAAAGGGACCACGGAACATGTCAGGAGAGTGATTACCTTGTTTGACACTGCACATGCTGCCGGAGACCCGATGTCGCTCACGTTACTCGACGCCGAAAAGGCCTTTGACCCGGTCTCCTGGCGATTCCTATGGGAGGTAATGTGTAGATTGGGGTTCGGGGACAAGCTCATGCTGGAAACACAGGCACTTTATTCTAATCCAACAGCTAGTGTCACCATAAATGGACAGCTTACTGATCCCTTTAACATCTCCCGGGGCACCAGGCAGGGTTGTTCCTGCTCGCCTTTACTGTTCGCCCTTTACCTGGATCCTTTCATTAAACAGATAGAGAAAAATGACAATATCACCCTAGTAACCTACTTTCATAATAGCTGCAAAATCCTGGCCTATGCCGACGACCTTGCCATCACCTCTCCAGACCCTGCCCACACCATACTTGCACTAGAAGGGGAGGCCCAGAAATTTGAGAGGCTATCTGGTTATGCCCTCAATAAAAACAAGACTCAGATCTTAGTAAATAACAAAATTACTTGGTCCGATGACCGGGGGGTACCCGAGGCTAAATACTTGGGGGTGTTTGTCTCACCCAAGCTGGAGGAAATAGTCACAGACAACCTGGCTCCCCTTGTCGTCCAGACTAAGAAGGCTTTAAAGCAGATTGACAACCTACATTTAACGCTAGTTGGCAGATGCAACTTCATCAAAATGACATATTTTCCAAAGTTACTCTATTTTTTCCGTAGTATACCCCTCGAATTCAGTAAAAAAAAGCCTTCTCAAATATTAGCAGATCTTCACTCAATTTATCTGGGCCTATGCTCAGCCCAGACGAGCACTGAAACAACTCACACTTCCAAAAGAAAGAGTGGGCTGGTCTTTTCCTAATATCACTCTATACTACTGGGCGGCAGTACTAGAGTACAGCTCAGTACTAGTAAGAGAATCTACTTACGGCACAACAATCGGCCATCCCTACCCTCAATCTTTCAGCTCTTACTAGGGGACCAACATTGGGGCTGCCTACTCCGTGAAACAACATATGGCTACTACAACCGTGTAAAATTCAAGACACTAATGAACTCATATAAAGTCTTCCCCCACATCTGGAGAATATTTAGAATTGGCAGATTTAATTTTTACTCTCCCATAGTTAACAATAACAACTTACCAGCTATTTTTAGTCCATCTTACCTTTCTTACTAGCACAGGGCCGGAATAGTGAAACTTGGGGACCTGATCACAACCGGGGGGGATTGAATCTTTTACAAATCTCCAATCTAAATTTAAACTAAAAAGTCAAGACTTACTTAAGTATCTGTCCATTCATGGCTACCTATCCAGGAAAGTGGGTTGAACTACAGGGTTCGCCGAAGTTGAACTTCCACATGCTCTACGTAACACCACCACCCCTCGTATTGAAGGCATTTACCAAATGCTTAACAGGCAAACCCCAGACGACCTAGAATCCATCTCTATTAAATGGCATGTCAAACTTGATTCACCCCAAAGCTTTTTTATGATTCTCGGCTTCTATCACAACAGATCCTAATCTCCGCCAAATTACAAGCACAACATTTTAAAACAATTTTCTTTCTTTATATGACACCAAGTAAAATCATCAAATGTGGATCCGGGAAAGGAACACTATGACCGCGTTGCTCCGAAGTAGGGGCAGATTCAATACACATTTTCGCAACCTGCCCAAAATTAGCTCCGACCTTGCTTAAAATACAGAACCTACTTAGCGAAATAACTAACCAACCAATTACCTTAAACCCTACGATCATCCTTCTGGGGATCCAATCTAATTCACCAAGAATTAAGGAGGAAGGGCTGGTCTTTATAGCAATGGCAGTATGGAGGATCTGTGTTTCCTCCGTTTGGCTAGACACCGGTTCCCCCTTCTTCGCACAATGGCTGGCCAGGTTGGTAGCCACATTCCACCTAGAAAGGGCAGTATACACCAAGAAAGGACAAAGAAAAAGTAAGATAGGCTCTGAGGTTTGGGGGAAATTTTCCACCTGGATTGAGCAACAAAGGCAACACGACCGGGAGATATAGTAGGTGTAGCCTGAAGGAACTCTTAACATCTCTCTCTACTTGCTTATACCTCTCGCCTTTTGCTCTTCCTCTTCTCTGTTTTATTTTCGTTTTGCGCCTATATTAATGGTTTTACAGGTCTTGAGGGGTGGGGGTGGGAGGGGGGTAGTCTTAATTAAGTAATCTTCATTTGATTGGACATTGTATAATGGTGGAAAAATAATAAAAACTTTTTTTAAAAAAATATGCCGCTGCATATTCGTGATGTGGTCTTAATATGATGTCCATAAGCCTTTGAAAAGTGTCTGGGGCTCCGTGCAACCCGAAGGGAAGAACTCTGAATTGGTATAGACCGGAAGGGGTAGCGAAAGCGGTCTTTTCTTGTGCCCTAGGGGTGACTGCTATTTGCCAATATCTCTTAGTCAGGTCCAATGTTGTCATATATTTGGCGTTCCCTAGTCTATCTATCATTTCGTCCACTCGGGGCATGGGATAGGAGTCAAAGTGGGACACCTCATTCAGTTGTCTAAAATCCACACAAAAACAAATGGTAACGTTGGGTTTCGGTACCAGAACAAGAGGGGAACACCACAGGCTAGAGGACATCTCAATGATCCCCATACGAAGCATGTCTGTTACTTCCCTCTCTACCAAGGGTCGCCTGGCCTCTGGGATTCTGTAGGGTCTCTGTCTAATTGGGCGAGCCCCATTCGTGTCTATGTCATGTTGTACTAGATGGGTTTTTCCTGGTGTTGCTGAAAAGACATCCTGGTGGTCATAGAGGAGACTACAAAGGGCTGTGTCCTGTTCTGGGCTTAAGTGGGAGCCCTTGGGTATTTTTGCAACTCCCGGAGTTTAGTCTATCTGGGGAAACGAGATGTCTAGGGGTTTACTGTTCGTGATATATAGGTTTGTGGGAGGGTTTCCGTCTGTTTTGGGTTCATCTGTCCAGCATTTCAACAAGTTAACATGATATATCTGCCCTGTTCTGCCGGTGTGGGGAACAGCGACCCTATAGGTAACTGGAGTCATTTGTGTGAGAATGACATAGGGACCCTGCCAGTGGGCTAACAGTTTATTATCGGAGGTAGGAAGAAGGATCAGGACCTTGTATCCGACGGAAAATTGTCTAAGGCAGGCCTATCGGTCATGTGTTTTTCTGCTTTTGTTGGGCTGCGTCTAGGTTCTTTCTGACACTGTCCCAAAGAGTAGACAACCTGTCCTTTAACTGGGCTGCATAGTCAAGCAGGGTTCTTCTGTCGTCGTCCTCTTTCTCCCACCTTTCAGCAGCCATATCGACCAGGGTCCGGGGTTTTCTACCAAACACCAGTTCAAAGGTGCTATGGCTGGTGGAGGACTGGGTGTGTGTTTCCTAATCGCAAATAAGGTAAGGGGCAACTGTCTATCCCAATCCCTGCCAGTTTATGACACGGTCTCTTTTAGTATGGTTCTTATGGTCTGGTTGCATTCTACCAGGCCATCCGTCTGGGGGTGGTAGACCGAGGTGCGTATCTGTTTAACTCCCATTATGGAGCAGATCTGAGCCATAAGCTTTGACATAAAGGGCGTCCCCTGGTCGGTGAGGAGTTCTTTTGGGAACCCTACTCGCCCGAAAAGGGATATCATGGCTTGAGCAACGCTAGTGGTGGTCATGCTGGTAAGGGGAATCGCTTCAGGATAGCGGGTCGCATAGTCCACTAGGGCTAAAATGGACTGGTAACCCCACGCTGAATTGACTTAAGGCCCCGACTAGGTCCATCCCTACTAGTGAGAAAGGTACCTCTATTATTGGTAGAGGACATAAGGGGGCCTTGGGGACGTGTGGTGGGTTTGTGAATTGGCACTTGGTGCATGCTGCACAGTACCTGTGGATGTTGGAAAAGACCCCGGGCAAATAGAACTGTTTTAGCAGATATTCCTCCGTTTTCTCTCTCTACCATAGTGGCCCCCACCCGCTTGATTGTGGGCCAGATACAGTACCTGGGTACGAAAGGCAAGGGGTACCAAAAGCTGATAGACTGTTTCATCGGCCTTGGTTATTTTTCTGTATAATAAGCCTTTGCGGTGAACAAAACAGGTCCTACCTGATCTTCCTCGTCGGATATACTCCTGGCCCAAGGGTGTTCTAATGCTGGGTCTTCCTTTTGCTCGGCTCTGAAACTGGACGGAGGTCTCTGGTCGGTGCCTGGGGAGAAGGAGGTAGAGGGTGTGTTAACCTGACCGTTTAAGACTGCTAGCGATTTTCCTTCTCTTTTTTCTCTGCTGGTTTTACTCTTTTTGTACACACCCAGAGCGATGTCTGTAGTGGATAGTGGGGCACCCTGCAGCCAGCTTTGGGCCTCTCTTTCTAATATTGCTTGTGTGAGCAGATTAGAAAACCCTGCATAATCTGTACCTCTTATCATGTCCTCTACTAACCGAGGGATGACTCCTACCCGTATCAGGTCTTTCTGTTCTCTATTTTCTCAGGTCACTAACGCCACAGGGTACTCCTTTTGGTCCCCATGGACACAAGTGAAGGATACCCTTTCCCCTTGTTGCCACTGGTGTTCTTGTACTCTTTCCACTGAGATGAGGGAGTGTCGGCAGCCGGAATCTACTAGGACTTGCGTCGTGACGCCGTTGATATCCAAGGTTAGGTGGTACGCCTCTTTTCCTTCTCCTGCCCATAGGACTTTTCCTCGAGTGTACCCGACCTCCATGGGCTCGGCGCTGGTTGTCTTTTGCGGGCAATTGCGGGCTATGCGGCCCCACTCCGCACAGTTGAAGCATTGGGGGGTTTGTCCGCTCTCTTTTCCTACGGACCGTGGTAGGAGCCTCGGATCAATAAGAGGCCTAGGGGAGGGGTTCAAGGGCCCCGGGGCTGTTGTTCTCCAACGGTGGATGATAGCGTTGGGTATCCTCGGAGTAAAGGGCCGCACCTCCGGGTTCCTCTGGTGAGCACATGCTAATTCGATGGCGTTGGTTACCGTCAGGTTGGGATGTTGCCTTACCCACGCCCGTGTGGTTGTGGGTAGGCCCTCGATGAAATGCTCTAGGAGGACTTTCTCTACCACTTCCTCTTTACTCGAGGTATGTGTGAGAAGTTGGCCTGATATATAGTGCTCACTATTCTAGTGATCACTGTGTATCATACCAAACGACCCTTATTGATGATTGGTTGTAAGTCAACCTTATAGACCAGCTATCCTAGTAGCATGGACAAGAGCAGTCTTTAGGCTAAACTCTAGAGGGCGTGTTAAGCCAGCTGTTATACTATCACATATACCACCAAGTAAAAGGACACCACACAAGTTGTTATGAAAATAAAAGGATATTTATTTATAACAAGTCTACCCTGATCTCTTTATGAGTCGGGGAGCTAAGCACAATACAAAACTCTTAAGAAAATACTTTAAGTTGCACAATTTAGACAAATGCCCGAGGGGCACGAAAAACCATATACACTAAAAGTGGAATGCGAAATACTAGCAGGTAAGTAACAAGATCCAGAGGCTTAGGGATCGCTAGGACTACACTACTGAACCTTTAGGTTAGGAGCAGGAGACCTAGGGAGATCGGGTGCAGAGTGTGCACTCTCACGCGGGATGCGGGACAAAGTCTATGGATACTAGTATTCGTAAAGTTACAGTTATCGGACGAATCCGACTAGATAGGCTGAAAACTAAAAAGGATCTGGACACTTAGATAGTGAACCTACGTTGGAGCACCGAAATGCTCAGGTTACCTAGCCCAGGGGCTGCGGCTGCATAGGGTTCAAAAGACGTCGGGAATCCTCGTTACAGTCTATGGAGCCTGAAAGAAGAAGTTGCTGGCAGGCGACCAGTGATGATGTTCGGAGTGATCCAAGCCTGGATCGATGATGGGCACGACCTGAAAGCAGAGGGGACTCAGTTCTTAATCACTAGCCAGTGATCAGATGGGCACCAGGAGGGCACCGGATGAAGTCACCTCGACCAGGTGAGTGGGCGACGCTGGACTCTGCTGTCTCTCGGACCAGGAGGCGTTGTCGGCGACCAGGATGGAGGTGCGAGCTGTCCCACGAAGGTGTCTGCTGTCGGCGATGCTGGACCCAGGATTGGGGCAACAAACCTTGGCCAAAGGCAAGCCCACGCGGTGGAGTCAAGATGGCGTCTGTAGTGGACCAGGAGGGTCCGGGTTGCTCCTCTTTTGGAGGGGAGCAAGGGCCAGTCTGGAGCAACCAGACCAGCGTTGTAATCGTCGTGGTTCGTCGTCAGGAGGGCTACAAGCCAGCAGGCAAGTGGCTGGACAACGCGGTGAGCAGCAAAGAGCAGAAGGGCCCCACGCAGATCTCGTGGATGCTGGGGGGCTGGACTTCGGTGCTGGAGCTGCTCAGGGTTAGGGTTTCTCAAACCCCTAAGCACTCACTCGAGGATCCCTCAGCGGTCGTGCTGGATAAGCGACGTGCAGTTTTGAAGATGGCTGGTCCCTTCAGGTCTCCTCACACCCACGAATCTCAGCTGGGCTGATGGTGCAGGTAGAGGTCAGAGATGCCAGGGAATCCGGGTCTCGTCGAGCTGGGCAGTCTTGATCCGGAGGATGGACTTACAGCAAACCGCAATGCTTAGATGGTGCCTGCGGGTGCAGGGTGGCTACTCCTTAGCCACAAAAGGGAGAGTCTTCAGAAATAGTCAAGAGTCCTTTCGTGGAAAGTAGTCAAGATTCAGAATTATCTAATTTGGGAAGGGGGCTCGCTCCCACCTTTATACTAAAGAAACGGGCTGGCACGCGACTAGGTCCTGCCCATGGGTGGGACCAGGAAGGGGGGTGGTTACACCCCTCTCCCTTGTCCGGACTTTCCCCAGCTCAGGGGCTGGTGTGCCCCTGGAACTGGTTCAAGCCGGCATATGCACAGTGAGCACCGGGGTGCCACTTGCAGTCACCTTCCTCTCAGCCCTGCCTACCTGCGATACACAAAAACCCTGTCTGGGATTGTGCTAGCACCGCCCCTGACAGGAAACCCTTTGTCCAAGCTCTCCTCGCTGGAAGGACTCCCAGCAGCAGGAGGTCAGACTTGTGTCTGTGGTGGCAGCATCCATTTTGTGATGCTGAGGCTCGAGTTAGCTTTAACCGGGGTTCACAGTTACCTACATGTTGTGTCCCTCTAGAAGGGTGGAATGCTAACCCCGTCGCCAGAATTGGCGAGGGGTTAGTATTCCAATTCGTATGACACCTTCCTCGACATGTTTTGATAAAGCGATACCAAAGTTGGCAAATAACCGCGAGGATTATAATGCATTTAAGAGTATATGGTACGTGTTATCATGGAACAGCTATTAGTACTTGATTCCGCAAGCTGCAAACGGACTCAGCTCATACCAGAGCACCATCTCACATGATTCCAAGCACTCTGCCTTCAGGATTGTTAAGGCCTGCCATAGGAGTGACTGATAGGAATACATGTGTCCATTTTTAGGGTTAGATATAAGAATACTATATCTAAAGCAAAGGGTGATTACACCACCTTGCCCCAGCTGTCGTGCAGCCAATTGTGTCAGATTTAGATGGCCAGCCAGGGGTGACATAATACATGCTGCAGCCCCTGGTAGGCCCTGGGTGCACCTATGCCCTGGATACAGAGACTGATAAGGTGGCCCAGTACCAATTGGTAAATGCACCTAAGGTACATGTGTCAATTTAGAGAGAGAACAGTTAGGCTGTGGGTCTGATTAGCAGGCCCACAGCCAGGGAAGTCGTAAACCAGTGAAGCAAAACTCTGGGGTGATCATAGGATTGCAGACCCTACTCTCCTACAGTATGTGGCTGCAGCCACCGGGTGCCAAGGTCTTGTTTACAGTAGAAATAGGCCCTGGGATTGTCCTGTGTTTGCTATTCCTCCTTTCGGAAGCGTGTGCGGTACTGTTCCTGGTCGCACCCTAGGCGCTCCAATATTGTTTTCTTTATGGTCTCATATGGGGTATTGCCCGCAGGATTTTTCGGCCTGATAAGCTGTTTGAAGCTTTCCAGACCGCAGGGGTACTATTTATTGTCCCCACCTTTCTTCGGGCCCTTGCGCTGTACTGGCTACTCTTTCAAAATTTGTATAAAAGAAGTCCGGATCTTCTCCAGCTCAGTATTTTTGGAGTACAGAACTTGGTACATTGGGATGTACCTTCATGCTGGCTATCGTATTGGTTAGCGTTTGCATGGCCCAGTCTTGCAGGGCTTGGTTCTGGGCCATGAGCCCAGCTTGGGCTTGTAAGGCCTCTTGGATGGTGTTCCCTGTCTTTCTTAGCATCTCTGGAATGGGCCTCTACTACCAGCTGTAGATGCCGCTGGCCCTTGTCTAATTGAGTCAGCATGTCGTCTAGTTGGATTGGTTGGGCCATCTTGTTGCTCTGTATAGTTCCTTGTTTGACTGGTGGGACGTAGGTCAGGTGTGGTGGTTCCGGCCGATCCCACTTCTGACACCACTTTCAAGCCTTTGAATGATTGGAAGAGGCCCGAATTGCAAAGAGAAAGGGTTTTTATTGAGTTGTACAGAAAATACGGACAATAATTCCTCTGCATGTGTAGTCTGTTCTTCCTCTGTCTTTCGGATTCCTTCCCGTGGTGTCTCGGTTGTTTTTCCTTCCTCTGGGATTTGTCTGCCGGGCTTGCCCTCCGTGCAACAGAAAAAACAAGACGGTTAATAATTCGCCTCGTTCTCCCTATGTCGGGAAAAACAATATTTTAGTCAAAGGCAATGGGCGGGGTTCTCGGGACCTTGGCGATACCTCAAAAGAACGGGCTTTCCTCCACAGACCTCGGCCCTTATATTTAGGGGTATACCCGGTGGTAGTTTTTAGCCCGTTCCTGGTTCCAATCCCCAACCCCTTCTCTCTGGGTACTTCCCCCTTTCTTGGCTTTCTATCTGGAGAGGGAGAACAATGGTCAGGCTGTGTTCCCTATAAACATGAGTAGCTGGCTTGGACACACCACCAACCCATCACCGTACGCCCAGCCGCCCCGATCACTTGCCTGAGGCCGGGACCCGCTGACAGGGTCCCGGCTGCACCGTCCGTATCACCTTCCTCGGAACACATCCCGGCTCCGCCACAGGTTTCTGCCACGTTGCTGTTGTCTCTCCCCACTGTCGGCTCTGCGTCTTCCTGCTCTGCAGTCTTTGGGTCTCTCTCCTCCGGTCGTCTCTCGTCTGCTTCTCCTGGTGGTTCGCTTTCCCCGTCCTGGCGTTCCACCACACCTGTGGCTCTGTCTGGCCTTTTACCTTCGGCGTGACCCTGCCCTCTAGCAGTGAGTAGTGTCTGCACAAGTTTGGGCCGTGAAGTGCCCCCGGGGCATTCAGGCTGCTCCTCTCGGCCGGCTATAACTGCTTCCTCGTCACAGCCCTAACTGATCTTTTCACTCTTTCCTGTCTCCTATCCCTGTTTCTTTCATGTGCCGCCCTAATCCATGCATGTAGTGCCTCAAACTGTGTTGTCTAGGCAAAGGCCGCATAGAAGCCATAATCGATTTCAATTGATATAACACTTCCAATCTAAAGGTTCCTTACTGGGGAAAGGTCAATTCTTCATTTCTCTATGTCATTTTACACCAATTCTCAAGCCAAAGAATAGTATGTGAACCCACATTTGTAGCCATGTAATGAGCTGGGGTATCCTCGGGCGAAGCCTCTTCTCCTCCCCGAGTAGCCACCTTCTTATCCCTTCTAAGCAAATCTCGTAAAACTCTAAAACATTTCATGACAAAATCAACGGTTCTCCATTCGCAGCACTCTTTCTCTTACTGATGACAATCAACCAATACCAGCGCAGCTTCAAACCAACCGTCCTCTCGCAGCACGGCACCTTATGACGTCACTTTCCTCCGCTCGCAGCAGTCCCCCCCCCCCTTTATAGTTCGTCTCTCACTCACTCGCATGTCCCATGCATACGCTGAAATAATTGCCTGTACGTCCAAGCAATCACTTCTCTGACTGTACGTCCACAGTCTCATGTAATTGTCTACCTCAATCTGTCAACTGTCTGTCCACGAAATGACCGGACAATCACCTCAGCTGATAGGTTACAATTGATCGATGTTCCACACACAGCACCCCACGACCAGTGTCAGTTACTACTCATGCACTCACACATTCGCTCCCACTATCTCAGTCCAGGCAGTCGATGGTACCTCACGACCCCTTTAACAATAGTCGACAATTACTCTGGGTATCTGCTACACCTCAACCACTTAAGCTACTCGTCGAGCCTAAGATTTTCCCGGACTGCGCGCGCTCACAGCCTGATCTCGCAATCACACAACAGCCACTCCAACTCTGCAAGATATCACAACATACAACACCGCAATCTAACAGCGCATAACCCTATTCATACTCACTCTCCCACGAACTGCTGCTTTCATCACCGTCACTCTCCGTCGGTCTCCATGAAACGCCGTCTTCCGCTGACAATCCGCTGAACAATCATCGCCTGAATTCTATGGGCTCTGGAAATTCTTATCCTAATCTAGATCTCCCTTTTCAGTCTAGAGACAACTTCCCTTACTCTAGAGACAACCATCCTCTGCGGCTACCACCTGTTAGGGTCGGATTCTAATCCAGATCTTTACTATTACCAATCATTAGAATCCCTGGTCGACTGGATCTTTTTGTCTGCTAAGAAGTGTAAACGGGAAACATCCAATTCACAATAACTTATCTTAGACCATGTCAATCCAATTCAAAGAACCACTGACTAGGAAATAAATGTTAAAGGTTTATTACAAAGCCAAAATAACTGAATATACAAGCACCTCAGCAAGGGGTTAAGAAAGTAAACTTGCACTAATGCAAACATAATTCTACGCATTAGTCTTAGGCGACTCAAAATTATTATCAATGTTAATTTCTAAAAGCATCAGACAAATAAGTACAGTCCCTGCTTGAAGTCTTGACTGCATTCACCTAAAAGAAAGGAATATTAGTCTGTCTCTACACTAACTCTAAGGTGACATCCCTATTTAGCATGCCCACCCAAGCAAGAGGAAAAGGTTTCAGCAGTGAAGACTTCCTAAGAAGTACACTCACTTTCCATGGGTAAGTAGCTTAAGCTACAGAGCTTGTTCTAAGATGCTCCTTGCTTCCCCTCTAGCTTTCTCCTCTTCATCTGCTCTCAGTCTACCCTCCACCCTCAGGGTACTCTGCCTATTACAAAATCCCCAAAACCTTAAACACGCCCTAATCAAACCCCTTCGGCAGGTCTTCTCTCCGGTGTTTTTCTAACAAGACTTCCACTTCATCCAAAACCATTGGTGTTCTTGGGTCCCAGGCCCCTTCTCCACCAAATGTAACACCTTTTCATTCCTTTCTCACTCCCACTGTACTTGCCTCTACCATCCTAACTCCTAAAACAAAAAGGTTTTCTGCCTAACAAACATGTGTCCTTGCACCTGCAACAGAAAGCCTGTGCGCCAATCGACAATCTACAATGGAAAATTCAACTGAGAAAAGCAGCATTCCCAAGGAAAAAACAATTCGGCCTACACCGCTTCGCCAAGCTAAGAAAGCAGTAGTAGGCCTGTATTGGTGCTTTCATGCAATCAGGCTTTTACCCTTATCACATTTCTAAGCTATATTATAAGCATTGCATTCATAATCATTCTTAAGCATTACATTTCACTCGTGATTAAGCAACCTACATTTGCAACTTTTAACATAGTGCACGTTTAATCGTAATGCAACATCTTACACGTGAAGCAATAATTTCTTCATTACTTAAGGCACATTCTCGGTTCCGCATTACATTAGTCTTCAAACAATATGAATATTCTAGTCATCCTAAATTAATTTAATTAATTACTAAATTTCTAATAATCACACGTTAATACAGTCCTCTAAATATGCGGGTGCTAACAACTCATGATTATGACGCACCCCTTCAATTCTCAAAATAACATGGCGCTCTATCACCACCATAGTCTTACATTAAACATCACTGCGGACAATTCATGCATTTTACACTCTGGAGGTGTTACATTTAATCTTATTTACTTTATTGAATCAAACATAAAGTTGTAGCATCTCAAACCCCTCAACATATCGGTCTTTCAAAAAGTAAGGAATGCTGTTAGAATATGCTCCCATGTGTGTTACCGAATCTCACCTGAATGACACAAGACTTTCTCTGAATCCAAACCGAGAGAAGTAACAACTACACAAAGAAATTCTGGTTGTCATCTCTGCCATGGTTATGTCAGCTATGCCAAGTCTGTCTTTGGACAGCACAGGTCAGGGCTGTTAAGGTAGCACAAGTTTGTGGTTTCCCCCAGCTCAATGATGTGCGATGGGATTTCCTAAAATGTCACTAATTATAGAAATTATTAACCACGCTTAAGAAGGATCAGACTTTCAGAAGTATGACCTGGGCCTCAAGGAGGAATGTAGCCTGAGATTTGGCATGGGAAAATGTTAGAGGTCTCAGATTATGCTGTCTTTCTTCCCAACGAATGCTGGTACTTTTATTTCGACTATTCACCATATTAATGGACAAATTAAGGTACTGCAGATAAAAAAATTAAAGGAGACCAGAGCTCTCGCCAGTGCATCAGTTGTCTTTTTCTAACTGCTCGTGGAAAAGTTTCAGTCAAAACTCCACATACACATAAAGGCAGACTAGAATTAAAGAATTGTTACAGATAAGCAAACTGAAAGCTCACCATCTATGAGCATTTTTTGTCTAAAATATGAAATCCCCAACTCCATTTTTTAGAAAAAACTGAGACACAAGGTAAGATGATGTTCTTTATGGAAACTGGTAATTAAAATAAGGCTTGTTATTGTTAGACTGTCCATTACTAATAGATGTGGGACTGTGCCACTTCTTTTGTGATTTTCTCATTTGGCACGTAAATGTGAATAAGTTTCATTTATTAATGTATTTCTTACAAATGTATAGGATTCTCAGGTACGTCAAAGTGCTGCCTACAGCTTACATCAACCTCAAGGGAACAAAGAGCATGGCACAGAACGATGTGGCAATCTCTATAAGAAAAGTGATGGGTAAGTACCCGCTCATGATAACATTAAAATAATAGTGTTTTAAAAACATTAGTCTGTGAAAATCAAAAGGCCATGTTTTTTCACATTTTCAGAATTCGTAAAGTCTGGCAAAAAAGAAGATGTTCTGTGAAATATGGATTTTTGACAATTTCGCACGGCACAGTAAGTGGTTGAAGTACAAACGTTTAATTATTCTAAATAACAGTACATTTGTAGTATGGGAATGCTCTATACTTTAGTCAGTTATTGCAATTGTTATTCAGTTCCACTTCATTCTAAACAGAACCAAAGGTATTGAATATTTTGAAAAACTAAATGTAAGCATTGGTATGTGAAGAAGCCCTTTTCTCTGTCATGGGTTTCACTCTAATATTGATTGTCGGTAGAATCTCTCCAGGCAAATGAATGAACTCTGAACACATTTTTGAAATAAAATATAATCCTACTTTGCAATTCATTCTAAACTGAATCCAAACATTTTGTTTGGAGTTTTTTTTAAAACATAAACCAAGTCAGTTTGGTAAGGAAAATTACTCTGACAACACCAAACAAGTGAATCAGTGGCGATTTCTATATTGTCTTTATGTAGGATATAAGGAACAAGAAAACTGACCCAGCTGCTTTAGGAATTCCAGAAGTTGATGCTCTCAGAGAGAATAGTTTTCTCTGTGAGAAAAGTAATCCCTGAATCCAGTTGATTTTTTTTTTTTTTTTAATTCTGCATTATTTTGTTCATCACTCAGTGTCTTTCGAGATATACTGGCTCGTTCAAGCTTTTCTTTTTTTTTTTAGTTAGCAATGTGTTTTCCACCTTCATCACTAGGGAGTTTTCCCCTTTCCATTTTTCTTTCTTTTGTTCTTTTTCTTTTTAGGAGAAAAAAAACCACAAGCAAAACAAACACAGCAGCCATCGTAGAGCAGGCAGTCCCCGGCCTCCTATCTCCGTCCATCCCCCTTTCTACACACATAAAATAAAGAAAGCCTCCCCATAAACAAACTAGGTCTGAGCCTATCACTTCTTTTCCGAGTTTGGCATTACATTTTCTGAAACCCTCCTCAGTGCTGTCATTGGGAAAATCTGCCTTACCGGCAACTAGCAAACCGGCTGTAAAATAATCGTTGATGACAATGACAACATCAACTACTACCTACGACGACGGTAGCACCATCAATGAGGAGATAGTCTGATTCAGTCGACGATGGAAATGGTCAGTCAGTCAGTCAAAAGTCTTTATTTCGATTAATTAAAATCATAAAAGCAGCATCAAACATACATACATAAAAGTTGCAATAAAAAATCCAAAATGTAATGTACAAATGGCTAGGTGTGCAAAGTTTTAGCAGCTGTTCCTACATATACACAATATTTACAGTTCATGATTTGTGCATATAACAAACTTTATAGCGCCACTAAGGAAGCTACAAATTAAAACAAGTACTATATACAAATAAAAATTATGCAAAGTTTTGCAGATATTCATATATATGCACAGTATTTACAATTCATGATTTGTGCAAATGTTAAACTTTGTAACACCACGCTAAAGAAAAATCCAATTTAAAACAACAATTTAAAACAAAAGTGCAATTGTTGTATTCATAATTTATCACTGAGCTCCCCCTACTCCTCCTAATGTGCTTTAAAGTAAACAGGTGTTCACGCTTTTTCTATTAATCCTCACTGCAGCCACCAGGAAACTTGCTACACTAAAAATGGTATGCTCGCTACTCAGAAGTTGCTAGTATAGGAGGGCTGGTCTTACTTGCAAGAAGCCTGCTTCTCGTAGTATGGGGAGTAGAAATTTTTTGCGAGCCACAAAACTAATTAAATGAAGTGTATCTTGTGTCGAAAAATTATCACAGGAGCATGGTGCAGAATCTTCAGGTTTAGCCCAGTGCGGAAATGAACCTAAAGTGAGGTGTATTAAATTGAACCTAAATCTTGTCAACAAAAAACGGTGGAAAGGTTTCGTGACAATCTTTAAATAGGGTTCTATTAAGGTGGACGTCTGTAAAAGATAGATACTTCTTGCACCCTTTTCTTTAAGCTCCTCTTCCTCCCTCTCTGCCTCCAGCAAGGTTCTAAAATTGTGTTTGATCCAAACCACATCCTCTTTCTTAATTCCCTCTGGGGCTGTGTATAATTCAGGTCGGCCCAGTCTGACACACGCCGCTCTAACGTATGCTAGCCATGGGATTCCCTCTGCCTTCTCCAGAGCTAAGCAATCTTTGAGGATAAGATGGTTGAGGGTGATTTCCTTGTTAAGCCACGTATTTGCCCAACAGATCAGGGGGGCAGCTTTTAGTTGATCTGTGATGTAGCCTACACCTAATTCAGAATGTAAAGAAAGAGTTGGGGTTGACTGTGGCACTGACAACAAAGATCTAAGAAATCTGTTTTCCACAAGTTGGATTTTGCTGACTGAGGCATATCCCCATATAGAAGCCCCATAAGATGCAATTGCACAGCATTTAGACCTATATATTTTTAGCATGGCCTCCTTGGGTCTCGCTCCCAGCCTTTTAGAAAAGCTAAGAAGGGCTGATGTGGCTCTTAGGACAGCGTTACTCTTCTGTTTCTGCTGGGGGGACCAATTACCCCTTTCGTCAAATAAGACGCCTAGGTAGTTAAACACCGGTACCCTAGAGAGATGTTTGCCCAGGCAACTAAATGAGGTGACCTTGCTGATCTTCCTGCGACCCCCCAGCTATCATTACGTGGGATTTTCCGCTGTTTACTTTTAGGTCTAATGACTCCATAAAGGGGCCACAATTATCCAGCAGCCTCTGTAAGCCCACCCCTGTTCGGGCAATCAACACAGCATCATCCGCATACAGGAGGACCGGTATACCCGATCCCACCGCACGCGGAATGTCCGCCCTGACCCAAGACAAGGATTTTTCCAATCCATTAATGTAGATTGTAAATAGAAGGGGTGCCAAAATACAGCCTTGTCTGACACCCCGCCTAGAGTTGAAATGGCTCGTGCACCTGCCCTCCTGCGTAACCCTAACTGCTGCTGTTAAATTCTGGTGTAGGTCACCTAGGAAGTAAACCAAAGGTGTCTCTATCCCCAAATCCAGGAGGATATTCCATAGTTTGGAGCGGTTCACCAGATCGAACGCTGAGGATAAGTCCCTGAACCCGAGGTATAGGTAACCATCTTTAGCTGTAGTATATTTATTAATCAGTAGATGTAAGTTCAAACACTGGTCCATGGTGCTTCTATGTTGCCTGAATCCATACTGGAGATTCGAGAGCACCCCCCTGTCAGACATCCAATTTCCCAATTTCTGCAGAATGACTCTACCCATGATCTCGACGGCAGAGTCCAATAGGGAGATGGGTCTGTAAGAGGCGGGGCCCCCTCTCCTTCCTTTTTTAAATATGGGTACAATTATTGAAGAGGCCCAAGAGGGGGGAAAACCCGCTAGGGATGCTGCATTAAATACATTAGTTAAAATCCTTGCCCAAAAAGTGGGGTACAATATGTAAAGATCAGCAGGAACCCCTTCGGGGACTGGTGTCTTATGTTTCATTGTTTCTCAAATGGCCTTTTCTACATCCGCTAATTCAAATTTAACAGGTTGTAAAGGGCGGCCCAAAGTGGAACCAACGGATTTAACTCTTGGTGGTCCTTGTCACTATAGATGCTCATAAAATGTTTGAGCCACGCATCATCCGGGATTACACAGTCTGTGTCTACGTTGTCTTTTTCCAGGAAAAAGGAATGATTTATGGTTGCCCAGAATTTTCTTCTGTCCTTTAGCACGTCAATTGACTGCAGGTTGTCCCATGCCTCCTCTTTAATTTTATTTTTACGTGTAGTTGTTGCCCGTTTATGTTCCTTACGAAGGGAGGACACTAGGGCCCTGTCCCTTGGGGTCCACTTTAGGGCCTTTAGGAGAGCCCCATGTGCTTTAGAACACGTGGAGTCGAACCACCTGAATGCCTTCTTAGTGTTGGGCCTGCTCTCCTTATGTAGGTTTTTAGCTTGACTCCAGTGGTGTGGAGAGCCTGAGACTCACGTCTGAGTATATCCAGCACACCCGCTCTCCACACCACTGGAGTCAAGCTATGTTATGTTATGTTATGTTATTTTATTTTGTATAGCGCACAGATGCCGCAGCCAAGTGGCGTCCCGGCGCTTTGGAGATTGTGTAACACAACACAGCAGAAATGACCCCAAAAAAGAAGGACTATCCAGGCTGATGAAGGCTGATAGCCAGAAACCGGTCCTTGGATGCTTGATTCCGGTCTGGGAAAGACATGGCTTGGTAGTTCGGACTGGACTGTTCCCATGAGGCACAGGGTCAGAGCTGATTTGCATATAGCCAGTGTCTAACCCAGGGTGGTGTGGAGTGCAAAAAAACTATGGATTTAGGCCCAGATCCTTGTACTGGGTTGAATGTATGACATTGTTCTACATTCTGTCCATCAACTGTGTTTTTTGCAATTTTCACCCCGAGTGTGCTGGGTATACTCAGACGTGAGTCCCAGGCTCTCCACACCACTGGAGTCAAGCTATCCAGGCTGAAGAAGGCTGATAGCGAGAAACCGGTCCTTGGATGCTTGATTCCGGTCTGGGAAAGACATGGCTTGGTAGTTCGGACTGGACTGTTCCCATGAGGCACAGGGTCAGAGCTGATTTGCATATAGCCAGTGTCTAACCCAGGGTGGTGTGGAGTGCAAGAAAACGATGGATTTAGGCCCAGATCCTTGTACTGGGTTGAATGTATGACATTGGTCTACATTCTGTCCATCAACTGTGTTTTTTGCAATTGTCACAATTGATGAAGCATCCTTTCGAGCCTATACACTGGGCGGACCTTAAATTCCTGTCATGGAAGGTGGCGCTTCTCATTTCTCTAACTTCTGCGAGAAGAGTAGGAGAGCTGCAGGCTCCAACGATTCAAGATCCTTTTCTACAGTTTAAAGCAGACAGACTGATTCTTAGGACTAATCCTTAGGACTAATCCTGAATTTATTCCTAAGTGACAACTGACTTTCATTTGAATGAGCCATTGGTGTTAAAACGTTCCTTTCCTCAAACAACAATGGCGGCGGAAAGAGTTTTACATTCGCTAGACGTTCAAAGATGCCTCAAATTCTATTTAAAAGAGACTAAGAGTTTTCGCAAATCTTCACAGCTCTTCTTCGCTTTCAGCGCACCCAATCAATGACATTAATAACTACATATATTTCTGTCAAAAATAGCAATTAGAAAAAATAAAGCCGTCCTTGTTGGCATGTCCTACAAAACTACATTTGCAGATTAGTAAAGCTGGCCAGCCGACGAATGTGTCTTTCACTTGTGATTTTCTGGCTGTTCACACAAGCATGTGCACACACGCACACTCTTAGCCCTAATGCAGCCTGGACTCTAGTCCAGGTAGTGATGGACTGTCCACTGACATTAATAGCTTAAGCATGCCTGCCAGGCACCCATCTATCCTGCTCAAACTCCTGCCTTCTGTACCCTTCTGGATCGATGCATCTTCCACTCAAACTGTGCCACCTCTTACATTTCACACGTCTTGTGTGTCCTCGGTATCGGCTGCTCATGTGCCCTCTACCCAGAGTCTGAGGTGGGAGGAACCAGTGCTTAATTTGCCATGGGCCTCATCAGGAGGCCTCTGAAGCTTGCACCACCCATTGCTCCTGACATCGCTGCCAACAACAGTACCAACACATCTACTAACCATCAAACTCCTACAAGTGTGACAATTCTTAATATTCAAGGCCCTGAAAGCTATAATAATAGCTTGGGGGCAGGTATTAGTAATTTCTAATGTATATTGTAATAATAAACAACTGTTCTGCTCATCTGTAAATTAGACAAACAGTGCCACCATGTGGCAGACTGTCATAAGTGCCGCTGCTGACAAGTATGCTGGTTCCGATCACCGGAAACCACTGCTCAAATTAAGAACTGGAAGGAACACAAGCCATCAGGAGATCAGGGAGACCCTGCTAGTAAGTGTGACGTTAAGTGTCATGTCTAGGCTATTTCTTCTGTTTTGATAAGCAAACAGAAATTTTCTTGTGTTAAAAATGTCATTTTAGTTTTTGTGTTTCCCAGATACAATAAAATAGATTTTGTTGTGAAATTGTGAATATTTTCACTGAATGTTTTTAATTTTTCTTTCTTGAATTAGGCTAAAGGACCTCCTGCAAAACTCAATCTATTAACCTGCCAAGTGAAAACTAATCCAGAAGAGAAAAAAAGTTTTGACCTCATATCACGTAGGTTTTCATATTTATGAGACTTCTTCATGACAATGAATGCTATTGATATATTATCAGAATATGTAAAGCACTCATTCGTTTTAGCATTTTTTCACACTCAACAGAAAGCTACATCATGTGAGTGTGATGGCCAGTACTGCAGTAAAAGAAAAGTCTTAAGCTACTCTGTGAAATTGCATTTCGTGCAGGGTGTAGGGACAGAGGGGTCTTACCCTGGTGTGCTCAACAATCTGAGCTTACTGTAGGGGCTCCCTTATTTTGTTTCACCTACATGTCTACTGGTTTGCGTATGCACCCAGTGGAAACTGGCTACTACCCCTCCCTCATAAAAGGTAATGCTATGACTGACATTTTGTAGCCCCTGATTGGAATAAAGTGATACACATCTTTTTACCTTAACCCATTGTAAGAATGTTTACTATTGACTTTGCCCTTGCAAATTATATACAGTCCCCGGTGGCTGGAAGCCTTTCCTTCCCATAGTGTGCATGGTGCAGTGTGTTTTGGTACATTATAATCCATTTTCTCTTCATCCATAGTGGATAGGTTGCTTTCTGACCTTGAATGTGTACATCTGAAAGAGACAGGTTAGTGATAGATTCCTTACCTTGGAATATCCCCAGGCGCCAGACTGGATCTGGAAATTTTTGCGTAGCAATACCCATGCGCGTCGGTAGGCGTCGTCCACGGCTCCGCGTCCGTTGTTGTTAGCGCCAGAATGACGTCGTCGGAGTACTTAGACGCCGCCCATGCGCTCTGACGTCAGTTCTTTTTTTTTTCTGCTACAGCTAGCGCAGATCCAGAGAAGCACTACCCCTAGTAATTTTTTGACTAAACTTTTTGATCTTTTTGATCATCTCTTTCCTCGAGTCCTAGACTCTATCGGTGCCGGTAGAGATGCCCGGGTTCAAACCCTGTTCGAAGTGCGACCGACTGATGTCGGTTACGGACCCCCATCGCCGGTGCCTGAAGTGTTAAGGCCTCGACCACGACGACCGCACCTGCTCTGACTGCCGGGCCCTGACGTCTAAAGCTAGGCGGGAGCGGTCCCGTAAGCGACTCGAGCTCCGGCAGTCGGCCCGCACCGTTCCAGGTCCTGGTCCCGGTCCCACGGGAGGTCGAGGGACCGGTCGCGGGGTCGGAGTCATCGCAGCTCCGGGAGTGGACATCGGTCGTCAGGATCCAAGTCCTCAGGTAAGAGGCATGAGAGGTCGGAGAGGTGTCATCGTTCCTCCGACCCACCCCGACGCTCGCACGATGCGGCCGGGGGTTCGGGCGACACCGCCCACGCGGCTCCGAGGAAGTCGCAAGCGTCGCCGCCTGCCCCCCACCTTCGGGTCCCTGGGCACGGCACGACGCCGGAGGAGATCGAGCAGTACCTCATGGCCATGAGGTCCCTTCCTCCTCAGTCTGGTTCCGTGGTGCCTCCGGGCCCAACGGTCCCGGCTGGAGGCCCTGGCGGGTCGGATGCTTCGGCCCCGACACCGCCAGCGACTTCGGTCCCGGCGCTGCAGGACCTCACTGGATTCCCTTCCGGATCCGGGTCGTCGCCGGTCGACCTCACGACCTCACAGGCGCCGGCCCCAAGGGTGGCACCCCCGGCGCCCACTGTGGACACAGTCCCCACTGTTCCCTTTGGTCCGACTCTGGCGCCGGAACGGCGCCGCTGGGCGCTGCATCAGACGGCCTTTGGAGATTTTTATTTCCATGTGGAGGCCCCGTCTGTTAATCCTGTTTTACAGGAGACGGGTGATGAGGGAGATTGGGAGGGGTCTGAGGACCCTCTGGCACTGGAGTGCCAGTCTCAACAGGACTGGACATATGAGCTTGGGGAGGCCAGTGGTATTGACACTTTGCCAGACACTGGATTTGTCTCCCCTCCAACCGTGGCTTCGGAGGAGGGGTCTACTTACAGTGTGGTTTTGACAAGGGCGGCCAAGGCCTTAAACCTTGAGCTCCCTGCCGCGGCCGTGAGGACTAACCTCCCAACTGAGGTCCTCAAACCGCATTCAAGCTCCAGTGAGCCTCTGCTGCCGTTCAATGAGGCCTTGTGTGACGTTCTTGTGGGCACTTGGTCCAAGCCCGCCGCAGGTCCGGCTGTGGATAGGAATTTGGCCAGACGCTACCGCCCGGCCCCGGGCGACCCCTGCTTTTTGTCCACCCATCCCACCCCGAGAGCCTGGTTAACCAGGCCTCCACTTCCCAGACCGCATTCCCATCGGCTCCGCCCGATCGGGAATCCAAGAGATATGAACAGTTCGGGAAGAAAGTGTTCTCGTCCCTAAGCTCAGGGCTGTGGTCTGTCAATACCGCCTGTCTCTTGGGCCGCTACACCCACACCCTGTGGGACGCGATCGCGGACGTGCTGCCACAATGTCCGGAGGAGGTCCGAGATGCAGCGCGATATTCCATCCTGTGTGGGCTGGATACCGCGGACTCACTGGGCAGGGCGATGGCAACGACAGTGGCGGTTCGACGCCACTCCTGGTTGAGGTCCGCCAACTTTTCGGCCGATGTCCAGGCCACACTTCTGGACATGCTGTTCGATGGCCGTCGCCTCTTTGGCGACAAGGCAGACCATGCGCTTGAGCGTTTTAAGGACCCCAGGGCTACGGCCAAGTCCTTGGGCCTCTCGGCCACAAGCCAGCAATCGTGTACCTTTCGCTCCTTTCGTGGCCAAGGAAGGGGCGCCCCCACAAGTGCTGCCAGCCACGCGCCGCAGAATGTTCAACAGCGTGGTGGAGGCTGTGGGAACCGCCGTGGCGGCGGTCGGGGACAATGGCGAGGCCAGTCCACACCTCCCTCTGCGGCACCTGCCTCAAAACCTTCCTAGTCCGAGTTTTCAGGCTCATGTGACGCCTGTGGGAGGCAGGGTTCGCCATCACCTCTCCCACTGTCACACTGTCACATCGAACAGGTGGGTGCTGCATATTGTCCGAAGGGCCTACACCCTCCCGTTCGAGGCGACCCCTCCAGCCATGCCACCGCAATTCCACCACGTGTCGGGGGATCACTTGCAACTACTGCAAGAGGAAGTCACGGCCCTCTTGGCCAAGGGGGCCATCGAGCGCGTTCCTGGGCCAGAAGTAGGGTGTGGTTGTTACTCACTACTTTCTGGTACCCAAGAAGGGCAAAGGGGGCCTACGCCCTATCTTGGACCTACGGAGCCTCAACGGCTTCCTCCGGAAGGAGAAGTTCAAGATGCTGACTTTGGCTCAGGTCATAGCTGCTCTGGACCCTGAAGACTGGCTGGTAGGGTTGGACTTTTGGCATATTTTCACATCCCCGTCCTCCCGGCCCACCGGCGTTACCTGCAGTTCACTGTAGGCCACGAGCACTTTCAGTTTACCGTGCTCCCCTTCGGCCTTACCAGCGCCCGTCGGGTGTTCACGAAGGTAAGGGCGGTGGTCGCAGCTCATCTGCGCAGGTTAGGGGTGTCAGTCTTCCACTACCTCGACGACTGGTTGTTGAAGACGGGCTCGCCCCAGACAGTCGTCAGCCACCTCCAGACTACGACCGACCTCCTGCACTTGCTGGGGTTCTCCATCAACGTGCCGAAGTCGCACCTGTGTCCCTCTCGGAAGTTCCTCTTCATCGGAGCGGTTCTAGACTCGGTGCAGTTTCAGGTCTACCCACCCGAACAGCGGGTTCGGGATATACAGGCTCTTGATTCCAATCTTTCAGCCTTTATCCCGAGTCTCGGTCAGGTTGATGCTGCGGCTTCTGGGGCTGATGGCCTCCTGCATCCTTTTGGTGCATCACGCCAGGTGGCGGATGCGGGCTCTGCAGTGGGACCTGAAGTTTCAGTGGGCCCAGCATCAGGGCAACTTGTCCGATCATGTCTTGATCTCGGAGGGCACTACGAGACAACTGCAGTGGTGGCTCACGGACCGCGATTGGGTCAGTGGCAGATCCCTCTCCCTACCCCACCCGGAGCACGTGGTTGTGACGGACGCACACCTCCAGGGCTGGGGAGGCCACATGGGAGAGGCGGAGATCAGACGCCTCTGGTCTCCGGCGGAGTCCCGGCTCCATATCAACGTTTTGGAGCTGCGGGCGATTTGTCTAGCACTGAAGGCATTCCTCCCCTCTGTCCGGGGGAGTGTAGTGCAGGTGTTCACGGACAACACCACCGCCATGTGGTACTGCAACAAACAGAGCGGGGTGGGGTTGTGGACCCTCTGCCAGGAGGCTCTGCACCTCTGGCAATCGCTGGAACATCAGGGAGTGACTCTGGTGGTTCAACACATGGCAGGCTCTCTGAATGCCAGGGCGGACGAACTCGGCCGTCTGTGCATGATGGATCACTAATGGCGTCTGAACTCGGACGTGGCGCAACGCCTCTTTCAGCAGTGGGGAGAGCCTAGGTTAGATCTATTCGCCACAGAAGAGAACGCGCAATGTCATCAGTTCTGCACGTTGGAATTTCCAAGGCGGCACTCGCTCGGAGACGTTTTTCGTCGCTAGTGGAGTTGCGGTCTATTGTACGCCTTTCCGCCTATACCACTTCTGCCCAGAGTGCTGAAGATCAGGCGTGACCGGGCCCAGGTTATTCTTGTGGCTCCGGACTGGGCTCGAAGATACTGGTATCCCGAGCTACTCAACATGCCAGTCGATCCCCCGATTCGTCTGCCTCTTCGGGAGGACCTTCTGTCGCAGCAGCAGGGGACGGTTCTGCACCCAAACCTGTCCAGTCTCCACCTACAAGCTTGGAGATTGAGCTGCGGCAGTTGAAGCTATTTGACTTGCCTCCCGAAGTCTGTGATATCATTCTGGCAGCCAGGCGTCCCTCCACAAAGTCGTTATACGCCTGCGGGTGGAACAGATTTGTGGCATGGTGCACAGCAAAGGCTGTGGACCCACTCTCTGCACCCCTTTCTGAGGTTCTCCTCTTTCTTCTTTCTCTTGCCCGGCAGGGCTTTGCTCTGGGCACTCTCAAGGGGTACCTTTCTGCACTTTCCGCCTTCTTACGGCTACCTGATCAGCCTTCCTTATTCAAGTCCCCCATTGTAAATAGGTTTTTGAAGGGCATCACACACATGTTCCCTCCTGTTCCCTTCTTGATGCCCCAGTGGGACTTGAATCTTGTTCTTACTTACCTAATGTGTGCTCCCTTGAGCCGCTCCATAACTGTCCTCTCCGTCTTCTTACTTTGAAGACTGCTTTCCTGGTGGCCATCACCTCTGCCAGGAGAGTGAGTGAGCTCCAGGCTCTTTCATCTACACCTCCTTTCCTCTCTGTCCATCCGGACAAGGTTGCGTTGCGGACAAGACCCTCTTTCCTGCCCAAGGTTGTCACGGCCTTCCACATCGGGCAGTCCATTACCTTGCCCACCTTCTTTCCGCCTCCGCATCCCACGAAAGAGGAAGAGAGGCTCCACCGTCTGGACCCAAAACGTGCGTTCTCTTATTATCTAGATTGCACACGCCAGTTCCGGGTGGATGACCAACTCTTTGTTGGTTACGTGGGCGCTAAGAAGGGAAAGGGGATGCACAAGAGGACCATCTCGCGGTGGATCATCTTGTGTATCCAGGCATGTTACTCCATGGACAAAAAGGAGCCCCCTGCTGGATTGCGGGCTCATTCTACTCAGGTTACTGCGACTACAACTGCCCTGGGCCTTGCAGGACATTTGCCAGGCAGCTACGTGGGCCTCGCTGCACACGTTTGCAAGACACTACTGCCTGGACAGCCAAGTCCGGATGGGATGGCTTCTTTAGCTGTTCCGTCCTCCAGGACTTTCTGGTGTGTTTATTGGTTTGCAGACCCACCACCGGGGTTGGTATTGCTGGGGTATCTATTCTAAGTTAAGGAATCTATCACTACCGTGTCTCTTTCAGATGCACAAGTTACTACTTGTGTAACGATATATCTGTAAGAGACATTAGTTAGTGATAGATTCCTTACCGACCCACCCATCCTCCCCGTTCTGCGAACCGATATCTAGGGTTAAGGTCATCCCCTTTCAGGGCCCTAGTTTCATGGCACCAGTGTTTGTTCTATCATGGCTCTGCATATCTGGCGCGGAAAAGCTGTGTATCAGAACTAACGTCAGCGCGCATGGGCGGCGTCTAAGTACTCCGAAGTCATTCCGGCGCTAACAGCGCCGACGACGGACGCGGAGCCGCGGACGACGCCTACTGACGCGCAGGGGTATTGCTACACAAAAATTTCCGGATCCAGTCTGACGCCTGGGGATATTCTAAGGTAAGGAATCTATCACTAACTAATGTCTCTTACAGATATATCGTTACACAAGTAGTAACTTGTGCAATATGTATAGTGCCTAACAACTGAGACTCTTCCCTTCAGAGTGTGTATGGGACTGTGTGTTGTTAATGTAGAGCTAGTTTTAACTACACTTCACTTGCTTACTTACCCCCTCCCAGACCCCGCTCATCTAGAGGTTTAGTCTACCTCACTATTTCTATCAAAACATCCCTGAGCTCCTCCCTGTCAGAGAGGGGTTTGTAGCCCGGACTACGACTAGGTTTGTAGTCCGAGGAGATCCCCCATGATGAAGCATGCCACCCTCGGGTGGGTGAGGGGAATTGTCCTAAGAAAGGATACCCCAACTCTTCATTTTTGTACTAGACCCAGTGGCTTTCTATTGTGTTTTCGAGTTGTATAGTGGGGATTCAGCCTTTGGTGGTCTCAAAGTTCTCTGATCCTCTTTTTGTGTGAAATAAATAGCAAAGTACATATTCATAAAAAGTGAAATTGAAAAATTAAAATTTTAAAACACTCTGTAAATGTGAAAGAATTTAAAATCGTAAGCAAAAAATGAGGTTGCTATCCTTATCTTGATTTGTGGGAGGACGCAGAGGAATCAGAATCTGGTATGAATTGTTGGTTGCCTCAGTTGAAGCAGCACACACAGAGATGTTAATGGAAAGGATACTTGCTATAAGTCTAACCCCAGGCAATCTCTTTGGGTAGTATTCCACCTGTTGTTCTTTTGCCCTCCTTGCCACCTCAGATTAGACCCAGCCATATGCAACTGAGGCTTGGTCCTGAAGCAATAGGTACAGTCCAGTCTGAACTGTCAAGACAGGCCCTCGCTGAAACGAACACAAACAACCCAAGATCATTTTCGGCCTGGCTAGGCCTTTTCAGTTGGGGCTAGCTTGGATCCAGTGACACAGTGAACAAGGGACTCGCATCTGGGCATACTAATGGCCACTTAGGGTGTTACATCAAACATGCCAAAGATGTAAAGTATCACTGTCAAAAAAAGCCTACATTAGGAGCAATTAGACCAAGTTATATGCTAGAGTCAAGCATATTGTTTAATATTTTAGAATGTTGAATTCCTCCAACCATCCCTTTGGACTTAAGTGAGGGTGGACATAAGTCAAAAGGTTAAGAAGTGGCGGCTTACAGTCATGATTAAAGACTTCCCACAGTGGGAACATCTTTGCATTCAAAGAATTTATTTTATAATCAAATTTTATTTGCGCACAGTGGTGTACACCCCTTTACCCCTGCCCCCGTCATTTTCCCTTCTGTAGAAGGGGATCTATGTGTATAGTCATAATCTAGTGAATAGTCCCGCCCATGTGCGTGGACCCCGAAGCAATCAAAAATATTCTCTTAAGTTGTCAAAAAATGCAGACCTGCACAGACACTTAAGAGAGAATTTAAAGACAGATAATGCGGCCTATATCCACAGGCTACACTGTCCAGTACTTCAACTAGAAATTCCACCAAAAATCCACAAACAGCACAGCCTGTCCAGTGTTCTCCATAGAGAAAAAAAACCTCCCCCTACCAGCAAAAGCCTCTGGAATGATAGAGAAAGTAGTGGACAGACAAGCCCCATAGGCTGCCATTATGTGGCTCAGAACAGGATACTGTGCCTTTAAGAGAACTTTCCAGAACTCTCTCAGTATCCCAGAATGCACAGCAGGTCCCTTTTACTTTCAGTTCTTTTTTACGGCTCCTGCAAGCAGGACCCTGGAGCATTGAGCTCTCCCTTTTTAGGGTGTTTTTTCAGATTGTTTCACTTTTCAAGTGTTTATAGAGTGTTTTATTTGAAGTACTTTGGTGTTTTCTTCCTGGTGTGTCTTTCTGCACTCTCTGGGTTGTCACAATGCCTGCTGTGCTTGACAAATGCCCAGAGTGCTCGAGGAAGAAGGCCAAGTCGGACCCACATGATGTGTGTATCCTCTGCCTACCCTCATCTCATGCCCCTGAGGAGTGCGACATTTGCCAGTCCTTTACCAGCAGGACCGTGAGGAACAGGATGAAGATCAGGCTCCAAGGCCTGGAAGAGAGAGGGCTGAAGGCACAAGGTGGGTCTGGCCTGCCCATGCTGAGGCCTCTAGGGGGCTCCCCAAGGGTAGGAAGACCAGCAAACGTCCCTGTTTTCCGCCGGCGTCGATTGCACCGACGACGGCGTCGAGAGGGATGATGGCAGTCTGTTCTCCGTCTCCCAAGGGCTCTGGGTCGAGGCGACGTTGACGTTCGGCGTCGAGGGACCGGACTAGACCACCGTCGAGATCGCTGTTGACGATATCTTCATCGTCGTCGTCGAGTCATCGACGTCGAGAGGCGGCCCGGCGTCGGCGCTCGATGTCGAGGCAACACCGCCATACGCCGTCGCCGAAGAGGAGGAGGTCGTCGTCGAGGGGATCCTTGACGTCGATAAGGATGTCGAAGTCTCGCAAGCGTTTGGCGTCGAGAAGACGCTCGTCGTACAGGAGGCGTTTGCCGTCCAGGAGGCGTTCGCCGTCAAGACGGGGTGTCCTGGGTGGTGTTACTTATATTGTTCTCACAAGGTTTTCTTTCCCAGAAGTTCTTGCAAGCTTCACATTTTGGCTAAAATAAAAATGTTCCTCACTTTTGATGGAAAGTACTGGAGTCTTCAGGGATCCACCTAAATATCCTGCCTACCAGCATTACCCCACGTCTCCCTATACCTCAGTTGTGTGGGTGGGCCTAGTGCCTGGGAGAAGAAAAGATCCAAAATGTGAAATGGACACAGGAAAATCTTTCACTGAAAACAGCGCTTTTTCAGTTTGAGTAGATGTGGAGTTTGGGCCCCCGCTCAGCCAGCACCTAGGGAAACCGGTCATGCCTATACATTTCTGAAAACTATTGTTTTGTACAACCCAACACAGTGATTTGCTTACCTGCATGGCCAAACTGCAGTCTTGCTGTACTCTGCTGTGGCTGGACTCTTTGATTGTCTCTTTAGTATCTTCGTACTAAACGAAATGCATCCTGCATTTATGCACACGTAATTCAAACAGACATAATGCAAGATCCTCTAGATGCACTATCGGTACCAGCTGGAATGTTCTTCTAATACTGTCAGCCAATCAAGCATTGTAAAATAAAGGCCACTATGATACTCCATGCACTGTGTCACTTCATGATCACTACCTGTAGGGAGAAGTGACGGATTCAGTGCTGTGCTACATAGGAGCCACTGTGGGCACCTGCCTTACGGCACACCCCAAATGCCCACCCAAAGCATATCAGATTGCAACCAACGCTCTAAAAAAGACCTTGTTGAGGGGTTTTAGGAGCACCTGGGCAGCAACATTTAATTTTGTTTGGGGTTCTGAATTTTATGTTACGTTAGTAAAGCAGAATATTCTTTAGCTAAGACCCTTCATTCTGATTCTGTAGGTTCCCCAAGCCACACCATCCTTATCAAGTTCTGGAAAAGGCCTGAACATCTATCTTTTCTGACATTTTATAAAAATGCCTTTCATGTTGGTCAAATCCCCCTTTCCATTTACCCGCATCCTTTACAACTTTGTGATTCTGAGTATTTATAGTAATACGAGGTCCCAGTTTGCAACAGAACGCACTATGAATATGTAAATCATGATTTTAAAATTGGATGGAACACAGTATAAGATATGTTGTCACAAAATGTGCAAAAATGTTTAGTCTTTAAGATAAAACAAGTGATTTCAAAATATATATTTTTAGCTATATGCAGTGAGACTGTACCCGGGGCACACTTTTCTTTTTATAAGTGTCCAGTAAAAGGACTGCTTTGTGATCTTCAAGTGAGGTTCAGCAAGACATAGGCAGAATGCTTCCTTTTTTCAAAGATCCTAGAAGGTGAGTGGGTCATTGCAGGGAACACACACACACACATACACATCACAGTCCAGGCACGCATACATTGCCAGTTTCAGGGACACAGTAAAGTTTGTCATCAGATGCAGGCTGGACACGACAGGCTCGCTGGCCAGGATCTTTGACTAATCAGTGGCTGAGGTCATCTGGCTTTTTTGGGGATGTCCAGACATCCCTCATGGACATGCCCTGTGATGGCACTCTCCTTTTTAGAGAAGAGGTTGACTCAGTGCTTGAGCGCTTCAGGGAGAGTAGTGTCACTGCTCCATCGTTGAGACTTGTCATGGCCCCCCGCCGGCCTCACTCTTCTTTTTGCTTCTTCCGTAGCTACAGTAGGGGCTACCAGCCACAACCTTTCCAGCAAAGCCATCACGGGCAACTGACTTCCCAGCCCCTTCTTGGCTGTGAACTCCACCCCTACGATTCTCGTGGCATCCAAGGCCAGAGAACTGCCTAGTCAGCCATCCCCTGGGAGCCTCCAAACCCGTTTTGTATCCCCCCGCAACAACACAGGAACCCTGTTTTTTTGTTTTAAAAAATATATTTTATTGTTTTGTGTTACGTGTGGATGATATACGTATATAATATCTGTGACTCTTCTTCCCATTTATCATATAGTGCAATCGTTTTTACAGACTGCCATGTATATCTGTGCATTATCTCATACACAAACATGCCTTTAAGAAATCCCCCCCTCCCGTGCCCCACTGCAGGTCACATTCGGGAACCAATTATTTATAGTGACACATCTCTATCCCATCTTTAGTCCCCATCTGCCTCACTCCAGTCTCTCGCGGATATCTTTAGGACGCCTCTCTCATTTTGGTTTGTTTGTATTCAGCTAATTGACCCATCCCTATTCCCCCAGTGCCTCGATGTGTTGGGCTCTCCGGCGGAGATTGTATCGATGGCAAAGGCTCGCCTAACTCTGGTTCGGGGTCTTTCATACCATCTACTAGGGCTTCCCAGCACCTGGCCTGCTCAATTGAACCTATTCCCTTGCGCTCGCTCCTGATTAATACTCTGCTTTCGCATCCCACCCAGAGTTTCTAGTTCCTTTTTTCTTGTTTGGCCAGGGTAACGTCTTGGAATCTGTCAGTAACCCTTGTTTTAGAGGTGTGGGAAAACAGACTAAGGAGGTAGATAGTCGGCGCGCAGGGAACCACGCTTTCAGTTACTTTCGCCCCTTCAGATGTGACCTCCTGCCAATAAGTGTGTAATGTTGGGCAGTCCCAGAACATGTGTAGCATTTTTGCTCCAGGTTCTCTAAAGTGTGGGCATCCTGCAGCCACCCTGTGGAAGTATCGGTTAATACGCTCCGGAGTGAGGTATGCCCGATGAAGAACGTAAAAATCAATTCTTTTGAATCTGGCATTTTTCAAGATCTTAAGGGCCCTTGCAAGGATTTTCGCCTAGCCCTTCTCCTCCATGGGAATGTCCAAGTCCATGGCCCAGCGCTCTGCTCTCTCAGTGTTGTCAGAGGTTCAACCAATTGAAATGTACAAATCTGAAATCCACCAATAACTTTCTAATGTTAATCATTACACCGCTCTGAGGTAATCCCCTTGGGGATATTCAGACTTATCTTAATGACCACTTCTGAAGCAACACTTAATGTTTTTTTGAGCAGCAAAGAGTTTGATATCTTAAACACCAAGGCACCTCCTACCCCAGTCCTGTACATCGTCCCCAAGGTGCATAAAAATCTCACTAACCCCCCCAGGCCGACCCATAGTCTCTGGCTGGGGGTCGGTCTATAAGCCTTTGTGTAAATATAGTGATGTATTTATCAAAGATCTGGCTTTTCGAACTAGCAGTTATGTACGAGACAGTGGTGATATCATCCATCAGTTAAAACAGATGTATTTTGACACACAAAATGAGCTATTAGTGTGTTTGGACATTGATTCCATATACACTAACATACTGCAATTGGAAAGTATAAAGGTCATCAGACGTGTATTGTAGACTCTGCCTGGTCCAGTAACTGTACCCACTGACTTTATTATTGAGTTATTGATGAGCTCCCTGACTCTTAATTATTTGAGTTTGATGGAGTCTTTTATTTGCAAATTAATGTGACATCTATGGGGGCTTCTTATGCCCCCAATTTAGCGATTCTGTATGTCGTCAACTTTGAACAGCCGTACATCTACAACCCGATTAACAACCCTTTTTTTCAGAGTGTGCGCCATTGGCACCAATATATTGATGATATGTTTTTCATTTGGACCGGGGACACCACTATAAATGATTTTCAAAAATGACTGAATACCTGCTCCCAGGATCTGAATTTCACTTCACAAGCCAGCAGTGAGAGTGCTGACTTTTGGATTTGACAATTATCCCACATGATGGGAAGTTAGCTACTAAGCTGTATACGAAACCCACAGCACGTAATACACTTTTTGAATATACCAGCCACCATCCTGGGGGCCTCAAGGATGGCCTCCCTTTTGGTCAGTTCTTGCGTATTCGCAGGAACTGCCAATTCCGGGAGGACTACTTTCGGGAGGCTGATGTGCTTGCTAAAAACTAGAACATCGTGGCTATCCAAAGAGTCTAATCCAATGTTCATTAAAGCAGGCTTGGTATAATCTCCGGGGGTTTTTGTTGACCCCTCTGCCCCTAAGATATCTGCACGTATACCTTTTTTCACTAACTCAACTTTGAAACTCATGGCTTCACAGCTTAGATTCTTGGGTAGCTCTGAGGTGCAAGATTAGATTAAAGGACAATCGCTATACCGCCACCTTTTTTACCCTCTCTGTCCACTTTATGGATTTTAAAACCCGCCATAAGAGACAAGAGTAGGTTAGGGTCATAGGAGACCTCTGCTCAAGTTTCTGTTACAAACCCTAAATCAATCTTGTGTGTTTCTAAGAACTCGCGAAATGAGATAGCATTTTTAACAAGAGATCTCGCAATTATCAATACGCATGATAGTTCCAGTCTCGGTTTCTCATTTGAGGGTATTCCCCTAGAGTAGATGGGTAATGGCGCAAAGAAGAAGGTGTGACTACAAGAGTCACAATGCGTTTTGCCCTTGGCTAAGCATAAGTCAAAGAGTGGGTCGGGGCATTTCTTACCTGAGCTTTCAAGGTCCCTCACTGTATCTTTGGAGTACTGTAGTATATGCTTATCTGAAAGGGGACCTGGGACAAAACCGGCAGCATGGATGGAGCGGAGCGCGACCCGAGCGCAGACAGGCGGTGACTGCCTTGACCTTAGCCCGCTTTAAAGGGCATAGGGGTATGCGGTGACTGGCTTGACCTTAGCCCGCTTTAAAGGGCATAGGGGTATTTAGGGATGCTGAGGGAGGTGTTGCCCCAGGCGCTGTAGAGTGTGAGGGCTTGATTAAAAACAGGTTGCAAACATGAGGTCACATGAAAATCAAGAACTGGGGTCCAGCTACCCCGGCTACCCTCACAAACTCCTTTGTGAGGTGTAGCTACTGTTAAAACAAATCGAATTAAAATAAATGATAGGAACGAAAAGCATAAACAGATAAAAGCGCCACTCCAAGATGGCGGTAAGGCGGGAGCCAGGCATGCTAATGCCTACAAGGAATCCAATAGTGACAAGCCAGTCAGGGAATCAGGGCGCATGTACCATCAGGCCCGGTTTCGGGGTTTCACCCCTCATCAGCCAGGATAGCTTGACTCTAGTGGCATGGAGAGCACTGGTCCCACGTCTGGGCATGCCCGTTCCACTCGGGGTGACAAATGCAACAAGAACAATTGATGGACAGAATGCAGAACAATGCCATACATTCACCCCAGTATAGAGATCTGGGCCTAAATCCATCATTTTTTTGCTCACCATGCCATTCCAGTTTGGCCCCAGCTATATGCACATCAGTCTTTACCCTGCGCACAATGGGAACAGTCCAGCCCGAGCTGGAAGGCCAGGTCCTCCCTGGACTGGAACCAAGCATCCTAGGACCGATTGAGGGGTTTCACCCCTCATCAGCCAGGATAGCTTGACTCCAGTGGCACGGAGAGCACTAGACCCACGTCTGGCATGCCCTTACCACTTGGGGTGACAAATGCAAAAAGAACAATTGATGAATAGAATGCAGAACAATGTCATACAGTCACTCCAGTACAGAGAACTGGTCCTAAATCCATCATTTTTTTGCTCACCACGCCATTCCAGTTTGGATCCAGCCATACGCAAATCAGTCTTGACCCTACGCCCAATGGGAACAGTCAAGCCCGAACTGCCAGGCCAGGTTCTCCCTGGAAACCTGCATCCTAGTACCAGTTTCAAGGTTTCACCCCTCATCAGCCAGGATAGCTTGACTCCAGTGGCATGGAGAGCACGGGACCCACGTCTGAGCATACTCACCCCACTCGATGTGACAAATGCAAAAAGAACAATTATTGTTATAAGTGAAGACATGATGTTATGTTCTAATGTAGTGCAACGCTAGTCGGCCAGCTTAGAATCACACAAACTGCTGCTGGGACTGCGCATGTATTTCTGCGGCTTCATCTGAATAAATGTGTGGGTAAGTCAGAGCCCCTATACTCATGCCCGATGACCATTTTGAGGTTGTCACTGTGTGGGTGAAGTCTGTGCTCCTGTACTGATAACATGTGCACCAATAGGTCTTTAAAGCGGGCAGATGCGTAGACGTGCCTAATGTAAGCCTGCCTGGTCAGGGATGCTGCCTTTTTTTGCGCAGATACTGAGCACCTATCTTACAGCCTCTCGGATATCCTTGCACTTAGCCCTTTGGTGAGCAAAGAAGGTTGTGATAGCTGGGACCCCGGAATGTCTCAAAGTGGTGCTGCACTTGATGCTGGCTCCATGATTAAGCACTGCACAGAAAGTTGTGATAGTTGAGGTGCAGTTAGACTATTTATTTGTGATAGAGACGTGGGCAAGGGAAGATTTGGGTCCTGATTTGACAGTGTCGAATCCTCCAGGTTATACCATGATGAGATTAGATCGTGCCACTAGGATAGGACTCTTTTGAGCAGACCAATAATGGTGAATGTCTACATTGTACCCCATTCCGGCAGCAAAAATTAAACCTCTTCTGGGACAAATTACATCGGGTCCCCAGATGACAGTTTCCCGCCCGCGGTGTTGCAACTCGCACTGGATTTAATTGCTGCTTTCTTGGAGAAAGTTAATTCTGAGGCTTTGGTGTCAGGAGTATACCCCCAGTGCCGGAAAGAGGCGATTATCATTCCCCTCATAAAGAAACCTAATGGGGATCCGGGAAACATGAAAAATCGTTGACCAATTTCCCGGCTGCCTGCACTGGATAACATTCTTAAGAAACCTATTGATCAGAAATGACCTCAGTTGTTCTCGGGTCAGGAGCTTTTGGATCCTTCTGAGAATGGCTTTAGGAGGAACCACAGCACCAAATCGGAACTGAGGTAAGGTTGACAGTGGCAGTGTCTTCCGACCCCGCTTTTGGTGCCAGGTAAAATACTCGCATGTTAGAACACTCTGCTGGCTTTGTGGATGTGTATTGCAAAATTGAAGCAACTTTTAAAACTGATTTTAAATTGATTGCGAATTTAAAAATCTTTTTGTGTATTACAATTGATTGTGAATTTTAATACATTTACCCTCTGTGCTTCACGCTCACTCACGGAGCTGCAAGGGGCTTTAGGACTCACCTAGGAACTCAGCGCTCTGTGTTGTAGCCTGCCTGACCCGGTCCGACTCGGTATCCAATACCGTTGAGCGGAGGGCGGGACAGGTACGAGCCTGAGAGACACACTTCCTGTTTGTAGAGTCGAGCGGTTAGCGCGCTAGCCTTTCTGCAATAGGGGCTATTTAGCCACTCGTCGGTACTAGCGTGCAGCGGTTGCGCGCAGTGGGGCGCCGAAGACAAGCCAAAGACCTGCCCGTCTGCGCCCGTCCGCGCCAGAACGGGCCTAGGGCCATGGAGGATCATACATTTCTACCTTATGTACCCATCCCGGAGAGGCTAACCTACACTTCTAAGGTACTGCGGAGCCTGAATACTCACTATGCGTTCGGTGTAAGCTGCACTGCTCGACCGGAGGTTGAAGGTCCTTTTTCATGTCGCCTCTGTCACACTCAGTTTACTACGTTAATGAGAAAGACGTACCATAGAACCTGTCCCAATCCTATGTTACCCTTCATGTCGCAAGTCGCTGTTGACCTTCCATTGGGGAGGAAAAACATCTTATGCAACATTAGGTCCCTTTCGAAACATACCGCAGAGGTTTGGGAACTAATCTCCTCCAAACAACTTGAGGTATGTTATCTTACGGAAACGTGGCTCAAACCCCACTGTACCCCAGCCATAACTTTAGCAACCCCCTGTAACTACAAAGTAGTTAGATTAGACCGTCCTTTCGAAACTGGCAGTGGGATTTCTATTGTATACAAAGAAGCGCTGGCAATCTCGATCCTAGATGAACTCAGTTTCCCCGACATTGAAATTTTAGTTTTCAAAATACATACATCTCCTTACGAAAACTATAAAGGTGCTCTAGTTTATCGGCCTCCTGGTCCCTACAATAATTTTACTAATATCCTGGTCGAATTACTAGCCCCACATATCAATAATGATAGTGAGTTCATATTAGTTGGAGATTTTAATGTACATAGTGAGAGATCAGACTGTAAGGAGGCACAATCTCTATTAACGAACCTTTCATCCTTAGGACTAATATTAAGGAACTGTGGACCTACACATCAGGCAGGTCATACCTTAGACCTAATACTCTCCAATGTCCCGCCTGTCTCCTGCCCGCCTGTAACTCAGGTGAGCTGGACTGACCATTTTATTGTAGAATTCACTACCCCCTTTCAAGTACCCACTTCTTCATGCCCCAGCTCACTACCTTGCATCCGTAGATAGTAGCATAAAGTCACCAACTCCACTTTTAGAGAAAATTTTAATCCCCCTATCCTCCTACCTTTGGATAATATTGATACTGCTCTTAAAAAAATTCGAAGGAGAAACCAAGAAAGTCATAGATAAAATTGCCCCACTAAAACATTTTAAATCTAGGCCAGCTAAAAAGCAAGAAATCTGGTTCTCTGTGACCATCTAAGAACACTTAAATCAGGTGCTAGGAAATTAGAAAAAAGATGGAGAACCTCCCATCTTCTAGAGGATAAGAATAAGTACTGGGATGCATTATCCTTCTACCATAAAGCGATTCGTACTGCACGAAAAGCCCATATCGCATCACAAATACAAGAGGCAGGGAACTTCCCCAGGGTTCTTTTTCAAATCTTACAAACATTCGCTAAACCCACTGCCTGCGAAGCCCCTGATATGTCCTCCCAACAGTTGTGTGATGAAATGTCTTGCTTTTTTACTAATAAAATTGATAAAATCTATGACAAAATAGTGTGCACAAACCAGGCTACACTTTCATACTTAGAACCCCCCCCCCCTAATCTCACAGGAGTTATATTGGATATACACTCCTTAGACATCATTCCCCCTATCTCACTACAAGAAACATCAATTTTAATTAAACAGATTAAAACTGGGAGTCCAGAAGATATCATCCCGCCAGGTTAATGCCTGCATTGGATGAACAACTATGCCCAATGATCACTGAACTGGTGAACCTTTCACTTATTTCAGGCATTGTCCCTAAGGAATGGAAGCGAGCTCTTGTCAGACCTATAAGGAAAAACACCGCCACACCTTGGTCTGATCTAACCAACTTAAGACCTATTTCCCTATTACCATTCTTGGGGAAACTTATAGAAAAGCATGTGAATCGCCACCTATCCGGACATATTGAACTTGCCAATGCTCTGGATGAATCCCAGTCAGGATTCCGCCCCAAATACAGTACAGAATCCACCCTCCTGTCTGTTACTGATGACCTCCACATGAACCAGGACAAGGGCCTTTCAGTCATCTTGGTTCTATTAGATCTGTCGGCAGCGTCCGACATCGTGTCTCATACCATCTTGACTCAACGGTTGTCGAACTCTGGCATTAAGAACAAAGCCCTTGACTGGTTGAAGAGTTTCCTATCTGATCGCACCCAGAGAGTCACCATGGGTACGTATCGCTCAGCGGAAATAGAGATTTCCAAGGGGGTGCCTCAGGGCTCATGTTTGAGCCCCACTCTTTTTAATATCTATGTGGCACCCCTGGCAGGAGTATTGCGTAGGTACGGCTTCATCCCCGTATCATACGCAGATGATACACAGCTCCTCTATCCTTTTAAAACTCTTTCCGCTGAGGTTAGGAACTCCTTCTCTTCAGGCATGAAGGAAGTGGCAAAATGGATGTCTACCAACTATCTCCAATGTAATGTCAGCAAAACGGAGGTCATGTTGTTTGGGGAGGCCAAAATACTATGGACTCCGGAATGGTGGCCAACAGATTTAGGAGCAGTCCCTGAACCTAATCAGGAATCTGGGAATTCGGCTTGATCACGACCTGTCATTAAAACAAAATACAAGCTACATCTCTGGGATATGCTTCCATACCATCAGTCTGCTCCGCAAAGTTTTCCCACTTTTACCCGACTCTGTTAGGAAAACAATTGTCCAAGCACTGATCCTTAGTCGGATCGATTATTGTAATGGCTTGCTGCTCTCGGCAAACGAAGGAGTGTTGGCCAAGTTGCAAGTCATTCAGAACACGGCAGCCCGCCTTGTGCTGAATGCTCCCCCGAGAACTGCCTCCAAGCCCCTCCTTGAACAGCTGCACTGGCTCCCAATTCAACAAAGAGACAAATTTAAGATATGCTGCCTGATCCATAAGTGTTTGAATGGACAGGGGCCTGTGTATCTTGAACGGAAATTTGTTCCTTACGTTCCAGCACGATCTCTCAGATCAAGTAGCAATCTCCTCCTTGTGGTCCCTCGCGTCAAAAAGTCTAGACACGGAGGTAGAGCCCTGTCCACCACTGGTCCCATCCTGTGGAACAAACTCCCTCTGTCCCTAAGACAATGCAAAGAACATCTTACATTCCGAAAACTTCTAAAGACCATTCTGTTTAAAAATGAAATCTAATTCCTTCTCTATACCATGCCCGCTGTCTTACCGGTTCCAAAAGCACAGAGATACTCCAGCTGGAGTGGATTCAAGCGCTATATAAACCAACAAATAAATAAATAAATAAATAAATTGCAGTGGCTGACTCGGTTTGGCATCAAGTGGATCAGGGAGGCCCAGCTATTCTAGTTATGCTATATTTATCCGCAGCCTTCAATACCACATATCCACTTTGACTGGTGCAAACACTGTTGGAGTGGGGACTTAGGGGTGGTACGTTAACGCTGCTATAATCTTTTTGAGTGAATATGACGCAAATGGTGAGCTACTGAGACTTCCAGGCTGCTTCTTTTCAGCTTCCATGTGGAGTCCCTCAGGGGGCCTTCCTCAGTCTCATCTTATTAGATCTTTATGTGTCCCCTTTGCCTAAATTGGTCCGTTTTTAGGTTTCGCCTATTATCATTCGCTTGCGAATGTAATAGGCGAGAATTCAATTGCTCCATCGACTCGTCAAACCACTGCGGTTTTTTCACAGTGCATGTGAGTCACGTGACCACAAAAGTGGGTCACGTGACCACACAAGCACGCGCATCTCCCTAATCCGCCTGCCACACTTCTCCTCCCCTCGCTCGCATTCCGGCCCCCCCCCCCCACCAGGCTCTCCCGCCCCCATCCGGCTTCCCTCCACACATCTCCCTAATCCGCCTCCCACACTTCTCCTCCCCTCGCTCGCATTCCCGCCCCCCCACCAGGCTGTCCCGCCCCCATCCGGCTTCCCTCCGGCCATTTGCCAGCATACTTTCATTTGAATGGAAAATCTAGTAAGCCCATTCTTCAATCGAGCATTTTGTATTTCTGTGCTTAATCCATGTGCCGCAACACCCCACACAGGACGCCTATGCGTTTTGGCTACCGCCTTCAACTGTGCAACCCCGTTACCACAACCAACGTGAAATTTAAAAACAAAGGATAGACATGACATGAACCTCTCATTTCCTGTTTATTTCATCTAGACCGCATCCTACAGTTTTACAATTCGTCACAGTTGCACGCCATATTGAATTATATAATCACAGTATCTCAGTTCTCTTTTAGTGTTGAAGTATATAATAATTTCATATGCAACAAAACATCTGTTTCACTCCTTAAGCTTCTCAAACCTTTTAAACTCTATAATTTGAATCTATGAACACGTTCACGTCTATGTACCCGCCATCTCTTTCACATTGTATATTGCACATGTTTTGTTTTTCAGAATCTAATAAATATCCACACAGTGTACATCGATGTTTTATAAGGTGCAAACATATGTTCGGGTATTCCGTAGTAAGACCTCCAGATTAAAACATGTATATTAAAAAGGTTATCTCCAAATGCTTGGATTTTGAGCTCAAACCTCATAAAATGCGCATGCAAAATTTTAAACAAAACACTATGGTGGCCTGTGCTCCATATATTGTGCAGAGACAATGCCAATAACGATATATAAATATAAAATGTCATTTACAAAACCAATAGTTCCAACTTTCCAAATGCGAAACCTATGTGGACGATACCCAAATCATTGACTCTATATCCAGGGAGTTGGCTGGAGTAGCGGACAAGTTCAGGTCTTGCATGGATAAAGTCAGCACCTGGATGTGGGTGATCTGGCCTAAAATGAACACAGAGAAGATGGAGATTGTGGTCTTCGGGGTGGAGAATACGGTTTGAACTGACCATTGGTGGCCTCAGACATGTGGTCCGCTTCCCCTTCCGGGTGCCTCTGCTAAGAATCTGGGGGTGATCTTCAATAATACTCTGACATTTGACTCTCAGGTCAACAGAAGAGTGAGCTCCTGTTTCTGGATTATTAAGTGCCTGAAGAAGATTTTTCTCATTGCGCTTATAACATCTTGCTTTGACTACTGTAATGCCCTGTATTTGAATGCCAACCAATATTCGCTTAATAAACTACAGGTCATCCATAATGTGACAACTTGGTTGGTGTTGGGCATTTCAAGACATCTCTCAGGCGAGGGAGGGATTGCTGTCCCTTCACTGGCTCCTAGTGAGGAAGTGGTTTATTTTTAAAGCCCTGTCTATAAGGCCTTCAACCAGCAGGGCTCTTGTTATCTGAGAACCGCCTTCAACTGGTTTCTTCCAAACTGACAGTTGAGCTTGGCAGGTCAGAGGAAAGTCCTTGTTCCCAAATTCAGGAAGGCAAGATGGGGTTGAGCGTGCCTTTTTTGTGGCAGCGGCTAGGCTATGGAACACTCTCCCTGCACAGATTGTGAGTCTTAATTTTTACGCCATTTTTCGTAGGCACGTAAAAACACGGCTTTTTCGCAATCATAATCACTTCTGCTTTTCTCCCCAGTTTGTTCTTCCTAGTTATAGCGCTTTTATATCTTTCTGGTTTTATGTGCTTTACAAATCCAAAATATATTTCTACTAAGAAAATTCAAAGACATTTATTCTAGGGGCTGGGAATGGATTGTGATGTGGATCAGACGGTAAAGAGATGTGACAAGTGTTTATTATCTAATAAGAATTGAAACTTTGTGAGACACCAATAGTATAGGTACCATTGCCAGCAGCACCATGAAAAAACTGGCTTTAGACTTTGCAGCACCAATTTCTTCCTTACTGTATGATCAATGTGTTGATTGATTATTATTACAATTGGGTTTATTGTGCTTTGTGGGTAGTATGGCTACTTAGGTGGTGTTGGATTTTCTTGTGAATGTTTTTGCTTTAAAAGGTACTCTGTTGGAACTAGTTAAGGATAATCGTGTGCAGCTTATGTATGATGAGATGGAGTTATTTCTAAACGTTGTTTGTTAAACATTATACAGTATCGTTGTATAGTCTCCGACCGAATGGAGCTGTTCAGAGGAATATATGATCCTATTCCGCATACAAATATCCCGCATACCATCACTCCGCATTTTTTAGTACGCAAGTACCATTACTCCGCAAGCCATAATTCCTCACATTTTTACAACGCATATGACTTCACTACGCATGCAATTACTGAGGAAAATTAAATTTTGGTCATGTGTTCCCTAGCGCGTACCCCACCGACTTCATGTACCAGCTTAAAGTACATGTAACTTCCCTCCTATGCCAGCTATGAAGACGCCAATACATTTGCGTCCACCGTTAACTTGTCCTCTTTCAGATCCACCCTGAATGGATTATATAGTCCGTTCCTAAGTATGCTATGCCACCGTCTTTTTGTAGTACACTTTTCGTATTTTTCCTGCTCTAGCAAGAGTAGGCCCTGAATTCCTGCCATCTGAACCTCTTTTGTGGCTCCTGACTCTGCCCAGGCTACCTCTGTACCCGTGAACTCTGTCCTACTTTCAGCGCGGCCCCTCGCGCTCAGCTCAAGCCTGTTTTCTGCCAAGACTGACTATAACCTTCGAGTTATCTGTTCCGCTCCCCGAGAATACATTCCTGCCTACTAGATCCTGTAAACATCCTCTCCAGCTGCAGAGCCAAAGGGCCGACCTGTCTTAATGCAAGTAATTCTTAGCCTCCGTTGCCATGCTTCCAAGGAAGGCCCCGAGCCCCACGCTCTACATGTAGACACTTAGGCGCTTATACACGCATCCACAGTCAGCATAGAATAGCTTCTGCCCTAGAGACCTTTTCGCCCAGATAGTATAGTTCCTAAAACATCAGATATCAGATATGATAGAGGTACAAGTTGATCTGACATGCCAGACTTCTGTCTCTTTCCGTCAGTGTAAATGTCAAGTCCCCTGCACCCCGTCAATCACACGTCATGCAGCTGCGCGCGCATCCAAGCTTCCGACTTTCTGCTGACATTGCAACATTCTGTTAGCACCACCCCTTGGTGCCACCCACTTGCGTCACCTATCAGTGACGTTTCTAGCACACACCTCTGGTTCACGCCTAGTTTACGCCTCTTGATGATGTACTCGTACCACGTGTATACTGTTATCTTGTCTTCTCTCAGCTGTTACGCCTCTTACATTGACTCCTATGATATAAATCAAGTATATAAGCTATGTATGGATAATAAACGAGGGCGCGCTCATCTATCCCTTCTGACACCCCTGTGGTGGTCAGAACATGATATCCTGATTCCTTTTTGAGGAATAAAACCCTTAGAAACTCTAACACCACGGACTCTGTTTTCTTTCATTTCCGATTGAGTTATTATTGATTAAGTACTTACCTGCATAGAAATTAAGAGAGTAAATTAATTATTTACGTCATTTTGGCGCCCGAACAGGGACCCCTCCCCCACCTCACGCGCCGGTTGGTGCGTTGCAAACTCTGTCCCCTGCCATCAGTTAGACGGACTACACGTGTACTGGCAGGATTTCCTGCATCCCCCTCTGACCCACGGAGGTGACGAAGACTGCGATCAGTGCCCAGACGAGGCGGTGAGGAGTGCGGAGGATCCCGACCAGAGCCCAGCCGAAAGAAGCAAGGTCCGAGGTGTGAAGAGGCCCACCAGTTTTCCGAAGTTTTCCGAAGTTTTCCGAAGTTTTCCGAAGTTCCGAGTCGAGTCCAGTCGAGTTTTCCGAGGCCTTCTGTTTCCGTGCTTCCCGGTGAGTACCATTGCTGGGTCGTATCTAGACGGGTTTGGGTACGCAAGTCCGGTCTGCACTGTTTTTAGGCAGTGTATCTGTACTGTTGAGCAGTATATCAAGTATTCCGAATTTCTGCACTGTTACACCAGTGTATCCGTACTGTTGAGCAGTACATCTAGTATAAAGGGGGTAGTTATCTATGTCTTCAATGTTTTTTTTTATGTGATTAATGTTGTGGTATGAATGTGACTGTTTAAACGTGTATTATTGTGTTTCTTGTATCAACTAGCTGTAAACTCGTATTAGGGAATAAAGATCTAGTGTTCAGTAATAAGTAAGCAAGATGCCGTTCTTTAACAAGTTAAAACAGATAGGAACTAGGAAAGGGTTACTGGAGGAAGAAATTCCTATCCCCCCTAGGGACACTCCAGGCAATTTTATGTATCAGAAACATGGCATAGATGCCATATTATATCTAGATTTATGGGCCGATTACACCAAACACCTAGACGAAAGACACAGATGGCCTGTTACCGGAACGTGGGATGCCGAGTGCATCATGAGGGTAGAAGAAGCATTATGGAAAAAGAAAGCTAGACAATCTCAGAAGGACGCCATAGAATTTTGGCGTAAGGAATCACGTAAGCGTGCTGACAAAGCACTCCGTAGAGAGGATAGACTTAAAGAATCAGATAAAGAGCAAGAAAACGAATTAGTTACTGAAGGGATCCGAGTAAAAACAGAACAAATAGACCGTGCCCGAAATAATCTTGTAAACGGTATGTATCTTGCAGCAGATGGCACATCTGAAACTGAATCAGAAATACCGAAAAACCTACCGACACCATTAGTTCCAACTAAAGTAATGCATAAAACTACTAAAGACATATTCCTGAATTCATATCTAGAGGATGTAGTACCAGCTTATACCAATCTGCCTGTTCGTGCCCTGCCTACTGACAGGGATGGGGGTGGCATTACGCCCCCAGATCATGTTCTGCCGGCACCGCGACAGACCTCCACTGTTCCGCCAGCTCCGCCACTTCCCCCACTCAAAACAGACCTACCGAAACAGGTCCTACCTGATACTACTAAACGACAAATTCAAGTCCAAATCCAGACTCCGCGAAGAGATAATGCCCAAGCATCCGCCTCAGGAGGTGCGACAGCGGGTCTACAGACCCCGCCACCGACACACAGATTGCATTTAAGGGACACGCAGAATCCTTTCCAGTCCCCCTACTCATCCCGGCTTGACGCATTCAAAGATAGGATGTCAGTTTGTAGATATGATCCGGTACCCGGAAAAGACGATTTAATGGTATTAGCATCACTCCGATTAAGATCTGCCACCGATAACTTGCTATGCTATGTAGGAATGCAGGAAATTCTCGACAGACTATATAAGTTCGTACTGACAGGGAAAGACCCCGAAAGCGTTAAAGCTGCCATGCATAAACAGAAAGTTGACATTCAAGCACAGATATTACGATTTTTCATAAATTGTGTAATAAGGGAACGAGACAGGCCCGGGACAGATCAAAGTGAGTTAGACGCATTAAATAAGTGGGGTCAAAATATAGCAGACGGAAGGCACGATAAAGGGGCTTGCATAGCCAGTATGTCCCAGAAAATTAGAAAGGCAGTATTGACTGCACACCAGGAAGAGAGTGACAAAGCTTCCTCCGAGGAGGAAGATGAACACGAGGCACCAGGAAGGTCTACAGATACCATAGCATATGTAGGTAGGGGAACCTACCTTAGGAAAGGCATCCGTCCGGAGAGCAAGAGAGTCTTTCTCTCTGCCTTAACAAACCCGAACTCTTCTGAGCATCAGTTCCAGGAAACTGATAAAAGGCTTCGAGACCGAGTGGGGTACCATGTACTGAACTCTATGGACGAACAGGAACTAGCCCGGTCAGCCGTATTATGGGCCGAAAACCCAGACGTATATAATGATGACACGTTAGTACAGACATTCTTGAACCTTTCCCCAGAAGAGCAGAAAATAGCAGGTGTATACATGATTCAGCACCTCCTCATCAAGTTCAGAAATCACCATTCTGATCCAGGTCCCTTACACGAGACATTAGAAGCACTACTCATGGATAGATGGAGAGGTTTTAGTACCAAATTAATACAAATAATTCTAGAGCAACGACGTAAGTATTACAACTTCCTAAGCTCCGAATATATTCCCGCCCCGCCTCCAGAAAGGAAAACGTATCACATGCAATGCGGTGGTGGCATTGAAAGTCAGAATCCCTTACGAGAAGTACATCCAGTTATGGGTACGGACCAACGCTTGAAACGTGTGTATGTTCACACACCACTGACTAAGTTAGAACTGTTAGAAATGAAGAAATTAGTTCCGTGCCATGATAAAGACCCTGCAGGTTTTCATAGAGAGCTTAAAGACATGTTACTGATGGGAGATTATACGTATGATGATATTATGAAAATGTTAAAGGTACTGTTGCCTACGGGCATTTACGAGAAATTAAAGGAAAAGGATTGGGAGGTGGGAGAGTCAAAGATAGCATGGGCGGAAATAGAAGACGAAGAAAGCAAACGAGTCCCAGGGTTAGGCCTTGGGGATCTGACTAAAGCATTACCAGGTTTAATAGTACAGGTTTTGCCAAGATTATTAACAACAAGAAAGGAAGATTGGGACGCAATCTCGTCCTGTAAACAGAAACAAGATGAAGATACTAGTGACTTTTATTCAAGATTCGAGAAATGTTTCATTATAAATAGTGGCCTAAAGGTTAGTAGCGAGTCATATCCACACCTTTTTGTAACAAAATTAGTCGAGAACGCCCTACCATTAGTTAAAAACAGAGTGTACAAGGTTGAAAGTACTTGGCAGGCAAATACGCCATCACAGATGTTACAAATGTTACAATATCACCAGAACAGAATAAGGGAAGAACAAGATCAGGAACAGAAACGTATGAAAGACACGAAAATGAAAATGTTAGTAGCTCAGACGATTCCAGCCGAGGGTCATAGAAAAGGTGGGGCCCAGACAAATCATTCTGCCGCTCCCGTTAAAGGGACATGTAATTATTGCAAACAGCCAGGTCACTACGTACATGAATGTCCAGTCCTGAAACATAACATCGAGACAGGTAAAACTAAAGAAAGACCGCGTCCGCCTAGACATGAACAGGGTCATCAACAGACCTCACAGAACGAACAGCCAATGCAGAATACAACGCCTATGCATGATCAGTCCCATACAGTACAGACAGTAGCAGTACCGCAGCCACAGCATGCTCAGACACAGCCCGCTGCCGCAACCCGGCAAGTCTCACAACAGATGTACCAGTATGCCCAGTCGGCATATCCAGATTATCAGCGATATACATGAAACAGCCTAGAGAGGGAAGGTGATTTGCCTCTTATCGAAATTCCTGTAGATCAAGAAGGTCCTTATGTACATAGTCACGTATTAGGAAAAGACAGAAAGTTTTTAATTGACACAGGGGCAAGTCGCACTACTATAAGTCATAATGAAGTTCCAGGGGCACCCCTCTCAGGCTCACAGAATGTTTCCCTTGGTTTTTCAGGACAGCCTATTGTAAATGAAGTGTCAGAACCAGTACCACTAGCTGTGGGTCCATTATCTCGAGTTACAGATTTGTTACTTACGAAATCATGTCCAGAAAATCTGTTAGGAATCAAAACACTGAAAGCTCTAGGAGCTATAATATGCTGCTCCCCAGAGGGAGTCAGACTCTTTCTACGGGATTTCAAGGGTCATTATGTTCTACGTGACTTTGATGTAAGATTGAAAAATGTACCAGATCACTTATGGGCAAAAGGCCCAGCAGATGTAGGTTGTATGCATATCACTCCATACCGTGTAACACTCAAGACAGGAGTTGTTTTACCCAGAATCAGACAATACAAGTTACCACCCGATGCTGTAGTGGCTTTACTGAAAATAATTGAAGAGCTTATTGCCCAAGGAGTGGTCGTAGAGACCGACTCCAATATCTGTAATTCACCCATCATTCCAATTCTTAAACGTACAGACCGCAATGCACCGCCAGTATATCGGCTGGTGATTGATCTTCGAGAACTGAACAAATGTATTGTACCACAGTATCCTGTGGTCCCCGATATCTCTTCCCTATTAACTGCTATTGATTCAGAAGCAACGTTCTTTACTGTAATCGATCTCAAGAACGCTTTCTTCAGTGTACCTATTGACCCGGAGAGCCAATATCTCTTCGGATTCAGTTTAAATGGACGAAGTTTCAAATTTTCCCGCGCACCTCAAGGATTTACAGAAAGCCCCAGCATCTATAGTCAAGCACTGAAAAGACAACTAGATTGTATTCAAATGCCAGTTAATACCGCTTTACTGCAATACGTCGATGATCTACTGATCACCGCACGAAGTGAACCCGAATGTGAACAAGCATCACTGACAGTTTTGCATTTCCTGGCCGACAAGGGACACAAGGTGTCTCCTTCGAAGCTACAATTCTGTGTTCAGCAAGTTGTGTACTTGGGTCACTTGCTGTCCAAAGTGGGGAGACAGCTCACTCCCGATCGCATTCAGTTAATTGTAAACATGCCACGACCCCAGACACAAAAGGAAGTGCGGGCCTTCATAGGCCTCACCTCGTACTGCAGACAATGGATTCCTCAATATGCATTTCTAGCTAAACCACTCATTCAGTTAACAACCCAGGAGGCTGCAACTCCCATTGCCCTCCCTTGGACTCAGGAACATACACAAGCCTTTGAGGAATTAAAGAAAGCTTTATGCCAAGCACCAGTTTTAGCGACACCATGTTACAGCAAACCGTTTACACTTTTTGTTACAGAACGTGAAGGTACAGCGTTGTCTGTCCTCACTCAAGATCAAGCAGGTTCACATAAGCCTTGCGCTTATTTTTCAAGTACTTTGGATTCAGTAGCCCAGGCGCTCCCTGCATGTTTAAAGTCAGTAGCAGCAACAGCGTTAGCAATCAGACAAAGTGACTCAATTGTTTTAGGTCATCAGTTAACGGTACAAGTTCCACATTCTGTAGAGGTTCTGTTAAACAGAACACAGACTCAACATTTGACTATAGCACGACTTACAGGTTACGAATTGACATTATTCCAACCACACATAGAAATCAGACGCTGCAGTATCTTGAACCCAGCGACATTGTTACCTACAGTTATGACAGATACAGCTCCACATGATTGTATAGAGATCATTAATGCAGTAACAAAGCCCAGACGAGATTTAACAGATGTTCCGTTGACAAATCCAGACCTGACACTTTATGTGGATGGTTCATGTATGAGAACAAGTACAGGAGAGTTAGTGGCCGCGTATGCCGTGACCACTGAAACTGAAGTTAAAGAAACACATCGTATCGATACACTGTCTGCTCAAGCGGCAGAGCTCATCGCTCTGACCCGAGCCTGTATTCTAGCCAAGAACAGAAATGTTAACATATACACTGATTCCCGTTATGCGTTCGGAGTCGTACATGACTTCGGCATGCTCTGGCAGGAACGAGGTTTTCTGACCTCTCATGGTACAAAGATACAGCATGGTCCTCTCATTCAAGCACTATTAGAAGCAATACATCTGCCTTCAGCCATATCCGTCATGAAGTGTAAAGCACATACTAAAGTCACAGATTCTATTTCCCAGGGTAACGACCTGGCAGATCAAACAGCAAAACATACAGCACTGACTCACACTCAGACAACTGATACGATAAAGACAACAGATCCGACAAACTGTATGACAGTCAGGGATCCCACACTAGATGTTATTGACATTCAGACACATGCTACTCCAGAAGAAATAAAGAAATGGATTGAACTAGGAGGGATCCAGACAGATCAAGGTTGGATGACGAAGGGAAAATCTACATGGTTTCTCCCTGACTCTATGGTTCAGGTCATGATAAATACAGCACATAGTCCTGCCCACCTAGGAGAGAAAGCAATGCTAGACAGTTTGCAAAATCTCTGGAACAATAAACACTTACGAGCAGCCGCAAAACAGAAAGTGCGTACTTGCATGATCTGTTGTCAGTTCAATCCAGGTAAAAGCGTCCCTGTAGAGCAAGGTGGATTCCATCCTCCCGATCACCCTTTTGAAGTCCTCCAGATGGATTATATCCAGATGGACCGTTGTCGAGGATTTAAATATGTTCTTGTAGTTGTCTGCGCTCTGTCCCGCTGGACCGAAGCATACCCAGTCCCAGATTATACTGCTCCGACCACTGCCAAACAGTTGGTTCGTGAATTCTTCCCACGATACGGCATGCCTCGTGTCGTGTACTCAGATAACGGTCAACCATTCTCCTCCGAATTAATGAGGCAAGTTTCCTTGTTATTGGGATACCAGTGGAAGTTCCATTGTGTCCGACATCCAGAAGCAGCAGGCCTTGTAGAAAGGCATAACCAGACATTAAAGATCCGCCTTGCCAAAATATGTCAGGAAAAAGGGGTCGACTGGATAGTCGCCCTGCCAGTGGCACTATTCTATATGAGAATGGTCGCCCATTCAAGATCAGGGCTATCTCCGTACGAGGTGGTTTTTGGAAGACCACCGAATATGTGGGGGACGCCCATTCCTAAAAAGATAACCGATGTTGATTCTAATATGTTGACAGATTACCTTGCCTCCTTGATGTCTGCACTCCAATCATGTCGTTCACAGGTTGCCGCAGCCTTCCCTGACAACACTGATGTGAAGCCGCATGACGTCCGCCCCGGGGACGTTGTCCTCGTCCGTAACTTCGACAGGAAAAGTCCATTGGAGCCCCGCTGGAAGTCTCCGAAGACCGTTCTTCTTACAACAAAGACCGCAGTCAAATTGGAAGGCAGAAAGGGGTGGGTCCACCTAAGCCATATCAAAACATTCCCAGGACTGAAACCGGAACAAGACACACCCACCCCCACCAAAGACTGTGATAACAAAGACTTTACCGAAGTTAAAAGAGAAAAGACTCCTCAAGAACAATATCGAATGAAATTGCGATCTAGCAAGTCAGACAGTTTAATTGTTTAAGTCCTCCCCTAGGTGAATCGGTTAAATAGTTTCTGACATGTATCCCCTAGATCGAGTTAGAGAGAGAGAAGAAAAGAAAAGAACATATTGCAAATCACTTCGTAGTCACTGCATAGTGACACTAATAATTATGTTTATTCTCAGTATTTTAATCATTGTTACTAGCATCTTGTTACCTATCTATTATCCTATTTTCAAGCGTGAACAATCTGCTTACAATGTCTCTGCTGAACACACTTTTAGTGAGTTACCTCCTCATGAGCTTTCCTACAGACTCGCGCTGCGCAACAATACATTCATTAGTATGTTACATCATTCTCATCAAACTAACAATGCTACAAATTGCTGGATATGTGGCCGACTCCCTCCCTACCAGAATTATAAGGGAGCCCTGCCTCTCTTTCCGTACCCGTTCTCTCACAATGGCTCCTGCGGAGCATGGTTTAAGATAATTAATTCTTTAGATCCCGATATTGCTGTTTTCGATGGGGGTTGGGTTTGGGGAAACCTGAACTTGGTCCTACTAGACGTCTGTTACCCGGATAAGGAGGGACTCCCCACTAGAATAGGAACTGATCTAGAAAATGAAGTGTATGGATTAGGTAATTATACAATTAGCCTTATGATTCTTACTGTCGAATCCGAAGCCACACCAGTTCTACCCATTATGTCAGTACTGCCAGTCACTGGTGAATTATGTATCAAGAAGAAAGGTTCAGTACACTTAGGTCATAGTAAATGCACTACTGTGGTCGAATTCAGTGATGATGGAAAATCATCCTTCAAAGCTACCAGTCATTCTTACTTTGTTTGTGGTCATACCGCATACATACGTCTACCTCCAGATTGGGATGGTACATGTTACATTGCATTCCTCCTACCACCTGTTTTTCTAGCTCCTCCTGATTACCATAGAAATAGCAATATAGTAAAGAATAGACCCAGAAGAGACATCCCACTTGTCGACTACACAGAAACGGCATGGGAACAGTACACTGACTTTAATAAAGGATTCTTTTTCTTCTTAGGACCTGTCCAGAATAGTAAATTAATACGCAGATTAACTAGAACACTTGAAGCCGTAGTAAATGAAACTACCTCCGCCTTAGGTAACTTAACAGAAGAGCAGTCCGCTATGCGGGTTGTTGTCCTTCAAAATCGTCTTGTAATTGACGTCATCTTGGCAGATAGAGGTGGAGCCTGTAAGGTCATCGGGTCAAGCTGCTGTGTTTTCATTCCACAAAATGCACCATCTGTATATCAAGCTATCACCTGTCTCCATAAGATTGCAAATCAGATACATCAGACTCCAGGCACCTGGACTTGGTCCGGTTGGTTCTGGACAACGTTAACAGCTTGGGGATGGAAGATCCTATCCTTCCTAGGCATTGGCCTAGTCCTAGTATTCAGTTGCTGCCTGTGCCTGCAGTGTGGGCCAGCAATTTGTGGACTGTGTGCCACCTCTTGCATTGAACATTCCAGTTTTCACTCAAAACGTAATCGAAAGAAAGAAGAACAAATGATGTTACAAGAACAAACTGATCGATTCATGAGGATCGATATTTCATGAAGGGTCCGTAGGGAACAAGGAGGGAATGAGGAAAATTAAATTTTGGTCATGATGTGTTCCCTAGCGCGTACCCCACCGACTTCATGTACCAGCTTAAAGTACATGTAACTTCCCTCCTATGCCAGCTATGAAGACGCCAATACATTTGCGTCCACCGTTAACTTGTCCTCTTTCAGATCCACCCTGAATGGATTATATAGTCCGTTCCTAAGTATGCTATGCCACCGTCTTTTTGTAGTACACTTTTCGTATTTTTCCTGCTCTAGCAAGAGTAGGCCCTGAATTCCTGCCATCTGAACCTCTTTTGTGGCTCCTGACTCTGCCCAGGCTACCTCTGTACCCGTGAACTCTGTCCTACTTTCAGCGCGGCCCCTCGCGCTCAGCTCAAGCCTGTTTTCTGCCAAGACTGACTATAACCTTCGAGTTATCTGTTCCGCTCCCCGAGAATACATTCCTGCCTACTAGATCCTGTAAACATCCTCTCCAGCTGCAGAGCCAAAGGGCCGACCTGTCTTAATGCAAGTAATTCTTAGCCTCCGTTGCCATGCTTCCAAGGAAGGCCCCGAGCCCCACGCTCTACATGTAGACACTTAGGCGCTTATACACGCATCCACAGTCAGCATAGAATAGCTTCTGCCCTAGAGACCTTTTCGCCCAGATAGTATAGTTCCTAAAACATCAGATATGATAGAGGTACAAGTTGATCTGACATGCCAGACTTCTGTCTCTTTCCGTCAGTGTAAATGTCAAGTCCCCTGCACCCCGTCAATCACACGTCATGCAGCTGCGCGCGCATCCAAGCTTCCGACTTTCTGCTGACATTGCAACATTCTGTTAGCACCACCCCTTGGTGCCACCCACTTGCGTCACCTATCAGTGACGTTTCTAGCACACACCTCTGGTTCACGCCTAGTTTACGCCTCTTGATGATGTACTCGTACCACGTGTATACTGTTATCTTGTCTTCTCTCAGCTGTTACGCCTCTTACATTGACTCCTATGATATAAATCAAGTATATAAGCTATGTATGGATAATAAACGAGGGCGCGCTCATCTATCCCTTCTGACACCCCTGTGGTGGTCAGAACATGATATCCTGATTCCTTTTTGAGGAATAAAACCCTTAGAAACTCTAACACCACGGACTCTGTTTTCTTTCATTTCCGATTGAGTTATTATTGATTAAGTACTTACCTGCATAGAAATTAAGAGAGTAAATTAATTATTTACGTCATTACAACGCAATTGCCTGTGTGGTGAAGTCATATACTTTGTAAAAGTACTTTATTTAAAAAAAAAAAAAATATATATATATATATATATATTCACTGAAAAAACCATAGGTTTCACACCAGTTATAGTTAGGTGGATATTTTACTCGCATAAAACCATTGAAATTCCCACGTTATAGTTAGTTGGACTCACTATAACTTGCGCGTGCAATGCACTGCTGATGACGTCACATATTAAATCACTCATGACATGGTCAGTGACATCACTCATGACATCTCAAATGACATCACTCATGACTTCATCATGTGAATGTGTATCTTTCTGAAGGCCGCACCATCGGCCTTCTGGTTCGTGTAGTTCGAACCGGTCGCGGAAGGAAGACACTGCTAATGCGGGCCCGAGATGCCTTCGAGTGATGACATCGTGAATCGGGAGGTGGTGCAAGTGGTGAAATGCAGCGAACGCAGTGCACCCCCAAAGAACTCTGTGACTTTCGCCCACTGAGGTTATTGATGACCCATGAGCAATAACAAGGCAAAACTCACTGGAGTAAGAGTGCGAACTACACGAACCAGAAGGCCGATGGTGCGGCCATACCCACAAAGGGAAGTTCGTAATGGACAAAATTATGCACAAGCTGTGCCTTGAACACTTGCAGTCCTGAGGCTGCTGACGAAGAGGAAACTTGAAATGGTTTTGGTCGAGGGACAATTTTCTTTGAAAAGCCGGTCTTTTTGGAGGTGTAATTGCAGCATTTCATTAAATCAAGGCGAAATCTAATCCACTTGGTGTTCTTTCCACAGGGGCAACTCTAATGAATTTATGTTTGCGGCCTTGTCCGGTCGCAGAAGGAAGACACTGCTAATGCGGGCCCAAGATGCCTTCGAGTAATGACATTTTGAATCGGGAGGGGGTGCAAGTGGTGAAATGCAGCGAACGCAGTGCACTCCCAAGGAATTCTGTGACTTTCGCCCACTGAGGTTATTGATGACCCATGAGCAATAACAAGGCAAAACTCACTGGAGTAAGAGTGCGAACTACACGAACCAGAAGGCCGATGGTGCGGCCACACCCACAAAGGGAAGTTCGTAATGGATAAAATTATGCACAAGCTGTGCCTTGAACACTTGCAGTCCCGAGGCTGCTGACGAAGAGGAAACTTGAAACGCGTTTGGTCGAGGGACAATTTTCTTGGAAAAGCCGGTCTTTTTGGAGGTGTAATTGCAGCATTTCATTAAATCAAGGCGAAATCTAATCCACTTGGTGTTCTTTCCACAGGGGCAACTCTAATGAATTTATGTTTGCGGCCTTGTCCGGTCGCGGAAGGAAGACACTGCTAATGCGGGCCCGAGATGCCTTCGAGTGATGACATTGTGAATCGTGAGGTGGTGCAAGTGGTGAAATGCAGCGAACGCAGTGCACCCCCAAAGAACTCTGTGACTTTCGCCCACTGAGGTTATTGATGACCCATGAGCAATAACAAGGCAAAACTCATTGGAGTAAGAGTGCGAACTACACGAACCAGAAGGCCGATGGTGCGGCCACACCCACAAAGGGAAGTTCGTAATGGATAAAATTATGCACAAGCTGTGCCTTGAACACTTGCAGTCCCGAGGCTCCTGACGAAGAGGAAACTTGAAACGCGTTTGGTCGAGGGATAATTTTCTTTGAAAAGCCGGTCTTTTTGGAGGTGTAATTGCAGCATTTCATTAAATCAAGGCGAAATCTAATCCACTTGGTGTTCTTTCCACAGGGGCAACTCTAATGAATTTATGTTTGCGGCCTTGTCCGGTCGCGGAAGGAAGACACTGCTAATGCGGGCCCGAGATGCCTTAGAGTGATGACATCGTGAATCGGGAGGTGGTGCAAGTGGTGAAATGCAGCAAACGCAGTGCACCCCCAAAGAACTCAGTCTTTCGCCCACTGAGGTTATTGATGACCCATGAGCAATAACAAGGCAAAACTCACTGGAGTAAGAGTGCGAACTACACGAACCAGAAGGCCGATGGTGCGGCCACACCCACAAAGGGAAGTTCGTAATGGATAAAATTATGCACAAGCTGTGCCTTGAACACTTGCAGTCCCGAGGCTGCTGACGAAGAGGAAACTTGAAACGCGTTTGGTCGAGGGACAATTTTCTTTGAAAAGACGGTCTTTTTGGAGGTGTAATTGCAGCATTTCATTAAATCAAGGCGAAATCTAATCCACTTGGTGTTCTTTCCACAGGGGCAACTCTAATGAATTTATGTTTGCGGCCTTGTCCGGTCGCGGAAGGAAGACACTGCTAATGCGGGCCCGAGATGCCTTCGAGTGATGACATTGTGAATCGGGAGGTGGTGCAAGTGGTGAAATGCAGCGAACGCAGTGCACCCCCTAAGAACTCTGTGACTTTCGCCCACTGAGGTTATTGATGACCCATGAGCAATAACAAGGCAAAACTCACTGGAGTAACAGTGCGAACTACACGAACCAGAAGGCCGATGGTGCGGCCACACCTACAAAGGGAAGTTCGTAATGGATAAAATTATGCACAAGCTGTGCCTTGAACACTTGCAGTCCCGAGGCTGCTGACGAAGAGGAAACTTGAAACGCGTTTGGTCGAGGGACAATTTTCTTTGAAAAGCCGGTCTTTTTGGAGGTGTAATTGCAGCATTTCATTAAATCAAGGCGAACTCTAATCCACTTGGTGTTCTTTCCACAGGGGCAACTCTAATGAATTTATGTTTGCGGCCTTGTCCGGTCGCGGAAGGAAGACACTGCTAATGCGGGCCCGAGATGCCATCGAGTGATGACATCGTGAATCGGGAGGTGGTGCAAGTGGTGAAATGCAGCGAACGCAGTGCACCCCCAAAGAACTCCGACTTTCGCCCACTGAGGTTATTGATGACCCATGAGCAATAACAAGGTAAAACTCACTGGAGTAAGAGTGCGAACTACACGAACCAGAAGGCCGATGGTGCGGCCACACCCACAAAGGGAAGTTCATAATGGATAAAATTATGCACAAGCTGTGCCTTGAACACTTGCAGTCCCGAGGCTGCTGACGAAGAGGAAACTTGAAACGCGTTTGGTCGAGGGACAATTTTCTTTGAAAAGCCGGTCTTTTTGGAGGTGTAATTGCAGCATTTCATTAAATCAAGGCAAAATCTAATCCACTTGGTGTTCTTTCCACAGGGGCAACTCTAATGAATTGATATATATATATATATATATATATATATATATATATATATATATATATATATATGTACACATATATATATATATATTTTTAATTAAAATGAAACATTCTTTTAAATTACATTATATTTAGAACTATATTAATATTACACATATATATATATATATATATATTTTTTAATTTTTTTTTATTAATAATTACCATATACACCCCCAAAAAACTAATCCCACCCTAGTCCCTTTAAATACCCCAGCACCCTTAAACACTAACCCATCCTGACCCTAAAGATACCCCTGTACCCCAAAACCCAAACCTACCCCTGAACCCTAAAAATACCCCTGTACCCCAAAACCCAAACCTACCCCTGCACCCTAAAAATACCCCTGTACCCCAAAACCACCCTTAACCCTAAAAATACCCTGTACCCCAAAACCCAAAACAACCCTTGAACCCTAAAAATACCCCTGTACCCCAAAACCCAAATATACCCCTGAACCCTAAAAATACCCCTGTACCCCAAAACAACCCCTGAACCCTAAAAATACCCCTGTACCCCAAAACCCAAACATACCCCATAACCCTAAAAATACCCCTGTACCCCAAAACCCGAACCTACCCCTGATCCCTAAAAATACCTCTGTACCCCAACACCCAAACCTACCCCTGAACCCTAAAAATACCCCTGTACCCCAAAACCCAAAACAACCCCTGAACCCTAAAAATACCCCTGTACCCCAAAACCCAAAACAACCCCTGAACCCTAAAAATACCCCTGTACCCCAAAACCCAAACCTACCCCTGAACCCTAAAAATACCCCTGTACCCCTTAAAAACCCCTGCACCCCATAACCCAAACCCACCCTTAAAATACCCCTGAACCCCAAAAACATATACTCCAAAACCCCAAACTAAAACCATATACTTACCTTACAACTTACCTTACACTTAACTTACACTTAAATATAAAAAAACATATTCTTTTACCAATCATGCTTTTACAACGATTTTTGTTGTAAAAGCATGCGTGATAAAAGCATATAATATATAATGGCATGCGTTGTAAAATCATGCGGAGTAACGGTACCTGCGTTATCATGGTATGAGGAGTAAAGGTATGCGGAGTAAAAAATGTGGAGTGACGGTATTTTACCGTTCAGAGAGTGAAAAGGTTGTTGAAATAGAGTATACTCACTGCTTGGACTTGTGGAATGGATGTGTTTAAGTTTGTTATAAAGAAAATGTGGGATTTTCACAACAATCCACATCCAGTAACTGGTGTGTCTTCTTTTACGTTGCTGAGAGGAAGATGTCCCCTTACGGATCTCATTTTGAGTTGGTTAGAAGATATGAAAAGTGGCTTTGTGTCACAAGAGAATTGTGTGAATTATGCTGAGGTTCATTCATAGGTGAGAAAGTGTCAACAGAAAACGGTCTTGTCATGAATAGATAAGAGAAGGTTTACGGACTGCATGAAGATTCGCACATTGCCATGTTAAGGAACATGGGAGGAAGAGGTAGTACAACTGAATGACACATTTTTGGACCATACAGAGTTGTTCAGGTTAAAAGAAATTCTGTAACACTTGCTGATGGATGGTGGTGAGCTGTTAGGAACGTGGTTCCATTGGAGATTTTCAAAAAGATTTTATAGGGGGAAAATTACATATTCCAGGAGATTAACAAAACTTTTTCGAATGAAGGCAAATCTAATGAACACAAAATCGTGGAATGTGAAGGTAAAAATTGTCAAGGTGACCATATTGTGCTATCAACTCCTTCCAACGATTCTGAGGAGTTTCAAGGTGCGGTTTTGATACAGTGTGAAACTCCTGGTAATCAGGAAGAAGGTTCTATGGAGAGAGGTGGTGATAATGTAAGAGATGCTATTAACTCCGGAGTGACGACTAGGATGGAACGCATTTATAGGAAACCAGGGTATTTGCAAGATTTTTTCCCTTAAATAAATAACAAACATAAGATATGTTATTTTTATTTTTGTTATAATTGTAGGAGATGTTTTAGTCAAACATCTCCTAATAATTTACAAATTATGTAAGTTTGTTGCATAAAATGCTTTCTATTTCATTTAATCTGTTCTGTGGGCTGCTTGAGATGAGTGAGCTCTGTTTTCGAGTATTACATTCCAGTTCCAGATTCCGACAGTTGAGAGTTGGACTGGAAAAACTTTGAATGTGTTGAGGTGGGCTCCTTTTCACCTGTACTAAATCTCTTCAATAACCACATTAGCTCCAATATGTAAAGAGTTCCTGCATGTACATTGGAAGGCTACTTATAACAGTGCCTTCACCTGAAAAATATTTAAAAATGCAGCTTCTTATCTAAGTAAGCCAGAACAGAAGTACCACTACGTTTCTCCTTGTTGACAATTTCTTTGTGACAGAGTTTTTCTAAAACTAAATGGATAAGTTGACTATCATACACACCTTTTCATGGCTCTGCCCCAGCTTACTCTACCCCCTTTCCACTGCCACTTCTTGACCCCCAATTTATTGGTTCCCAGAGTAAATTTCTTCCAATTCCAGCACCGCCTGTATACGCCGATTGTGCCTGTAAAGTTGAAATTAGCTTTTTTTTATCGAAACGACGATGAAGTTAAACCCAATGGAGGAATGAGGGTAAAATCCCTTGAATTCGGTCTATTCCGATTAGAAGAAAATGTGCTCCTAAATGGAATATTCCATCTACCTTGGTTTGTTACATTAAGTCCATGTTGAATAATCTTGTCCTAAATGATATATGGTCCCATGCAGAATGTCTGCTTCTGAGGGATTTGTAAATCCTAAAATTCCTTACTGGGGGAGACAGAAACTTAGTTTGTTCTAAAGATGTGCATCGTTGAGGAGAGTATGGTTGAAATACTTTTTTTAAAGTATGACATAAGGCATGTCAAGTTTTCTGCATTGTACTCAAAGAGGAAAACATGCTTGCTGTGGTTGTCTGTATATGGAAAGAATGAAAAGTGAGAAATTAGGCTAGTATAACTTAGTTGCTGTTACATTACATGTAACTGAAGGATGCTTGGTAAAGCCCTATATTATTTAATTTACTGCTGATGCAGTTAAGCGAATGTGTATCTTGAATTATACATTGGTTTTAACAAAAAAAATGTTAGTGTGTTAATTTTTTTATTGAAGATTTTTTTCTTATATGTATTGACATGGCTTGTTTTAGCTCACGATAATGACTGTCTAGAGTAAACCGTTATATATAATGTTTATAGTTTAAAATGCATGTTTTTTGTTTTTCAGATGATCGAACATATCACTTTCAAGCAGAAGATGAACAAGAGTGTCAGATGTAAGTGCAGCTGCGCTTTAAGAAGCTGATGGCAATCTCATATGATTAGAGTTTGATCCTTACCAGCCAGATATGCAAAAAAAAACTTTAGTGGGTGACTCTACCAGATAATATTTGCAAGTAGCTCCTTGTAGCGGATGAGAACCTTTTTATACCACATATAGCTTGGCTAGGAAAAGAGATGAATGAAATGAAAGTATTTGCCTAACACTCATTCCAAGCTCATCTTGATTACCGTGTGGCGATACCAGAATTTTGAGTCGCACATTCAGCTAAAGAGGTTTCTTATGGAATTTGATGAGTACATATTTGTGAATAAATTAGTGGTCATCCTTTCTGAGACCAAGATGCATTTATGTAGCTACCCGTGTAAGAAGCCCAGATGGCTTTAAAAAAATCAGGATTGAATATTTTGGCTGAGGCATGCATATGCCATGAAGAAACATTTTTCTAAACTTGTCTGTCCCTCAGCTAGTCCTATCCTATAAGTTGTTTGAACTAGTTGATGGTTAGGGGGCTTATTCATGGATGTGTTATTGATTTGACCTTGCTCAGTTCAGTGTACTCTTCCGAGATCAATGTTGGTCTTCGCTTTGCCACAGTTCAAGCTTGGTTCATTCAGAATGAATCTTCCAGCAACAGTCTCTGTCCTTTAAGCCCTGTAGGCGTGGCCTAGAGACTGCAATAGCTGTCTCATCAGCACTTATGAAAAAAGTGCATACGTGTGTGTATATATACGTTTATGTGTGTCTATATATCGTCTGTAACTGCCACACTTTACCAACATCCTCCACCTAGTAGGGCCGGTGCCTCGAACTGTTTGTGACCACTGCCTACAATTTTGTCAGAAACTCCTCTACAAGGAAGAAAGCAGCACTCCGTCAGTAAATGATGTCCCATGTTCAATTTTATTTGTGTGGTTAATGAAAACCATTAAAAAAATTCATTAATTTCACACAATAAACATACACTGGTGCAGATTTTATCATATCTATCAGTAAAATTATGAAATCGACGTGACATAGTGTTCTGCCACTTCCACATGATTCATTGAGTAAACATTATAAAATTACACAAAAACAATTTGAATTCATAGATGTGAAATAAAAGTACTCTCAATCATGCATATCAAGACACAGGCTTCATAAAAAAAGTTGTTTCCCCAAAGTGCATAGTGTGTGTAAAGTGGTATCAAATTTGCTACATCTCTTACACTTACAATTTATAGGTCTAAAATAAAGAAAAATTGATTTAAATCGGTTTAAAACGTGCATAGAGTATGTAAAGTGCTATCAAAATTACTATATCTCAGACCACAGTCGCATTTCACCATTGCATACTTTTGAGTCATAGATGAGGATGTCCCTCAGTTATAGGCCACGTCTTATTATGAAGCAAGTAAATCGTCATGAAATAATTCTGAATAATAAATACATTACAGTGCCTCAGGTCCATAGGTGCAAACATGATAGCTGCGTTTGGGACTGCCCTCTGGTGTTCTATTGGACATCAGGCCAGCAGAATCTCACACTTTATCCAATTGAATTGATCATATTACAAGTGCGGATAAAATGACCACTCAGGTTCATCATTGCAAACATAATTTGCAAGCAGTCGTCTCTAGGGTTCGGCACAATTTTGTTGCGAGTGAATAAAAGGTCCATCGAAGATTATCTTAAAATGCCTATTTAGTATATTATTGACAGGGGGCTGCAGTGCTCAAAAACTTCTTGAATGCCTGCATGAATTTCACAAATCTCCCCGGCAAAATTGGATGCTCTGCTTTAAGACTAGCGATTACAGCGGGTCTGCAAGAGCATATGCCCAGCAAATGGAGTGAGTTCCCGCCTTTCTTACAACGAAACCGACCAAAGGCAGAGAACAAAACCGGGTAAATGCAGACCATGTGCACAATTGTTTCTATAAATGTTTGGCAAAGACTACATAGTGTGTTGATATTTTTCCTTGTCATAGCGGATATGAAGTCTAAGTTTGGCAGCCCTCCAAACCTATTTTGCATGAGTTTTTGTTTGACATGTTTTGACATACAAACATTTGTAATTGGTTGCAGTCCCACTTAGACATAGGTGCTTAAGACCGATCAGGCATGCATATGTGAAGCCAATTTTTGTCTGTCTGTTAGCCGTGATTTTGGATGCGCCACTTTGAAAATTAACATTTTAAAATGTTCAAAAGTAATGGGGTTTACCCACAGTGCAGCTACTTGTAGGTTCTCTAATGATTGATCCAAATAGGCCCGAGCTGCAGATTGGCTATCAGGTATAGTTATTTCTAGACATAGTTGCTTTTCCAAGGAGTCAGGCCTTGTGGCGCCTACCTTAAAGCATGTTTTCAAGAAGGCCTAGTCTTTCCAGGGTTTGATTAAAAAGGCCGAACTCTAGACTAATATGTGCTGGAGAGGTGTGTTTTGGGGTATGAAAAAAACATCTATAGGTACTCCCTTTAAGTTTATCCATCAGGTTGGAATCACTTACAAGCATGACCTCTGGATGATCCATAGGCTAGTGTGGGCATCACTTTCAATGTTGTCAGAAAGTCTTCTCCAAAGAACAAAGCAGCACTAAGTCAGTGAAAGATGCCCTTTTTTTGGGCTACAAACCAGTAACACATTTAGACTTCAGCAAGCCTTTATCCGGTTAAAAGCATGCCCGGCTGCCCATTTAAAAAAAATAATAATAATAATAAATTGGCAAACTAGCACGAACAAGTTACGTCAAATAAAAAGGCAAAATATTAAGCGTATATCACTGTTAATCCACGCCCTGTTGATTGAAACAAACAAACATAGGTTGCTTTGTATAACATTACAATTAATCTTAGCATTGTGTTATATTCGAATCGTAACTTAACTTATCAATAATGGGAATGAAAATAAAACATAATGCATATATGGATTCATTTCAATATGATTCCATCAAGGCGATCAATGTTCAATACTGGAAATATAATGTATAAACATAATTTTTTTGCATAATCTGAAGATAAATATCGATGCATTCATCAGCCTGAAGGCCATCATTCATTACATAAACCTCCATCTGTAACCATGTGCTGTTAATCAAAACAACCTTTAATCTGTGAATATTGTTCCATTATGAAATGTACTGGTTGTTTGATGCTTAATTATATATTATTAAGCGTGAATATGTAAACCAATCACCCCCCATGATGACGAAAGTGCGATAATGCTAATTCACAGATATCCGGAATATCATATTTGAAAACAAAATAGAGTGAATTTAATATCAAGATCCAAAGCCCTCTACCAACATCTGTAGCACATCATAAATTGACAAATATCACATAATGCACATTCCAGACACTAAATGTAACCCCATAATTTTTTAAAGAATTTTCTTTTCATTTTCTTGAGGTTATAATACATGATATCTATTATTTTTATGCACAGTTTGATTTTACAATTATACATTATTGTTGTCGCATAACGGTGCATACAGTCATATAGCATTCAGCACCGTACCTGACTTAGCTTAAGCCTGGCGATCATTGGGTTGTTATCCTGCTAGTACATCAAAGTATTTATATTGCATGATATTGATGAAAAACACAACATTTCATTAACAAAACTTCCCTCTCATCTACCCTACTGGTTGGGCGCAAGAAAGGATAAATGTGTGCTGACTGGTTATCCAGTATTAGGGTATCTTTCATTGATTCACATGTCTGAATCATTCCCCGGTACATAAATAAAGTAATGTCCCATTAGACATACAGAATAATAGGCCAAAGACTTCACATTAGTAACATATCCAGGTCCTTTTGTAATAAGGACCGAACTATAGAGAGCAGCCAATCAGCTGCCACCCCTCTCTGGAACCTTCCTGGAAGGAGCTCTAGTCCCTCAGATTTTCTACCGCAAGTCGTGCTAAGGGAGTCTCCACTGAGAGATTGCACGTCGATGACCAGCACAAAGACTGCCTCTACTGTCTTTCCAGATCAATCTCCTAAAGACTGCAAGGTATGTTGGACTTTTTCTACAAAAACTTAAAAAGATTGTGAGGGAAGGCTTTTGACTTGGCTGCAGAGACTTAAGGACAAAGAAAACCCCTTGTCCTCTGAGGGGAGTGAAACATCATCGAACTCTTCTTCAAAAACTCCTCAGAAAAGGCACAGAGAAGTTTCTCCAGGACCTTCTATGCAGCAACCTGAAAAGAAGACGCAAAAACAGTCTTCAGAGGCTCCAAAGCTTAAGGATTTGCCTGCAAAAGTGTCTTCTCCTCTTCCAGGTTCAAAGAAGCCAGCTCCAGACCTTCTAACTCCACCGCCGAGGGTGAAGCACACTTTCAAAAAGCCTTTTATCAACCCTGCCGACGACCACCTTATCGACGATGGCATTGACGACGATGAAAACTCCACAGATTGTCATTGGAGTGACTTTGTTAACAACGTTGAGTTCAACACTATCAGTCTCGTCGGCGTTTCTTTCGTCGATGACACGTACCCCTTTGTCGTCGACGATTAAGATCAAGAAATTGATGACGACGACCGCGTCGACGGCAGCGTCGACGACTCGTCCAACGAGAAGTGCATCCTCGTCGATGAAGAGTGTTCTGTCGACGACCATCCCACGACGAGAAGTGCATCGTCGACAGCAGCGTATGTTACAATCAGCGACGATTCCTCGTCGACGATGTCTATACCGACGACGGCCTTGTCGACGACACCTACTTCAGGACTAAAAATTACATATTTTCGTCATAAAATTACAAAAAGGAGGCTGTCGCCTTCTCTTACATCACCCAGTAGAATTCAACCTTTGGCACCCTTGCACCTTTTGGATGAGGAGGAGGATTTGGATGAGGACAGCATGTTTAGGACTGCAATGTTAAGTATCAAGAGGATTCTGATTATGACGATCAGGACATGGATGAGCAGGAGTATTATCATGAGGACGCTCATCAGCAACAGCCACAGATGGTTTGTCTTCCTTCAGCCTTGGTCTCAGACCTACAATTCATGATGTCTGACTACAGAAAGAGGTTTCCTACCTCTGCGCGGTCTCCTGCTCCAGTGTTATCACCGACACAGAGAGTGCACGTCCCACATCCACCACCTATTCCTATTGAGGTGCCGGTGCCACCCCTTCCATCTATGGACGGTGAGGATGAAGGACAGGAAGAGGGGGAGCTTCAGGATACGCAGTCACACCATGACGAATGGGACAACTACGTTATCCCTCTTCCCGCATCGCCTTTACCTCCTCAGGCGGACTCACCTCCTGAAGATATAGGAGGTTTCCATAATCTCCTGGAGAAAGCATCCAACGATTCAAACTACCAATGCCCTCTCACCAACAAGACTGTATCTTTTACGACTTCAGGCAACCTTATAAAAAGTCTGTTAGATCTATGCCCATCATAGACTATATTTGGGATCAAGGCATCAAGATCATGCAAAATCCCTTTATAGTTCCTCCAGTTCTGCCAAGATTGGACAAGAAATAAAGGTCTCCAGACGACGCTCCAGCCTGCCTCATTGGGGATCCAAAGCCTGATTCAGTGATTACTCATACAGCGCGACGCAGATCTAAAATCCCTTATGTCCCACTTTCAGCTCCCCCGGATAAAGAGGGCAGGCGCCTGGAAAATATCGGGAACCGGTTTTCCTCTGTCAGTGCTAATGGTACGAGCGTCTAACTCACTGGCGCTATTGGGACGCTACAGTAGACAAATGTGGTCGGATATTGCACTATACTTGGAGTCTTTGCTGCAAGAATCTAAAGACAAAGCAATAAAGGTGCTTCTGGAAGGCGAACGGTCGGCTTCTTGAAATCATAGATTGCGCTATGGACATTGCATCAACTGGTTTCCGCCAACTGGCTGGTGCAGCGGTTCTGGGGCGCCAATGGTGGCTTAAGGAAACAACATTCCGACCTGAAATTCAAACCAAGATCCTTGATATGCCTTATGAAGGGCAACTCCTTTTTGGTACCCATATTGATGAGGCCCTCCATGGTATTAAAAAAGACATGGATACGGCCAGAGCCTTCAATATAAAAACACCAGTTTTCGTCGTTCAAGGGGTAGAAGACAATACTCTAAATAGAGGAGGCTACCAACAATATAGGTCTTCATATTCCTCCTCTAACCAATACAGGCCGCAGTTTCAGCAGAAACAACAAGCACAGACTTCATACAACAAGTCTTCTTTTTGCGGAAAAGCCTGATGGCAGAAAGATTCCGCACAACGTTAATGGCTTCTCTCTGCCGCCAGTCTGTTTCTTTTCCACCTTCCAGAGTGGATGGAACAATTTCCCACTATCTTCACAATTGGAGTCAAATCACAACGGGTCGTTGGGTTCTTCAACTGGTGCAGTTGGGACATTACCTGGAATTTGTCCAAACCCCACCCCCAACGCCCCCCAACATATGAATCACAAGCATCTGCACCTCTTATTCATGGAAATACCAGCGATGCTCCAGAAGTGTGCTATGGAACGAGTACCTGTCCATCAAAGAGGACAAGGTTTTTACTCCTGGTTCTTTTTGGTACGAAAGAAGGAAAAGAAATGGAGACCGATCCTAGATTTGAGAAGTCTAAACAAATACTTCAATCATTTTGCATGGTCACTATACAGTCCTACAGCTCCTCAATGTGATGGGCTACTTGGCATCCTTGGACCTCCAGGATGCCAACTTTCATATTCCGATCCACAAAAGGCACCAAAAGTTTCTGCTGTAGCTGGCAGATATTACCAATTCCGGATCATGCCTTTCGGGCTCAAGTCAGCCCCACTCATCTTCACAAAATGCCTTTCGCCAGTGGCTGCATTTCTCAGGCAACAGCATCACCAAATCTTTTCATATCTCGATGACTGGCTCGTCAAGGCACCCTCTGTCAACAGCGCGAGAAGGTCTTCCAAAGCCTCTCTGCGGCTTATCAAAAGATTAGGTCTTACCCTCAACCCGGACAAGTCAGTTTTACAGCCTTCTCAGCGGATAACATTTCTGGGAGCTGTCCTAGATACAGTCCTGAAAAAAGCTTATCCATCGCAGGAGCGGCAACAAAAACTCCTACGATTGGCAGAACGCATGCGCATAAGAAAGTCTCTTTCAGTGCGCCTCTTCAAATCCTTCCTCGGAATTATGTCTTCCTACAACCTCCTGGTTCCATACTGTTGTCTCCGCATGCGTCCTCTTCAAGAGGCACTCTCCGCACAATGGAATCAAGTCAGCGGATCCTTCGACGACACCATACAGGTGACTCCTGAGACGGTCGCCGCTCTCAACTGGTGGATTCAGCCACACAATCTGTCTTGAGGCCTATCCTTCCTGACTCCAGCATCTCCCAGGTTATAACCTAGAATGCTTCTCTGGAAGGTTGGGGTGCATTCCTTCAGGAGCTTCAGATCAGCGGGAAGTGGTCGCCTCCCGAGCAGAGACTACACAAAACTTCCTAGAACTCAGAGCTGTCTACCTAGCCCTCCTAACTTTTCTTCCCAGAATAAAAGGTTCACAAGTGCTTGTCAGGAAGGACAATACTACAACAATGCACTACCTGAACAAGCAGGGAGGGACTCGTTCATTCTCACTCAAGAATCACAAAAAATTTGGAACTGGTCTCTTCAGAACAAAGTTTCTCTACGAGCGGAGTGCGTTTGAGGAAAAGACAATGCATTGGCAGACTCACTGAGCAGAATACAGCCCACCTGCCATGAGTGGGAATTAAACCAACACACTCTCAACAGCATCTTCTCTCTGTGGGGCAAACCCCTGTTGGATCTTTTCGCCACACCGCAAAACGCCAAATGCCAACACTTTACAAGGTGGCATCCCCAACCGGGATCTCTGGGGAATACATTTTCAATAGCATGGTTTGGCATATTCGCCTACGCCTTTCCGCTGATTCCACTGATCCCCAGGATCCTCAGGAAGATGAAGGCAGAACCTTGCACGCTGATTCTAATAGCACCAGCATGGCCTTGCCAACATTGGTTCACTGAGCTTCATCTCCTCTCCCTGCAAACACCAATTCCATTGCAGCTGTTTCCATCCCTCCTCACAATGAACAAGTGACAAAGCAAGCACCCGGACTCAGCATCTCTCGAATTATCGGCCAGGCTCCTGAGTTCCACGAGTTTCAAGATTTGAACATTCCTCCGGAATGCAGAGCTGTCCTATCATGTGCCAGAGCAGAAAGCACAAAAAGGACTTATTCCTTTAAATGAAAGAGATTCTGTATCTGATGCATGTCTGCTAAGGTGCACCCTTTCTCATCCTCTCCAGAAGAGATATTACCATACCTCCTTCATTTGGCTACTTCGGGCCTCGCCCACGCTTTTATCAAAGTTCACCTGGCAGCAATATCCCGTTTCAGGAGATCTTATTGTGGACCTTGTCTTTGGTCAAACAGATTAATAAAACAGTTTCTCAAAGGTCTGTTTGGGACTTTCCCTCCTGTAAAGTCGCCACCTCCAACATGGCAACTAAACACAGTACTTGCTCAGCTGTTAAAGAGCCCTTTTGAGGCGATACACAGGGCTGACCTCAAGTTCCTATCTTGGAAGACTGCCCTCCTCTTAGCACTTGCATCTGCAAGCCGAGTTAGTGACCTTCACACTTTCACGATACAAGATCCCTTTTTACAATTCAAAAATGTCAGGGCAATTCTTCGGACTAACCCAAAATTTATTCCAAAAGTACCATCGGACTTCCACCTAAATGAGCCTATTGTCTTAAAGACTTTCTTTCCAAATCCTCTAACGGCAGCAGAGAGAGCTATCCATTCTCTAAATTTAAAACGCTGCCTTAAATTCTACCTTGACAGAACAAAAACTTTTTTCCTGCAAATCCAACCAACTTTTTGTGGCTTACAGCTTACCCAGGAAGAGTTTCCCTCTCACAAAGCAAAGCATTTCCATATAGATCTCTGGTGCTATGGTCTTCTGTAACCAGCAGGCTGGTCAACCTTTACAATCACGGATACGTGCCCATTCCACTAGGGCAGTCTCTACTTCTACGGCACTATTTGAAGGTGTGCCCATCACGGAGATTTGCAGAGCGGCAACATGGAAGACGCCGCATACATTTACCAAACATTACTGTTTGGATACTGAACTCACGTAGGATGCTGGAGTGGGACAGGCAGTGCTGCGTCATTTATTTCGATAAAGGTGAGCCTTCCTTCCCACCAACCTTTCTCTTATTTTTCCACGCACATTTCCTTATCACCATTATATCTTTTGATACACTTGCAACGTATTGCTTTGCATTTAAATGTTGTGATGTTTGCATATGTATATACATAGATATATATATGCATTTGTTAACCAGTGTTTCATGCTCTTTATGCTAAAGGAAATGTGCCTATCATTGCTTTCTACTCTGATTCACGCATGTGAATCTATGAAAGATACCCTAATACTGGATAAGAAATGCGTTACTTACCTGTAACAGTAGTTATTTATGTACTGGCGACTCCCATCCCGACGGCGGGGAATGATTCAGGCATGTGAATCTATGAAAGATACCAATACTGGATAACTGCAGTTACAAGAAAGTAACGCATTTCTTATTGCACGTCTGGCTGACTTCGTAGACACATGGGTCTGAGTCTTTGAGGGAGCCATATATTTAGTGATAACTCTGTTTCAATGCATACGTTTTGGGATTATGGTTAGTATGGGGATGGTGTCGTACATCTACCTCTGTAAAGTCCCGGGGGAACTACTGTTGCCACCCAACGGTTGGATCTACGGTCTGAGTGTGAGGAGGGCTCATGTTTGAGTGCAGCGCTATCCTTGGGGAGTTGAGTATGTCAGAGGCATAGAATGCTTCTAATAAGATATCCCAGTTCATGGCTATAGGCTTCTTCTGGAGCCCTCTATGTTCTTATCTGTAAATAGCTACAATTTCATCTGAACCCCAGTTTTCTTTACTTCTTCTCTCCAGTATTGTATCTTAGAGTGTGATGATGATTTCCATCTCCTTGTGATACCTCTTTTTTGCTATTATAAGATCTAGAACTGCTAACTTGGCATGTATTTCGTTGTTATCCTCTGCAGTCCTCAGGATCAGGGTGATGCTCAGAAGGGTTCACCTCTTCATCTAACCAAGCCTAGATAGCTATAATAGCATAGGTCAGTGGAAGGATCAAGCGAGGGAAGGTAAGGAAAGGAACAGCAGGGAGGGAGATCTGAAACGACAACCAAAAATGTCATATAGTTTTGCTCTACATGACCCTGACCTGACCCTGTCCCCAGGGCCGATCGCTCCTCGCACCGTGTGGCTCCCTCTGAGTGCACCCGGTATCCCCCGCTGCCATTGCGAGTTCGCCGAGGTGTTTGTTTTCACTGTATTTTCCTGTTTATTCTGTGACTGAATCTGTATTGTGCCCTGTTGTTGCCACTGCTTTCCCACTGTTTTCGCCACCCTTTGGACCGTTTTCCCGCTAGTCTCACCCCTCCCCCCCGCTCTCCGCTCCCTGCCGCTGCTCCCCGGCGGCCCGCCCCTTTTTCCTTCTGTACCCTTCCCATACGCCACCCCGCTCCCGCCTCCCAGCTGATCCTCCCTCCCACCTCGCCATTTATGGTGGAGTCCACGCTTACGCGCAGCAATCACGCGTAGCGGGCGCGCCGATTGCGAGCCGAAGGCAAGCCCGTCTGTGCCCGTCCGCGCCTGACCGCGCCCAGCGCCAGGACCCCTGGCCCTCGACGAGGCCAGTTCACCTGACGGACGTACGACGCCGCCACCCTCCACGCACTCAACACAGGCCGAAACCCCGCCTGCTACTGAGCCACCCCGAAACGCACCCACGGACCCTTCACCTGCCAATCCTGCAAATTCACCTGCCTCCGACCCGGCACCCACCAAGCCTAGCACCAGCAACAATCACCTCAAGTGCATCCTGCTCAACACCCGCTCCGTCCACAGGCACGCCGTCTAACTCTAGAACCTCCTCGACACAACATCGCCAGACGTCGCCTTCCTCACAGAAACCTGGATGAACGCCTCCTCAGCCCCTGACATCGCCATAGTCATCCCGGATGGCTACATGATCACCCGGAGGGACCGCATCAACCAAACCGGAGGAGGCGTCGCCATCGTCCACAGAAACACCATCCTAATCACGATCAACTCCGACGACACCCTCACCGCCGCCGAGCACCTTCACTTCCAGATACACACCGACCCCAAGACTACCGTCAGAGGCACTCTCATCTACAGACCCCCGGGACCACACACACAATTCAGCGAAGCCATTGCAGACTTTCTCAGCTCGCACGCCCTTACCTCCTCAGACTACATCCTCCTAGGGCACCTCAACTTCCACCTGGAGAACAACAATGACAGCAACACCACCACCTTGCTGGACAACCTCGCCAACCTCGGACTCAAGCAACTAGTGAACACCCCCACCCACTACGCCGGCCACACGCTTGACCCCATCTTCTACTCCAGCAAGCAAATCTCCTTCAGCCACTCCACCGGACTACACTGGACAGATCACAGCTGCGTCCACTTCAACTTCAGGAGAACCACGACCCACCACCACCCGCAACAGGTTCCCCGCAGAAGCTGGAGTAAGATCATCGCCGACCAGCTCATCACCACCCTCAGCCAGAACCCTCCCACCAACACGACGGACCCCAACGAAGCAGCCCGCAACCTCACACAGTGGCTCACCAACTGCGCCGACGACCTCGCACCACTGAAGAACCCTCCCAGCAGACCCGGCAGCAAGAAAGCCTTATGGTTCACCAACAACCTCTAAAACTCCAAGAAAACCTGCCGCACCCTCGAGAAAGCCTGGGGCCACGACCAGGTAACAGAAAACATGACAGCCCTCAAGCACGCCACCCGCAAACACCACCAACTGATCCGCACTACCAAAAGGACAACATTCAAAGAACGACTGGGCAACAACACCCACAACAGCAAGGAACTCTTCAGCATCGTTAAAGAGCTCTCCAACCCCAGCGCCTGCAACAACGACATCACACCCTCGCAAGACCTCTGCGACTCACTCGCCTTGTTCTTTCACCGCAAGATCGCCGGCATACACAACAACTTCGGCGCACAGACCACACATCCAACCACCGAACCAGCACCCCCCACCACCACCCTCTGCACCTGGACCTCGTTCAACACCGAAGACACCACTCGCACGATGAACACCATCCACTCCGGCTCCCCCACCGACCCCTGCCCATACCACATCTTTAACAAAGCCGACTCTATCATCGCACCCCAACTCCGGGACATCATTAACAGCTCCTTCGCATCTGCCACCTTCCCGGCGAGCTGGAAACATGCCGAGCTCAGAGCCCTCCTGAAGAAACCCACCGCGGACCCCACGGACCTCAAGAAATTCCGCCCCATCTTGCTCCTCCCTTTTCCTGCCAAAGTCATCGAGAAGACCGTCAACAAACAACTTTCCGCCTTCCTCGAGACAAATGGATCCCTCGACCCCTCGCAGTCCGGTTTCCGAGCAAACCACAGCACCGAGACCGCCCTCATCGCAGCTACCGACGACATCAGGTCCCTACTCGACAACGGGGAAACAGCTGCTCTCATCCTCCTGGATCTCTCAGCGGCCTTCGACACCGTATGCCACCGCACCCTGATACAGCGCCTCAGCAACACCGGAATCCAAGGAATGGCCTTGGAGTGGATCATTTCGTTCCTCGCCGGAAGAACCAAGAGAGTCCGACTCCCCCCATTCTGATCTGCGGCCACCGAAGTAATCTGCGGCGTTCCGCAAGGATCCTCGCTCAGCCCCACCCTCTTCAACGTCTACATGAGCCCCCTTGCAGCCATCGCACGCCAACACAACCTTAACATCATCTCCTACGCCGACGACACCCAGCTGATCCTCTCCCTCACTAATGACCCCGCCACCGCCAGAGCCAGCCTCCAGGAAGGAATGAAAGACTTCGCGGAATGGATGAAGCTCATCCGTCTGAAACTGAATTCAGACAAGACGGAAGTCCTCATCCTGGGACCATCCCCCTCTGCCTGGGACGACTCCTGGTGGCCCCCTGCCCTGGGCATCGCCCCCAAGCCAACGGACCATGCTCGCAACCTGGGCCTCATCCTGGACTCCTCCCTCACGATGACCAAGCAAGTCAACGCCGTCTCGTCATCCTGTTTCAACACCCTGCGCATGCTCCGAAAGATCTTCCGGTGGATCCCCACCGAAACCAGGAAGACGGTCACCCAGGCCCTCGTCACCACCGTCTGGACTACGGGAACACCCTCTATGCTGGAACCACAGACAAACTCCAGAAAAGACTCCAGCGCATACAGAACGCCTCGGCACGACTCATCCTGGATATCCCCCATCACAGCCACATCTTTGCCCATCTGAAAGGCCTGCACTGGCTCTCCATCAGCAAGAGGAATCACGTTCAGACTCCTCACCCACGCATACAAGGCTTCTCCACGACATAGGCCCCAAATAACTCAACAGCCGCTCACATTCTACACACCCACCCGCCAGCTCCGACCTGCCACCCTCGCCACCGTCCCACGAATTCGCAGAGCCACCGCCGGAGGAAGATCCTTCTCCTACCTGTTGGCCAAGACATGGAACTCCCTCCCCACTCACCTACGGCTGACCCAGGACTATCTCTCCTTCAGGAAACAACTCAAGACCTGGCTGTTCGAGCAGTAGGGACACACTCTCTCCCCCCCCCCTCTCCCAGCGCCTTGAGACACTAGCGGGTGAGTAGTGCGCTATACAAATTTGTTGATTGATTGATTGATATATTATTATATGCTAAAGTACTATAGCATGTCTCATTCTGTACCTGTAACAAATAAAAATGGCTATGATATAAGAAGATCCTTTCTTATATATTTTGCTTTCTGTGCGGCGATACTATGGACTAGCTCTGGCTTTCCTATATTTGTCCAGCTTAAACAGGAAAGTTTTAACACGTGATGAACCTCTTTAGGGTGGAGGCATCCTAGCTGATCTAGTATAACTTTGTGATACAATAGTACTATAACTTTCTCAGGGATGGAGTTTGAGAAATTATAAAGGGTTTCTTCACCCCTGAGAACCATCCAGAGTAAGTAAATAAAAGAAGGATAATACCTCAAATAAATGCTCCCGGCCGACAATAGCGGGCGACTCCAGATATGGCCTCACAACCGTTCTCTGCACGAGCGGGATAAGACAGCTCACCAACAGAGGGCAGGACTTTGCTGGAAATGGCCAAGCTGTACGTTAGCACTAAATAAAAGGGCCCTCCGCATGAGCCGTTACCTACAGGCTCTCCAATTTAGGACATTTAGGGCACCGTCCTCTACACAAGCTAAAAATAGCTCACCAACAGAGGGCAAGACTCGGCTGATGTGCCGAGCGATATCCTTAGGTAGGGGCAACTGTCCTCTTCACGAGCTGGAAATAGCCCACCAACAGAGGGCAAGACTCGGCTGATGTGCCGAGCGATATCATTAGGTGGTGGAATCGTCCTCCGCACGAGTCGCAGATGCAGACTCACCAACGGAGGACCTTCATGGAAATAACGGCCAAAAATGCAGTTCGAAAGAAAACTGGCTGATCCTCCTCCAAATAAACGCCAATGAGGGATTACAGCCAAGGCTGGAACATAGAACACGCAGAAGACTGTGTCAAGGGGTCTCCTCATCCAAGGAACACAGGCATAGTTCGAAGAATTTCCGACAGGGGTTCTGGGTTACCGGCGTCCTAATGAGGAAGTTCTGATGGGGTCATGCGTGACTCAAGGCATGATGGGAATTGTAGTGCCACCTCGCGGGACAGTGTTGTTTTGTAATAAACATGCCGACAGGTGATCGTTTAGTTGCCCTCGAGTCCAGCATATGTAACATTCCGTATCCCTTTCGTCACTGGTATGACTCTAATATGCAAGTTTTTATTGTTTGCCAACCCGCATCTCCCACCACCTCATCCAAGGTAGCACCTATCTTATCCCAGTACTCTTGTAATGCATTGCAAGACCATATCTTGTGGCTGAGATATGCATCTTTTTCAGTACATCTGGGATAGGATGCTGTAACACTCAGGTAGAATTAGTGTAATTTGTGTGGTGTTAAGTATGCATTTTGAGTTATCATGTATTGGATACATTTTAACTGAGTATTTCAGGATACTCGTTTGGGATATTCCAATATTGTATTCCATTCTTTGTCTGAGAGTGGTTTGTTGACATCTTTTTCCCACTTGGTGTGTAATAGAGTCAAAGGGGATGGTTGATGAGTGCGTATCCCGCGGTAGAACCATCGGGTTAGATGCCTATCCATACCCATGAGGTATACTAAATGAACTTATCATTACTTTCTACTCTGATTCAGGCATGTGAATCTATGAAAGATGCCCTAATACTGGATAAGAAATGCGTTACTTACCTGTAACTACAGTTATCCGGTATTGGTATCTTTCATAGAGTCACATACAACCCACACGCCTCTGTTGGAAGGGCTTAGCTAGTACTCTGTCGTTCCTCTAATATAGCACTGTGCTTACGAAGATCTCGGGGACTAGAGCTACTTCCAGGAAAGGTTTCAGAGGATGGTGGCAGCTGATTGGTTGCTCTCTAGAGTTTGGTCCTTATTACAAAAGGACCTGGATATGTTACTAATGTGAGGCCTTTGGCCTATTACTCTGTATGTCTAATGGGACATTACTTTATTTGTCTCGCTCCGACGAACGCGCTAAGCGCGTTCTCGCAGCGAGAACTATAGTCTGCGTCTCAGCCGAAAAACGCGACGAGGGGAGACAATAGCTGGCCGCGCGCCCAGCATTCCCTATGGCGGCGTTGAATTCCGACGCACGCCTTCGGATCGGGTCGCGCGCGTGAGCTTCTACCGTAGACAGCTCACGTGACGTTGCGCGTTGGAGGCAAACAGGAGGGCTGCACTGCGCCGATAAACGCTTGGTTTCTGCGCTGTGAAAACATTAGAAAGAAACTCATCCTTCGGTGGATAGATACTTTGAGGAAAACGACGGTACGGTGGCCTCTTCCATGGTGCTCTGGGAGGCTTTTAAAACCGTGCTTAGAGGGGAGGCCCTCTCCGCGATTTCGGGTCGCCGTAAGGAATGAGAGGAACAAATTGCTAATATGGAAAGGGACCTCCTAGAGCTGGAAACGAAGGCCCAGGCTGGGGATGAGCCAGGGGCAATCCACCTTATGGAACTCAAGGCGGCAGAATACAGTGCCCTTGCCACTGACGCGGCCAAGACCGTAGCTAGAGATAAAGAAGGTAGACTCTATGACCAAGGGGACAAGGCAGGCAAGCTCATAGCCTGGCTAGATAAAAAGCAGCAGGCTCAAAGAATAGTCGCAGAGCTCAAAACAGAGTCTGGAGCTGTAATTACGGAACCCCGAGCCATAGTTAGGGTATTCGCCTCACACTACCGGAAGGTATACAGCAGCAGTTCAGACAGGCCAGAGGAAGACTCTGTCTCCATGCTGACCAACATCCGGATGCCTGCCCTCTCAGACGCGGAGCGGGACGCCCTGGAAGAGCCGCTCACAGTGGAGGAACTCATCCGGGCGAATGGGGACCTCAAGCCAGGAAAAGCGCTGGGGCCAAACGGCTTGCCAATAGAACTGTACAAACTCACACCTGGCGGGCTCAGTCCCTACCTGAAGCGGATGTTTGAGGAGAGCAAGAAAAGGGGCTTTTTACCTCGAGATCAGCGTATTGCAACAATAGTGGCCATCCCCAAGAAAGGGAAACCAAGGGACTCTTTTGCTTCCTACAGGCCCATATCCCTGCTCAACGCAGAGCCCAAAATTTTAGCCAAAGTCCTCGCAAACAGGCTCAAACCTGTCCTGGTCCACCCGGACCAGTCTGGCTTCATGCCCCATCGCAACACAGCACTTAACCTCTGCAGGCTGCACGGAGTGCTGGGTAGATGCCATACCCTCCAGGAGGACGCGGTAGTAATATCTCTAGACGCAGCAATGGCATTCGACACGCTCGAATGGCCATACATGATGGCGGTCCTCCGTAAGCTGGGCTTCGGCCCAAGCTTTATGGGATGGGTGCGCCTCCTTTACTCTGCGCCTTTGGCTCAGGTCTCGGTAAACAATAAAATCTCGGAAGTATTCGACGAGGAACGCGACAGGGGTGCCCTCTGTCGCCCTTCCTCTTTGCCCTCTCTCTCGAGCCCCTGGCTGCATGGATCAGGCAGGACCTGTCCCTGAAGGGGATACGTTGGGCTGACGGGTGGGAGGACAGGATCTCGCTCTATGCGGACGACGTCCTTCTTTACCTCATGCGACCTCGTAAGTCTCTAATACTGGCCATGGATATCTTCGCCAGCTTTGGGAAAAACTCAGGATACAGCATCAACTGGGGCAAGTCCATACTGTATGTCCTGCGAGGCGATACTCCCATGCTCCCCCGAAACTGCCCGATTGCGGTGGCCACGGAGGGGTTCCGTTACCGTGGCATATTTATATCCCGGGAAACGACGACCAGATACGAAAGGAACAGCTCCCACTATCCCTCCTAGGGCGGGCGGTGCTCTTCATAATGATGGCGTTGCCAAGGTTTTTATACGCCCTACAAAACTACCGAGACCTTGTTCCGCACTCCTATTTCGCTTCTATTGAGGCCACACAGAGGGAACTGCTGTGGTCGGGAGTGCCCCGCCTATGTCTTCAGAAGCTGACCCTGGGATGGTTCGACGGAGCATTACCACTCCCGGACATCCGTAAATACTACTGGGCTGCACACCTTTCAGCCATTAACCACGGCACGTACTGCGATGGGTACGACCCGGGATAGGGGATGGACCGCTGGATCCTGCTGGGCGGGAACTTTGAAGCTGCGCTCTACTCCAGGCCGGGAAGATGCTCACTGACTGGGCCCACGCACCACTCAGTGCAGCTGTGGCACATCGTACAACGCAAATTAGGATGGGCTGACACCCTCACGATGGCCACTCCTTTATGGGTGTCGGAGAAACTGGGCACACCCGTCCGCACCAAAGGGTTCCGAAACTGGGATCTCATAGGCATCTCTCACATTCGAGATCTGTGGGGCCCGGACGGGGTGGTATCCTTCGCCTCGCTCCAACGCACCTACGAACTGGCACACTCGGAACACTTCAAGTACCTCCAAGTTAGACACTCCCTCCAGGCAAACATCCCAGCGGGAACGCAACCCCCTGACTCCTCCCCGCTAGAAGACAGGCTTCTAAATAGCCACCGCCCGAACATGCCATATCACTCACGTACAAAAAATCATCAACAACTCCCCGGACCTACTGCTCCCCCTCAAAGGGAAATGGAAAGCCGACGGACTAGAACTAGACGAGGAAGAATGGAGAACTGCACTTTCCTCCCCTAAGGAGGTTGCCATATCGGCCAGACTCCGGCTCATTCAGCTAAAAATACTACACCGAACGTACCTCTCGGGGACGAGACTGCAACGAATGGGTCGGAGCGCAGATGGGCTTTGTAGGCGGGGGTGCGGAGAGGTGGGAACCTTCTTCCATATACTGTGGGAGTGTCCACTACTGGTTAACTATTGGTCCCGGGTGACCCGCTGTATGCAGGAGGTTTGGGGGGTGGAGCTTAGACTTGAGGCAAAGAGGTGCCTTTTAAACATTTGGGAACCAACAGACCTGTCACCTTGTGGGAGGCTATGGGCTACACTGGGGTTTGCAATTGCTAAAAGAAACATCGCTAGGCTGTGGGGGGCAGTTCAGCCTCCTAAAGTTGGCTCGTGGAAAACTGACATGGACTGGTGCATGCTCCAGGAAAAAAACAGTGTACATGGTACGAGGGTGCCCGAAGAAATGGATAGAAGTATCGACCACCTGGAATGAATATAGAGGTAACATCTGTGAACCCCCCCCCCGAACTATCCCGTTTGACGAACAGCTTGTAATGTGAACGCAATGTGATGTAAAACCAACTATCCCTCCAAACTGTGATCAATGTTTGTGTACTGTAATCGCCTGTGGCCAAATGTAGGTACTTAATACTTGAATGTGATGACCACCACCTTTTTCTTTGTAGTCAATAAAAAGATTTTTTTTTTTAAAAGACCCTTTATGCAGCAAGCTGAGTTCAGGCAGAGGTGAAGGTTCTCTCAGCTTAGATCACATCTCACCCTGGAAGCGGTGCCAACCGAGACGCGACAAAGGCAAACAAACGGCCACTAATCTCCATGTTGTTGCAAAGCATGGCCTTAAAAAGTGTAAAAAATTGTTGCAAGCTGTGGAAAGAGTGCACAGAGGGCTTTCACTTCCTGCTCTCGTGCCTCGTTTCACCAAGCTCCCATGTGCCCTCATGCCCTGTACTGTTCCCCCTGAGATGTTTCCCTGGTCAGGAATGGTTTGCACGCATCTACCGGGGAAATTTAGGTTTTTCTATAGATTTCTATGCACAAGCCTGCTAACACTACTGCTGAACCACGGAATATTTGCACGTGTGGTGTCAGGGAAACAGTGCACTGCATAATTCCTTCATTCTCTCGTTTTGTTAGAACAGTAAATATTTTTGCATATCAAAAAATTATTACTACACAGCACCTCAAAACTCTGAGGTTTTACAGCACTTACTTCAGCTGTGCATTTAAAAGTACAGTAAGTGTGGTCAGGTCATTAATGTTGCAATGTGCACTTTTTGGGTGTTCATATCACATTTGCGTTGCCTAGCCTCATGAGAAAACACCTAACAACCTGTCACTCTATGGCTAAATACATACATTTGCACATTCCCATGTGTGAAGGTGTTATCTGCCAATGGAAGTATCGGCCTATCCAGATTTTCTGAGCGAAGATTCCTCATTACCACCAACCCCTCCCCCACCCGCCCCAACTACAGCCTCATCACGCTACCATTCATGTCAGATTTTCTCACGCCTTTTCAATCACTCGCCACAGACGTGGCAGAGCACCCTGTCCGTCAAACCCTCAGTCCACCGGCATCAATATGAGTCGGGCGGACCGTCAGAGCCAGTGTTGCCCCCACTGGCTCTGTCGTCAGAAACCTACAGGGACAGTCTGATGGAGTTGGGGCTGATGCTATAACATTGGACTACCTGCCCCATACGAAGGAGGCAGTTTGAGGTTGGTTTTTTTCTGTTCTGGACAGCCAGAAAAAACATGGCAGTCCAGGTCAGAAAAAAAAGAATAATTTCTAAGGCCGCCCCCTCACCTGCTCAAAATAAGAGACAACAAAGAACAGAAACGCTAACTCTATTCAGTGAGAAGGGCTGGGAAAATGTATCTCAGACGAGGGGTCCAAAAGATGTAATCACTATTGAAGTTTGCCCTTTTCATTTTCTCAATGGTAAAGGGGAGAGTACAAAATGTAAACAAGTGCAACAAAGCAGAATGGGCAGTGATACCTGGCTGCATAGAAACTGAATGTCGACATAACAAGATTCCTCCGGAGCAAGATAATGGATAAAAGCTAGACTAGATAAACAGAATTACATGCAAATTTAAATGCTGCCATGCTACATTTCAAGACTTTACTGGAAAAAGAAGACAGACAAGTGAACCCCTCTGTATTCTCTTCAATACCTATTGTTTTGGAAAGCTCTCAATTCCAAGCTATCTAATAGCAATTCAATTCAAAAGTGCTTTATTCGAGTAATTACTCATAAAAGCAAGACATACAAACATTTTAAAAAGCGATTAAATATACAATTACACAGAAATTACAAAGCACTTACAAATCCATAACACCATTGTATTTAAAACAACTACAATGTTAATAAGCGAATAAAAAGGTGTAAATGTTCATTATTAAGATCTTGATTTTAAATGACCAAAGTTAAAACAAAAATATGCATTTCACGAAGACACTGATATAATACATTAGCAGGGAATAGTCGATTCACTAGCAATCTCTGCTTGTCATCGGTGGAGAATAGTTACATTACTAGCAGTCTCCTCCTGATGATCCAAGCCCACCCAAGATATTTTGCAGTGGCAATTATGATCCATGTAAGGGAGGTTGTACATAGAATGCGCAGCGCAACTCTACTACATGTGGTACCAAGGTTTCTTCACATAGGTGCCAGCCAGACTCGTCTAGGGACACTATAGATTTTACCAGAGAACAAAAAATGTCCGAGAGATTCTCTTCCTAAGCCACAAGCAGGGCAGATAGTGGACCCTCCAGAGCCCCATTTTGCGGTTAGTGATCTTAGGGGGAGCGAACCAGCTGTCATTTGAAACAAAAGTTTCCTGTCTAAGGGTTTAGATATAAAATCCCAGTACATTTCAAATACAGGAAACAATTTGGCCTCCAGAAAACTAACAGCCATGGACCCATTATTAGAATGACGCAAACTGGCGTTAGCAACATATTCCCAATACATATTCTTTAAGATTGACTTAGACGGGAATAACGCTCCTGATGGGTCAAACCACAACTCACTTAGCCCGAGCTCAAACAACATCAGTTTTTGCATTTTAAACCAAGTAATCTTATGGAAACAGTCTGCTTTGATGACGTCAGTAAATCCTTCCGCGTAGTGGGCGAGCTCAGGAGTAGTCCAGAGCCTACGCCAGTATAGAATTGGCCGTAGTCTGGCTAAGTCCACAATTTGCTTCCTGCCAAGATCGTATCTCAAGGGCAATAATGGAGTGCTATTCGGGGTACTAGTGATTAACCTCAAGAATTTATTTTCAGATTTTTGGAGCGCACTCAAATTTTCATAACCCCACATCTCTGCCCCGTAGAGCGCAGACCCGATTGCCTTGGCTTCATAGATCATCAAAGCTGGTTTAACTGGTTTAGTCAAAGACTTCCTATGTTCGAGATTGATAACACCAGCTAATTGTTTATGACGTAGAGTTGCTATATCAATGTGATGGCACCACCTATTGTTTTCCGCTATGTGGATCCCCAGGTAGGTTAATGACTTTACCACATCAAGAGGACGTCCACTCATAACGATTTTGGACTTAAAGCTACGATGTGGATTAAATATCATAAGCTTCGTCTTGGAGACATTCACCTCCAGACCGTGATCCACACAGAAGGTATCAAAGATGGTCAATGCATGTTGTAGACCACTTGGGGTTTTGGATAAAATTAACGTGTCTTCCGCAAACATTAAAATAGGAGCTTTTACACCTGCAAGAGAGGGAGCATCCACTGACTGAGATAGCATACTTGGGACAATACCGTTGATAAATAGGGTAAACAGGGTTGTGGCCATTGAGCACCCTTGCCGAACCCCGCGCTCAACGGGAAATTCGGCAGTGTCCTTTCCATAACCCCCCCACTGTGTTTTTGCATAGGTTAATTCATGAAGTCTCATGATCATAGTCAGCAGGACCTCGGGAACCCCCAATTTCCGCCAGAACCTGCCATAGTTTTACCCGCGGCACCAGGTCGAAGGCATGCCAATCTGCTGCTGAGGGCCATAACAGTAATTAAAGGCCCTGAACCTGAATGATAGGCTTGATCTGCAGACAGACGGTCTATGCTCTTCTTTTGTTTTTCCAAAGTGCTAGTTTGTTGCTGCTTCCCATATTGTAAATGGCTGCCCCCTCCGTTCCCATAAAAAACGTCATTTTGCCTCTGCCTCTACTATGACCACTGCAGGGAACCTATATGATTGGTCAGTTCACTTTTTTGAGTGAGTTCTTTCTGTAAGTGGAAATACCCAATGTGCTTGCGCACAATTCACTTATTTTTTTTTTTTAAATCATTTTGCGGCTCTCTTAGCACTGTGGCACGGGAGCTCGTGTTTTTTTGAGGCTTCTCCTCTACCATTTCCTCCCTTCTTTTTTCAAAAGACCTTCTGTGGCTCCTCTTAATCTCGTCCATCTTCCCTTTCTTTCCCTTGCCTTCGATCCCTTCATGCCCTCTCTCTTCTGCCTGCCACTTTGCTCCCCTTCCTTCTTCTCTCCTCTCTCCTCCTTTCTTGCCTCCTTTCACACTCCTGCCGTTCAGCTTGCTTCCTTCCCTTCCCATGCACGTTTTCTGTATTTTCCCTGGACTAATTGCAGCATTTCATTTGTACTTTATGCATCGATTCCTCCGTTCACTCTCTTTGCTATATGTCTTTGTTCCACTGTCCCACCTCCCTTCTAACACCCTGTGGCTCTGTGTATTTTGTCGCTGGCATTCTTTTGTGAAATGTAGCGCACATTGCCCCTATATATTTCATCTTGTGTGTATGGCGTCTTCCCAGCTCTTATTCTGTTGTTCTCGTTATTCATGAAGCAAGATACTTAGTCTAGTGTCACACTCCAATCCTCGCTCACTGTCCACGGGTGCGGCATTGGATAGGAAACTATCCTCAGAATGACGGTTCGCGGTTGAATTGTACCCGCTTGACTTCACGAATCTGTTTGATTGATCAGCCGTCCTCCTGCCTCGATAATTCAATGCAGCCTCCACTACAAGAACAAAGTATGTGAGCCGCCCCAACAACTGAGTGCGCACCGCTTCGCGGGCACCGTGACTCTTGACATTTATCCTACCCAGCACAGAAATTCACTTTGATTTGCAGTAGACCTACACTCCTGCAGCCCTTGCGCTCGTTGTGCAGATAAGTCCCTACCCAGTCCCTGTCCTGAGGAGAACCAACAATACCTACGGTTCGAAACGCGTTGACACCCAGCCTGTGGCAAGAAAGAAGGGTGCAGCTAGGGAGTAAATAATACCACCTCTGTGGGCCCTCGCTGTTAACTCCTATAAACATTCTATCACAGGTGTTGTGAGACAGGCAGGCAGGCAACTAAGCGCTTAAATAATGTGTTTTGTGTAAAGGTCTTCTGACTTTGCAATTTGGTTTGAAATGTTATTCGTTGTACCAAAGTCTTTTGTTGGTGTCATGATATGTTGACTTTGATTCTTTACCTTAATTGTTTGTACATTTGTATATTTGTATATTTTGGATATATTGCACACACAATTGTATGTTTTTGAACTGACTGTGCTGACAGAGCTTTCCTTTATGTCATTTCTTGTGAAATCAACGAAACTTAATTGCAAATGAAAATAAATTCTTTTGTAATATAAAACTCTTGGCCACGCAGTACATATTGGCTGCGTGGGTCCAGATTTGTTCTTGAAAATTATCCTGATAAGTCATTTTGTTCTGTTTTATCAATTGTTGAGATCCGGGCTGGTCAGTTGTAGGATCCATTACCTCCATTTGCACACACTCCAATCCCTAGCATGGTCCAATTTGCACATATATGTCAAAATATACATATTTGCCTGCCACACTGACCCCCCTCTCTTTGGTCTTCCCTCACCGTACATTTCCCAGAACGGTAAGATTTTCTGAGGTAGCTATTGCCTCATACCCACTTCTATCTGGGTGTGTCTCCTCCTTCATTTATGAGGGCTTTGTTTCTGTTCTCTGTGAGAGTGAAGTGAGCAGGCATAGTGCTTTCAGTGGCTGTTACAATGGCTTGATGATGAGTATGATAGAAATCACAATCTACTGAAGGTCCATGTAGACGGTTGGGAGACAGAGAACATGACACAATCACACACACACAACCACAACCACACACACACACACACACACGCACACCCACACACACACACTACACACACACACACACACTACACACACACAACCACGCACACACAACCACACACACTACACACACACACACTACACACACACAACCACGCACACACAACCACACACACAACCCCACACACACAACCCCACACACACAACCCCACACACACAACCACACACACACAACCACACACACACAACCACACACCACACACACCATCAGTGCACACTTTCACCAGACACAAGCACCATCAGTCGTCAGTGTACGCTTTCACCAGGCACAAACACCACCAGCCGTCAGTGCACGCTTTCACCAGACACAAACACCACCAGCCATCAGTGCATGCTTCCACCAGGCACACACCACCAGACGTCAGTGCACACTTTCACCAGTCATCCACACACCACCAGCTGTCAGTGCATGCTTTCACCAGGCACACACACAGTGTGGCTCAATGGTTAGAGCGGCAGACCCTGATGCAGAGTTCTAGCCTGGGACCAGGGTTCAATTCCCGCCTCAGCGGGTCTTGGGCTGAATTTCCTCGAACCTGACAATTCTCGCTTCGGTGCCTATTCTAATCATGGGCCCCACGCTGCAACTCTGGGCAATAGCTTGCTTAATCTGGTTGATGAGTGCGTATCCTGCGGTAGAACCATCGGGTTATATGCCTATCCATACCCATGCGGTATACTAAATGAACAAATTTGTTTGTGGGGGCGGGGGGTAAAATCCCTGCGGTACCCAGTGCTTCTTAATGTAACTTACCAGGCTGGCATGAATTAAAAATAGTGCTCCTGTAACCACTTGTTCATTTGTGAAATCTGTGTGTGATAGCAGCACCCACTCTCCAAAGAGGTCTCCTACTGTGTTAACTCTTGCCTGTGTCCAGAGATCCAGCTTGTGATTAGTGAGAGTGCCATGCTAGTGGGGATGCCCAAAAGTGGATGTTGGGGTAGTGACTGTACATTTGAGTGCTTATTTCCAGTAAACAATTGCAAATCTGAGCAGTGTTTGCGCAGAGGGTGGAACTACACGACTCGGGCATAGCAACCTGTGAAGTGTTCTTTTTGTGAGCATTTGGTTTGTGTAGGCTATCTCTTGTAAGTTTTGGCGTGCTAGCCAGTATGAGAGCCACTGCAGTTGTGATGCCAGGCAGTAAGCATAGAAATCTGAAAGAGACACGATAGTGATAGATTCCTTCCCTTAGAATATCCCCAGGCGTCAGACTGGATCCGTAATCTTTTTGCATAGCAGTACCCATGCGCCGCCTCTGCGCGCTGTTGTCAGTTCTTCTTTTTTCCACGCCAGCAAGGGCAGATCCAGAAAAGGTTGTACCCTAGTCAATTTTTGACTAACTTTTTACGATCCTTTTGATCTACTTTCGTAGTCTCTCGACTCCGGTGCGGGTAGGGATGCCCGGGTTAAAGCCCTGCGCCGACTGCAACCGACAGATGTCGGTTACCGACCCCCATCGCCGGTGCCTGCACTGTCTAGGCCTGGATCACGACGACAAGTCCTGCTCTGACTGCCGGGTCCTGACGTCTAAAGCTAGACGGGAGCAGTCCCGTAAGCGACTCAAGCTTCGGCAGTCCGCCCGAGCCGCTCGAGGTCCCGGTTCGAAAGGAGGTTGAGGGACCGGTCGCGGGGCCAGAGTCACCTCAGTCCTGGGAGTCGTCATCGGTCTTCGGGCTCGAAGTCCTCAGGTAAGAGGCACAAGAAGTCGAAGAGGCACCATCGCTCTTCTGACTCCCCCGACGCTCGCGCGATGCGGCCGGGGGTTCGGGCGACACCGCCCACGCGGCTCCGCTGGAGCCGCAGGCGTCGCGGCCTGCTCCATACCCGCAGGTCCCTGGGCAGCACGCGACGCCGGAGAAGATCGAGGCCTTCCTCTCGGCCTTAAGGTCCCTCACTCCTCCGTCGGGTTCAGTGGTGCCTTCGGGCCAAGCGGCCCGACTGGGTACCCCAGCATGCCGGGTGTTTCGGCTCTGGCGCCGTTGGGTGATCCGGGTCGCCGCCGGACGACCTCGCCAGCCCCAAGGGTGTCGCCCCCGGCCCAGGACGACGCAGTCCCTGGTGCTACCCTCGATTCGGGTCCGGCGTCGGAGCGGCGCCACTCAGCGCCGTATCCAACGTCGTTTGGAGATTTTTATTTCTATGACTCAGCCCCATCCTTTGAGCCTCAGTGCCAGGCGATGGGTGACGAGGGGGATTGGGAGGGGTCTGAGGACCCTCTGCCACGTGAGTGTTAGTCTTCTGCGGACTGGACAGGAGAGCTTGGGGAGGCCAGTGGTCTGGACACTTCGCCCGACACTGGTTTTGTTGCCCCTCCTAGCATGGCTACGGAGGAGGGGGCTGCTTATAGCGTGGTGCTGATGAGGGCGGCCAATGCCTTGGGCCTTGAGCTCCCCGTCGCGGCTGTGAGGACTAACCTCCTTGCTGAGGTCCTTAAACCGCAGTCAAGCTCGGTCGAGCCTCTGCTGCCGTTTAATGAGGCCTTATCGGACGTTTTTCTGTGCACTTGGTCCAAGCCCGCTGTGGATAGGAACGTGGCCAGACGCCACCATCCGGCTCCGGGCGACCCTTGCTTTCTGTCTACCCACCCCACCCCCGAGAGCCTGGTTATCCAGGCCTCTAATTCCCTGACCGCATTCCCGGAGGCTCCCCCCGATCGGGAATCCAAGAGGTACGAGCAATACGGGAAGAAAGTTTTCTCCTCCCTGAGTTTAGGATTGCGGGCAGTCAACACTGCATGCCTTTTGGGACGCTACACCCACTCTATGTGGGATACGGTTGCGGACGTGCTGTCAGAATGCCCGGTGGAGGTCCGGGCTAAACTCGGCCAAGCCCTTGTGGAGGGTCGAGATGCGGCTCGTTAATCCATCCGGTGTGGGCTGGACACTACTGACTCACTGGGCAGAGCAATGGCAACGACGGTGGCGATTCGTCGCCATGCCTGTTTGAGGTCCGCCAACTTCTCGGCTGATGTCCGAAACACCCTTATGTACATTCCGTTCGATGGCCGTCGCCTCTTTGGCGACAAGGCAGACCATGCGCATGAGCGTTTTAAGGACTCCAGGGCTACGGCCAAGTCCTTGGGCCTCTGAGCTCCGCGCCAACAAATGGCTGCCTTTCGTGGCCAAAGAAGGGGCGCCTCCACATGTCCTGCCAGCCACGGGTCGCAGACTACCGCCCAGCACGGTGGCGGGCATGGAAACCGCCGTGGCGGCGGTCGGGGACAACGGCGAGGCCAGTCCACACCTGCCCCTGCAGCATCCGCCTCAAAACCCTCAAAGTCCGAGCTTTCAGGCCCATGTGACGCCAGTGGGGGGCAGGGTTCGCCATCACCACCTCCACTGGCACACTGTCACATCGGACAGTTGGGTGCTGCAAATCGTCCGAAGGGGCTACTCCCCCTTCGAGGAGACCCCTCCAGCCATGCCACCGCAGTGCCACCGCGTGTCGGGGATCACTTGAAACTTCTACAAGAGGAAGTTACGGCCCTCTTGGGCCATCAAGCGCGTTCCTGGGCCAGAAGTAGGGTGTGGTTGCTACTCCCACTACTTTCTGGTACCCAAGAAGGGCAAAGGGGGCCTACGCCCTATCTTGGACCTACGGAACTTCAACGGCTTCCTCCTGAAGGAGAAGTTCAAGATGCTGACATTGGCTCAGGTCTTAGCTGCCCTAGACCCTGGAGACTGGATGGTAGCGTTGGACTTGCAGGACGCTTATTTTGACATCCCCGTCCTGCCAGCCCACCGGCGTTACCTGCGGTTCACGGTAGGCCATTAGCACTTTCAATTTACTGAGCTCCCCTTCTGCCTTACCAGCGCCCCACGGGTGTTCACGAAAGTGATGGCGGTGGTCGTAGCTCATCTGCGCAGGCTAGGGGTTTCAGTCTTCCCCTACCTCGACGACTGGTTGTTGAAGGCGGGCTCGCCCCAGACAGTTGTCAGCCACCTCCAGACTACGGCCGACCTCCTGCACCTGCTGGGGTTCTCCATCAATGTGCCGAAGTCATACCTGTGTCCCTAAGTCACACCTGTGTCCCTCTCAGAAGCTCCTCTTCATCGGAGCGGTTCTAGACTCGGTGCAGTTTCGGGTTTATCCTCCCGAACAGCGGGTTCGGGATATTCAGGCTCCGATTCTGATCTTTCAGCCTTTATCCCAATCGCTGTCAGGTTGACGCTGCAGCTTCTGGGGCTGATGGCCTCCTGCATCCTGCTGGTGCATCACACCCGGTGGCGGATGCGGGCTCTGCAGTGGAACCTGAAGTTTCAGTGGGCCCAGCATCAGGGCAACTTGTCCGACCATGTCTTGATGTCGGAGGGCACTGCAAGACAGTTGCAGTAGTGGCTTACGGACCGCGATTGGGTCAACGGGAGATCCCTCTCCCTACCCCAACCGGAGCACCTAGTTGTGATGGATGCGTCCCTCCAGGGCTGGGGGGGTTACATGGTAGAGGCGGAGATCAGAGGCATCTGGTCTCCAGCGGAGTCCCAGCTCCACATCAACCTTTTGGAGCTGCGGGCGATCTGGCTTGCACTGAAGGCATTCCTCCCCTCTGTCCGGGGGAGTGTAGTGCAGGTGTATTCACGGACAACACCACCGCCATGTGGTACCGCAACACACAGGGCGGGGTGGGGTCGTGGACCCTATGCCAGTAGGCTCTGCGCCTCTGACAATGGCTGGAACATCAGGGCGTGACCCTGGTGGTTCAACACCTGACAGGTTCTCTGAATGCCAGGGCGGACAAACTCAGCCGTCAGTGCATGATGGATCACGAATGGCGTCTGACCTCAGACGTGGCTCAAGGCCTATTTCAGCAATGGGGAGAGCCTTGGTTAGATCTATTCACCACAGAAGAGAACGCACAATGTCATCAGTTCTGCGCGTTGGAATTTCCAAGGCAGCACTCGCTCGGAGACGCTTTTCGTCGCTAGTGGAGTTGCGGTCTGTTGTTCGCCTTTCCACCTATACCACTTCTGCCCAGAGTGCTGAAGAAGATCAGGCGCAAACCGGGCCCAGGTTATCCTTGTGGCTCCGGACTGGGCACGAAGATATTGGTATCCAGAGCTACTCAGCATGTCATTCGATCCCCCGATTTGTCTGCCTCTTCAGGAGAACCTTCTGTCGCAGCAGCAGGGGACGGTCCTCCACCCGAACCTGTCCAATCTCCACCTCCATGCTTGGAGATTGAGCGGCGACAGTTGGGGCCATTTGACTTGCCTCTGAAGTTTGTAATGTGATTCTGGCAGCCAGGCGTCCCTCCACAAAGTCAGTATACACCTGCAGGTGGAACAGATTTTTGGCATGGTGCACAGCAAAGGCTGTGGATCCACTCTGCCCCCCCTTTCTGAGGTTCTCCTCTTCCTACTTTCTCTTGCCCAGCAGGGCTCTGCTCTGGGCACTATCAAGGGCTACCTTTCTGCCCTTTCCGCCTTCTTAAGGCTGCCTGATCAGCCTTATTTGTTCAAGTCCCTGATTGTTAACAGATTTTTAAAGGGCATCACTCATATGTTCCATCCTGTTCCTTTCGTGATGCCCCAGTGGGACTTGAACCTGGTTCTAACTTACCTGATGAGCTCTCCTTTTGAGCCGCTTCATAACTGTCCTCTCCATCTTCTTACACGTAAGACTGCTTTCCTGGTTGCCATCACCTCTGCCAGGAGAGTGAGTGAGCTCCAGGCTCTTTCCTCTAAACCTCCTTTCCTTTCTGTCCATCCGGACAAGGTTCAGTTGCGGACAAGACCCTCTTTCCTGACCAAGATAGTCACAGCCTTCCACATCAGGCAGTCCAACACCTTACCCACCTTCTTTCCGCCTCCGCATCCCTCGAAAGAGGGAGAGGCTCCACCGTCTGGACCCAAAACCTGCGCTCTCATACTATCTGGATCGCACACGCCAGTTCCGGGTGGATGACCAACTCTTGGTTGGTTACGTGGGCGCTAAGAAAGGACGGGCGGTGCACAAACGGACCATCTCTCTGTGGATTGGGTTGTGCATCCAAGCGTGCTACTCTTTGGCTAAAAAGGAACCTCCTTTTGGGCTGAGGGACCATTCCACTCGGACCACGGCAGCTACTACTGCCCTGGGACGAGGAGTCCCCTTGCAGGACATTTGTCAGGCAGCTACGTGGGCCTCGCTGCACACGTTCGCAAGACACCTACTGCCTGGACAGCCAAGTCCGGAGGGATGGCTTCTTTGGCCGTTCCGTCCTCCAGGACTTTCTGGTGTGATTATTGGATCGCAGACCCACCAAACGGTTGGCATTGCTGGGGTATCTATTCTAAAGTAAGGAATCTTTCACTAACGTGTCTCTTTCAGATGCACAAGTTACTACTTGTGTAACGATATATCTGTAAGAGACATTAGTTAGTGATAGATTCCTTACCGACCCACCCATCCTCCCCGTTCTGCGAACCGATATCTAGGGTTAAGGTCATCCCCTTTCAGGGCCCTAGTTTCATGGCACCAGTGTTGGTTTTCATCATGGCTCTGCGTTTCTGGCACAGAAAAGCTGTGTATAAGAACTGACGTCAGTGCGCGGAGGCACCGTCTAAGTACTCCGACGACGTCATCACGGCGCCGACGACGGACGCGGAGTCGCGAACGACGCCTACCGACGCGCATGGGTACTGCTACGCAAAAAAATTCCGGATCCAGTCTGACACTTGGGAATATTCTAAGGTAAGGAATCTATCACTAACTAATGTCTCTTACAGATATATCGTTACACAAGTAGTAACTTGTGCATCAGGTGCTCCCATCCCTCTGGCATCTGATGGGAATTGTAGCTTCACTATGCTGATGCGTCCCCGGCACGTACTCCATATCAGATTGGTTAATAACGTGTTCAGTGTTTTGAAGATGGCTTTGGGAATTACTACTGGCAATTTCGTAAAAAAATTGAGTAGATGCGGGAGCATTACCATTTTTTATATTGCTAGTCGTCCCGCAACTGAGAGGGGTAGGGACGTCCAAAAGGTGATTTGAGCCCTTAGTGAACTTATTGCTTTTTTTGTAAGTTCTCTTGGATGAGGTCCTGCTGGTTTCTCTATACTTGTATCCCTAAATATCAGAATGTGGTGTGGGCTATTGTCATAGTTCGGTTTCCAAAGGGGATAGTTTGGCTATCTGTTTCATTTCCAAAGGGAAATGATATGGTTTTTCATGGTTTATAGCCAATCCCGCAATGGATTCAAACTGTGCAAAGAATTGTGCTGCAGTGTCTAAATTGTTCTATAATCTTCTGATGTAAATTATAATATTGTCTGCGTAAAGTGATAGGCGTGGTGGGTGCAGTTAAGTGAGACATCCCAACAATTGAACACTGCCCATATTCTATGGGCAAAATGTTCGAGTGCAAGCACAAATAGCATGGGCGATAGGTGGCAGCCTTGTATTGTGCCCCTTTGTAGTTGGTATGTTTGTGATATGTGTGATCCAGTGCGTACCCTGGCCATTGGGAGGTGGTAGAGTATTTGGATCCATCGTGTGTATTCTTGGTGGATCCTACATTTCTGCAGGGTGGTCAGCATGTATTCCCAGCTTAGTTTATTGAATGACAGGGAAATATCTAGTGAAATCCATCCCATCTCTGGTGTCTCAGTGGCACAGGCAAACATTATGTTACATAACTTGCCTATATTGAGGGATGTATTATGTGCCTGAATGAAGCTGCATTTGTCATCTTTATTAATAACTTTATTAGAAGGGGTTGTAAACGGTTAGCTAAAATCTTACTTACAATTTTGTATTCTGTATTCAGCAAGGAGAGTAGGAGGTATGCCGCTAATTTGATATGATCTCTACCGGCTTTGGGCAGCGAGGTAATTAATGCTTGCACTGTGGTGGGGGGCAAAGCAAAGATCTCTTGAGCTACGCTGTATCATTTTTTAAGGTGGGGGGTCAATTGTGTATAGGTAGCATATAGTTCTGCTGATAAGACTGTCTATTCCTGGAGTTTTATTTTTGGGTAGCCCCTTGATCGCTGTACCTATTTCGGCAGATGTAATGGGGTTAGCTTGTGTATTTCAGGCCTCTTCTGTTATTTGGGGTAAATTCGTGTTTTGTAGTGATCATAGAAGGCTTTATTGATATCCACTTGTGTGGTTGCCCTGGTGTGTTGAGGTGACATAATTTCTATAATTGGTGTTGAGGAGGGACGTTTTTAAAGATACGTGCCTGGTCTATCCGCTTTGGTATATACTTTGTGCATGTATACTTGGTGATTTATGATGTGCAGTTGTACCAATAATTCCAAATATTGTATGCGGGCCTCTTGGAGCTCAGGTTCTAATGATGGATCAAGGGCTGCCCCCTTCTCAAGTTTGCTTAATTTGTCTTCGAGCTGCCTTAGCTCCCTGTTAACTAGTTGGCAAGCTCCTGTAATGGTACTGATCGTGGTGCCGGGCAAAACTACATTAAATGGGTCCCATCCCATATCACCGATACTGTATCAGCGTTTTCAGAAAAGTAGTTTGTGATGGTGGAAGCCAGTGTGTCCCTGAACGCCCAGTCTTTTAAATGGCGAGGGTCTAGTCTCCATGTGGGGACCAAGGATTGTGGACTCTAGCGCGCTGTGATCTGTTATCGTTTTCACTATGTATGCTGTACAGGTCATTTGTGTTAGGAGCGATGGACTACAGAATATGTGGTCAATCCTAGTGTGTAGGTTGTGCTTAGGTGAATAATAAGAGTATTCTCTCATACCCTCATTGTGACTTCAACATATTTCTTTTAAGGACCACCCTTGTGCCCAGACCTGCAGTGACCTAGATTGGCGTGTTGTGAGAGCCCTGGGGAGGGGGGTGTAATCGGTCCAATGTGATATCTAGGATTGCATTATAATCGGCTTCTAGTATCCAGAGGAGTCTGCAAGCTTGGTACCCACTTGAGTATAAAAGTTTCCTGTTCTGAGTTGGGGGCATATAAAGTCCCTGTCACTATTGGTCTGCCATTTAGGGTAGAGGTGTGGCGCCGTGGCCAGGGTGACTGACGCTGGAATTTGGGGCTCACGGTTCGATCCCCGGCACTGGCGCAGTTCAGCCCAGCACCATGTGACTCTGGGCAATAGCTTGCTTAATCTTCCCGATGGCCCCCAGGGCCGGGATGCCTTCGGGTAGCTGTTCGCGCTTTATAAATACTGGATTTACATTTACATTTACAGGACACCCCGCAGTAATATGTATCTGCCCTCTCTGTATATTCGCCTCTAGTGTGCAACAAAAGAGATTCCTAAGCATATCCACACCCTACTCCCCGTGCGAATGTGGAGTTAGTTGTGGCATGTAGTTGTCCCCTCCATATTTTTGTAATATAGTGGCTTCTGCTGCTATTAAGTGTGTCTCCTGTAGTAGCACTATATGTGCTTTACAAACAGCTAATTGTGCTTGTATTCTATGTCATTCGTGTAGTGATCCCATTCCCCGTATGTGTCAAGTGAGCTAGTTATAGTACTGTGTCGACTCCACGTTGGAATTTGTTATGTAGAGTTAAAAGCCATAACAACCCAATACTCGGTCCAATAGTGGAACTTTGTTCGACCAAACAACTCTTATTAACTCTACAGTTGTAGGACTTGCAACTGCAGTAGAGGCCATGGTTGGCTTATAATGTTCAAGATCCTCAGGAATTCCCGGTTGGTCTCCCTTTGAGGGGTGTGGCTTCCCATCCCAAAAGTCCAGCCCGCCATCAGTGTTCATGTCTCTGTGCCACAGATATTATCCCCTGGTGAGAGTCTGATTAAGGCCTCAGTCTATGTAAGCCTCAGTTATGTTGACTAATCTTAGAGAGTTCTTGTTACTTCTTAAAACATTGGGGTTATAATATTGACCTGTCTTTTGCTAATTTCTTTCTGCCACGCAGCATGAGTGCAGCTTCCTGATTTAGTCTCTGGGGTAGTGAAGATCCTTGCTTGCTGGTTCTTAGTTTAGCAGTTAATTTACCGTCTGTGGAGTCATGGATGGGAAGAGCAGTTGGCTATTTTCGGGTTCTGATTGCGCTTTGTCACCTGTGGAGGACTCATCATCTGTGATTGCTCTGGTTTCTCGGAATGTAGCTGCAGATATCAGTGCTGATCGTTGCCCTTCCAACATTTGCTCAGGTGTAGGAGCCAGGTCTTTCTTCTTCTAGCCTTCTTATTTTCGGGCACCGGTGTTGGATTTGCCGCCTTCCAGTCTGTGGTTCCACATTCTGCCCTAGGGCCGGATTCATGGGTAGGTCAGGAAAGGTGTGTTGAAGCCAATGCAATGCTTCAGTAGGGGTGTCAAAAAGTTAAATTTCTAATCGCACAGGATTATGAGTTTCGCTGGGTACAGGAGGGCGTATTTTAGGTTTAGAGATTGAAGGTGTCGCTTGACTCTTTGATAGGAGGCTCGTTTCTTCTGAACTTGCAACGTGTAGTCAGGGAATAGTGAAATGCGCACATTCTCGCTTGAGCTGTGCTTTTTCTCTCATCACCTGAAGAATCTGGTCACAATCCCTGTAGTTGAGCAATTGAACGACTATAGGGCGAGGTGGCATACCGGGTACTCTTCTCCTGGTGTGGACTGTGTGGGCCCTTTCCACGCAAAACGTTTCAGTTAATCTTCCTGCTGACTTCATAATCCTCAGCCATGTTTCTATGAATAGCATTGCGTTTAGGCCTTTGGTGTTTTCTGGCAACCCTAAGATGCAAACTTTATTACGGCGCAATCACCCTTCTGCGTCTTCCATCCGTTTTTTTCAGTATTGTGATTGGGTGCTGAAGGTCCTCAACCATTTAAGAGTGTTCTTTTTGATTTAGAATCAACTCTTGGAGTGCAATTTTGTTGGCGCGCACATTGTCTGCGAGTTTCTTGTAGTTGACTCTGATCAGGGCGCCGTCTGTAGTGAGCGATCCCAGCTGTTGCTCCATTACTTTGCAGGATTGCTTTGTTTCTTGCAAGATGAGATCTAATGTATCCAGTTGCGGGTCTTCTGCAGTAGGGGGCACCCCCTCTGTGGGTGCACTGACCGAAGTAGCATTTGTGTACTTGGTGTCCTGATACCTCCCTTTTGTTCATCCCAATGCTGCACAGTTCCTGCGTCTAGTGGTGGTTTGGTATTTCACTTGAAGTGTTAGTGATTAGAGGGTGCCCATCGGCGGTCCCTCTCTTTGGGTGGTTGTGGCTTTTTTGTAATAAATCTTTTTATTAAAAGAAAAGACATCGCAAGAAGTACAGCGGCTCGTGCTTGAAGAGGCGCTGGCCTACCAATGATAATACAGGCATGTAGGGAGGACTGTAGTGAGCTCCATTCATCGTGCGTTATACACAGCAAGCCGCCTACAACCCAACTGGGCCGGCCGCGTTGTAAAGGTTTAGGAGCCGTCTTTAGTTGCATTATATCATGAAACAGTAGAAAAACAACCCCCACAAATTCCCCTCCCCACACCTCCCTCACCACCCCCCTCACCACCCCCCTCCTTGTCCACCGAGTAAGAAACAAGCAAGAGACTGACATCGCCTTAACGGGTTCCCTAGGAGGTATCTCACCTCCGGACTTTCGGCCTATGTGACTGTGTTTTAGGATCTGCGAGCGGGGTATCTGCAAGGCGCAGCAGTCGCAGGTAGCGGGGACAGCTCAGTTTCCTGAACTCTTCCGTGAGTAGAGTCAAGAACGGCCACCAGAGCTCCGCAAACTCTGCACTCTTCCCTGCTCTTGCCAACGATAGTTTCTCCATACCCAGTACCATCCAAAGCCTATGCAGCCAACCAAGTTGTAGAGGGGGTTGAGCGTCCCTCCAGTGTGCCACAATATTCTGTATCGGTGCTCCCAGTGCAATCGCTATAAGCCTTCCTCTCATGGATTTCAGGGGGTACATCAAGGAGTTAGGGAGGCCAAGCAGCACATAGGCGGGGAATCGGGTAAGTTGTGTGTCTAAGTGCATGTTTATTAAGTCTAGGATTGAGGTCCAATAAGGTTGTAAACGCTCACAGCTCTACAGTAGGTGTTCTAGTGTGCCGAGCTCCCCACACTCTCTCCAACAGCGATCGCTAACTCAGGGGTCCCAGCGGTTTAGGCGTTCAGGTGTATGATACCAATAAGTGACCACTTTGGTCAGCGTTTCAGTAAAGCCCATATGATAGGCTGAGTGTCTGGCCCTATGGTATATGCCTTCCCACTCCTTGCGTGTAAGCTCTCTCCCCAGGTCTCTCTCCCACCTGGCCCTCCCCGCATTGTATGAGTAGATGTTGGTGAGAATTAAGTGTTAGTACAGGTCAGAGAGCAGCTTTTTGTCGGAAGTACCCGTCAATAGCCATTTTTCGTACGGTGTGAGGGGTCGCTGTGTGCCGGGTTTAATTGACGGGTGTAGGACCCAATGACGGACTTGCAAATAGGGCAAGCGGTCCGCCTCTGGTATGCCATAATCCTCTTTCACCTTCTGGAAGGGGAGGATACCGTTAAGGTCAAACCTGTGTCCCACGTCTCTGCAGGGAGTCGTCCTCCATACCGCGAACGCCTGAGGGTCGAGGCCGGGGGAAAAGTCCGGATTGCCGAAAATCGGTGTCATCGGGGAGGGAAATGAAGTGAGACCCCGCCGTACTGCTGCACTGTCCCATGTGTCCAGGACCGTGCTCGTGATTTGTGACGCATAAAGATTGGGTGGCCTATGGCGGCGCGGTAAGAACGGAACACCCTGAAACCCAAGCGAAGAGTAGGGGGGAAAGCGGGCAGCCCTGCCTGGTCCCTCTGCCAATCGGGAACCATGGGGAGGTATGGCCATTGACTCTGACCATCGCAGTCGGCTGCCGATAACAGTTAAAAATACGGTTGCGAAGATTCTCGCTCATGCCGAACCTCTGTAGTGCCAAGTCCAGGTAAGGCCAGTGCACCCGATCGAATGATTTATCGGCATTAATGGTAAGGAGCATGCAGCCCAGCCTCTATTAAGTGGAGGACTCGCCTAGTGTTGTTACTAGTCTGCAGCTGCGGAATAAAGTCGCTTGATCGGGTTCCACCAATTGCTGCATATACGGGGCCAGTCTACTTGCGATGATGCCCGTGTATAGCTTAAGATCTATGTTTAACAAGGATATTGGCCTGTATGAGCCGCACCGAGTGGGATCTCGGCCTGCCTTCGGTATCACCGATATCGCGGCCTCTAGCAGGTCTGGAGGTATGGCACCGGGTTGATCGAAGGTGTTAAAGAGGTCACGTAGTAGGGGGGCTATTTGTGGGCAGAACGTCTTATAGGAGGGCGCCGAGTAGCCGTCTGGTCCCGGCGATTTACCCAGTTTGAGGCGGGATATCGCCGATATCACTTCCTCTAGACCTATGGGTCAATCGAGGAACTCCGCCTGTGCTTCGTTCAAGGATGGGAGGGTCGCTCCCTGCAGGTAGTCGCGACCCGTCTGCAGATCCAATTGGTCTGCCGCATAGAGTCCAGCATAAAAGTCCCCAAAGGCAGCGGCAATAGCCGCATCCTCCGTGACCGGTCACCGTGACCAAGCTGGAGGGCCCGAATGTGTTGTCTCTGTTGCTGCTCCCGTAGCTTGCTCGCCAGCAGTCTCGTGCAGCGGTACCCTCCGGTGTAATACGCATGGCGTAGCCGCAGAGTGGCGTACTCGGCCACATCCTGGTCCAGGTCTGCCAGCATCTTTCGCTCTGCGCATAGCTGACGCCACGCTTGGGCTGCCCCCGTGCGCTGATGCATTTGTTCCAGCTCCGCCACTCGTTGGGTGATTTCGGCCCTCTTTTGTGCGCGTTCTCTGTTATTGGCTGTGGTCCGTGAGATGAATTTGCCTCGGAGGACCACTTTAAGCGCCGCCCATTGGGTGGCTTTGGTGGTGTCTTCGTTAGCATTGTGAGTGAGGAATTGGCTGAGGACAGCCTTGATTCACTCGATTACGGCCAGACTCTGTAGTAAGCCGTCTCTCAGGCGCCAATGCCGCTGGGGACCAGGTGAGGTTGGCATCAGAAAAGACGCCACTACCGGAGAGTGGTCCGACAGGGAGGCCGGAAGTATCTCGATGTCTCGTGCGCAAGTCGCTAAGTGGGAGGAGCACAGAAAGTAATCGAGTCTTGCGTATGTTTTATGGGCCGCTGAGTAGTGAGTGTATGCTGTGGCCTGTGGATGCGTATGCCTCCACAAATCGATAAGGCCCAGGTCTGCAAGGCGAGTTTGACCCAACAATGACAGCGCCCCCACCTGGCCAGAGCGTTGACCCGAACGGTCCCCTGTGTTGTGAAATACTAGGTTAAGGTCGCCTCCCAGCAATAAGTGTGGATGCGTGTTGGCCGTGGCCGCCTCCAAGGCCCTGTGTAAGAATGCCCCTTGACCGTCATTGGGTGCGTATATGGAGCCTATCAGCAGTGTCTGCCCTGCTATGAGGAAGCGATGCGCCAGTAACCTGCCTTTGATCTCTGCCTCCTTTTGTAGGACCCGTCCCCCAAAGGATTTTGCCACCAGGATCGCTACTCCAGCCACTTTCTTGTTGCAAAGGAGAAAATTGCCATGGGAAGAAGCGGGATTTAAGTCTATGGTGATCTTTGGGAAGTAGGTGTGTCTCCTGCAGGAGGCAGATGTCTGCCCCTGAGTGTTCCTGGAGAGAGAGAATCGCCTTGCACTTGACTGGGTTATTAAGCCCTCTCACGTTGAGAGAGAGAACAGTTAATGGGCGTGTCATGTTAAGCCTTCAGGTGGATCGTCTGCGTGTTGCGCTCGGTTCGTGAAGGTGGAAAGGGAAAAACAACCCCGCTCAGCACTCGTGGACAAGGAGGACCCCCCACCCGCTCTTCCCTCCCTCCCCTCTCCTCCACCCCCCCCCCCCCCCCCCTCTCCAACTCCTGCCGACCCCTCTCCCAAGCCCCACCCGGGTCCCCCCTAACCCCAACAAGAAACTCCCGAAGAAACACAAACCCCAAAATAGAGATCATTGTCCCGGTCCTGTGCAGTCCCTTTCTGCTGGTCCGTGGTATCATGTCGAAATGGGAAGAACTTGTAGTCAAGGCATCCCCAGTGGCCTCCCGCCCCGGCCCCTTACTAGGAAAAGGCGTTCATTCACACACCCCATTATTGGCGTATCATATCTCAGCGGAGGTGTCTTTGGCGACCTCCTGGACCGCTGCCGCCTGCTCTTGAGCTATGGCTGCGGAGTCTGGCTTGCGGATGTTTTTGTGGGTTCGGCGCCGCCTCACCCGCTGCCAGCCGTCTCCAGGTTCTGTTCTGGGAGGGTGTCGGGGAGGACCGTCTGGAAGAGTTCTCACCATCCTCTGCCTCCAAGTTGATACCCAGCAGCTCACAAGTGTCTCGTAGGGATCGAAGTTGACGGAGGACCCCTTCCCATTTAAAGATGAGCCTGAAGGGATGGCCCCAGGAGTAAGAGATTCCTTTGTCTCTCAAGAAGGCTGTGGCCACCCTAAACGATCTCCTTTTCTGCAGCATGATGGCCGACAGGTCTTGATATAGCGGCACTACATAGCCCCGGAATTGGAGAGGCTGTTTCTGCCTCGCCATTTGAAGAATGCGTTCCTTCAGTGGGTAATCAGGCAAAAAGGCCAGGATGTCGGGCGGTGGGGCTGGAGCCCGGCGTGCTATGCCCACCCTGTGTGCTCGGTCTATCCGGACCTCGAAGTCCTCCTGCTCTCCCAATATGCTCCGGAACAGTTCCTTTAGAAAGGCTTTCACGTCACCCCCCTCTAAGTTAGACGGCACTCCGGCGACACGTATGTTATTGCGACGGGAGCGGTTCTCGAGGTCCTCATTGTGCGCCTGTAGGTCCGTGTGCTGGTCTTGCAGCCAAATGATCTCCTGTTGTAGGAGTTCGATCTCCCCGCTTCTGTTGCTCAATGACTCCTCCACTGCCGCCACACGTTCACCCAGACCGTCGACGTCCCGCCGGAGCTCCCTGTGCTCTCCCGCCATCTCTTGTTTAAGAGTTTGGAAATCCTCTCTGAGAGCGCTGAAGGGCGTTTCCATGAAGGCCCTCGTGATGGGGATCTCACCTTCTGGTTGTGGCTTAGGTTGCTCCGGTGGACCCTGCTCTGGGCTCTTCGCTTTTTTGGGGGTGCCCCTGGTTAGCATATCGGTGTTCGTCCGTCCACCTTTGCGACTCGACATGATGCGACTTGCGGCTACTCCCAAGACCCGCAAGGACGTCGATATAGGAAGGCCCAATGTGCAGGAAGGCCGATCGGCGGGGTCCCGCTGTAGGCTTCTATGCGGGCAGAGGCCAGGCTGGGGGGAGGCGCGCGGCCCGGCGCGAAACGGCCGTCCGTTCTATAATGTCCAGCTCCGCGTGTTTCGCCTGGTGTGCCCCGTTGTCTCCACTTGTGGCCCCTGTCTCCGACCTAGGGTTCAATCGCCTCGTCAGGGCCTCCCTCCCAAATCCGGGCCGGCGCCGCTGCTTCCGTGGCTTCCGGAGTCTTCCCTCAGGTATCCCGCCTTTCTGGCCACCGTTGGGCCTTCTGGTAGTCTTGTGGTACGGGGTCCGGGGCTAGGCAGGCCTCGCTAGGCCTCGCGCCGGGGGCTCGATTCCCGCCCCCCGATGTGGTGTGATCCTCAAAGGCAGAGCTACCACTCCACCTAATGTGGCCTCGCCTCTCAGCCTCCTCCGGGCCCTCCCTACAGCCGACACCGCTCCACTTAAGCGTGTCTCGCCCGGTGTCGGCGTCTTGTAATGCCACAGGCCTGTCTCTGCTGCTCCTCCCGCCGGGGGGCGTGATAGTCAGGCCCCCCCGAGTCCACTCCGCCCTGCTCCCTACTTGGTCTTTGGGGGTGCTCTTGAGTCCCTTACGTGGTCCGAGGTCCACGCCCAGTTGCGCTTCCGAATCCCGTGCTGGGCAGGCCGCAGTAGGCCTCACGCCGGGGACTCGATTTGTGCCCCCCGAGCAGCTCTCAGGGGCAGAGCTCACTACTCCACTCTGGCGTCTATGGGGGGCTCAGAGCGGCCTCGCTCCTCCGTCGCCCAGGCTCTACCCCCGAGGGTACTTGGACCTCCAGGCCGTGCGCCGCTCAATAGTGGGTCCCCGTGGTGCTGCAGTCCGATCCCGGATGGGCTCCGTTGCTCTTCCCACCGGGGGGCACGATCAGCCAGACCCTGGGCTCCTCCCCTCCTCAGCTCCTCACCTCCGTGGTGGCCTCCTTCGGCAGACGCCCCGGTGCAACCGACAGCCACGGCACCAGCCGCCAGTGGGCCTGCTCGCATAGGCCCGAGCCGGGGGCTAAATTAGCGGCGCCTCGCACCAGGCCGGCTCCGGTGGGCTAGAGTCGGCAGGACCCAGCTTCGCCGATCACTGGCTCCGTCTCAGCACTGGTTGGGTCGTGGCCACCCGGGGGACAGCACTTATCTGGGTCCCAGGCAGTTCGGGGCCCTGGACAGCCCGCTAGTGGGCCGCCGGGGAGCTCGGCCGTCCTCGCGGTGTCTCTCGTGTCTGTGCCGGATGTCGCCCTCGGGGAGGATCTCCGGAATCTCACCAACCCCAATCGGGCCATCGCTCGACCACGACCACAGTGTCGCCGCTCACCAGGCCAGCAGGGGGCTTAGCTATGTGTAAGGGGGCACAAAGGGGGATCGGGACGGGAGCCTCTCGCCTACACGTCTGCTTCGGCCGCCATCTTGCGGTTGTGGCTTTTTTAACCCCAATCTTGTGTCTTATCCTCTGGTGGTTCCTTTTTTAGGTGGACACATGCCTTCTAGGTCATAATCTGTACTCTATGGTTTTTGCTTGATTGGACCCAATAGTCTCTAAGGGACGACTTCAGATCTGGCCTATGTGTGGGTTTATGTCTCTAGGCCCCAGGTCTCAACTGGGTTCCAATGTCAGATATTTGAGCCCAGTGGTTCTCGCTGGGGTTAGTCCAGTTTTGGCTCCTTTATGGATGTAGCCCCCGGGCCAGCCGAGACGAAGGCCCAGTCTCGTTCGGTACCAGCCCAGCTTTTTCCTGTACTGTGGCGATCGCCTGCCTCCTCTCAGCACACTCGGCACGAATCTTCCACCTGGCTGCTGGTGAGAGTCAATTCAATAGTGCCAGTAACTAGGCCGGGTGTGCCGCTGTGGTATAGGCGTCGGTATGATGGAGCGAAATTACATCAGCGGCCGGTATTTTCGGTGCACCACACGGTCTTAATCTTTTACGCCGGCAACATGTTATCCTCCCAGCTGATAATTACTTTGATTATATCCGGCACTCAGAGCGCGGCGCCGGCCAATGACCGGTCTAAAGCCCGACCCCATCCAGCAAAGGTCAATCTCCTTGTATTCTTGGAAGACGGCGCAGGTCTATCGGTCCGTGCAGTCTAAGTCCTACACTCCCGACTGACGCCGCACCAGCCAGTGCCTCCTGATGTCGTTTCTGCAGTGTGGAGCACCTCTTCTCCAGTGCCGGACTGCTCCTCCGTTCAGCGCTGATGGTTGGCGCGGCCTCTGACTGGCCCAGGAACTGAGGCACCTTTTACAGTTCACAATCTTTATCTTCCAAGCCTCCATTTACCTTTCGGTCCACGGGGGGCTACAGTGAGTTCACCACATGTGGGGTGGCAGTCAAGGGTGGGCTTCGTTTCATTTGATTGCGAGCCTGGCGCCTTTCTGCAGCCCTTCTGGTCCACTTTGCCTCAGCAGAAGGAGGGGTCTGCCTTTTTGGTGCCTTTGCTGTCGCTCATCATTTCTCAGAGTTCGGCAGGGAGTAGTTTAGTATTCTCAGGGGAAATAGGTACTCTCTGGGATTTAGTGATTGCCCATGTCGGCCAGAATTACCTGATGCTTCGGATTTTTGGACGATGCCGGGTCCCGGGATGGGAGCTCTGCAATTATATGACCGCCATGTTCTGCGGTTAGCCATGCTCTCCCTCCCCCCCTTCCTCATGTAGCCCCATCATTAGGAATAAGAACTAACAATGTGTTACCAGGGTACATTTCTAGATAAGGAAAGGGGAAAAGGTAACAGATCTAAAAAAGGCAGGGTAATAACAACATAACTATAGATGTCAAAACCTCATTGTTGCATTTCTCAAGCAACTCTGTACCATCCGTTTCTAAATGTTCAGGTGCATGGAGTCATTACATAATAGATCTAGTATGTTATGGCTACAAACCCAATATCAGTTGCAGTCACTGTTATTGCCACAGCATCGTTAAATACCATTGTGTTCTGCCAACTCTGCAGATCACAAATAGCATCTCCATCCGGAGGTCATGGAAGGTCTCTTCTGCGACCGGTTAAACCCTTAGTTGGATCTGTTCGCCACCGCTGGGAACATTTACGTTAAAGCGGATCTCCTGTTGCAGCAGCAGGGCAGGGTTCTGCACTCAAATCTGCGTACGCCCCACCTTCATGCATTGAGATTGAGTGGCAACAGCTGACAGGTTTTTATCTTCTTTCTGGCAGTTAGGCATCCCTCAAATAAAACCATATTCACCTGCCATTGGAACAAGTTTGTGGCTTGCTGTACTACCAGAAACGTGATCCCCTCTGCATCTTTGTCCAAGGTGTTGATGGGTTTGCCCAGCAAAGTTTGCTTTGGGCACATTTATAGGGTATCTTTCGGCCCTATCGGCATTCTTGCGTTTGCAGATTAGCCTTCTCTGTTTAAGTCACCTGTTGTGACTCATTTCCTGAAAGGACTCACTCCAGCACGCAAACCCTTCATGACCCAGTGGGACCTTAATCCTTTGTTGATACTTTTGATGAACTCACCCTTCAAGCCTATGCACAGCTGCCTTTTATGTCTGTTAACCACGAAAACTGCCTACAAGTGGCTATTCAGGCACACTCTGTACCCTTCATACACCAATTTCATTTCAGATAAATTGGTCCTCGGGAACTGTGCCTCTTTTTTAACCAAAGATAATGACACCCATCTATGTTTGCCAAAACATTACACTACCAACCTTTTTTCTTCTACCCCATCCCTCTAAGGAAGAGCAGAGACTCCATCGACTGGACCCAAAAAGAATGTTCTACATCAAACATACCAGAAAACACAAGGTTGTTGATAAATTCTTCGCTTATTTGAAGGTTTTATATAGCGCGAACAAGACCCTTGCGGGTATCAGAGCGCTTTACATGCCAGATGTAGAAAACAAGAGTAGACATAGCAAACACAGTTATAAGTGAATCAGATATACTATACTCATAAACGTAAAAACTAGCGAAAAAAACCAGTATGGAGCTCAAAAACAGAACTAGTAATTAAAATACAGTAATAAGTCAGTAAATTCACCTGAATTTAGCCATGAGGATCGCTTTCACTTCTTTTTTGAAGGAGGTAGTGGAAGGGTTCAATCTTGTTTCAGTGGGCAAAGCATTCCAGATCCTGGGAGCCATACCAGAGAAGGATCAGTTATAGGTTTTTTTCTTGGCAAATCGTTGTGGTTTCAGTAGGAGAGTCTTGGCACTCCTGGAGGCTCTATTGCCCGCAGAGAGTACCAGTTTCTGAGCTAGGTAGTGCGGGGAATTGTGGTGTAGGCCCTTGTGCATCATACAAGCTATTTTCAGACGAATTCTAGCTTCAAACGGTAGCCAATTGAGGCCTCTAAGGTCTGGAGAGATGTGAGAGTTTCTCTTTGAGCTCTTGATGAGTCTCGCAGCTGAGTTGATAGCAGCTCTCAGCGGGGCTGTCGAAGACCTTGGGATGCCGCATAAGGTTACCGCCCCATATTCCACTCTAGGGATTACTAGGGCTTGAACTGCTTGTTTGAAATCGAAGGCTGTCTGGAAGGGTTTCAGTTTTCGCAGGGTCTTCATGTGGAAGTTAGCTCCTTTTGTGGAAGCGCTGATATGCTTCTGCATCTTTAGGTTGCTGTCCAGAGTTACACCTAGCGATTTCGCTGATTCAATGATGAGAGGTTGTCCTTTGAGAGCTGTTACGTGCTTCAGCCAGTCCAGGATAGTGGATGCTTTGTTAGGGGGAGCGATTATGAGGAACTCCGTTTTGAGGGAGTATAGTTTCAAATGATTTTCGGTCAGCCATGTTTGGGTTTTTTGTAGTGTTGTGTTGAGCGATTTGATGTCTTCAAGTGAGTGGATCTTGATGTAGATTTGGGTGTCATCAGTATACATTTGGAAGTGAATCTTGACAAAACTGAGAAGTTTGGTGAGTGGTTCCATAAAAAGGTTTAAAAGAGTGGATGAGAGGGAGGAACCTTGCAGAACTCCTTACGTGACTGGCATGGAGTTGAACAGGGATTGATTGACCTTGAACCTTTGGGATCTATTTTGAAGGAAAGAGGCGAACCAGTTAAATACAGCTCCAGACAGTCCCATTCTGTGTTTCAGGAGGTCTAGCAAGTTGCCGTGTTTGACGGTGTCAAATGCTAAGGACATGTCGAGTAAGATTAGTAAACAGGCTTCGTTTTGGTCCAGGATTTTTAAAGCGTTGTCAAGTACATGTGTCCTGGCTGATTCGGTACTGTGACCTGCTGGGAAGCCTGATAGAAATTGATTAAGCAGGTTGAATTGTTCAATACGTGATTCTGTCTGTATTCCTATTTGGCACAAGTACTGCACCTGTTAACTTCCTTTCCCCACAATTGTAAAGCGCTCTGATATCCCTCGGGATCATGTTCGCGCTATATAAAACTTTATGAATAAATAAATAATGTGTCTGTTCAGCTGCATGTTAACACATTTTTCCAAGAGTTTGGCTAGCATAGGGTATGTTGGAAATCGGACAATAGTTATTTAGATCCGAAGGTTCAGCTGTTGGTTTCTTTAGGATACGGGATACCTGACCTGTTTTCAGAATGTCTGTAATGGATCCTTGAAGAAGGGAAGTGTTTATGATCTTAAACCAGAGAGGTAGTAACAGAGGAATTAAGTATTTTAAGTAGTTGGCCGGAAGCGGGTCTGTGAAATGGTTGGAAGGTTTCAGAGCGGTTAGTATGGTATCTTCACTGTAAGTGTTGAAGTAGGACCAAATTACGATGTTTTGTAGGTTGAATTTTGAGGGATAGTTACCTTGGGCACCTGCAGGGGGCAGTGATTAATTATTTTGCATGTCTGAGAGGGATAAGAGGTCCTTGAGTAGGTCTGTGTTTATGGATTCTGTTTTTGAAGCGAAGAAGGAGGCAAATTCATCACAATTGGATACAGTGTCAGGGATAGCCTTGGGGAGAATGGGTACGCTCTTGGTTTGAGCTTTGATGAGATCGAAAGCTTTTTGGGGCGGTTCTTGGCTTGGTCTAGTTGAATCCTGAAGAAGTCGGTTTAAGATTTTCTGATCTTTCTAAAGTAAGAGTTTCTGGAGGTTCTTAGTAGCTTGAGGTGGTCAGCTGAGGGTGCGGATCTCCAACGTCGTTAAATTACTCTAAGCGAGTGTCTGTCTTCATTTAGCCTCCCATCATACCAAGATTTTGAGTCTTTTGTGGAAGTTCTTTTCAGTTGAAGAGGGGCTATTTTGTCTAGTAGGTTGTTCATGGAGTGAAAGTAATGATTGGTTAGCCCCTGGACATCGGCTAGGTCTTCCGGGGGACATAGTAGGTTTGAATTAGAGGATGCTAGAAGGTCGGAGCCGACGTTTTTTCAGACTTCTCTTCCAGATCTTTGTTCTGCAGGGTTGTGTTGGAAGTCGTTTAACCGATTCCATGACTTGGAATGTAATGACGTGATGGTCAGACCAATCGCAGGGGAGGATCGAGTCGAGGTGTGTGGAGTCCACTTTGGAAATTACTAGGTTGAGAGTTGCGCCTGTGTCGTGTGTTGTGCTGTTACATATTTGGTTAAGATTAAGGTCTGGGAGGAAAGCTTTGAGGCTGTTTACCCTGGGTCGTTCTGGTCATCCCAGTGGAGGTTGAAGTCCCCCAGGAATATTTGCTTATTTTGTTGGCTGTCATTTGACGCTAGAATATCAATGAGGTGTTCTATGAATGTGAGGTTATCTCCAGGAGGGTGGTCGAATGTGTGTAAATTACATATTTGTTTGTTATTACTAGCGATGTTTAAGCAGAGGTAGTCACATGAGGATAAAGGGGGGGCATTAAGGTTGGTCAGATTGTTCTGATGTATGCAGGCTATCCCACCGCCTGGCCTATCCGTTCTATCTAGCCTGGTGATGTTATAGTTAGGGGGTAGCGAAATGTCCATGGATGGACGTTGGATTCACCGGAGCTAAAAAGAAGAAATATGTACAGAAAAGGGCCATCTCCAAATGGATTCTGCTCTGCATTAAGATTTGGTTTGCACTGGCCAAGATGCAACACCCTGTGAGCGTGCAGGCTCATTCTACCTGATCTAATGCTTCTACCACTGCGTGAGCTGCTGCATCCCCGACATCTTTCTGGCATCTCTGAACACGTTTACCAAGCATTGCTGCCCTGCTGGGCACTTTGCCCATTCAGTCTCTAAGACTTCCTAGTCTGAACCGGTTTGCAGTCCCATCTCTGGGGTGGTATTGCTTGGGTATCTATTCTAAGATATAGAGTCTGCAGCTAGGAGTCTTTATCAGATGAAGAAAGTTATTTACCTTCACTAGACTCTATCTAGCCCCAGATTCCTTATTGACACTTCCATCCTCCCAGCTTCTGCAAAGTGATTTTCCAGTTAGTTATGGGCCATGTAGGCCCATAGTGTATGTACACTGACATTTTGTCATGGCTGCGTGTTTCTGGCGCTTAAATGTCACAAAAAAACCTAATGTCAGTGAGCTGGGGTGATGCCTATATAGGCAGCTCACACGTAATATCTGGTGCAGACGATCCCAGCGTGAAGAACGATCAGTTCCACCCACCGGCACACATAGGTACTGCTCAAGACTTTCTAGATCCAGTCTGATGCCTGGGGATTATTCTAAGGTAAAGTATCTACGACTAGATACTCTAGCAGACAAGGCATCAGCGAAGGTAACTACCTTGTTCTTCAAGACAATAAGTCATCATTGTTATGTTATGTTATGTTAAATTGACTTGGTATAGCGCACAGATCTCCCTAGGGCATCTCGGTGCTGCTTGTGGAGCAAAAACAGGAGTCGAAAAGGGTGTTTAAAATAAGTGGGCTTTGAGTTTTTTCCTAAATTTACAGTAATTTGGAAAATAACGTATGTGAAGAGGAAGCTTGTTCCAGTACACGGGGGCGAGCTAGGAAAAAGCCTTTCCACCACTGGGTGTTAGACAGATGTGAGGGACCCACAACAGGGCTTTCGAGCCAGATCTTAGATTACTGCAGGGAGCATACACTTTTATTCTTTTCTGAAGGTAAAATGGTCTTTTTACCTTTAAGGCATTACGTGTGAGACAGCAGATTTTAAAATAGGAGTGTTTCTTCACAGGCAACCAGTGTAATTCTTTCAGCAGAGGCGCCAAAGAAGTGCTAGAAGGGCAGTTAATCACAAGCCTGGCTGCCCTATTTTTAACAACCTGAAGTTTAGAGATCAGCTTTTCACTGACTTTAGCCAACAGGGCATTGCCATAATCCAGTCTGCTCATTATGATGGCCTGAATCAACGTTCTCCAGGCAGAAATTGGGAGGTAAGGGAAGATTCTGCGCAATAGTAACATGAGCCAGTGGTGACCAACATGTGCTCTCTCATAGTTAAGGCTTGGTCCAATTTTATCCCAAGAGTCTTTACTGCTTGATTGGACACATGGGGGCACCCAGTTGCTGCAGCCACCAATCATCAGCCCAGATGGAAGAGGCTTTACGGAACAGCATGATCTCGGTTTTATCTACGTTCAGCAGAAGATAGTTCTCATTCATCCAGTCTGAGATGGCTAACATACCTGAGTAAATATCAGCTGGGTATCGTCAGCGTATGAGATTATATCAAAGCCAAAGCGCTCTGCGATCCCAGCCAAAGGAGCCATATAGGACAGGTATTGAACAAGGTGGGGCTAAGACATGAGCCGTGCTGCACGCCTTCATCTAAGATTATTTTGCTTGAACAATAATGACCCAAGATGACAGTTTGATGTCTATCAGTCAGAAAATGTTTGAGCCATTTTAATGCCAGGCCCTGAATGCCAATTTCTTGTAGCTTTTCCATGAGCCTTACTTGGGAAATGGTGTCAAAGGCTGGGCAGAGGTCCAGTAATACAAGTGTCACTCGTTTTCCTATATCCAATCCCAGGCGCAGAGTCAGTTGCTGCCATAAGCGCTGTCTCTGTCCTATGGCATCAGCGGAAGCCAAACTGGGCGGGGTCAAGGATATGATTAAGTTCAAGATAAGAACTGAGTTGCTTATTAATAAGACCTTCAAGCTGTTTACCCAAAAGAAGTAATAAGGATATAGGGCGATAGTTACGTAGCAATTTTTGATCCAATGTAGGTTTCTTTAGAATATCGGGCGTATGCAGGCCGTCTTCCAATCTGGTGGAATGGTACCTGTTTTGATTGAATAGTTAAAAATCTCTTGACATCCGTGGGGCACAAAGATTGGCCAACAGAGACATTGTTTTGGGTGGACAGGTATCCAATGGTGAACCAGACTTTGCTGATACCAAAGAGCTATGGATTTCTTCCACTGAAAAAGGCTGAAAACTATCTAGAGTGTGAGAGATAGTTGTTGGCTTCTTAGGCTTAAAGGTAGAGGTCCCTGAGTCTTGATGGGTTACAATGTGAAATTCTGAATAAATATAGGAAATGTTTGTGAGAAGTTGGCCCGATATGCAACGTTCGCTATTCTAGCGACCGCTATGTATCGTTCCAACGACCCTTATGGTGTTTGGTTGTAAGTCAACCTATAGACCAGCTATCCTAGTAGCGTGGATACAAGCAGTCTAAGGCTAAAGACTCGAGAGGGCGTGTTAAGCCAGCTGTTTACCACACATGTACCCCTTGAACACCCAGTGAAAGGACACCACACAAGTGTTATGAAAATAAACAGTATATTTATTAAGAATCACAACAGCCCTGTACTCTTTATGAGGACAGGGTACTAAGCACAAACCAAATCTCTTTAGCAAATACTTCAAGTGCACAATTAGGAACAAGTGTCCGAGGACACGGAAAGATTAAGGTCTCGGGCGGACCCGATAAGGCAAGTCGGAAGCGAGGGACTCGGGACCCTAGAGTAAGGAGGCTATGCAGGCACCGAAATGCTGAGTTACCTAGTCACGAGGGCTGCGGCTGCACAAGTCTTACAGGCGGCGGGGTCTTCGCTGACGAGCCAGGAGCCGGAAGAAAAGGGAGTTGCTGGCCGGCGACCAGTGCTGAATAGTTCGTAGAGATCCAAGCCTGGATCGGAGATTGAAGAAACCTGAAAGCAGAGGGGACCAAGTTCGTACTACTAGCCAGTAGTCAGAGGGTACCAGGAAGGCACCGGTTGGCCGTCACCTCGACCAGGTGAGTGGGCGACGCTAGGCTCTGCAGTCTCACGGACCAGGAGGCGTTATCGGCGACCACGGCGGAGGTGCAAGCTGTCCCACGAAGGATGATGCTGTCGGCGTCGCTGGGCCCAGGATGGGGCAACAAGCCTTGGCAGTTCTCAGGGCCACGTGGTGGGCCTAAGAGGGCGTCTTGAGTGGACCAGGAGGGTCCGGGGTGCTTCTCGCAAAGATGGAAGCAAGGGCCAGTCTGGAGCAACCAGACCAGCAGTACTGATTCTCGGGTGTCGTCACAGAAGGACACAAGTCAGCGGCTAGTGACCAGACAACGTGCTGAGCAGCGAGCAGAAGGGCCCCACGCAGATCGTGGAGATGCTGGGAGACTGCGCTTCGGTGCTGGAGCGGCTCAGGGTCGGGGCTTCTCGGACCCCAGAGCACTCACCAGAGAGTTACCTCGATGGTCGTGCTGGTTTTAAGAGCGTGCAGGTTCTGATGATGGCCGGTCCCTCGAGGTCTCGTCGCACCCACGGATCACAGCTGAGCTGATGATGTGGGTAGAGGTCAGAGGTGCCAGGGAAGCCGGTTCTCGTCGAGCTGGGCCGTCGGATTCCTTGAGGAAGGACTTACAGCAAACCGCAGAGTTCTTAGTTGGTGCCCGCTGATGCGGGGTGACTACTCCTTAGTCACAAGGGAGAAATCTTGAGAAGAGTCTTGAATGTCCTTTCGTAGAAAGTAGTTCTTGAATCAAAGATGATCTAATTTGGAAGGGTCCCCGCTCCGGTCTTTATTCTAAAGAAAGGGGTGGGTACATGACTAGGTCCTGCCCTAAGGGTGGGACCAGGAAGGGGGGTAGTTACACCCCTCTCCCCTGCCGGACTTTCCCCAGGCCAGGGCTGTCGCCCCTGGAACTGGTTCTAACCGGCAGATGCGTAGTGAGCACCGGGGTGCCACTCCGCAGTCACCTTCTCGCCAAAGCCCTACCTACCCAGAATACACAAACCCTGTCTGGGACGGTGCAAACAGCGCCCTCGACAGGAAACCCTTTGTCCAAGTGCTCCTCGCTGGAAGGACTCCCAGCAGCAGGAGGTCAGACTCGTGTCTGTGGTGGCAGCATCCATTTTGTGGAGCTGAGGCTTCAGTTAACTTTAACCGGGGTTCACGGTTACGTGCATGTCGTGTCCCTCTAGAGGGGTGGGATGCTAACCTCATCGCCAGAATTGGTGAGAGGGCAGCACCCCGATTCGTATGACACCTTACTCGACATGCCTGGATAACGCGACACCGGAGTTACCGTTATGGTACGCGTTATCATGGAACAGCCATTGGGTCTTGATTCCGCAAACTGCAACCGGGCTCGGCTCGGGCCTGAACCTAGCTCACACGAGCCCACGCACTCTGCCTTCAGGATTGTTAAGGCCTGCCATAGGAGTGACTGATAGGAACTCGGGTGTCCATTGTATGGTTAGATATAGAGCTACTATACCTAAAGCGAAGGGTGGTTACACGGCTTCGCCCCAGCTGTCGTGCAGCCAGTTGTGTCAAATTTAGGAGGCCAGCCAGGGGTGGCATAATACATGCTTCAGCCCCTGGCGGCCCTGGGTACACCTATGCCCTGCGTTACGGGGTCTGATAAGGTGGCCCAGTACCAATTGGTAAATGCACCTAGGGTACATATCGTAATTTAGAAAGAGAACAGCCAGGCTGTGGGTCTGATTAGCAGGCCCACAGCCAGAGAAAGTCGTAAACCAGTGAAACAAAAGCAAAAAATCTGGGTGATCATAGGATTGCAGACCCTACTCTCCTACAATGTTATCCTGAAAGAAATTGGCCATCGAGTCGCACAAATTCTGGGATTAAGGCAGAGACTGGGAGCACGCTGGAGGGGTAATAAAGTCTTGGACTATATTAACAAGCATTTGCAATGCTATAGGTCTTGTATTACTGAAAGTTTGAGCTACTGGCATTACATAATTTTTTGCAACGCCAACAGCTCAAAATGTTAGTGATGAAAGACCTATTGCATTGCAAATGCTTGTTTTTTTGGGGTTACATTAGATTTTGCTGACAGCACGTTGAAGTTGGTGGCTATGAAGGAAAGCTCATTTAAAGCATCAGTACGGCTCCCCTGTGCAGTTTTCAGATGTCTTTAGCGAAAATATATTAGCACATCATGCTATACAGCTCAGGCAGCTAATTTGATTAGAATTGGTAAATTTACCCCAAGTTGCTAATTGTTCTACGATGGCATTGTGGTTAATGCCCTGCACTCTGACTTTGCTCACAATGTATAATGCTATAGGTTGCCCCAGCCACCTGCTTTTAAAACAAGCTACATTCCCTCGCCCACTATGTTGCAAATTATCATTGAGGAATTGATGAAGTGCACTCTCCTAGGTTGCTAGCCGTCATAACTCATTTTTGCCAACAGCAAAGATTACCTTTTAAACAGCACTTTCTGCCGCACTCTGATGCATTGCAGCGTACCAATAACAAGTATTACTATTTTGCAACTCAACAATACTACTTTGTGTAGACCTTGAAAGGATAAAAGGCAGTCCGCTCCTTCAGAATTTAGACTTACGAAGTTCAGGTCACACAAAGATTTCTACAGCAGGTGAAACAATTGACTGAGCTATGTAACGATTAAGAATTTGACATTGCCTGGATTATCCTAAAACCCATAAACGTCACCATGTACAAATCAGCAGGGTTTTAGTGTTCTCTTTTCAACAACTGCGCATATTTTTTTAAGTGATTTTCTAAATATAATATACAGATAGTAAACAAAGCAGCTTCAAACTCTGGCAATTGTGTTCATTCGAATGATTATCAGAGGCCTAGAAAAAAATTAGTTACTTGAGAAGTCTGAATCAAACATCTTTACTAAAATAAACCACATCATTCTATTCAATCATTTGTGATTTGGACATGCTCTGTAAAATCTTAGACTTATCAAATAATAAGTGTGCATCGTTATATTTCTGATAAGGGTTGTCAATATTTGTAACACAGCTGCTTGTTAGCACAGTTTTATAAAGGAATCATAATAATGTAAACAACTCATAACATTTGACAGGACTTGTTTACATTTTAAAATCCAGCGTAAACGTTATAAAGCAAGCACAAAATGTCTAACAATTTGCCAAATCTACACTAGTAACATGTTTAACGGGCCTGGCCTCTTTCTAAAAGCTTTCAGAATAAACAATTTGGGAGGAATGTAGCAGTAATTGAAGGTCTTCTTATTATTATTTTAGACTTGTCGGACCACAAAGCAACATACATGATGTTCGCTTAAAAATCATTACGTTTAAAGTGAGATCGTGGGGTTCCTCTCTAAGTGCCTCTGCCCATTTTCCCTCACCACACGCAGAGCGCCACTGCCCGGCTGCCGCGCTAGGAAAGTGCGAGGCTTCGGTAGGCCGCGCGCGCCGGCAGCAACCAGCTGACAGGATTTCCCCCTACCTTTGGCGATCAGATTGGCTGAGAGCTGCTTGACCAGTTCGGGAATCTTGTCCCACTGGCACTCGCTTGATCTCGATCTCCAGCCAGGAGACCGCTTTCTTGGTGGCCATGGTGGAGCGGGGAGACCCTCAGGAGCAGCGGGAGGAGGTCGGCAGAACAGCGAAAGCAGTGTTGGGAGGAGCCCAAACACACCCACCGCGCCGCTGGTAACTAAAGTCACTTTCCTGAGGTATTTCCCTGCTACCAGTGCTCGTGCAAATAAGTAGTTTGTATTTCAATAGTTGTATTTATGTGCATTCGGTTATTTCGTAAACTGCATTAAACAAGCTTGCGGCCCTCGCACTGGCAGCAGGGGAGAGGGAGACTGGAGGGGGCCTGCTTCCCTTACAGGAACGCGCACTGACACCATATGTTTGCAAGTTAATTACAAACATATGGTGTCAGCGCTCGAGCCCACAAGGGAATAGCCACACGTGCACGCAATGTCATTGAAGGCAATGGAACGCGTGCACTGTTGTGGCCTATTTATGTATTTATTTATTTATAAAGTTTTATAAAAGGGAACCGATTCCATTAGGTCTCCTCCTATGCAGCGCATGCACGCTGCGTAGGCCGAGACCTAAAAAAGGCTTTGGGAGAATTACCTGCCCTCTCAATTTGATTGCGAATAAAGATACGCCTGGCTGTAGCAGGTCAGCATTTGGCTATACAAATCCTTATCTAGGGGTCTCATGCTCTTACACCAGGGCCGCTCTAGATTCTTGCATTTTGATTTTTCAGTTTTTACCTCTGGTGTATACCAGGGGGCCGGGGGTCGATGATGGGTAGAAGGGCAGGTTTTTTTGAGGGACGGTTATATCCAATGCAACCGGCAGAGCAGAGTTAAAAGACTCCAATAGCTTTGAGACCGTTCGATTATTTTGTGGCAGGCTCAGATGGAAAGTTTCCTGAAAGGTTTCAACAGGGAGTTTATGCCATGGTCTGTAGGTGTCACCTGCCAGTCTACTGTTCCTAGTATTAGACTGGGAGTGAGAGGACTGAACATCAAAAAGGATTAGATGAGGATCTGTCCACATCATTGAACTTAGCATCTGTAAGTTGTCCAATTGAGAAATGCACTTGCTACAGATAAAGTGCATACATGGTTCAACACTCAGAGTGTACTGTATGCAGGTGTATAATGAGCATGCATCCAATTTAATTATGGTATAGGTGGATTCCTATTTGATGTCACCATGCAAAAAATCAACACCACCCTGACAGTATAATGGAAAAGTAGTGACTTGCTGTGATAGGAAGTGGTTCAAAAAATGGCTGTGTTCTCTAGGTGGTTGCCATCTTATGACACACTAAATGTCTCTGGTAGTTTAGTGAAATGCTTATGTAATTTTTGTAATAGGTACAGGCAGGGTGTTCTAGGATTATCAGTTAAAAAAAATCTGTACTCAATTAATATCTATCAAACCACGCTCATTCCATTCCCATTGCATATCGTGATAGATCATGCAATCTAGGAGATCTTTTAAAACCTATCACCTCATAACACATTTAATATCAGCCAGCTGTCTTATGGCTTCAGAACTGGAGTCCTCAATATCCATCAGGGCTATGTTCCCTCTCTTGTCCTCGCGCTTTACCACTATGTTTTTGTCCATAGACTAGAATCACAGTGCTGATCTCTGTTCTGGTGTTAAGTTACCCTGGCAATTAGACACCTCTCAACGCAGGCCATAGTTCATACGTAATGACATTATGAAAATCCCTTAAGATGGGATTAGACATGGATTTTGGTTTGAAGTCACTAGGGATGGTTTGTCGAATATGAAATTCATCTTCTGCAATGTGTTTCTACTGTCCTTAATATCAAGCATGTTACTGGTCTAACTCCAGCAGTGGTAGCAATGTGTCATTATCATCCAATTTACGATTGCTCATATTCTCCATACTTACGGCAGACACACATTGTATTGGGATTTGCCAGTCATTTGGTAGTTTGATTAGTTCTAGTTTTCAGATGCAAAGGAACAATCAGTTCTCTTTCTAGTGTAATCGATATTGGTATCTGGGCAAAATGCTATGCAAAGTCTTCTAACTCTTCCAATCATTTCCGCTGCAGTGCTTTGTTCTGTAGGTCTTTTGCTGCCTCTTCTTCCTTATCCTTTTGATTTTTACCAGCATGGATATTCTGGCTTCTGCTTCGCCAGCTGAAAATTCTCTCAAAACATAAGAGATCTGCCACTAGTTGCCTCATCCAGGGTAACCTTGACCTCCAAACTCAGTTTCGTCTAGTCTAGCTCCAGTCTCTGTATCACTTTTGGATCAGTAAGCCCCGAGTCAAACTTGCAGGCAAAGGCCAGAACGCGTCTATTGGCAGTCTTATTTTAAACCCGGGAGGAATTTTCACCATGTCTTTATTTTAATATCCTCATATTTTGTTAAGCTTTCCTTATGTGCAGCTAGAACCTACCTTGCTATCTCATATTCCTTATGTTTATTAATGTCTTCCATGATTAGGGTCAGTTCTTTCTTAGTTGATTCCATATCAATTTTGGCACACTTAACAAGAATCTCAATTATGCACATTTTTCAATATTTTTATTTATTTTATTTATTTATTTATTTTATATGCTTATAAAGCGCCAGACTAGACCCCCGAAGGGGTATCTCCGCGCTATAACTGCAGATGGAAGTGGGAGTAAGAGTGTGTCCGAGAGTAAAATAATCATTAATAGCTGGGAAACAGGTAGGTTTTTAGATTTTTTCTAAACATCATATGGTTAGTGATGGACCTCAGTTCAAGCGGCAATGAGTTCCATAGTGTGGGTCCAGTGTGAGCCAGTGCACGGCCACCTTGTCTGGTTTTCTTAATTCGGGGTATTTTAAGTAGTTGCTGATTACAGGAACACAGAGAGCGTCCTGGGATGTAGGGCTGAAAGATGTCAATGAAATACTTAGGGCCCATCCCTGTTAGGCTCTTGTGTATGGTACACAGAGTCTTGAACTGAACTCGCTTCTTCACAGGAAGCCAGTGAAGCTGAGTCAGTAGGGGGCAGGATGGTGTCCTGGGTTGGACATTCATAACAATCCTTGCTGCAGTGTTTTGAATAACAAGCAATTTCTTGAGTTGCTCCTCGTTGGCTCCATGGAGCAATCCATTGCAGTAGTCAACCCTACTAATAACAAGAGCCTGCACCATAGTTTTTCTATGGTGGTCCGGAAGATAGGGAAGACACGTCTTAGCATCCCTATGGCCCGGAAACAGGTGCCGGCTACTTGATTGACGTGATCCTTGAAGGTGAGTTGTTGGTCAAATAATACTCCCAGGTTTCTAACCTTGCTTTTGGGGGTGGGGACAGGACCCAGTTCTTGGGGCCACCAGTCCGATGACCAATGTGCCGTCGCTTGACCGAACAACATAACTTCGGTTTTCCCGACATTACACTGCAGACAGTTTGATGACATCCAGTCTGCAATGGCTCTCATGCCATCTGCAAAAGATGTTTTTATTGCAGGTGTGAGATTTTTAAAGGGAAAAAGGAGTTGAGTGTCGTCAGCGTACGACACGGGGGTGAACCCGAAAGATCTTGCTAGGTTGGCAAGGGGGGCCACATATATGTTGAAGAGTGTGGGGCTCAAACAGGAGCCCTGTGGCACTCCCTTATTGAGCTCCCTGTGGATGGATTTATGGGAGCCCAGCCTAACCTCTTGGGAACGCCCAGACAGGAAACTCTCCAACCACGCCAGAGCCTCTCCCTCTATTCCCACCTCCTTTAGGCGATGGAGAAGCACCTTGTGAGACACTGTATCAAAAGCGGCGGAAAGATCCGACAGCACCAGAATCATAGAGCAACCATCATCCAGTGCCATTTTGAAGTTATTGGTCACTGTTTGAAGTGCTGATTCTGTGCTGTGGTTCGGCCTGAACCCAGATTGAAAATGGTCCAGGCCTTCCGTCGCTTCAAGGTGTTGGGAGAGATAGGTGTTCACGTGCTTCTCCGTGATCTTGCCAAAGTAAGGTAGGAGAGAGATGGGGCGTAGGTTGGATAGGTCTGTCCAGGGAGATGATGCCTTTTTTCTTATCGGGTTCACCACTGCCTTTTTCCAGTCTGCCGGGACCTGGCCTGCCTGGACCTGGCCTGTCCTAAGGGAGATGTTGACCATTTCAAGTATATGGGGACCTAATAAAGGGATCAAAGGACCAACCATTTTAGCTGGAACGAGGTCATTGGGTGATCCTGTTTTTATATGGTTACAGAGAGTAAGAAGCTCTGTGTGATTAATGGAAGGGAAAGACCTCAAAGAGGGTTTATTGGCTATGGTGGGAGTTGTGATGGAGCAGATTTTGGTTTTATGTTTGCTGATATTGTTGGCTGCTACTATTTTTTCGTAGATGATGTTGATTTTGTCTTCAAAAAACAACGAGACTTTGTCGCACAAATCCTGCGAGAAGTCATCAGAGCTTTCACAAGCCGTAGGCTTTATGAAGTTCTGCAGAATATTAAAGAGTTCCTTGGGGCTGTTGCCTGCTTCTGCAATTTGTTGTGTTAATTGTTGTTTCCTCGCCAACTTTATATTTTTGTAGTATTCTGATTGAGCCTTTAGAAAAATCATTCGGCTATTTTCAGATTTAGTTTTCCTCCAGGCTTTCTCAGCACGTCTACATTTTTGTTTTTCTGCTCTCAGTTCCTTTGTATACCATTTTTCTTGTTTTGACACTGGATGTTGTTTGTCTTTTTAGGGGAGCTATAGTGTCGATGGCTTTTTTGATGGATTCATTCAGCTTGGCTAATGCTGTGTCTACAGTATCAGATTCCAGAAAATTGGGATCTGTCCACGCTTCTTGAGCTGTGTTGGCATTAACTTTGTGCCATTGACGTCTCCAGGAGGGGGGGAGGGAACATTCTTTGTGGATCTCGCAGGGGTTGTTAGCGTGAATTCCAACAAAGAGTGATCTGTCCACGATATACTTTTAGCCACGGAACAGTTTATTTTGGTGGAATTGGAGAAAATTAGATCAAGCATGTGTCCTCCTATATGAGTAGGTCCATGATTTTTTAATTCCAAACCCAGATTCAATAGATCTGTGATTAGAGCCGTGGATTCGGTCAACATTGGCTGATCTACATGTATATTAAAATCACCTAGAAGCAAAAAATCTTCTTTAGATTTTATATGTGGGGCTAAAATTTCTTGAAGAGTAAGTGCAAAAGTGGGATTTGCTCCCGGGGGTCGATAAACCAAGGCACCTTTCCAGGTGAGATGATTAGTTAAGTGAATTTTAAAAAGCAGAATTCAATTCAATAAAAGTTGACAATTCCTTTAATAATTCAGGATGCAGATTCTCATGGGTGGGGACAATTGATATACCGTAATCACTTAGGGACTCTTCCATCTTCCAAGTAGCTAGTAATGGAAGTAACTTCCCAAATGTATTCAGCTGACGCTACACAGGTTTTTCCAATTGGTATAACTTCAGTTTTAGTGATAGGTCCTTCATGCCTGTTTCTTTAGATCTTGAAGAGACCACCAGCACCTATGCATTATCTTTAAATACAGAACGAACAGCCTCACTCCTCTGTTTTTCCCATTCATTAATGCTGTATCCAAGTATTGGTATCCACTGAAGCTGTAGCCGGAATTAACAGCGCTGGCAGTGCGAAGACTTCTCTGTTCGTATCAGCGACAGCATTTATAGGGAAAACAATCTCGGGAGAGTGCCCCGTTGTGTGAGTTGGCCGACCAGCACTTGCGCAGCCCTCTACCGAAATATCACTTCCTGTTGAGGTTGCACTTAATGCTCGTCACAGTTCGTCTTAGTCCAAATGGGTGCTTTAGAGGGGCAGTAGGATACAGTGTTCTCTAAATCCTCTGCACCTTCCACGCTTCACCATCTTTCTTCATTTTTTATTTTAAATTTGTTTTTATTGCAGAATTAGAAACCAGTACACATAATTGATCAACCAGTACACTCATGGTGTCCCAACGCATGGATAAGTAAACAGAGTATCGTACACAGCCATTTAGCCCACAACCCAGAGGCCGGGCGGCGCATCAATCCATACTTCCAGCAAGAACATCACAGTGATCATCCCATAGGGATAACTGGTCAATAGCATAATTCTGTATCTGCATTTTACCCCCCTAAACTCCCAACCCTCCCCTACACCAGCCAGCATTCTCTAACATTCCAACTAAGCGACTTCACACTTGTGATCCTGGTCCCATACTCATCCACCAATGGACGCCTATCGTGTCGGTCTGGTGTGTCCCCATAGTACCCTCGCAGCCTGTCTGGGCCCTCTTGGCACGCTTGGAACATATGCAACCCCAGGTTCAGCTGTAGTGCCTCTCTGATCATGGCCTCTGTGCCTAACACTTCCCCCAAATAACCCCCTCTCCCCTCCCCCCCGCAACCGCTAATGATGTGGGCCTGGTTCGCTAACACTGTTGTGGAGCTTGCTACAGATCAAGTGATGCCTTTACACTCTCAAGCCTCATGGAGCCCAGGTATACAATTAGTCTATTCTTCGTCCTCCACCATGTAATCACGTAACGCTTGGACTATCATCTCCCACGCCGTTGCCATTTCCAAGCTCTTTTCATTATCAATCTTGACTGCCTGTCTCATTCGGAGCACACTCTCACATTCAGACCATTTCAGCAGTTCATTCACCCATCTCCTCACCGAAGGTCCCCCCTTAGACTTCCAGTGCCAAGTAATTTCTCTTTGCGCCAGTATAAGCCCCAGATCAATGAATTTACTCGTCACTTTTGTGTTCTTCGTGTGTGGGAACAAGAGCAACAGACACGCCACCATATCAAAATCCACCTCCCGATCAGTCACCCCATTCAGGAGTTCCCCTACTTCTAGCCAATACGTCCCCATCTTCGGGCACCCCCACAACAGGTGATCTATGTCAACCTCTGGTGCCAGGCACCTCGGGCACAGCGCTTCATGCACCCGGAAGTACCTTTTGATCTTTTCCGGCGTCAGGTAAGCCCTATGCAGGATGTAAAAGTGCACCTGTTGGAAACGTGCATTCCTTGTCCCCTTCCATGTCCGCTTCAGAATATGTCCCCACACCGTGTCCGGAATGGACCTACCTATACTATCCTCCCATTTCGATTTCAACCCCAGGAGCGGGTCCAACCCCTCATGTAACATCCTATTATGTAGGCAGGTCACCGCTTTAAATGTACCTGCAGCTATCACGACATATTGGCAGGCCATGGTCTTTTCTGGCTCGAGGAGCCCCCCTTTCCAGTGTTTCTGTATCGCCGCCACCACTGCCGCGTGCAAGAGGAAGCTCCCGTCCGGCAGACCAAACTGTTCCTGCAACGTCTGAAAGGGGACCAACATTCCATCCACATACAAATCTCCCACCATCTGTAAACCCAACTCCTCCCATTCCAACAGCGGAGACCAATCACCTCCATGCGGCAGCGCAGTCAACATTCCCAATGGTATCTCCGGGGCATAAGGCCGAGACTTCTTTGCCCTCTTCAAACTCCTGTGCCAACACAACCTGAGCGTCTTTTCTTCTATAGTGAGGCCCCTCAACTCTAGTTTCTGCTGCATGATTATGTAAGACAGGACGTGACGTTGTATACCATTCCCTCGTTCGTGTTCCGGCCCTCTAAATTCCCTGGCCACGTGCTGCGTGAAAATCTGAAGCTGCGCCGCCAAGTAGTACAGCTCAAAATCGGGGACTGCCATCCCCCCTTCAAGCTTGGGTCTAAGCAGGGTGTTCAATGCTACTTTGTGTCGTCCGTGACCCCAGAGAAAGTCCGTAATCAACATCCGTAGGTCTTTAAAGATCCGCTGTGGGATCCAGATGGGCAGTGTGCGGAAATAATAAAGCAAGCTTGGGAGCGCTACCATTTTCAGCAGTGCCACTCGGCCCAGCACTGACAAAGGGAGGGAGGCCCAAAAGGATACACAACCTCTCAGTGCTCGTACACAACGCCCTATATTACCTTCCAACAGATTCGCGACCTCATGGTAGACGCGGACCCCCAAATATGTGAAGCAAGATTGCTCCCAGATCACACCCAACTCACGAGGGGGGCATTGTGTGTCTGCCCTAAGCGGAAAGATACAAGTTTTTCTTCCAATTCACCTGAAGTCCCGACAATTGACCAAACCTAGATAACATGTCCATTGCTCCCACTAGAGCCTGCTCCACATCTGCCAGGTACAACAACAAATCGTCCGCATATAGGGATATGTAATGCAGTTGCTCACCCTGTGTGATCCCCTGATACATGACTCCTGACCTGGCTCGCGCCGCCAACGGTTCTACTGCTAGTGCAAACAGCAACGGGGACAGCGAACACCCCTGTCTCGTCTCTCTACAGACCGGTTAATCCGAAGATACAAGGGCGCCCAGGCGCACCCTCGCCGTTGCCGATGAATACAACACTCTCGTCCATCTACCAAACCCCTCGCCAATACCAAACTTTCCCAGTACCTCTTCTAGATATGCCCATTCCAGGCTATCGAAAGCTTTTTCAATATCCACAGATAAGACTGCCGGTTCCCCGTCCGTGTCCGCGGCACCATCCAATATCCTAATTAACCGGCGTATGTTTAGCGTCGTGTTCCTAGTAGGGATGAACCCTGCTTGGTCCCCGTGCACCAATCTAGTCATGTGTGGAGCCAATCTGGTGGCCAGTATACAGCTTAATATCTTATAGTCCACCGTCATTATGGACAAAGGCCTATAGGACGTTACATCAGATGCCTCTCTACCAGGTTTCAGCAACGGTACTACCAGTGCCTCCCTCATTGATCTGGGCAAGTACCCCAGTCTTCCAGCCTCCTCATACACCACCAGTAGTCTGGGCGCTAAACTATCCACGTATTTCTGATAAAATTCGATCGGCAGGCCATCTACCCCAGGTGTTTTGTTCCTTGCCATGTGTTTAATGGCCACCCTAATTTCGGTTAGCGTTATAGGCCCTCCCAACTCCTTCGCATCGTCGTCATCCAGCACTGGGAGCTGTATCGACTCCAGGTAAGCCCTGATTTCCGATGCCTCCACCCCCAGATGGCATTCATACAACTTCTCGTAGTATGACCGAAAACACTCCATCACCGCTGCCTGCGAATAAATCATCTCCCCTGACTCCGTTTTTATGCTCATAATTGGGCAGCCTCTAATTTAGGGATTAGCAATCCTGGCAAGTAGCGTGCCTACTTTATCCCTCTCGACATGTGCTTTAATAGCATATTGCCTATAGTCATAACTCCGCAGCCGTTCCGTTTCAGTCGCCACTACCTCTTTGGCTTCTAATAACCGGGCTTGTAAGTCCGGGCGGTCCGGTCTACGCCGTTCCAAGTCCCTTAATTCCTCCTCCGCCCTTGCAAGCGCATTCAAAACTGACGTTCATGCATTCGAGAACCTGCCCATGCATACTCCTCTCACCACCACTTTCATCGCATCCCATTCAGTAGACCTAGTATTGGCTGAACCCTCGTTTTCCGCAAAGTAGTGGTCTATGCCCTGTTGAACCGCGTCACTAAACACGAGTCTTCTAAGGTGTCGGGCCGAAGCCGCCATGTTGGGACTGCTGATCTCGCACGTTGCCACTGCATTAATACCAGCAAGGGATTATGATCCAAGATGGTCCTGGTCAGGTATTCTGTATGGGTGACCATGGCAGCCAGGGAGCCACGACACAAGACCGAATCGATCCTAACGTGTAACGCATGGAGGGCCGAGAAAAAGGAATAGTCCCTACTATCAGGATGCTGCTCCCTCCATACATCTAGCAATCCCCACCTCTCTTGCCAATCCTTCCTATGTGCGGCTAATCTACATACCGGGGAGTCAGCCCGCGGTGGGTGTGACCTATCAAATGCCACATTAGTGATCGAGTTAAAGTCCCCTCCTAGGATCACAGGGCCCGCCAGGAAGGAGGCCAGTGAACTTGTGAGGCCATCAGGTTGGGGGCCTCTGCCACTTCCGTTTTGCCCCGTGGTCCTTCAGCATGAGCCGGATCTCCTGGATCGCTCCCCCCTCCCCCCCTGCAGCATGGCACCAATGGCTCGGGTGCTCTGAATGTGCTGCTCGTGGCTCCCGGAGGCCACACATCTTCCAGGGCGGTTGTATCCACGCACAGCCCACCAGCTGCCGTGGCAGCGCCTCACGGACAACGCGTGATCGCATCTGCACCTTCGCCACCTTGCGCTCTCTCACGCCCACCGAGCCGGATGGCTGCAGGCTCTCCAGGATGGCGACGTGCCTGCGGTTGGCCTCCGGCGTCATCTCTCACCTGGGCTCCCACCTTCTCTGCTGGACTTCTTGACTTTTGCTCTGCCCTGACCGACACTTTGCTGCTGTTTTCGGACAGTTTCTCTGGACTCTGGCCCCCTACCATGCCCCTGGCCTTAGCCCTCTCCTTGTGGATGATCCTCAAATGTTTCCTCCCTGTTGTGCTTCCCCTTCTCTCCATGCCCTTGCATCCCTCCCACCCTCCCTTTGTGCTGTGGCTGCATCCACACTTATGGTACTCTGCTTTTGCCTTGTTGTGGTGACTCTAGTTAATGGTATCTGCTTTAGACCTTGCACCATATACCATGCCTATGTGACTCTTGGAGCTTATCCAGTCATATCCCCTCCCTATGTGTGTAGAGATGACTCTAATCACTGGTGTATGCAGTAGACCTTTGACCGATTGCAATAATGCTAAGCTTTGGTATTCGCTGAAGTCCTTACACCATATACCACCCCTATGTGTCTCCTAGAGTTTGGCCAGTCATATCCCTTCCTATGTGTACGTAGTTGACTCTTATCACTAGTATTTGCAGTGGACCTATGTATTCTCTACCACCCCTATGTGACCCTTAGAGTGTTTCCAGTCATATCCCTCCTGTGTAGATAGAAGATAACTCTAATGACTAATATCATATGTGATTCTTAGATTGTATCCATGTGTATCCCCTCCCTGTGTTTAGAGTTATAGCTGTAACGACTAGTCGCCGGTGTGACTGTTGGAATATATCCAGGTGTATCCCTTCCCCCGTGTGAAGAGATAACCCTATTCATTAGAACAAAAAGAAACGTGTTCTTGAAATGTGTAACGTAACTGATTCTATGTAAAGTGCCTTGATAACATGTAACGGAACTGGTGCTATGTAAAGCGCTTGGATAACCTAATCGGTTCAAGTTCCTGAAATGTGTAACGTAACTGATTCTATGTAAACTGCTGTGATAACATGTAACGGAACTGGTGCTATGTAAAGCGCTCTGATAACCTAATCGGTTCAAGTTCTCGCTATAGAAAACTCTAAAAATAAATAAAAATAAATAAATCAAAGAAGTGAGCCTGATCAACATTTGGGGCGTATACACTGCATAAAACCACATCTCTGCCATATAACCTCCCCTCCACCACCACATATCTACCCTCAGGGTCCACCAGCTGGTTCACAACCTGGAACGGTATGCCCGCCCTTACCCATATCAGCACCCCTCTAGCGAACGCTGAATAAGTGGTGCCAAAAACCTGACCCCGCCACCTCTTCTGTAGTGCAGTGCATTCTTGTTTAGTTAAGTGAATTTCCTGTAACATTGCAATCTGGACACCCAGCCTCACCAGGTAAGCATGCACTTTATGGCGTTTGACCATTGTTCGTAGTCCCCGGACATTCCATGTTAGGCATTTCAAATTAGGTAACGTCCCAATGGTAATCCTTACTGAACCAATTCAGGTGCAACCAGTTGCTGCCCACATCGTTGCAGTTGCTTCCCCCCAAAATAACTGTAGAAAAAACTCCCCAAACCCCACTCCCCAGGACAGAGCCTAATAACCCAGTTTCAGCCCCGTTCCAAACCTGTAACACAACACACATCAGTCTAATCTGTGGTCGCCACCACAGAAGGCCTTAAGGGCCACTAGGGGGTGAGTTATCGCCGACCCAGGGCAGGCGGAGCTCCCGCCCCGCGCTTCCCATCCCACACTGCTTATGCACCACCATACCTGCCAGCCCTTCAATCACTAGCAGAGTTTATCACCGTAGGAACCAGGGTATCTGCAATCCCAAACAATAGTTACTCGTTAAAGAGTCCATCGGATGTCTGTGGGGTGACCGCAGGGCCCTTCGAACTCTCCGCCTCCGATAGTTCTTCTCCAGTTCTGCCTCCGTCCTCACCAGAGTCCGATTCAACCAGTTCCCTCTCCTGTTGCGACCTTGTGATCCTCGCCGTTGCAGCCAGCGCCCCCTTCTTATCCGCGGCCATTTGACCCCCCCGCTCCGCTCTCTTGAGCTTGTTGCGCGAACGGATTTGTTGCGATTTTCTGATCTGGAGCGATTTAGGCCTCTCCCGCTGATTTTTACCAGTTCGGTCCGTGCCGGCGCGATACAACTCGAGCCATGGCCACGCTTCATCAGGGGTCTGGAAAAATTGGGTGTTCCCATCCAGGATAACACTTAGCTTAGCCGGGAAGAGCAAGGAGTATTGAATGCCCTCCTCCCTCAGCTCCTTTTTCACTGCCAGGAAGGACGCCCTGTTCTTTTGGACTTCCTGTGTATAGTCCGGGAATATCGTAACTCGATTATTGTCCACCTGAAAAGGGCCCAAAGTGCGAGCCCTCTGTATTAACAGGTCCCGATCTTTATAGTGCAGGAGTTTCACCAGCATCGGCCTAGGTGGTCGGCCGAGCGTCGGCGGGCGAGCTGGTACCCTGTGTGCCCGTTCCAGGGAGAAGAAGGGAGATAGGCCCTCTGGCGCCACCACCGTCTTGAACCAATTCTCCATGTAGGCCACTGCGTCGTCCCCTTCAATTTTCTCCGGAAGGCCTACAACCCTCACGTTGTTCCTTCGATTACGACTTTCCGCATCCTCTACCCGTCTCTCTAGTGTGTCCAGGTGGCTGAGGATATCCGTTAGTTTATGTTCCGCGGTCACCACCGCTGGTTTCAGGTCTTGAAGCAATTGTTCATGGTCCTTTACTTTGTCCGATAGCTTGGCATGATCCGCTCTCAGGAGACCCAGCCCTGTGGCGACCTGCGCAATGTCCTGATGCAAAGCCTCCTTAGTCGAAGTTATTGCATCCCAAATGTTGTCCAGTCGCTGGTTCAGCCTCTGTTCCTGCTCCATCATCAACGGGGAAGCCCGGGCCTCACCATCTCGGGTCAGTGCAGTCGAGTCTTCCCGGCCCCGTTCCACAACGGCAGCCCCGCCAGCAGCCGCCATCTTAGGTGCTTCGGGCGTCGTCATACGGCCGCCACAGGCCTTCCTCCTGATCTCGTAATCTCTGTCCCGAGAGTCGTGCTCTCTAGTAGCGGCCGTAGAGCAGGTATCCCACCCTCTTCGACAGCGCCAACAACCACAGTGTGCCGGGGCCGCCTGCCTCACAATCGCCAGAGCCGGGGTTGAGGGGGGAGGGGAAGGTATAGGCGGGTGTCGAGTAAGCCGTGCCCCAGTCCAACGCGGGCCTCCGCACCCCCAAGTCCACTTCTCAGACCCGTTCAGGCAGGCCCTAGCTTCACCAGTCTCACCGGAGGAGGCTCACACTGCGGGTCGATTCTGGTCCGCCTCGCCCCTTGCGCAGAGACCGCCGTCCCTCTACGCCGCCATTTTCCTCCTCCTCGGCACAGCACCTCTGGCTTCCACTTTCGGGTCTCCGCGGTATATTCGGTCTCCCGCGAGCTCTCAGCTGCTCTCCGGTGGTTCCTCAACACTTCGCAGGAGGAATTCGCCGTTCAGGGAACGCCAAGGGTGTAGTTTTCAGGAGAAATAGTGGGACCATGCGCGGAGCTGCAAGCTCACGCCGCCATCCCGATCGGCGCCCAAGCCACGCCCCCTTCACCATCTTTCTTCATCTAGTAGCACAGTTGCCTGCAACAGTTCATGGCCACCACCTCCAATTGTGTCAGAAATTCCTCTTCAAGGACTAAAGCAGCACTCTGTCAGTGAAATATACTTTTTATTGTGCAACAAACCAACAATGCGTTTCGGCTTCAACTAGCCATTGTTGAGTTGTAAGCATGCCTGACTGCCCGTACATTTTTTTTAGCGTGGTCGTGCAAATTCATCAAATCCACAGTTATGTTGTGAATGCTGCAGCCACAGAGTTTTAAAAACTACAAACCATCATAACTATTTATTAACAACTTACTCAAGAAAGGTAGGTAACAAAAACCTAGACCTTCTAATCAGGGCACAAGTCCTAGAAAAATAAGTGGACGGACTAACATAGTTAGGCAGTATGCAGGTGACCACATGACGCGCGACATCGCGGCGCAAAACATCACACATGCCATCACAGGAATTGACATCATAGAAAGTGGCATCACACGCCATGACTTAACAGGAAGTCGCATCACAAGAAGATCTAAAGCCCTTACATATATGTTTAGTAGGTCTATCATGTGTACGTTTCAGCACATTGCAACGAAAATAGCACAGTGAGCTCTGGAAGATGAAATGTGACTTCTACACCTTGCAATCCCTCAGTTTTATGCAACACATCCTGTACATTCATTTACAAACTTTGATAATTTATTGTACATGTAATATGCACATGTTTATGTAAAGCGCTCTGACACCCTGCATTGGAATGAGTAGGGCTATACAAGAAAAAATAGTGGTTCTTAAATTATTTCAAGGCCTCCTCAACGAAAGTAAGCTCTATATAAATTCAATTTGCTTTGTGTAAATCCTGGGAAAGACCAACACATCTGACATTCTTGCAGTGCATGGGTATCTCCTAAACAGGGACTGAACAAAGTGATAAGCTGCCTCTCTTAACTATGTGTGAAGTGCGAACATGGTGCCAGCCTTTGTTTCCCCTCCGCTAAATTTGATCCCGGAGTGAGGCTCCTGACTGCTCCCAGCTAAGAGACAGGAACAAAAGGTGACCTGATGACCCCTCAGATTCAGCCTTTGTTTTGGGCCCAGCAGGAGTCTAAAATCAGAAAGCCCGTCCCCGCCTGCACGTTGTTGCTTGTTGCAGATGGAAAGCAGACAACGTGCAGGCGCTGCTGAAAGTGTCCCAGTGTTTGGAAATTACACCGGGACGAATTCAGCACATCATTCAGTGGAGCCCACATTCTTGGTAGGGTGGACGGTGTTCACCCTGTGAAAACCGTGGGCGGACGCCATCCACCCACGTGTACATCCTGACTCCTGCCATGCTTCTAATTCCAATAAGGTTAATTTTTAGCTGCACTTTAAAGAAAACAGCTTTTTCAAACTACCCCAGACTATACATGTAATATAAAAATACATGATGGGTGCCATGTATGATAAGGTCCTGTATTGCCTTCTTGGAATTCTGATGACATTTACAAACAATTGTGATTACCCTCTCCTCCCTCAATAATGGTAATAAATTGCATATTGGTCTGTACGTTTATATATATGATGTGTGCCATTGTATATTTCATGTGTATTTGTTTTGACTAAAGTTATTTAACCAAAACTGTGCAGGGTGCCAGGGATTGCATTTATTGGAGCAAGGTAAAATCACATAGAAGAGATGTAGGGACTATTAGGAGAGTTGTTTTCTCGTGCAAACTAATTGTTACGTGAATCTGTGTGGCAGTAAGACATGTTTTTCATGTCTGTCTTACTGTACTGTGGTGATTAATTCAAATTTGACCTTTACACAGTAGTAATAAACGTTATCATGAGCGTTTATTAGTAGATTTTCTCTAAATAATATTTTCACTGCCATGGCATTATCATATGTAAATACACCTCATGAAAAATCTGGGTCAGATCACATGAACAACTACTTTCAGATTCACCAAAAAAGACACTAAAAAAGACCCATGATGGGTCTTCAGAAGACCCTAGAACCTCAGGAGAACTCGCTCATAAACAGAAAAAAGAGAAAGTCTCCTCAGAAAAAATGTGATCTGAGCCTACCACTCCTTCACCTAGTCTGCCATTACATTTGAAGAAAGCCACCTTCAGTGCCGTTGACAGACAAATCTGTCACAGTAACCACAAGTCTTATTTAAAATTGTCGCCACTTATGGCATTGTCGACGACTTCAACTTCAATGATAACAACGTTGACGTTTACATGGACATCACCATCGACAACGGCACAGTCCATGAAGAAATCATCTCTGACGATCAAGATTACATTTGGGCCGTTGACAACATAGTCGATGGTGAGGGGAAAATGCACTCTGACATCTTAAAGCCTCTTGCTGCTGCTAACCATGCTTTGATCCTGTTGAGCTCAGGCTCTCCCTCTCTGCAGTTGTACCTCCGACTGAACTATCAGAACAAACACTAAACTCCTCATTCCAGATCAGCCCTTCCGGCTTTTTAACCTGGAACTAGGGTAATAACTGCTGCACTCAAATTGCACACCACTTGTTTGGGGCTGTACCACTTACTTGTGACCACACACTGCCTACTAATGCATGCATCAGTTTACTCACACTCGTCAAGTGGTATCGTTTAAACTTATGAATCCTTTTTGTCATCTAAGTGGCACGTTTTCCTCCTGGGTTGCAAAAGAACACAACCATTCTTTTCATGGTATATATTGCTACAAACGATACTTAAAGGGTGGTGGCAGTTTGTGAAATACGACTTTTGAGTCTAAAATCATGAACAGGATTCTGCAGGAGGCACATGAATCCACTGGGTTATCATGCCCTAAATTTTGAAAGCCATTTGCGTTGACTTTACATTTTAATGGTGGCATCGATGTGTGGGAGCAGCGGTATGGAGCTGGCAGTGGTTTTAAGAGGGCGGGAATGTGGTGGCTGTCTTGACATTTTCAATACGTTCCTGTATTGGGCGTATGACTATCACCCTTACTGCCCTCCTAATGCCCACCACAAGCCAGTCCCCTAACTTTTGTTACATTTTCCGGCACTTTGAACTACAAGATTATAGTTGTCTTGCCACCAAAACTCTCAACTTTACCGGGAAAGTGAGCTAACCCAGCAGCATCCGCATCTAGCGGAGTCTGCCACCCTGAGATCAATAGAAAATAACGGCTGCAATGTGGACTTGCACTCAGAGCCTTTTGTTTCCCTCCATATAATCATATGCATGTGTGCCTGTCTAGTTTTGCAAAGTGTGCACACTCACAGCTGCGACCTAAAAATCAGTGCACCATCTGTGATATCCAGGTATCTATTGTATTGTTTTTTCGAAGCCTTCTCTTCGAGAACTTGAAATAATTATTGTATTGAACAGTCACATAACCTAGTTACATTTCAAGGATGATTAAAAATGCAGTAAAATGTAAATAGTTTGACACTGACTAATGCGGTTTGATCTCCATAAACCTTTATCGGTACATTATAGACCCCTACTCCAGTGGTTCTTAAACTGATGTTTGCAACAGATAAACAAGGACTTTACAACTGTTTAGAAGATTTAAATAATATTATCAAATCAATGAAGTATACTTACATAAAGAAAGCAAATTTGAAAAATTTAAAAAGCTCTGTAAATGTGAAGAAATTTAAAACTGGAGGCTAAAAGTTTAGTTGAATCCTTAGTTTGGCTCATGAAACAGCGCAAGTACTGTAAATCTTGTATGGACAATTGGTGGCAGCAATTTGTATGTTTATGAAATTAAAATATTTGATTTGTTTGATATAGTCTTGATTCGTTAATAGTGTATTGCTCTGTGTTTAAAATCATATAAATTGCCGAGGCCGTTCCCTGGCCTCTAGTAGTGATTGAGGTTGCACATAAGTCAAAAGATTAACAACTGCTGTTTTATGCCATAGGGCAGTCAACTAGCTGTCGCTGTGAAGCCTTCAAAATGAAAATAAGACGCAAGTTAATTCTATGAAGGGTGAATTTAGTGAACCTTAGCATTGTGAGGTTTCTTTTTTTTTAATCGAGATCTGGTTTATTGAGTTTTAGGTTACATGTACATGAAAGGCAACATACTCTTATGTCTATCCATGCATTGGATTACTTATCAATAGTGGAAACATACTATTGGTACATGAGGTTGGAGCATGGCAGGTGTACATAGGGTGCCTGTTGCACCAGAGTGAGTGTGAGTCCAGTATTCAGCTCACTCCATGAATGTTAAAGTTACAGTTCAGTGACAGCATGTTCCATTAGTCCAGCGCATAAAGTCCTTCAGATGAATCAATGTGGGCTGCTGAACAGATGTCTTCTAATTAAAAACAGTCAAAGCCAAAAACAAAAGCACAACACAAAAACCTTTGCTACTGCAAGTGTTCAAACCAAATCAAACCAATACAAAAAAACATATACAGTGACATTTTTTAAAAGGATATGTTCCTATTAAAAAAAAAAAAGTCACTGTATATGTTTTTTGTATTGGTTTGATTTGGTTTGAACACTTGCAGTAGCAAAAGTTTTTAAGAACAGAGGCCCTGAGGAAAGCCAAGGGAGGATATCCCCCACTGGTAGAAACATGTCGGCCCTAAAGCAGTCATTTGTTTATACTGCTGTTTTTGCGCTGTTCTGGTTTTTAAATTGAAAGAGGTTCTTCACTTATTAAAGTTTACTGTGAGTCCTCTATTCCTTTTTAATGTCACTTTCTCTTCACACCTTCACCCTTTGCACTGCACCTTTTTCCAATTGGTGATCCCACACATGGTCGGCTAGTGACTGCGGGAGTGACCCCAGTCCTGACAGGCTGTCTTGGTTGTAGTCTCAATTGATCTAGGGACACACCAGACTAGTCCTGTGGATGACCACATGAGAAAACTGTATCACCAACAAGATTTTGATGGGAATCCATCTCTGGATATTGGATTTCATCTAAAGTTGCTGGTGGTTCCATGCGTTGGTTCAATATACTCTATATCACTAGACTATTAAATTACCGTACAGATACTCTGCTGTTTAACACTAGTCATGGTTATAGACACACCTTTGTCTCGATGATAGACCCCCAGGTTTCTTGTATTTTGATTTTGTAGTAGGGGAAATTACCTGGGCTGGTCTTTAAACTCCCTTAGACCCTCCAACCCCCGTTTTTGTCTTTGTTATATGCATGTTTATCAGTTTTTGAAGTTTAGAATTCAACAAACCTCTAATTGCAACCCAGTTAGAGCATAACACGACAAATAAGTAATAACAGGAATCACACATTCGAATTGTTAAGAACAGCACCACGATGGGTATGACTATGAGGAGGAGAAAACCAAAGGGGTGAGAATGAAAGAAAGATAAACCCTAATAAGCAGGTCAGGTTACCATTCATTAAAATATTTGCACTAAGAATTGCAAAATTAGGAACACCATTCTCATGAGGGCGATCTACAAGTGATGTACTTCTCTCAAAATTTCTTAATTCACAAGAATTTCATACAAATGTTTAGCTTCAGTATAGTATTTGGTCAACTGTACACAGTTATAAAAAGCAGTTGTCTGAATGGATCTTGACACCAGTAGAGTTATCATAATTATATTTTAGAGGTTGTTGTTTCAAAAATATAATTTATCTCACTGGTTGGTTTCTGAAAGCTTGCAACAGTTTTTGCCGGTTTGGCGTATATAACCCAAATTAAGAGTAAAGTCAAAGGCGTAAATGGAGGCTTTTTAGAGAATACTTACAATACAGGACATAGTATATACTCTTGACTTTATCGAAAATGTTCTACTTGTGTTTTAGATGGATGTCTGTGCTACAAAACAGCAAAGAAGAAGCACTAAATAATGCATTCAAAGGCGATCAGAGCACCGGAGAAAATAATATTGTTCAGGAACTGACAAAAGAAATTATATCCGAAGTCCAGAAGATGACTGGGAATGATATATGCTGTGATTGTGGAGCATCAGGTAACACTGATAAATTATTAATGGAAAATAACCGGATCATGGATCAATGAATTCTTGTGGGTTTCATCAAGCATTAAACATTTATTCTACCTGGACTGTACCCACTGTCATCTGATTTTACCACTGTCCCTATACATATACAAATCAGTCTGTATTCATAAGGAGAACAAACAGTAAGGAAAAGATGATTTCTTTGGTCTTAAGAATAATTTGTGTTACACTTTTTGATAACCACATGGAAGTACTGCAAGTGTTCATTCTCAAACCTCTTGGACCTTTGTTGCGGCATACGTTAAACAATTAATACCAAAGTAAAGTAATTATTGAATTAAATGCATTGCCATCTGGTTTCTCCTAGAACCTACGTGGCTGTCTACAAATCTGGGAATTTTGACTTGTATTGAGTGCTCAGGAATACACAGAGAACTTGGAGTACACTATTCAAGGATACAGTCTCTTACGTTAGATGTGCTGGGAACATCTGAACTCTTGGTAAGAATTAATTGCGTTACATTTATAGTAATTATAAAGAAATATATTATTTTGTATCTTCTTGTTTTGAAATAATTGTTTTAGGCTTTTAACTGTAAGCTAGAACCATTCTTTGAACAAGAAGAATGTGTGCTTTACATTCAAGTCTTTTGTGATTTGCAAAATTCCTTACGGTTAGCCCAGGAGTCCAGTAGGATATCATTTCAAAGTCTTAAATCCCGTTGATTTTCTGCACTGCTGTTATTTCCAGGAATACTGTCGCCAGGCAATTGCAAGATCACTCAATTTGTCTCTGACCACTATCTTCCTTCTTTGCAACTCTTAAACTGATTTCAAGATAGAAGGAGCACTTGTAACTAAGGGAGTCAGAAAGTCCTGATTCCACCATCAAGAACGGGTGCATGGGACTGGTTTGAGTGTAGATAGGTTCTAATATTGAGGTACTGAACATTCCAGGTAGCCCAGAAGAACCAGAAAGGTCTGATCATTTCAGTTGAAGATAATTTTGCCTCCTGGTGCCTTGAGTTAATCTAAGTAGAGGGACACAAATGATACCGTCCAAAAGAGTTGGCAGTCCCACCTGCCGTATCACGATATGACCAGCATGCAGGCGGTCTTAAATTGCCTTTTTCCACTTTTTCTGTGTATGGATGTTTGGGGGAGTATCACATGTGCCTGGTTTCGCAAGCCGAGAGCTGAATGACGGATACATTGCGCTGTCAGCGAGAAGTAAACGGGTCGCTGCAACGCTAGTCTGACTAACGCGAAAGAAGGCACACGCATGAAGAGTCTGCGTCATTGAATTACGAACTAGGATCCCCACTGGAACCAGAGTACTCTGCCTTTTGAACCGGTGGAATCTGGGGGTGTGCCCCATTGCGTCACACACGGGCCCCCCAGAGGCGACATCAGCCCCCTTCAACCACAATCCCCCCAGTTCTGATGAAGACCCGCTCTGACCCACGAATCAGGCGTCATTAGGGTCGAAACGTCGACAGACAAAGAAGCCCGTGGACCAACACGGAGTATTCCAGAGCAATTGCCAACTGTAGTGGCACAAAGGAATATCTCCAATCGAATACTGCTTTGGCCAACTTTTTTAAACCCCAACTGTTCCTTCACTTGTTCACTGTTTCTATTTTCTTCACTGCATGATAAATCACTGCACTAATATATCACTATCACTTTATCCTGATGCGCCGTTTTTGTAGAATTTACAAATGTATATATTGAATGCAGGGTAACTATGAATGACATTGAATTAAAAAAATAATCTACTCATACCCTATTGGTTGTTTTGGATTTGCATTTTTATGTTTGGTAAATTGAAAGCAAATCAATACTGCAGTTTAAGAAACTTATGAAATAATAGATGAAAACTTGAAGAAATCGTTTGCCCAACAGAACCATTGTCTGTATTGCATATACTGTCCAGGTTCTGAGGGATACTGGGTTACCCCATAGTAACTTACTACCCCCTGGCCACTCAGCAGTGACCCCTGGAGACCGAGGCCCTGCTTGGGGCCCCTAAAGTCCCTTTCTGGATACCTTTTCATGACGGTGGGACCGCCTTGAAAAGGCAGTCGAAAGGGACATCCTAATCATTATGGCGGTGATTGCGCAGGCACCGCATCCATTGTATGGATTAGTGTCTGACTGACACAGTCTTTCCCCCTGTCCTGTGCTCTCCATGCCACTGGAGTCCAGCTATCCTGGCTGATGAGGGCTGAAAGCCCGAAATCGGTCCTAAGATGCTTGTTTCCAGCCCGCACGCCCTCCCCTCCGCTGACTACATCCACCTGGAGAACAACAACGACAGAAACACCACCACCCTGCTCGACAACCTCGCCAACCTCGGTCTCAAGCAGCTGGTGTCCACCCCCACCCACCTCGCCGGACACACACTCGACGCCGTCTTCTCATCCAGCAAAGACATCGCCTTCAGCCACGCCACCGGACTCCACTGGACGGACCACAGCTGCGTCCACTTCACCTTCAACAGAACGACGATCCACCACCAGCAACAGGTTGCTCGAAGAAGCTGGAACAAGATCACAGCTGACCAGCTCGCCGCTTCCCTGAGCCAGCACCCTCCCGTCAGCTCAGCGAACCCCAGCCAAGCCGCCGACAACCTCACGAAGTGGATCAGCAACTGCGCGGACGAGCTCGCTCCACTGAGGACCCCGCCCAGCAGACCCGGCAGCAAGAAGGCCCCATGGTTCACAGACGAACTCAAGAGCTCCAAGAAGAACTGCCGAGCTCTCGAGAAAGCCTGGAGAAGGGAACCAACACCGGACAGCATGACCGCCCTCAAGCTTGCCACCCGGAAGCACCACCAACTGATCCGCGCCACCAAGAAAACTGCATTCAAGGACCGGCTGGACAACAACGCACACAACTGCAAGGAACTCTTCAACATCGTGAAAGAGCTCTCCAATCCCAACGCCGGAAACCACGACATCACCCCATCGCAAGACCTCTGCAACTCCCTCGCCTCCTACTTCCACAACAAGATCGCGGACATACACAACAGCTTCAGCACTCAACCGACGCACGCCACGACCGAACCACCGCCCCCCACCACCACCCTCCGCGCCTGGACTCCGATCAGCACGGAAGACACCGTCCGCATGATGAACTCCATCCACTCCGGATCCCCAACCGACCCCTGCCCTCACCACGTCTTCAACAAGGCCGACGCTGTCATCGCACCCCACCTGCGGGACATCATCAACACCTCCTTCGACACCGCCACCTTCCCGGAGAGCTGGAAGCACACCGAACTCAGCGCCCTACTCAAGAAACCTACAGCAGACCCCACCGATCTCAAGAATTACCGCCCCATCTCGCTCCTCCCGTTTCCAGCCAAAGTCATCGAGAAGACCGTCAACAAACAGCTGGCCGCCTTCCTCGAGACGAATGGATCCCTCGACCGCTCACAGTCTGGCTTCCGAGCCAACCACAGCACCGAGACCGCCCTCATCGCTGCCACCGATGACATCCGAGCCCTGATGGACAACGGAGAAACAGCGGCCCTCATCCTCCTAGACCTCTCCGCGGCATTCGACACTGTCTGCCACCGCACCCTAGTGCAGCGCCTCAGCAACGTCGGAATCCAGGAGAAGGCACTGGAATGGATCATCTCCTTCCTCGACGGAAGAACACAGAGAGTCCGTCTACCACCGTACAAGTCAGAGGCCACCGAAGTCATCTGCGGCATCCCTCAAGGATCCTCGCTGAGCCCCACCCTCTTCAACGTCTACATGAGCCCCCTCGCGGCCATCGCACGCCAACACAACCTCAACATCATCTCCTACGCTGACGACACCCAGCTGATCCTCTCCCTGACCAACGACCCCGCCGCCGCCAGAGCCAACCTTCACGAAGGGATGAAAAACGTAGCCGAGTGGATGACGACCAGCCGCTTGAAACTGAACTCAGACAAGACGGAAGTCCTCATCCTGGGCTCCTCGCCCTCCGCCTGGGACGACTCCTGGTGGCCCTCCGCCCTGGGCACCGCACCCAAACCGACAGACCACGCACGCAACCTGGGCTTCATCCTGGACTCCTCCCTCTCCATGACCAGACAAGTCAACGCCGTCTCCTCGTCGTGCTTCAACATCCTGCGCATGCTATGGAAGATCTTCCGGTGGATCCCCACCGAGACCAGGAAGACGGTCACCCAGGCCCTCGTCACCAGCCGACTGGACTACGGCAACGCCCTCTACGCCGGAACCACCGCCAAGCTCCAGAAGAGACTCCAGCGGATTCAGAACACCTCAGCCAGACTCATCCTCGACATCCCACGACACAGCCACATCTCCGGACATCTAAGAGAAACCTGCATTGGCTCCCCGTCAACAAAAGAATCACCTTCCGTCTCCACACCCACGCACACAAAGCCCTACACGATCAAGGCCCGAGCTACCTCAACAACCGCATCAACTTCTACGCTCCCAAACGCCATCTTCGATCAGCCAGTCACGCCCTCGCCGCCGTCCCCTGCATCCGAAGAACGACAACAGGAGGAAGGTCCTTCTCCTACCTGGCCGCCAAGACCTGGAACTCCCTCCCGACCGGCCTGACCCAAGACCACCGCTCAAGACCTGGCTGTTCGAGCAGTAGCAGCACCCCCCCCCCCCAAGCGCCTTGACATTGTGTCATGGAGATGAGCCTTGCATTTACACTGTGTTAAGTTATCATGAGCTTATTAATAGTTTAAACGCCATTTTTCCTTTCTGCTGCCTTTGCACACGGCACACGTTATTATAAATGTTTAGAGTCTAGCGGACTGTTTTGCTTCACACGAGAATAATATGTTTTTCAATACTAGCAGCCTTGCTTGGTAAGTTTTGTCTGAACAGTGAGTGCCAAGACCTTCAAGGTTATTTCAAGACAGTGGTTGTTGTCCGGTCTGATCAGCGCATGTTCTAGACATAACATATATGCTGCTGTGGCCACCTCTGATTTTGTCGCGTTTAATAATGCACTGCGCAGGCATGCTCACACACTTGGAGAACATTCGCATGCAGAGAGCTGGTGTAGAAAATGATGTGATCCATTTCTACTAGGACCAGAGGTATGGGGCCGCCCTTGTAAACCCAAGAGACCTCCTGTAGATATAACATAACCTACTAGCAAGGGAGGGTGATTTCTAGGTGTAATCTAGCTCTTTTTCATCTAGCATTTTAACATGCTTTCTACCTTTGTATTTTATGGAATAGTAACTATGCTGATAATCTAATTGCTTATAATATGTCTGCTTGTATTAGCTTAGACACTGCACCTGAGAACACAGCATTAGAAATAAATATTTCAAACTTGGACGTGTCTTCATTTACTCCCTGTTTTGGACTAGTATGAGAGTATAACGAAAGAGTGTTCATGTGTTCCACATTGCCCTGAGGTATTCTAAGTTCCATGTTCTGGGTTGTCTAAGCATTGGGGTTATGGAAGAACCAATGAGACACTGATTGGTAGTCTGGTATGGGATTTTGGCTACTAAGGTGAGTTTTGGCACACCCTAATTCACTGAAGTTCCAAGTCTCTATGCACAGTTCTGTGTATGAGCAGAATCCCTGCTACATGGCGCCCATACAATGGTAGTCTTATTACATGACACTTGAGTAGTACTTCTATCAGTCCCTAACCCCTTCACTATTGTTCCCGGATAATAGTAGCGTCGGACAAACCTACCTATAATTACATAGGTCTTTTCAAGCTTTAATCTTTTTAAACGGTTTCCTTTTGAATTACTACCCAGTTGTGCTACTACGTTTTACATTGTACCTTTTTCTTCTCTGTGTCACTATGGCTGAAATTGTTATACCGTAACATAGTTGCATTGCGGTTCGCAATCATTCGCAAATATATAATGTTGGTTTGGAGGGCATGGCAGTGATTTTGGTCATAAAAGCTGAGGTTGCTTACCCGTTTGAGATATTCTACTCTTGGGTGACGTTTCTTGCAGTGGATGCGCCTACGCAGGTTTTTCACACTTACACTCACACAGCCTTGCCCAGGGAATACGTCCCTTATAGGACACAGGAGATTCTGATTTCTGCATGGCAGCACCCTGTTTGGTTTGATGGCGCACTTCCCCAGAGTGTAACGGCGATTAGATTGGGTCCTTTGTCCATTCCAGGCGCTTCTTGGCCGGTTTTGGCTGGATTCACCCCGCATCCTCGTGTGGGGCAAGTCCCGTTGCTGAGTTACAGACCCTATATGACTCTTCTATTAGTGTCATTCGGGCCCTAGTTCTATATATTACCCGCAATTTCCAGGGCGGAGCCCCTGGTGTTGCAGTCCTTCCAGCTGGACCGAGTAGAATGAAGCTTAGTCCTGTGATGGTCAATGCGGTAATGGGCAAGCGTCCCCAAGATAAGGATGATATGCATTTTTGGCTGCCGAGAAGTTTGACCAGCTGGAAGCAGTGTTTCCTAATTCGACTCCCGTAGAAAAACACCGGATTCTTACAATTAGTTTACCCAAGGACTTGGTACCAGAAGTCGGTGACTGTGAGTCATGGGGTAAAATTTTTACGGCAGTGTACACGAGGTGCTTCGGCACTCCGTCAATGGCTGTCTTTCCAACGGTCATTAAACGTGTTCAGGACGAACACGGACCTGATGCTGCTGTTGAATTGGGAATGAGACTCATGGGCTCATTTGATGTAGTTTCCGATCTGGTCTTTTCTAATATAAAGGGAGATGCGGTAAACTTTCAAGTGGCGAATGCCTTACGCGATGTCCCCGAGGCAGACAAACCCCAACAGTTATAGAGAATTATTACGGCTGCGTATAAAACCATTGGCCGCAATAGTTTAGGTGTCAAGCCCTTTACTGCTAAAGATGAAAAAACAAACTCAGGGTGCGAAGTCTGAACCAGACGTTCAACCCACAGCTCCAAAGAATAATTGGAACAGAAATAAAAGACAGGGGAAACAGCAACAGAAACAGGAGTCCCGTCCCCCATGACCAGTGCCTTCGTCTACTGAGCACGTTTATGATTTGCGCGATCGCGCTACGATTAAGTCGCCTGATCGATTTCAGGTTCCTGATCAGCGCTCTCCTCGTTCTTTACAGGACACATCAACCTCATCGTCCGGTGGTGGAGGCAGCGGCAGAGGTCGGTGTGGCCAGCAGAGTCGCGACCAGCCCCGCCGAAAGACGGCAAAGGCAAGCAGGACGATTCTACACAGAAGAGACCCCAGTTTCAGAAAAAGAAAGTTGCAGCTTTAACAGCGAGATATGCCACAGATAGTGAGAACGCAGCTTCGGAATCAGACATCGGCGCTGACTTTGTTGGACAGCGCGGCTGAGATTACCATAGTGCGAGAGACCCTGCATACATGAAGGTGACAGCGACTGACCAATATGTTGTTGAGACAGCTGATACTAGAGTAGCTCCCCCTGATAGGTTTTATGAAATTGTCCTTTTAATTGAAGGTGGCATACAACGTACCATAAAAGGGGTATTTTGGGAAAATCTTACAACTACCTATGACATTTTGTTAGCGAAGGCTAACTGGCCCCCACCTTTTGTTCTTGCGGCTCCTAGAGAGGCGGAGGTAATCCTCCCTAGTTTTGCGCACACAATGTCCAAGGAGCATGTGCTGAATTTTGCAGAAGAGTGGGCTAAGGCCCCTGCGCCGCCTCTGTACCGTACGCACTGTGGTTGGGATAAATTTTCCCCACACCACGAGATTCCCTTAAGGTCTATGCCACAGCCTCAACCTCAATATCCCATCTGGCGTGAAGCTAAGCCTTCCGTTGCGGAAATCCTTGAACAATTAGAATATTAAGGAGTAATTGAAACTTGCGGGTGGCCGATGAATAACCCACTTTGTACTGTGACCAAGCCTGACGGTTTGTACCGTTTGGTATTGGATTACCGGCATTTGAACTCGCATTGCCGTACCTGTGCAGTACAGAATACCCACGGCTCTGCTCTAGTGGATGGTCTTGTGCGAAAACAGTTTAAAACCACACTTGACATAGCCAATGTTTTTTTTGCCCACAATTTGGATGGTCCAAGTTCACAATGGACCAGTTTTACTTGTGGCGGCAAACAACACCAATTTAAACGCCTGGCTATGGGCTATAAGAATAGCCCAGGTGTGTTTGCTGCCCATATCGTCTCTCTCTTAGAGAGAGTTGACCCAGATGCGTGTTCGTATGTGGATGACATCTATCTCACAGACGACGAAATTTGGGCGCATCGGAGTCGCGTTGACCGCATAATTTGTAACTTTGTGGACTTCGGTTACGAATTCGACTTTGCAAAGTCTCACATTGCAGAGTATACAGTGTTGTTCCTGGGCTATGAGCTCAATAATCAAGGTCGAGGATTGGCTCCTTACTTCTTGGAGAAATGCGCACAAGTCCAAAGTAGTGCACACGCAGACTTTAGGGGACTGTACTGCACAATTGGTAGAGCTCCGTGCTCTGATGCTTGAATTGGAGTACGCTGATCCTAGTGTGACGACTCTTATTGTGAGTGATTCTTACTACTGTGTCCAGTCTTACAATGAGAACCTGTTCTTTTGGATTCAGAATGATTTTCCTGACTCCAAAGGTAGCACAATAAAACAAACAAACAAACAAACGATAAGGCCGCAAAATCAGCAGTATCGACATATTTGGTTGCGGCAGTTACACGTTCCAAAAGTAAGATTGATGATGATATCTTGGTGGCTGTAGCCGCGACTGAGAAGGGAAGTAAATATCCTAAGGGAAGTAAATATCCTAAGGGGTTCCCTTCGAAGTATTCATACCACTTAAGTCCTGATAAAGTTCCTTATGTGAAAATACCGGACGTTGGTGAAAGGTTAATTCCCAACGCGGACCGCAGGTCCACACTGATTACGGCTGCCCATGAAGGTGTTGCGTCTGCGCATGCAGGAGTTTCGGCTACTGTATCTCAGTTACAACAACGTTTCTGGTGGCGGGGACTTACAAACAGACGCGTGATTAAGTCCTTCAATGTGACATTTGCCAGCAGATTAAACCTTCAACTGCTGCGTGTCCACCCCAGACACAGTTGTACATTTCTAATAAACCACTTGGTTGTGTTTATTTAGATCACGGCAGTCCATTTTCTTCTGATACTGCGTATAAATACATCTTAGTTGCGTTGATTCATGCACACGCTTTGTGTGGGTGTGGCCACACCGCAGCGCTGATTCCCGAATTGTCATAGGGATTTTTGCCTGTGGCACCTTCCATTCGGATCAGGGTCCTGCTTTCGCCTCTAAGGCGTATAAGGATGCCATGACTTCGTTGGGGGTCCAAGTCAAGTTTTCGTCTCCATACTGACCTGAGGGTAATAGTGTTGTGGAACAAATGAACCGAGCCACCTCTGATTTTGGCGCCTTTAATAATGCACTGCGCAGGCATGCTCACACACTTGGAGGACATTCGCATGCTGAGAGCTGGTGTAGAAAATTATGTGATCCATTTCTGCTAGGACCAGAGGTATGGGGCCGCCCTTGTAAACCCAAGAGACCTTCTGTAGATATAACATAACCTAATAGCAAGGGAATGTGATTTCTAGTTGTAATCTAGCCCTTTTTCATTTAGCATTTTAACATGCTTTCTCCCTTTGTATTTTATGGAATAGTAACTATGCTGATAATCTTGTTGCTTATAATATGTCTGCTTGTATTAGCTAAGATACTGCGCCTGAGAACACGGCATTAGAAATAAATATTTCAAACTTGCACGTGTCTTCATTTACTCCCCGTTTTGGACTGGTATGAGAGTATAACGAAAGAGTGTTCATGTGTTCCACATGAACTGAGGTATTCTAAGTTCCATGTTCTGGGTTGTCTAAGCATCGGGGGTATGGAAGAACCAATGAGACACTGATTGCTAGTCTGGTAGGGGATTTTGGCTACTAAGGTGAGTTTTGGCACACCCTAAGTTCCAAGTCTCTATGCACCGTTCTGTGTATGAGCAGAATTCTTGCTACAATTGTTCTGCATTCTATCCATCAGTCGTTCTTTTTGCATCATCCTGAGCCTACCAAATGCACTTACCTTTCCACTTAAGTCCCATTGGGGCAGACAGATTGGACTGGCATTGGGGGTGGCCCTGCAGAATATCTTAGCACGTCCGAGCACGGTGCACATTTCAACATATCAAGGATGGCAGCACCAACATTGGTATATACTAGGGATGGAACACGTAACACTCACCTTATGGAATTGTGGTGCCTCCTTCCCCAAATTATGGTGCTCCTTTTTGAAATAATTAACATCAGAGTTCCACAAACTCACTTGTCCCAAATATCTACGACTTCATAGTCTGTCTGAGGCCCTTCCCACTACCACCTGAGAGTGTCCTTGTTATAGTCTGGATATGCATGAGACAATACTGTTTTTGATTTTATATGCTGCCGGGTCCTGGGGTTGGTGGGGGGGTTGTTCTGGGGAAAGGATGTATTCTAATGCTGTATGGCCCGATAGTCCACTGGCGTTGAATTGCTAAGGTTCTATGTTTCAAAACCAATAAAGAAATTTAAAGCATAATATTATTGATATTTATTGTTTGAATAACCCTTTTACCAGAGATGGGGCACCCCATAGCATTTTGCCATCATCAGGTGGCATACCTCATCCAATAAACAATAGCGTATATAAATTGACAATTTAAATCTATGGTTCTTCCATAAAGCCCAAAGTCTTGGTTAAATAGTGATTCTGGGTCTGCTGGCTTTGAGTGCCCCCTCTCACTTTATTGAACATTACATATAAGTATATATATAAGCTGGGATTCCTCAAAGGATCAGACTTGAAATTGGGTCATTCTGCTCAAGTGTGGCAAAGGAAGAGTACTGCGGAAAGGAATGAAAAACATAACCTAGTAGTTTGGGAAAGTGGTGAGTCGAGTACCTAAGCATATGTATACCCTCCTTTGTGAATGTTTTTAGGGCCTCTGTTGGCTAATCCTCTACTGTGGTTTCCCTTTCAGCGTATTTCCTCTTGCAGTTGCTCTCTTTGCCCAACCTACTGTACCACATTGTCCTTCATTGATAAGCCGACTCTAATAAAGTGATGGACATTGATGGGCAGTACATAGAACTTTTCTTCTACCTTGTGCAGCCAGAAGGCTTTCCTAGGGGAATCCCTCAGTGCTATCCTAGGAGAATCCCTCAGTGCTACTGGCCCTCCACCGATGACTACAGCTCTTCCCTTGTAAATGGAAGTGTTGCACCTATTCAACTTTGATGATGCACAATGCTCTTTAATCCTTCATGCAAACACATTTTTCATCCTCCTCTCCCTTACTGTTGCACCAGAGGTGCCACCCCCTCTGAGTTTAGTGCGGACTAGTGGGTGATCTTCGTTCCTGACTGATCCACCACTTCATCCAGGCAGCCATAGTCACAATTAGCTATGTGATTCTCGTGCTTGGCTTACTCAAGTTATCAATGGGAGTGAGGAGACCATGTGAATTATCCATTCTGATGGGTACATCATCTTGCAGATTCCTCACTTTCAGAATTCTCTCTACAGGCATCATGCTGGTCTGCAAATTCTTTCACCACTTAACCTTCCTAATTAGCTCTCCCATGCCCCATGGCATCTTGATTCACAATTCTGCCTGCTAGACATGACCTCACCAGCATAATATAAGTGCCATCCTGTGCTTGATTTTCTGTGCCTTATCAAAGCAGTCCAGCGCCCTCTCAGTGCTTCAATAAACTTTCTCTTAGCTTCAACAGTCATGTGGTCAGATGTTTCCTCTGAAGGTTTCTGGAGTCAAACAATGTTATAAGTGCCATAAATGGTGGCCTTTATTAAATCTTAATGACACTTGTTACTAGAGTTCTTTGATGCACCCAAAGGCCCTCTGGGTGTGGAAGGTTAAGTAATTTTCGGCCAATTCATGGAGGGACACACTAAAGTGTACTCTTTGTTGAGTCCCCTTTCCCTTTTGAGATGCTTAAGTCTAACATTCTGATGGAAATCTAGTTCTTCTCGAGGGTATGTTCATAAAAGGTTACTTTATTTATGCTTATGACTAATAATCTCCTTTATTAGCTTTAAGCACAAATAAAGTATGTTTTTTGTTTTTTTAAACACTATTTTCTTCAAGGAAAAATAGCATATTTTAAAACAGTCCATTAAAGACTGTATTAAGCAGTTGTTGACCATTTGCTTTAAAAGAAGAAAAAGTCTAAAATGCCCTTCATCCCCCCAGACAGGAACAAGTGGACGGAGTGAAGCAGTACTCCCATGCATCTAGAACTGCTCAAATCTGAGCTGCATTTTTCTTTGATTATAGCATATCTAGCATCCATAAACGTTTACACAAGAAACCCGTCACAAACTTCTTCTTTCAAGATTCTTGCTGTAAAAGGCTTTTTAGAAAATCATACAAAGACTTATCCTCCCTTAAAGATACAATCTCCTCCTTGGGAGCTGAATATAGTTATGTCAAAAAGAATGTGTTCCTCTTTTTAACCCATTCATAAGACTTGTCATCTGCACCTTTCCTGAAACACTGCTTTTCTAGTCGCTATTACTTTCACTGTAAGAATTAGTGAGATCCAAGCTTCTGCTGTAAAGAACAATATGCAATGTTCCATAACAACAAATTAGCAAAGATAACTCAGCCATCCTAATCAGACAATTTTCCTTCCAACGTTCTACCAAAATCTTCCTTCTCCAGTTGAGAAGAACTTGTATTTGCTAGATGTAAAAATGGTTCTTACATTCTAGTTAAATATAACCATAGGCATTAGGCTGCCTGACCATCTGTTTGTAAACTGTGGCCTGGTAAGAGCACTGTTTCATGTCCGAACAGTCTGTCTCCGAGTAGATTTCCAGGATTTTTCTGTGTTACAACAAAGCTAACAAATCTTTGTAAGAAAGACCTAAAGCTCCACTAAAGGCATATCTGCTACTGTGGAATTGCCTTATTCCGAACATCTGTAAAGCCCCTCCATCGAGGTCTGTATACACTTTCACAAGACAATACTATCTTTATACAGATTTCAGAGGTGACGTTCAAAGGGTCAATCCCCTCTGCAAAATCTTTTTGGCTAGTTCTGAAGTATGGTTACTTGCCCTTTCCATGCCTTTTTGTGAATGACTTTCCTATTATATTCAGTGACGCTTTACCTAACAAACTCTTTAGTGATAGGAGCAAGGACAAATAAAGCCCCCTAGATAAGATCGATAGTTTTTTTTTAACTTATCGATAGATAAGTCTTTGTTTTAGTGAAGATCCATTCAAGGAGAAGGAATAGGTACTTACCTTTAATGTTAGAATTCCTCCAGGGACTATAGTCCTAAGCAACCCTCCCGTCCCCTGAGAAGGGCAAAGAGTCCTATTTTTAGACCTTTACCATGATACTTTGTTTCTGTAAAAGTAAGGGCTGAACTGCCACCTGCCACACATGATGGTATACTGATGGTATGGATACTGGTGGTGGAAGGAGCAGCACCAGTTTTCCAGCCTTTCAGACTTTAACCTAACAGACTATATTGTTCCTATTTTCTTACTCTCATCTTTTCGAAAATAGTTTGTAAAAGTGTATTTACGTCACTGTGTTTTCTCTGAAATGTTTTGTTCTGAACAGGATCATTTTATAAGTGGCTGAAAAGTGACCAACATAGCCTTTTATAGGCTGTTTCAAATATCTTCTTTTACCCATAAAAACGGGCTTTCTTAAAATAATAAATGTGTACTGTATTTGTTAAATGCACTCTGGTGTCCCATAATGGGCGGGACAGTTCAGTCCACATCACTATAATGAAGATTCCGTGGAGGAGAACTAGGATAACAGATAGGTAACTATTCCTTTTTCAGTTGAAGAGCCCTTACTTGATGATGTTACATTGGATCCTGTCTTACCTGCCTGGGAGAAGCATCTCTTGATCCTCATCAGTACACAGACAAATTTCCACATGCTATCGATCTTATCTAGGGGGCTTTATTTGTCCTTGCTCCTATCACTAAAGAGTTTGTTAGGTAAAGCGTTACTGCTCTTCAGGCCAGGTACAGGGTACTTTTTCTCTCAGCCCCATCGGACAGAGAATGCAAGAGCGTGGAAGCATGAGGAAAGAAAATCTTCAGAGCTGGCTGCATGGCCCTGAAGTTTTTAAATGCTTATTGCCTTTTAGTCCTCTTTGTACATGCCCTGTGGGACATGGCTCAAGTGATAGTGCTTTATGTTACAAAACACATGCAAATGCATTTTTGAAAAATCCCGAATGATGGGAAGAATGCTTCTAGGCACATCATCAAGTCTGGCCTAGATAGAGGGGATTCTCTGGCAAGAGTAACGGTTACTCTGATCTCGATCAGACGCTGTGCCTGGTACAGGACCTCCAGCTCTTTAAAGCATTTGTAATCGAATTTGATGGACCTACCCTTTGACGGAACTCATCCATTTAATGGATGCTGCTCTGGGAAAATTTAAAGCCAACAAGGCAACTGCATTTCTCTGGTGCTTCAGCAACCTCAGCCCCCGAGAGACTACAGTCAATTGTGTTGCTTTTGATATTTTGCCAGGAGCTTCGCCTTTCGACAACACTGTCAGCCACAGACGCAGCAGCCCCAAAATACGCTGGTCCTCGACTATAAGGATAAGGGCCGTGATAAAGGCAGAAGATCCCTCGAGCAAGTCTCTCCTTCTCCTCCTCTTGAAAGCAGTCTTAGGCCTGTACACCAACCTTATTTGAAGCTTGTGGGAGGGCGAGTGTCCTCCTGTCTGCCGGCCTCGAGGTCCATTACTTCAGACCAGTCGGCCCTTTGAAAAGTGGAAAGACGTTACTCTCCCCAACTTCCTCCCCTACTCTACTAGACCATCTTGCCATTTTTCAGCTAGTGACCGCACTCCTGCAGAAGGGAGCAGCAGAGTTAGAGCCGGAACTGGAAAAATGACAAGGATGCTACTTCGGTTATTTCATTGTGACCATGAAGGGCGGATCTGGAGAACAGAGGCCTCTGGTCTTCAGAAGAAAAGATTCTACACATCAACCTTTTGGAATTGTGGATGATTCAGCTGGTGCTCAAAGGTTTACTCCCCTCCAGCCAAGGTAGGTGCATTCAGATATTGGCAAATAAGATGAAGGTGATGTGGTACAGCAAGCAAGGGGGAGTAGGGTCTCACTTCCTTTGTCTGGAGTTGTTGAAACAGTGGTCTGGTTAACCGCCAATAACCTAGCGGGGTCTCTGAAAATCAGGACTTATTTGTTTTCTCCCATACTGTTGATTCCCTGGGTTCTGATTAAGGTATGCTAATACCAGTCCCAAATTACTCTCATCACTCCAGATAGGCCAAGGAAGGTGAGGTATGCAGCCCTTCTGTGCTTTTTCTTATGTCCCTTCTCAGGCTGCCATTTAAACCAGACCTCCTCTCCCAATCAGAAGGGATGGTACAGCACCCCATTTTCTGAGGACTCCAACTAAGAGCCTGGACATTGAGCAGAGACATCCAAGTTCTTTTCAGCTGCCATAGAAGTTGGCTGATGTTATTCTTTTGGCACATCGCTCCTCTACAAAAATGGCTTACCTTGACAGATGAAGTAACTCTGTTGCATGGTGAGCGCACAACAAAATAGACCCTTTGCAGGACAAGTTATCCAGGGTTCTACAATTTGCACTTTCCTTTCTTTGCGCAGAGAGATGGTGCGGTTATACCTGTCAAGGCAAGGCGTATTTAGTGGCATTTTTGGTGTTACTCTGTTTTCCAGACCAGCCGTCCCACTTCAAATCCCCCATTGCGATGCTTTTTCAGAAGGGATTAACAAATTCGTACCCTTCAAGCCCATTCGTTGTTCTCCAGTGGGACCTTAATTTAGCGTTAACTTTTCTGATAGGGACTCTGTGTCCCTGCACAGTTGTCCCTTAAGGATGTTGACCTTGAAGACCGTTTTTCTACTAGTGATAATGTCAGCTAGTTGGGTGAGTTTGTTACAGGCTCTTAGTTCTTGTCTACCATTTCTATCCTTTTACCCTGACAAGTTTGTATTGAGAGCAAGTGCTGTTTTCCTAGCTAAGGTGGTGACTCCATTCCATTTGAGTCAGTCCATGACCCTTCAGATCTTCTAACTCCGTCCCATCCCACAAAGGAAGAGGAACAGTTTGTCACCTAGGCTGGCAATCAAATACTAGCAGGACAACACCATGGACACACAACTATATGCACAACTCTTCTTAGGGTAATGGAATACCAGAAAGGCAAAGCAGTGCAGAAAATGACTCTTTTAAGGTAGATCATTCTCTACATTAAGACCTGCTATGCGGGCCAAGAAAGAACCGCAAGAAGGAATTGGGCCCATTCTACCAGGGCTAAAATCCCTACTTCTACCCTTGCAAGAGGAGCTCTGATTTTAGAGATATGCAGGACAGCCAAGTGGCTGTCTCTGCATACATTCACCAAGCAATACTGCCTAAAATCTGAGGTGCGTAGAAATGATAATTTTGCCAGAAACTTACTTAAGGTTTTCCTGGTATAACCACTGTAGGAAAGGGCCCTTTTTTACATGGTTGCCCACTGTATTGATGTTTTTACAGGAAGTGCACTGGGTCCCTGCTAACCAGGCTCCAGTACCAAATGCACTTTCTCTAAAATGTACCTCTGTGCAATTGTAATCCAATTGGCAAGAACTTAAACACCCTTGTATGCCCCTGGTAAATGGTATCCTTGGTACCCAGGGCATAGGTACTAAAGAGGATCCCTATAGGCTGCAGCATGTATAATGCCACCCAAAGGGACCCACCTACTAAACACAGACAGACTGCCATTGCTGGCTGCATTAAATTGTGCAAACCATTTTGAAAACACATCATTGCTTACTCACTGTGGACATTGCCATGTATACTGCATATAATATATGTAAGTCACCCCTCCAGCAGGCCATAGAGCCCTAGGGCAAGGGTGCATTACATTTCATGTGAGGACCTACCTGCTCAAACAGATATACCCCTTTGATGCCCAGTTCCATTGCTGGCCATTACAAATGCGCAGGAAGCTTTTTCGAGCACATGGACGGATCCTTGGCCATTACAAGTTACTCAGCTATATGATGGCTTCACTGAAAGTATTGGTGTTTAGTTACATCTGTACTGATGCCAGTATCAGATCTATTATGACATACACCCAGAGGGCACCTTGGAGGTGCCCCCTGAAATTATATTAGTCTTAGTGTATTGGCTGAATAGTGTCGTCCAACCTGCCACTACAGACAGGTTTCTGACATCCTGTATGGGGGAGCCAGCGCTCTTAGAAGTCAGAAACAATGCCTGCTCCGGAGGAAGGTGTCCACACCTCCTCCAGCAGGATAGCTAGTGAATTAGCTTTTCAAGGCCAGAGGCTTTAAAGCCTCTACTTCCTTTGATATGCGACCCTGGCTCCCCCCAGACCTGGGGATTGTCACCCCCTGCCCTGAGACCCATTTGGCACCAGAGCAGGTGGGAAATTAGTCAGAAGGTATGTCACACTTGAAGGCTGGGCCACCTGAGGTGGACAGTTGAGGAAGGGTTTCACTATCTTTTTGTGGTGAAACTAGGAACTCTGGGTCAGGATTATGCTCACTCTCCACAGGAAGTGGTCATATAGGGGTGTAGCTCATTAGGTCCTGCTCTACACTTTTCGAAACATACCTAAATTCAGTATTTAGGGGTCCCCCTGACACCAGGAACTCAGATTTGTCTATTGGGAAATGAAGGAATGACAATAAGGGCCAAAGTCGTGAGAACATAGGTCCTGCATGATTGGTGCAGAATTCTGCCTGTCTGCTTGCACCGCAACAGCTTCTCTAACCCCTTGGGGAATGTTCTCCCCTTATTGCACCCATGTAGCATATCCCTTGGAGTGGAGGAGCCATTTGCCTGCATGTGCATGCCCCGACGCATCAACCCAGTACTTCGTCTTGCTGGCCAGCGGGTCCACTGAGGGAGCAACTCACCAGGAAGAGGTTGTCATGAGTTTAGAAGGTCATCCCCATCGGTTTCCCAAAGTCTTGAGACGCTGACCTATCCAGGAGCCTCTCAGTACCAATACCCTGGGTACCGGAGCCCTTGCATCTACCATGGCTTGTTGTATGTCCAGCCCGGACACCACCGAGGCCGACTGCAGTCGAGGGACTTCAAGATCCACTTGGCCTTCATTGATAGTGGCCCTGCTGCCCTATTTTCTCTCCCACTCCAGGTCACCAAAGCAGAGTGAGAGCCTCTAATTACAGTGTCCCGCCAGACAAAACACCTCTGCACCTGAGCCTCTCAGCCCGGGTTCACATAAACTGACTGTGTCCATGTGCTCCAGAGACCCTCAAGGGCCGAGCCCCCCTTTGTGTTCTGCCGAACTTGTCCCTAAGTCCCCACTGACTGCCTTTCTTTTTCGGGTAGTTCTTCCATTGACTTTAACAAATAGCACTTGAGGCTACCAACATGACCAGCACCTCTTCCCCCAGACGCTTTACGGCAGGAAAAATCAAACTTTCTTGGACCTTGGCCCCTATCCACCTTTAGTCCTAGAAGGTACCATCCAAAATCATATACAAGTATATCTATACAGTGTGTTGTTTTCCCATAGGATAATATTACCTTGTTCAAGGCTCATATCTCAAAACTGGTATTCAACTGTATTTTTCTATTCATTATAAAATCTATGACCCCGAAAGTACTTACCTGATTCTGATGATCTTTGTGTCTAAAATTATATAAAAATCTGTGTTATTTTTTTCAAAATTGGTTGTGATTTCTTTTTGAGTGGCTCTCTTATTTATTGACTCTTTGTGTACAACAAGTGCTCAGCCCTCCCCTCTGATCAACCTAAGTGGCTCAAACACACTACCACATATAGAGCACTTGGGATTATTAATGTAAGCCCCTGTATACCAATAAGGGTCATCTGGATTTTTTGCATGGTATACCCTACAATGGTAAATTACATAAAAAGCAAGCTTCCTACCACCGCCCATCAACTCTCCTCCTCTGTGCATATGAATATGGAATCTATTTTAAAGACCAGGAATCAGAAGAAAATGTACTTCGCTAAGGTAACAATGTTTCTGGCGGATTTTCTGTCAACCTGTACATTGCTCACAAACCCGTCCCCCCTCCCCGTTTGATGGATAGTTAAAAGGAAAGGTCCTAAGTTCCCAAATATGCATATATTTTGCCACTGCACTAGTCTTCCAATGTCATTCTGATCTCTAACTTTGAAGGGTGGGTAAAAAAATTGATGATAACTGGCGTCATTACACCAGGGTGGGGTGATATGACTTTGGGGACATCGTCTGACGTCATCTGTTGAAACAAAGTCAATGCCCCCTAATAGCGATGTGAAAGCTCTGAAGTTTTCAAACCCCGTCTGACACCTGGAATTATTCTACAGGTGAGGAATCAGCTGGTAGATAGAGTATCCTCCAGAAAGATTATTACTGTAGGAAAGTAACTTTTTCCATCAGACCAGAACTTTCCCAGAACCGAAAATTAAATATCCTTCTGGGCCGTGACTCGAGAGGTGGCCTTTTTTACTTACTGCTGTATTGATGAGGTGGCATTCAGGTCAGCCTGGTAGACATGTGATTTGACGGCACTCACTTATTTGACTCAGTCCTATAATGTTTTAAGATGATTGGGGCAACTGCTCTATCTTTGGGTCTAGTGTCCCCATCCTGAAACTTCCTCAGACAGTTAAAGAAGTTTTGGGTCTACTTTAAAGGTCTATCCTATTGTCAGCCCCAGCCTAATCAGCCTAATCAATTTCATAGGCTGTACAGAAGCCCAGGCAAGTACAAAGGCAGACCGTCCCAGATCCCTCCTCCTCATCCTCCTCACATCACCTGGAGAGCTGCTTTAGTACACTCATAAGGGATCATGTGCAGTCGGAGAGCTGCTTTAGTACACTCATAAGGGATCATGTGCAGTGGTTTGGAGGAAGGGGATATTTCTTAATGCCGACCAGGAATTCCATTACACCGACCAGAGTGCCTTTCAGGTTGAAGAGCGGAGATATGGTATTCCCTTACAGCAGTCTGTCCTCCCAACCCGTCCACTTCAGTTCCTCTATTCATAGGCACATACTTGAATCTTTCAACAGAAGGTGGTGGCAGTTTTGTAGAAAGGAGCTGTGGAGTTGGACCCAGAGCAGGAGATTGAGGACGGGTGCTACTGAATGTATTTCCTGCTTTCCAGTAAAGGCAGTGGCCTGCGTCCAATCCTGGTTCTCAGTCTTGAACTTTACCTGTGCAAGTAGAAGTTCAAGATACTGTCCCTGGTTCAGGTGCTTTTAGCCATGGAAGAAGACAACTGAATGGTGAGTCAACGTGTACGATCTTCACCTACACATGATAATCCTGCAGAAGGTAGCTGCGATTCGTGGTAGGTTCCACCCACTACTAGTTTGGACTAGCATTGGTACCCGGAGTCTGTAGGTCCAGTGACATCACATTTTCACTGCTACCGACGCTAAGAAGGAGGGAGTACCACCTTCTGTCGTAGGAGAGCTATTGCAAATTTTTGGGATTCAGTCTGGTGCCTAGTTATATTCAAAAGGTGAGGAATCTGCAGGTAGATAATATATTCCGGAAAGATCATTACCACAGGTAAGTAACTTTTTCAACTTTTCAACATAGATGTTTTTCATGAGTTTTTCAGGCACTTGTGTGTTTATATATACATATGTATGTATGCATTTTCTAGCTTGGATTTACAACGTTCACCTCCCAGGCACGACAAAAGATGCTGGAAATTTCTTTCAGACTTCAGGTAGATGAGGAAATAAATAACAAAATTAAAACTGAAACGGAGACCTCGAAGTATCTGAGTCTGTAGTAAAGTGTGTTCACTGGAATGCTGTTAGAGCAAGGGGAAAGAGCATTAGCACATTTCATACTGGAAAAGACAACTGCAAGAGCGCAAGCAGCAGTAGCAATCGATTTTGAGGCAAAAGTCTTTTAGAGGGAGTGATTATGGCCAACAGTCTTACAGTACCACAGGAAAGGTACCTGTCAAACTAACTCCACCATCCTGCCTCCCACAGTGAGCACTATGGTGGGAGGATGCACATTAAGCATCTGCAATATTGTTAACGTATCAGTGGTGTCAGAAGTCAGGAATTTGATATGACAACGTATGACTGACTTCAGATGCCCTACAGCTCCTATAGTGGTGGTGCAAAATGAATACCCTGGCAGAATTTCGATTTCGACCATGAATTTCTTCACAAACAGTCGCAACAGATTCCTCTATGGAAAGTTGGGGTACTTGCATGGACAATCTAAGAACTCAGAGGATGTAGTACCCACTGGCAAGATGAATGCTATATCAGCATGTTGTAGTTGAGGGCAATTCACCTGGCTCTGAAGTCCAATTGTTAGCAATGGAATTGAGCCCTTTTCAACTCCAGACTGACAAAGAGGCAATGTCCGGGGACTCTTCCAAAAAGTTCAGTATTTTGACATTGGATGCTGGCATAGGGGCATTTGGGTGATGGTAGTTCATCGTTCACTCCTGAGGAACACAAACGCAGACTAGCTGAGCGGACACTTCATAGGACAATACGAATGAGTATTAATTGGCGAAGTCCTGGCAGACAGCTTTGCCTTTTGGGGCAGTTGCAATCATACTTCTTTACAACAGGAGGAAATAAATGTCTTATTAATGGCTTTAGGTGTCCTTCGTCTCGGCCGCTGAGAGATGTACTTTTGTTAAAATGGTTGAGAGTATTTCTCTCTGCTTTTCTTCTGATCCCTCTTTTTCCCACCAAGTTCAGGCCCATCAAGATAATTCTTATTGCCCCAGAATACCTCATCACTGGTGTATTCCTCCTTCATATATCTCTTCTGCTGCACAAGTAACCTTTGATCTGGTCAGATTTGCTTTCCAATGTGCTAGGCAGAAGCTTTCAATCCAGCCTTCCCTGGTCGAACGAACAAGCAGATGCAGGTGAACAAAAGATCTTGACGGTAACAGATGGTATGACTTTTCCTGAGTATCAGGCTAAATTTGGTAGATGGTTTAATTCTTTCAGAAACATTGTTTGCTGGAAGTCTCCTTCCCATGCATCTTTTTCACTATTCTAATGATTCTGGATTTCCTGGAGGGTCTTTGGAAATTGTTGCCTCCAGTTTCCTGCAATCCTCCCTGGGAACTGAATGTTGTCCTTTCTAAGAAGATGGCACCCTTTGAACTAATTGGAAAAAAGTCCTCTAGTTTACCTTAATTTAGTGTTCCTCTGTTTTAGTCAAGTTTATCGTGCATGCACTCTTTCTGCGCCCCGTTCCTTTGCGCAAAGTTAATATAACATCACTGATTTGTGGCACGCATGTCCCGTGCCACTGAGAGTTGCACAGCTGTATGCACGTTTGAGATATGTAATCACTCGTACTCCTTAGTATTGCCAAAGTTCATCCAAATTTTATTCTCTTATTATAACCATTTTTAATCCATCACGTCGAAGAAATGAAGTCCAATATTTTTCCGCATTTAAATTGCTCAAGAATTGCCCATCCGGGCCTATTCACTGGCATGTAAATAAACTCCATTCCATTCAGTACACTTTGTTGTCACCCAATGCATTTCGGTTTTTGTATAAACCTTCCTCAGGGGTATTCAAAAACAATTGAAAAATGATCATCAGACCCATGCATATTGCTCTGCGAAACAGAAAAAAATAGAAAAAAGTAACTATTGCTTGTTGCACCTCCCCTAGCATATTTTTATAACATTCTAATCAACACCACAAATCGTGCCCATCTTAAAGGCTACATCCCATATTCCTTACAAGATCACTCTTAAACATCCTACTTATCTGAAACAAAATTTTAATTCCCATTCATTACCGTCCTCCCCAAATCCATCTTTTCTTTAATACATCCCCGTAGTGCGTCTCCCATATCCGACCTCCTCATGTGTGAACTGATCTTCATGTCAATGGTAATCAAACTTATCATCCCACCTTCGTTTTGCCCCTTAGTGATATGGCCCCTCTCACTCAGTCCCCAACACCCCCGTATGTACCTGCAATCTTCGTGTGGTTATTAACGACCTGTATAGCCATCGAGCTCAAAATCCCAAATCCCAAATCCTCAAATCCCATCTTTGCGCTCCGCCCTATTTTTGAACCAACCATTACCATAAATGTCTTATTAATGGCTTTAGGTTTCCTTCGTCTTGGTCGCTGAGAGATGTACTTTTGTTAAAATGGTTGAGAGTATTTCTCTCTGCTTTTCTCCTGATCCCTCTTTTTCCCACCAAGTTCAGGCCCATCAAGATAATTCTTATTGCCCCAGAATACCTCATCACTGGTGTATTCCTCCTTCATATATCTCTTCTGCTGCACAAGAAACCTCTGATCTGGTCAGATTTGCTTTCCAATGTGCTAGGCAGAAGCTTTCAATCCATCCTTCCCTGGTCGAACGAACAAGCAGATAGATGCCTGGTGAACGAAAGATCTTGCCAGTAACAGATGATATGACTTTTCCTGAGTATCAGGCTAAATTTGGTAAATGGTTTAATTCTTTCAGAAACATTGTTTGTTGGAAGTCTCCTTCCCATGCATCTTTTTCACTATTGATTCTGGATTTCCTGGAGGGTCTTTGAAAATGGTTGCCTCCAGTTTCCTCAGTCCTCCCTGGGAACTGAATGTTGTCCTTTCTAAGAAGATGGCACCCTTTGAACTAATGCACACAGCTGATGTAATACCTTCATTGTTTTAGTTGTAATTCCCATGCTGTGCATTATATATGAATATTACCACAGCACTCTGACAACAGATTCTTTTTTTCTGTGCCTTTTGCCTCTGGTCCAGAGCATTTCTACTCCTATGAGGTAATTTTTGCTCTCAAAAATCTGTTAAGTACAATTCTTTGGGACATGTCGCAACCGAAAGAGTCAGGATTTAAAACCTTTATTAGGTGTGATGGACATATATCCACATTTACCCTCATTAGAGTTGTCTGTTGTGTCTAGGGATGATTCTTCCATGTGTGACCTTTGCCTTCGAATGACGCCTAAAAGAGTGAAGGAGAGGGAGGCCAAACTGTTTTATGACTTGTGCCAAAGATGATCATTGAGGCTGTGATCGGCCAAGATCTAGATCCAGGGTCATAACAAGTTCAAGGTTGCCCTCCCACTCCTCTCCATCTACAAATTCCTCCAGAGAAAAAAAACTTAAGAAAAAGAAGCACATCGCTTCCCCTAAGAGGTGATCAAGATCCATGGATAGTTCATCACCTCTGACTTCACCCAATGCTCTCTCCTTTTTGGGCCAAAACTGATGGAGCATTACCACGTCCCTGTGGTGTTGCCTACTCCAGCACCAGACCTGGTGCCACTTACATTGATGCTGATAATTATTCCAACCTTCTCTTCACTGGTGCTGATGGTGCTGACCCAGCCCTTTTTCTCCAGACTGTGCTGGAAATGTTCAGTCAGGCAGTGGTCCCAGTTACTCTCCAGGGGAGAGAAGGGGTTGTTGCCAGGACCTTCGTTAGTCTTATCCAACCCCGATACTGGTGTCAATTCTTCTCGCATCTCCACCACCTTCTGCTTAAGATCCTCTCTTGGTGCCTACTAAGCTCACAAGATCCTAATGAGAGACCCTACTCGTATTAGTAGAAGAACATTGCAGGGAAGAATTTTCTAGTGTCTCACAAGGCTATTGGAACACGATGTGTGATATTTTTGAGAGAAACTCTGACCAACTGAGGCATTAGAAGCACATTTGGGTACAAGGGAATGGTCCCCCTATCTGCTGAGTCGAGGATATGTTTGGCTTGCAAACTGCAAGCAGAGTAGATGCATACCCTGGCAACAACATAGATATGCCACTGGGTCCAGTGCCACAGAGATGGTATCATTTAGTGCTGTGCTTAAGAATGATCTTTTATATATTCACATGCTTGACTCATTCCCTATCTTCAGGCTGGGAATCCCCGGGACATTGAAACAGTATATAATGTAAAGTGGCCACAGGCCTGAAACAGCATAGTGTATTTAGTAAATATCAACCTCTTTTGAAAGAGCCCAAACTTCAGCCAATGAGGTGAAAGCTTAAGCATCCCTACTCCCCCAGAGGCCACCCTAGCTCAGATTTCTACCGCACATCAGCACATCGTGTATGAGGGAGTACCCTGTCAGAGCTCTGGTCTAACCTTTCAGTGAACCTGAAATTGTTTCCATTTTGGTCTACCCAGGCTTTGTACCGGCCCTTTCTTCAGCTCTTCTGTACTGTGAGTTGTTTTTAGGGAAAGGTTATTTCAATTTCAGACCCACAAGGAAGATCTTTGGTCTAACAAGCTACTGTCACTAAATGTCATCATGGCTGACCAGGAGAAAAGACCTCTTTTTAAAACCTGTTTATCTTGTGGCAGCAAGACTATTTACACTGATGACCCACACTCTCAGTGTATTTATAGTCTGTATCCTAAACATAAGTCAGCGGATTGCAAGGTTTGTAAGTCTTTATCAACTAGGACTCTTAAGACCCTAGAAAGGAGGTTGGCATTCTTTCTGATGAATAAAGAGAATGTTCCTCCTTCTAAAGGAGATGTCCCCTCTTCAGCAGAGGAGACTTGTCCAGTTTCCAGACCATGTTCTATTTGGTACAGAGCTTGCAGTCACCTACTCTGTTGAAAAACCAGAGTCTAAGCACTGCAGAGACTCACCTGTGACAAAAAAAGAATTTGTCAAAGGAAACCTAATTAACGGAGAGACTGTCTGTATCAAAGACCATAGCTCCTTCGTCGACTATGACACCACCGACATCGAGCATTCCGTCCACAACGATACAGTCCACATCGAGCATTCCATCCATGACAACACTGTTAACGTTGAGCATGCCATCGACGATGAGTAAACTGTTGATGTCAAACACACCGTCATCAACAATGACAATTCCGTTGATGAAAACATGGGAGAAAATGTTTTTTCACCTTTAAGGGTGACAGATGTGCCTCCAATACAGTTATTGCAGTCAAATGAAGAAGAAGAAGAGGCTAGTGATCATTCCTCACTGACAGCTTACAGCCCAGTGCAGTTGGATGTGAAAAATGTTTCAGATTTGTAATAGGACATAATAGACGATGACAAGTCCTCCAGTGAATATGTGTGTCAACAGAAGTAGAAGTCTGGAAGAACTTGTACTGACTCAAGGCAGAATCCACACAGATATTACAGAGAACCAGATGTGGTCCAAGTGCCAAAGGTTTCTTATCAACGTTGCAACAACTGATGGATACTTTTACTAAATTATTGTCATAACAGCCATCTAATAATCCTAACATGGGGTTACCTGCTGCTCCCATCCTTTAGACCAGTTTCACCTTGTAGGCAACCATCACTGCTACCTACTCCTCTCACACCAAGGGAATCTGTCAATGGATGATGTTTACTCTAATGGTTCCACCTATTGTGATGTAAATGGAGAGGTAGGTGAGCTACAACCAGACAGTGATGGAAGGGATGATGAGAGCCGAAAGATATTGTCCCAAGTGGCAAAGATGGGCCAATTCCACTAGATGCTACAGATGAAATATTTAAATTTCATTCGTTGATTGAAAGAACTGCCAAGAAATTCAACCTACCAATGACCTCTGTAGATCAACCATGTTTTCTATATGACTTTAAAGAACAACCTCAGAAATACGTTAAATCCATACCTATTTTTTAATATATCTGGTCAGAATGTCTAAAAGGAATGAAGACACCTCCTACTGTTCCAGCTGTGATACCTTGTCTGGAAAAGAAGTACAGAGCCTGGGATTCAGTTCCGGCTTGCCTCACTGGCCATACTAGACTTGATTCATTAATTGCTTCAGCAGCTCAGAGAAGGACCAAGACACCAATAATGCCCTCATGAAGTCTGCCAGACAAGGATGGCAAACTTATTGATTATCTGGGTCGGAGAATTTCTTCAATGTCTACAATTCTAATTAAGACAGCCAATGCCTTGGGTAGCTGTGGATTTTGGAACCTAGGTCAGCCGGCACCTAGGGAAACCTAGCAAACCAGTACATTTTTGAAAAACATTTAAGTTTTTTACATGGTTTATCTCCTTTCCCGCGCAGGTCATTGCACCGGCTCATGAGTAATCGCACCAAAGTTGCGCTACCTGGTATACGGTTGGATTATTTATCTCTGGATCACATACACATTTTCATCCACTTAGGTATATTCTTCAGCTGCTGGCTCACTCACTTTCCCGTGCATACTTGCCTCCGCAGTAATCACACTGTTCCTACCTTCTCTCTTCTATCCATGTTATTGCACCTCCCCTTGCTGCCATCCTTTCATGGTACTTGGTTAATTTCGACTCACTCTCGCCTTAATACATGGTAAGATGCAGCCCATACTCCAATTGTTTTTCACACCAAATAGCTTTTGATGATTTACTCACTGTGTTCCCTTTTTCACCAGAACCAAGACGCTTGTGTGATATAACTCAGCTTTGCCCACGTGCTACCAAGCTATGTTATTCTCTCCTGGCATTACTTTGCTCGACTACCAGCTTAATGCGATTTCTCACCAGAGATAGTTAGCCTCCCACAAACACACACGTCGCTTCAGCACCTGAATACTGGGCTGGCACTTTCCGTGATCACGTCTAGTATCCCCGCGTAACACTTAAAGGTCTTGTTCCAATTTGCACAGTGAGATCTCCGATAGTAGCGGTTTCTTTTACCCATCATGTGTACCTCAGTAACACCTAGCGCACAACGACTGGATGAAAGGTTTTTTCACCTAGTTCTTCACAAGCACTATGTATCAGAGACTGTGTTCAACCATCTCTATGATCTACTTAAGTTTTTCTTCTTGTCTTCTATATCTTTTACTACTGTTTTACAGGCTTACTTTCTCTCAGGCATGTACACATTACGTCCTGAAGAGGATCCCAGTATTGGTTTTACGGGATCGAAACGTCGTCGACCTTACACCGTAAATGCAATTGAAATAATTACTGATGTGTAATGATGTCACTGCTTATTGTCTGACTGTTGCATTTCTATATATAATTTACAAGCAATTTTTGTCCTGCCTGACCTATTTGTGAATTCTTGTTCTTTTATGTTTTCTGTTATATGTGTTGCGTTGGACGCAGAATTGTGTCCCACTTTATTCTTGTTTTTGTAATTTGAATCATCATTAAAATCCCCTGTCCGGCTGAACAGCCCTAATATAGAACTGATTTCAGGATTATATTCAATGTTCCTTTTGTCTATCTCCCTTGTCAGGGGCTACTTTGTAATTAAAACGTACAATCTCAATTAAGACAGCCATTGCCTTGGGTAGCTGTGGATTTTGGAACCTAGTTCAGCCGGCACCTAGGGAAAGCTAACCAACCAGTACATTTTTGAAAACCAGACACCTGTGGAAATCCAGGGTAGGGTGTCTTGCATGGCTCTCACCAGGAGATGTCTTGCAAACCACAAACATGACTAAAAACACACATTCCTCAATGTTCTGGAGCCTGCAGCGAGCCACAAACTCCCTTCCACTCAGCATTTCCCCAAGCCTCCCAATAAAAATGTTACTTCACTTGTGTGTGTAGGCCTAGTACTTACGAGACGAAGCGGCCCAAAGTGCAACATGGACACATCACATTGTTCCACTCAAAAGGTGTACATTTTGAACCTAGCTCAACCGGCACCTAGGGAAACCTAGCAAACTTGCACATTTTTGAAAACTAGACACTCGGGGGAATCCAGGGTGGGGTGAATTGCGTGACTTTCACCAGGTGTTTTGTTTTACTCAGAATTGCCAGCAAACCTCATTCTTTGACCAAAAAACAAATTTACCTCACATTTCTGGGATGGAAAGTTCTGGAATCTGTGGGGAGCCACAAACTTCCTTACACCCAGCATTCCTTGAAGTCTTATATTAAAAATGATATCTCACTTGTGTGGGTAGGCCTAGTGCCAGCAACAGAAAAAAGACAAAAAGCAACATCGGTACATAACATTTTTCCACTCAAAACGGTAACTTTTGTTTTTAAAGTGGGTAGGTGTGAATTTATGACCCTAGTACAGCCGCCTCCTACGGCAACCTAGCAAACGTGCACATTTTTTCAAACTAGACACTTGGGGGAATACAAAATGGGGTAACTTGCATGGCTTCACCCTTAAATCCTTGCAAACCTCAAACTTTGACTAAAAACAGTTTCCTCGCATTTCTGTGATGGGACGGTCTAGAATCTGCAGGGAGCCACAGACGTCCTTCCACCCAGCATTCTCCCAAGTCTCCTGATAACAAGCATTTGCAATGCAATAGGTCTCGCATTATGAAAGTTTGAGCTATTGGTATTGTAAATGGCAAAGTTTTTATTTCTGTGTTGGTTTTGAAAATAGCGAAATTAATAGCTTTGTCATTTACAATGCCAATAGTTATAACTTTCGCAAATGTGACACCGCGCCTCTCACAATGCAAAACAGATACCAACGCTTCAGCAAGCATGGCCCTACAGCCTCACTCGCCAGCTCACAAAGGCAGCAATCACCAGCCCTGAACACAGTAGGCAATGGGGGTCCGACAGCCCAGAGCAGGGCAGTGAATGCGAAGACAAGATTATACAGGGTACACAAAGGAAGCATGGGGTGGCAGATGCAAACCAGAAAGTGCTGGTCACTGTTTTCCAACAAAACATTGATTTTTAAATTAATACTGAGTTATAGCACAGTGTCACTGGAGAGCAGTTACAGTACAATACCCCACCATGTAAATACACATGCACCCATAATACTTGTTTAGATTTAAACAAAGCTCTGGAGGGGTGGCGTTGCACCTGCTACCATGTGTATGCAACATAGCTCCCAAAGTTTCAGATTGCTACGTGTGACATTTTTATAATTTCAGTGTAATTATACATAACATTCAACGACTATAAGTGACACTTCCCTGTTTCTGCAAGCAAACACATGGCTGCACGTACAATTTTTGAAAATGTTTCCAATGCTCCATTTCAAATACCAAATAAAATGTTGGAGATAGAACCATGTTATCTACATTTAAGGACGCAGAGACAAAGTCCCCAGGTCCAACTTTGGCAGCCGTCCTATACTGGCAAGCCTTTCAATTGGCTTCAGTTCTACAAACCAAAAAATTGTAGAAAATCCTTTCTCCTCCAAGCAGATGAGTAATTTTCAAAATGTGGGTCCATAAAAGCAGGTTTGCTTACCATCCGTGGACTAACGATCCAGGTATCTAACTTGATTGAAAGGTCAAATAAATTTCAAGCCCTCCCGAGGCACTTTTCCAAAGCTAATTTCCCACTCGTTTTAATAAACATTGAAAATTCAACCCCCTCATTGAAAAAAAAATCATGCCTAGAATGTTAATAAGACACGTAAGGGTTTTGCCATTTCTTACCAGCTCTGTGCGTGTTCAGAAACCAACGTATCTTCTACGGACCTTCTATCTTACAAGTGTCACAACCACTTTCGATGCGATCCCGGGACCTCAAACACCTTCCTCGATAGTTTTTGCGCACACAGCACCCGAAAGAGGAAATGTATTTATGATCTTTACAGCCGCCTCCATTCATCCACCAAGCCTTCAACAGGAAGAGCATCCAAACATCAAGGAACACAAAGGAACTGCGGCTCGTGACCGTCTCAAAAGTGCATTAAACTTAGTATTCTAACTATGCGTTTTTGGAGGAGGGTGTATAATTAAATGCATTTTACGCCAAAACCGTGCAACACCACCATTGGGAACATACGTTTTCGGGGGATGTGGGGGCTGGGGGGAGGAGACGAAGACTATGAAGATTCCATTGAACAATTTCCGCTCCGCTTCCCTGCAGCGTCTGGCGTGACTATTTTACTGAAAAAAAGACAAAGCTGGGGAAATTCTCAAGTGTGGGTCAATGATTATATGAACTCATAAGACTGAATGGCTGCCGAGACCAATAAAAATTCACCGCCGCAGCCCGGCTTGAACAGGAAGCCAGGCAACCTTTGTTGGGACGGGGGCGGGGCCGCAAAAAGACAGGAAGCAGACGGGAGCCTACCCCGAGCTCCTGTGCCCGTCAGCCGGAAGATTTGCGTGTCAGCTAGCGGGGCTCCCGTGCTCGTGGAGAGCCCTGCCTGCTGCTGAGGATGACCCGCTGCCTGCCGAGGGAGAGAGGAACACACGAAAAGAACTCGGTGAGTGGGGTGGGGTGGGGTGAGTGGGGTGGGGGGGGGGGGGTGTGCGCGAGTGTGTGTGTGCGCAAGTGTGTCTGTGCGCGTGTGTGCCTGTGTCTGTGCGCGCGTGTGTGTGTGTATGTATGTATGCATGCATGCGTGCGTGTGTAGAAAGAGCCGATGACTGGTGGGGCGAAGCGCGCATATGTTTCAGTCTGTGTGGTGGCTGGCTGTGTGCGCACGCGTGAACAGAGCCGACGTGCGCGTTCGCGCACCCAAATCCAGGAGAAAAGCTAGTAACACACGCTTGTCCCCATTCCCTCGAGTCAGGCAACTAAAAGGCTCCTGCTGGACGCATCCTTCGGATGCAGTACCAGCGAGCCCTAAAAATGGCATCTCATTTATGTGGGTAGGTCTAGTGCTGCTTCAGGAAACGATCCAAAAAGCAACATGGATACATCACATTTTTCCACTCAAAACTGATCAATTTTATTCAAAAATGGGTAGCTGTGGATTTTGATACCCTAGCTTAGCCGGCAAACCTAGCAAACTTGCACATTTTTGAAAACTAGAAACCTGGGTGAATCTAGGGTGGGTGACTTGCGTGACCCTCATCAGTCTTTTTTACCCTGAATCGCATGCAAACCTCATACTGTGTCTAAAAAAAGCATGTTTTCCTCACATTTCTGTGATGCAAAGTTCTGGCATCTGTGGGGAGCCACAGACGTCCTTCCTTCCAGCATTCCCCAAGTCTTCCAATTTAAATGATACCTCCTGTGTGGGTAGGTCTAGTTCCTACAACAGAAAAAGGCCCAAAACACAACATAGACACATCACATTCACTCTGAAAATGCCCCCTATTTTGCAAAGAGATTAGCTGGGGAGTTTGGGCTCTAGCTCAGATGGCGCATAGGTATACCTAGCACACCTGCACATTTTTTAAAACTAGACAACCAGGGGAGTCCAAGAGTCCATGACTTGTAGAGATCTTACCAGGTCATTTTACTCTGAATTCTTTGCAAACCTCAAAAAAGCAACTAAAAACTCACATTTTCCACACATTGCTATATGGCAACCTTCTGCTATCTACGATAAGCCACAAATTTCCTACCCACATGTCTCCTGTTAAGAATGGTACCCCACTTGTGTGCGTGAATCAAAAGACCATTACACAAAAGCCCCATAAGCACTACATTGAGAGATAAGTAATAAGGGTAGCTGCTGTATTTGGGGCTTACATGCTGTGGCACCATCCATGCAAACGTACAAATCACTGACATTTTTGGAAACTAGGCAACCAGGGGAGTCCAAGATGGTGTGCTTTGCGTGGATCCACAGAGGTTTCTTACCCACAATACCCTGCAAACCTCAGAAATTGACTGAAACAACACATTTTCCATATATTTCTCTGATATTAACTTCTAGAGTCTGCAGGAATTTACAAAATTCCTACCATCCAGCATTACCCCACTTGTGCAGACTAAAACGCTGCCCCACTTGTGTGCTGGGCCTAGTGCTCCTCTCAACTTAGCGCCTTAGGGCTGTTTGTGTTGTGATCTTTGGCCCACCCACACGCTTGGGGGTACTGTTCATATCGGGAGATGTGTGGAAACTCAGGCTGTTGTGACAGAATAGCCTTACTCTCACAAATCTAAATCTGCTTCTAAGTTTTTAAAGTTAATTCACCACTTACACTGGTTGGTTTTAGCACCTCCAGAAATGCTAGCTTCACACCACAAATGCTTTTCACAGGTTCAGAATATTGAAACAGACTATTGGAGGGGATCCGTAAAGCCACACCAAGGCACCAACCGCTTTATGGTCCAGTCACTCACCACACGCAAGACTTTCATCCCGCCGACCACAGCCCCAATCTAACAGATCAGTGCACTTAAATCAAAATACCGCCAACATTCAAGGGCTCATCACATTCATACGCCACAGGACTGAATCCCCATTCCAGGCAACCTATCAACCAGTCATCAACCAAATTTCACACAAACACACAAACCTCTATAAGCACATATGTCCAGACATGTTGATAGTTGGCGCATACACAACCGAATAAACAGTTTGACTACATTTTTACCTCCTGTCAAGTACCCACCTCCAGTCTGAGCATTACCGAATGCAGGCCTAGTGAACCTTTACTAATGCCTCCCAAGACAGTCATATGAGGCTCAGGAAGACTTGTCTTACAGGTGCCTTTAGCGTACTCACTGTAGTAAATCCAACTCCTTCCAGTATGTGGATGCAAGTTTGGATGTTAGAGAATTGGGGATGAAAGGTGGAGATCTTTGGGAGGTCATCGAACTGAGTGAATACATCTACCTTTAAAACTAAGGCAAACATGCCGGGGAATACTGTGTAAGTTCCTGAAAAAGCATGTCATAAACTACGAAGAATGTTAGTTCTAAGTTAGGTAGTCAGTGGGAAAGTGGTACATATCCTATCCACAGTTATGTGTAGTGCTGTGACTAGAATGTGCTTGTCATACAGCAGACTGAACATCTACTAAGTTCTGACAGAGGATGAACATGGCAAGCAGGACAAACATTTCACCCATATGTGTAGATTTGGGTGTAGAGTTCTCTGCAATGTTAGGATTTTTCATGAGTGTGGAATTCAGTAAAATATCTACTTGTCCATTGAGCAGGCTGCTTTATAAATCTACTTGTGCTGTAACAAAACCCACTTGTCCCTTTGGTGCCATGTATTGTGGCTACAAATTATGGCAGCAATCAATATATAAGAGCTCCGATACAGCCTCTCTGATTATGCCAAGGTTCATACCATAGTTGTGTTTAACCCGTTCCGAGCTCCCGTCGGCCGACTGGAGTGTTAAATACTTGCAATCCCCGTATGTTGCCACATTTCCGCAGATCTACATACTGGGGCTGAATGTAGTGGTAAGCAATAGTTCCAGGGTTAGAATGCCCTTTTGAGTCTGTGCAAACTCACTGACTTGAATGTTTTAAGAGTTTTCAACAACTATTCTCTAATCTTTTCACATACTAAAAAATGTTTACTGACAATGGCAGACATAAAGTTTTTTCCAGAGTTGGGGAAAAGTGGTTGGTGGGAAAATGAACTAGAAAACACAATGATTTTGGCATGAGCAAAACTAAACATGCATGTTTGCTCATGCTAACATGCAGTTCACAGATATTTTCTAGGAGAACTATTTCTAGTCCTAGTTCTGTAAATTCTTGGAATTCACAAAAGCCGTATAACTGCACTTAATGCAAGGACATATACCATAGTTGCACTTTTGAGACTTTCTTTAATGATTGGGCCCCTAACTTGGTCTGGCGTTGTCCATGACATTTTGTGTTTATTAAAATTGAGTCTCTCTCTGTATCGACTGGGTTCACTGTGAGTGACAGCATTCTGCTCTTTCACAAGGAGCATATTGGCTCACAAAGTAGTTGTGTTCAGTGCCAGTAATTACTGTGGCAGTGTGTACTTTTTCAGACAAAAAACAATTTTTGATTTCGCCAATGTTTGGTATAATGGTGAGAGCCCAGCAGCTCCCACACCAATAATGTTTTACAAAAACCATGTCAAAACAGTTCACACGTTGACAACACTAAAAAGCTGACCATCAGTTTCAGACCTACTGGCTTTGCCAATGCTTGTTAATTTTTGTTTCCCATAATCTTATTAAAACTGGTTATACTGATTTCCATTATGAATATTTTTGGGAAATAGTAGCATGCATCAATGCATGTTACTAACTGATGCTGGAAAAAAATGGTACCCGTAATTTTACATTGGTTTAGCTAAATGTTTTTTTCCTGCTTTCATTTTTATTGAACATTTTATTTTGAAAGCAAAGAATCATCAATCTTCCTTTCAAGCTTCTGCAAATATTTGCATCAAATCGGAGAGCATTCTGGGAGCATTATACATAGCCTCATATTGCTAAACTTTGAATATGTGTGTACACATGTTTATACTAGAACCACTGTCAGTAGTACAGTCAGAGCTTACAAAATTTACTTAGAGCGCTCACCCTAATACTAAAGGCTTTCAATTAATGAACCATAAATACAAGGTTGAACAGCATTAACATATGGACACAAATATTACCTTCACTGCAGGGAGTGCCCTTCCCTGATCCATAATGTGGTGCTGCAAACTGGCAGCCAAAGGGTTTGTGCTGCAAACTGGCAGCCAAAGGGTTTGTGCTGCACGGGGTTGAGCCTAATTGTCCCAAGGACAAAATACACATGAAAACGTGTTGCCCTTAAGCCCAAAAAATATGTCCTGGGCACCGGGCTATGGGAATTCCTCATCCCTTTTTTGTTGTTGTTGTAAGTCACATTATCACCTCGGAGGGTATCATGTCTCTGACGCAGGCACAGTCACGGCTGATCCATGGATTAACCTTGTTGAAGAGTCAAGTCTTCAGCTTCATGCGGAATGCAATCATTTTAGAGTCGGCATATATGTGTTGGGGCACGTAATTCTGCCCTTTGAAACCAATTAGGAGAAGTCACTTCTTGTTCTGGTGCTGCGTATGTGTGAAATGTGTGCGAGTACATGTCTGGCTGAGCAAAGGTGTCTGAAATCTTTGGCAATATGAAAGTATGCTGGGCCAGTGTTGTGAAAGGCTTTGAAGTGTGTGTTTTAGGAGTTTGAAAAGAGCAGTGGATGGATGGGGAGTCAGTGAAGCTGTTTGAGATGCAAGGTGTGTGTGTTTGGGGAAGTTGAAGGAGGAAGCTGCCTGAAACGTTATGTATGGTATGGAGTCATCTGCTTAATAGAGTGAGGGAAGGGAGTAATTCTGTGTCATGGTGAGTGCGGTGCATATGAGTTTGAGTCCGTAAGCGAAGATGAAGCGATGGCATATCTATCTGTACTACCTTGACTATCTCCATTCTACCCATGCAATATTCCCTGTGAAAATACACCTCGCCTAAGCTTTTCGTACCTGTTCACATCTCTGTTCGCATCAAAGTCCAGATTAATCCCGTATACATGGTAGTAAACCTATACTTACACCTTGTGCTTCTAGGTACTTAAAGCTCAAGAAAACGTGTCTTTCATAATTCTTCAGGGCACTCCATGTGCAAAATGCTGGTGAATACTGCCTACTTTTCCTAAAGTAATAAGCCAAACAAAGGTCCAGTGGGACTTATTTGCCGACACTTATACTTTTGCTTTGAAGGTGTGAAGTTACTAATTGAGTTTGAAAGTAGAAGCGTTGGGTAAGTGTTAATCCTGCAGCCTCGCTTCATCCTCCAGAGAATATGACGGGGAGGCTGCTGGAGCAGTAAGACTGTAAATGACGGTCAACTGAAAGTCAAGGAAAGACTTGAGCCTTCTTGTGGTGGTCAGATGATAAACACATACGCATTGTATGTTGCCATCTGGATCAACTGGGTAAACAGCTTCTTATACCAAGTGTGGCCGAAGAACCTGGTCATTCTTATCCCTTCCGCCCATGTACTTGTTGTAATCAAGTATTCAGGTGGGCTTATGAACTTAGGTTATCTGACACCAGACTGTGATGTGGGAAGTTCTCCCATCATGAATTGTAGTGAGCACATACCCTTCACACCTGAGAGAACCTGACTGTGAGCAGTTTGTTGGAGCATAAAGCAGTGCTCTGGTATTTTTAGAGCTTCATTTAGACATGCCTCCTGTGGAATCCTTTGCGGCGGCAAAAAACTGTACCGCATGCCACAGTGTTAGCTTGGTACAGCTTACTGAACAGCTCTACTTCCATATAGAAGTTGTCCACATAAATGTTATACGTTTGAGAAGGAGTGGCTGGACAAACTCCCATACATTGTTTCCCGTGAATCCTAGTGAGGGAGGGAAATCTACAGAGTTTAGGGTGGAGTCCCTCCCTAAATATACTCTCATGCTGTACACATAGCCAGTAGAGCTCTCACACAACATGTACAACTTGATGCCATAGCAAGCTCTTTAACTCACAATGTGCTGCTTGAACAGCAGCCGCCCTTTGTACAGGATCAAGAACTCTTTAATAGCTATATTCTTTCCAGGAGTGTGAATCTCTGGAAACTTGTAAAACAAATGTTCACAACAGGCTGAATTTTGAAGGTCCTGTCATGGTCTGGATGGTCCCGAGCCAATGCCGCAGAATTGTCATTGAAATGCAGCATACACTGCAATAGCAAAAAACGATCTTTGCTTATTTACGGTGCGAAGATGGGTGTTACCCAAACCGTGCAAGTAGACCGGTAGGACAGCAAGCTTGATTTGTACTCTAATCTCAAAATATCTTCATCTCCTCCAGTGAAATAAGAGTCAACAGGTGTGCCCTAGATTGCCTGCATTCTCCCTCAGAAATTGTTTGGCACACAGATTTGTTTGCTGCACAGTTTTTTCAAAGAAGTCAATATCCAAAAAGAGATGGATGCAGTCAATTGGCAAACAATTGACCGTACCCACTTTACATCCAGTGTTGCCAGTGATCGGCAAAATTTGGGGCTAAACTAAATTGAAGGGCTACCAAGGGAGAACCCTGTCTGTGCTTGCCGCTGCACGTGCCCACGCTTTCATTTGATCTACTCTGCTATGGTCGCTCCGCTGCATAGAATGTGTTTGCGAAAAATGGACAGCACAACTGCCATCATCATGTATCTTCAGAATCACCAGAAGATAACCCAGTGAATGGAACTTCGCCAACTGAAAAATCACCTCCGGTATCTTCTGCGTTTTCCTCTCCCTCAGATGCAGTCTCAGTATTTGCTGTCTCAGTCTCTGATCCTGCCTCAAAGCTGTCCTCCATAACCTGAGTTAGGGCCTGGGTAGCAGTCATCCATGAAGACGCCTTCTCCGCTGACTGGCTTAAACCTGTGTCCAATAGTAAATAAACTCAAAACTGCTTTATTTGGTTCCCTGAATCTTCAGGTTCTCCATTGACACCAACAAAAAATACAAAAAGATACACAGTTCACCTTGCCACATACCCAATACTACAGCATACTTTTGTCATGGCTTATGCAAAACGTTATTGTTGGTGGCGCTCCTGGGCCTTTGTCAGTATAAAACTAATTTCCTAAAGCGTAAAATCTACCTTTGAACCCAAGAAGCACACATTCACATAGTAAGAAGGCCCTACAACTTTGTGCATAGGCGTGCTCCATGTGAAAACACCCATTGCTATCACCATGGTCACTGGAATTATGCAGCAGGAGCGCACCTAATTGTGTGACAGCATAATGCAACACTTTTTTAAATAGTATTAATACTGCCTAGGCAAAGACTTCACCTCATTTTATTACTGGTATACTCTTGGGTAGGGGCGCAGGGAAATCACCCAACCAGTATAAAACAAACATTTATGAAAAAAAAGCTCCAAAAGGGGTCAACCCCTGTCCTCAGTCCCGACCTCCTACTCCTACATCTCTTTTACATTTTTTAGAAATGTGTGTTCTCTCTTGAGGGGAAGTGGGGGAACACGTTCGGATGCACTGATGGCCGTCTTGTTAGATTTTGTCCTAATGAGAAAAACAATGTTCAAGATGGTCACTGGTGCATCATGATCCGTGCACATGCATGGATAGCCATTTTTAGGTCGAGGCTACCGTCCCACTGCGAAGCAGTGGGGGGACGGAGCCGAAGATTTCATGACTTCAACAGTGTGGGGTTTTAACCCGCCTCTCTCTTCAATTGGCTAGCTTCGTAAATGGAGGCTATCCATTGGAAGAGATGTGTGTCAATTACTCTTTCCCCCGCTTGATGCGATCCGTGGGCGTTTCTGTCTCTTTTTTTTATGTCCCGCCCCTTTTCTAGTGGTGGGCGTCTGTTCCCTCCCTTTCCGCCCCCTCCTCGTAGCCATTTCTGCCCTTGTTTTACTTCTTTTGCCCTCAGTTCACTTTTTTTTCGCTTTGCCGGCTCATCTCTTTGCACGGTTCAGGGCTTAGCTCCTAAGTCTGAGGTGGGGCGCTGGATGTTCCTAAGGGCTGAGCGTGCCCCTGAAATGTGAGGTGGCTGCTCTGATCCTGAGCTGAGGGGTGGAGAGGCTGTGCCCCCGATGAGTCCAGCGCATCGCGGGCTGTGCATTCGTTTCCCAACTTCCAGGGCCCCGATCTTTATGGATGTCTGATCCCCCCCCCCCCATCTCCCCGGACTCCGCAGAGACCCCTCTCTTACCCCCCCCAGGCTCCGGCTCCCAGTGCCACCACCGAGCGTCTCAACCCCCGGCCTCTCCTCTCGCTGCCCACAGCTGCCCTACCTCTCCCTGGTTCTAAGAGTCCCTCTCCCACAACCCCGCATCTCCGTCCCTGGGCCTCCCCCAGCTCCCCTCCTCCGCAGCAGCAACCTGTCCTGCTGGGGGCGTGGGAGACAGAGGTGCCGGCCCCCCAGTTTTTTTGGAGGGCCTCGAAGCGGTCTCTATTTTCGGCTGTGTTTCCTCTTACTTGCCTCATATCCCAAGTAAAGTCTCTTCTATTACATTTTATTGGGTGTAAAGCTCTTAAAACACTGCTGTGCACGAAGAGCAGGCACGCTGCAGAGTTCGAGTGTTGTGCTCCCTTCTCGAAAATGGGTAAGTCCCATTGTTTTCGCTGCAGAGTTGGAGTGTTGTGCTCCCTTCTCGAAAATGTGCAAGTCCCACTGTTTTCCTCTTTCTGTTTTTTTTTTTTTTTTTTTAATAAGAGGAGCAATTTAATTTTCTAGCTGCGCTTTATTCCGCTTAGTCACAAGTGCAGGGGGAACCGAGCCAGCTCCAACCTGTGGTCATTTTGCAACTGGGGCAGGTCCTTTGCCCTTCACAAACTAAGACCTGCTCGAGAGGCCATTTTATGGGACCACTGGCACAGATTTCTATTTCCGACTGAGTGATTTACTCTCGGAGAAATCAAACAGAGCACTGACGCGGAGGCTAAAATACCAAAAAAACTGTCTCGCGAGCAGGCTTCCTTCCTTATGTCTACGACTGTCTGCTACTAACAGATGCACTTAGTTAAATGGCACCGCTACCCCAAGAGGTGCTATCTTCAGGGGATCCCTTTCAAGAGTATTGTCTTAAATCTGAGCAGCTGTTGTTTAAGTACCGCAGACCCGTGTCAACAACCTGGGGCCCTAAAGGTAGATTCCCCGCAACACAGTCCTGTCTTCCTATTTGATTCCGTTAAGAGCTTCATCGCATCTAAAAGAAAATGCTAAACGCGATTTCCATATCACAATGTGTGCTTTGAATAAACCAAAAGCGGCATATTTTCTTTGATGTGTTTCCAGTAAATAAACAGATTTTAAATTACAATCAATCTTTGAGAGCAAGAGCTCAGATTGAAGTGTGTGTGTGTGTGTGTGGGGCTGCTTGTGTGTGTGGGGCTGCTTGTGTGTGTGTGGGGCTGCTTGTGTGTGTGTGGGACTGCTTGTATGTGTGCGGCTGGTTGTGTGTGTGTGGGGCTGATTGTGTGTGTGTGTGGGGGGCTGCTTGTGTGTGTGTGTGGGGCTGCGTGTGTGTGTGTGGCAGGGGGGCTGCTTGTGTGTGTGGGAGGGGGGCTGCTTGTGTGTGTGTGTGGGACTGCTTGTGTGTGTGTGTGTGTGTGGGGCTGCTTGTGTGTGTGTGGGGCTGCTTGTGTGTGTGTGTGTGGGGCTGCTTGTGTGTGTGTGTGGGGGGCTGCTTGTGTGTGGGGTTTGCTTGTGTGTGTGCGTGGGGCTGCTTGTGTGTGTGCGTGGGGCTGCTTGTGTGTGCACGTGGGGCTGCTTGTGTGTGCACGTGGGGCTCTCTGTGTGTGTGCGTGGGGCTCCTGTGTGTGGCTTTCTGTGTGTGTGGCTCTGTGTCCGCGAATACTCTCTAATGCTCACCTATTGCCATTGTAAATGACAATACCATTTATTTATGTTTTTTTAAAAAAATGAAAAAATGTCATGAGCAATGCCAATAGCTCTACCTTTAATAATGCCGAGACCATTGCATTGTAAATGCTTGTTAAATCGGTTTTGTAAAAGAAAAATTATTCTAAGATGGTTACCAGTGTGTGTGTATATGTGTTGTAAAATCATTACGCTTGCTTAAACGTCATAGCACATCAGAAGCCATCCTTTTGTGTAAGTTTACTTTATCATTCCAAAATGGCCCATAGCTATATTTGTCCGACAACTAACAAAAAAGTAAGCATGTGAGCACAGATATAAAGTAATAAGGGGCCCAGTAGCACTAGCAGCTGCCGGGTGCTCACAGAAAAATAATATCACCACATGTGCGTTTGGGAAACGAAAAGCAAACCGAGTAGCAGGTGAGAAGGGACGAAAAGCAACAGAGGAGTGGGGAGGGGCAGCAGAGTAACAGGTAGGATGAGGACCAAAAGAAACAGAAGATAAGAAATGGGTCGGGTGGGTAGGAGCAACAAAGGAAGTGGGAGAACGCAGCATGCACTACAGACGGGGTAGGGGCAAAAATGTAAAACAAAATAAGCATACAGGCTCTTCCAGGGAGTGCTGAAAGAAAAAGTAGTTCCATGATTGTATGCAGTAGAAGCATACAACTCATTCACCCAGAAATAGTGTAAAACAGTGTTGCTCCAGGTGAGGCACAAACAAAAAAAGAGGAAGGAAAGCCATCAAAAAAGAAGCAAGGAAATGAGATTGTCAAGAAAGCCAACCAATAATAAGCAATGGTCTTACGCTAAGCCCCTTAGTATTGCTAGTATTATAAACAATCGTTTTTTCAACAGACAGCTATTCCTGTTTAAAGAAAAGGCATAATAAATACTTGACTTCGTCTCCAAGTATTTCAGTGAAACATTTATAAACTTGAAAAATAGATGTCCCATCGAAAGTTCGAATTTTACACTTCAGCAAAGCTTGATAACTTGTAAATATACAGCCTGATTCATCAACAACCCATTTTGCGAGTTTATAATAGCGATTCATAAGGAATCTCTATTACAGGCTCGCAAAACGGGATTCATGTAGGAATCGCAAAAAAATATGCGATTCCTACATATTCCTTATTTGCGATTAGCAAATTGCTAATCGCAAATAAGGATAACTCCCCATTCATTCCTATGGGCCAAGGCCCATAGGAATGAATGGGGAGAATTCCTTATTTGCGATTAGCAATTTGCTAATCGCAAATAAGATAGCGATTTAAAGGGTGCCAGGGGTGTCCAAAGGACACCCTGTAGCACCCCTTAAATGCAAATTTAAACAGGTGTTGCGCACACACATGTCCAAAGGACATGTGTGTGTGCAACATGCAACTTGGAAAAATGCTTTTAAAAATTTTTTTCTAAGTTTTCGCTATTTACCACGAGGTTTGACCTCGCGGTAAATAGCGGGCCGAAATTGCGAATTCGCAATTAAAAAATGGATGATGAATTGCATTTAAGGATTCTCAAATAGAGATTCCTTAAATGTAATTCCTCGCAAAATAGCGAAATCGCTATTACCGATTTTTGCATTTGAGATGATGAATCCCAAATGCAAAAATCGCACTCGCAAAGGGCCAGATTCTCAGAATCTGGCCCTTTGCGAGCGCAAATCAGCTTGATGAATCAGGCTGGTAGTTCCTTTCAATTGCTATAGTCAAGTAGTGAAATTTCTCTTGCTATCGCTGTGTTCCTCTTTTTGCACCGAAGCCTTTTCAGGTAAAATACGGAAATGTGTTAGCGTTGTGACATTACATCAAAACTATTAACCCTTTTGCGACCTTTTTGGTAAATTATTATTAATTATGGAATTGTATTTATGACTGGATCTTTTCGTTTGCATTATGAGTTCTATTTATTCGTACTTCGTAAAACGTAAGCGTTATTGCAATGTTGTCTTTTAATAAATGCCAATGTCGATCACAAAGCATTAATGTAATTATTCTTCCTATCAAGTTCTAGTCTCAAATCTCAACGTATAAACCTTGTTTGTTGTCTTCATAACACATCACTATTATAGTTTTCATCAAACCCATATTTGTATTCATTTCACAGCTTGCCAAAAACATTGGGAATACAGCATTTAATGATATTATGGAGGCTAGCCTCTCTAATGAAACATTAAAACCAAATCCATCCAGCGACATGTGAGTACTGAGCATGCATGTTTTCTCTTTTGGATGTAAACAAAGGGGAGAGGTATATTAGTTTCAGATGTTTTGAAGTATTGATTGACACAAAAGTAATTTGAAATTAAATATGTTCAAGGTTATAAATGTTTCGATTTAGAGCGCAACTAACATTCTGTCCATGATTGTTTTAAGAGTACAATATAGGCAATTTTCCCTGTGGTGAATAGCTTTCATTTATTAGGAAGTCTTTGTAATTTGTTTTATTTTTTTCTGAAAGCAGACATTCATAATACTCTTATGAACCACATGTGTGAATTATTATAGACATGCTTATAATTAGGAGGCACTGCCTTTTCTTACATTACTATGCAAACATTATGTTCTTCACAGAGACTAAAGGGCACTTTTCTCTATACACAGAACAGGACCAGTTAGTGCAGTGAATATACAGAGACACCCCCTTAGATTAACTTTGTTTCCAGTGGAACATAATCTGTTACTGGTATTTGATTACTCTCCCGACTATATCATTTCCAGTGGAATAAAGCAACATGTTGTAGCTTTTTTAAAGGTTGATTTTATGTAGCTGGGTTTTAACCAGAATCTGTGTTCCGTTCCTAATTGTGGGCCAAGGCAGATGAGATGGGTGGGAGATAAGTCTTTATAGCTGCATCATATATATTATAACAACATTAGTAAGAGCGCATTCCGAATATCCAAATTAATTTGAGTTAACTTGTCTCTAATATTAATAAACTAAGTCTGAATTACTTTTGTGGAAGTTTTTGGTAACAGTGGGTTCATAAAGGAGCTCAGTGAAAGTAAGATTTTACAGAATACCTACTTTATTCATTTGCACACCTCTAATATGTAAGAATCATCCTAATTATAGTTAGATCACGAAGTATAACCATAACTTGAAGGAATCCACTTTTAGCTCTGAGTTATTCTTTCGCTCATGTAAATTTCGATTCATAAGCAATCGTCTGCTAATTAAATTTTCCCAGAATCTCTGAATAATTGTGCCAGTTCATACCATACGAATAAAGTTTGCCTCTTCTCCATTAATATTGTGTGCAGCGTCCTGCGTGTGACCTATAAATCGTACATAATCACTCTGTGGTTAAGTATGTCTGCTGTTTTTAATATGTTTATATTATGCATTTCTCAATATTGTGGTTATGTTACTTGATCCATTGTTCTTCACTCATTTCCATGCCTCATGTCTTCCAAAATGTGTTTGTACGTAACTGTTACTGCTTTCTTGTGTGTGCCTAGGATCATTAGTTATAGCAGTGGCCCATGTGGTTTTGGCTACAGTGTACCAGATTCCCACTTCAGCCTTGCTGCTTATGTAAGTGAACTGCCAAGATGGCATACTTGTTCCTAACTTCTTCAGAAGTATGCACTTCTACTGCATGTACAGCTCACCCACCTTGTTGAATTAGGCCTTTGTTTAGACTTGTTTATCCATTGTGTCAGCTATTCCTTGGAACCTGGGTAGGCACCAGAGCAGGATCTTCTGAGTTTATATTTCTTTCACTCAAACTCTTCTGATTTATCTATTCCAGCAGTGTTTGGCTACGTTGGCCTACAACCACTGCTACCTGTTGCAGCACCTTCTTCACCATCTCACTGTCTCCTAGCAAATTCATTGCTGCCTGAGGTGTATATTCTCCTGTCCTTTGGCCAGCGTAGTACAACTGGGCTGCCAGATAACTCTATCCAAAAACTGGGATCCCTAAATGGCCTTTTAAGAGGGTAAGGAGAAATTTGTTAAAGCAGTTCTGTTCCTACCTCCATTCCAAATCCGACCAGAAACTAACACATTTAGTTATTGAAAGAACTTTTGGGTAAGTGGAACATTCAGAAACTATTCTCAAGAGTATTTCTATTTTTATGTGAGTGACTCGTCCCATATCTGGTGGTTGAAGACTGTTTCATAAGTCCATGGAGCCTCAAATCACTCTTATTGCCTTATTTATGTGCCTCCACGTCCACTTTCAAATGAGACATGTATGTCCTGATAAACCAAAATATAACATTCCCATTTCAGATGGGTTACATTTGTTGCCAGTAGTTCTTCAACAGTGGTCTGTTTCATGACAGAAAAAAGCAAGAATTTTGCCACTTTGCTCATAGGGCAGCTAATGTAATGAAGTCTATTATTTCTATGATATGTGCCACATGCTGTGCAAGACCCTGGATGTATGGTGGTATATTAGCTACATAAAGTGAGATGTGCTGGATTATAGACACATTGATAATTATATGGATACCAAGCATTCTGTAGTGGCAAGCTGGTGGTGCCATTGCCACAGGATAAAGGAGCACCCTGCCTGATGCCACCTCCTAACTGCCATTGAGAGGAGTATACTTAACACGTTACAATTCTGTTGGCTGAGAACAAACACATGTTTTTCAGCTTATTATTAGAAGACCAAATCCTATCTTATCTAGTACTGCAAACAAGTAGTCTCCTCAGGTTCACCACATCACCTGAGAATATCGCAGCAAGAGGACTTTGTGAGGGATACACTGATATCATGTGAAAATGTCATCTAAAATTTGAATATGTGCTAATCCCTGGTAAAAAGCCACATTGGTCTTGGTGGACCAGCAAGTTCATTCCTTTGAATACTCTTTTCACTTTTAATGTTGCTACTATTTTATAGTCTAGGTTTAGTAACCTTCACTCTAGTGGGGCCTTTCCAGTTTGGGCAGCACCATTACCATCACCTTGCTGGTTGACTGAGATATTTTTTTGTCTGTCTTGAGGATCAATATTTGGGGTATTTGTTTTGCACTGTATGTGTCATACAATTCCAGTAGTAGGCCATCTGATCCAGGTGTTTTCCATCTGCCCATCGCCGGTATTGCTGCTCTATTTACTTGTGGGGAAAGTGGTGTTAGTAACAGTTTACTTTTTTTGCGTGAGGGAAGGGTAGCTGTGTTCAAATGCCTGCCATTTCCAGGAACTCAAATATTATATCTATTTAGGTTGTGGGCTCCTCTGAATAAAGGAAAGGTGTAGTTGACAGAGTTGGAATATTTTATTTCTGGGTGCAGATTCACTAGCACACCGTTCACGTGACATGGTATCCGTTATGGTCGGCTGTCTTCTGTGCAGTAGAGCCCTGCTTGTAGTTTTCCTGAATGGTTCTTCTCTTTGTGACTTCTTTTCATATACGAGTAATATTGAAGGCTTCAAAGTGATTCTCCTGAAGCTGCTTCTGGCGTTCTAGGTAATGGGGCAATTTCATGTGCTGGGTCGTGTGTGTAGGAGAGTATGGTCTGCTTCCTATGGTCACCCCCACTTTTTGCTGTGAGTCTCTGGTTTTTCGACTTTAGTGTGGCTGTGGGCCTGCTAATCAGACCCACAGCCCAGCTGTTCTCTCTCTAAATTGATACCATGTACTTTAGGTACATACCTGATTGGGTATTGGGTCACCTTTGTGAGCCCCTGTATAGAGTACCATAGGTACCCAGGGCATAGGTGCATCCAAGGCCTACCAGGGGCTGCAGCATGTATTGTACTACCCCTGGCTGGCCATCCAAACTGACACCACAGGCTGATCACTCAGCTTGGGTAAGGTGGTGTGATCACCCCTTCCTTAGATATAGTATATCTATATCTACCCTACTATAGACAAATATGCACCTATAAGTCACTCCTATGGTAGGCCTCGACAATCCTGGAGACAGAGTGCTTGGTTTTATGTGAGAGGGTGCCCTAGCATGAGCTGAGCCCCCCTGCAGCTTTCGGAACCATCTCCTTATAGCTGTTCTATGATAAAGCCATACCATATACTCCTAAGTGCATTATAATCCTCGTGGTTAATGCTAACTTTGGTTTGGCTTTATCAAAACATGTTGTATAAGGTGTCAAACACTTTGGAATACTACCCCCGCCGCCAATTCTGGCGGCGGGGGTAGCATTCCACCCTTCTAGAGGGAAAAGACATGTATGTTCCTGCTATACCCAGTTAAAGTTAAACAGAGCCCCAGCATCACAAAATGGATGCTGCCGCCACAGACACAAGTCTGACCTCCTGCTGCTGGGGAAAACTCCAGCAAGGGAAGCCTGGACAATAGGTTTCCTGTCAAGGGAGGTGCTAGCACCTCCCCAGACAGCCTGTAGTGTATTGGGGCAGGGTGGGTTGAATGGAAAGATGCTTTTCGAGACACCACTGGGGGCACACAAGGTGCTCCATGCATAGCCCGGTTCAAACAAGTTACTGGGGCACTCCAGCCCCGCTCTGGCGCGAAACTGGACTAAGGGAAAGGGGTGTAACCATCCCCTTCCCAGGTCCACCCATAGGAGGGACCTAGCAGTTAACTAACGAAACTCTGATACAAAACTCTTGGACCTTCGACGTTCTATTTTGACTAGAAGACTGAAGACATCTCCCTTGTGGTCAAGGAGTGACTGCCCTGTGCAAACAGGCACCACCAGTAACTTGCCGGTCTGCTTTGTCGACGCTCCCGCCGGAACCTGAAGCCTCAGCGACACAGGAACTGGACTCTCAGACTTCTCTGACTCCGACCCACATCAAAGCTGAGACCCGTGGCAGACACGAGAGATGTGGGACCAGACACCCTGGACATCCTGCATTTTGCTAACAGTGTAACTACCGAGACACCCTCGCAGTTGTGCATTGGGGTACGAAAAGCCCCAGACCCGAGCGCCATTTGCACAGAAGCTCAGCCCTCCACACTCCACGAGTGCCGCGTGAGGCCCGCTCTTGCATTTCAGCTCAACGCGTCTTCCCAGTTGCTAGCCCGCTGGCTTGTGATCCCCCTGAAGACAAACCTTTGAAACCAAACTGCTTTCCTGGTTGCTCCAGCTTCCCTGCAAAAGAGAAGCCCCTCAGACCTTGCTGGTCTGACACAAAGCCAATCTTCACTTCCTGTGTGGATTGCGGTTGCCAAGGCTTGTTGGGTCCAGTCCGGATACCGACACCGCAGTCAACTAGATCCTTCGTGGAACAGCTCGAATCCAGCTCCTGGTCGTCGTCGACACCTCCTGGTCCTCGTGGCTGCAGAGACAAGTTTCACCTCTTCACCTGAGATCATCGCGACATCGCTTGGTTCCTTCCTGGTTCCTTCCTGGTCACTGGCTAGTGACCCAGACTCTGTTCCCTCTGCTTTCAGGTTCTTCACTTCTTCGATCCACCCACGGATCCACCCGGACACTCTTCCACTGGCCTCCTGCAGCACTTCTTTTGCAGATCTCCATTGAAAGCATCGACGAAACCTGACACGAAAAGACACCTAAGCACCCGGCTTCCCTGGGTGAGGTAACTCAAGTACTCTGGTGCTCCCGTGGGTATTGACTCTCCAATTGTCCTAGTTTAAAGGGGTTTTGTCGTAGTCCATCCGGAAGTGCCCTTAAACAGTAACTTTGTAACTTCTTCGTTCTCCATTATAAGTCAATGGTAACTCGCGACTGTGTTTAGACACTGCATGCGTCTCCCGTGGGTCTCCTACTTCCTAACCTTTAGTTGTCTAGTGTAGCCCCAGCGATTCCCTAGGCCCTAGGCCTATTCACTATTTCTGAAGTGGTTCTTATACCACTTACTTAGTACATGGTTTGTGAGGCCCCTAGTGCATAAATGTATTTACCTTGTGTGGTGTCCTTTCATTTGGTATTCAAGGGATTATAATTGGTAAAACAGTTTGCTTCACATGCTCTCTGAAGTCTTAGCCCAAGACTGCTGGTCCATGCTACCACGAGGATAGTCTTCTATAAGGTTGACTTTACAACCACCATCAATAAGGGTTGTTTAGACTGGTGCAAGGTGCCACTAGAATAGTGGACATCATATGCCAGGCTAACTTCTCACAGTGTGCATGTCCAATTGTATCTGTTTCATGTTCCCTTGCAGCTTAGTCAGGTCTCTCAATAAGGTTTCCTGGACCATTTTATCTGTATTAATGCATGCATCTTTCAATTTTACTTTGAAGGATTCACATAAGATCCCTTACCAAGCTTTTGTTCTCTTGAAAGTAATAGGTAATTTTACTTCTTAATGTACCTCCAAAAGCTTCCCCTTGGATGGGCTGTGACTTGTAACTACCAGAATAGTATGCAATAGTGAGATTACTCCAAGAAATAGTTATTATGGGGTAAAGACTTGATATTGGACCGTATAGATATTTCGATCTTTCATAGATTCATGTGCTTGAATAATCCCCATTGTCGTAGTGGTATCCTCATGAAATCTGTAGAAAATACTATTATAGGCTATAATGCAAACAGTCACTGCTATAGCCTAGCTACTTTCTTTTGTAAAAAAAAAGAACCAAACTTCGAAAATAGCCAATCAGGCAACAACACCCTGTAGAACACTCTCAAGAGAGGATAACTTCCTGGGATTTTCTACCCCATGTCGTGTGACACGAAGTTTCGCTGAGCTCTGTCCAGTTTTTCCTTCAATATTACCATATATCTTCAAAGTATCAGATTCTTCCAAGAAAGGTCTCTTCATGTCATGTGTAACTTACAGTAAGAAGAGGCTGCATTCTGAAGACCCCCATAAAAACTGTATTTACTGTCTCTACCCCTAGCATAAAATAAAGGCCTACAATATATGTAGAACTTTCTCAACTAAAACCCTTAAAAACAGAGAGGGTAGGTTGTTGATTTGGCTGCAGAGAAAAATAAGTCTGATTTCTCTGAAGATGAGGGAAGCTCTGACTCGCCTACTTCTCTGGAAAGATCTAAAATGAGAAAGAGGTCTCAAGAATTTCTGAGGGTTCTAGTAAGATGGCTTCCTAAAAGTCCTGTCAAAAAACAGCAGGTCCCACACAAAAATGAAAGCATTTATTTTCTACTGATGAGAAAAGCCATCTGAATTCTAAGCATGAGAAACATCTTCAGAGCCATCTATAAAGATTACAGTCTATACAAAACCTGTATCGTCGACGGCACCATCCTCTGGGTACCCATCAATGCAGATATCACCTTCTGGGCATATTTCCCCTGCATCATCGTCTAAGATCTCGTAGTCGAAAAATTCATTGTCGACGAGGGACATAGACGGCGGCTCCACCGACGACACTTTAAGTGATGGCTAAGGTACAATCACTGCAGACGACTTCCTTGTCGATGATTTGTTCACTTTCGACAACGACTTCCTCGGCGACGAGCGCATCCTTGTAGAAGACATTTGTTCCACCTCTTCGTCTGCTACGACCTCCGCGACAAAGACCATTCCCACATCGTCGGCGATGGCTCCGATAATTTCGTCTTCCGTTTTTATTAGGTCTTCATGGATGACACAAACACCACTGCTGTCGATGTAGCTGACAATGCTGGATGCCATTCCTAGCCTCAAGCGACCATCGACATTACAAATTGACACCATTATACCCGTTGACGACTTCTCGTTGACGACACTGTTGGCAAGGCATTTTCTCCAAAATCCTTCATTGGTTTCGCCTTTGCCACCTTCAACTTTTTTGGAGGCGTCAAATGAAGATGACATGTTTGGCTCTGCTCACAGTCCCTCTCAATTTCATATCCAGTATCTGGACAACGATGAAGACAACTATGAAGGTTTTTATTAACAAGACTTTCACACTCCACATGAAAAGATGCAATACATTGAGCCTGTTCGTGAACCCATGGTCCACCTTTCTGTGGCATTAGTCCAAAAATTGCAAGACATGTTGCAGGACTATCGTACTCATTTTACTTCATCAAGTGCACCTCCACCGACATCTCTGCCACAAATGTCTGATCCTTCGCCTAGAATGTCGCCTGTGTCATATAGTGTTTTACCTTCACAACAGCATGATACTTCTGATGATGGGTAAATAGAGGAAGGTGAACCTCCTACTTTCCAACAAGAAACCTGCGCTCCCAAACTGCAGCTAATTTCGCTGTTCCGAGATTTAAATTGCAAAGAACTGGCGGAAGATCGTTTTCGGTCAGAGGGCCTATACTGTGGAACACACTGCCCCTACATATCCGGAAAGAGGAAAACTACGCTAGCTTCCGGAAAAATGTAAAAACCTGGCTTTTCCAGAAACAACTGTGCTAAAACCATGCCCAGCATATACCTTTTTGTTTTACCTTATGTCAAAGGCGCCGGGAAACCCTTTTTGGGTAGCTGAGCGCCATACAAATGTAAAAAATAAATAAATAAAATAATTATAAACCTCAAGGTACAAGACCAACGGGCAATGAGTGGGGGATTACGTTATCTCAACACCTGCTTCCCTGTCTCTGCCGGAGGACATTGGAGGCTTCCACATATTAATGAAAAGGGCAGCTTCTCGCTTTCAATTATTAATGGCTGTCAAGCAGTCTGACTGCTTTCTTTATGACTTTAAAGATTTATCTCGGAAAACTATCGGAGCAATACCTTTACATAGACTATATTTGAGAGGAAGGTGTAAAGGTTATGAAAACCCCTCCTACAGTAATTGCAGTCTTGCCCAGAATACATAAAACAATATATAAGGCTCCTGATGATGCACCAGCTTGTCTGGTAGGGCACCTGAAACCAGACTCCGTAATCACACAAGCTGCACAACGGGGGTCAAGGAATCCTTCTGTGCCTATCACCGCACCACCTAACATGGCATTATTGTTTGGAACTGGCAGCTGTAGGACAGGCGGTCTTACGTCATCTGTTTCAATAAGGTAAGCCTCTACTATTAGAGGTATTTCTTCATTTTTCATTTATGTGTTTTTACCATTGTAAAGTTATGGTATGCTATTTTTCACTTTCACATGTTACATTGTTCATATACCAAAACACGTTTTGAGACCCCCCTTTTTTCTTGGCCCCCGCTTGGCGTATCACCCTGAAATTTTCAGGATAGGAGCTGACCGGAGCGGGCCACTAGTTTTGAAAATTCCACGAACATTCAACATCCGGTGCCAAAGTTATTGGGAAAAGAAAAAACGCTTTTTCTATGGAAACTAGGTCCTAACTATAACTATCTACTGACGAACACCAGTAGATAATATGTGTGTGTGTATATATATATGCGTGTGTGTGTGTGTGTGTGTGTGTGTATTGGTTGCTTCTATGCACATTGTTCTATGCTACTGCTTACTACTCAGATTCAAGCATGTGAATCAATGAAAGGTCCAATAATGGAGAAGAAAATGAGTTACTTACCTGTAACTACAGTTCTCCAGTATTAGTATCTTTCATAAATGTAAATGGCATTTGTAAAGCGCACAGCTACCTCCAACGGAGGTGTCCCGGCGCTGTCCGTATACCGCTTAGGAACCCTTCCTGGTTTTTCCCTGTGAAATGTCCACTCCTGGGCACCCCCAAGGTGAAGCCAGGCATCCCAGCGCTGTTTGGGCTATTGTGGAGATTAAGCAAGTTATTGCCCAGAGTTGCAGAGTGGGACCCATGATTAGAATAGGCACCGAGGCGAGAATTATCAGGTCCGAGGAAATTGAGCCCAAGATCCGCTGAGGCAGGTATTGAACCCTGGTCCCGGACCAGACCTCTGCATCAGGGTCTGCCGCTCTAACCATTTGAGCCACACTTCTCCACAATGCACATGCGACCCACCCTCCTCCCCTGAGAGGCTTCCCTTATTTACTCAAGGTATATAGTTTCACACTTGTGCTTGAAAATCTGAGGAACTTAGCCTCTCTTGAAGTGTTCTACGGGTTGCTGTCGCCTGATTGACTATTACCTAAGTTTGGTTCTTTTTTACAAAAGAAAGTTGATAGGCTAATGCAGTGACTGTTCTTTGCATTATACGCCTTGATAGTATTATCTACTACTTTTATGAGGATACCATGGGACTCCCACTACGAATACAGAGATGATTCAAGCATGTGAATCTATGAAAGATACAAGTACTGGAGAACCCTAGTTGCTGGTAAGTAACTCATTTTCATCTGGTGTTTTTAATGCCTTATCTGGTAGAGACCCTTTCTAGCTGTAGAATCCTTACAAACCCTCCTATCCTCCCCCTTCTGTGAACTTTGTTTTCTGTTTAGAAGGTCCCTGTAGGTCCTTAGTGTTGGCACACTGGCCCAGTGACTTTCTAACGTGGATCAGTGCTTCTGGCACAAAACAAACGTGTCAAAATACTGGTGTGGCCCCTATATAGGCACAGTGCATGCCACCGCCTGCGTAGACGACACCGATGACGCAGAGCCGATTGACACCACTTCCTGGCACACAGAGGTACTGCTCAAGATTTTCTGGATCAAGTGTAACGCCTGGGGAATATTCTAAGGTAAGGAATCTGCGGTCTGATAGTGTCTACCAGATAAAGCCTTATCAAAGGTAAGTAGCTATTTCTTCACTGTTGTTCATCAGCATAGGGCAGTTTTAAGAGCTCAATATTCCTTTTTACAAAATGTAGTTTCTGATTTTAAAATAAACTATTACTCTTGCTACTTTCTTTCCTAACCCATTTATTGAAGTGGAAAGATCTCTCCATTCTCTAGATATAAAATGAGTTGTCTGCTTTTATTAAGATAGATCAAAAGTATGAGGAAATCGGATGTATTATGTGGTGTGGTTGTGAGACCTCACTGTGTAATACACTTACCAAGCCTGGAAAGTTTTGTGTCTGAGCAGGCAGGCTTACACAACAAAACAAGTGTAAAGCGTTTAAACAGCACGAAAACAATTGAGAAAGAAATACACATGACACTTGAGAAATCCAACGCCAATGTATAAAAAAAGCTTTTTTTCTTCATTTAGACACCAAAATGAAAAAAGGTCCACACAGTGAAAAGGTATTTACTAGATATACTAAACCAGCACTGTTCTCTTGCCTGTGACCAAGCATTGGCAAATAAAACAAATTTGAACGAAACATTTTCAGGAAATTCTTTGGTAAGTAGCAATGCGGCTCTTTAGAGCTACAGTAGGTTATCAACTCTGGCAGGGATCCAGTCAAGGGGACCAGCCAAGTCCACAGACGCAGTTCTGTTGTGCAGAAAAGCAGTATTCAGTTCAGTTCCAGCGTCAGTGGCTCCTTGCAAACGACTTCGAGTGGAGTGGTACTTATGCAAGGGATACAGGATGCTGAAGATACTGTGTGGTTGACGTGGGTCTTCCCCATGGTACTCCTCGTTCCACAGGCTTGGTGAGGTGACCATTGCCGCAGGGGTGCATGTCCTTTGAACTCCTCTTGAGCTTGGCAGAAATCCAGTTGCCACTGGTTTACCAGTCAACTGGTAGAGCAAGTTCAGCTGTTCCCTTCTTTTGGCTGTACCTTGCTTTCTGGGTGACCAAGTGGCACTCCGACAAGTCTCCCAGTTCCAGCAGAACTCAGATGGGGGCAACTTTTGAGCGTTGGGGTCCTGCTCCCTGGTGCTGCGCAGCAGCGATCCACTGGTTTGGGCGGCCAACAAGCCCCAGCAGGCTTCCTCATTTGTTGTGGCTTGTGTGCTACTCTATTCAGTGTTTGTGGCTATCAGTTAAGATACTACAATGCAGAAGGAAAGGTTACGTACCTGTGGTGCTAGCTGTACATCGTAGACCTATTAATTGAAGTCATAAACAACCCACTCTCCTCTCCAGCTGTTACTAAACCTATTCAGCTGTAGATGCTTTACATTTTATTCTTCAAAAAAGAGCTGAATCTCACAAGCGACTGCCATGACTAGGTATTGTGGGTAGGTATTCCTCCTACGTCCTTAAGGACAGGCTTTATTTTTCATCTTTCTCAATGTAAGCCTATCAGGCTGCATTTTTAACTGCATGCGCTCAATGTTGAAATGTGGTTCTTTTATGACAGAATATGTAACCCGCAGAAGTTTTTTTTTTTTAAATATAGTTTTATTTACATTTAAACAGACAAAACATAACACAGTGAAATACGTAAGCAAGCAGTATGATCAGCAATAACAGCTCATGTATTATAGGTGCGACAGGCGACATAGTGTCCAACAGATTCCAATCATGCAGGCAGAGTGTGAAAACGCCCCCATTCCCGCCGCAGTCCAGGGCTCCACACACTCATTGCACCCACACCCATCGAGGAATGTAACCTCAAGAAGTTGATTATTTTTCCACATTTCAAGCATTCAGAAAGAAAATCGCACCTCTGACAGTCTAACACTGTTAGATGAAATTAACGTGGATTTGTGACATGTTACAATGTCAATTTCATTAAAAACATTGAGAAAAGGTGTTCCAGGTTCCACCCAGGCAGCGGGGAATTATTTTGCATTTATGGCTTCAATCTATATTCCTACACTGCTGAACTAGGATCGCCGATATATAACCTTTCCTAACCAGTGTGAACCCCATGCTTTGTTTTCACGAAACATCAATTTACACTTGTGAATGTGTTTGAGCAAAGTTTCTTCAAGAGGTGTTATGTAGGCATATAACGTTGAGGATTCCTGCAACATATAGCACATTCCAAATGTGGAAGTTTGGGATTACTCCGGTCAAATGCTCATCATCTTCCCCTGTGAGTTTGTGCTTGTGATTCTTAAGGTCCCAAGGAATGCAAACATATATGTCGTATCGTATTGTCGATGTCTTGATGCTTTCTCAGTTGTTCTCATCACACCTCGATGGGGTGCAGATAAAGTAGGAACAGATGCAAGCACACTAGTTGCTGCTTTATATACTCAAATGTTATAACCTCCTGAGCGGGCAGAGATGCCGCTGAGACTGCATGACAAAGCTATTGCTGAGGGAAAAAGTTTCTGGAACTAGCCAAGCACCTCATAGATATTTGTAAGGGGAGGAATCTGTAGAAAGCTGTGGTGTCTACCAGAAATATCGTTACCACAGGTAAGTAACTAGACTAGCGACTGTTCCAGATTTCCAGAAATGCTTCTGAAGTTTGCTATACTTAACAAAAATAAAAATAAAAAAGTCAGGATTTTACACCAAACGTAGGCATTTACCTTTCTGTTTGTTTTCTGATTAATCTTCCCGTTCCGATTATGATCGCTTATTGAAATGTGTGGTATGTATTATTTGCAGTTTTATATCATTGGAGTGCTTTTAACATTATACAAACTAAACATTTGTTTTGAGTAGTTTATGTTAATCTTTCAGGAATGCAAGAAAGGATTACATTAATACAAAGTATATTGAAAGAAAATATGCAAGGAAGAAATATGTTGATAATTCAACTAAGCTAAGCAGTCTTTGTGAAGCTGTCAAAACAAGAGACATTTTTGGACTCATACAACTATATGCTGATGGTGCGGATCTGACTGAAATAATTCCACTGGCCAACGGACATGTAAGAACTCATTTTCGGTTTATTATTCAAATATAATTTTTGGGGGTGAGATTGACTTTGTTGCAATAATATTAATCATAAGGCAATTTAAATATTTCTTTGAAAGGTTATTTTTAATCTTACTGTCTAATGGACACTTCTAACTTTAGATTCCTCTTCTTTAGAATAGGCCCAGGTGCCATAGTGAAACTGACATTTTATCAACAGTGCCATCAGGCTGCTGGTTGGCGCCTTGAGGCACTATGTTGGTTTCATTCTACCCCTTAAGTGATAGACCGGAGCGTCATGTAAGCAACCCTGCGCAGTGATTCCATTCCTTTCTTTCCGCGGCTTCAAATGTGAAACCGGAGCTCTGCTCTAATTTTCATAATTTTTCATTGTTTTCCTGTTCGAATCCAGTGTGCAAAGGAACAATATTCCCACCTAAAACTAAAATGTTCAAACCAATTTGTGAGTTTCAGAAACAGATGTCAGTAACTTGTACAAAGTGTGTCTTTGGTCTTTGGGCATTACTCCAGGTTGTGCGGTGAGTGTGCTCCAGTGCACCCAAAGGTGATCCAGGACCACAATGCAAGGTTGTATGTGGCCGAGCATCAAAAGTGGTAACAGTATGTAAGTCCAAAGTCGAGGGCGCCGACCCGCTCTTGATCTCGAGTTCTGACCAGAGACAGATCCTCTTTGTTGTCGAAATCATCAGATTAGTCAAAGTTCAATTTGAAGGTGGAAACCCAAGAAGGCAAAGCGCGTCTCAACGCCATCCCACTTTCTATGGAAAGAGAAGTTGTGAAGGTATCAAGATGCCAATCAGTCTCACTACTAATGCCGTTTCTGTAGCTGATCTGGATGCGCCTGAGATTGCCAGGCCTACAGTGACACACAGCAAGTTAAGGCCTTCAAGGTGTCAAGTTGGATATTTTTGGCACTTTTCCGGTTCCCTTTGTCATGCCGTCAGGCCGCAAAGGACCCATAGAGGCCTCCAGTCAGGTTACTGCTGGTAAATCTGCCCTTGGCGCCTTCTGAGGCCTTAGAATCCACCCCGGTTTCTGCACCAACTCCGGTGCTGACTTTAATTCTGGCTCGGAGACCTGCGCCGGTTCCGTCTTCATCAACAATGATACCAAATCCTCAGAATACCATGTCCAACCCCAACAAAGGTTCTACGCACAATCAACTTCAGCACACTCTGTTCTGTTATAATCTGTTTCTGACCATATATAGCCACTATTGCGGAGCCATCCTCAGAGGCTCATCAAATGTTTGGTTCCAGTTTGGAATGATATTGGTGATGATGGAAATGATTTACTCCCACATTGTGATGATGATAGTTAATACTTGGACCTACAGGAGACCAGTGGGCTTGATATACATGCTTCTATTAGGTTGTTGTCCCCCATTGGGCCCCAAACCAAAGAGATTGCTTTCTTTGTTGCGGTAGTTCAGCATGCTGGTCGGGTCCTGAACATACATCTGCCTTTTGTTGATGTTAAAAGGAATGTCCTTACTGGACATCCTACAGCTTCAGCCTGCTTCCTCTGAGCCCCTACTTCCATTCAACAACAGCATAAGTGATGGTGCCCTCAGAAACACTTTAAATTATGGAAACGATGGGTGGATTTTAGGGGCCTCTTATTAGAACCGCCTCCACCACAACCTTTGGAAGTTGAAACAATATATAGAGAGACCGCACAGGGCAGTAGGGTCGTTCAATTAGGTATGATGGGCATAGATAGGCTTGATGGGCATGACCAGGGTTTTGTTCTGCGGGAGGTGACACAGATGTTAAAAATGTTTGGGGCTGTCGTTTACGGACCCGAATGGTTTGCTTTCTTGTTCTACAAATGCTATATAATAGTGACCTGCCTAGAAATCAGTATATTGACAACTGTATGTTTTGATTACTTTGTAATGCTTGCTATTACTATATCTGCTGACTCAATAAAAAGAGTTTTGAGATAAAAAATAGGCATAAGTGATCTATGATGGCACCTAATCTAAGCCTTGCTCTTTGGTGCAAAGAAATTCACATTCGCTGAATAAATCAATCACAGACACTAAGATATTCACTTAATTCATTTATTTTATTGTTTTCTCTTAAAATAGCAATTTCTCTTTCAAAAATAGCAATATCAATTACTTATCCTCAAAATCCTGCATTACTGCAGCCAGTTCATTCATATCTCACACAGCCCAAACATCTCAAATCGACTACATTTTCAAAGGCACATATCTATTGTTAGATTCATTGAAATACCAAACAACTCATTGTAGACAGATATACAGTTTGTGGATATTTATTTACTGTAGGTGGTATTAAACAACATGATCACAACTTTGCTACTGATGGTAACAATCAAATATTAAATATGGCCGGTGCACATTTCAATGCTGGGAATTTACAAATACAGGTGAGCTTATAAAAACATATTTGTCTAGTGGACCTACTTTCCCATCACCAGGTCCGTGTGGAACAAACTACCCATCTGAGCCTATCCCTCCAACATGCTTTCCTCTCCTTTGCAACTTATCCCTTGAACATATAAGTAGAGAGGTTATCATTATTTTGTGTTTGGGGGAATCTTGTAATTTTTATAGGTACTATCCCTTGTTCTTGCCCACAGGTGCACAGGCTTGTGGTCAGACGCCAGAGACTAGTGCCAGGTGACACTGTTTTTCTGAGGCAGCATCCAAGGTTGGTCAATGAAGTTTGCCTGCTAGGCTGATAAACACACGCCCTCTGGGACATGGCCAGCAAGATCTCAGCAGTGATTCTGGAAGAACTTCATGCCTCCCTAGCTCAAACCATTCAGGATGCAACCCAATGAATCATCCGTGCTGCCTGGAAACAACGGATTGCTTGGGGCGAACAGTTGACACCAGTTTGGTGCTCCGTCGCAAAGCTTGGATGGGGTCCACTGGGTTTTCAGGATATGTGCCGAAATCCCTTATGGATCCCGCCTATTTGGCGAGACAGAAGCCTCCACCTTAGAACGTTTTAAGCTGAGCCAGGCTGCAGCACGCTCTTTCTACCTCTCCATCCCTGCCAGACCGTCTTCCAACCAGTTGTGGCCTTTCCGAGGCTAATCAAGGTGTTTGGTATACAAGCAGCACCAGGACCCTGACCCTCCACACCCCACAGCTGTCGCCCCAGTCTTTTCAGGGACATAGATCAAGCAGGCGCCATACAGGTCCCCAAATACACTTATTTTTGCTAGTCCCTGTCCTTTGTGGCACCATTTGCCAAGACATATTAGTTTGACCTTAGTAGCGCATACCCACCTTACTGGAGACGGAATCCAACACTTTCAGCCATGGTGGGAATCAATAAGATCCTACAGATGGATCCTTCAGATAGTTTAGCAGGGCTATGCCCTTCCAATCTTTTGCAACCCACTGCAGCTTCTTCTTCTCACATCAGAGCCCCTATTAGAATAATACCATTCCAGCTTGCTACAAGATGTGCAACTCTGCTTACCCCAGTATTGGAACTTTCATAGATTCCGATGCTTTGGATCATTCCCCGTCGTCGGAATGGGAGTCTCGGTAACAAAAATACCATAGCTGTAGGTACAAAAGACAATGGAAAAAGGCCTAGGCCTCATTACCTTTTGTAGCATATCACCCTCTTTGTGCAAAAGAGACCAAACTTTGGCCTCAGCCAATCAGAAGTGCCTCACCACTTAGAACCTTCCTGAAGGAACCTCAGAGCCTCAGATTTTCTACCGCACGTTGTGCTAGGGAGTCTCCTTTGAGCTCTGCTCAACTTCTACTCTTCTAAAGGATTTCTTCAGGTTTTTTCTACAGGATTTTCTTCAGGATCTTTCAGATTCTCTTCAGGATTGTTGCTGCCTGACAGGATGTCGGAAATTGAGAAGAAAAAAGCGCTTTTCAAGCCTTGTTCCTCCTGTGGCAAGAAAAGGCTTTTTGTGGAGGATAAGCATAAGGACTGCATTTATTGCCTCTATCCTGACCACCAGGTGGCTGCCTGTGCAATCTGTCGCTCTTTTTCTGCCAAGACCCTCCGGGACCGTGAGGGTAGGCTCCTGACATGGCTGCAAAGGCTTAAATCAAGGAAGGATACTGTCTCCAGTGACAGTGAAGATGCTGGATCGATGGCGTCTACTAGGAGGTCAGTGAAAAGGGGTAGGGGTTCCCCTTCTTCTTCTGTGGGACGATCTTCTAAGGCCTCAAAAAAGACCCCCAGTGAGTCTGAGAGCCCAGGTCCCAGCAAATCTCCTCACGGAAGTGTAAAGGAGAGGGATGGACCTTCTGCGCAGTCTACAGGTGCGAAGACTTCCACAGCCTTCAAAACACCTTCATGCCAGTCTTCTGAGAGGACTCCTAGGTCCTCGACAACGAAGACGTTGACAGCGGGAGGCCCGTCGACTAGAGCATCGAAGGCTCCGTCGACTGGAGGTTCGTCGACGTCGAGACCGTCGACGGCGGAGTCCTCACCGTCGACGGAGAAACTAAAGGCGCCGACGACGAAGGTACCAGCTTCACAAGTGTCGACGAAGGAGCCGTTGACGACGAAAGCCCCGTCGACGCCCAAAGTCCAGTCGACGACGAAGGCCCCGTCGACGTCGAAGACTCAGTCGACGACGAAGGCCCCGTCGACGACGAAAGCCCCCGTCGACGACGAAAGCCCCGTCGACGACGACGACAACGGTGTCGACGACGAGAGTACCGTCGACGGCGATGACGACGGTGTCGACGACTGCGGTCTCGTCGACGAGGGCGTCGACGACTACTACGGTGACTATGACGACGGCTGGTGTGTCGACAGTTTCGTCGTCGACGACGTCCACGACCCCTATCTCGACGGCGTATATACAACCGTCGACTATGGAACCCACGATCTTGTCCACAGAAAAGCGTATCACCATTTCTGTGACGCGGATCACACCGGAGATGACCTCTCCAAGGACAGTGTCCCCTCTGCTACCAACAATGCTCCTGCAAGAGGGACAATCAGAGGAAGATGACCAAGATGCATATAGCTATGCCAATAGTCCTTCGCAACTATTTGTCAAATGCCAGGACACTGACTCAGAGGGCGAATACACCCACGAGGAACATGGTCATAGTCAACAGCAACAGCAGCAAAAAGACCAGGAAATGGTTTCAGTGCCAACATCTTTCCTACAGGATCTACATAGGATGCTACAGGACTATAAGTCTAAGGCCAGTAGACCTTTGCCAAATACATCAACGCCTGCTACACCTTCAAGGGTTCAGGCGTCATTGGTGCCACCTACTCTCTCGGCTCCAACCTCTCCACAGCCTCAAGCAGCCGTCCCTCAGGATTCCTCTGGGTTACCAAGATCACATGATGTTGATGAATCCTCGGATGAGGATCAGCAGTCGGATCACGTCTCTAATCCCGACACGGAATATGATGAGTACGTTATTGACAATCCCGCATCACCAAATCCGGACCCGGCGGACTCCCCGCCAGCGGATATTGGAGGTTTCCATCAGCTAATGGAGAGAGCGGCGGCAAGATTTAAATTAGCAATGCCTAAAGTCACCACAGATTGTTTCTTATATGACTTTAAAGAACCCTTTCGAAAAACTGCCAGGTCTTTTCCAATCGTGGATCACCTATGGAAAGAGGGCATAAAGACCATGACACACCCGGCGACGGTGGTGCCGGTGCTCCCGCGTCTGGAAAAAAAGTACAAAGCGACCGATGATGCCCCAGCGGCCTTGACAGGTCATCCAAGACCAGACTCTGTGATCTCGCAGGCAGCGCAGAGGAAATCGCGCAACCCTTCAGCACCGCTGACAACTCCTCCGGACAAGGAAGGACGGAGGTTGGATAACGTGGGGAAAAGATTCTCAGCGATGGCAAGTTTGCTGGTGCGAGCAGCTAATGCCTTAGCCATCCTGGGTAGGTACGACCGTCAGCTCTGGTGCGATGTCTCCCCGTACCTTGACCAGCTGCCTCCTGAATCTATGTCGGAGGCAAAGAAAGTTTTGCAGGAGGGAGAAGCGACGTCGATGGAAATCATCGATTGTGCAATGGATATTGCGACTACGGCATTTCGTTCACTGGCTGGAGCAGCAGTGCTCCGTCGCCAAGGGTGGCTTAAAGCTACTTGGTTCCGACCAGAGGTCCAGAATAAAGTATTGGATCTCCCCTTTGATGGAGAAGCTCTATTCGGCAAACTCATTGACGACACCCTGCAAGATATTAAAAAAGACACAGAGACCGCTAGGTCTTTAGGAACACTTCAGTACAGGAAGTCCCCCTTCAAGGGCTCCAGAGGCAGGGGTGGTACTTATAGAGGATCCTTCCAACAACAACGTTATTCCAACACAGGATCCAGTTCCCAGCAACACCGCCAATCTTACCAACAGCGGCAGGGCCAGTCTACCAACTACTCCAGGCCCTACGGTAAAGGAAAGCAGGGTGCGCGAGGACGAGATTCGTCCAAGCGCCAATAGCGGCCTCCTGGCTCTTCCTACTGGACCCTCCTCCAGGAAATCATCAGTTGGAGGCAGGGTCAACAAATACCTTCACAACTGGTCCCTAATAACATCGGACCGTTGGGTGCTCAACATCATTCGGAAAGGGCATACCTTAGAGTTCACTCAAGTTCCGCCACCCAAGCCCCTGGCAGCCACGCCTTCAAAACACCAGCGTCTTCTTCGGCTCGAAGTTCAACAAATGCTCCGAAAAGGGGCGATAGAGCCAGTTCCATCGAACCAAAGAAAAAAGGGATTTTATTCCAGGTTCTTCCTGGTGAAGAAAACGCTCGACAAGTGGCGCCCCATTTTAGACCTCAGGGGGCTAAACGCCTATCTCATTTCTCTGTCCTTCAGGATGGTGTCCCTCCAGGACATCTTGAAGCTAATCAACCCGCGGGATTATATGGCCACACTCTATCTCGAAGATGCCTATTTTCACGTTCCGATTCACCCAGCACACAGAAGGTTTCTGCGATTCACAGTAGCCAAGAGCCATTACCAATTCAGGGTTTTACCCTTTGGACTCCGCTCAGCCCCAAGAATATTCACGAAGGTGCTGGCTCCAGTAGCAGCTTTCCTGCGGAGGCACAAGTTTCAAGTCTTCCCCTATCTGGACGACTGGTTACTGAAAGCTCCGTCCAGAGAGGCAGCGCTACAGGCGGTTCAAGCATGTACCAATATATTCCAAAACCTGGGTCTCACTCTAAACGACGAGAAATCTTGCCAGATCCCGTCCAGAAGAGCCCGGTTTCTGGGAGCCATCTTGGACTCAAGGCTTTCACGAGCATTTCCTACTCTGGAAAGGAGGCACAAATTACAGACGATGGCCCAAGACTTACAAACAAGAAAGTCTCTTTCAGTTCGCCGCTACAAGTCTCTGCTGGGAGTAATATCATCGTGTATTCCACTGATCCCCCATTGCAGACTGAGGATGCGTCCCTTGCAGGAACAACTGGACAATCAATGGCGGCAAGTCCATGGTTCCTTCGACGACAGAGTGGCTATCACTCCGGAGATGAAGAATGCGGCCCTATGGTGGACAGACTTAGACAACTTGTCCCAAGGCCTACCCTTCGCAAGCGACCCGTCTCCACAGGTGATAACGACGGACGCGTCGTTGGAAGGTTGGGGAGCAGTACTACAGGACCTTCATGTCAGTGGTCATTGGTCACCCCAGGAAAAATGCCTCCACATCAACCTGTTAGAACTCAGGGCGATACGTCTGGCTCTGCAAGCGTTTCTTCCTCGCCTGGAACGTTCACAAGTGCTTATCAGGACGGACAACACCACGGCCATGCACTATGTGAACAAGGAAGGAGGGACCAGATCGCGCCCATTGTCACAAGAGGCCCAACAGGTTTGGGAATGGGCGATCCGACACAAAATGTCCCTGATGGCAGAACACTTGCCTGGCGTCCTCAATGAAAACGCCGACAGACTGAGCAGGTCATCCTCGGTCAGCCACGAATGGGAGTTGAATCAGGACGTCTTGGAACAAGTCTTCAGCCGGTGGGGAAGACCGGACATCGACCTGTTTGCCACCCCGACCAACAAAAAATGCCGGTCTTACGCAAGCAGGCTTCCCCATCCAAATTCTCTGGGAAATGCCCTTTCGATACCCTGGTCGAAGACATTTGTCTACGCTTTTCCTCCCATTCCTCTGATACCACGACTAATCAGGAAATTCAAAGTGGAACCGTGCAGGATGATCCTGATAGCCCCGGCTTGGCCGAGGCAGTTCTGGTTCACGGAGCTCCATCTGTTGTCGATTGCTCCTCCTTTAACTCTCCAAATTCTGCCGGATCTTCTCACGATGTCCGAAGGACAGATTTTGCATCCAGACCCTCAGTCGTTACACCTGACTGCATGGCTCCTGAGCAGCGAGAATTTATGAACCTGCCATTATCAAACGAAGTTAGGGAAGTTTTGTCCCAAGCAAGGGCCCCTTCAACTAACAAAACTTACCGCCTTAAGTGGAAAAGATTCTGTTGTTGGTGTCGACAGCAACACATTGATCCGTTCAATTCCAAACCTCATCAGGTCCTCCCTTACCTACTGTCCTTGTCCAAGTCTGGTCTAGCCCATTCATCAATTAAAGTCCATTTGGCTGCTTTGTCACGATTCAGAAGGACGGAATCTGGACCTTCATTATGGTCTTCAAGGATAATCAAACAATTTCTTAAAGGCCTGTTCAGGGTCTATCCACCGGTGAGACTGCCTCCTCCAACATGGCATTTGAATCTGGTCCTTTCTCAGCTCATGAAGGACCCTTTTGAACCAGTCCATCGTTCTGACATCAAATACCTTTCGTGGAAATTGGCTCTTCTCCTCGCTCTCATGTCGGCTCGGCGTGTAGGGGAGTTACAGTCCTTGACCATTCAAGAACCTTTCCTTCAATTCAAGAGGAACACTGTCATCATGAGGACTAACCCTAGGTTCATGCCAAAGGTTCCCTCGGATTTCCATTTGAATGAACCGGTCATACTGAAAACATTTTTTCCTGAGCCTTCCACACCAGCGGAAAAAGCATTGCATTCGTTGGATGTGCAACGATGCTTGAAGTTTTACTTACAACGTATTAAGGATTTTCGAAAATCTACCCAACTGTTTGTGGCCTTCGGGGGACCGAGTAAAGGCCTTCCACTGTCCAAACAGGGTGTTTCAAGGTGGATCACAAGCGCTATATTACATTGTCACAGGACTGCTGGTAAACCTCTGACTGGAAAGATACGAGCGCATTCCACAAGATCTGTGGCTTCCACCACACCACTCTTCATAGGGGTGCAGATTAAGGATATCTGCAGGGCTGCAACCTGGAGCAGCGTCCACACTTTTACCAAGCACTACTGCTTGGAATCTCTGCAACAGGAGGATGCAGCAGTTGGACAGGCTGTCCTGAGGAACCTCTTCCACTAATGGTGAGCTTTCCTTTCTTCCACCTTCCATTTTTCACATTTTGTATCTAATGTCATGTTCTCTACTGCTATTATTTACAATGCAAAATGTGATTATCTTGCTAACTGCTTACTACTCTGATACAAAGCATGGGAATCTATGAAAGTTCCAATACTGGGGTAAGAAAACAAGTTACTTACCTGTAACTTTAGTTCCCCAGTATTGGTAACTTTCATAGATTCCCATGCGCCCACCCACCTCCCCGGGGAAAGCTCAGCCTACAGCACAGATGGTGTCTCAGTACACAACGGCTACGAAAATCTGAGGCTCTGAGGTTCCTTCAGGAAGGTTCTAAGTGGTGAGGCACTTCTGATTGGCTGAGGCCAAAGTTTGGTCTCTTTTGCACAAAGAGGGTGATATGCTACAAAAGGTAATGAGGCCTAGGCCTTTTCCCATTGTCTTTTGTACCTACAGCTATGGTATTTTTGTTACCAAGACTCCCATTCCGACGACGGGGAATGATACAAAGCATTGGAATCTATGAAAGTTACCAATACTGGGGAACTAAAGTTACAGGTAAGTAACTTGTTTTCTTCACAAAGGAGCCAGGGTACTGACTTCTGAGATACAGCCAGATTGTTACTTCCGCTATTTCTTTGTGCCAAAGAAGGATGGAGGCCTCCATCTAATTTTAGAACTTCACCCTCTGAATGCTTTCCTTAGGAAGGACAGATTTAGAATGCTCACACTGGGCCAGGTTCTGTCTGCTCTGGATCCAGGCAACTAGATGGTAGCGTGAGGTGGAAGTCGTTTCAAATACCTCTCCTATAATCTCACAGATGTTATGTGCAGTTGAAGACAGGGCATGAGCATTTTCAATTAGCAGTGCGCCACTAAGGCCTCACCAGCACCCCTTGGGGTGCTCACCATAGTGATGTCAGTGGTCGCTGCCCATCTTTGGAGTTTTGGGGTACCAGTTTTCTCCAACCTCTGTGACCTGCTCCAGACAGTGGTGGACCTCCTGATATCTTTGGGATTCTCAGTCAATGTTCAGAAGTTTCCTTTTCAGAGGCTGTCTTTCATAGGAGCTGTCTTGGATAAGGTGCAGTTCTGGGCCTTACCTTCACCACGACGAGTGCAGGATATTCCTGCTATGATCCTGATGCTTCCTGGGTATTAGTGAATGCAGTTCTAATGCTTCTTGGCCTTTTTGCCTCCTGCATCCTTATTGTCGAGTATGCCTGGTGGCATTTGCAGGCTCTGCAGTGGCTACCATACAGAGTACATGGACTGGCCACTCATCGTTACGAAGTTCCCAGCTCCATGGTTTCTACACTTTTCCGCTAAGATGTTTGGTACCAAACATTTTGTCTTTATAAACACACACTGATGCCAGTGTCGGATTTATTAATAAATGGCCACAGAGGGCACCTTATAGGTGCCCCTTGGAAACCTACTGGATACTAGTATGGTTGCCGACTGGTCTCAGCCAGCCTCTTCTCACTAGACAAGCTTCTGGCCTCCTGTGGTGAGCGCCATCACTCTCAGAGGACGGGGAAAAAAGCCTGCCCTGGACAGAGGTGTTCACACCTCGTCCAAGCAGGAACTGCCTTTCAGGGTGGGAAGCTTCAAAGGCCAGGCCACTCCCAATAATGGAAGATGCCAACTCCCCCGTCCTGACCCTACTTTTCGGCGAAAAGAAAGGCAGGAAAATTAGTTGGATTAGGAGGTGGACCGACACCTACGTAGCACCACCTCTAAGGTGGGGCAGCTGATGTCAACCCCACTTTTCCAAATCCTCCACCTTGGGATGGAGGGATTTAGCCTATTAGGGGCAGGGTTATGCCCACTCCCACAGTAAGTGGTCAAATAGAGAGCATATTCACCCTAAGGTATGTAGCCCATTGGGTGCTACCTGGTATTCCCCTAAAATGAGTATTTAGGCGGAACCCCTCGACCTAGAACTTCAGATGTGACGACCCAAAAGCCAAAGAAGATGAAAAGGAGCCTCTAACCCAAGAATTGTCCATCTTAAGTTAAGTTTTGGCACAAAACCCTGCCTGCTTGCTCCAGGTCTCAACCATTGTGGTGAATGGCCCCATCCTGCTGCTGTGTGGCCTCTGAGAACCCCAGATGATCACCAGGCCTACACAAATCACTGAAGAACTCCCTTGGGGTAGAGGAACCACTTCACTGCTGTCTGCCGGCACTGAAAACCCCAGAGTCCGGTCCCCCGACTGGCAGCTCTCCCGCCCGACCGATGCAGCAACCAACCAGGAAGAAGTACTCGTGCTCTGGAAGGTCAGTTCTGTCTCCCCGTGAGTGTGGAGGCACTAGGACCAACCAAAGCTGTTCCGAACCAATCCCTGGGGCACCGGACGCCCTGCACCAAGACTGACCACAAAGAGTCCAGTTGGGACTCCACCTGCCCAGAAAGGAAGCACCCATCAAGGGACATCAGCACCCCTGAGACCCACTCCGAGAGTAGCCAAGCTGTCCTGACACCATCCCTGCCAGTTGGTTGCTCATGACCGCGAAGACTGCTTGTGCACACAGAGTCTCTCCGACCTACATGATCTGACCCCGGCCCATCCGGCCTGTGTAACAACGAAACAGCCGTGCTCCTGAGCTGCTGAGGTCCTTATTACCTGAGCCCCCACATGGGAGCTCTCGGACTAGCCTACAAGTCCCCTTCTGCAGCCTGTTTCTAGATGTCCCCCCTTCTTTGTAGCACTCGTACTACCAACTCCTGCGGCTCCCTGCTCCTGGCCAAATCTAGTACTCTCCCGACGAATTGCTGGTAGAACTTTGGGCCCCGGTTTGCTATCACTTCGAACCCAGAAGGTGAACCCGTAAAACCATCTGCCTGATTTTCTATGCATTTCTGCTTTTTCCTCCGATAGGAATGCTTTAACCTCCCATAGGAGTCGTGTGCAATTATGCACAGTTGTGTGTTATTGCGCACAACTGTGAACTATTTTCAAAACTTTGATAATTTATAAGAAAAACATTACTTGCCTTTGAACGAAGTTCTTGGTTTGAAAATGTATATCTAAAAAAATGTATTTTTCTAAATTGGTCCCGGAATTATTCTTGAAGTGTGTCTAATTTATCGTCTCTGTGAGTACAACAGATGCTTAGCACTACCCTAAGATAAGCCTAACTGCTCACCCACACTACCACACATAGTGTTAGTATAATCTACTTCTGCCTCTGTAAACCAATTGACTCTCTGCACAGTGTGCTTCTTTTTGGTGTACTATATAGAGAGTCAGCTTCCTACAGTAACCATCTAAAGGATCCTCATCTGCATCTTCAGGAACTGCAACAAGTGAATCTGAAAGAGACACGTTAGTGATAGATTCCTTACCTTAGGATATCCCCAGGCGTCAGACTGGATCCGGAAATATTTGCGTAGCAGTACCCTTGCGCGTCGGTAGGCGTCGTCTGCGGCTCCGCGTCTGTCATCGGCGTCGTGGGCGCCGTGATGACGTCGTCGGAGTACTTAGACGCCGCCTCCGCGTGCTGACGTCAGTTCTTCTTTTTTCCGCGCCAGCAAGCGCAGATCTGGAAAAAGCAGTACTTCTAGTCACTTTTGACTAACTTTTTGGATCATTTTGATCATCTTTTCGAAGTCGTACGACTCCGATCGGTGCCATAGGGATGCCTGGATTTAAGCACTGCGAGGATTGCGACCTCACGATGTCGGTCACGGATCCTCACCACCTGTGTCTACTCTGTCTAGGCGTCGACCACGATGACAAGGCCTGCTCCGACTACCGGGCCCTCTATTCGAAAGCCAGGCGGGAGCGGTACCGCAGGCGCCTCGAACTCCGGCAGTCGGTCCCGCGCCGCGAGAGGTCCCGGTCCCACGGGAGGTCGAGGGACAGGTCGCGGGGTCGGAGCCACCACAGCTCCGAGAGTCGGCACCACTCCTCCGGGTTGAAGACGTTGTCAGGTAAGAAACACAAGAAGTCGAAGAGGGGTCATCGCTCTTCTGACTCCCCCCCCCCCCCCCCCCCCCCATCCTCCCTCCGCCCCCCCCCCCCCCCCCGACGCTCACGCGACGCGGCTGGGGGTTCGGGTGACACCGCCCACGCGGCTCCGTCGGAGTCGCGGGCGCAGCGTCTGTAGGAGAGTAGGGTCTGCAATCCTATGATCACCCAAATTTTTTGCTTTTGTTTCACTGGTTTACGACTTTCTCTGGCTGTGGGCCTGCCAATCAGACCCACAGCCTGGCTGTTCTCTCTCTAAATTACAACGTGTACCCTAGGTGCATTTACCAATTGGTACTGGGCCACCTTATCAGACCCTGTAACTCAGGGCATAGGTGTACCCAGGGCCTACCAGGGGCTGAAGCATGTATTATGCCACACCTGGCGGGCCTCCTAAATTTGACACAACTGGCTGCATGACAGCTGGGGCAAAGTCGTGTAATCACCCTTTGCTGTATATATAGTATACCTATATCTAACCCTAAAAATGGACACACAGATTCCTATCAGTCACTCCTATGGCAGGCCTTGACAATCCTGAAGGCAGAGTGCTTGGAATCGTGTGAGATGGTGCTCTGGCATGAGCTGAGCCTGTCTGCAGCTTGCGGAACCAAGTCCTAATAGCTGTTCCATGATAACGCATACCATATACTCTTAAGTGCATTATAATCCTCGCGGTTAAATGCTATCTTTGGTATTGCTTTATCGAAACATGTCGAGTAAGGTGTCATACGAATTGGAATACTAACCCCTCGCCAATTCTGGCGACGGGGTTAGCATTCCACCCTTCTAGAGGGACACGACATGTATGTAACTGTGAACCCCGGTTAAAGTTAAACGAAGCCTCAGCTCCACAAAATGGGTGCTGCCACCACAGACACGAGTCTGACCCCCTGCAGCTGGGAGTCCTTCCAGCGAGGGGAACCTGGACAAAGGGTTTCCTGTCGAGGGCGGTGCCAGCACCGTCCCAGACAGGGTTTTGTGTATCCTGGGTAGGCAGGGCTTTACAGGAAGGTGACTGCTGAGTGGCACCCCGGTGCTCACTACGCATAGGCCGGTCATAACCAGTTCCAGGGGCACACCAGCCCCTGGCCTGGGGGAAGTCCGGCATGGGAGAGGGGTGTAACCACCCCCCTCCTAGTCCCACCCATAGGCAGGACCTAGTCACCGGGTCAGCCCCTTTTCTTAGTATAAAGATAGGAGCGGGCCCCCTGTTCAAATTAGATCATCTTTGGAATCAAGACACGACTTTCTGCGAAAGGACATCAAGATTTCTTCTTCAAGATTCTCCCTTGTGACTAAGGAGTAGTCACCCTGCATCCGCAGGCACCATCAAGAACACTGCGGTCTGCTGCAAGTCCTTCCTCAGGAATCCGATGACACAGCTCGACGAGACCCGGCTTCCCTGGCACCTCTGACCTCTACTCACCTCTACAGCCAAGCTGAGAACCGTGAGTGCGACGAGACCTCGAGGGACCGACAATCGCCAAGACTGCACGACTTCTTCACAACAAGCCCGCCGAGTGTCCCTCTGGTGAGTGCTTTGGGGACCGAGAAGCCCCGACCCTGAGCAGCTCCAGCACCGAGGATCAGCCCTCCAGCATCTCCACGATCTGCATGGGGCCCTTCTGCTTTTTGCTGCTCACCGCGTTGTTTGGCTACTAGCCCGCTGGCTTGTGGCCTTCTGATCGACGCCCGACGACATCACTGCTGCTGGTCTGGTTGCTCCAGACTGGCCCTTGCTCCCTTCCAAAAGAGGAGCGCCCGGACTCTCCTGGTCCACTCCAGACGCTATTTTGAGTCCACCGCGTGGGCTTGAATTTGCCAAGGCTTTGTTGCCCAATCTTGGGTCCAGCGACGCCGACAGCTTCATCCATCGTGGGACAGCTCGCTCCTCCATCCTGGTCGCCGACAACGCCTCCTGGTCCGTGAGATCTGCTGAGACCTGCAGAGCCCAGCGTCGCCCACTCACCTAGTCGAGGTGACTACCATCCGGTGCCCTCCTGGTGCCACCTGACTACTGGCTAGTAGTCACGAACTTGGTCCCCTCTGCTTTCAGGTGTCATCTCTCTTCAAGATCCAGGCTTGGATCACTTCGAACTCTCTTCACTGGTCGCCTGCCAGCATCTTTCTTCCAGGCTCCTGGTCCGTCTACGAGGATTCCCGACGTCTTTTGAGACATATGCAGCTGCAGCCCCTGGGCTAGGTAACTTCGGCATTTCGGTGCCCCAGCATAGCCTCACTATCCAAGGGTCAGAATCCACTTTCGTTTTCCTCCTACCAGGTCGGGTTCGCCCGAGAACACTAACTCTGTGAAATCTAGCTACCATAGACTTTGTCCCGCATCACGCGTGAGAGTGCACACTCTGCACCCGAGTCCCCTGGGTCTCCTAGAAGTAATCTAACGATTCCATAGTCAAGTCCTAGCGATTCCAAAGCCTATTAGTACTGTACTTACCTGCTAGTAATTTCGCATTCCACTTTCAGAGTATATGGTTTTCCGTGCCCCTCGGGCATTTGTATATACTGTGCTAACTTAAGTATTTTCGTAAGAGCTTTGTTTTGTGCTTAGTACCCTGTCCTCATAAAGAGTACAGGGCTGTTGTGATTCTTAATAAATATACTGTTTATTTTCATAACACTTGTGTGGTGTCCTTTCACTTGGTGTTCAAGGGGTATATGTGTGGTATAACAGCCGGCTTAACACGCCCTCTCGAGTCTTTAGCCTTAGACTGCTCGTATCCACGCTACTAGGATAGCTGGTCTATAAGGTTGACTTACAACAAATCATCAATAAGGGTTGCTGGACTGATACATAGTGTTCACTAGAATAGTGAGCACTGCATATCAGGCCACCTTCTCACATTGGTGAGCAGCGGTTGGGATTTGAGCTTGCTGTTGTTTTACCACACGTATCCTAAGAATATCTTGTTGAAAGATCACATAAGTACTTCAGGTACATATAACTTAGCTTAGAATACTCTGAGTTCTACTGAACCAGCTGTTGCAGCTCCTCAAGGCTTAGCACACCTTGGCTGCAACTCTTAGCAAGGGATCAGTAGGCAAACACATAGTGTAGGTAGGTGCATCACTTACACCACACTAGAAGCATGTCTAACCTCGGAGAGTCTACTGAGACCCATCTGGTGGTTGAGGACCCTCCACAGGCCTCTTCTAGATAGGCAGCTCTTAGTTTCCAGGAGATGAGACAAGTGTGTACCTCCAGGAAGCTAAAACAGGGGTCTAACCCCACAATCCCATTTCTGATTGGTCTCTTAGAGACTTATGATGCTAGAAAGGCTGAGAAAATTCTTAGCTCTTCTCATCCAGAAGGGGACATGCCCGCCCTAGAAGGAACCAGGGGTGACCCAGATCTCATCCATCTCTCAGGTGAGGAGGATGATGATCAGGAGACATCTGGGGATGAGGCAGACAAAGGTCCAGAAGTAGTTAGTCAGCTAACTAGGGACAACTTAAGCAGGCATGAGAATGGTACTAGGAGATCCCTGGGACCCCTCTCAGGCCAGCTTAACATTGGGAATGGACGAGTTAGGTCTCTATCAAGAGGCTCTGGCAGATCCATTCAAACCAATGGCTCTCAGAACTCTGCCCTGAGGAGGATGACCTCCCCTCAGAGGAGAATATATGAAGCCAAGGAAAGGGAAGTCAATCTGAGGATTGCAAGGGAAGAACTTGCCCTGGCCAAATAAAGACTTGCCTTTGCTAGAGAGCAGGAATTGAGTGGGTCAAAACCCACTGGTGGCAGCATTGTACCTAGCAATAGGGAAAGGATTTTTGATACAAAGCACCTGAATAAGATAGTGCCCCCCTTTAAACAAGGGGATGACATCCACAAATGGATTACTGCTTTGGAGAGGGCCTGCACTGTGCAGGGTGTTCCCCAGAGTCAGTGGGCAGCTATCTTGTGGCTCTCCTTTGAAGGTAAAGGTAGAGACAAGCTCCTCACTACTAGAGTGGAGGATGCCAACGATTACCAAGTCCTGAAGAACACACTGATTGATGGGTTTGGCCTAACCACTGAGCAGTACAGGTTGCTGTTCAGGGATACCCAGAAAACTCAGTCTCAGGATTGGTCTGATTTTGTAGATTGTGCCACTAAGGCTTTGGAGGGCTGGTTGCTGGGCAGTAAGGTTACTGATTACACAGGATTGTATAATTTGATCATGAGAGAACAAATTTTAAACAATTGTCAGAACCAGTTGTTGCATCAGCATCTTGTTGACTCAGATCTGACCTCTCCCCAAGAATTGGGAAAGAAGGCAGACAGATGGGTCAGAACAAGAGTTAAGCAGAACCAGGGCCAGAATCAAGGTGGTCAGAAGAAAGCAGACCAGAAGGGTAAAGATTCTAAGGGGGAACAAAATGACCAGAAGTCTTCGACAGGTCCCCAACAACCCAAAGAGGGTGGGGGTCAGGCTCCCCAGAAAAAGAAGAATCAAGAAGGCCAATCTAAAAGGTGGTGCCAATACTGCAAAAGTAAAACTCACTGGTTTAGTGAGTGCACCAAGAAAGGAGGAGGGCAGACTCCTGCCATTGCAGCCCCTAAGGCACCGGTGCCCCCTAGTACAGTCAGCAGTGGTAGTGCACCTCCCAAGGGTTTAGTTGGGTTAACCTTGGGTTCTGAGGGGTATGACAATTTAGTTGGCACACTCACTCAGGCTGTCCTTGTCTGTACAGGGGATGTGGATATGTCCCCTGATATAAGTCCCAATACTTTGGGCAAATACAGACAGACACCTTTCATTAATGGAAAAATGGCTCAGGCCTATAGGGACACTTGTGCCAGTGTCACAATGGTGACACCTAACTTTGTGGACCCTGGACAGATCATGCCAGGTACAGATTTCCTGGTGACCAATGCAAGCATTGTCACTACCAGTCATAGTATGGCAATTGTAGCTTTCTCCTGGGGAGGGGTAACTGGCCAAAATAAGGTTGTAGTTAGTTCAGACCTCCCAGTGGATTGTTTGTTGGGCAATGATTTGGAGTCATCACAATGGTCAGAAGTGGAGCAGAGGACTCACATGGAGATGTTAGGCTTGCCAGCACATGTGTTTGCTGTGACTAGGTCACAGGCCAGAAGATGCCCCACTGAACAGGTGCTGGATCCTGGAACAATGGACCAGACACCTTCCAAGAAGAAGAGCAGTAGGGTTAAGGCATTGCCTTCCCCCTTGCCCCAGGTTTGGATCAAGTCTCAGAGGAGGCTGACCTACAGGAATTGAGGGAAACTGAGCCTAAAAAGTTCGAACTTGATCAAGTTGAATTTCTGGGTTCAGGTGGCCCCTCAAGGGAAGACCTGGGGAAGGACCAGTTAGACTGCCCTTCCCTTGAACCCCTCAGACAGCAGGCTGCTGCTGAGGCTGCTGGGAACGCCACAGGTACCCACAAGGTATACTGGGAAGATGGACTCCTGTACACTGAGGCAAGAGACCCCAAGCCTGGCATGGCCAGGAGGCTGGTTATCCCCTTGTCTCAGAGAGGATTCCTCCTTACCTTGGCCCATGAGATTCCCTTAGCAGGTCACTTAGGCCAGACAAAGACTTGGGACAGGCTTGTCTCACACTTTCACTGGCCTCACATGAATGAGGATACCAAGGAGTTTTGTCGCTCCTGTGTCACTTGCCAAGCCAGTGGTAAGTCAGGAGGCACAACAAAGGCCCCCCTTATACCAATGCCTGTGGTGGGGGTGCCCTTTGAAAGAGTGGGGATTGACATTGTTGGTCCAATGGAACCCCAGACAGCATCAGGGCACAAGTTTATACTGGTGGTAGTGGATCATGCCACCAGGTATCCTGAAGCTATTCCACTTAGGACTACTACAGCACCTGTAGTGGCAAGGGCCCTAGTTGGAGTGTTCTCCAGAGTGGGCTTCCCTAAGGAGGTTGTCTCTGACAGAGGTGCAAACTTCATGTCAAGCTACTTAACTGCTATGTGGAAGGAATGTGGCGTCAACTACAAGTTCACCACACCCTATCACCCACAATGCAATGGGCTTGTTGAAAGGTTCAACAGGACCCTAAAAGGGATGATTCATGGACTACCTGAAAAGCTCAGGCGTAGATGGGATGTCCTGATTCCCTGCCTTCTGTTTGCTTACAGAGAGGTCCCACAGAAGGGTGTTGGCTACAGCCCTTTTGAACTTTTGTATGGGCATCCTGTAAGAGGACGCCTGTGCTTGGTGAAGGAAGGATGGGAGAGACCTCTCAAAAAGCCTGCAACCAGCATAGTGGACTATGTACTTGGTCTCCGCTCCAGGATGGCTGAGTATATGGAGAAGGCATCTGAAAACCTTAAGGCCAGTCAAGAACTACAAAAAGCTTGGCATGACCAAAAGGCTGTCCTGACTGTTTATCAGCCTGGACAGAAGGTGTGGATGTTGGAGCCAGTGGCCCCAGCAGCACTCAAAGACAAATGGTCTGGGCCCCACACAATTCTTGAGCAAAAGGGAGAGGTCACCTACCTGGTGGACCTTGGAACTCCCAGGAGCCCCCACAGGGTGCTCCATGTCAACAGGCTCAAAGCATATGTCGACAGGAAGGACATGAGCTTGCTCATGGCCATAGATGAGGGACAGGAGGAAGAGAGTGGCCCTCTCCCAGACCTGCTCACTCAGAATCCTGATGATGGGTCAGTAGATGGTGTTGTCTTTTGTGGCAGCCTCTCTGAGCATCAACAGAAAGACTGTAAACAGGTTCTTCAGTCTTTCAGACATATGTTCTCTCTGACACCCAGTCAGACCAATTGGTGTACCCATGAGGTTGACACTGGTGACAGCCTGCCAGTCAAGAGTAAAATCTACAGGCAGCCTGATCATGTTAGAGACTGCATCAAAACTGAAGTGCAGAAAATGTTGGAGTTGGAAGTCATTGAACCCTCAGATAGCCCTTGGGCTAGTCCAGGTGTTCTAGTGCCAAAACCTCACACCCAGGGTGGTAAGAAAGAGATGAGGTTCTGCGTAGACTACAGGGGTCTCAATGCAGTCACTAAGACTGATGCCCACCCAATACCAAGGGCAGATGAGCTTATAGATAGATTGGCTTCTGCCAACTACTTAAGCACATTTGACCTGACAGCTGGGTATTGGCAAATCAGGTTAGCTGAGGATGCCAAGCCCAAGACAGCATTTTCAACCCCTGGTGGGCATTATCAATTTGTGGTAATGCCATTTGGTCTGAAAAATGCACCTGCCACCTTCCAAAGGTTGGTGAATCATGTTCTCACTGGGCTGGATGACTTCTGTGCAGCATATCTAGATGATATTGCTGTCTTTAGCTCCACCTGGGAGGATCACCTGGTCCACCTGTGGAAAGTGTTAGAGGCTCTGCAAGCAGCAGGCCTCACTATCAAGGCCACCAAGTGCCAGATAGGGCAGACACAGGTTGTATACCTGGGCCACCTTCTAGGTGGAGGCCAGGTTCAGCCACTGGAGAGCAAAATACAGTCAATCAGGGACTGGGCTCCTCCAACCACCCAGACTCAGGTTCGAGCTTTCTTGGGCCTGACTGGTTACTACAGAAAGTTTGTCAGGAACTATGGATCAATTGTGACTCCATTAAATGAACTGACAAGTAAGAAAATGCCAAAAAAGGTTCAGTGGACAGCAGGCTGTCAAAAAGCATTCGATGACCTAAAGCAGGCCATGTGCACAACACCTATCCTCAAGAGTCCAGACTACTCCAAACCATTCATTGTCCAAACAGATGCTTCTGAGTTGGGTGTGGGAGCTGTTCTATCTCAACTGAATTTTGATGGTCAAGACCAGCCCATTGCTTTTATAAGCAGAAGGCTGATCCCCAGAGAGAAGAATTGGTCAGCTATTGAGAGGGAGGCCTTTGCTGTGGTTTGGGCCCTGAAGAAGCTGAGGCCATACTTGTTTGGCACTCACTTCAAGATTCATACCGACCATAAGCCCCTCTTGTGGCTAAATCAGATGAAGGGTGAAAACCCCAAACTGCTTAGGTGGTCCATTTCCCTACAGGGGATGGACTTTACAGCGGAACATAGACCTGGTACTGATCATGGCAATGCCGATGGGCTCTCCAGATATTTCCACTTAGAACAAGAAGACTCACCTGGTCAAGGTTAGCTTATTGTCCCAAAGTTTGGGGGGGGGGGGGGTCATGTAGGAGAGTAGGGTCTGCAATCCTATGATCACCCAGATTTTTTGCTTTTGTTTCACTGGTTTACAACTTTCTCTGGCTGTGGGCCTGCCAATCAGACCCACAGCCTGGCTGTTCTCTCTCTAAATTACAACGTGTACCCTAGGTGCATTTACCAATTGGTACTGGGCCACCTTATCAGACCCTGTAACTCAGGGCATAGGTGTACCCAGGGCCTACCAGGGGCTGAAGCATGTATTATGCCACCCCTGGCTGGCCTCCTAAATTTGACACAACTGGCTGCATGACAGCTGGGGCAAAGTTGTGTAATCACCCTTTGCTGTAGATATAGTATACCTATATCTAACCCTAAAAATGGACACACAGATTCCTATCAGTCACTCCTATGGCAGGCCTTGACAATCCTGAAGGCAGAGTGCTTGGAATCGTGTGAGATGGTGCTCTGGCATGAGCTGAGCCTGTCTGCAGCTTGCGGAACCAAGTCCTAATAGCTGTTCCATGATAACGCATACCATATACTCTTAAGTGCATTATAATCCTCGCGGTTAAATGCTATCTTTGGTATTGCTTTATCGAAACATGTCGAGTAAGGTGTCATACGAATTGGAATACTAACCCCTCGCCAATTCTGGCGACGGGGTTAGCATTCCACCCTTCTAGAGGGACACGACATGTATGTAACTGTGAACCCCGGTTAAAGTTAAACGAAGCCTCAGCTCCACAAAATGGATGCTGCCACCACAGACACGAGTCTGACCCCCTGCAGCTGGGAGTCCTTCCAGCGAGGGGAGCCTGGACAAAGGGTTTCCTGTCGAGGGCGGTGCCAGCACCGTCCCAGACAGGGTTTTGTGTATCCTGGGTAGGCAGGGCTTTACAGGAAGGTGACTGCTGAGTGGCACCCCGGTGCTCACTACGCATAGGCCGGTCAGAACCAGTTCCAGGGGCACACCAGCCCCTGGCCTGGGGGAAGTCCGGCATGGGAGAACCGTGAGTGCGACGAGACCTCGAGGGACCGACGATCGCCAAGACTGCACGACTTCTTCACAACAAGCCCGCCGAGTGTCCCTCTGGTGAGTGCTTTGGGGACCGAGAAGCCCCGACCCTGAGCAGCTCCAGCACCGAAGATCAGCCCTCCAGCATCTCCACGATCTGCATGGGGCCCTTCTGCTTTTTGCTGCTCACCGCGTTGTTTGGCTACTAGCCCGCTGGCTTGTGGCCTTCTGAACGACGCCCGACGACATCACTGCTGCTGGTCCGGTTGCTCCAGACTGGCCCTTGCTCCCTTCCAAAAGAGGAGCACCCCGGACCCTCCTGGTCCACTCCAGACGCCATTTTGAGTCCACCGCGTGGGCTTGAATTTGCCAAGGCTTTGTTGCCCAATCCTGGGTCCAGCGACGCCGACAGCTTCATCCATCGTGGGACAGCTCGCTCCTCCATCCTGGTCGCCGACAACGCCTCCTGGTCCGTGAGATCTGCAGAGCCCAGCGTCGCCCACTCACCTAGTCGAGGTGACTACCATCCGGTGCCCTCCTGGTGCCACCTGACTACTGGCTAGTAGTCACGAACTTGGTCCCCTCTGCTTTCAGGTGTCATCTCTCTTCAAGATCCAGGCTTGGATCACTTCGAACTCTCTTCACTGGTCGCCTGCCAGCATCTTTCTTCCAGGCTCCTGGTCCGTCTACGAGGATTTCCGACGTATTTTGAGACATATGCAGCTGCAGCCCCTGGGCTAGGTAACTTCGGCATTTCGGTGCCCCAGCATAGCCTCACTATCCAAGGGTCAGAATCCACTTTCGTTTTCCTCCTACCAGGTCGGGTTCGCCCGAGAACACTAACTCTGTGAAATCTAGCTACCATAGACTTTGTCCCGCATCACGCGTGAGAGTGCACACTCTGCACCCGAGTCCCCTGGGTCTCCTAGAAGTAAACTAACGATTCCATAGTCAAGTCCTAGCGATTCCAAAGCCTATTAGTACTGTACTTACCTGCTAGTAATTTGGCATTCCACTTTCAGAGTATATGGTTTTCCGTGCCCCTCGGGCATTTGTATATACTGTGCTAACTTAAGTATTTTCGTAAGAGCTTTGTTTTGTGCTTAGTACCCTGTCCTCATAAAGAGTACAGGGCTGTTGTGATTCTTAATAAATATACTGTTTATTTTCATAACACTTGTGTGGTGTCCTTTCACTTGGTGTTCAAGGGGTATATGTGTGGTATAACAGCCGGCTTAACACGCCCTCTCGAGTCTTTAGCCTTAGACTGCTCGTATCCACGCTACTAGGATAGCTGGTCTATAAGGTTGACTTACAACCAATCATCAATAAGGGTTGCTGGACTGATACATAGTGTTCACTAGAATAGTGAGCACTGCATATCAGGCCACCTTCTCACAGCGTCCAGCTCCACACCCTCCGGTCCCTGGGCGAGACGCGACACCGGAGAAGATCGAGCGCTTCCTTATGGCCATGAGGTCCCTCTCTCCTCCGACGGGCTCCGCGGGACCTTCGGGCCAAGCGGACCCGTCTGGGGCCCATAGCGGGTCGGGGGCTTCGGCCCGACACCGTCGAATGCTTCGGCCCCGACGCCGCCGGCGCCTTCGGGCCCAGCGCCGCAGGGCCTAACGGTCCCGACGCCTCCGGCGCCTTCGGTCCCGGCGCCGCGGGACCCCACTGGACCCGCTTCGGGATCTGGGTCGTCGCCGGTGGACCTTACGACCCCCCCCCCCGGCGTCGGTCCGTCAGGTGTTACCTCTGGCGCCGTACTCTGGCGGCGCCTTCCCCGATGCCTCCCTCGCTCCGGTTCCGGCGTCGGAACGGCGCCACTGGGCGCCGCTCTCGACGGCGCTTGGGGAGTTTTACTTCAATAAACCGGCCCCATCAATTGACAACCCTGATTATCAGGAGATGGGTGATGACTAGTATTGGGAGGGGTCTGAGGACCCTCTGACCCGAGAGTGTCAGTCTCAAGAGGACTGGACAGGTGAACTTGGGGATGCCAGTGGTCTGGACACCTCTCCAGACACTGGTTTTGTCCGCCTCATACGGTGGCTTTGGAGGAGGGGGCAACCTACAGTGTGGTGTTGATGAGGGCTGCCAAGGTCTTGGGCCTTGAGCTCCCCATCGCGGCCGTGAGGACTAACCTCCTCACTGAGGTCCTTAAACCGCAGTCATTGCCGACAGAGCCTCTGCTGCCGTTTAATGAGGCCTTGACCGACGTTCTTTTGGGCACTTGGTCCAGGCCCGCTACAGGTTCGCCCGTAGATAGGAACATGGCCAGACGCCACCGCCCGGCCCCGGGCGACCCAGTTTTCCTGTCCATCCACCCCACCCTCGAGAGCCTGGTCATCCAGGCATCCACTTCCCAGACCGCATTCCTGTCGGCTCCGCCGGACAGGGAATCCAAGAGGTACGAGATGTATGGTAAAAAGATTCTCTCCTCCCTTAGTCTGGGACTGCGGTCTTCCAACACCGCATGCCTCTTGGGCCACTACACCCACTCTCTGTGGGATACGGTTGCGGAAGTGCTGCCAGAGTGTCCGTTGGAGGTACGGGCCAAACTCAGCAAAGCCCTTGTGGAGGGATGCAGCCAGATATTCTATCCGTTTGGGCTGGATACCACCGACTCACTAGGTAGAGCGATGGCAACGACTGTGGCGATTAGACGCCACGCCTGGTTGAGGTCCGCCAACTTTTCGACACATTGATGGACATGTCGTTTGATGGCCTTCGCCTTTTTGGCGACAAGGCAGTCCATGCGCTTGAGCGCTTTAAGGACTCCAGGGCTACGGCCAAATCCTTGGGCCTCTCGGCCCCGCGCCAGCAAACGGGTGCCTTTCGCTCCTTTCGTGGCCAAGGAAGGGGCGCCCCCCCACGTACTGCCAGCCACACGCCGCAGGCTAACATCCAGCGCGGTGGCGGCCGAGGCCAGTCCACACCCTCCCCCGCAGCATCCACCTCTAAACCCTCCTAGACCGTGCTTTTCGGCCCATGTGATGCCAGTAGGGGGCAGGGTTCGCCATCACCACTCTCACTGGCGCTCTCACTGTCACTTCGGACAGGTAGGTGCTGCAGATCGTCCGAAGGGACTACTCCCTCCCCTTCGAGACGACCCCTCAAGCCATGCCACCACAACACCACCGCGTATCGGGGGATCATTTGCGGCTTCTGCAGGAGGAAGTTTCGGCCTTCTTGGCCAAGGGGGCCATCGAGCGCATTCCTGGGCCAGAAGTAGGACGTTGTTGCTACTCCCACTACTTTCTGGTACCCAAGAAGGGCAAAGGGGGCGTACGCCCTATCTTGGACCTACGGAACGTCAACGGCTTCCTCCGGAAGGAGAAGTTCAAGATGCTGACTCTGGCTCAGGTCTTAGCTGCCCTGGACCCAGGAGACTGGATGGTAGCGTTGGACTTGCAGTACGCTTATTTCCACATCCCCGTCCTGCCGGCCCACCGGCATTACCTTGTTCACGGTAGGCCACGAGCACTTTCAGTTTACCGTGCTCCCCTTCGGCCTTACAAGCGCCCCACGGGTGTTCACGAAGGTGATGGCGGTGGTCGCAGCTCATCTGCGCAGGTTAGTGGTTTCAGTCTACCCTTACCTCGACGACTGGTTGTTAAAGGTGGGCTCGCCCCAGACAGTCGTCAGCCACCTCCAGACGACGGGATTCCTCTTGCACCAGCTGGGGTTCTCCATCAATGTGCCTAAGTCACACCTGTGCCCCTCTCAGAAGCTCCTTTTCATTGGAGCGGTTCTCGACTCGGCACAGTTTCGGGTTTACTCACCCGAACAGCGGGTTCGGCATATACAGGCTCTGATTCCAATCTATCAGCCTTTATCCCGAGTTTCGGTCAGGTTGACGCTACAGCTTCTGAGGCTGATGGCTTCCTGCATCCTTCTGGTGCATCACGCCCGTTGGCGGATTCGGGCTCTGCAGTTGGACCTGAAGTTTTAGTGGGCCCAGCATCAGGGCAACCTGTCTGACCATATCCTGATCTCGGAGGGCACTGCAAGACAGCTGCAGTGGTGGCTTACGGACCGCGATTGGGTCAGCGGCAGATCCCTCTCCCTTCCCCAGCCGGAGCACGTAGTTGTGACGGACGCGTCCCTCCAGGGCTGGGGAGGCCACATGGGAGAGGCGGAGATCAGAGGCCTCTGGTCTCCGGCGGAGTCCCGGCTCCATATCAACCTTTTGGAGCTGCGGGCGATTGGTCTAGCACTGAAGGCATTCCTCCCCTCTGTCCGAGGGAGTGTAGTGCAGGTGATCACGCACAACACCACCGCCATGTGGTATTGCAACAAACAGGGCGGGGTGGGCTCGTGGACCCTCTGCCTAGAGGCTCTGCGCCTCTGGCAATTGCTGGAACATCAGGGCGTGACCCTGGTGGTTCAACACCTGGCAGGTTCTCTGAACGCCAGGGCGGATGAACTCAGCCTCCGGTGCATGATGGATCACGAATGGCGTCTGAACTCGGACGTGGCGCAAGGTCTCTTTCTGCAGTGGGGAGAGCCTTGGTTAGATCTATTCGCCACCGAAGAGAACGCGCAATGTCATCAGTTCTGCTCATTGGAATTTCCAAGGCGGCACTCGCTCGGAGACGCTTTTCGTCGCGAGTGGAGTTGCGGTCTGTTGTACGGCTTTCCACCTATACCACTTCTGCCCAGAGTGCTGAAGAAGATCAGGCGCGACCGGGCACAAGTCATCCTTGTGGATCCGGACTAGGCACGAAGATACTGGTATCCCGAGCTACTCAGTAGGTCTGTCGATCCCCCGGTTCGTCTGCCTCTTCAGGAGGACCCTCTGTCGCAGCAACAGGGGACGGTCCTACACCCGAACCTGTCCAGTCTCCACCTCCATGCTTGGAGATTGAGCGGCGACAGTTGAGGCCATTTGACTTGCCTCCTGAATTCTGTAACATCATTCTGGCAGCCAGGCGTCCCTCCACAAAGTCGGTATACGCCTGCAGGTGGAACAGATTTGTGCCATGGTGCACAGCAAAGGCTGTGGATCCTCTCTCTGCCCCTCTTTCTGAGGTTCTTCTCTTTCTTCTTTCCCTTGCCCAGCAGGGCTCTGGTCTGGGCACTAGCAAGGGCTACCTTTCTGCTCTTTCAGCCTTTTTGAGGCTGCCTGATCAACCTTCTTTGTTCAAGTCCCCTATTGTTAATCGATTCTTGGAAGGCATCATGCATACGTTCCCTCCTGTGCCCTTTGTGATGCCTCAGTGGGACTTGAACTTGGTTCTTACTTTTCTGATGTGCTCTCCCTTCGAGCCACTTCACAACTGTCCTCTCCGCCTTCTTACTTTGAAGACTGCCTTGCTGGTAGCCATCACCTCTGCCAGGAGAGTGAGTGAGCTCCAGGCTCTATCCTGTAAACCTCCTTTCTTTTCAGTTATCCGAACAAGGTTGTGTTGCGGACAAGGCCCTCTTTCCTGCCCAAGGTAGTCACGGCCTTCCACATCGGGAAATCCATCACCTTTCCCACCTTCTTTCCGCCTCCGCATCCCTCGAGAGAGGAAGAGAGGCTTCACCGTCTGGACCCAAAACGTGCGCTCTCGTTCTATCTGGATCGCACACGCCAATTCCAGGTGGATGACCAACTCTTTGTTGGTTACGTGGGGGCTAAGAAGGGGAAAGCGGTGCACAAGCGGACCATCTCGCAGTGGATCATCTTGTGTATCCAGGCGTGTTACTCCTGTTGGGCTGAGGGCTCATTCCACTCGGGCCACAGCGACTACAACTGCCCTGGGCCGAGGAGTGCCCTTGCAGGACATTTGCCAGGCAGCTACGTGAGCCTCGCTGCACACGTTTGCAAGACACTATTGCCTGGACAGCCAAGTCCTGAGGGATGGCTTCTTTGGCCTTTCCGTCCTCCAGGACTTTCTGGTGTGATTATTGGTTCGCAGACCCACCACCGGGGTTGGTATTGCTGGGGTATCTATTCTAAGGTAAGGAACCTCTGTCCTACACGGGACAGAGTGTTACATGGAGGATCAGACCGCGTTAAGGCCCCTCGTACTCGGAGGTGAACCTGTTTGATTTGAGTAATAAATACTCGGTATTGGAGAGCCCTGTCGAATTTTGGGAGGATCGATATCTTGTTAGAGTGGACACATTAAACAGTGGTGGTTACAATAGCCACGAATCATTAAATTAGAGGAAATGATCAGGGAATTTTGCTGAATGGCGATTCTAGGATATACTCAGCTAAAGATACAGAAGCCCTGAGGAAGTTGTAAGGGTTACACCCGCATACGACGAAACGCGTTGGCACAAGGGAGTGGAAGAAAAAGAAAAGAATTAAAAGGACGAAATATCAAGGGACGAATATACATGTCATGTGTTTTTTTTTACTGTTTAAATATACTCTTTATATACCTTAGCCTGTGCAACAGAAAACTGTAAACAGTATTTTCAACTTGGTTGTTGAGCTTTAGGAGGGATTGGGTGTTTACTCTCCCTTTCTGTGAGCACAGCTGTACTTTGTTGGTCTGATTTGCTTAGAGTGTAAATTTTACATGAGCGCTCACCATCTCTTTAAACACCGCCTTCTGTTGTCAATTTTTTTGTTTCCTTTGAACACCCAGGCTTGGGTTGTTCTTTATTAAAACAATTATTTCTGCTGTTTCTTGCACTTCTTCCTTTTGCAATGTTTTTATCTTTGTTCCTTGTTAAGTCTTGCGCCTAGCGGTGCAGTGCACAGCATTGTCGTGCAGCGCAAGACATTTAGTAGTTAAAAACTGGGTTTTAGCAGTGACGTAGGAATCGCACACGCTTGTGCGTGTGCTTTTCCTTATGTGCCCCGCTATTGACCTTTGTGTGAGTGTTGTTTAGCATGAGAGCACGCAATAGGCCATGTCTAGACACCAATAGGCCATGTGGTTTCAATTATCGTGCCCAGTCGTGGGCGCGAGAATTGAAACCGCAGCTCGTTTTATCACGCAATTGTTGGCTTTTTATTATATTTAACGCATTATTTTGTTATTCTTTGTATTCGTGTGGGTGTTTTTGCTTTTTTGTCTGTACATTATTTATTTTTCTTGTTTAAGTGCTTGCTAATCCGTGCTTAGTTATATATGGCTCGTATTTGCCATTTTATATAATGATTTTTTTCATTCCTGTCTGCTTGTTTTTTATTTTGTGTTTTGATGTCACTTTTCAGTGAGGTGCTGCAGTCTCTGTGCTGGGCAGACTCAGTGGGTGTGCCTCTGCATAACCCACCTCTGCTGCTAGCAGTCGGTGGGAAAGGGCAGTGTTGTGTGCTCCCACCTCATCCCACACCAGCAGGAAGAGCCGCACTGCTCCTCTTTCTAAAGTGCTTCCAAGGGGCCGGGGCACTTGGCGCCCCCTCCTCCATGCCCGCAGCGTGAGAGTGTAAAAAGCAGGGAGGGGCTGTAGGGAGATTATTCAAATGCGCCAGTGTTTGCAGAGACCCCTCCTCCCCTCGAGCTGTGCCAGGCCGGTACACACTGAACCGTCCCCCTTCAGCGCATGAGGGACTCACCAGCTCGCCACCTTAATTACCGCCACTCTCAACATCCTTCATTGCGTTCCTGTCACGTTCACTGCATTACAGCTTCATCCGCTGCATTACCCTCACGTTCAGTTTTGCGTCCCCTTCGCTGCATTACTCTCTCACCCTCACTGAAGTGACCTCCCCATCACTTGATCACTGTCACTCTCTGGAGTACTCTCACTCGGATTACAGGTATTAGCAACGCCGTCAATTGCTTCATTACCTTCGTTGCTGCCTTCATCATCCTCTCTCCATCACTGTCAACCTCACCAGTCACCCACCACCTTCAATACAAACACCCCTGCCGCAATTAACAACTCAACCAACAGCTTCCCCACCCTCAATGCAGCAAGGTCAGCCCATCAGGGCATCACACTCACCCTCGAGTCACCTTCTTTGCACTACTCTCACCCTTGTGTTTTTCATTACATTCCCTGCACCGGTTACTGCCGCCGTCACTGTTACAGCCACACACAACTGCCTTCCTCAGCCTCGCTGCTTTACTGTCACCCTCCCCACTTCAACGCACACCCTGGCCTTGGTGTCACCCTCACTGGTATCAACACCACCCCCTTCATGTCCCCCACTGCACCGCTAGAAGCCTCACTGCATTACTGTCACCCTCACGCCTCTGTCGCTTTCGCAGCATGACTGGTGCCCTTGCTGCATTGCTATCAACCTCACTGCATCAAGTTATAGGTACCCTCCCTGACGTCATCACAAGCACCCTCGTGGTTGGGCGTGGTTAGTGTGGGTGCCAGAGCAGCCGAGTTCACAGGTCACGTGTTCTCAGGCGTGTCCTTTACTTCTGTACCCATGCGACAAACGTCCCCTAGGTCCACCTTTTCACTAACCACGTCCAGTGCCCTCAGAGCCCCGAAACCCCTACCCCGCGGAGGAGGCGCTTGGCACTGCACGCCTTGGCACGCTCTGCAATCTCAGATTTCGGTCCTTTGGTGCTATTGGGATGAAAATATGACCTGGGATGACTGCCACCGAAACCTCAACTTTCTGAAGAGCTGCTAGCCTATCGCCGGCAGCCGTGAGTGTGGTGGGGCCCCGGCCCCCACCCTCCTCTGGTGGCCGCCGGAGCTCCGCGGCGCATCTCTGTGGGAAGTGAGTACAACGCGGCCTTTTCATAAGCAACCGCTACTTCTGCCTAACTTAAAGTGAAAACCGCTTGTTTGTCATGAAAAGAAGGCCCTTAGTATCCCTGGCACGCTGCATGGTGTGTATCCCTCCGGAGCTCTATGGGCGCCGGGTGCCCTGGAACAGCTCGGCATGTCACTGTGATTACCCCTGCTGTTCTTTTGCCTAGGGCCCCCAATTGTTGCATTAAGAGAGGGCACGGTATAGCTGTGACGTCAGGACAAATATGTGCGTAGTTCTTAAACTGTGCAGGGACCCAAGTTCCAACCAGCGGTAAGGAGAGGTCGTTAAGGAGCAACGTGCAAAGAAAGATGAACGCTTCTATCTCAAGTAGCAGACACTCTACTCCCTGAAGTACTGCCTCTACCTCATGAAACATCGAATATTCCCCAGGAAGCAGCGCCTAGAAAGAAGGGTGAGCCTGCCACCTCTGCCCTGTCCTTCCAGTGCCTTTGCAGCAACACAAACTAGTCTGCCACAAGCTGGGCCGGAGCACAACCCCTGACACAGCTATAGCGCAAAGAGTTCAGAGCCCTGCGGCATCGCGACGCAAGCCACCAGGCGCCTTGAAGCCTAGAACTGCATCTCGAGACACAGCTGATCCCAGGCCATTCTGATTCTGTACCCAGGGTGCAGGAACGCATATGGCCTGGGGTGTCAAACTTACGAGCATAGCCCCCTCCATGGACCAGTGCCGATAAGTGTCTAAAAGAGACCATGTTGGCGCTTTACCTGGCCTCTCGTAGAGTAGACGCCGGCATGACCCACGAGCTGCGCTCTTGTTTTGGTGTCATTCATGTTGCCCTGATCTATGCTTTTATTTTTAAGTTCACTGGAATTGGCCTTTCCTTGACAGTGGATCGACAAACACCGGCTTTTAATTCTAGTTTCTCGAGTGCCAAACCTGTATAAGTCACCTGATTGTTACATTCACGCTTATATGCGCGTGCCTTGATTCTCTATGTTCTAGGTTTTCAGGTGCTTGCATGCACATGTCTGTAGTTGTGTTTTTCTTTGAATGCTATGTCTCATGGCACGATCTGTGATCGAGCCTTTGAGTCAGAGCAAACGAAGAAGTCAGTTACTGGGAGCGTACTGGTGCGTCAAGACCTGTAACCGGTGGTGCTTTATTATTGTGGATTAAACTTTGTTTTTATAACTATTTCTGCGTCCTTTCAACTTGCCAATTTGGCGACAAGGGACAGTATACCTAGAAGCACCGCCTACAGATTTTTTGGGATTTTATCTGTGATTTTATTTAGTACTTCTACGTTCACAGATTTATATATACTCTACTTCGTACCCACGGATTAAAACTGTTTGGGTCTAGGCCAGCTCCTTATCTCCTTCATCACAAGAGATATTATTATTTTTTGGGGAATTTTTGAACCAAGAAAGTCGGAATCTTCAAAGGATTTTTTTTTCGTCTGCCTGTTATATCTGTGCTTTGACGCTTTGACAGCATTACTTCAGTGAAGCGTGACCTACGGTTTTTGTCTACATCTGTAATCTCTCCTTTCCTAGAGCGAGATATCGAAGAACTTCAAAGGATTTTTTTTCCAAACAGTGTTATCCTTTGAAACCTTAAGGATTCTACTCACCGGCATTTCGTGGAAGACTGACGTCGTGCTCTGTGGAACGTCGGAGCTCTTCCCTGAACTCGTTCAACCAAGACGCAAGACGTTCAAGGCGCAAGACGTTCCGCAGCCGGCTTCATTATACGTGGTACGTCACTGTGATTGACGACGTGACGTGTACCAACAACGAGGAGACTCATTTTTTTTATTATTTGCTCATGCGTGTTACTTGTTATAATGTATTTTATTTAAAGAAAGCTCATAGTTCAGAAATCCTGCGCGAGTATGAAGATCAATTTCTTTTCCACATCGCAATCTCAGTACAGGTGAGAATTTTCATTTGTTTTGTGTTTCTTTTATTTTATTCTTCCCCATCAGCATGTTTTACATGGTCATTCAGACAATTCATTTAGTCAACAGTTGTGGATCATATATACTTATAATATTGGTTATATGTATTTTATGTATCACTTCATTTTCCTCATATAACCTATTTTTATTACAGGATTTTGATACATTCTGCTATCCTAGCATTGTAAATACTAAATTACAACATGTGTGCTCAGGGTTATACACTGTCCCCTCTGCAGTGTTTCAGGGCTGCGGGAAGTTCTCCCTGCATGCCTTGGATCGAATGGAAAGCTTATTTTTTAAATTACATTGAGACTTTAGATGCTAATGGAATCATGAAACCTTCAGAAAAAAAGGTATATTTCTACATTCTTTGGGACCTGAAGGGCTCAAAGCTTTCAACCAGCTACCTAGAACAGAAAGTAGTGGTGATATGAATGTTTTTGATAAAGCTATCTTTGACTTTAACAAGTTTTGTTCTCCAAAGGTGTGTATTGGTATCTCTAGATACAAATGTTTCCAAAGGAAACAACTTCCGAATGAAACTGTCGATAATTACGTATCTGCACTTAAAACTTTATCCCTAGATTGCAAATTTGGTACTCTACAGGAAGATTTGATTAGGGACCAAGTTGTCATGCATGTTAATAATACTACAATCCAAGAAAGATTATGGGTGAACGGTGATGAAAACCTAGAAAGCATTTTAGCTATTGTGAGGAAATCAGAATTGACATGTAGAAGTGTGCAGCAAGTTAAAGGCAATGAGACCAATACCAACAAAGACATTGTTTCAAAAATTAATTCAAAACCAAGTAAAAAAAACACAGATTTTTCAACAAAAAAAAAGCAGTCATCTAACCCGAGAGGGAAAATTGATGAAAACAAAGAAAATTGGAATTGTTTCAGGTGCAATAGCAAATCTCCTTTAGCGAATAGTAAAACTTGCCCGGCTTTCAGACAGAAATGTAAAAATGTTGGTTTGATTGGCCATTCCACTGTTACATGTAGGAGAGGCAAAAATAGTAACAAGGTCATATGCATCGAACATAGTGATGAAAGTGACGATGAGGAAAATTCAAATGATTTGAGTCATAACTCTTTTGTACTGAACGTCAAGGATTCTGATCTCACTGTTTTAAATGTTGATAATGCCACAATCAAAAATAAACCTGTGTGTGAAATGACCATTGGTGGTGTAAAAATTAACATGTATGCTGACTCTGGTTCGCCATATTCTATTATTAATGAATCCGTCTGGAAATCACATTTTGTTGACAGATTGGGGAAACATTTAGAAAAAACTGACATCAGTACAGAATTGATATTCTTGGCTTCAGAGCTTTGGTTTTTAGATTTAAAAATAGTTAATGCATTGCTAAATTATAAATTTCAAAGAAAGGACCATCTGTTTTAAGCTGATTTGATCAAGGGACATTAGACATTATTTTAAATCCTAATAGCCCAAATCCAGTAATGCTGGTTGATGAAGAAAATGTTATTGCGTTGACTATGTTAAAGAAGTTCCCTGAAGTATTCAAGACCGGTATTGGCAGGTTGGCTAATTTTAAACATGAAATCAGTTTAAAAGAAAATGAATGTCCCAAAATACACAAAGCGCGTAACATTCCTTTTGCAGTGCGTGAAGAAGTCAAGAGTGAACTTAATGCTTTGGATAAAAAGGGTATCATTGAAAGAATTGAGTCATCAGAATGGGTTTCTCCCATTGTTGTTGCAAGGCGTGCCAATGGCAAGGTCGGACTTTGCATTGACCTACGCCATTTGAATAATAATATTGTCATAGACCATTTCCCATTACCTCGCATCTCAGAAATGTTAGCAACCGTCGGTGGTTCAATTTCAACGGTTGATTTATCTGCCGCTTACCACCAAATAGAATTACATGAGAAGAGCAAGGATCTCACTGCGTTCATCACTCCGTTTGGGTGTTTCATGTACAATAGCATGCCTTTTGGCTTAGCGTCTGCCGCTGCTATTTTCCAACGTGTCATGCAGGAAATTTTAGTGAATTGTAAAAATGCAATTTGTTTTCAGGATGACATTTTCGTATTTAGTGAAAGCCAAGAGGAACATATTTCTGCCCTGGAGAATGTACAGAATGCTCTTAACGACCATGGTTTAACCATCAAGCATGAAAAGTGCAAATTTGGAGTTCATTCAGTGAATTATCTTGGTCACGAGTTGTGTGAGGATGGTATTAAACCCAAACATGATTTAATTGAAGCTATCAAGTCTGCTCCACATCCTTTATCTAAGTATAATGTCAGATCTTTTTTGGGTTTAACTGAATTTTACGCTAAATACATTCCCAATTTTTCTTGTCGTACGTACAACATTAGACAACTGATTAAAAACAGGAATAAATTTGCATGGTCTAATGATTGTGAGGAAGAGTTCGAGGGTGTTAAAAAAGCAATTTGTTCTGCTACTGCTCTTTCTTGTTTTGATCCTTCTTTCTTGTGCATCATTACTATCGATGCAAGTTCAAAAGGTTTAGGTGCTGTACTTGCACAAAAAAGTAAATCTGGGAAAGAATGCGTTATTGCACATGCTTCTAGAGCATTCACTCCATCTGAGGAGAAGTGGTCTACAATAGAAAGGGAACCTTTAGCCTGTGTATGGGCGTTAGAGCATTTTAAAGTGTTTATTTGGGGCAAAGAATGTCAAATTAGAAGTGACCACAAACCATTGGTGCGTTTACTTACTACGGAGGGTATGTTAAAGGCTTCAGCACGTATTGCTCGCATGTCACTGCGCTTACACAATTTTATTTATAATATATGTTCCTGGAAAGGATAATATTGCTGCTGATTTTTTATCTGGAATGCCTTTACCCATTAAGGAAGATCTTTACAATGAATGGGATGATTTACACATTGCCATGGTACACGATGAAGGTCCTATGCCCATCTATCAGACTTTGTGGAGTAGAGAATTTGATGAAGATATGATTTTAAAACAAGTTGCAGGTTACGTTTCAAGTGAATGGCCAAATAAAAAGAACATTAGCTCAGAACGTAGGTGTTTCTGGGAAGTTAGAGATGAACTTTCTTGCAATAACAACATAGTATGAAGGGGTGACCGTGCTGTACCACCAAACAATTTAAGACGCACTATAGTTTTACAGGGCCATGAAGGTCATAGTGGGATTGTAAGACCAAAACAGACAAAAACGTTTATACTGGTGGCCTGGGATAGATATGTTCATTGAACGAATTGTTAGAAACTGTATTACCTGTGCCAACTCTGATAAGTCCTTGATTACTCTTAAGCCTAACATGGGTAATCATGTTATTGCTGACAATCCATGGGATATTATTGCAATTGACATCATGGGTCCTGTAGGTTGTAATTCAAAATTTTTTATAGCAGCAATTGATGTCTTCTCAAAATGGCCAGTCATCAAAATTGTTGAAAAAATTGACACAGATTCTGTACTGACTTTTTTGGATGAGACCTTTACTGAAGAAGGTCTACCAGCGAGACTTCTAACTGATAATGGTGTTCAATTTCTCTCCAATAAAGCCAAAGAATATTTTAAAAGAATTGGTATAATTCACGCTACCACCTCTTTATATAGTCCTAGTGGCAATGGTGTTATAGAGAGGTTTAACAGGGTTCTGAAGAATGCTATACAAGCTGCTGGAGTAGAGAATGATAAATGGGAGTTACAAGTTCACAAAACTGTGTGGGTGTACAGAACCACAATGAATTCCATGACTGGTTATTCTCCTTTTGAGATCATGAGAGGTAGACTACCTAGAACAGTTTAATCCTTCATGGTTAGTTCATTCAACATCATCTACTTTAGATTTAGGAAAAGTAAGAGAAAACATTGAACGCACTCATGTCATTGTCAAAAAGCATTTTGATAACAAAAAGGGTTCAAAAATTGATCCTTCTGTGAAAATTAGTATGCTTGTTAAAGTCAAGAAACCATGGAAAGTAAAAAAAGGAGAAAGCCAATTTATGGGTCCATTTGAAGTCATGGAAGTGTTAAAAAACTTTGTGAGATTGTCTGACAACAAAGTTTGGAATTTGAGTAGGATTGCAATCCTCAAAGCTGATAAAGATGGTATTCCAACACTGTAGATAATAGAAATGATCGTTCTGATTTTTCTTATCTAGACGTAGTTGATGATAAAATTATTGAAAGTAGATCCATCCATAACAGGTCATAGAACGTGTTCATCAAAGGACAAGATTTAAGACATGTGAGGGTGTTGGAGAAACAAGTCCACAAGAGTGACTGGACAAGTATAGGCTCAATACGAGTATGTCACAAGTACAGAGGTAAAATAGAACATGGACCTGCAAATAATCAGGAGGGTTTAGAAGTATTTGGGATATGCAAGTTATTTGGAAATAAGAGCATTATAAACATAAAGCTCCTCGGTCTGTGCGTGTATAAGGGGATTTGTGCGGATGCACATATGTGTGTGTGCGCCTGTGCGTGTATGAAAGACTATGTTCACATTTGTGTGTGCTTGTGCATGTCTGTGCTTGTGATGGTGTGGACATGTATTTGGGTGTTTTTGTATTAGAGCATATGATTCTATGTGTGCTTGTGTTTGTGCGCGCTGATGTTTCTGCATGTGTGCTTATGTTTGTGCGTCTGATGGTGTGTGCATGTATTTGAGTGGGATTGTATGTGTGGATGTTTCTGTATGTGCGCCCTCTGTTGGCCTATGTGAGTATGTGCGCACATTTGTTGTGTGCTGGTGCCTATCTGTGCGTCTGATGGTGTGTGTGTGTGCATGTATTTGTGTGTTCGTCCTTGGGTATTTTTGTAATGGAGCATGTGATTGTATGTGTGCTTGTGTTTTTGATAGTCTCTGTATTGTGTTTTTGTGCGTGCCTGCGTGTATGAGAGTGAGCGCATTTGTGTGTGCTTTTGCATCTCTGTACATGTGATTGGTGTTTGCGTGTGCAGGTTTTTGGGTGTTTTTGTATTATTTATTTATTTATTTATTAATACAATTTATAAAGCGCATACGTTTACCCGCGGGCGTCTTGGCGCTAAGATTACAACATAGGATCTCTGAGGGTGGCAGCATATGGCCATGAGGACTCGTTACTGATTGAACAACCATGTCTTCACCAGTTTCATAAACTGGAGAAGAGATTGAACCGATCGAATTGTCAGCGGGGAGTGGGTTCCAGAGTCTGGCTGCAGACACCGTGAAACGCCTGTCTCCCCAGGTGACCGTCCTGGTACGAGGTACTGCTAGTTGATGCAGTGACATCAATCTCAGTTGTCTTAACGGGCAGTAGGTAGAAAGCTGCTCTTGCAGAAACCTTGGGCCTTGGTTGTGGATAGCTTTGAAAGTTAGACAAAGTGATTTAAATTTAATACGATTTTTAATTGTTAGCCAGTGATAGCTTTTGATTGTTTGACTGACTGATTTGAATTTTGGGGTCCTGGAGAGTAATCTTGCTGCCGCATTTTGAATCATTTGTAGTTTGGAGATTACCCAGGATTGTGCGTTGGCAAATAAGCCATTACAATAGTCAAGAGAAGAGAGCACAAGTGTGCTCACCACTGTTTTTCCTGCGCTTTCCGAGAGAAATGGGATGATTTTCCTTATGAGTCGAAGTTTATGATGAGCATTTGCCACTGTGATTGGCGTGTGCTACAAAATTGAGCTTCTCATCAAAGACTATTCCCACATTTCTGACCCTAGTGGATGGAGTTGGTAAAACTCCTAAGGATGAAGGCCACCACACAGGAGACCATTGTGGGGCGATCTTCCCGAAAATGACTACCTCTGTCTTCTCGGAGTTCAACCTTAGGCAGTTGACCGGCATCCAGTCTTTAATAGCCAACATACCATCTTGAAACAGTGCCGCTACCTGTTCCCCATCATTATTGATAGCAAGCACCAGCTGGGTATCATCAGCATAGGAGGTAAGGCTCATCTGGTAGGTTTTAATAACTCTCGCGAAGTCCAACACATAGATATTAAAGTGTTGGACTTAGCGAAGAGCCTTGGGGAACTCCACAAGGTAAGGCAAGCTCCGGCGATTTAAAAGGTCCCAGCCTTACTGCTTGTGTTCTGCTGGAAAGAAACGAGGTAAGCAGCTCTCTAGCACTCGATCGGATGCCCAGATTTCCGACACGGTCAATCAAGATGGAGTGATTGACCGTGTCGAAAGCCGCCGATAAGTCCAGCATTATAAGGACAGCTTTCCCTCCATTATCTCTGATGGTTTTGATATCATCTGCGGCTTTAGTGCTTGGGATTTTATGTGTGCTTGTGTTCTTGGATGTTTCTGGCTATGTGCATGTCTGTGTGCATCAGTGTGCATATGAGAGTGTGTGCTCACATTGGTGTGTGCTTGTGCATGTCTGTGCGTGTGATGGTGTGTGCACGCTAAATTTGTTATTTTCTGGCGGCCGCTGTCCTTGATATTGACTTTAGATGCATGACCTTGGATGGCCACCAGTGTACCGTACAGTCCCCTGCCTGAAAAAAAATAGTATTCCCAACACAAGTGATTTTCAAGAAGATGGAAATGGTACAAATGTAAATGATACAGAGGTGTTGGAGAAAAGATTAATAAGAAACCTAAATGGATGTCTGACTTCATTTCATTTTTGAAAGACAAAATTGTAATGTAATTTTTTTTAATTTTTTTTAATTTCATTAAGGGGGGAAGGTGTGTTACATTCATGCTTATATGTGCGTGCCTTGATTGTCTTTGTTCTATGTTTTCACGTGCTTGCATGCACGTGTCTGTTTGTTGTGTTGTTCATTGAATGCTATGTCTCATGGCACGATCTGTGATCGGGCCCTTGAGTCAGAGCAAGCGAAGAAATCAGTTACTGGGATTGTACCGGTGCGTCAAGACCTCTAACCGGTGGTGCTTCATTATTGTGGATTAAACTTTGTTTTTATAACTATTCTGCGTCCTTTCAACTTGACACTGATGCAGCAGTGTTAACCAGCATCACGTACCCTCTACGTCACAGAGTCCACGTGCTATACCTTCTGCGTTACAGAGGGTAATGTACACCCTCACGTAATAAAGTGAATGTAATGTGAAAACATTTTGAAAGCAATGCACCCCTCCAGTCAGGGAGTGAGAGAGTGACACCCTTCTATGTCGCAGATTGACAGTAACGCCCCTTGTAGTCGCAGAGCAAATGTTTTATACTCTTCTACTCCACAGAGAGGAAGTGATGTACCCCTGCAGCTACAGAATTAAAGTAACAGCCTTCTAGACACTTAGTGAAAGTATTATAGCCTTGAACGCCACACAGTATAAGTGATGTACCCTCTAGTCGCAAAGTGAAAGTAATGAATACTGTACATCAGTGGGTCTTAAACTGTGGTCTGGGGGTCCGGGAAGCCTCCTCAGGGAGTCTGCGACTACTCAGAAAATGAAATAATACTAACAAATTAATAAAGTGTATATAAAGGAGCAAAATGTGCAACTGGGAATTTTTAAATCTTCTGTAAATGTGAAGGAATTTGAAATTAGAGGCTAAAAATTAAGTTAGTATCCTCAGATTGAAACATAGAAGAAGTGTAGGTGCATCAAAGAGAATATAGTGTGGACAATGAGTGGCCTTGATTAAATCTGGAAAACGTCCAACTTCCCTACTAACATAAAAATATATATTTCTTTGTATTTGTTTGTGAATTAAATTAAATATTTCATAGTTTGTGTATTTGTATGACGAATGCTTGTTTCTGTATTTTTTGTTAGTTATTTTGCAGTTCAGCTTATCGAAAATGCTTATGTCAAAGGCCCTGCCTTCCGGAAATGAGTGAATGGGGGTCCCTAGATTCCAATAATGATTCAGTGGGCGACCTGGGTTCCAGGAAGGATTAAGTGGGGATGCACAGCAGTCAAAAGGATAGGAACTACTGCTCTATGTTACAGAATAAAAGTAATGCATCCCTCTAAGTAATAGATTGAAAGTAATGTACATCACTACCTCACACAATGAAGAAATGTGAATGGCTATTTCATAGCTAACGCCATCAGGCCTGGCTGAAATAAGAATTACTCCAGAGTAATTTTGGTAAGTTTGCAATGCTGCTGTGACAAGAAATTATACAAAATTACTTGATTAGACACATTTGCATAAATTAGAGTAATTTGGAATAGACCCATGAGCACAGGAACGGAGTGCAAGCTGCTGATCAAGTTCTGTTGTATTTAGAGCCATTTTCTTGGCGCAAAAATGCATACTCTGGTTCATTTTAGGCGCAAGGGTGCATTTTTCACTAAGAAAATAGAGCTAAATGCAGGGTTACAGGCCTTGTGCAATTCTGCGAAATCTCATACAATTTTGCATAATTATACTACTATAAATTATGACATGAGTTATGCCCACCCCAAACGTCATGGATCCAGTCACATAATGAAGGCAATGCACCTTGTAGCGCTCTAGTGCTCCGAGGGTCTCAGGTTGAGCCCCCGGAAGCACTCTGCACAATGTATCACTTTCTGGCCAGGCGTGGCCAGAAAGCTTTAAATAAAGGGACCGAAGTGGCACGGCACTTCCGGTCCACACCAGTGCAGTAACGTGTGTGTGTCCACTTATTGCGCTCCACAAGCATTGCAGCGCTGCAGGCCTAGCTTGGCCCCCAGGGCCTCACACTGGCGACGAGGGTGGGATACCCATAAGTTAAGCAGCGCCCACCAGCGGCATTTACCTGCCCGTTCACCAGCTGACTCGATCGCCCAGCCGCGGCACCGGAGAGGAACGTCAGCGACGACGGCCACCACCACCGAAAGCAGAAGCTACATCCCAGAAGCTACACACACCGGTAAGCAGCGTGAGCAAGGAGCTGCGTGTGGCACCGGCGGCAGCGACAGCAGGAAGGCCCAAGACGAAGACGCGCGCCGAAGGAAGCAGCCCGGCGGCAGGCCCAGCGGTGCGCGCATGCGCAGAAGGCGAGGCGCCGTCACCAGAGGAAAGAACCCGGGGAGAGCGCGAGGCCGAGAGGGCGCCTCAGACAAATCGAGCGCGAGGCCCCGTGGACACGAGGGAGACCCGGCGAGGTCAACCACACCACGAGGTGACGCAGCAACCCCCAAGCGAGCGCAAGCAGCACCCCATCAAGCATTGGCCAAGGCAACAAGGCGAACCACACAACAAGCACCAACAAGCACAAGCAAAGTCAATCAGCCACCGGTTACACACCGTACCACACAAACGCAAACAAGCACAAGCAAGTGCAACCAATAGCCAGACAATCAGTGACTCACACAGGCACCAACAAGCACGAGCAAGTACAACCAAGCACACAATAAAGAGACGTTCAAAAGGCAAGCGCCCAGCCACCGCCCAGCGTCAAAATGACCACAAACCCTGGAGGGGCGTCTGGGGGAGCCAGCCAAGCTCAGCAAGCGGCACCACCAGCAGTAAACCTCGGCACTCAACCACCAACGCCGTCAGCCCACTCACAAATCCAGGCACTGCCACCTTTCAGCGAGCTGATAGACCCCGGGACAGCGGCCCCCAGATGGGCTGTGTGGCTAGGGCAACTCAACAACTACTTCACTGCCACCAGGGAGAAAGATAACGAAGTGAAGAGGTCCCTGCTGTTACACTTTGGGGGCACAGAACTGTATAAGCTATTCAAACATCTCCCCGACACAGGAGATGACAAAGACTATGACGCTGCGGTCAATGCGCTGAACGCCCATTTCGACCCCCAGCTGAACCCTCACTATGAGCGATTCAAATTTCGCCAATCCAGACAAAGGGAAGGAGAAACCATGGATGCGTTCCATGCACGACTGAGGGATCTCATAAGCACGTGCACGGACGACGACGAAAAGAAAGAAGTGACCGCGCAGCTCATTCAAGGTTGCCGCAACAAACACCTAAGGACACTCATTCTAAGGCAACCACGAATCACCCTTGAAGAAATATTGATCCTGGCCAGATCCCACGAACTATCGGATGCACGCGCAACAGCAATGGAAGCAGCTTTGAACCCACGGGCAGAGGCAGGAACCGTGGTGAAGACAGAAAGGGTGGATGCAGTTCGCAACACCAGCCGAGGAAGCAGAGGAAGATGGCCGACCAGGACGCCACGCCGAGCGTCGTGTGGATACTGTGGCCGAGACGAGCACAACCAAGATGGCTGCCCAGCACGTGGCAAGACATGCTCAAAATGCGGAATACCTAACCATTTCGCAAGCATGTGCAGGGGTGGCTCCCGAGGAAGAGGGACGTCAGGAAGAAAACCAATCACAGGAGCAATAAAACAGCTGTCGCTAGACGACGCGACGTCATCTCAACCACACAGACCGCCGAGGCGACCCCAGTTTGATGACTCTCCCTCAGAGGATGAAGATGAATGCTACTACGTATCGTTCGTAAGTGAACTAAAGAAGCGACAGAGACCACAGCCCAAGTGCCAAATACACATCGACGGGTCCCCAGCATATGGCGTCATCGACACAGGAGCCACCATAAACGTCATGGGAATCCAACACTATAAAGCACTGAACCCAAGACCCAAACTAGTACCTTCAAAGGCGCGCATACTAACGTACAGTAGCCAGACACCCCTCCCACTACGAGGGAAGATGACGGTCCAAGTAAAAGCAGAAGACAACGAGGTGACGACAACGTTCCACGTGATAGACAAGGAAGCAGACCTACTTGTAAGCAGCAACACGGCAGAAGACCTCCGCCTCATTGCGTTCGCAAACGCCGTCAAAGCGCTACAAACAGAAGACATCCTGGAAATGTTCCCCACACTATTCGAAGGTCTCGGCACAATCAAACGACCACCGATCAAACTACACATCGACCCCGCAATCCAGCCAATAGCCCTAAGACACAGAAGAATACCCTTCCACTTGCGCGCAGCCGTAGAAAAGGAACTCAACCAACTTGAAGAACAGGGGGTAATCGAGAAAGTATCGGGGCCGACGCCGTGGGTATCCCCAATGGTGATAGCCGAGAAGCCGCGCCAGCCAGGCAAAATCCGCATCTGCATAGATATGAGGATTCCCAACAAAGCCATTAGACGGGAGCGGCACCTCACCCCAACGGTAGATGACATCCTGACGGATCTGAATGGGGCCCAATGGTTCTCTAAGTTAGACCTTAATGCAGGATATCACCAGCTCAGGCTAGCGGAAGAGAGCCGCTACATTACAACATTTTCAACACACCTAGGGCTACGACGATACAAGCGACTAAATTTTGGCATCTCATCCGCAGCCGAGATTTTCCAAAACACAATAAAAGAGATCCTAACAGGACTCGATGGAGTGCTGAACGTCAGTGACGATATCTTGATTCACGCCAAAACCAGTGAAGAACACCACCGAAGACTGAGGGCCACTTTACAAAGACTCGCGCAGTACGGCGACACTTTACACAAAGACAAATGCCAGTTCTTCAAGAAATCAATAGAGTTCTTCGGATACGTATTCGACTCAGACGGAGTAAGGGTAGATCCCCGCAAATCGCACGCCATCAAGAACGCTCCAGCACCGTCAACCGCTTCCGAAGTAAGAAGCTTCTTAGGAATGGCGCAGTACTGTGCCAGGTTCATACCCAATCTGGCCACAATCGCAGAGCCTCTGAGAAACCTAACGAAGAAAGACAGCTCATGGAAATGGACGGCAACAGAAGACAAAGCATTCCACCGGATCAAAGAAGCCCTGTTAGATAGCACAACGATGGCGTACTTCAACACTGCAAGACCCACCGAAGTACTAGTGGACGCCAGTCCAGTGGGCCTGGGAGCCCTCCTGTCGCAAGAATCCGAACCCGGGGTGTGGGCCCCGTTAGCGTTTGCAAGCAAAGCCCTGACAGCGACAGAGTCACGGTACTCGCAAATTGAGAGGGAGGCACTGGCAGTAAAATGGGCGTGCGCCCATTTTCATCTTTACATCTCCGGCCACCCTTTCAGAATGGTGACAGACCACCAACCGCTGATCCCGTTGTTCCGTGGAACTGCTCCACACCCCCCGCCAAGGATCGAACGCTGGGCAATCCAGGTTCAACAGTACCAAATGGACCTAGTGTACCGACCAGGGGCGAAAAACCCGGCGGACTTCCTGTCGCGCCACCCCCCGCAGAAGAATCTAGCAATGCAGACCCAGAGGTCCAGACCGAGGAATTCATCAATATGCTAGCAACGGGCGCGTGCCCCTGTGCACTGACCGCCAACGTCATCATCTCCCACTATGACAACGATGCAGTAGTCGGAAGGGTGAAGGAGGCCATACAATCCGGAACGTGGGCAAACTTCCTGAAGGATACCAACGGGTGGAACGAAGCAGACAGAACGCGCCTGCAACAGTACTGGAAGGTTCATGACGACCTCAGCTGCGCTGACAATGGCCTCCTACTGAGAGGGACTCGCGTGGTCATTCCCAAAGCACTGCAAGAGAGAGCAACCACCCTGGCACACGAAGGACACCAAGGCACCCGCAGAATGAAAGCGAGGATGCGAGAGAAGATATGGTTCCCAAACATGGAGGAGAACATCGAAGCCTGCGTACGAGAGTGTCGAGCATGCCAAATCACAAGCAGCCCCGAAGTACCAGCCCCAATAATCACAGAGGAACATGCCCCATCACCATGGGCATGGCTAAGCCTGGACTTTGGCAGCTTCCCGGACGGAAGAGTCACAGTAGTGCTGGTGGACAATTACACTAAATACCCCATCGTGGAAACGGCGGCGTCAACCAGTTTCGCGAACATTCGCCCCATTCTCACCAAAACCTTTGCTCTGTTTGGCATCCCAATGGTCATCAAAACGGACAATGGGCCCCCGTTCCAGGGGAGTGAGTTTAAGGAGTTTCTAGACAACCTTGGCATAAAGCATCACCGAATCACCCCGCAATGGCCGCAAGCCAACGGTGAGGTAGAACGCTTCATGAGGACAATAAACAAAATACTGAGAATATCTTCAGCGGAAGGGAGTGACCCGGAAGAAACACTGCAAGCGTTCCTAAGGGAGTATCGCAGCACGCCACACAGCACCACCATGTAATCACCATGGGCACTGATGCTGGCCGGCCCCAGAAGAGATCTGTTACCCATGGCTGACAGTTGGACTCCCACACCATACTCACCGGCAAATACCCAAGAAAGGAGAAGGAGAACAAACGAGAAGGCAAGTTGTAAGAGAAGAGCCCAAGCAAAGACCCTGAACCCGGGAGAGACGGTGCTCATCCGGACAAGAAGGCCCGGAGGAAAATTCAAGACCCCATTCGAACCGGAGCCCTGGGTCATCAAGGAAACCCACGGAACAGCAGTCACTGTCAGCCGAGACGGAGAAGAAGTGACTCGCAATGTATCGTGGTTCAAGCAGATACCTGCTCCGAAAGGACAAAGCCCAAGTGGCGGCACACCTGTAACGAGGGAAGAAGGAGAGAATGCAGCCACAGATGATAACTCGTGCCTGGCCCCGGACACTGCAGAACAACCATCCCTGCCATCACCGGGACCTCCTCGGGACCAGATCCCTCCGAGAGGCAAGTGGCAGTATAATCTCAGATCCAATCCACGGCCCAATCACAGGCTGGCAGATTTCGCATGTTGAACTGACTGTTATAGTTTGTTTTAAAAAAAATCCAAGTTGGGAAGGGATGTAGTGCTCTAGTGCTCCGAGGGTCTCAGGTTGAGCCCCCGGAAGCACTCCGCACAATGTATCACTTTCTGGCCAGGCGTGGCCAGAAAGCTTTAAATAAAGGGACCGAAGTGGCACGGCACTTCCGGTCCACACCAGTGCAGTAACGTGTGTGTGTCCACTTATTGCGCTCCACAAGCATTGCAGCGCTGCAGGCCTAGCTTGGCCCCCAGGGCCTCACACACCTGTCTTGCACATATAGAGAAAAAACATACCCTTATAGTCACATACTGAAAGCAATGCAGCCATGGGGGTCACAGAGTGAAAGTGGGGGGCTCCTCTTATCAGAGGCAAGCAATGTACGCATCTACGTCACAGCTAAAGCATAAACCTCAGCGCTGACTGGAATGCCGCCCTCCTTGGACTTCTTTAATCTATAAAAAATCAAAATGCTGCCCGCAGACCTGAATGCCCCTCCCACACCCTAATCCCACCCCCCAAAAAATACATCTATATTCATTTCCCAATGGTCAGGATCAGTCAGAATCGCTCCACCTCACCTTCCTTGGAAGCTCGAAGAGGTAAGCTTAAATACATTTCTAGCCACATAATGTAAGACCCCTTAGACTCAAAAACCGAAAGTAATGTACCCCTCTTTACATCATAGGGTAAAAGCAATGCACTTCTATGTACATCACAGAGTGAAGGCAATGTACCCCTGAGAGAGGAGAAATAAAGAAGGCCTGCACGTCACAGGGCGCATTTTCTACGCGCGTGCGCACCAGGAGTGCCTTGTCTAAGCGCGCACACGGAAGCCGTGTATTCCAAACAAGTGAGCCAGGCCCGTGTCAGGCGGGGCCGCCTCCGGTACCGGGGGTTCACAGTCCAAGCACAAGCTGCATCCAGGGGCCACGGAACCCACACGCTGCGGACCCGTACCAACCAGTCACCACACGCACTTCAACACCATCTGCGGCTTTCCACGCGTTACCAAGTTCGTAGAATCTCAGTCCCACAGAACGTCTGTGGTGCGCTCTACCTGCATTTATAATTCTCAGCCGCCTACAAAATCAGGAAACAACTGAAAACCTTGAGCCTAACAAACCCTCTGCACTGAGCACGTCAACCACTCCCCTCTTTCTGCGCAACGTGATACTCCCTAAAATGTGCCGAGTTCCCAGCCCCCTCTGCTTTCGAAGAAACCCTGTCTCCCACAGACAGAGGATGGGAACTTTCAGACAGCGCCCGGGATCCCAGACACCTCGGCCGTCCCACCGAGGACACAATACATGAATGCAGAAAGGGCCTGCAGAGAGGAGGAACCAGCAAACACTGCCACGACAGCCACTGCTGAGGCACACAGTCTTGTGGGGGACCCCCACCTCCTGGCACCGCAGGTAGGACGGTACGGCAAAACGCCACGTGAACGGTCTACGGCACGTAAGTTACAAAGAAAACAAGCATTTGCAATGCAATAGTTCTTGCATTATTAAAGTTTGAGCTATTGGTGTTGCATTATTTAATAATGCCAATAGCTCAAACTTTAATAATGTGAGGCCTATTGCATTGCAAATGCTTCTTTTTTTCCTGTGTCTTGCTCAATTCATTTTGTGTGCAGGCTGAGTGTTGGCCACTGATCACTGGGCCCCTGTATTTAACATTGTTGGCATGTCCCCCATGTCCCTGATTATTGGGATTTCTTTCATCCCTATAAGGCAATGTATTAGGCAGTTCTTCAGAGTGCTGGGACAATGCAGTTGAGAGACTAGTATTCTCCCAGCGTTCTGCAGCTGTAGGTCAGGGTCTTGCGCTCTAGCCTGTGCAACCTGTTCCTCCTTGCATGGAGACTGAGAGGTAACCGTTGATCCCCTTTGATCTTTCATCTGAGGTGGTTGATGTCATTTTGGCAGCCAGGCGTCCTTCAACAAAAGCTGTGCTTAAGGGATTCTTGTAAACATTTGTGGCTTTGTTGATACCAGTCAGTTGGACCTGTTCTAGGCAAAACTGGGACTTCAATCTGGTTCTTCTGTTTCTTGTGTGTTCCTCTTTTGAGGCAGCGTACAGTTGTCCATTGCGCCTAATCACCCTAAAAGCAGTACTTTTGGTCCAGCCTCCCTATACAACCTTTTTTTTTTTAGGTCTTGAATTGCCTTTCTGCCAAAGGTGGTGACACCGGTTCATGTTGGACAAGCCATCACACTTCTGACTTTTTTTGCTCTGCTTCATCCCACACAAGAGGAAGCGAGACTCCATCATTTGGACCCAAAGGGAGCATTCCATTTTTTCATAGATCGTACCAACAAACATTGTGAGGATGATCAACTCTTTGTGGGCTTCTCTGGGGCGCAGAAGGGTAAGGTGGTGCAAACAGACCTTCTATCAATGGATAGTCCTCTGAATTAACAATTGCTGTACATTGGCTAGGACACCACCTCCAGAAGGGTGGGGAGAGTAAAGTATGTTCTTCTTAGGATCCTATTTTGCAGAACGAGTCAAACGTATGATCCGGGCCACAGCATCATTGGGTACTGTTCGTTGGTAAATCTAGCATAGAAAAACTTTTTTCCGAAGCTGCAGGTGGACTTATCCATTCCTATGTGCCAGAGCCCTGCCTAGGCGAGAGTGGACTGCGAATCAGTAATAACGTTTAATTTAGAATTAACGAAAATGGTGAGCACTAACTAGCACCTTGCCCGATAGGGAAAAACTGATTTTGAGTTTACATTTTAGAGCACAAATGAACTGTGTGCTACTTTGCGTTATGCTAATTTTGTAAGTTCATGTCCAAAATAGATGTCTGAATCCTCTAAAACGTATCCTTTATTACTATTCTGTATCTTTGGAATTGCACCTAGCTAGTTAGACACTCTGTTAATTAACTTGTCACAAAATTGTAAACTTAATGACTTTGGACCGCACTGGCAAAGTATAACATTTTACATGCTTAATACATTTTTTTTTAATGTGTAGTCTTTTGTTACCATTTTGTTAAAGTAATATATGTAATTTGAATTCCAGGATATTATTTCCAAATAGTAGGAGTTAATTAATGGAAGGAAGAGTGCAGATCATCTGATTGGATGATGAAAAGAAGAAAAATAGTATTTTAGTGTCTTTATCAATGTGTCCGTATTTGAAAATGTATATTCAGATTTTCTTTAAAACATTTTTATTAAACTGTATCCGTTTTCTGGATTTGTGTATTACGTTAGTGAATTATTTTTTGGTATTAAAGAATTCTCCTAGCACATATTGTTTTAAAACTGTAACCATTTTGTAGAATAATTCATTTTTTGTGTCTACGGATCTTAATGCGATAGTGTCTTTAAGCAAAGTTAAAAAATCATCACTGGCATTTGTGGGAATAACTCCTAGTCCTGGACTTCTAACACTATTCAAAGTAATTTAAAAAATAACCCATTGAAAGACACAATTAGGAAAACTCATACAAATATTTAAATATTGACAAAAAAACTAAACGTTAAACATTACTAAAAACATAAGCTGATATAAATTATATATCAGATATGAAATAAAAAAATAAAGTCCACTCCAGGTTTAATCGTTGGTGTGCACGTAAAGTTGTGGAAATTATATTTGCATAAAAATATTTATTACTCCATAAATTGAGATCTGCTTGTTAAATTAAAATATATATATATATATATATATATATATATATATATATATATATATATATATATATATTCAGTTTGAGCATGACCTACAACATAAGCTCAAAAAGCACACATTTGTTACATGTCCTACATTCCAAGAAAAGTAAAACTACTTTTTTTACTGTTATTGTTCTAATGCACTCTGAGTATAGGAAACTAAGTAACAGTTTTTATTGACAGACGTTAATGGATAACTATATACATTTTTTTCTTAGGAACAAGGTGAAACTGCACTGCATCTTGCGGTCAGATCAGTTGATAGAACTTCTCTTCACATAGTTGACTTCTTAGTCCAGAACAGGTGAGTATTCTTTGTTTTTCTGGTTTCATTCAAATGCATTTGCGTGTTCTTGTTTTGCTTGTTTAATTGACCATATGCAATCTACACTGTCTAAAGAGAGGGTGTTAATTTAGTTATGTACATTTATTTAATAGTCAGTTACAAATTGAGATCATATCAGCAAACGTCCCATAATATTTCACAGTGTGTTACCTTTGATGGCTTTTTAGTAATACTTGATCTTTAAAACTCTTTTTCTGATGGATAATTTAACCCACAGACTCTTTACCTTTATATTCCCCAGGCATCAAACTGGATCTGGAAATTATACAACAGTACTCCTGCCCAGGGTTAGGTAGCATCATGTAGCTCTGCATCAATAGCTTTCTGCTCCGAAAGTGATGGACAAAACCACATACTAGTGCCAACAATGCTTGCTGACATCAGTGTCTTTCTTTCTGCGCTTTCAGAGGCGGAGCCAGAATTTCTCTTTGGGCTTCAAGACCATACATTTTTTCAAGGTTTACCAGTGTGCAACTAAAAATGTCATCCCTTAAAACGACATGGTTCAAACAATGTAGGTACTGTTGCAAACAGATATCTGGGACCAGACCTTCATGAAGTATGTTTGTGGTGTCTCAGGTCAGTGCTATACTCCAGGGCCTGTGACAACTGTGCCCGATGAACCTGAAGACCATACAGAACTGTGAGGCCATCCCCTAACATAAGACTCCACAATGTGACCGATTGAAGTCGAAAGGAAGGTCATCATCCTGTTATCGAGGCTTTGCCCTCCTATTTTATCTACCCCGAACCTTCAACGACCATCCGGGCAGCTTGTGGAAAAGCATCTGTCTGTCTTGCTACCGAAGTGCGGGCCCTTTTGATTAAAGAAGCCATAGAGAAGGTTCTGGCCTCTGAAGTAATAACTCCCACCACAACCTTGTACTAAAGAAGGACAAAGGTTATCATCCTATTTTAAACCTTTGTCTTCCTGTAAAAGGGCAAATCCAAGATGCTCACACTAGCCAAGTTCCTGTCTGCCCTAGAACCCAGAGACTTCCATATCCCCATGCTACGTGCCCACGAACTTTACCTGCTGTTCAAAGTGGGCCAGGAGCATTTTCAGTTCATAGTGCTCCCCTTTGGCCTTAACATCGCCCCTCATGTGTTCATAAAAGTTATGGTGCTGGTGGCAGCACACCTTCGGAGCTTGGGCTACCAGCCCTCTTCTCCCCTAATGACCGGCTGCTGAATGCAGGCTCCCCCCAGGCAGTGATCAACCACCTCCAGATGACGCAAACCTTCTAACATCATTGGGGTTCAATATTGATGTCACTTCTTCGCAGAGGCTCCTGTTCATCAGAGCTATTGTGGATGCTGCATTGTTTTGTGCCTTTCTCCTAGAGTATTCAGGCTATGAACCTGATGTATCCACCGTGGTCCTGGATCTCATTGTGGATCCTTCTGAGGCTTCTGCAGTAGTTGGCCTCCTGCATACTGCCGGCCAAACATGGTAGGTAACGCATGTGGGCTCTGCAGTGGGACCTCAAATCACAGAGGGCACATCATCAGGGGAATTTTTAGGATTGTATCCACATCTTAGAGGAGACTGCAAAAGGCCTGCAGTGGTGGCTGCTGGACAGCAATTGGGCCAGTGGCAGAACCCTCACCTTACCCCTGCCAGAGCTGACTGTGGCCACAGACTTACCAATGCTGAGTTGGAAAGGTTTAGGTGAGGTGTTGATCTTAGGCCTCTGGTCTCTGATGGAGACTCTACTCCACATCACTTTGTTGACTTGAGGGTGATTGAAAGCCTTCCTTTCCACCACCAGATGAAGAACAACACCAGGGCCATGTGGTACTGCAACCGGCAGGGTAGGGTGGGGTCTTGGGTCCTGAGTCAGGAGAATCTGATAAAGACTACTAACCACAGATTCCTTACCTTAGAATATTTCCTAGGCATTAACCACATGCGCGCTGTGCTTATTCTGCTGGAATGCTGATTTTTCAAAAAACCCATTGTTCATGACGAGCTGGGCTCGTCATCAGTGTTTGAGGAGGCTACACCATGACGAGCCCAGCTCGTCATCAGCCTCAAAGGGGTTAAACTTGATCCAGAAATGTTTGGAGCAGTACCTCTGAGCACTAGAAAGTGGTGTTGATTGGCTCCTCATTGTCCTTGCCATAAGAAACTTGATCTGTAGTTATATAGGCACCATCCCAGCGTGCTGAGTTCTTTTCTTTCCACCCCATCAGCACAGATATGGAGGGAGCTACCTCAGTCTACTTTTTGGGCTATTTTTTTGTTTTACTTTTTGCTTTTCTCTCAGCCTGCAAATGGATATCCCATAACAACTCTGGAGTTTAAAATCTATAGTTCCTGTTACTGGGACAGACCCCCCACCTGTTTTGTCCCTGGTGCCTGAAGCCAGGTCACGACTCCAAGGCCTTTGAAGACTCTTGTGCCATGAATCCTAAGGCACTTCAGGGGTGGTTGTTGATGCTCCTCGTCACCTGACATTGAACGTCTTCACGATGCTCCAGATCATGATTACGCTGAAGGTCCCAGGATCGCTTGCAGAGCTGCTCCTGGCCATCATCGTTGCGATCAAAATAATTTTCAGGTAAATCCCACAAAATGTTCTCAAAATCCATGAAGTCCAAATGCTCTTTGACATTGCTGTGCCAGCTGCTTAGTCTGTGCCTCTCCTCGCCTCACAGTATTTTCTGGAGCGGAGCAACCCCCGTCCGAGCCAAGGACTATTATGAGGCCATACACCTTTTATTTGCTAGCAAGGCTTCTCTGGATCGACTTAGGGCCCCTTGGCTATGAAGAGAGCTCCCACTGGATTCCTGCCAGCGGGTCTGCCCATGCCACCAGTCGGGCCCCTTGGATCTGATGCTAAATCCGGAGCTGCTCCACCCATGAAATGGTGACCTTCCCCAAAGCCTGCTCCATTGCTGTAGTTCCCGGTGCCGCCGACACCCTACGGTGGTGCCAAACACCATTGTCATACCCAACTCCAATACGGAGCCGGATCGGCATTACCAAACACCGAACCTGGCGGTTTCTGGAACCCACGCCTTTTTTCTTTGATTAGCCCAGAGAGGAGTACGATTGGGAGTATTTATGGATCTTTATGGCTACTCTAACCCCTTAGAAGAGTCCGAAGAAAACTGGAATGAGGTGGATGTCAATGGTTTGGATACATCGCTAGACACTGGCCTGGTCTGTCCTTCTCCTTCTGTTGCTACAGAAGAAGGGTCATTATTTGCCATGGTGGTGCTTAGGACGGCTGAGGTTCTGAACCTCATGCTGTCCCCGGTGACAGTCAAGAACGACGTCTAGACAGAGGTCTTTTAGTCTGGAGTCGCCTCCCATCCCCTCGGACCTCTCCTCCCATTTAGTGAAGCCCTCACTAACGTCCTGCACAGGTCACGTGCGAAGCGCTGTACACAGGCTCCTGTGCACAGAACAATTTCCTGCTGCCATAGTCCCGCTCCTTGGTACCCAGTTTTCCTCATCCAACAACCCACCCCAGAGAGCCTGGTTGTCCTGACCTCCACGTCCAAAGTCAGCCTCAGTGCTTTCCCCAACACACCACTGTACAACTGGCTTCTCAGGGGATGTCCAGGCTTCCTTTATGGACATGCATGGGATCCTGGACCAGTTCCCACTTCCAAACAAGTGGTGAGAAATTTAGGAATTAAACTTGATCATACACTATCCTTAAGAGACGAGGTTAACACCACATGTGGGACTTATTATGCCACAATGAGGCTATTAAAAAGTATTTCCATGGTTATCTTCCACCTTTAGCAAAAACAGTGGTCCAGGCACTTGGAACTATGGAAATGCATTGTTAGTTGCAGCAAATGACACCTTGCTAGTTTAACTACAGGTCGTTTAGAACACTGCTACCCGGTTGATGTGTAGTTTACCTTCTCAGTCATCCTTGGGTCATACATTAAAAGAATTACATTGGCTGCCCATAAAAAAGGGCAATCTTCAAGCTCTGTTGCTTGACTCATAAGGCTCTTTATCAGTCTAAGCGTATCTCCGTTCAAACTGAGTTATTACTTGCCTTCCAGACAGTTAAAATCTTCTGATAACGCCTTTTTACAGGTTCCACGTATCTGGACTGCCAGATTTGGCGGTAAGGCTTGCTCATATCTGGCTCCTCATTTTTGTAACCATCTTCCTCTCTATACTCGCACCTGCTCCAATTTTATGAATTTCAGGAAGATGCTCAAATAGTTGTTCTAGATAGTTTTTTACCTGCCTGCTCAGCGGAAGCGCCAAGATACTCCTTCTGTAGGGAGTTGTGCGAGATATGAAGTACATATAACATAACATAACTTGCCATTCTATGGCACCCACCTCTTTGTCGATAAGGCAGATTCGGCGCTATAATTTGATCGCCGACCACACATTGTTTTGTTTTAAACCTTGCACTCACCTCGGTCCACCGAGGGCTTCGCCTGATTATTGTGGAGGGTGTTTGTGCTAATCACAGTCCTCTCTTGACTGCTCATCGACAACGGCACGAGTAGAGGTAGTGGCTCCGACGGGCACGGGCCTAGAGCCCCGTACACTACTTAATGCTGATGTCTGGCAACCCGCGCAGCGGATGCCCCACTGGCGCGCCAAAGGAAAGCCCGTCTGCGCCCGACCGAGGCCAGAGGCCATGACCCCTGGTCAAATGGCTTCAAAAAGACTGATGTTCACATCTGATCAAATTTTAGCTCTTTGTCCCCCTCCCGCAAAGGGTTGCAAACGTTACTCTGCCGAAAATATACCTGGCAAAATCTGTCCTTGTTGTAACTTTTCACCCGTATGTCACCTGCTAAACCCCCCTAGTATCTCTAGACATACTCCTCCTACACACACCACGGTTCCACCTACCAAGGACCTTGTGTTCTTTAGCATTAACTGTTGTTCACTCCCCAGACACAAGTTGGGCATTTTCAATCTTCTCTGGGACGAACAACCAGAGGCGGTATTCCTTAAGGAGACCTGGCTTAATGAAAGTGCCGGTCCTGACATAGCTGCAGCATTACCACTTAATTATGCAACTCTTCGAAATGACAGAGTCTCCAAATCAGGAGGGGGCATAGCTATTATTTTTAAAAATTGCCTTCAATGTCAATTCGATCCTATAGACATCCCAGAGTGTGAAGCAGCACTCTTCAAGCTAGCATTAAACCCCAACTGCACGCTCACTGGCCTACTTGTGTATCGCCCACCATGACACCCGACATTATGGACCTCCTCCTTTCCTAGTTACATTGCCCCCTTACTTATGAGCTCTAAAAATTTCTCACTTACATTTAGACGATCTGTCCAGTGCAACATGTAGCAATTTCTTTGCTGACCTAGCTGCATTGAACATAAACCAACTTAATTCTGGCCCAACACACAAGGCTGATCACCTGTTGGACCCGATTTTCTCTAGTCTTCCCCAGTTTCAATGTACTCCGGCAGTCCCCCTGAGTTGGTCGGATCACTTTCTTTCTAAATTTAGTCTTGCTTCTCCTTTCTCTTCGGCTCCTTCTATTCCTTCTGTGGTGACCCCGAAAAGAAACTGGAAAAAACTCGACCTAATCACGTTAAATAAATCTCTATGCTCAGATGTACCCCCTGCTGACCTCGAAGTTGACGCACAAGCCACAAATATTCATGATTGACTCTCTAATGCCATAGACTCCTGTCTCCCTCGCTTGCATAAAAAACTGAATAACCACCGACCCCCGCACCATGGTTTAATGACATCTTAAAAAAGGAAAAATCTAAATGCAAAGCGTTAGTACATAAATGGAGGAGAAACTACAACCCTGAATCAAAAATCGTTTACACCAAAGCTAGAAATATCTATCACAACTTGTGCAATTCTACGAGGGCCAGTTTTATTTCAGCCACCATTTCCAAAGCTTTTAACTGCTCAAAAACTCTTTTTAGCACAGTGAAAGAACTGGCCGGCTCCAAAACAACTGCCAATCCTCGGCCATTAGATGAACGTCAATGTGACGATCTTGCCCAATTCTTAACAACCAAAATTGAAACAATGCAGACGGAGATCATAAACTCTGTTTCTTGCAGACCTTCTCGGACCCAAACCAAAACTCTGCCCAGTACTGTACCTTTCTCCACTGACTACACAAATGCTTCTCAATACATGCCTCCACTAGAGTCCTCTACCTCAACGTCATTGAAAGTTCCCGGGCCACTTTTATACTGCGATTCCTTGAGACCAGTGGCTGTCCTGCAATGCAAGCCTCCAATGGAATCCTTCACCCCCACACCACATTTAGTTTCCTGGACACTTTTAAATCTTGATTCCCTGAAAACCATTCTGAACAAAATCAAATCCGACTCTACCAAGGACCCTCTCCCAACTTCCATAATGAAGCAATTATGCACCTCCCATCTGCAGGTGATTTTAAGTGCCCTAAATGCATGACTGCTGGAGTCCAAGGTTCTGGCACTCTGGAAACATTCCATGGTGAAACCCACCGCTGATCCAGATATTTCTGGCAACTATAGACCAATGTCAATTCTACCAGCCTTCTCAAAAATTCTTGAAAGGCATATTCATTTCCATCTCTCACAATTTACCGAAACAAATAATATTCTCCACCCCTCTCAATCCGGTTTTCAAACTGGTTTCTCCACAGAGACAGTACTGTTGGGAGTCAATGAAAGACTACGACATCATATGGATGCCGGACAGACAGTAGCACTAATATTGTTAGACCTCAGTGCGGCGTTCGACACATCTCCCACTTTCTCTTAATCCACACACTGAAGTCTTTTGGCATATGTGGTTCAGCTCTTGACTGGATTACTTCCTTTCTCGACAACCGCACTTATCAAATTTCATCTGCCACAGCTTGCTCCAAGGTCTACACATCCCCATATGGAGTTCCCCAAGGTTCGATCCTGAGCCCACTGCTCTTTAATCTGTATGTCAGACCGTTAGCAGACATCGCGGAACAAGCTGGTCTAACGCTTTTCACTTATGCTGACGACTCACAGATCATTTTCTCCCTCTCTAACTCTGACCCTTCTGCTCCCTCTCTTCTCCAACAGGGTCTTAGTAAAATTTCTACGTGGATGAGTCACAATCTCCTTAAATTAAACGGTGGAAAAACCAAAATACAAATTCTAGGAAAAAATAAAGACCTTTGGAGCACTCCAGCTATGTCCGAAATTTGGGCATCATAATTTGGGCATCATCATCAGCGAAACCTGCCATCAAGGCCCTGCACTGGCTCCCTGTTCGCCAAAGGGTGGAATTCAAAGCCATGTGTACGGCTTACAAACTGATTAACGGAAGCGGCCCCTCGATCCTCAGCGACCTGGTTACGCCCTATAAAGCTCCCAGATCCCTGCGGTCCGAGAATGAACATCTAGCCAACATCCCCAAATTTAAAAAGACTCGCACTGGAGGTCGACGATTCTCTGTGAAAGCCTCCACGGGTTGGAATTCTCTCCCACGTACTCTCAGACTCGAACCCAACTACTTAGGGTTCAGAAAAAAACTGAAAACTCTCCTATTCCCTAAGTAATGCCATCCCCCTCTTTCCTCTCTTCTGGATATACAAACCTTCATAGCGCGGGGATGCCTCCGGGTCACCAGGCGCTTTATAAATCGCCAAATAAATAAATAATTGACGATGCACTGACCATGCAACAGCAAACAGTTAAAACCACTGCACTTTGCTTTACCATCTTAAAATGGCTTAGGAAAATTATTTGGATGCTACCTGCTGCCACCCAAAAAGCCGTGGTCCATGCCCTCTTCACCTCATGACTTGACTAAGGGAACGTACTGTACCTGGGATCTAATAAGGCAGTTACCCGTAGACTGCAGTTGGTTCAGAACTCTGCGGCTAGGCTCCTCTGCAGGAGACCCAAAGCCTCCTCTACATCGGAACATCTGCGCGGTGTACATTGGCTCAGGGTGGAGAACCGTAATCAGTTCAAAGCCCTGAACTATATGTTCAAATTCAAAACTGGCACTGCACCTTCAGTCACTTGTTCACCCCTATGTTACCACCCGCCATCTGCGGTCCGAATCGAAGTGTACTTTTGTGGTGCCTAGAGTCAAACTGGCCAGGATGGGGGGAAGATCTTTTTATCCAGTATTTGGGTGTCTTTCATAGATTCACATGCCTGAATCATTCCCCGTCGTCGAGACGGGAGCCTCCGGTAAATAAAAAAGTAATGTCCTATAGACATACATAGAGAAAATAGGACTAAGGGCCCCCCCTTAGTAGCCTTTCCTTGTCCTTATGTAAAAAGGACCAAACTCACAGTCAGCCAATCAGCTCCGACCTCCCTCTAGAACCTTCCTGGGAGGAGCCTCAGTCCCTCAGATTTTCTACCGCACGTTGTGCTAGGGAGTCTCCAGCCTGAGCTCTCCTCAGGATTCCTCAAAATCATCTAACTTTCTTTGAAAGTGTTTCTTCAATCTCAACTCTTCAAGGATTACTTCACTACACTGTTCTGCAGTAAGTGTTTTCTTTCCACTACTTTCTTCCATGTCTGAATCACAGAAGAAAGCCCTTTTCAGGGCCTGCTCTTCATGTGGGAAGAAAAGGATCCATGTGGATGATAAGCATGACCTGTGCTTATATTGCCTTTACCCGGACCACGTCTCGGACAAATGCAGAATATGTAGGGCTTTCCCTAAAAAGACAGTGAGGGACAGAGAAGGACGCCTTCTCATCTGGCTCGATAGGCTTAAGGACAGAGACACTCTGGAATCATCTGAAGGCAGTGTTTCCAAGTCCTCAGAAATCTCTAAAAAGAGGCCTAGGGTAACTTCCCCTGGCCCCTCAGACACTCCTCCTAAGAAGGCACACAAGAAGTCTTCAGAGGCAAGATCCACGACATCTTCAGTGTCTGTTCAGGAAGATCAAACCTTTAAAAAGCCTGCTCCGTCATCTACCAGACATGCCCAGAGGACTACCTCAGTCACTACCACTGTGTCGACGACATCAGCGTCGTCGCCTTCAGCGTCGACGACGACGACTACATCCTCGTCATCAGGTAGACCTGTCTCCTCTATTATTCTACTGACATCGTCGTCGATGACGAAGACCCTGTCGACGACGAGGACTACACCGACGATGACGTCGTCGTCGACGAGCCCATCATCGTCGAAGACACCGTCGACGATGAATACGTCGACGAGGGAGTCGACGACGAAGACACCGTCGACGAAGACACCGTCGACGAAGACGCCGTCGACGAAGACACCATCGACGACGGGCCCGTCGTCGACGAGAGCACCGATGACGACAACATCGAAGTCGTCGTCGACGACCAAGGTACCGTCGACCACCCCACCGTCGACGGGGACACCGTCGACGGAAGACTCGTCGTCGAAGATGGCACTGTCTGAGCCATGGAAAAAGTCCAGGCTTGTGGAGGTGTCGGCCCTCGTGCTACCGCCGTCGACGACACCCTCGACGACGGCAGGGTCAAATGCTACGTCTGGCAAGACTACCAAGCTGCAAATTACCCCGGAAACAACGTCTCCGAGCAAAGTGGAAAAGCAGCCACCTCAGGAAATCTTCCAAAGTGAAGAATCTGAAGAGGATGACCACCTGGGTCCCGCTACTTCTATCTCGGACCTTAATGTCAAATGCCAAAGCACCGATGAGGAACAGGAGGAGTTCACTTATCAGGAACACTCCGTCCACACTAGTGTCCGCACGGAGGTCACGCCCATGATATGCCTACCGGCGACTCTCGTCAATGACCTCCGGTACCTTGTACAAGATTACAAGCAACGCTTCCCGGATGCGGACAGTGGGAATCAGACACCTGTGGTACATACACCAGCGTCCGCCCCAAAACAGTCTCAACCTCTCCCTCAAACCCACCGTGACAAGGTCCAACCTCAGGTGGTGGACTCCTCAGACGAAGATGAGGATGAGGAGGAGTTAGAGTAAGGAGAGGTCCAGGAGGTCCACTCGGACCACGACGAGGAGGATGAGTATGTGGCATCATCCCCTGCTTCACCACAACCACGCCAAGCGGACTCACCGCCTGTGGACATTGGCGGCTTCCACAAACTTGTGGAAAGGGCGGCGAAGAGATTCCATATGGTCGTGGAATCAACTGAAACGGAATGCTTCTTGCACGATTTCAAAGAGCAGCCGCAAAAGTCGACTAAATCTATTCCAATTATAGAGTTCTTATGGGAGCAGGGCAAAAAATTAATGATGACTCCCGCGTCTGTGCCCGCGGTTGTTCCACGCCTGGACAAGAAATACAAAGCACCACTTACAGCGGCGGCTTGCCTCAACGGACACCCCAAACCTGATTCGGTAGTTACGCAGGCGGCCCAGAAGAACTCCTGCAACCCTTCCTCCCCGCTGTCCGCCCCTCCAGACAAAGAAGGCAGGAAGCTTGACACGATTAGGAAAAGATTCACGAGAACATCGGCCATGACCATCAAGGTGGCCAACTCCATTGCCTTGTTGGGACGTTACAATCGCCAACTTTGGGAAGACATAGCCCCTTATGTAAAGTAACTGCCTGACGCAGTCCAGGGTGAAGTCAAGGCTCTCCTTGTAGAAGGTCAAACTTCAGCTGCGGAAATAATTGACTGTGCTATTGACGCAGCCATGACTGGCTTCCGTCAGCTTGCTGGAGCTGCTGTTCTGCGCCGTCAAGGGTGGCTGAAAGCGACGTCGTTCCGCCAGGAGGTACAAGCGAAGGTGCTAGACATGCCCTTCGACGGCCAGCATCTTTTTGGGGACAAAATCGACAAGGCACTGCAAACCATAAAGAAGGACACCGATACTGCCAGGGCACTGGGCACTTTGCAGTCGCGAAACCAGTCCTTTCGAGGCAACCGATCCAGGGGTCAGTCCTCTTATCGAGGTTCCTATCAGAACAGGTCCTCGTATTCCTACAATAACAAGAACCAATACCAACACAAGCAACAACAGCAAGGTCGTCAGTCTTCATACGGAAGATCTAACTTCAGAGGCAAGAATCCCAAGAGGGGCACTGGCGGCCGCCAGTGACCGATTACTCCAGCCAGTCCTACCACCCTCTCCATCCTTTCAAATTGGAGGAAAGTTGACCCATTTCCTCACCAATTGGCAACACATCACCACGGACCGGTGGGTTCTCCAAATGATACGATTCGGCCATTCTCTCGAATTCACCACCATCCCTCCCAATACACCTCCCCAACGGCGAGCGCACAAACACCTACGCCTGCTTCTTCAGGAACTTTCTGTCATGCTACAGAAAGGAGCAATCGAACGAGTTCCAGCATCCTTAAAGGGGAAGGGGTTTTATTCCCACTTCTTTCTTGTACGACAGAAGGAGAACAAGTGGAGGCCCATTCTAGACCTCAGAACGCTGAACGCTTTCCTGCGGAGCCAATCGTTCAGGATGGTGACGATCCAAGAAATCCTGGGCACTCTGGAAAAAGGAGATTTCATGACATCCTTAGATCTCCAGGATGCCTACTACCACATCCCCATCCTCAAGCGCCACAGAAAATTCCTGAGGTTCGAGGTTGCAGGCCGACATTATCAGTTCAAAGTCCTGCCGTTTGGCCTCAAATCCGCGCCGCGGATTTTCACAAACTGCCTTGCACCGGTGGCGGCCTTTTTACGTCAGCTGGGTCACCAAGTCTTCCCCTACCTAGACGACTGGCTGGTGAAAGCACCCTCACCAGAAGGCGCGGCCGAATCCTCCAGCGCCTGCACCAATCTTTTTCAGAAGCTGGGATTAACCCTCAATCTCAAAAAGTCCTGCATTATCCCTACGACAAAAATTACCTTCCTCGGGGCTACCTTGGACACGGAGTGCACAAGAGCCTTCCCCTCGAAGGAAAGGACGGACAAGATATTGTCCCTAGCTACGGCTGTGGCATCAAGAGCACACCTCAAAGTCCGGAGTTACACATCCCTCCTGGGAATGATGTCCTCCTGTATACTTCTAATCCCTCACTGCAGACTCAGGATGCGCCCGTTGTAGGAAGCTCTCACGAGCCAATGGACTCAAAGTACTGGCTCATTCGAGGACATTGTACGGATAACACCAAAAATGACCAGAAGTCTGGAATGGTGGAGGCGTCGCAAAAATCTAACCATAGGATTACCGTTTCTCCTTCCGGCGACACCTCTGGTGATCACCACGGACGCCTCCCTGGAAGGATGGGGCGCTGTTCTCCAGGACCTTCGGATCAGCGGCAAGTGGGACGCACAGGAAAAACTGCTCCATATAAAGCTCTTGGAGCTGAGAGCTGTCTATCTTGCTCTACAGGCCTTCCTACCGCGCATCCAGAACTCCCCAGTGCTCGTCAAAACAGACAACACCACGACGATGCACTATCTCAACAAACAGGGGGGAACGCGTTCGCTCGCTCTATCACGCGAATCCCAGAAAATCTGGAACTGGCTGGTGATACACGGAATCCAGCTCAAAGCGGACTATGTACCCGGAAAAGACAATACCATCGTGGACGCCCTGAGCAGACAACGATCCCTCTCCCACGAGTGGGAACTGAGCGACAACGCTCTGGCTCACATCTTCTCTCAATGGGGAGTCCCAAGAATCGACCTGTTTGCCACCAAGGACAACGCCAAATGCCCAAACTACGCAAGCTGGCGTCCCCAACAAGGGTCTCTGGGAAAGGCTTTTTCCATCGGTTGGTTCAACGTGTTTGCGTACGCTTTTCCTCCGTTTCCGATGATCCCGAGACTCCTCAGGAAGATGAAGGCGGAGCCCTGTACCCTGATACTGATTGCCCCGTTCTGGCCGAGGCAACACTGGTTCTCGGATCTGCTTCGACTTTCCATCAGGTCTCCGATTCGTCTGAGGCAGCACCCGAACCTCATAACGATGTCCAACGGGCAGGTACAGCACCCGAACCTCCAATCGCTCAAGTTATCGGCCTGGATCCTGAGCACAGAGAGTTCTGTGTCCTAAACATCCCACAGGACTGCAGGGATGTCCTAGCAAAAGCGAGAGCGGACAGTACAAACAAAACATACTCTCTCAAGTGGAAAAGGTTCTGCATTTGGTGTTCAGGCCAGGGCCTGCGACCTCTCGCTGTCACCCCTGAACAGATATTACCATACCTTCTACATTTGGCACAGTCAGGACTGGCACGTGCATCCATTAAGGTTCACCTGGCAGCTATCTCTAGGTTCACCAGAACTTTCACAGGACCTTCTCTGTGGTCAAGTAGACTTGTCAAGCAATTCCTGAAGGGGCTCTACAGATCCTTTCCGAGACCTCGGAAAGTCCCTCCGACATGGCAACTGAATCTGGTGCTCAACCAACTCATGAGACATCCGTTTGAACCCATTCATCGGGCATCTATCAAATACATCTCCTGGAAAACGGCACTCTTGCTCGCCTTAACATCAGCCAGGAGAGTGAGCGAGCTACAAGCTTTGTCCATTCAGGAACCATATCTGCAGTTCAGACAAGACAGGGTGGTTCTGAGACTAAACCCTAAATTCATACCAAAAGTGCCTTCGGACTTTCATCTCAATGAACCAATTGTCCTTAGGTCTTTATTTGCGAACCCTTCCACAGCAGCAGAAAGAGCTCTGCATTCTTTGGATCTCCAAAGATGCCTCAAGTTCTACCTGGATAAAACTAAGGCTATCAGGAAATCTTCACAACTGTTCGTGGCATACAGCAGTCCAAGAATGGGCCTGCCTCTCACGAAGCAAAGCATCTCGAGATGGATCTCCTCGGCGATTGCATTCTGCCACGACAAGGCCGGACGGCCTTTGACTGATCATGTTACTGCTCATTCCACCAGGGCGATGTCCACGTCAGCAGCACTGTTCGCTGGGGTGCCAATCTTGGACATATGCCGAGCGGCGACCTGGAAGTCGCCGCACACTTTCTCCAGACACTACTGCCTCGATATCGAACTTCAGAAGGATGTGGCAGTGGGCCAGGCGGTGCTTCGCCATCTCTTTCAGTGAGGTGAGCCTTCCTACATCCCGCCATCCAGGTATGCACATTCTTTGCTCTTGTGGTATTTTACTTATGCTATCATTCCATTTTATGTGATAATATATGCATTGTCTAACATGACTGCAGAGCGACATTACATCACAAATGTGCATATCTAATTGCTAGCTATTCTGATTCAGGCATGTGAATCTATGAAAGACACCCAAATACTGGATAAGAAATGCGTTACTTACCTGTAACAGCAGTTATCCAGTATTGGTGTCTTTCATAGATTCACATGCAACCCTCCCGCCTCCCCTGGAAGGACTCACATCCCTCTCGGACAATATTACGGCAACCTAGCTGGGTGCGTACGAAAATCTGAGGGACTGAGGCTCCTCCCAGGAAGGTTCTAGAGGGAGGTCGGAGCTGATTGGCTGACTGTGAGAGTTTGGTCCTTTTTACATAAGGACAAGGAAAGGCTACTAAGGGGAGGCCCTTAGGCCTATTTTCTCTATGTATGTCTATAGGACATTACTTTTTTATTTACCGGAGGCTCCCGTCTCGACGACGGGGAATGATTCAGGCATGTGAATCTATGAAAGACACCAATACTGGATAACTGCTGTTACAGGTAAGTAACGCATTTCTTCCTATTTAGGTCCTTTCCTTTGGAATACTCTCCTCCTGGCTTTACGTAAGGAAACTTCCTACACTACTTTTCGTCGAGCTTTAAAGACCTGGTTATTCAATCAATAATCTCATCTGTATGCCCTGCCATTTCTCAGAACAAAGTCCGTCTGGCGCGGGGAAACCCTTTTTGGGTAGCTGTTGTGCCCTACAAATTCAAGTAATAAATAAAATAAATAAATAAGGACAGCCTTGTAACTGCCTGCTTGATGGGTCTCTCCATTGCCCCATGCCAACGCTACTCTGCCTTTCTCCCCTACAGTAGCAATGGGAGGGGCTACCAACTGCGTCCACTCCATCCCAGTACCAAGGCCAACAGGCTCCCCAGTACTTTTGTAGCTGCAGACGTGGCTCCCACAAGCTTTGTGGGACACCCAGCCAGAGATCTACCCAGTCAACCGCCACCCAATCACTCCCTCCCCCCAGGCAGCAGCAACCTCAAAACTAGTCCACTCTCTTACCAACACAGGCACCCAGTGGGTGACAGGATCTGACACCACCTGCTCCACTGGCATTCCATAACATCAGACAAGTGGGTATTCCAAATTGTTTAATGAAGTTATTCTATTCCCTTCTTAGAAACTCAGCTACCCATGTCACCTTCAATAAACCGGCTGACAGAGGGCCACCTCTCCCGACTTCATTAGAAAGTTCAGGCTCTTTTGGCAAAAGGAGCCATTGTGAGCATGCTGGCATCAGAAGTAGGTCTTGGTTGCTACTACAGCTGCTTTCCGGTGCCCTGCTTTAGACCTGCGGTTTCTCAACTTCTTCCTGAAGGAGAAATTCAGGTGGCTCATGTTGGCTCAGGTTCTGTCTACCCTGGAGACTGGGTGGTAATGCTGGACTTGCAGAACACCAATTTCGATATACCCTTCTTGCCTGCTCACAGGCGTTACCTACCGTTCACAGTGGGCCGCAAGCATTTTCGATTCTCTGTGCTCCCGTTTCGGCTCTCCAGCAACCCTTTGGTATTTAGCAAGGTGCCAACAGTGGTTACAGCACATCTGCAGATGTCAGGGGTTGAAGTCTTCCTCAACAACTGGCTTGTGCCAATCAGCCATCTCCCAAGTACAAATTCAATTCACCCCACACCCCCTACCCCCAGACTGCAGCAGACCTCCAGTATTTGCTGCAGTTCACTATCAACATGCCGAATTCACACCTGACTGCCTCTTAAATGCTCCCTTTCATCTAAGCTGTTCCGGACAAAGTGCCTCTCTGGCCTATCCTTCGAAGTGGTGAGACCAAAATAGTCAGGCTATGATTCTGATGCTTTCATCCTCTATCTTGGATTTCGGTGAGACTGACTCTGGGGCTTATGGGCCTCTTGGCCTCCTGCACCCTGCTTGTAACATATGTAGGCTTTACAGTGGGAACCTGAAGTTCAAGTTGGTGCAGCATCAGGGGAATCTCTCTGATCTGGTCCTGATATGAAAGAGAACTACAAAAGATCTGCAGTGGTGGCTGACGATCCACGATTGGGTCAGTGGAAGACCCCTTTCCTTTCCCCACGAGAGCTGACGGTAGTGACAGATGTGTCACTGCTGGGGTTGGGCACCCATCTTGGAGCGTTGGAGATCAGAGGACTCTGTTCTCCTGCGGAGTCTCAGCTACACATCAACTTGTTGGATCTGAGAGTGATATGACTACCATGGAAAGCCATTTTTCCTTCCATCAATAGAAGGCTGGTTCAGGTATACATGTACAACACCACTGTCGTGGTATTGCAACAACATCAGTGGGCGGTGGGGTTGTGGGCCTTGTGTCAAGAGGCACTGCATCGTTCATCTGCTAGAGACTACTAGCCACAGATTCCATAACGTAGAATTATTCCCCAGGCGCGAGACTGGACCCCAGCATCTCTGCGCGCCAGGGAAGGGGCGGCACCACGCGACTCTGCCCAATGTCCTTCACGAGCGTTACGTCAGCGAGGTAACAAAAGCCCCACCCCAGCGCGCTGACATCAGTTTTCTTCTTTTCCGCATGCAACATGGATCTGGTTAGTGTTCCTCGCCTGTTTCAGGCCTCCCTTTTTTCCGCTCTTGAGCGTTTTTCTGGGAACAGTGTGTGAATACCTTCCGGTCTTGTCTTGCGCACGCCAGATGTCGGCGACGGATCCTCATTCCATCTGCTTGTGGTGTATGGGGGCAATTGCAAAAACAACAAGTGATGGACTGAATGTGGATCAATGTCACACACTCCCCCAGTCAAAAGATCTGGGCCCAAATCCATCGTTTTTTTGCACTGTGGTGTATGGGGGAGCACAACTACTCCACGGACTGTGAGGCGTGTCAGCAACTGAAGCCGAAGTCCCGACGGGAGCGTCGGATGAAACTTCTTTCGGCTCGAATGTCCAGGTCGGCTTCATCGCCATGTCCATCCCCTGCGGACGGCTTCCAAAACCGCAGCTTCCGCGTCAGACAGCATCCTTCTTCCGAGCCGGAGGAGCATCATTTACCTATTGGTAAGTGTTGCAGTTTGTCCCCGCAGGCTGGTCCCTGGCCTGTTGGGGGCGTGGGCTCTCCGCGGATGGTGCGGCCCCGTGTGTCGTCACCCTATCCGCCGTTCTCTGGCGCGGTGGCGACTAGAGCCCAGATAGTGGCCTATGCGGCGGCCTTGCAGGCCTTGTTGGCTCCTTCTTCTCCTCCTTCCCCTCCTGGGACGTCTGCGGATCCCCTGCTGCATGTGGGGCCCTCTGCAGCATCACCTGCGGCTCCGGCACCGACTGGTTCGGCTCCAGGTTCGGAGGATGAGTGTCGTCGGGATGCGGCCCTTCGGGGTCCCTCCTTCGGACCACGGCGTCTCTGCTTCACCGCAACCCCCCTTGGGGGTCCCTGCGGTGTAGCAGGAGGTTGTCGGGGCTCCGGGCGTGTCCCCGAGTCCCCCTCGGTCCTCTGGACAGGCGGCTGCCTTGTCTGAGGCCGAGGCGACGCTGCTCAGGCGCCAGCGGCTGCTGGCCCAGGCGGCACCGCAGGGGCTGGGTAGGGGTTGGGCTCGCCCCGGGCCCCCCCTCATCCCTCCATGCTGGCGGTTGCCTCGTCTGAGGTCGAGTCGATGCTTTTCGCCGTCGTTCCTTTGACGCTGCGCCCCGACCTTGGTCTCCTGCTCCGAGCGGTGTGGCGGAAGTCATTCCGACGTCTCCTTTGGCGCCAGTCGACGTTGACCTGACTCGTGTTGTGGATTCTACGGCGCCGAGCCGGCGCCGGGTCGTTGATTCATCTTCGGAAGCTCCCTCCTCTTCCCCAGAGGTTTGGTGGCTGATGGTGTCATCCTCTCCGGAGACAGGTCGCCGAGTGGTGGTTTTTTCCCCGGCGTCGTCTAAGGACGGCTCTTCGCCGTCGCCATGGCCGCAGTCTTCGCCAAAGGCGCCTCAGGTTCCTCATTCCTCGGTCCCCTCTTCCCCTTTCTGGACTTGGACTTTCCTTCCTCTGGTTGGCCTGGGGGATGCAGCCGTCGCCCACAGAGGAGCTGCTTTCCCCACCGCGGGGCCCTACGGAGGCAAGTGTTGCCTTCGCTCGTGCTGTCTCCACGGCTGCGAGGATCTTGCGCATTGGAGATCCAGCGGCCCATTTCCCCACGGATCATCTTCTGGAGGTCCTCCATCAGGGCTCTAGTGGCCGGGAGCTCCTTTTGCCCTTCGAGGCTTCGCTCCATATTTCCATTATAAGGGCTTAGGGACGACCTGCCACGGGGGACCCGGTGCTGCTCCACCTTCTGCACCGCCACCGGCCTGCACATCATGATCCTGTCTGTCTTTCCCTTCACCCCTCTATCAGAGGCCCTCTTTTGCAGACGGCCTTTCCCTCCCTGCCATCGTTGTTGTCTCCCCGTCACGGAAGGCGCGCTGGTTGGGTTCCTGGGGCCGCAATATCTTTGCCTCCACCAGTGCAGCCTTGCGGGCCCTTAAGACTCTTTGTGTTCTGGCTAGGGCCACTTCTTGCTTGTGGGATTCGGCTGAGTCCCTCCTGTCTGCTGTTTCTCGGGAAGGTGCCTGTGTTGATCTTCGGCACCATGTCTTGGATGGCCAGGAGCTGGAGGCGATTATTCTCCTCCCCGCTCTGAATGTTTCGGAGGTACTTGGTCGTGCAATGGCCTCTTCGGTGGCCCTTCGTCGCCATGCATGGCCCTGGGATAGTGTGTTCCCGGAGAATGTTTGGGAACAGTTGGTGGACCTCCCTTTTGATGGCACCCTTTTGTTCCACGCCCCTGCGGACTCTGCCATTGAGGTTTTTTGCGGGGCTCCGTCCTCCCCCCCTCCTCTGTCGCCTCCTCCCCCTCCTCCCCCCCCTCAGTGATCTGTAGGCCGGTCTGGGTTTTTGGAGGTGTCTTTCTGTTCTGCTTACTGGGCCTGGTCCTGTTGTAAGCCTTTGGTGCTGTTGGCTGCTGGTCGGACCTTTTTTGATGTGGGTTTGGCTGCTTGGCCCTAGGTTTTTTCTTGGTGGCTGATTGCAAGCCGTCTGCGGTTTTTCCGCAGGTCTTCTGTTTTTCCTCTGCTGCGGAAATTTTTTCCTAAGAGGGTTCCCATGTTTTGGGATGTACCTTGCCCTGTGTGGGGCACTGGTAGCTGTTATATAGCTCCTTTATGAGCTGGGGAGATGTGGTCACCCTTTGGGCTTCTGCTCTCCGTGGCAACCCTTTATGTTGCTGATGTGATCCTCCTGCTGACGGTTTCGGGGACCTTGCACTGTAGCTTCCACTCCCTTCGCGGGCCGTGTGTGCCGACCCCTGCCTTGGGGCCTGTCTTGACCCCTCTGACTCCCGGCCTCTGCCTTCGGCTGATGTCTAGCTTGGTCCGCGTGCACTGGCCAATGGTGTTGTCCACTGCTAGCTGTGCGGGCCGGTGCAGATGGGTTCTTCCTCGCCACCATTGTCCCTTTTCTTTTGTTTGCCTTTGGGCGGTGCAGCGCTCTTGTCTTATTACCACTTGGGCTGAGGTGTGTTCAGCTTTCTTAAAGTGGGCTCGGCCTCCAGTTCTACTTTTCCTCCCTAAGGGTTGAGGTAGTCCTTGAGTTCCTTGTGATCCTTCGGGCGCTGTCAGCCCCTGCGGAGTGTTGGGCCGTTCTCCCTTTGGCGGGTCTTATGATCTTTCTTCCGCCTGCCTTCTTGCTGAAGCGCCATTCTGCCCGTGATAGCCTTGGCTGCTCTCTTCACTGGGGGTGTTTCCCGGTGGGAGGGCTTGCCTTCTTCTACCTCTTCTCCTTGGAGTCTCTGGGTAGCTGTTCTTCCTTGGAACTCCTCTGCGTTGCCTGTGCGTCTGGGTTTCTGGTACAGATCCTTGGTGCCTTGTCTGGGCTTGGGGTACTCTGGCCTCCTTTTGCCTTGTCCGTGTCTCTCCTGCTGGGTAAGGCGGGACACCCTTTTCTTAACTTCCCGTATCCTCTCTGGGGCCGGTGGTCTTCTAGATGAGAGGGTTCTCCCTCGCCTGGGGGGACAGGGCTCTTCTCCCTGTCCGTTGACTCATTCCCTGTTGGGACCCTGTGATGAGTCCAGACTGGTGAGGTCCTCGCGCAGACCCTCCTCCCCCCTGGGTATGGCTAGGGTATCTATTCTATGTTAAGGAATCTGCGGCTAGTAGTCTCTATCAGATGTACAAGTTACTTACCTTCGGTAACAATGTATCTGGTAGAGACCAATCTAGCTGCAGATTCCTTCACGACCCACCCTTCCTCCACGTTCTGCGAGGTCCCTCTGCTGGGTTTTCTGCAGTGGCCTCCCTTGGGTCGCCTTCTTCTTCCCTGTAGGTGTCCTCTTTGTTTTTCTTCTGGTCTTCATCGTTTGGGGGTTCCTTCCCTGTCCTTGGCCTCCTCTTCGTTTCAGATGACGCTGTAGGCTGTGGATGGCTTGCCTGCCATTGCCTCCTCCTCATTTCCGGAGGTATGGTCCTTCTTTACAGTGTGGTTTGGGGTGGGTTGCTGCGACTCCTCTGTTCCGGGCTTGTGGCCCCTCTTGTGGTCGTAGTGGTAGACTCCCCCTTGTTCTTTATTCTCTTACGAAGTTCCTCCATGCTTGAGGCTCCAGGTTGGCTCTCGATCTAGCTTGCAAGGTGGTTCCACGGGTGATGCTTACGATTCCCTGCTATGGTTTCGCTGCTCTGGCCATCTGGCGCTTTACTGCCACCTGGTGTTTTCCCCTTGGGTTGCACCACGGGTTCCCCACGGTGGTGTTCTACTCCATTTTGTTCTGGCCTGCTGTTGTCACCTTCTGGTGCCACCTGGTGGTGTTTTTCTTCCTTTGTTTCTTTCTACTTTGTCTCTGGTTTTTTCGCACACTGTTCCCATGCTTTCCTCAGTTTTGTTTTGATGGCTCCGCGTTGTGGCGCGGAAAAGTTCTCCGAAGCAAGCTGATGGGGTGGGGCTTTTGTTACGTCGCTGACGTCACGCCCGCGGACGACGTCGGGCGGAGTCTTGTGGTGCCGCCCCTTTCCCGGCCCACAGAGATGCTGGGCAAAAAAAGTTTTTCGGGTCCAGTCTCACGCCTGGGGAATAAGGAATTTAAGGAATCTGTGGACAGAATAGTCTCTACCAGATACATTGTTACCGAAGGTAACTAACTTGTACGACTTGGACATGGCTGGAACGTCCAGAGATATTGCTGGTAGGTCAACATATGGCAGGCTTTTTAAATGCCAGAGTGGACAAACTCCGTCGAGCCTAGTGGATCCTGAATGGCCTCTCAATCCAAGGATGCTGCAAGGTCTCTTCAGAGATTAAAGACAACATTGCTTGGATCTCTTTGCCACCAGCAAAAACATGCACTGTTGGAGCTTTTGCGTTGGAATTTCAGGACGACTTTTGCTCAAAGATGCTTTCCATTTTGAGTGGAGCTCAGACCTCCTGTGTCTCTCCGCTAATAACACTCCCACGCAGAGTTCTCAAGAAGCTCAGTAATGACCAGGCCAAGCCCAAAGCACCAAGAGTATGGTATCTCAAGATCCTGAGCATGAGCAATCTGTCCTCTATTCAGGCTGTCACTCAGGAAGAATCTATTGTCACAGCAACAGGACAGGTTCCGTACACGAGCCAGCATACGCTCCACTTTTATGCATGGAGATTGAGCAGTGGCAGTGGTTTTCGACCTCTCTGCTGAATCCTGCGATGTCATTTTGGTGGATAGGCGTCCCTCAACCATGACAGTATACACATGCTGTTGGGACAAATTTGTGACTTGGTGTACTACCAAAAATGTTGATCTGCTTTCTGCACCTCTGTCAGAGACTTTGTTCTTTCCTTAGCCCGTCAAGGCTATCTTTTGGCCATATCTGCATTCTTGTGGTTGCCGTATCAGCCCTACCTATTTAAATCACCTGTTGTGATTCGGTTACTAAAAGGGCCACAACCTATATTTCCTCCAAAAGCCTTCATCCTGCCCCAATGAAACTTAAACTTAGTCTTAACATTCTTGATGTGCTCACCCTTAGAGTCTAGGCACAATTGACCTCAACGGCTTCGGACCATATAAATGGCCTTTCTAGCCACCATTAACATTCGCGAGGAGGGTTAATGATTTTCATCGCTATGCGTGCACTATTCATACACTGCATTCTTTCCAGACAGTGATTCTCAGAACTAGTGCCCCTTTCCTGCCAAAAATCATCCAAAATCTATCAACCTTCTTTGCTCTGCCACACACTTCCAAAGAAGAGGAAAGACTCAATGGCCTGGACCCAAGAAATTGCGCTGTCGTTCTGCATTGATCATACCAAAGAATACTGGGTGGACAATTAACTCTTTATTGGGTTCGCGGGAGGAAAGAAAGGAAAAGCTGCGTAGAAAAGGACCATCTTCAGATATATTGTACTCTGTTTTAAAATCTGCTATGCACAGCCCAAGTAGCAACTGCATTAGCTTGCAGACTCCCTGTCCTCGACATCTATCAGGCCACCACGTGGGCGTCTATGCACATTTTTATGTCTTGACTGGCATTTTGCCCGTTCAGTCCTACTGGACTTCCTGGTCTAAATCTGTTCGTAGACCCACCTCCGGAGAAGTATTGCTTGGACATATGTTCTAAGGTAAGGAATCTGCAGCTAGAAGTCTCTATTAGATGAACAAGTTACTTACCTTTGTTAATGGCTTATGCAGCAGAGACTCTATTTAGCCGCAGATTCCTTACCAACCCTCCCATCATTCAAGCTCTGTGAACTGATTTCTCCGTCTAGAGTAATCCTTGTGAGGTCCTTAGTGTCTGCACACTGATACATTAGCATCTTTCATGGCTACTTGCTTCTGGCATGGAAATTCTGTGGAAAGTAACTGATGTCAGCACACTGGGTTAGGAAAGGCAACAGGCACGTTCATTCTTGCACAAAGAAACCAATGGCACTGAGCTGATCGGCACCACCAACTGGCACGCAGAGGTATTGCTCAAAAAGTCCAGTTTGATGCCTGAGGAATGTTCTAAGTTAAGGAATCTGGGGCTAGATATAGTTTGTACCAGATAAGGCATTACCAAAAGTAAGTAACTTGTTTTTCTGCGCTTATGGAAGTGGCTAGACTCCCAGGTAACATGGGTCCTTTGCTCACTGTTAAATGTCGTATACTTGTAAAGCGCACAGCTGCCCCAGCAAAGGGGCGTCCCGGCGCTGTATACCGCTGGGGAACCCGTCCTGGCTTTCCCTGTGGGATGGTCCCTACTGGGAATCCCCAAGGTGGAGCCAGGCATCCCCAGCGTTGGTGGGGCCGTTGTGGAGATTAGGCAAGCTAATGCCCAGAGTTGCCGAGTGGGACCCCACGTTAGAGTAGGCACCGAGACGAGAATTGTCGAGTCCGCTGACCCTGGTCCACGACCCTGCCGCGGCGGGAATTGAACCCTGGTCCCGGGCCGACTTCTGTTCCCGGGTCTGCCGCCTCTAACCAGTGAGCCACACCACTCCACACTGTGCCACTGGATTCAAGCTCGGCTGGCTGATGAGGGTTAATACCCTGAACCCGATCCCAGGATGCTTGCTTCCGGTCCAGACAGGACCTGGCTTGGTAGTTAGGGCTGGACTGTTCCCATGAGGAGCAGGGTCAAGACTGATTTGCATATGACTGGGTCAAAACTGAGGTGGCACAGTGAGTGAAAGAACAATGGAATAAAACCCAGATCTCTTTATTTGGGGTGAATGCATGATTTAGTCAGTATTCCATCCATCAATTGTTTGCGTAGCACTTCAGAAGGATGAGATGTCTCATTAGCAAGGGTACATACTGCACCAGTCCTGCACAATTTCATCTCCAGGCTTGGAACCCTTCAACATTCCTCCTGTGGTCATTTATGTCATCTTGGTAGCAAAGAGTCCTTCCTCTAAATCAGTTTACTCCATTTGGCAGGAGAGATTTGTGGATTGGTGCAACACCCCACAAATTGACCCTTTGCAGGTGAACCTGTCTGAAATGGTCCTGTTTGTTCGTTCTCTAGCCAGCAAGAACTTGCTTTGGGCACTATTAAGGGCTACTTATCAGCTCTGTCAGACATTTTTTAGGTTGTCTGATCAGCCTGGTTTATTTCAATCACTAGTTGTAATGAGATTTATGAAAGGTTTGCAACATTTAGTTCCACCAAAACTCTTTGCGATTCCTCATTGGGACTTGTACTTCTCATGTTTAAGACAGTCTTTCTCACCACCATAACATTGGCCATATGTGTGAGTGATCTGCAGGCTCTTTTTGTAAACCCACCTTATACAGCATTATTTCGAGAAGTTGCTGTGGAGGACCCGAACTTGCTCTCTACTGACAGTGCTTAGTCCATTTCAGGTCAGGCAGGCAATCCCCCTTCTGGCTTACTTTGCTCCACCTCATCCCTCTCAGAAGGAAGAGAGACTCAATCTTCTGGATCCTCAGAGGTCACTAAGATTTTATATTGATTTCACAAAAGAACATCGGGTGGACGATCAACTCTTTGTAGGATTTGCCAGAGCAAAGAGCCGCAGGTTGAGCAAAATGTGACCATTTCTCAGACTGCTACATGGACGTAGATAGACATATTCACAGACCACTATCTCCTTGATGCTCAGCAGGGGCATTTTGCCTGATCGGTTCTGGTGATTTTTTTGTTTAAACGAGTTCATAGAGAGGTACTGCTGTCGTATCTATTGACAAGGTGAAGAATCTGTGCTTAAAAGTTACCATGAAAAGAAAACGTTCATTATCTTCGGCAGCAATCTATATTTATCTAAACGCAAATTCCTCACTGACCCACCCTCTTCCCCTGTCATTTGGGATCTTTTTTAATCTAAAAAGGTCCGCCCTAGCGATCCGCACATTTGTCATATCAATCTGCTGATGCACTCTGGGGATAGATATAGTATCCACCAGAAAGCTTGTTACCAAATGTAAGTAATGTGTTCTTATTGTTTTCTGTTCATGAACAATATAGGAAAAACAAATCATAAGTCACAGGTGAAGTTTCATCTTTCAGTTTGAAACGCAGAGTTGGGAGTCCCTTCACCCCACTCAAATGTCATCTCCCAAGACAACAGGACTTAAACCCTGTAAGGACTGTTGCAAGCAGATATCTATGACCGACCCTCATAAGGTTCTGATGTACCTTGGTTCTGGCAGTGACTGCATGCCGATGAACCCGAAGACCATAAAACACCGTGATTCAAAACTGTCAGGAACCCTTAGCGATAAGACCGGTTCAAGTTCAAAGGTCAGTCTTGGTCCTGTTCCCTGTCCAGAAGTTGCGGGAGTCGTTCCTGAGGTTGGTTGTTGCAGCACGCCAAGTCTTTGGTGAGTAAAAAAAAACCCATAAAAAAAATCAAAGAGAGACTCTGCCCTTCCTCAACACTCACATTCTCCTGAGGAGGCACAAAGGCTTCGCCAGCCTCTCGATCTCGCTCCCGAAGTCGGGTGACCTCAGATCCATCCCGCAACTTGTCCGTGAACAATCTGAGTTTCCAGGGCTTGCAACACAGAGGTAGATCAAAGAGTTCAGCAAGGCCATGCTCCAACTTTTCGCATCCTTACCGACTTACTCTGGCCTGCATATGGGCCCCAAGGAGCCAAGAGGACCCCTCCATCTGGAATACTGCTTTTGGATTTGCCCTCAGTGCCAGTTGATCCTCCAAGTCCACCCCTATGTCTCCTCCAGCTCCTGCACCGATTTCTTCTCAGGTGCCACCCGCCACGCTAGTTCCTGGAGCCCATTGTCTCTCTGACTCAGAATCGGAGCTTCTATGACTGAAGCCGCTGTGCGCCACCTCACTCACTTAACTTGCCCCCTCACTTAACTTGCCCCCTCCACAAGAAAAGAGACATATGCTGCATTCCTTATTTGGTACAGATTCGAACAACAGTTATGATGCGGCTGATAATATAGGGCAACCATACCTCAAACAAAAATTGGTACATTGACCTTTCAGAAGCCAATGGCCTTGTTACTTCCCCTGAGTCTGGACTCCTCTCACCCCCTGTCCCTGAGGAAGTGCTTCTTATGCAGTGGTCATGTAAGGCACCTTATACCATCAGCCAGTTTAGCACCAATAAGATTCCCAGCTCTTAGGTGGACATGACACCCACTGCCGCATGGGCCAGGGAGACACTCAGTCCACTGACCCCTTCTCCTCTGCTGTGGCCCCACCTGCCAAAACCCTTTAGCATGCACTTAGTTGAGCACAGCCACCTGGATGGAGACCAGGATCTGATGATTCTTCACCAATTTTCAGACTATCACATCAGACAGGTGGATCCTTCAGATACTCCGGAAGGAGTACACCTTGCCCTTCTTTGCCACTCTGCCGCACCTTCCAATGTCCCAGAGCGATTAATGGAGGACCATCTGTTTGTCTTACGGCAGGAAGTGGAAGCCCTTTTGGCTAAAAGGGCTATTGAGAGTGTGTCTTCACCAGAAGCAAGTCACGTTTTTTTTCCAAGATACTTTCCGGTGCCAAAGAAGGATCAGATCTTCATCCTATTTTAGACCTGAGCCCTCGCAACGCTTTCCTAAGGAAAAAAAATTCAAGATGCTCGCACTAGCCCAGGTCTTGGCCTCGACCCTGGAGACTGAATGGTGGAGTTAGATCTGTTCAACACCGATTTCCATACACGATTCCTGCAGGTCCATTGGCCCTACCTGCTATTTGTATTGGGACAGGAGCATTTTCAGTTTACTGTGCTCCTCTTTGGTTTCACCAGTGTACCTCAGTTGTTTGGGAATGTTATGGTGGTGGAAGCAGTGCACCTTCGGAGGTCAGGGGTTCCCTTCTTCTTCTACCTTGACGACTGTCTACCGAAGGCAGGTATGCTCCAGGCAGTTGTCAACCACCTCCATACTGCAGCAAACCTCCTGTCTTGTTTGGGGTCCAATATCAATGTATTGGAGTCACCCCGGACTTCTTCTCCGACACTCTTTCATTTAGATCCATTATGGACACAGTCTGGTTTCATGCCTTTCTCCAGGAAAAGTAGAGTCCAGGATATACTGGCCATGATCCCAATCTTTCAGCCTCTTTTCTGGAATTAAGTGAGGTCAACTCTGCGGCTACTATAACTGATGGCGTCCTGCATCCTACCAATCAGGCACACCAGTTAACATATACATGCTCTGCAGTAGGATCTGAAGTCTCAGTGGACCCAACATTAAGGGGACCCCTAGACCACATCCAGATCTTGGAGGAGAATGTGAAAGATATGCAGTGGTCGTTACAGGACCATAGTTTGGTCAATGGTTGACTCCTCTCCCTACCCCACCCAGAACTGACAATGGTGATAGTTGGATCTCTTCTGGGTAAGGGCGGCTATCTAGGACAGGTGGCCTCTGGTGTCTGTCTGTGGCCCAGCTCCATATCAACCTCCTGGGGCTGAGGGCCATTCCCTGGCGTTGAAGTCTTCCTTCTGTCCATCAATGGGAGTCTGGTTCAGCTGCTCATGAACAACACCACCTCCATGTGGCATTGCAACAATCACTGTAGTGTGGGGTCTTAGACCTTGTGCCAGAAGGCATTACGCCTCTGGAAATGGCTTGGCCTTCAAGGGATTTTCCTGCTGTTTAACCATCTGGCCAGATATTTGGATGCCAGGGTGTATGAGCTCAGTTGTCGACCTCTAGTGGATCATGAGTGACAGTTACACCTGGAGGTGGTGCAAGGTCTATTTAGCGTATGGGGAGAACCTTGGCTTCATCTGTTCGCTGCCGCAGAGAACTATCAATGTGAGCAGTTCTGGGCTTTAGAGCTTCCAAGGTGTCTCTCTCTCAGAGACGTGTTCTGCTTAGAGTAAAGCTTAAGACTCCTGTATGCCTTCCCATCAAGTTCTCTTCTGCCTCTTGTTTTGAATAAGATCAGGACTGACTTGGCCTAAGTCATTCTAGTGGCTCCTGATTTGGTACAGATATTATGTATCAAGAGCTCCTGGGCTTTAGCATCTCTCCTCTGATCAGGCTTCCCCTCCTGGAGAATATGCTGTAACAGCAACAGGGCAAACTTCTGCACACAGATCTTTGCAGTCTCCACCTTCAAGCATGGAGAATGAGCAGCGACAGCTGAATACCTCCGACATTCCTCATGAGGTGGTTGATGTCATGTTGACAATCAGGCATCCCTAAATAAAAACTGTACATACCTGTTGTATAGACAAATTTCTGGTTTGGTGCAGCACACACCAGATTTACCTCCTCCAGGCCAAGTTATTTGATATGCTGTTGTTTGTTTTGTCTTGCAGGAGGCTTTGCTTTGAGCACAGTTATGGGATATCTTTTGGCCTTTTGCCGTTGCTGTACCAGCCCGCATTGTTTAAATCACTGGTTGTGATGCGTTTTCTGAAAGGTCTCCAACACTTGCTTCCTCCTCCTTTTTTCGTCATACCACCATGGGACGTTAACTTGGTAGTCTCATATTTGAATTGTACTCACTTTGAGCCACTTCACAACTGTCCTTTGTGGCTTCTTACCCATAAGACGTTGCTACTACATGCCATAAAATCAGCACAACAAGTGAATGAGCTACAGGCTCTCTAAGTCAATTCGCTATATACCACCTTCTTCCCAGAAAAACTGGTTCTGCGGGCGCAAGCATCTTTCTTCCCTAAAGTTGTGATGTTGTCCCACATTAGCCTAGTCATCAACCTGCTGGAGTTCTATGCTCCGCCTCTCCCCTCTAAACAGGAATAGAGAATATATTGCTTGGACCTCAAAAGATCACTGAGCTTTTACATCGATCTTACCAAAGGACATTGGGTAAACAATCAACTCTTTATGGGGTTCGTTGGAGCGACAAAAGGCAATGCCATACAAACAAATAACGTCTCCCACTGGATC